>NC_138996.1:7064865-8429465 GCF_964341445.2 Mesoplodon mirus
CCCATGAGCCTGCTGGGGTCCCGGGCCTGAACTCCTGCCCCCACCAAGGCCTCTCCCGGTGGCACAGGTCCTGGGCCTGAACTCCTCCTCCCCACCAAGGCCTCTTCCAGCTGCACGAGTCCTGGGCCTGAGCCCCCAACACAAGGCCTCTTCCAGCCGCATGAGTTCCAGACCTGAGTGGCCCTGGCCAAAGGCTCTTCCGACTGCACGGGTCCCAGGTCTGAGGCCCGCCCCTAACAAAGCCTCCTCTGGCCGCGTGGGTCCAGGTGGGCCAAACGCCACCCCCCTCCAAGGCCTCCTCCAGCCCCTGTGGGTGTGCCTGTGAATACCTGTGCCCCAGCTGGCCTGCATGGGCATGTGTGCTCCAGGCCAGCTCCAGGAACGGATGCTGGTGAGAGGAACACACACAGATGTAGGGCTGACATAGTGAGTCCACAGACCTACCTGGAGATCTTGGAGGGCCCACTGGGGAGGTGGGGGTTGGCTGTTGCTCACAATCGGGAGAAGGACACTGATAGAGGAGGCACCGTGGAATATTTATTTTTTTACTTTTTTTTTATCTCTTTTTTTTTCTTTATTTTCTTCTTTTTTTTGCTTTTGCTGTTGTGGTTCTGTTTTGTTGTTTCATTTTTATTATTTTTTCTAATGTATTTTTAATTTTTCTAATTCTATTTTTTATTCTTTGTTATTGTTCTGCTCTTTTCTGTTTGTTGCTTTTTTTTTTTTTTTTTTTTTGCTGCACTGTATAGCTTACAGGGTCTTGTTTCTCAGGCCAGGGGTCTGGCCTGAGCTCCTGTGGTGGGAGCACCAAGTCTAAGCCAGTGGACTAACAGAACTTCAGGTCCCAGGGAATATTAATCAGTGTGAGGTCTCCCAGAGATCCTCATCTCGGCACCAATACCCAGCTCCACACAACTGCCAGCAAACTCCAGTACTGGACACCTCAAGCCAAACAACCAGCAAGACAGGAAAACAGCCCCACCAATCAAAAGAAAAATAAGATGACAAAAAAATATGTTACAGCCAAAGAAGGAAGGTAAAAACCTACAAGACCAAATAAATGAAGAGGAAATAGGCAACCTACCTGAAAAAGATTTCACAGTAATGATAGTAAAGATGATCCAAAATCTCAGAAATAGAATGGAGGCACAGATCAAGAAGATACAAGAAATGTTTAACAAGGACCTAGAAGAACTAAAGAACAAACAGTGATGAACAACACAATAACTACAATGAAAAATATACTGGACGGAATCAATAGCAGAATAACTGAGGGAGAACGAATAAGTGAGCTGGAAGATAGAATGGTGGAAATAACTGCTGAGGAGCAGAATAAAGAAAAAAGAATGAAAAGAAATGAGGACATTCTCACAGACATCTGGCACCACATTAAACACACCAACATTCGAATTATAGGCGTCCCAGAAGAAGAAGAGAAAGAGAAAGGGTCTGAAAACATATTTGATGAGATTATAGTCAAAAACTTCCCTAACACGGGAAACAGTCACCCAAGTCGAGGACGTGCAGAGAGTCCCATACATGATACGCCCTAGGGGAAACACGGCGAGACACATATTAATCAAACTAACAAAAATTAAATTCAAAGAAAAAATATTAAAAGCTTCAAGGGAAAAACAAAAAATAACATATAAAGGAATCCCCATAAGGTTATCAGCTGATTTTTCAGTAGAAACTCTGCAGGCTAGAAGGCATTGGCAGGATATACCTAAAGTGATGAAAGAGAAGAACCTACAGCCAAGATTACTCTACCGAGCAAGGATCTCATTCAGACTTGACAGAGAAATCCAAAGCTTTACACACAAGGAAAAGCTTAGAGAATTCAGCACCACCAAACCAGCTTTACAACAAATGCTAAAGGAACTTCTCTAGGCAGGAAACACAAGAAAAGACAAAGACCTACAAAAACAAATGCAAAACAATAAAGAAAATGGTAATAGTAACACAGATATCGACAATTACATTAAATGTAAATGGATTAAATGCTCCAATCAAAAGATACAGATTGGCTGAATGAATACAAAAACAAGACCTGTATATATGCTGTCTACAAGAAACCCACTTCAGACCTAGAGACACATACACAGACTGAAACTGAGAAGACACAGAAAGATATTCCATGCAAATGGAAATCAAGAGAAAGCTGGAGTACCAATACTCATATCAGATAAAATATACTTTAAAATAAAGATTGTTACAAGAGACAAGGAAGAACACTGCATAATGATCAAGGGATCAATCCAAGAAGAAGACATAATAATTATAAATATTTATGCACCCAACAGAGGACTGCCTCAATACATAAGGCTTAAAAGGGAAAACTGACAGTAACACAATAATAGTGGGGGACTTTTAACCCCCCACTTACACCAATGAATAGATCATCCAGACAGAAACTCAACAAGGAAACACAAGCTTTAAATGACACAACAGACCAGAAAGACTTAATTGATATTTATTTACAGGACATTCCATCCAAAAGCAGCAGAGTACACTTTCTTCTCAAGTGCATACAGAATATTCTCCAGGATAGATCACATCTTGGGTCACAAATCAAGCCTTGGTAAATTTAAGAAAACTAAAATCATATCAAGCATCTTTTCCGACCACAAAGCTATGAGATTAGAAATCAATTACAGGGACTTCCCTGGTGACACAGTGGCTAAGAATCCACCTGCCAATGCAGGGGTCATGGGTTTGATCCTTGATCCAGGAAGATCCCACTTACCACGGAGTAATTAAGCCTGTGTGCCACAGCTACTGAGCCTATGCTCTAGAGCCGGCGAGCCACAACTACTGAGCCCACGTGCCACAACTACTGAAGCCCACGTGCCTAGACCTCTGCTCCACAATAAGAGAAGGCACTGAAATGAGACACCCGTGCAGACTAGCTCGCAACAAAGAGTAGCCCCCACTCGCTTTATCAAGAGAAAGCCCACAGGCAGCAATGAAGACCCAGCACAACAATCAATCAATCAATCAATGAATAAATAAATGAATAAATAACTTTTTTAAAAAGAAATTAATTACAGGGAAAAACTGTAAAAAATACAAACACATGGAGTCTAAACAAATGCTACTAATGAGGAGATCACTGAAGAAATCAAAGAGAAATAAAACAACACACAGAAACAAATGACAACGACAACATGATGACCCAAAAACTATGGGATGCAGCAAAAGCAGTTCTAAGAGGGAAGTTTATAGCAATTCAATCTCACCTCAAGAAACAAGAAGAGGGCTTCCCTGGTGGCGCAGTGGTTGAGAGTCCGCCTGCCAATGCAGGGGACACGGGTTCGTGCCCCGGTCCGGGAGGATCCCACATGCCGCAGAGCGGCTGGGCCCGTGAGCCATGGCTGCTGAGCCTGTGCGTCCGGAGCCCGTGCTCCGCAACAGGAGAGGCCACAACGGTGCGAGGCCCGCGTACCACAAAAAAAAAAAAAAAAAAGAAACAAGAAGAATCTCAAATAAACAATCTAACCTAACACCCAAAGCAACTAGGGAAAGAAGTACAAAGAAAACCCAAAATTAGTAGAAGGAAAGAAATCATAAAGATCAGAGCAGAAATAAATGAAATAGAAAGGAAGAAAACAATACCAAAGATCAAAAAAACTAAACTGGTTCTTTGAGAAGATACACAAAACTGATAAACCTTTATCCAGACTCATCAAGTAAAAAAGGAGGACTCAAATCCATAAAATTAGTAATGAAAAATGACAAACTACAAATGACACCACAGAAATACAAAGGATCATAAGAGACTACTACAAACAACTATATGCTAATAAAATGGACAATCTGGAAGAAATGAACAAATTCTTTAACAGGTACAACTTCTAAGACTGAACCAGGAAGAAATAGAAAATATAAACAGACCAATCACAAGTAATGAAATTGAAACTGTAACTTAAAATCTTCCAAGAAACAAAAGTCCAGGACCAGGTGGCTTCACAGGTGAATTCTATCAAACATTTAGAGAAGCGCTAACACTGATCCTTCTCAAATTCTTCCCAAAATGTGCAGAGGGAGGAACACTCCTACACTTGTTCTACGAGACCACCATCACCCTGCTACCAAAACCAGACAAAGATATCACAAAAAACGAAAATTACAAACCAGTATCACTGATAAACATAGACGCCAAAATCCTCAAAAAATTACTAGCAAACAGAATCCAACAATACATTAAAGGATCATACACCATGGTCAAGTGGGATTTATCCTAGGAATGCAAGGATTGCAAGGATTCTTCAGTATAAGCAAATCAATCAATGTGATACATCATATTAACAAATTAAAGGAAAAAAACCACATGATCATCTCAACAGATGCAGAAAAAAGCTTTTAGACAAAATTCAACACCCATTTAAAATAAAAACTCTCCAGGAAGTGGGCACAGAGGGAACCTACTTCAACATAATAAAGGCCATATACGACAAACCTATAGCAAACATCATTCTCAATGGTGAAAAACTGAAAGCATTTCCTCTAAGATCAGGAACAAGACAAGGATGTCCACTCTTGCCACTATTATTTAACATAGTTTTGGAAGTCCTAGCCACAGCAATCAGAGAAGAAAAAGAAATAAAAGGAATACAATTTGGAAAAGAAAAAGTAAAACTCTCAGTTTGCAGATGACATGATACTATACAGAGAAAATCCTAAAGATGCCACCAAAAAACTACCAGAGCTAATCAATTTGGTAAAGTTGAAGGATACAAAATTAATGCACAAAAATCTCTTGCAGTCCTATACACTAACAACAAAAAATCAGTAAGGAAACAATCCCATTTACCATGGCAACAAAAAGAATAAAATACCTAGGAATAAACCTACCTAGGGAGACAAAAGACCTGTATGCAGAAAACTATAAGACACTGATGAAAGAAATTAAAGGTGATACAAACAGATGGAGAGATATACCATGCTCTTGGATTGGAAGAATCAATATTGTGAAGATGACTATACTACCCAAAGCAATCTATAGATTCACTGCAATCCCTATCAAATTACCAATGGCATTTTTCATAGAATTAGAACAAAAAATTTTACAATTTGTGTGGAAACACAAAAGACTCCAAATAGCTAAGCAATCTTGAGAAAGAAAAACAGAGTTAGAGGAATCAGGCTCCCTGACTTCAGACTATACTACAAAGCTACAGTAAGCAAGACAGTACTGGCACAAAAAAACAGAAAGATAGATCAATGGAACAGGATAGAAAGCCCAGAGATAAACCCATGCACATATGGTTAACTAATCTATGTCAAAGGAGGCAAGAATATACAATGGAGAAAAGACAGCCTCTTCAATAAGTGGTGCTGGGAAAGCTGGACAGCTACATGTAAAAGAATGAAATTAGAAGACTACCTAACACCATACACAAAAATAAACTCAAAATGGATTAAAGACCTAAATGTAAGACCAGATACTATAAAACTCTTCAAGAAAAACATAGGCACAACACTCTTTGACATAAATCACAGCAGGATCTTTTTTGACCCACCTCCTACAGTAATGAAAATAAAAACAAAAATAAACAAATGGGACCTAATTAAACTTAAAAGCTTTTGTACAGCAAAGAAAACCATAAACTAGATGAAAACACAACCCTCAGAATGGGAGAAAATATTTGCAAACAAAGCAACTGACAAGGGATTAATCTCCAAAATATACCAACAGCTCATGCAGCTCAATATCAAAAAAACAAACAACCCAATAAAAAAATGGGCAGAAGACCTAAAGAGACATTTCTCAAAGAATACATACAGATGGCCAAGAGGCACATGAAAAGATGCTCAACATTGCTAATTATTAGCAATTATTATTAGCAATTTTTAGAGAAATGCAGATCAAAACTACAATGAGGTATCACCTCACACTGGTCAGAATGACCATCATCAAAAAATCTACAAAGAGGGGCTTCCCTGGTGGAGCAGTGGTTGAGAGTCCGCCTGCCAATGCAGGGGACACAGGTTTGTGCCCCAATCTGGGAAGATCCCACATGCCACGGAGTGGCTGGGCCCGTGAGCCATGGCCGCTGAGCCTGCGCGTCCAGAGCCTGTGCTCCGCAACGGGAGAGGCCACAACAGTGAGAGGCCCACGTACCACAAAAAAAAAAAAAAAACTACAAAGAATAAATGCTGGAGGGGGTGTGCAGAAAGGAAACCCTCTTGCACTGTTGGTGGGAATGTAAATTGATACAGCCACTGTGGAGAACAGTATGGAGGTTCCTTAAAAAACTACAAATAGAATTACCATATGACCAAGCAATCCCACTATTGGGCATATACCCTAAGAAAACCATAATTCAGAAAGACACATGTACCCCAATGTTCATTGCAGCACTATTTACAATAGCCAGGACATGGAAGCAACCTAAATGTCCATCAACAGAGGAATGTATAAAGAAGATGTGGTACATATATACAATGGAATATTACTCAGTCATAAAAAGGAATGAAACTGAGTCATTTGCAGAGACGTGGATGGACCCAGAGACTGTCATACACAGTGAAGTAAGTCAAAGAGAAAAACAATTATTGTATATTAACACATATATGTGGAATCTAGAAAAATGGTACAGATGAACCTATCTGCAGAGCAGGAATAGAGACACAGACATAGCAAAGAAATGTGTGGACACAGGCCGGGGGGTGCCGGCAGGCGGGGCAGGAAGTGGAGGTGGGATGAATTGGGAGATTAGGATTGACATGTATACACTAGCATGTGTAAAACAGATAGCTAGTGGGAACCTGCTGTATAGCGCAGGGAGCTCCACTTAGTGCTCTGTGGTGACCTAAATGGGTGGGATTGGGGGGTGTTGAGGGAGGTCCAAGAGGGAGGGGATATATATATACACATAGAGCTGATTCACTTCGTTTTACAGCAGAAACTAACACAACACTGTAAAGCAACTATACCCCAATAAAAAAATAAAAAGTAGATTAAAAAAAAAAACAGTACCTGGTACTTCATCTCCACGTACCTAAATTAAAATGCACACTCTTCACCCTCCATGATTCTGCTCCTTTCTAAATGGTTATCTTTCTAAACCTATCTCTCACAGATATGCTTTGCAAACCAACCTGGGCAGTTTCCTCCATGTTATCCAAAAAATTTGTATTTTCTGCCATCACACCCTTGCTCATACCCTTCCCTCAGTCTGAAATGCCCTCCCCAGAACTCAATTAATCAGAATACTAGTCATTCTTTAAGAACAGTGCAACTTTCACCTCCTCCATGAAGCCATCACCAGCACAACTGAAAGTGATCATTCCCTCTCTCTGACCAAAGAATTAGTCCCCAGGTGGCAAGGACTGTCTTCTACTTCTTTGTACCATGACAGTGCCCAGCACAGGTGACTAGCACACAACAAGTGTTCATTAAATAGATTTAATAAATGCATGCACACTTACACACCTGCGGAATAACATCACACTAGAAATAAATAACACCAACCATTTTTACCAAGGCAAATAAGGAACAGGAGGTTTAAAATGTCATTCTGATTCTCCTCAGGTACACTTGGAAAACTACAAAACCTATGAGTAAGGTAGACCCAAACTCACCCACCAATAAGTCAAAGGACTATGTAGATATTTGATAGTATCTCTATATAGTGAAGTAAAAATCATGTTTTATCAAAGTTAAAAACAGCTTAATTAGCACAAAATCACAAAGTTAAGGCTATGCCAAGGAGGAGTTTTACACAGTCTTGGGGTGATGACAGTCAGTACTCCCTGAGACAAAGTGAATAAATGATTAAGTGCCCCAAACCTCAAGCCTAGAATGTTAGGTATTTATGCTACATAATAAAACCAGAATGATTTTTTAAAAATAATTTAGCTGTTTTATACTTCATTAAGAGTCCCCAACTACTGAAATATCTAATAAGTATTCATTATTAAGGTAAAAGGAATTATTGAAATACACTGCATTCTTGCTAGCCCCAGGTATTAGGGAGCCCATTATATAATCCCATCTAACACATAAATCAAAATGAATAGTTAGCATTTGACTTCTTCAACTGAACAACAGCTACCAATACATTAGGTCAGATTCCTTATCTACCCAAAACAGAAATCAGTGTCAGACAGTGATGGAGTTGAGGAGAGTCAGGATTGTATTTTTTCTAAATGTCAGCTTCAAAGGTCAGGAATATGATGATGATAGTGATCAAACACTTCCATAGCATTTATTACATGCCAAGTATGGTTTTGAGATCCTTACATACGTCAATCTACCTAATCCTCAAAAGATTTCTGAGACATATATCACTATAATCCCATTTTACAGATGAGAAAACTGAGGCAAAAATAGCTTAGACAACTTACTCAAGGTCACGCATCTCATAAGTTACAAGGCCAGAAATGATGCTCAAGAAGCCTAGCTAAAGAGCCAAGGCTCTTAACCACATTCAGTACCCTTCTCTGCCTGACTCCCAAGACTCCTATGGCCTTTATCTCCTTCTGACTGAGTACCTTTTCTCCATCTGCACCGCTGCCTTCCTACCTCTGTGAAACCTGTTTGCTTTAATTATTCACTAATAATTCTACATCTTCCTAAGGTGTAGAACTCAGAAATACAGGATGTGATTCTAGTAGCCTGTTTTAGGTAATTTCAAGTCACTTCTTGATTTGAAGAATTCTCAGCTTCTGAGATTTGAAATTTCAATAGGACTTCCTATCTGTTACCTGAAAGAGGAAGGTAGGGAAACACTTACTAGTATCTGGAGTTTTCTCTTCAGATCTGCCAAATAAAAATTCATATTTGGCCTTGGCAACACTCTGGGAATGTGCTGATGCACTGTTAACCCAAACAAATGTCTCTGCCTGCAAAATTAGAGCAAAACAAAGACATCATTAAAAGTATATCATAAAAAATACATCATAAAGCAAATCAACCAACAAGAGAATGGTTATGACATGTCTACTTGATAGAATGTTATACAGCCATTAAAAATGAAACATAAAAATCATAACATAACATAAATGAGAATACAAGATGATCACAGCAAGATTACAACTATATAGAAAGATAAACATATAAACATCTATAGGGGAACAAGAAAAATATGAAAAGTTTGGCTTGATTGGAGGGCAGAATTATGGTAGAATTTCTAAAAATTAAGTACATGTTACTTTTTGCAATAAGAAAACTGTATTTTATTTTTAGACACATCATTTTCCAAATGATTATCATTACCCACAGCCCATACCAGGAATACTTCTGTGCATGAGTTCTGCTAAAGTATGTCAAAAAAAAAAGTAGCCTTTCCCCAAAAGAGACCACATTTTTATTTAATCAGGAACACCATTTAGCCAAACAGGAGTACCAGGTGTTTATACTTATTAACCTAAATTCAAGCATCTGTCCCAGTGTCCTTTGGGACACTTATTTGAAAGAAAAACTACAAAGGTCACTGAAGTGGTTCACAACATGATTCTCAATTCGTATCACCCTTTTCCTGGCTGCTTTAGGCAACTGCTAAAAATCAGGATTGCCTCCTTTCTCTGGCCTAGGATTAATTAAAAATAAGTAACAAGGCAGAAATGTCAAAACACAGAGAAATTTGACCGAGTCCAATCAGGGAGTCATTATTCTGCCTCTTCACTCCAAACTCAAAAATTAGAACCAGGATCCAGATATTACCATACTGGTTTCTACCGTCTAATCATGAGACATCTTTCTCATGTCTGAGCAGCAACTGAACATTCACTTTAGGAGAGAGGAGCATGAAGGGTTCTATGAGCAACCAGGCAGCTACTTCAAGGAGGGAAATTTTATGACGTCTGCTTTACCCTTTGGAGCAGAAATGACTGACAGCAGTGAGGAGGCGCACGGCTGGGTTGAGTACCTCCATCACCCTCTGCAGACAGGTTCAACGGGCAGGCCTCTCTTTGTTCTTGAATAACAATATCAAAGACCTTCTTGAACAAGTTCAAGATAGCAATTTCTTAAAATAGCTCTACAATCACTTAATGTTCACAATGTGTAAAATTATTCTTTCTGTTAAAGGTGCACACACCTCTCGGAGTTGCATGTTTCATAATCACAGGCTGTTAATTATCCTTTTCCCTGATGGAGAGGCAATATTCACTTTGTTGATGTGTTTAGGGAGCCTCAGGCTGATAAAGGAGGAACCTGGTGCCCTCATTTAGGTAGGGGTGGTTAGGAAAGGCTCTCTAAGGAACCAATACCTGCAGAGATGAGAAGGACGGGAGCTGAGGAAGGGCAGGAACATGCAGCTGAGCAGAGGGAGGGTCACACACAATGGCCTCAAAGTATGAAAGGACCAGGCTACCCAAATAACGGAGGGACAGCCAACATGGCCACAGAATAGTGGGTACACGGGCAAGTTTAGAGGCGGACCAGAGAAACAGCACAGCACGAACAAACACTGGAAAGGAGGCAGGGGCCAAAAACACAGGCTGCAGGTCAGGGAAAGGCTTGATGGGAAGCCACTGGATGGTTCTAAACGTACGGTGGTCACTAATGTTTTTAGAAGATCATTCACTTACACTTTAAAAAAAATCAGACGGTTGTTATACGGGAAACTGATTGGAGTAAGTCAAGAGGAAGGAGAGACACCAGTCAGAAGTGCCAATGAGAATGCATGAAAGTTTCGAGTAGGATGACGGCAACGGAAACAGACAGAAGTAGATAAATGTGAAATATACCTGTAGGGAGACTCTATACAAATTTTCTGACAAACTGAGTTTAAGGAATAAGGGGAAGGAAGAACTCAAGCATAACTGTAATGGATAACACTTACTAACCACTTAACTCCAGGCCAGGCTGTTCCAGTGCAATACCTGGCCTGTCTCATGTAATACTCAGAACAGTCCTATGAGGTGGGCACTGCTGCCGTCCCAGTCTCACAGGCAGAGAAAGGGAGGCTTGTTGCTTGTCCAAGGTGACACAGCTAGTAAACCGTGGGCCCCAGATTCAGACCCTGAATCCAGAACCCCTGGCCCAGAGAACGATCCCAGGAATCTGGTTTGAGCAGCTGGGTGGTGTGTTGAGATGGGGGAGACTAGAGAAGAAACACTGTCAACAGATTGCATTTGGACCTGAGGTGACTTCAGAAAAACAACAGAGAAGATTTTAAAGGAAAACTCCATTACTTGGGAAAAGAATCTGAAAAAGAATGGATATATGGGGAATTAATTCCCCGGCAGTCATTAGGACTCTGCGCTCTCACTGCTGAGGGCTGGGGTTCAATCCCTGGTCGGGGAACTAAGATCCTACAAGCTGCACAGCGTGGCCAAAAACAAAAAAAGAAGAAGAATGGATACAGGTATATGTATAACTGAATCACTTTGCTGTACATCTGAAACTAACAACATTATAAATCAACTATACTCCAAAATAAAATAAAAATTAAATTAAATTTTAAAATGCTGATTTCTGCATCAGGTAAATGCAAATCAAAACCACAATGAGGTATCACCTCACCCCTGTCAGAATGGCTAACATCAAAAAGAACACAAAAAATAAATGGTGGTGAGGATGTGGAGAAAAGGGAAACCTCCTACCGTGTTGGTGAGGAAAAAAACAAAACAGAACTCCATTACCGTGGTGCTAGAAAATAAGAAGAAATGCCATCGATGAAGCAGCAGTTTTAAGAAATTCCAGGAAGGTAATTTTTTGACACACAGTCTTAAAGCCTGGGAACTATTCTCCAGAGAAAGGTTCCTCTTGAGCAAGAGTGCTTAACCTGAGAATTTTGGAAGTCTGAAGTTAGACGGGGAAAAAAATTACATCTTTATTCTCACTTACCTTAAACCGAAATGTAGCTTTTTTTCCCAAATATGCATGTACTCAACAAACCACAGTATTATTATCAGTAACCGTAACTTTGTCACCAATTGAAATCACAGCCATTTTCACTTCATATAACAATTATTGCAAATAACTTGAACTATGATTTATACCCATCCCTACTTTGAAATGATAGTAGTTACAAGACCCACCACTAAATCTCACTATGAATAAGAAAACACAATATATCACCATATCACACATTTGTTTAATATTCTGGTACCCTATATAATTGGTTTCTTTTACAGCTCCATGTATATTACTGTATACACTTAAAAAGCATTATTCTGACAAGAGATCCAGAGCCTTACCAGACTGTCAAAAGGGGCCACAGCACAGAAGAAGGTTAAGAGACCCTGTTCAAGAGCATCAGTCCTTAAACTGCAGCGCATGGTCTATTAGTGGCTTTGTAATCAGCTGTGTGGGTCATGGCCAGATTTTCTTTATAAATAAGTTTATACACACACATATATATTTAACAGGATAAAACGGAAAATATCAAAGTAGATATAGCACTTGGTAAGATAACCATTGTTTTATGAAACTTCTAGAGTGTGTGTGTGTGTGTGTGTGTGTTTTGGGTCATGATGTAAAATATATTTTTCACCGTGAGTCCAGATCAAAACTGTGGAAACACAGTGCTCCAGAGTGGTTCTCAAACTTAAGCATGAATTAGCATTACCTACAGGGCTTGTTAAAGCACATATTGGGGTTTCACCCAGAGCTTCTGGTACAGGGGGTCTGGGATTTGGGGCCTGAGAATGTGCATTTCCTAACAACTTTGCCGGCGATGTTGATGCTGCTGGTCCAGGGACCACATTTTGTGAACCACTGCTCTAGACCAGCGTTTCCCATGCTTTACTGTATATATGAACTGCATGGGAGTCTTGTTAAAACACAGATCAAGCAGGTCTGGGGTGGGGCCTGAGACTCTGCATTCCTAAGAAGTTCCCAGAGGATGCTGATGCTGGTCCACAGAGCACACTTGTGCTACGGTTTGGAAGTGAAGCGCTGTTCAAAGCACACTCAGACTCTCACAGAAGAGAAATACCTGTTAAAAGGATGCTCTAACCAAGAGTAAAAGATACTACAGGGCTCCACTCTAATAAAGCACCCCATACTCTGAAAATTTGGGGAACCCCAAAACCCAACATTCAGGCCCAGTCAAAGCACCACCATTCCCCTGGCTTGCCCAGCGAAATAAAATTCACTCAGCTTATATTTGTTATTCTTAAAGCTAGGTGCCCCACTGTCCTACCCATGCCAAGGGTTACAAATCTTCACCCACCTAGCTCCACAACAATTTTTGCAGGTCAAAAAGTTTTTACTTGAAATACTCAGAACTACTTTTTCTTCTGTATTACTAACTGAAAAATATATATTCTTTTTTATCACAGCCACTGTGATAAAGTATGGGATATGAAGTAACATTAGCAAATGGACTGTCGGCTGATCCAGACTGGAATCCCAGGTGAGACTCCCACTCAATCACACTAATGTTCAGTCTTAGACTTCAGCTTCTTTTTATTGGTAAAAAGAGTTATTCAAATTCATCTCTAAGGTCCCTTCTAATTCTGAAGCACAAAGATTCTTCACACTTCTGAGCCACCTTCACAGATATTTCATTAAGGAGGAATAACACAAGTCTTTTCCTTGTGATGAAGTTACAATGACATGGTCAACATAATATGTAAGTCGACAGTCCATCTTTAAATGGACAGGACAAGTAAAATCCCAACCTTACATTTTACATGGCTTTTCAAATTTACAAAGAGTTTTCACCTAATATTATCCAAGTCTCAAGATGTTGCTGATTATAATTACCAATTTCAGATACAAGAGAAACACTACTGACGTAAAATAATTCTTCTATTGCCTAGCTATAAAAAATCAAGAGGAGAAAGCAGAAAGCTGCAAGCAAATTTCAGAAGTAATTTCAGTTGATTTGGGAGGGGAAGTATGGGGTCAGGGGTGGGAGGGGTGGAGCAGGGCTGGAGGGTAGTCTGAGGAGGGTGGCGTGCTCCTTCACATCCTCATCATTTCAATTTCAGGATCCTGTTCAGAGGATACGAGACCTCTAAAGTCAGTCAGGGCTGGATATTATAAAGTGCTTTAGGCCAGAGAATATTAAAAGCTACACTAACGACTATAAGAATAATGTTTCACAACTCACTCAAAACTAATACGATTCCAACATTCACACTCCATGCCTGATCCCACTCAATGCCATCTGATTCCATCACCCAGAAGTCAGGCCCACAGAAGCCGGGCACCGAGTGCGGCAACTCAAGTGCAGGCAGCACTAGAAGCTTAGCGCCGATGCTGCCAAAGGCCACGGTTGTGTGTTATGGGCGGAACTGTGTCCCAAAACTCATATGTTGAGCCCGAGCTCCAGCACCTTACACGTGACTGCATTTGGAAACAGGGTCTATAAGGTCATTAGGGTAGGCCCTAATCCAATATGACTGGTGCCCTTATAAGAGATTAGGACACAGACACACATGGAAGTCCATACAAAGACACAGGGAGAAGGCAGCCAGCCATCTGCAGGCCAAGGAAAGAGGCCTCTGAAGAAACCAACCCTACTGATACCTTGAGCCTGGACTTCTTAGATTACAGACCTGTGAGAGCATAATTTTCCCTCTGGCTAAGCTACCCAGTCTGTGGTACCTTACTACAGCAGCCTACCATCAGGGAAGGCTGAAAGAGTTAAGAGCAAATGGGAAGCTGTTTAAGATGACAGGTAACTTAGGTCTGTTAAAAGGGAACAGAACCAACCAAGCCACACCAAAGAATACTCAAAGGCAAAGGAAAGGGGGAAGGGGGAAGGGGGAAGGGGGAAGGAGGAGGGGTCAACATAAGCAGGACTGGTGAAAAGGAAAGGTTATCAAGCAGTTAGATCCCCAGATCTGCTTCACTGGAAAATTTGCCACCCCCCACTTCATTCAGGCAAAAGACTGGAATTTTATTCATGAGTGAGATTTTTCACAGAACATCTCTGGCCTGGGGGACACCAAGCACAACTGATACAAGGACACCAGAGTAGAAAGGGGACTTGCTTGCTGGATGCTAAGATGCTTAGACTTCTCCAGCTCTGTTCCCTGACCTGGTCTACAAGCAGGTACCCCCAGTAGCAATGAGCACACCCAGCCACTCAACATCCAGTTCTTTTATTTCACCCAGCCTATGGAGTGCTGCACCCTGGACTTTACCCTGCAGGCAAGAGATCTGAAGAGCTTTCTCTGCAGAAAGCAACCACCACACGAAGAAAGACCTAAATAGTTATGTCAGGGGTCCACTAATGAATGGCCTAAACAGCTCCTCCCCACAGTGAAGCTCAGAACTTCCAACTGGCTATTTAGACCCACTATTACATGACATTAGATTCCTTAACTTCCATGACTACCAGTTATTTGAAAATTACAGGCCCATTATTTTGCAGAGTGTTCTTCAACGTGAGTTTATCTTTACATTTCCTCATGATTACAGTCATATACTTTTTTTTAATTTTTATTTTATATTGAGTATAGTCGATTTACAATGTTTTGTTAGTTTCACGTGTACAGCAAAGTGGTTCAATTATACATATATCCATTCTTTTTCAGATTCTTTTCCCATATAGGTTATTACAGAATATTGAGTAGAGTTCCCTGTGCTATACAGTAGGTCCTTGTTGACTATTTTATACAGGGTAGTATATATGTTAATCCCAAACTCCTAATTTATCCCTCCCCGACACCTTTCCCCTCTGGTAACCATAAACTTGTTTTCTATGTCTGTGAGTCTGTTTCTGTTTTGTAAATAAGTTCATTGTATCATTTTTTTAGATTCCACATATAAGTGATATCATATGATATTTGTCTTTGTCTGACTTACTTCACTTACTATGATCATCTCTAGGTTGATCCATGCTGCTGCAAATGGCATTATTTCATTCTTTTTTATGGCTGAGTAATATTCTATTGTATATATGTACCATATCTTCTTTATCCATTCATCTGTCGATGGGCATTTAGGTTGCTTCCATGTCTTGGCTATTGTAAACAGTGCTGCAATGAACACTGGGGTGCATGTATCTTTTCGAAGTATGGTTTTCTCTGGATACATGTCCAGGCGTGGGATTGCTGGATCACAGGGTAGTTCTATTTTTAATTTTTTTAGGAACCTTCATACTGTCCTTCATAGTGGCTGTATCAATTTACACTCCCACAAACAGTGTAGGAGGGTTCCCTTTTCTCCACACCCTCTCCAGCATTTACTGTTTGTAGACTTTTTTTAAAACTTTTTATTTTATATTGAAGTATAGCCAAGTAACAGTGTTGTGATTGTTTCAGGTGCACAGCAAAGGGACTCAGCCATACATATACATGTATCCATTCTCCCCCAAACTCCCCTCCCATCCAGGCTGCCACATAACACTGAGCAGAGTTCCCTGTGCTACACAGTAGGTCCTTGTTGGTTACCTATTTTTTTTTTTTTTTTTGCGGTACGCGGGCCTCCCACTGCCGCGGCCTCTCCCGCTGCGGAGCACAGGCTCCGGACGCACAGGCTCAGCGGCCATGGCTCATGGGCCCAGCCGCTCCGCGGCATGTGGGATCCTCCCGGACCGGGGCACGAACCCGTGTCCCCTGCATCGGCAGGTGAACTCGCAACCACTGCGCCACCAGGGAAGCCCTGGTTACCTATTTTAAATAAAGCAGTGTGTACATGTCGATCCCAAACTCCCTGACTATCCTTTTCCCCCATCCTTCCCTGCTGGTAATCATAAGTTTATTCTCCACAGTGGCTGCATCAATTTACATTCCCACCAGCAGTGCAAGAGGGTTCCCTTTTCTCCACACCCTCTCCAGCATTTGTTGTTTCTAGACTTTTTGATGATGGCCATTCTGACTGGTGTGAGACGATACCTCATTGTAGTTTTGATTTGCATTTCTCTAATACTTTGCAATACTGAGCATCTGTTCATGTGCTTTTTGGCCATCTGTATGTCTTCTTTGGATAAATGTCTATTTAGATCTTCTGCCCATTTTTTTAATATTTTACTATACTTACTTTATTATTTATCCTTTCATCTACGTATAGTTCAATCCTTCCTTTTATATCAGTATATTTCAAAAACTATTTGTAGATATCAAGTACACTTCCTTCTAAAAACTTTAATATGCATATAATCACCTAAAGGTCAATATTTATTTTTTAACATCTTTATTGGAGTATAATTGCTTTATACTGTTGTGTTAGTTTCTGCTGTATAACAAAGTGAATCAGCTCTATGTATACATACATCCCCATATCCCCTCCCTCTTGCGTCTCCCTCACACCCTCCCTATCCCACCCCTCTAGGTGGTCACGAAGTATGAGCAGATCTCCCTGTGCTTTGCGGCTGCTTCCCACTAGCTAGCTATTTTACGTTTGGTAGTGTATATATGTCCATGCCACTCTCTTACTTCGTCTCAGCTTACCCTTCCCCCTCCCCGTGTCCTCAAGTCCATTCTCTACGTCTGCATCTTTATTCCTGTCCTGCCCCTAGGTTCTTCAGAAGCTTTTTTTTTCTTTAGACCCCATATATATGTGTTAGCATACAGTATTTGTTTTTCTCTTTCTGACTTACTTCACTCTGTATGACAGACTCTAGGTCCATCCACCTCACTATGAATAACTCAGTTTCATTTCTTTTCATGGCGGAGGAATATTCCGTTGTATATATGTGCCACGTCTTCTTTATCCATTCCTCTGTCGATGGACACTTACGTTGTTTCCATGTCCTGGCTATTGTAAATAGTGCTGCAATGAATATTGTGGTACATGACTCTTTTTGAATTATGGTTTTCTCAGGGTATATGCCCAGTAGTGGGATTGCTAGGTCATATGGTAGTTCTATTTTTAGTTTTTTAAGGAATCTCCATACTGTCCTCCATAGTGGCTGTATCCCTTTACATTCCCACTAACAGTGCAAGAGGGTTCCCTTTTCTCCACACCCTCTCCAGCATTTAATGTTTGTAGATTTTTTTTTACATCTTTATTAGAGTATAATTGCTTTACGATGGTGTGTCAGTTTCTGCTTTATAACAAAGTGAATCAGTTATACATATACATATGTCCCCATATCTCTTCCCTCTTGCGTCTCCCTCCCTCCCACCCTCCCTATCCCACCCCTCTAGGTGGTCACAAAGCACGAAGCTGATCTCCCTGTGCTATGCGGCTGCTTCCCACTAGCTATCTGTTTTACCTTTGGTAGTGTAGGGGGAAAGGTAAGCTGTGACAAAGAGAGAGAGAGGCATGGACGTATATACACTACCAAACGTAATGTTTGTAGATTTTTTGGTGATGGCCGTTCTGACCGGTGTGAGGTGATACCCCACTGTAGTTTTGATTTGCATTTCTCTAATGGTTAGTGCTGTTGAGCATCCTTTCATGTGTTTGCTGGCAATCTGTATATCTTTGGAGAAATGTCTATTTAGGTCTTCTGCCCATTCTGCCCATTTTTTGATTGGGTTGTTTGGTTTTTTTTGTTTGATATTGAGCTGCATGAGCTGTTTGTGTATTTTGGATATTAATCCCTTATCGGTCGCATCATTTGCAAATATTTTCTCCCATTTTGTAGGTTGTCTTTTCATTCTGTTGATGGTTTCCTTTGCTGTGCAAAAGCTTTTAAGTTCACTTAGGTCCTATGTGTTTATTTTTGTTTTTATTTTCATTACTCTAGGAGGTGGGTTCAAAAAGATATTGCTGCGATTTATGTCAAAAAGTATACTATGTTTTCTTCTAAGAGTTTTATAGTATCCAGCCTTACATTTAGGTCTTTAGTCCATTTTGAGTTTACTTTTGTGTGTGGTGTTAGAGAATGTTCTAATTTCATTCTTTTAGATTCTTTCCCAGCACCACTTATTGAAGAGACTCTCTTTTCTCCACTGTATATTCTTGCCTCCTTTGTTGTAGATTAACTGACCATAGGTGCATGGGTTTATCTCTGGGCTTTCTATCCTGTTCCATTGATCTATAAGTCTGTCTTTGTGCCAGTACCATACTGTTTTGATTACTGTAGCTTTGTAGTATAGTCTGAAGTCAGGAAGCCTGATTCCTCCAGCTCTGTTTTTCTTTCTCAAGACTGCTTTGGCTATTTGAGATCTTTTGGGTTTCCATACAAATTTTAGCGTGTTTTTGGTGCATTTTCTCATGATTACATTCAGATTATGCATCTTTGACAGGAATGTCACAGAAGTGATGCTATCCACTCTGCATCGTATTTAGAGGCACAGGATTTCAATTTGTCCCATTCCTGATCATATTCACTTTGATCTGCCAGGCCTCTCTACTGTCAACTGAGAACTTTCTCTCTGTAATTAATCAGTATTCTGTGGAAAGACTTAGAAACTATGTACAGTAAGTCCCCTACATATGAACGAGTTCCGTTCGGAGAGCACATTTGTTAAGTCCAATGTGTTTGTAAGTCCAACAAAGTTAGCCAAGGTACCCAACTAACACAATCGACTATATAGTACTGTACTGTAATAGGTTTATAATACTTTTCACACAAATAATACATAAAAAACAAACAAACAAAACAAAAAGAAAACATTTTTAATCTTACAGTACACTACCTTAAAAGTACAGTAGTCCAGTACAACTGCTGGCACACAGGGGCTGGCATCAAGTGAACAGGCAAGAAGAGCTACTGACTGGAGGAGGGAGAGGAGGTGGGAGATGGGAGAGCTGAAGGATCGTCAGCAGTAGGAGACAGAGGGAAAGCTGCAATTTCACTTAGGCCTGCCGTTGATGGAACGCACGTTCGCATCTCTGAAAGTCCGCATGTAGGGGACTTACTATAAATATTCTGTTCCTCATCAAACCTGCAAATTATAAATTTATTTTTATCAATAAGGACTGAATTTACTATTTTATCCAATGAGCTGTGTGATCCACTACTTTCGTTATTTATTTCAATGTTCAAGCTGCCTGATTTTGGCCAGTGGAAGCTCTTTCCAGCCGGCTTCTGTTCTCTTTGACACATCCCCAGTATTCTCTGAGCACCTCTTCACTTTCTGGTACAACAGGACGTTCCAGGCCTCTCCCTGGAATCAGCCATTTCTCTACGAACAAAAACCAACCCAAAAACCTGGTCCCTTTCAATGAAGAATATTGTTTAGTGCCCACTGCCACTGGGAGTACCTGCTTGTCGACCAGCTCAGGGGACAGACCTAAGAAATTTTAAATAGAACCCCGCACATGTGTGCGCGCGTGCGCGCGCGCGCGCACACACACACACACACACTGCAGTGGGCTAAATAAGGGTCCCCCAAGATGCCCACATCCTAATCCTCAGAACCTGTGAGTGCTGCACCATGTGGCAAAGACTTTCAAAATGTGATTAAGTTCTTTCATACCTGGATTACCCAGGTGGGCCAAGATTTGTGGCAGGAGAGGAGAAAGTCAGAGGAAAGCAGAGTAAGAGAAAGGACACCATTCTATTGGATGGAGGAAGGAGCTAAGAGCCCAGGAATGCAAGGAATGGAACTCCAGGCTGGAAATGCCAGGAAAGGAACTCTCCCTACAGTCTCCAGAAAAACCACTGCCCTCCTGGCACCTTGATTTTAGCTCATTCAATTCATTTCAAGCTTCTGGCCTCCAGAACTATGAGAGAATAAATTTCTGTTGTTTTAATCCACCAAGTTAGTGGTACTTTGCTTTAACAGCCATAGGAAATTAATGCAGACACACAGAAAATATATATATACAAATACATACTTTTATATGTTTATTTCTGTATCTAATAAAAAAAACCGTGAGTTCACACTGGCACATATACTGTAAGTATATTTCTAATGCTTTCAAGTACAAATGAGTTATTAATGAAATAATCAAAGACTTAATGAGTAATTGTTATTCCACCTACATTGTTCCCTGTTATCGAAGTTCATCCAAATATACTTTGCTCTTCCACTATAATTAAGAAATTTGTATAGCTGAAAGACAAACAAGCAAAATCATCCACCTTCAGCTTGCCTGGCTATAAAGAGAGAGATTCAAATCCTGTCACGTGCAGCATTTTTCCCTTTAAAAATATATTTGACATAGGCTTGCACATAAACAAGTGGAAAAAACACCAGTGTCTGAGAATAAGGGGGTGGCCCACGTAATTTGCAATTCCCTAAAACCAGCTCCTACTCCCTTGAAAGGCTAATTGGATAGATAGTCCAAAAGCCAGGAACAGTAACCAAGTAAAACTGGGACTGAGAGCCTCTCAAGAGCAGAAAGAGTCCAAAAACAGCCAGGAGACAAATGGGATAACAGAACATCCAAATCCTGACTTCTAAAGGTTAGAAACAGCATCCAAGCAAAGGGCAAAGCAGGAATGGACTACCAGGCTAAGGAGAAGACTGTGGGGGGAAAGGCAGGACTCATCTCATCACTAGCCAGACCTGCTGCCAGTCTGTTTTAACTGTGTGAGTGCAGAGACAAAGGCTGAATTCACGGCCTTTTTAAAAGCCCCTGGAGGTCCATTCTCATCTTCCCACCAGCTGCCATCCATCTACTCAGCCCATTTCCTGAAAGCACATTCCCCTGGGAAGGGCAAGTGGGGGCTCTGCTGCTCCTCCAGACACAGAAGCCAGTCTGGTGGGGGTGGGGGTGCAGGAGGCACCAGAGCAGAGACACAGAGTCCCCACCCCGCCTGTCACTGACATGCGTGTAAAGACAGAGAGAGGGGTATGACAGCAAGCCTTTGGCCAAGGCTAAGGCTCCTTCTTTGATAATCTGCATATTGGACCCATTTTATAGTTGTCTTCCGACCAAATGGAAAGGTTATATGCCCTTCTAGGAACTGCGCCTTCCCTGGCTTATTCACAATATACTATGGCTTATTACAAATGGTGATAGTGCTTTTTTTTTTTTTTTTGGAGTGTGATGTAGAAAGTTAGGGGCTAAGAAACTAGGATGATAAACATTCATTGGTAACAAAGCCTCCCATAAAACTAATGTAAGACACAGGAATCAAGTTTTCCTGACGGCTCCTTCACTAAGGCACCAAGTGACTAAAGTGTTGGAGAGCTTCAAAGAAAGAATTTAAAAGAAAACTAGCAATCAAATATGCACTCACAGTACACCCTCTGCCTTTCCCACCATTTCACAATCCAGAATGACAGAGGGTGAGACCCTTGATGGCAAGTGTGCAGACCCAGTGACCTAAGTCTTCCTTCTGCCTTTCTCATTTCCCTGCCTACTACTACCTACCTTTCTACCTTCCTCAGGCTCTGGATCTGTGTGCTTCTGATAATGTTTAAAACTAATAAACAAAACAGACAATATAAAGGTCCAGGTTTTAAAAAGAAAAACACACATTTGTAGGCCTCAGAACACACGTCCTTACTTGCTACAGCTCTCACCCAGGAGGCTGGAGCCTTCCACATGCTGACAGCAAGTCAGGATTTAAGTTGGGTAACAAGAGGGAATGACGGAAAGCCACAGAGAACTTTAAAAGTCAGCCCAGCATAACCAGGATCCCTGGGAGGAAATCAACCAA
Source organism: Mesoplodon mirus (assembly GCF_964341445.2). NCBI lineage: Eukaryota > Metazoa > Chordata > Mammalia > Artiodactyla > Ziphiidae > Mesoplodon > Mesoplodon mirus. The sequence continues at coordinate 7,087,227 of NC_138996.1, forward strand.
ACTTTGAATAACAACATTCACAAATGTTCCTCTGTGTACTCAAAAAACAACGGAGGAAGGCTAGGTATTGAGAACAATCAGAACAAGTGGTAGCAAAGCTGACACAGACTACAGGCTCACAGTGAGTGTTCATAAATATTTTTGCTGAGCCCTTATAAACTCAGCAACCTAAAAAAGCCTTGAAACTTTGGCAGAAATACCACAAATTACATAAATGAAAACTAAGTATCAGCCTATTCACCAAAATCTAAGCTTCACAAATACGGAAGTATCTTCAGTTTTTTCAAATTTTCTACTAACTTCTGAAACAAAATTAAATCCACTCTAATTTTTTAAAAACATGTCATTTGGTACTTTGCCAAGAAGGAAAAATAGGTGCTAACTGTGAATTCAGGGTGGGAATCATGAAAAGTAAGTGTCTTCTCACCTGGTTTGCTACGTCTTTATTTCCCTTAACTTGAAAGTCACCCCTGGATGGCAGCTCTGTGTTTTAGTAGAACATGTAATACCTAGAACTGGATCTTGCAATAAGACATACTAAAGACTATTCTTGATTAAGGTAAGAAAACCAGCCATAATTTTCTTCTCAAAAAAGGCATGTGAGTGATCAAATAAATTAGTTTCTACATGCAAAGTATAAGTCATTTACCCAATATATATATTTATGTTTGTATGTATATAGAAAATTACTGCATGTATGGAGAAAAAAGTGTCTCAGGACAAACACAAGCATTCTGAAAGTCATAAAATGCAGGCTGTAATTTAAGCTAAACCAGCACATGAAATATTAGAAATAATATAATCATTGCATTAATTTCTACAAGAAAATATACAATCCACTGAAATTTTACCAAAGTAAACTATCTCCAAGTACGGGCCCCTCTTGAAAAACAGCAAATGACCACGAGTTTGATATCACAAAGAAAATCAGAAGAGTCAGGTCATCCCCCTGGAAAGCATCTGGTTCTGCCTGCAGGACATAAACCCTGACCAGATGATACAAGCATCTCATCCTGGTGTTAACAGATGCCTATTATGAAGAAATGTGCATGCACTAAGGTAAAAGGGTCTATAAAACACGTATCTGTCACGTCAAGGTAAAGAAGGACACCAAAGAGAACATAGCGTAAGGTCCTAAAAATAAAAATTTAACAAAAATTCCAAGTCAATTTTCAGATAAATAATACTAGTTATCTATAGTCTTGATGAAATTTTTAATTTTTTAATATTTATTTATTTATTATTCCACTGCATCAGGTCTTAGTTGCAGCACACGGGATCTTCGCTGCGGCATGCGGGCTCTCTACTTGTGAGCGTGCAGGCTTAGTTTCCCCACGGCACGTGGGATCTTAGTTCCCCGACCAGGTATAGAACCCATGTCCCCTGCATTGGAAGGTGGATTCTTAACCACTGAACCACCAGGGAAGACCCAACATTTTTAATTTTAATTTAAAATGATACAGAAAGTGAAATATATTATGTGGGTGCCTAACAGACCTGTTAATTACCAGTAAAGCCATTTCTTCAAAGTGACCTGACAAGGCATTTGCCCGATTTCCCACTGATGATTTCTCAGCATCCCGGATTCAGGCAAGTCCGATGGGCAGTCAATAGGTAAAAGGCACAAACTGACAAGGTGACCTGGATTTTGATTTCAGAAGATCTCCATTCTTTAAACTTAAACATTGTCAGGGTACCCACACTACCTGCAATACTAAAATGTGCCCATTTTACATATTTAGCTTTAATAAAGACACAAACTGGGACTTCCGTGGTGGCGCAGTGGTTAAGGATCCGCCTGCCAATGCAGGGGACAAGGGTTCGAGCCCTGGTCCTGGAAGATCCCACATGCCGTGGAGCAACTAAGTCCATGTGCCACAACTACTGAGACTGTGCTCTAGAGCCCATGAGCCACAGCTACTGAGCCCGGGCGCCGCAACTACTGAAGTCCGCGCACCTAGAGCCCGTGCTCTGCAACAGGAGAAGCCACCACAATGAGAAGCCTGTGCACTACAACAAAGAGTAGCCCCCGCTCACCGCACCTAGAGAAAGCCAGTGCACAGCAATGAAGAACTAACACAGCCAAAAATAAATAAATAAATAAATACATTTATTTTTTTTTAAAAAAAGGCACAAACTATTCATCATAAGCCAAAATAAGTAAATTTCTTGGAAACAAACTGCTTACGTAAACATGATAAAAGTAAATAATTCTTCCAGGACATTAGGATTTTAGGTCCCATTTGGTCAATTACCTCTTTGGAGACATCAAGCTATGTATGCTTGGTGCCCTGACAGAGTTCATCAGCCTCATTCACAGAAGCAAGGGATCTGAGAATTGTCTTGTTCTGACTCATACTTGAGAGAGAGAACAGAGGAGGAATGAAACACTCTAGAACATTATTTCTGCTGGCCCAGGGATGGCTGGCAACATAGTCCTCAGGGTGCTTGTGGATAAACCACAGGCTGCTGAACTCGTCAGGCCCACGGAATCAGACTCCTGAAGGGGTCTCAGGAGAAGCTGACTTTGTACCTAACTCCTCTAGCTGATTCTCAGGTATGCTAAAGTTTGAGCGCTACTACTCTGGAGCTCTATGAGGTATACAAGTGAGCCCTCAAAAAGACTAAGGAACAGCAGGACAGCTGAAAGCACGGAATGAAGAAGCCCATTCCTCTCAGGTCACCTCCACCATCCCTACAACACAAACCACAACCACAAAATACCTGGGAAAATGTACTAGCAGGCTTCCTGGCTTACTGTGGGCATTTTACAACTGATGTCAAAGCTGTTTAGCAATGGCTTCAAACTTGTGCAGTGAGTGAGAACAATGCTATCAGTCATAAAGTTGCTTTCGGACCCAAGCAATGCAAGGAATACAGCACGGGGAAATGCTCCTGCTACACTAACCAGGCCAAGTCATCCTCACAAACGCTGGATTTTCAACAGACAGTGCATGAGCTAAAGAATAATGAGTAAATGCAAATTACCTTTGTTCTTGTTCCTAAATGCAGAACACTGGAGAAATAAATGATTCACCAAAGGTTTCTGCACTTTATAGTTTTAAAGGTATTCACCCTACTCCCCACACACCCACCCACACATCCCACAGTCTGATCACCAGAGCGTCTGAAGATGAGAGGTTTGTGCTATTTTTACATCTATAATTGGAATATAAAATTAATGTGATACACTATATTTTTCATGTTAAGTTCAAATAACACAGTGCTTTATTAAATATTATTAAGAGTTAATTTTAAGAATGCTCGTTTGGGCTTGCTGGAAACCTAGAAACTGACTTGTTTCTCTGCAAAAATAAAAGTAGAGTTCCAATTAATTAAACTATAAACTTTTGAAATTCACATATGAAAGTTAGAGATTACCTACACATTTTATTTACCTATACACTTAACTGAGGCTGACAGCTCACATCAATTGATGAACAAAGACTACTGATGTGACTCTGATTACAGATCCCTAATTTTGCTTGGGGGAGCTGAGAACAGTCATCTTCTGTACAAGAGCAAATTCATTAAAAAACATAAGGAATGGTAGTATTATTAACACTTCCTTTATTTGGAACACCATAAACCAGCAAACATATATTCAGAACATAGAGAGTAGATTTTTTAGAATGGTCAAAGTACATATCTTAAAAATCCATGCAATTAAATATATATATATAATTCAGGAGAGCCCCAAGGTTCTCCCCTTGGGGGGTCCTTAAAAATGGACAATTTGGGGAAATTTCATTATTTTCTAACTCTGAAGAGACTCCAAACAGTTTATTAGGGAGAAGGACTAACAGCAAGCCGACGCTATCAAAAATAAAAAATGACAACCACAAGTCTGACAGGAAAGGCAAATAATAAAAGACAACATAAACAAAGATAAAAGACAAGCATGGACTGGGGAGTAAATATTTGCAACATATATTTAAATATCCAAAATATAACAAATTCCAACATATCAATAAGAAAAAGACAAACACAACAGAAAACCAGACAGAAGATAAAAAGACTATTTGAGAAATGTAAACACAAATGACCAATATACATTAAAAGATGTTGAACCTTGCTAATAATCAGTGAAATACAAATTAAAACAGAAGTTACCAAACTTCACCCATCATATTGGCAAAGATTAAAATATATGAAAATAACATAATTTCCTCATATGGAATTAATAGTAGTCTGACTTTCTAAGGTTTTTGAAAGGATAAAGATAACATGTGAAGCACTTAGACGTGTCTGGAACATTTCAAGTGTCCAAGAGATGTTAGTTGCTACTGTTATCATTATCATTATTACTATATTTGTATTTCTGTATTATTTGGTTTATACATCTCTCTTACTTATTCAACTATAAGCCCTTGGACCACAGGAATTAAGTGTGTATTTTTTAATAACATAATTATTACTCAAGAACATTGTTGATATATTCTCATTTCAGTAATATATATCTTACTTTCTTGAATATGTAAGTCTACCATATGACTAACAGAATTTATTAATTTATCTATTTCTTACTATTATAAATAATATTGTAGTGATTAACTTTCTACACATTTCTTTACATTCTTTTCTGATGATTAGTTCAGGAAACTCTCCTAGAAGTGGAATTTTGGGGTCAAAGGAGCTGTCCCCCAGGGAGCCTGTACAAGCAGTGGGGGGAACTGTGTGTCCAGCCACATCTGAAACCCGATCCAAATCACAGTTCTTGGCACATTTAGACACCTAGTAAATCCGATGAATGGAAGGAAAGACAGGAAGTTGATAGAAAGGGACATTTCTGGGAAAATGATATCATTTGAAGAAAGGCAGGCCACTGCAGAAGTGCAGAACGTGTTCAGAAACTGACAGCTAGTCCAGGCAAGCTGACGGCAGGACTCAAACGGAGGCTGAGAAGGATGAGGCAGGTCAGTGCTCCTCACCCTGCAGTGGGCTTCCACACACTTGGGGATCTGCTAAAATCCTAGTTCTGATTCCACAGGTCCAAGCAGGGGCTGAGAATCCGCATTTCTAACGAGCTCCCAGGTGATGCTGATGCTGCTAGTCCATGGACTGTACTTCAAATAGGAAAGAAGCAGTGAAGAGGCAGATAGCACTAAAGGGTTTCAAACGTCAGGTTAAACAGTTTGGACTTTGGTATTCAATTACTTGGTCGTCAGTTTAAGGGAGGGGTTATATTAGAAGCTTCCGAGCAAGAGAGATCTAATCACCAGACAAAAATCAAGTAAGAAAAATCCTTATACCAAATTACCTACAAAGTCTTTCTCAGGAGATGGCTTGTTTTGTTTTGTTTGTCACTTTAATATTTTCTCAGTTTTGCTTAATATGGTACACAAACTTGAGGCTATTTTGGCAAAGTATCAGTGCTTTACATATATCCCTCTCTAGATTAATTTTTTTTAATAATGGAAGAGACAATCAACAAATAAAAGCAAAAGGATGAAGGGTTTTGCTCTTTCTTACCTACCCACCCCTATCTTCTCTGGCCCATTCAGCACAGGCCATACCCCAAAGCTCCCGGTCACTGCTTTATGACTGTTTCTGGTGGCAACCAGGGGTCTTGTTTATAAAAATGACACAGGGGTAAACCAACAGTCAAGTCTCCCCTACCACGTGCCCACCCCCCAACCATGACTACAACTACAACTACTTCAAATTCAGTAAGAGATGAGTGCCAATTCTTGGAGCACATATCAATCACCTCAACATGCCTAAGCCTCAGAGTGAGTAATAACTCAGGAAAGAAGGGAGACTGACTGCACACAACGGAAGAAATGAATCTAACTCAGGGAAACACAAAGATAAGAACGGCCTCAACAGAGTCCAAATCCCCAAGAGCTCATTCCACGCCACCCCATCCTCCTCCGTCCCCTCCACCCATCACTAGCGCTGGAGAGACAACAGGGACAGAAGCCAGCACTTGCTGAATTCCTCTCCACTACTCCATTACGGCCTGGAAAGGGGGTGCAGGGGGATGTAAAGGAGAGACAGGGCTAGGTAGGTAGGCTGAACGCAACACCTGATCTCAGCAGTTTGCTGGACTTCCTCTCATCTTCACAGTAATACTTCGGAACACACAGCAGTTTCCAAGGCTCTCGTGAGGCTCTCTAGCAGGAAATCCCTGCCTGCCAAAGCTCATGAGATCACAAAGTTAATAATGAATGCGCTGGCACGTGGCAGAAGTGTAGGTGCAGCCAGCATGACCAAGAAACCGAGTGACCTGTGCAGTGGTAAAGGAGTCTTATGAGGCCACGACACTTCAGACGTTTGCCATGGCAAGCTCGTACAGTGTTGGAGTGTAAAGAGATGTAACCCATTTGTAAGATAATTTGGCTATTTCTATCAAAAGTTGAAAAGTGCATATCCTTTTAGCAACTCTACTTGTAGGAATTTATTCCACAGAAAAATCTACATGCCAAATAAGATGGTGAAATGATGTTCATTTCAGCAAAATGAGAAATGACTTAAATGTCTATCAAAAGGGCCTGATTAACTCTACTGGGATATAATGAAACACAATAGAGATATTAAGAAAAGAATGAGGAAGAGTTCATGTACTGTACAAGAACTATCTCCAAGATATATTAGTAAGTTGCTGTACACCTGAAACACAATATTGTAAATCAACTATACTTCAATTTTTAAAAATTTTAATAAAAAAATGAAACATATAAAAGATATATTAGTAAGTAAAAAGAGTAAAGTGGAAAACAGTATCTAGAATATGCAACATATAAGGGAGAGGAGGTGTGTACATACACACATACACACACACAAAATCTCTGGTAATAGAGTGCCAGGGGAACTGGGTGTCTGGAGTTAGAGAAAGACTTTCAGTTTATAGCTCCTACCTTTCTGTATTTATTGATTATTTACTTACTTACTTATTTATCATGCACCATGTATTATTATTTCCAATTTTGAAGGGTTTTGGTTTGTTTGGTTTTTTCCCCAAAGCATGGATTCCTTCTGAGCATTCAGGAGTTACAGAAAACATTTACACGTTTTCATATGAAGAAAAACTGCAGGTCAATCTCACAAAACTCAATGTAAAAATCCTAAACAAGAAATGAGCAAAGTGAATTCAACGATATATTAAAAAAAATAATCCATTACCACCAAGTTAGCTTTATCCCAAGAATGCAAAGCTGTTTTACTTTTAAAGCTCAATTAATATAATTCACCACAGTGACAAATCAAAGGAGAAAAACCTGCATGATTATCAGAATATGCAGAAAACTATCTGATGCAATGCAACATCAATTCATTATTTTTAAAAGAAGCTTTACCAAACTAGGTATTAAAAGGAACTTCTAGGGCTTCCCTGGTGGCACAGTGGTTGAGAGTCCGTCTGCCGATGCAGGGGACGCAGGTTCGTGCCCAGTTCCGGGAGGATACCGCGTGCCGCGGAGCGGCTGGGCCCGTGAGCCATGGCCGCTGAGCCTGCGCGTCTGGAGCCTGTGCTCTGCAATGGGAGAGGCCACAGCGGTGAGAGGCCCGCGTACCGCAAAAAACAAAGGAACTTGTATAATCTGATAAAGGCCCTACAACACAATCCAGAATAAACATCATACTTACTGGTGGAGTTCCCTTTCTAGATGTCCTATAAGTAAACAATACAAATTGTTCGCTGGTAGCTCTTAACCAGTTTTTGGCAGATAAACCTTTACAAGACCCTACATGTGATTTCATGGCATCTTACTTCAGAACTTACAAAGCCAGAAGTTTCATGTATCCCAACTGAAGAAGCTTTAATGTAAAGGTTTTTAAAAAAGGTTTTTTTAAGTGCAAAAAGAGGAACCCATTCCACGGCACTATCAGATTCATGTTACTAAAACAAAACTATACACTTAAAGTGTTCAAAAAACTGGAATGGGTCCTCAGCCTACAAAATAAAGGACACATTCTGCAGCCCTTCACAATCGGGCTCCAATCTCCATTCCAACCTGTAGTGAGAGCCACAGCACTGCCCCTACACTAACAGTGTTCACCCATTCAAGGGTTTACTGTGTGTAACTCCACCAAACCTGTCCTTCCAACCCTCTCCAAGCTCTCATCCAACCAGAAGCGAAATGGGAGTCAAGACACCATCCTTATCACTGATGAAGCAGACAGGAGGAAACAGCTACAGACCTGTGGCAAGAATCCACCTGACTTCCCCAGACAGTCACTGGCACAGCTAGACAACCCCAGGCCACCCCAGCAGGGCCAAGTCTGTTAATGCAGAAAATGCCAAGTGCCGGCTGACTCTGAACGGAGAGGGCCGGCAGGCAATGAGCTGCAGAGCTTCACTTTTTCCCCCAATTCCCCAGTCAGACAAGCAATTCCACTTCCATGGAGATCCTTCTGTCTGGAAACACCAGGCCAGGCAAACAAAGGCTGCCTCACTAATTATTCAACTGCTTTTTTTTTTTTTTTAAGTACATAGCTTTTATTTTCCTTTTTCTATTTCATTTTTTTACAACTTTATTGGTGTATAATTGCTTTACAATGTTGTGTTAGTTTCTGCTGTATAACAAAGTGCATCAGCTATACACATACATATATCCCCAAATCCCTTCCCTATCCCACCCCTCTAGGCAGTCACAAAGCACAGAGCTGATCTCCCCATGCTAGGCAGCTGCTTCCCACTAGCTATCTGTTTTACATGTAGTTGTGTATATATCTCAATGCTACTTGCTTACTTCGTCCCAGCCTACCCTTCCCCCTCCCCAGGTCCTCAAGTCCATTCTCTACGTCTGTGTCTTTATTCTTGTCCTGCCCCTTGGTTCATCAGAACCATTTTTTCTTTTTAGATCCCATATATATGTGTTCGCATACGGTATTTGTTTTTCTGTTTCTGACTTAACTTCACTCTGTATGATAGACTCTGGGTCCATCCACCTCACTACAAATAACTCAATTTCATTTCTCTTTATGGCTGAGTAATATTCCATTGTATATGTGTGCAACATCTTTATCCATTCATCTGTCAACGGACATTTAGGTTGCTTCCATGTCCTGGCTATTGTAAACAGTGCTGCAATGAACACTGTGGTACATGACTTTTTTTTTTTTTTTTTTTTTTTTTTGGCTGTGTTGGGTCTTCATTGCTGAGCACGGGCTTTCTCTGGTTGCAGCAAGTGGGGGCTACTCTTCATTGCGGTATGCAGGCTTCTCATTGTGGTGACTTCTCCAGTTGCGCAGCACGGGCTCTAGGTGCAAGGGCTTCAGTAGTTGTGGCTCGTGGGCTCAGCAGTTGTGACTCGGGCTCTACAGTGCAGGCTCAGTAGTTGTGGTACAGGGGCTTAGTTGCTCCACAGTATGTGGGATCTTCCCGGACCAGGGATCAAACCCATCTCCCCTGCATTGGCAGGTGGATTCTTAACCACTGCGCCACCAGGGAAGTCCCATGCATGACTCTTTTTGAATTTTGGTTTTCTCAGGATATATGCCCAGTAGTGGGATCGCTGGGTTATATGGTAGTTCTATTTTTAGTTTTTTTAAGGAACCTCCATACTGTTCTCCATAGTGGCTGTATCAATTTACATTCCCACCAACAGTGCAAAAAGGTTCCCTTTTCTACACACCCTCTCTAGCATTTACTGTTTGTAGATTTTTTGATGATGGCCATTCTGACTGGTATGAGGTGAAACCTCATTGTGGTTTTCATTTGTATTTCTCTAATGGTTAGTGATGTTGAGCATCCTTTCATGTGCTTCTTGGCCATCTGTACGTCTTCTTTGGAAAAATGTCTATTTAGGTTTTCTGCCCATTTTTGGATTGGGTTGTTTGTTTTTTTAATATTGAGCTGCATGAGCTGTTTATATATTTTGGAGATTAATCCTTTGTCCATTTATTCATTTGCAAATATTTTCTCCCATTCTGAGGGCTGTCTTTCGTCTTGTTTATGGTTTCCTCTGCTGTGCAAAAGCTTTTAAGTTTCATTAGGTCCCATTTGTTTATTTTTGTTTTTATTTCTATTACTCTAGGAAGTGGGTCAAAAAGGATCCTGATGTGATTTATGTCAGAGTGTTCTGCCTATGTTTTTCTCTAAGAGTTTTATAGTGTCTGGCCTTACATTTAGGTCTTTAATCCATTTTCAGTTTATTTTTGTGTATGGTGCTAGGAAGTGTTCTAATTTCATTCTTTTCCATGTAGCTGTCCAGTTTTCCCAGCACCACTTATTGAAGAGGTTGTCTTTTCTCCATTGTATATTCTTGCCCCCTTTGTCAAAGATAAGGTGACCATATGTGCGTGGGTTTACCCCTGGGCTTTCTATCCTGTTCCATTGATCTATATTTCTGTTTTTGTGCCAGTACCATACTGTCTTGATTACTATAGCTTTGTTGTATAGTCTGAAGTCAGGGAGCCTGATTCCTCCAGCTCTGTTTTTCTTTCTCAAAGTTGCTTTGGCTATTCGGGGTCTTTTGTGTTTCCATACAAATTGTGAAATCTTGTATTCTATTTCTGTGAAAAATGTCATTGGTAATTTGATAGGGATTGCATTGAATCTGTAGATTGCTTTGGGTAGTATAGTCATTTTCACAATGTTGATTCTTCTAATCCACGAACATGGTATATCTCTCCATCTGTTTTTATAACCTTTAATTTCTTTCATCAGTGTCTTATAGTTTTCTGCATACAGGTCTTTTGTCTCCCTAGGTAGGTTTATTCCTAGGTATTTTATTCTTTTTGTTGCAATGGTAAATGAGAGTATTTCCTTAATTTCTCTTTCAGATTTTTTGTTGTTAGTGTATAGGAGTACAAGGGATTTCTGTTTATTAACTTTGTATCCTGCAACTTTACCAAATTCACTGATTAGCTCTAGTATCAACTGCTTTTTTTTCAAGGCACAGTACACATCCCACCCTGACCTGAAAACCATCCCATCCCACACAACACTTACCGTGTTATCCTTTCCTTAGATTTCCTATAGCACTTAATGCCTGTGCTACTCTTTTGTTTCTACATTTACAATAACATCTCTTGTACTGATGAGAAGTCTATTAAGATAAAATAGACAGTAAGTCCCCTGATCCTGAGACTCTATTTTATCTCTCTTTGAATTCTCATCTCCACTGAACAAAGACGACACTCAGCTATCCACTGATTTTGAAAAATTATTAATGTCAGAATGTGGATTGCAGTCTTTGATAGGTAAGAAGGAATCCCAGTTAAGGGGGAAACATAATCAAGAAGTGTTTTCTAAAGATTAATATTCAATGGCAGATCTGGCTAGAATACAAGACACAAAGAAGCAGCAAGAGGGAAACTACAGCTATTTACCTGTGATCTGGAAAAAGTTCTTCAGATATCAGAGTACTAAATTAAAGCAGAAATCATAAAATAATGGAAAGCTGTCCAATAAAGAACAACTGAATAAAGGCAAATCATGAAAACAGATTAGGACATACATATATACACTAAGGATTGCCATGGGTCACTAGCTGACAATAAAATGCTGCTTCCGTGATGTTGCTAACATAACAGGGCTGTTAAAAATGGAGGGGTAGTAAGTCATTGTTATACCCTTTCTAAGTATATATCTAACAGATCCCAATTAGATCCTTATAGAGTTCCAAGACTAATTGAAAAGAATAATGAAGATGATTTAAGGCAGGGGTCCCTAACCCCTGGGCCGCAGACCAGTACCTGTCCCTGGCCTGTTAGGAACCGGGCCGCAGAGCAGGTGGTGAGCGGTGGACAAGCGAGTGAAGCTTCATCTGTCGCTCCCCATCGCTCCCTATCACTTGCATTACCACCTGAACCATCCCCCCTCGCATCCTGTAATGGGAAGATAAGTGTGATGTGTTTGGGTATCAGTTTGAAATACAAAAGAATTGTGCATCTCTCAAGGCTCGTCATTGAAGAGTTGTGGAGAGGCCTCCAGACTCGCCCGACAGGGTGCTTCGTGCACACGAGCTCGTGCTCATCAGTCAGCACCGAGATGGCCTACATCCGTGTTGCCTTCCTGTTCTGTTCACACGTGTTCCCATCTTGATTTCAGGGCTTTCTAGAACTCCACAGCAACCATCTAATGATATCAATAGTGAATTTCATTCAAGTTGTTCAGGGTTTGTTGCGAATACTACAACTTAGAATAGTGAGGATGTTTAGGATTTGTGTATTTTCTTTAAAAGGCAAAAAGTTTACCAGACTCTTCATCAGTACGCTAAATCTAGAAAAGTGTCCCTTTTTAGTGACTGCTGATTTAAGAAGAGTCAGGTTTTACTGAAGCCAGATTCAACTTATCCCTGAAGAGTGTGACTTGACTGTGTGTCCCACTTTGTCACCATCCCGAGTACTTGGCAGACAGGAGCATGGGTGGTCCCTGCCCCCAGTGTGTGTAAGGTGTGTGTTTGCTCTGCAGGCCTTGAGCCCTCCCTCTCAGGGACCCCAAGATGACGGGCCAGGCCATGGTGTCAGCTGTCCCATCCTTTCAGTGTTAGGAATTCAGACAGATGCCCATCTTGCTCACCTCTGTAAGAAACGACCAACTGCCTCATCCTGGCACAGGGGGAGGTCCTTATGTAGAGGGCGAAGGACTGCAACTTCACCTCCCCTGGGGGCTGTACCTAGTGCACACATGCCGAGGAGGTGCTGGCAGGTCCGTGAACCCACAGCCACCACTCTACAGGCCTCTCCTGGTGTTCCCCTGAGGCCGGCCCAGAGCTTAGTGAAGGCCACTCTCAGGCCGGCTTATGCCAGTCTGGGATCGGCACTTGGTGAGGCCAGCGCTCCAGTTCTGGTCTTCTCTTGCAATGTTGGGCCTGGACCTGAGGCGGAGCCCCAGGCCCGTGTCAGCCCAGGGCTGCTGGACGCAGGGACCTGAGCCTCCTGGCCGGTGTGCTCCGCCCCCTGCCGTAAGGCTTGAGGACAACACTGCCCTCCCAGGAGATGTTTGGTGAACACTCCAGGAGCAAACCCTGAACCTCTGTAAAGCAGTCCTGCAAATGGAGATACTGGATTTGTATTAAATAAACCTTGGCATGTTCAAATTAAATGCTTGTTTAATGCACTTGTTTAATCCCCCCCAGCGCTCACATTACCGCCTGAACCATCCCCCCTCTTCCACCCCTCCCCCCACCCCATCTGTGGAAAAACTGTCTTCCACAAAACCAGTTCCTGGTGTCAAAAAGGTTGGGGACCGCTGATTTAAAGAGCTGAAAATGAGACTTCTGGAGGGAGCAAAAAGGTTTAGCAAATATAAAAAAATTTCTGAGAGGTAATCATCCTACTGAAGACTAGCAGTTAGAACATAGTAATTAGACATTTTACAACTGCACTGAAAAATGGAGAAATTCAGCAACAGAGAAATTTTAGCTAAATATGAAGAAGGAACTAAGTGTAAGCACTGTTAATGAAGCAGTGATAGAAACAACACTATCTTTTTTAATTAGTCAACTCAGTACTGGAGTCTACACAGTGGTCAACATGATGGAACAGCAACATAAGATAGAGAAGGTTACAATTTAAGCTATCTAAAGACAAAAGACAAAAACACAACAATAGAAAAGTCATAAAAATTAAATATATACAGAAGGTATCTGTAGATATAAATAGTCCTCTAGAGATCTCGGTCTTCAAAATTGCCGTAAAGGTATTTTATTTGTCCTGAGTCAAATAGCATGATAAATCAGATATCTGCCTAACAAAACTATTTCTAAGTCCTAGTCAATGGGTATGTGCTTCCTCTACTGCCTGGAGCTCACGCCTTCAAGCCCCAAACAACGCCTGCTTTTCTGATGAAATTGTGTAAAATCTAGGACACTGAGTTTCATTTTGCAAAAATTTTATGTTAGTTTCAAAACGAAGATAGATCAACTTCCATCATCACCATCATACCTATCAGGAATTCCCTTTTAAAACTCTCCAAGGGACTTCCCTGGTGGTCCAGTGGTTAACACTCCGTGCTTCCAATGCAGGGGGCACGGGTTTGATCCCTGGATGGGGAAGTTCCGCATGCTGGGTGAGGTGGCCGCAAAAAAAAAACCTCTCCAAGATTAAAAAACTTAGAAATCTTTGGTTTGCTTTCAAATTGGGAATCTATGACAATACAGACATACAGCAAAAGGGATTTGTTTCCAGGTGGGGGAGGGAAATAATGTTGTTGTAGAAAAAAATGGCAAATCATATTGCTAATGTATCCCCAGTGAGATGTCTCTCTTTTTTTTTAACAGGGTGATGTAGTTATTCCGGTCTATCAAGCTGGTGCTTGAATCCTTCCACAGCATCCCAAAGTTCAAATATCTCCAAATGCTGAAGAACTGACTAGCCTAGACAGCTTTTATTAGTTAAAAAATACGTTTTAATTTAAAAAATTTATCTATGATTGCAGGTTATGAGCCAGGCACTGTCTAATAACTTTACATGTCTTATCTTCTTAACCCACACAAACCCTTGAGTTCTACTTTCACACCTGTCTCGAAGACAAGGAGACATAGAAAGGTTAAAGGCCACAGCAGGCCCAGTGGAGCCAAGATCTGCCATGATCTTTGGAAAAGTTATGCTTAGATACCATATGTATTCCCATACATTACAAACCACAGAGAACTTGACCCCCCCTAATTTCTGCTTCTGAAACTAAAAATTTCCTTCAAAACTTTTCTTAGGCACATATCACATTCTCTATGGGTTCCCAGTTTATGAACCTTAGTTTTTTTTTTCTTTCTTATTTTATACATACCTGACTAGCAACAAACAAAACGCAAAGCATCAAGAAGACAAATTCAATTCTCTTTTTTCAAAATTATTCGGAAAGGTAAGTAGAGACCATCAAAACATTTAAAAATCAGAATCCATGATTAGTTCCTTACGTTCATCTTGCCCAGGAATTTCTGCTACATAACATAGCTTGGAACAAATAAGAAATACGGGGTGGGGAAAATGAATAGGCAGTAGCCATGTTTCAGGTATAAATAACTTATTAATAGCACTCCAAACTTAATGAAATAGCAGTATTTTTAAGGCTTTGCTATGGGTAAAATATAAAGGCCACATTACTGCAATATGAAGTACATATGTCACTGGAAAGAGTAGAGGGTATCAAGCTTGTAGGGTACCTTCCAGGACTAAAATACTATGAAGAGTTCAGATAAAGATTTAATGCTTATCATATTAAACAGAGAAGAAAGGTATGAATCACACCGCTTCAAATAATAAAGAATTAATAGCCTATTTCCTCAATCTATTTTCATAGAGAATGATCTAATGGAAGCTACTCACTAAAACAAATGAAATACAGTACTCCTCTGTCAATTAGGCTCCTCCTTTATTTATGTGTTTATAGATTCATTTACCTATCTAACTCAGGCATGTGAAGACCAAGCAGAATTGATTTTCCCCAATAATACTAAAGTAAAATATTGTTATAATATTTAGAGCAAGTAACAGGAGAGAAGGGGGGAATCTATATAAGAAACTGTCATGTGCAGGCAGAACAGACATTTTCTGATACTCCAGAGAACAAAGGTGTGATCAAAGAATAGAAGCTACAGAGTCAGATTTTGACTCAACATTCATAATTCCTCCAAATACGCGAAGGAACCCAACAATGGAATGAATAAGTTCCACAGCAAAGAAGCAAGCTCCCAACCACTGGAAGTATAGGAGCAGATTAGGCAGCTACTGTTAGAAACACAGTGCAATGTGTTTGTGTCCTCCCAAAATTCACAGGTTGAAAGCCTAATCCCAGTGGGATGGTATTAGGAGGTGGGGCCTTTGGGAGGTAATTAGGTCATGAGGGTAGAGCCCTCAAAAATGGAATTAGTGCCCTTATAAGAAGCCGCCACAAAGCTTGGTAGCTCCCTTTCCACCATGTGAAGACACAGCAAGAGACGGCCCCTGTAAACCAGTTAAAGGGCCCTCAATAGAACCTGACCATGCCAGCACCTTGCTCTGGGACTTCCAACCTCCAGGATGGTGAGAAATAAACGTTTATTGTTTAAGCCACCCAGTAGATGGTAATTTGTTATAGCAGCCCAAACTGACTAAAACAGCATGAAAACTGCCAGCACTAAGTGAGTGGGCTGGTTGGTCCAGACTTCTAAAGTTCTATCCAACTCGGGTTCTAAAAAACTGATTCCTATAGTCTGGGGGCAGCGGGGGGGAGGTGGCTGGAGAGTTGGAGTGAACAAGATAAAATTCTGAATTTGTACTAAAATATCAGACCAAGTACAGGATGGGGTAGACATGAGTGTTAAAGGCTTGTTCAGGTGACTACCTAACCCAATCTTAGATTTCATTAGAAGGGTAGAGTGCAGTACCCAAACTGCTGAGGCCACATGGGAGACGTGAGTTCATCTTGGAGTTCCCCATTTTAAAAAGGACATGTGCACACATGAAAGTATCTAGACAGTAGTGACCAGGATGGTAAGATGTAAAAACTGTCGCAGGAGGAGAACTAAGAGAAGATAGGGATGATGATGCAAGAAAAGAAAAAGGATCTGCATAAGTCTGCTCAGGCTGCTATAACAAGATACCACAGACTGGGTATCTTAAGAACCAGCCTTCAGAACTTTCTCATAGGTCTGGAAGCTGGAAGTCCAAGATCAAGGTACCATCAGGGTTGGTTTCTGGTGAAGCCTCTATCCCTGGCTTGTTGCCTTCTGGCCATGTCCTCATAAGGCCCTTGCAGAAAGAAATCTCTGGTGTCTGTCCCTCTTCTTTAAGAACACCAGTCTTGGGGCTTCCCTGGTGGCGCAGTGGTTGAGAGTCCGCCTGCCGATGCAGGGGACGCGGGTTCGTGCCCCGGTCCGGGAAGATCCCACATGCCGCGGAGCGGCTGGGCCCGTGAGCCATGGCCGCTGAGCCTGCACGTCCGGAGCCTGTGCTCCGCAACGGGAGAGGCCACAACAGTGAGAGGTCCGCGTACCGAAAAAAGAAAAAAAAAAAAAGAACACCAGTCTTATAGGACCTAGGGCCCCACCCTCATGACCGCATTCGACCTTAGTCACTTCCCTAAAGGCTCTGTCTCCAAACAGAGTCATGTAAGGAGTTAGGGCTTCAACATGAATCTGGGGGGGACAAAATTCAGTCCATAGCAGCATCCAATCTTAAGTATATGAAAGACTGACTGAAAATGATACTGATTTATTCTTTATTATCTATAAGGAAAAATTAGAAACAGGGTTAGAGTACTAGACGTGGACAAAATGAAATCTAAGCTTCTTTCAACTCTAAAAACTATTACAGCAACTGTCATTTATAGGCTATAAGTTACTGGGTGCTCCCTATGGGCCACACTTTGTGTTAAGTACTATCTCACTGAATCTTTCCACCCACTCAGAGGTAAATACTACTATTATGGCCATTTGTTGTTGTTTATAAATTAGGCTCACTCTTGCCCAGTGTCACAGTGCTGGCAAGTGGCAGAAGGAGCACCAGATCCTAGGCAGTCAAATGCCAAAGTCACCCACCCACCTTTGAACGTTAAACTGAACAGTCTCCCTAAATTAGTAAAGGACAGTAAATACAACTGATTAAATAACTCCACTTATCAATAGAAAATCACACAGAAGAAAACTATAACATTAACAACCACATCACCACCAATGCTTATTTTTCTTCCTAGATACCCGTGGTTTCCATACATTGTCAGAGTTCATCTCACCACACACCAAGGAGGCAGGTATTATGCCCATTTCACAGATGAGGAAACAGACTCAGAAAGCCTTCCTCAAACTCTAAAAACTCTCAATGTTTTTACACTGACTAAAAACATCTGCGGTCAGAACTCAAACCAAAGTCTGGGCTATTCCACATGCAAATTATTTATGTCAACTATAATCCTCCACTCCTAGTGGGCTCTCACTTAGCTCAGGCTCTGGGAGCTGACGGGGTGGACCAAATGTCACAGGGAGGGCCAAATATATTCCAAACCTGCCTTCAAGGGCAAGAGAGCCAAGGAGAGCAAACCCTAGGGAACAAAATCAGGCTTTTCTCCACCAAGTCCTGTGGCCCATTTGACAAATACTAACAGAACCCCTGCTATGTGCTAGTCCCAGGGAACATGCAGAGAGCAGTGAGCAGATTAAATCCCACTCACCCAGACCCTCATTCTAGTGGGGGGAGACTAAACTTCTAATATATAACACGACAAGTTTACAACAAAAAGAGAGTGAAGGGGCATGGGAGCAGGGTCAGAGGATGCAGCAGGTGTTGTTTTACAACCAGTTGTTGGAGGGGGGAAGGGGGTTAAACAGCTGCACAGAAGTGCAGCAGGCCTGCTAGCTATTACATCCATCAGGCCCTGGAGCCTTGACTACAGTTCAGTAGTTCCTTGCTTTTCACTGGAGGAAAGGGTAGACCACGGTGCTAATTGCAAACACCGGGTCACAGAGAAAGAAACGGGTGAAGCCTTTTTTCCTTAAAGGCAAGGAAAGTAGTTATCTGTGTACGGTTGCCATGGCACTGAGGAAACAGAGAGAGAAGCATTCCACCACCAGAGCATGAAGAGAAATGCAGCAGTGCGGAGAGGACAAAAGGCACAGAGGTTTCACTCCCAGGGTGGGCGGCAGGCAGGCAGGAAGGAAAGCTTTCAAACGTGGCAGGAGCTGGAAGCATGGGGAAGGGGAAGCGGTCAGAGCCACTAAGGACACGGTTTCTGCCTAATCCCTCCTCACTTTCTACACCCCTAGGAGACCAGGGTTCTTATGGAACAGTCAGCAGAAACATAAAAATAAAAACACATCAAGGTTCTGAAGTACTCTATATTAGAATAGTTCTAAACAGATATTTTCTGAAAATTCAGTCTTTTTGGTCAAAATGTACCTTAGGTTTCAACCAGCTAATGTACCATCTAAAGTAAGTATGTCTTCTTATAAACAAGGTATGGCCCAGGAGTGGAAGAAACCTGTACTATGAGGTCAGGCAGAACAGAGCTTAAGTCCTCTTTCTGCCACTTACAACTTGGGGACCCTGGATAAGTTACTTGGCCTATCTAAACTTCTTATTCTTTATCTGTATGATTAAAACAGAAAGATTAAAGAGATAACAGGCCTAAAGGCTGACTTTTAATTGTAAGTTAATAAATATTCATTCCCCAGCCTTAAACAGTTCTAACATCTTTAGCATCAGCTTTAACACCATCAGTGATAGGAAGGGAAGGCAATTTGCTCCACTAGTCGATAGCTGGAATTATAGAACTGAAAAAATTGTACATGATCAAAACCTTCCTTGAGGCATGAAGAGGCAATTCACAAAAGAAGAAATACCAACTCCTAATAATCATATAGAAATATCTCAACTTTAACTCATAATCAAAGGAGTACACTTTAGCCAAGTGTTTTCTTTAATAACACCAAGTACTATCATCAGTTATTGGGACACAGACACTCTATCATATACTGCCAGTCAATGTGCACACGATCTTTCTAGAGAGAAACAGAACAATATGAATCAAAGCCTTAAAAATGTGGATTCCCTTCCATTTACCATTTACAATTCTAAGAAATTTCCTAAGAAACTATTAAGTAAATGTTCTTGACAGCACTGTGATGAAAAACTGGAAGCAAAAGGCCCACCTTCAAATAAATCACAGTATTTCCATATAATGGAAAATATACAGCCATCAAAAATGCTTATGTTGGAAAAATATTTGCAAAGCATAGGAAAGTTGAAGGGCTAATTTCCTTATTTTATAGACAGCTCATAAAAATCATTTAAAAAAAAAACTATCCATGAAATTGGATCCTTATCTTACACCATACACAAAAATCAACTCAAAATGGATTAAAGACTGTACCATAAAACTACTAGAAAAATACATAAAGGGTAAGCTCCCTGACATAATCTTGGTGATGATTTTTGGGACTTGACACCAAAAGCAAAGACAACAAAAACAAAAATAAACAAGTGGGACTACATCAAATTAAAAAGCTTCCACACAGGAAAGGAAACCATCAATGAAAAGACAACCTATGGAATGGGAGAAACTATTTGCAAATCATATATCTATTAAGGGATTAGTATCAAAAAGATATAAAGAACTCATAAAATTCAATAGCAAAAAAACCCCAAACAGTCCAATTTAAAAATGCAAAGGAACCAAACAGACATTTTTCTGAAAAAGACATACAAATAAATGGCCAACAGATATGTGAAAAGATGCTCAGCATCACTAGTATTGAGGGAAATGCAAACCAAAACCACTGAGATATCACCTCACACCTGTCAGAATGGCTATCATCAAAAAGACAAGAGTGGGACAGGGAGGGTGGGAGAGAGGCTCAAGAGGGAAGGGATATGGGGATATATGTAGGCATATGGCTGATTCACTTTGTTGTACAACAGAAACTAACACAGTATTGTGAAGCAATTACACTCCAATAAAGAGCTATTAAAAGAAAGAAAAAACTATCCTTTCCCCATTAAATTGCCTCAATACCTTTTACAAAAATCAATTAAACCAGTACATATGGGTCTATATCTGGAATTTCTACTGTGTTCCATTGATGTGTACGTCTATTCTTATTCTAAACACATTCTTGACAAATATAGCTGTATAATAAAATCTGACATTATGGGGAAAAAAAAGACAAGAAAAAAAAGTGTTGGAGAGGGTGTGGAGAAAAGGGAACCCTCCTGCACTGCTGGCGGGAATGTAAATTGGTGCAGCCACTACGGAGAACAGTATGGAGGTTCCTCAAAAAATTTAAAATAGAACTACCATATGCTCCAGCAATTCCACTTCTGTGTACTTATGCAAAGAAAATGAAAACACTAACTCAAAGATAAACTCATCCCTGTTCACTGCAGCATTACTTACAATAGCCAAGATATGGAAGCAGCCTAAGTGCCCATCGATAGATGAAGATGTGGTATGTATTAATATATGTGTGTGTGTGTGTGTGTGTAACACACACACACACATATATAATGGAATATTACTCAGCCATAAAAAATAATGAAATCTTGCTATTTGCAACAACATGGATGGACCTAGAGGGTATTATGCTAAGTGACATAAGTCAGAGAGAAAGACAAATACCGTATGATTTCACTTATCTGTGGAATCTAAAAAAAACAAAACCAATGAACAAACATAACAAAACAGAAATAGAGTCATAGATACAGAGAACAAACAGATGATTGCCAGAGGGGAGGAGGGGAGGAGGATGGGTGAAACAGGTGAGGAGATTAAGAGGTACTAAATTCAGTTACAAAATAAATGAGTTGGGGATAAAATGTACAGCATGGGGAAAACAGCAAATAATTGTTGTATCTTTGTATGGAGACAGATGGTAACTGGACTTACCATGGTGAGCATTCTGTAAAGTACAGAAATATCAAACCACTTGTACACTTGGAACTAATAGCGTTGTAGTGTTGTAGGGCGATTACACTTTAAAAAAAAAAAAGACAAGAGATAACAGGTGTTACTAAGAGTGTGGAGAAATGGGCTCTGGAGCAAGAATGCCTGGGTCCTAATCCAAGCTAATTTCTTACCAGCTCTACAGCTTTGGGAGGGTATTTACACACTTAGCCTCAGTATCCTCATCAGTAAATCAGGATTAAAAATAGTATCTAGGGGCTTCCCTGGTGGCACAGTGGTTGAGAGTCCGCCTGCCGATACAGGGGACACGGGTTCGTGCCCCGGTCCGGGAAGATCCCACATGCCGTGGAGCGGCTGGGCCCATGAGCCGTGGCCGCTGAGCCTGCGCATCCGGAGCCTGTGCTCCGCAACGGGAGAGGCCACAACAGTGGGAGGCCCGTGTACCGCAAAAAAAAAAAAAAAATAGTATCTACTTCATAGCTTTTGTGAGGGTTAAAGGAGCTAACTGATAAAACAGTCCCTGGCATACAGTGAACAACCACTTAATATTAGTTGTCTTATTACTAACCATTTGAACATGTCAACAAAAGTTGTGAGATTATGTGACTTTTTTGGGTTTTTTGTACTTATCTGTATCTTAAAAGGTAGAGACAAAGAGATTCATCTTTTGAAAATTCAAAATTATTCTTATTGATATGAGAAATGTAGAGAACATGTCAAATGAGAAATCCCAGCACAAAACAGTATGTACAGCTCAAACTCATTTTTATTAAAATATATTTAATATTATGCAAATAAATGTACATAGAAAAGCATTTTGATATGCACTAAAATGTTACCAAGCAGTGGTTTCTCTAAGAGGTAGATTACAGATTATTTACATTTCCTTCTTTTTGCTTTCCCTATTTTCTAATTTTCCTGAAATGAACATACATTACTTGTATAATAATAAAATTTTAACTGTCAATTTATTTCCAACTATAGAACCTACAAAGAAAGAGATGGAACTGAGAGACTTCTAATGGTGTGACCAAAGACGGGCTTTAGAGTAAAAACAAATGAAAAGAACATGTCTTCCTGAGGACCGTAAGTCAGATATCACATTAATACCAAGGAACACAATTGATAATCAGCAGCTAGGACTTCGGACCTTGATCAGGCCAAGCTCCCACCTGACTTCAGGGAGGTGTGCTGGGATTTAAGAACCTGAATCCGGCCCCAGGGAAATGCACAAGCTTGGTGACAGTCCAAGAGGCACTGTGGGCCACACGCCCACACACTGGTGTTTCAACACTTGTTTTACACCAGCAAATCCATAACAGACCCTGAGTGAACTGGGAGAGGATAACTGAAACATTCCAAATACCTTTTGAAAATCAGTTTGCATTCTGACTTATCTTAAAAAGTCAAACCCCAACTAACTAAGCAAGAAGTGTCATAGGATTTTGCTCAGACTTGAAAGTAGAAAGGAAAATGTGAGATTATACCCCCTTGCTAAGAAAAACCTGAAAACTGACAAATTATCAGCCACACAAATTTCGATTTGCCTCTTCTCTCCCCAACATCTCTTTGTAACCTGAGAGGCTGGCTCTACTGGCTGGACTGAGATACACCAACAAGCCTACAGACACAGACGCTCAGAATGGCGTTTATACTGCAGGTATAGGACATTCCGAGGTCCCACCTGAACCAGTCTCCCCTCGCTTCATGTATGCAGCAGACCCTGCTTCAGAGCGTTGCTTTTACTGGTACCACTGCTGAGAAAGGAGCAAAGCAGGCACACTTCTTTCTCTATGGTCGTCCGTCTCGCCTTCCCTCAATTCCAGTCTCCCGTCTCCCTCACTGATGCTGACTCTCTCCCTTCCTTCCCCCACCTCCCACCCCTCTTATCACTACACTAAGGCCGGCAACCACAGCAGAACTGCTGGGCAGCAACACACAGTGCAGTCTCAAAGCAAGCAAGCCAGATAGAGTCCGAGTGCCTAGTTCCTTCCAGAATTAGCCGTATGACCCCCGTCTCGTCCCTTCACCACTGTGGGCCTATTTTGCTCATCTGGAGGATGAGAGGGTGAGAAGAGATTTCTGAGATCCTTTTCCTGCTTCAAAATTCTGTGATTCCACCACAGCTAACTAAGGTCACTAAACAGGAGAACCACCAGGATGCTGGGGGGAAGCAGCATACAGCATCTTTATTTCTCAGTTTCCAAAATATCTATTGCAAAGAAATATATCCAGCTAGACCCTAGCTCCATGTTTTACTTTTTATACATTGTAAGTAAAAATGGAATCCTGTCATTCTTTCCATTCATAATGAGAAGCTCTTACATGAGATCAGCTGAGTCTTTTCTTCAGCAGCACATTCTTCCTCAACAAGAGAACTTCAGGCATTTGTACTAATAGAATCAAGAGTATCTTTCACTCCAAAAAAGAGGAACTGCTGTTTTGGTATGCTCTGCCCAATTTTCCCTCCAAATAATAGAAAAATATTTGTATTATTTTACTACTAATATTTTATTACAGCTTTTATATGAGTAAAGCATTTCTTTGATATTAAATAAATCACGCTTTTCAAAGTACAAAAGAATTCTCTTCTACTTGTAAAATGTATTTATGAAAAAGTAGGTCATTTGGTCCTTAATTGTATAAAAACATGGGTTTTTTTTCCTCTGTTGTGAAAACAAATCTCCAAAGCACTGAGAGGTAGAATAGTATCCTTATGCAGAAGTCAGATTTAACCTTGACTGAACTCATTAAACAAGAAATATTTATTATTTACTCACATATGTTTTAACAGGTATTGTGGAAAAGTCAGAAGTATAACAGGTTCCTTGTCTGCAAAGAGTTTACAATCTCACGTGGAAATCAATGTATATACAAAATAAAGTCAAGGTCTATTTATACTTATGTTTGCCGAACACTACATAGTTCACTAGGGATGTGAATAAGACTCCCCCTCCGCCATAAAGCTCTCACAAGCTGGTGGGAGCCAGTACTGCGTAACTCAGGCACAGCTAACCTGCCAGCTCCCAGTGTGACCTCCACTGCACTTGCAGGGGGACGTCCAATGCCCTTCCCAGGAAGGTAGTGGCTTCAGGATAAAGGGAGAGGTGAGGAGATGGGGGTATATTATCTCATGGTCACTTCTGGTCATTTCCTGTATTGTGGTATTCTCTGTCAAGTATATCTGTTTATTCGTTTGGTTAGCTTTTTTTTTGTTTTTTTTTTTTTTGCGGTACGTGGGCCTCTCACTGTTGTGGCCTCTCCTGCCGCGGAGCACAGGCTCCAGACACGCAGGCTCAGCAGCCATGGCTCACGGGCCCAGACACTCCGCGGCATGTGGGATCCTCCCAGACCAGGGCACGAACCCGTGTCCCCTGCATTGGCAGGTGGACTCTCAACCACTGCGCCACCAGGGAAGCCCCTGTTTGGTTGGTTTTTATCAGTCTGAAAATCCTTGTCTTTTTTTGGTGCATTTAGTCCATATACACTTAAAGTAATTACAAACACATTTGGGTTTATATCTATCATCTTATTTTGTGCTATCTGTCCCATCTATTTTATTTTAATCTCCTTTCTTGCTTCCTTTTGAAGTGATTTATTATCCTATGCCCCCACAAGTTTGGAAGCTATACACTTGGCTTCTATGCTTTTACTGTCAGAAATTACAATCAAGTATAAAGTTAATCAATCCTTTCAGTTTTCTGTCTGATCTTAGAACACTTTTAACACTATCTACACCCTTCTTCACTCCCTTTCCAATTCAAAACACTGGACTTCAGCCATAATGGATTTGTCTGAAGTTCTCTAAACTACTGACACAGCCTCTGGCCTCTGCACATGGCTGCCCCCTTTACCTAGCATGTCCCCCTCTTCTCCTCACACCTGCTTTCCAGTCTGGCTTAATCCTGCTCACCTCTCAGGTCCTTGTCTCTCAGTAACACAGTAAGCTTCACTCTGCTCCATCCGCCCTCCCTCCTAGACATTAAGCTGCAACATCAGGCCTGCGGGTCACCAGAGTCCCACAGATCAGGGCCCACCTGGATCACTGCTGCACCACAGGATGGGTGCTCGGTAAATATTTGCTGAATGAACAAATGAGTGAACGAAAGTTTCAAAACATACAAAAATCAGGATGAAAGCAAAACAGGCCAGAGACGAAAAACAGTCCACTCCTTGTAGAACGAAAAGACTACCATGGTGATAAAGAGGCAGGCTCTGGTGCCAGACGGAAAGAATTCAACTCTTGACTTGTCCACTTACTAGTAGGTGACCTTGCACAAGTACTTAACTTCCCTGTGACTCTTGAAAATGGAGATAACAAGAAAACAACCTCATGAGGTTGTTGTAAGGAATATATAAGCTAATACGTGAAAAGTACTTTAAATACCTTTTGTTAAGATTCTGTCTGCATGTCTGCTGAATGTCTAGTTGTTAAAGAGCATAATGTAACTAAAACGGTTATTAGGGTCTTATTTAAAACCTGGTTATTCATACATTATAATAATTTACCATAACACCTTGACATGATTAGCTACAGACCCATAAGCCCATGAGGAGAACATCATTGTAATTCAATACTGGAAATCAACATGGATCACTAAAAAAAGTTAAACAGCATTAAGCACATGCATTAAAAATACAGAAAAGGGAGTAATAATATACCTTTTAAAGAATTCTATCAGAATATGATCTAAAAGAACCATCTGAGCATTTGAAGGAACAAGTTTCCATTTTTTTTATTGAGGTAATAATGTTTGTGAATTTTGCAGTCTTACTGAATTTTATTATAATTCCTTAATTGTAGCTATAAAAAGTGTTGAGTGTATTAAATTTCCACATTATCCAAAAATATATCCAAATAGTGAAATCAATTATTCATTATTATCCCATAAGACAGATGACAAATTTTATATTTTCTAAACTTCTAACATTACTTTTTTTTTAATTTTAGAATTTTATTTTTTTATACAGCAGGTTCTTATTAGTTATCCATTTTATACATATTAGTGTATATATATCAATCGCAATCTCCCAATTCATCACACCACCACCCTCCCCCCGCCACTTTCCGCCCTTGGTGTCCATATGTTTGCTCTCTGTATCTGTGTCTCTATTTCTGCCCTGCAAACTGCTTCATCTGTACCATTTTTCTAGGTTCCACATATATGCGTTAATATACGATATTTGTTTTTCTCTTTCTGACTTACTTCACCCTGTATAAGTCTCCACATCCATCCACGTCTCTACAAATGACTCAATTTTGTTCCTTTTCATGGCTGAGTAGTATTCCATTGTATATATGTGCCACATCTTCTTTATCCATTCGTCTGTCGATGGACACTTAGGTTGCTTCCATGACGTCCTTGCTATTGTAAGCAGTGCTGCAGTGAACACTGTGATACATGTCTCTTTTTGAATTATGGTTTTCTCTGGGTATATGCCCAGTAGTGGGATTGCTGGGTCTTATGGTAGTTCTATTTTTAGTTTTTTAAGGAACCTCCATACTGTTTTCCATAGTGGTTGTATCAATTTACATTCCCACCAACAGTGCAAGAGGGTTCCCTTTTCTGCACACCCTCTCCAGCATTTATTGTTTTTGGATTTTTTGATGATGGCCGTTCTGACCGGTGTGAGGTGATACCTCATTGTGGTTTTGATTTGCATTTCTCTAATGGTTAGTGATGTTGAGCATCCTTTCATGTGCTTCTTGGCAATCTGTATGTCTTCTTTGGAGAAATGTCTATTTAGGTCTTCTGCCCATTTTTGGATTGGCTTGTTTGTTTGTTTGTTTTAATATTGAGCTGCTTATATATTTTGGAGATTAATCCTTTGTCAGTTGGTTCAGTGGTAAATATTTTCTCCCATTCTGAGGGTTGTCTTTTCATCTCGTTTGTAGTTTCCTTTGCTTTGTAAAAGCTTTTAAGTTTCATTAGGTCCCATTTGTTTATTTTTGTCTTTATTTCCATTACTCTAGGAGGTAGATCAAAAAAGATCTTGCTGTGATTTATGTCAGAGTGTTCTTCCTATGTTTTCCTTTAAGAGTTTTATAGTGTCTGACCTTACATTTAGGTCTCTAATCCATTTTGAGTTTATTTTTGTGTATGGTGTTAGGTAGTCTTCTAATTTCATTCTTTTACATGTAGCTGTCCAGTTTTCCCAGCACCACTTATTGAAGAAACTGTCTTTTCTCCACTGTATATCCTTGCCTCCTTTGTCATAGATTAGTTGACCAAAGGTGCGTGGGTTTATCTCTGGGCTTTCTATCCTGTTCCATTGATCTATATTTCTGTTTTTCTGCCAGTACCATACTGTCTTGATTACTGTAGCTTTGTAGTACAGTCTGAAGTCAGGAAGTCTGATTACTCCAGCTCTGTTTTTTTCCCCTCAAGACTGCTTTGGCTATTTGGAGTCTTTTGTGTCTCCAGACAAATTTTAAGATTTTTTGTTCTAGTTCTGTAAAAACTGCCATTGGTAATTTGATAGGGATTGCATTGAATCTGTAGGTTGCTTTGGGTAGTATAGTCATTTTCACAATATTGATTCTTCCAATCCAAGAACATGGTTAACTTCTTTCATCAATGTCTTATAGTTTTTGGCATACAGGTCTTTTGTCTCCCTAGGTAGGTTTATTCCTTTTGTTGCAGTGGTAAACACGAGAGTTTCCTTAATTTCTCTTTCAGATTTTTCATCATTAGTGTATAGAAATGCAAGAGATTTCTGTGCATTAATTTTGTATCCTGCAACTTTACCAAATTCATTGATTAGCTCTAGTAGTTTTCTAGTGGCATTTTTAGAATTCTCTATGTATAGTATCATGTCACAGATGACAAATTTTAAACAATTGTTCTGGAGTTCTTTTCTCTCTAAAATAATAAAATATTAGAATGATGTATTTTAGTAGCATGAAAAGGTCTCAGAATCAATTCTATTTCTCTGTTCCTGATTTTGTGTGGCAATTCGCTCTATAACATTTTCAATTTTTTCCTAGAAGCCAATTAAATATTTCCTAATTAGTGTGATTTAATGAATATCTTGTAACTCTAAATTAATAATCACATTTATCAAGCTTTGTTCTGATAATCTACCGCATTTTATTACCCAATGTTCTATTTTAAAGACTAAGTAATTCCAGTTCTGTCTTAAACCTCTAACCCATGATATGTAGTGTAGGTGCCGCAATAGATCTTTAAAATACTCAACTGGCAAGGATGCAATAAAGGCTAATTAACTGTGAAAGGTCACACACAATTGGGAGTTTTTATTTTAAAAAGAAAATTATTTTGATCCTTCACATACATGGAATAATTGAAATTAGGTTAACAGTAGAGGTCCTTGGAGAAACTACATTAATAAATAGATAAGTTATTGTAATTAAAAATTTAACTATAAAGTATACAAAGGCACATGAAAATAGTTTTATTTTACCCTTTGGTATTTAGGGTTTTTTTCTTGTTTTTATCTTATTTTGTTTTTGCTATCAAATATTGAGTGCTTCATATGGTAGTGCTATGCTTACATGGATTTCCTCATATAATACTCAGAACACTTTTGCAAGGTTGGTATTATTACCCCATTATACATTACAAAATATACTCAGGGATCAAAGGGTTCAAAAAGGTCTGTCTGGCTCATTTCCTCATTACAAGCCCATCAGCTCTTATCTGAGGTAAAGAGAATGGCCAAATCATCACAAAATGTTCAATGTTGTAAAAAGTCTCACAAGCATCTTTAAATATTCTGTTTATCTGATTAGCGTGTGTATATACACTATATACAATATACATATATACATATAGTATATATATAACTAACACTGTTTTTGAAGAGTCAGACACTACTTATTGCTGAATGCCCGCCCTTAAAGGGTTCGTTAACCCCAGTGGGGCTGGTCCCACCGTCTGGGAGCTGGTACACAAGAGGCTGTCCCTTGAAGGGAAGAGTAACATGGGCCAGGAGTGAGAAGAGGAGGGGCTGTACTGTCTCTGTCATGTTCTGGCTGCAGACACTTGAGGAAGCCAGCTAACTCTTCTAACCCACACAACACGCCCACCACACGAGTGCTATGGCAGGGATGGTAATGCTCGCCCTGCCTACCTCAGAGATGACGGCAAGATCAAACAACACAACGTGTGCAAAAAGTATTGCACCATATTAAAATCTGGCAAAACATTTTTCACTTCATATTTTTATGTTTAAGGGTCTACAGTATTCCTGCTCTTATTTATTATTTTTAGAAGCAAATGCCTTGAAGAGATTTAGCTTAAATTTTAAAACTACAGGGCAATGAGATTAAGTGCACAGAAATTTGTTTTCTTTTTTTAAAAAAAAATCTGTTTTACAAAATGAGCTACAACTGCATGAGCTAAATCTGAGCATACACACAAAACACAAAACAAGGGCCAACCCTTTAACCCCCTCGTTCTTTCAAAAATTATTTATGTAGTACCTACCATGCACCAAGCAGCTGGGGACGTAACACTGAATAAAACAAACTCCTTTAACTGCTAGTTATGCCGTACCTTTTGCATGGAACAGTGCCTGGCACACAGTAGGCAATAAGGAATGTTAGATAAATACACTTGACTGAAGGTCGGTTAAATCTGCTCCACTAGAAGAGTGTGTGAAGGAGAGGAAAACAAAAAGCAGAGAAGCCCTGTCCCAAAACTCCCAAGATACACCTGCCTCTCTGTTACCAGATAAACAAAATTGAAACAGATGAAAACCAGGCAAAAAGATCTCTAATTTTAAAAACAAGAAAATTACCAAGTATAAAACCTGCTTTCCATCAATCAAATAAATCAGGAAAGGCAGCATTTCTAGGCCATTACCCCTGGGTCGACAGGGCACTTACAAAATGGCTTAACTAATTAGTCTAATCACCACTTCTGTTCCACATGGTTGTAGCCACCTAATTACCCAAGTTAAAAATGTTCCCCCAGAGAACACCTACTGAACGCTGGCAGAAGACCCCAGACCTCCCAAAAGGCAAGAAACTCCCCACATACCTGGGTAGGGCAAAGCGGAGAGATCCGCACACAGAGGATCGGTGCCGAGCGGCACTCACCAGCCCGAGAGGCTTGTCTGTTCGCCCGCCGGGGCGCGCAGCACTGGAAGCTGAGGCTCGGGCTTCGGTCAGAGCGCAGGGAGAGGACTGGGGCTGGCGGCGAGAACTCAGCCTGAAGGGGGCTAATGTGCCACAGCTAGCCGGGAGGGAGTCCGGGAAAACTCTGGAGCTGCCGAAGAGGCAAGAGACTTTTTTTTCCCTCTTGGTTTCCTGGTGCGCGAGGAGAGGGGATTAAGAGCGCTGCTTAAAGGGGCTCCACGGACGGGCGCGAGTCGCGACTGAAAGCGCGGAGCCCAGTGACAGGCGTGGGACGCTGGGGCTGCTGCTGCCGCCGCCAAGAAGCCTGTGTGCGAGCGCAGGTCACTGCCCACACCGCCCTTCCGGGAGCCTGTGCAGCCCGCCACTGCCGGGGTCCCGGGATCCAGGGGCGGCTTCCCTGGGAGAACGCACGGCGCGCCTCGGGCTGGTGCAACGTCACGCCGACCTCTGCCGCTGCAGGCTCGCCCCGCACTCCGTGCCCCTCCCTCCCTCCCGGCCTGAGTGAGCCAGAGTCCCCGAAGAGGCTGCTCCTTTAACCCTGTCCTATCTGAGCGAAGAACAGACGCCCTCCGGCGACCTACACGCAGAGGCGGGGCCAAATCCAAAGCTGAGACCCAGGAGCTGTGAGAACAAAGAAGAGAAAGGGAAACCTCTCCCAGCAGCCTCAGAAGCAGCGGATTAAAGCTCCACAATCAACTTGATGTACCCTGCATCTGTGGAATACATGAATAGACAACACATCATCCCAAATTGAGGAGCCAGGAGTCAGTGCTGTGCCTCTGAGGTGGGAGAGCCAACTTCAGGACACTGGTCCACAAGAGACCTCCCAGCTCCACATAATATCAAACGGCGAAAATCTTCCAGAGATCTCCATCTCAACACCAGCACCCAGCTTCACTCAACGACCAGCAGGCTACAGTGCTGGACACCCTAAGCCAAACAACTAGCAAGACAGGAACACAACGCCACCCATTAGCAGAGAGGTGGCCTAAAATCATAAAAAGTCCACAGACACCCCAAAACACACCACCAGACGTGGACCTGCCCACCAGAAAGACAAGATCCAGCCTCATCCACCAGAACACAGGCACTAGTCCCCTCCACCAGGAAGCCTACACAACCCACTAAACCAACCTTAGCCACTGGGGACAGACACCAAAAACAACGGGAACTACGAACCTGCAGCCTGCAAAAAGGAGACCCCAAACACAGTAACATAAGCAAAATGAGAAGACAGAAAAACACACAGCAGGAGAAGGAGCAAGATAAAAACCCACCAGACCTAACAAATGAAGAGGTAATAGGCACTCTACCTGA
This sequence comes from Mesoplodon mirus, assembly GCF_964341445.2. Classification (NCBI taxonomy): domain Eukaryota; kingdom Metazoa; phylum Chordata; class Mammalia; order Artiodactyla; family Ziphiidae; genus Mesoplodon; species Mesoplodon mirus. The sequence continues at coordinate 7,118,912 of NC_138996.1, forward strand.
AAAAGAATTCAGAATAATGATGGTAAAGATGATCCAAGATTCTATTTCCCAGATCCAAAATCTTGGAAATAGAATAGACAAAATGCAAGAAACAGTTAACAAGGACCTAGAAGAACTAAAGATGAATCAAGCATCGATTAAAAACACAATACATGAAATAAAAAATACTCTAGATGGGATCAATAGCAGAATAACTGAGGCAGAAGAACGGATAAGTGAGGTGGAAGATAAAATAGTGGAAATAACTGCTGCAGAGCAAAATAAAGAAAAAAGAATGAAAAGAACAGAGGACAGTCTCAGAGACCTCTGGGACAACATTAAACGCACCAACATTCGAATTATAGGGGTTCCAGAAGAAGAGAAAAAGAAAGGGACTGAGAAAATATTTGAAGAGATTATAGTTGAAAACTTCCCTAATATGGGAAAGGAAATAGTTAATCAAGTCCAGGAGGCACAGAGAGTCCCATACAGAATAAATCCAAGGAGAAATACGCCAAGACACATATTAATCAAACTGTCAAAAATTAAACACAAAGAAATCATATTAAAAGCAGCAAGGCAAAAACAACAAATAACACACAAGGGAATCCCCATCAGGATAACAGCTGATCTCTCAGCAGAAACTCTACAAGCCAGAAGGGAGTGGCAGGACATACTTAAAGTGATGAAGGAGAAAAACCTGCAACCAAGATTACTCTACCCAGCAAGGATCTCATTCAGATTTGATGGAGAAATTAAAACGTTTACAGACAAGCAAAAGCTGAGAGAGTTCAGCACCACCAAACCAGCTTTACAACAAATGCTAAAGGAACTTCTCTAGGCAAGAAACACAACAGAAGGAAAAGACCTACAATAATGAACCCAAAACAATTAAGAAAATGGGAATAGGAACATACATATCGATAATTACCTTAAATGTAAATGGACTAAATGCTCCCACCAAAAGACACAGAGTGGCTGAATGGATACAAAAACAAGACCCATCTATATGCTGTCTACAAGAGACCCACTTCAGACCTAGAGACACATACAGACTGAAAGTAAGGGGATGGAAAAAGATATTCCATGCAAATGGAAACCAAAAGAAAGCTGGAGTAGCAATTCTCATATCAGACAAAATAGACTTTAAAATAAGGACTACTAGAAGAGACAAAGAAGGACACTACATAATGATCAAGGGATCGATCCAGGAAGAAGATATAACAATTGTAAATATTTATGCACCAAACATAGGAGCACCTCAATACATAAGGCAAATACTAACAGCCATAAAAGGAGAAATCGACAGTAACACACTCATAGTAGGGGACTTTAACACCCCACTTTCACCAATGGACAGATCATCCAAAATGAAAATAAATAAGGAAACACAAGCTTTAAATGATACATTAAACAAGATGGACTTAATTGATATTTATAGGACATTCCATCCAAAAACAACAGAATACACATTTTTCTCAAGTGCTCATGGAACATTCTCCAGGATAGATCATATCTTGGGTCACAAATCAAGCCTTGGTAAATTTAAGAAAATTGAAATTGTATCAAGTATCTTTTCCGACCACAATGCTATGAGACTAGATATCAATTACAGGAAAAGATCTGTAAAAAATACAAACACATGGAGGCTAAACAATACACTACTTAATAATGAAGTGATCACTGAAGAAATCAAAGAGGAAATTAAAAAATACCTAGAAACAAATGACAATGGAGACACGACGACCCAAAACCTATGGGATGCAGCAAAAGCAGTTCTAAGAGGGAAGTTTATAGCAATACAATCCCACCTTAAGAAACAGGAAACATCTCGAATAAACAACCTAACCTTGCACCTAAAGCAATTAGAGAAAGAAGAACAAAAACATCCCAAAGTTAGCAGAAGGAAAGAAATCATAAAAATCAGATCAGAAATAAATGAAAAAGAAATGAAGGAAACGATAGCAAAGATCAATAAAACTAAAAGCTGGTTCTTTGAGAAGATAAACAAAATTGATAAACCATTAGCCAGACTCATCAAGAAAAAAAGGGAGAAGACTCAAATCAATAGAATTAGAAATGAAAAAGGAGAAGTAACAACTGACACTACAGAAATACAAAAGATCATGAGAGATTACTATAAGCAACTCTATGCCAATAAAATGGACAACCTGGAAGAAATGGACAAATTCTTAGAAATGCACAACCTGCCAAGACTGAATCAGGAAGAAATAGAAAATATGAACAGACCAATCACAAGCACTGAAATTGAAACTGTGATAAAAAATCTTCCAACAAACAAAAGCCCAGGACCAGATGGCTTCACAGGCGAATTCTATCAAGCATTTAGAGAAGAGCTAACACCTATCCTTCTGAAACTCTTCCAAAATATAGCAGAGGGAGGAACACTCCCAAACTCATTCTACGAGGCCACCATCACCTTGATACCAAAACCAGGCAAGGATGTCACAAAGAAAGAAAACTACAGGCCAATATCACTGATGAACAGAGATGCAAAAATCCTCAACAAAATACTAGCAAACAGAATCCAACAGCACATTAAAAGGATCATACACCATGATCAAGTGGGGTTTATTCCAGGAATGCAAGGATTCTTCAATATACGCAAATCAATCAACGTGATACACCATATTAACAAATTGAAGGAGAAAAACCATATGATCATCTCAATAGATGCAGAGAAAGCTTTTGACAAAATTCAACACCCATTTATGATAAAAACCCTGCAGAAAGTAGGCATAGAGGGAACTTTCCTCAACATAATAAAGGCCATATATGACAAACCCACAGCCAGCATCGTCCTCAATGGTGAAAAACTGAAACCATTTCCACTAAGATCAGGAACTAGACAAGGTTGCCCACTTTCACCACTCTTATTCAACCTAGTTTTGGAAGTTTTAGCCACAGCAATCAGAGAAGAAAAGGAAATAAAAGGAATCCAAATTGGAAAAGAAGAAGTAAAGCTGTCACTGTTTGCAGATGACATGATACTATACATAGAGAATCCTAAAGATGCTACCAGAAAACTACTAGAGTTAATCAACGAATTTGGTAAAGTTGCAGGATACAAAATTAATGCACAGAAATCTCTGGCATTCCTATATACTGATGATGAAAAATCTGAAAGTGACATCAAGGAAACACTCCCATTTACCATTGCAACAAAAAGAATAAAATATCTAGGAATAAACCTACCTAAGGAGACAAAAGACCTGTATGCAGAAAATTATAAGACACTGATGAAAGAAATTAAAGATGATACAAATAGATGGAGAGATGTACCATGTTCTTGGATTGGAAGAATCAACATTGTGAAAATGACTCTACTACCCAAAGCAATCTACAGGTTCAATGCAATCCCTATCAAACTACCACTGGCATTTTTCACAGAACTAGAACAAAAAATTTCACAATTTGTATGGAAACACAAAAGACCCCGAATAGCCAAAGCAATCTTGAGAACGAAAAATGGAGCTGGAGGAATCAGGCTCCCTGACTTCAGACTATACTACAAAGCTACAGTAATCAAGACAGTGTGGTACTGGCACAAAAACAGAAAGATAGATCAATGGAACAGGATAGAAAGCCCAGAGATAAACCCATGCACATATGGTCAGCTTATCTTTGATAAAGGAGGCAGGAATGTACAGTGGAGAAAGGACAGTCTCTTCAATAAGTGGTGCTGGGAAAACTGGACAGGGACATGTAAAAGTATGAGATTAGATCACTCCCTAACACCATACACAAAAATAAGCTCAAAATGGATTAAAGACCTAAATGTAAGGCCAGACACTATCAAACTCTTAGAGGAAAACATAGGCAGAACACTCTATGACATAAATCACAGCAAGATCCTTTTTGACCCACCTCCTAGAGAAATGGAAATAAAGACAAAAATAAACACATGGGACCTAATGAAACTTAAAAGCTTTTGCACAGCAAAGGAAACCATAAACAAGACCAAAAGACAACCCTCAGAATGGGAGAAAATATTTGCAAATGAAGCAACTGACAAAGGATTAATCTCCAAAATTTATAAGCAGCTCATGCAGCTCAATAACAAAAAAACAAACAACCCAATCCAAAAATGGGCAGAAGACCTAAATAGACATTTCTCCACAGAAGATATACAGACTGCCAACAAACACATGAAAGGATGCTCAACATCTTTACTCATTAGAGAAATGCAAATCAAAACTACAATGAGATATCATCTCACACCAGTCAGAATGGCCATCATCAAAAACTCTAGAAACAATAAATGCTGGAGAGGGTGTGGAAAAAAGGGAACACTCTTGCACTGCTGGTGGGAATGTGAATTGGTACAGCCGCTATGGAGAACGGTATGGAGGTTCCTTAAAAAACTACAAATAGAACTACCATATGACCCAGCAATCCCACTACTGGGCATATACCCTGAGAAAACCATAATTCAAAAAGAGACATGTACCAAAATGTTCATAGCAGCCCTATTTACAATAGCCCGGAGATGGAAACAACCTAAGTGTCCATCATCGGATGAATGGATAAAGAAGATGTGGCACATATATACAATGGAATATTACTCAGCCATAAAAAGAAATGAAATTGAGCTATTTGTAATGAGGTGGATAGACCTAGAGTCTGTCATACAGAGTGAAGTAAGTCAGAAAGAGAAAGACAAATACTGTATGCTAACACATATATATGGAATTTAAGAAAAAAAAATGTCATGAAGAACATAGGGGTAAGACAGGAATAAAGACACAGACCTACTAGAGAATGGACTTGAGGATATGGGGAGAGGGAAGGGTAAGCTGTGACAAAGTGAAAGAGCGGCATGGACATATATACACTACCAAACGTGAGGTAGATAGCTAGTGGGAAGCAGCCGCATAGCACAGGGAGATCAGCTCGGTACTTTGTGACCGCCTGGAGGGGTGGGATAAGGAGGGTGGGAGGGAGACGCAAAAGGGAGGGGATATGGAAACATATGTATATGTATAACTGATTAAATTTGTTATAAAGCAAAAAAATAAAATAAAATAAAATTAAGACAAAAAAAAAAAAAAAAAAAAAATGTTCCCCCAACCCCCATATGCCAAGCCCCTCCACATCTCTATTTCCTTAAACAATGCTTCCACAGGAACATTTAATGACACGACCACATGTAAAAAGCAAGGACTGATCTGGAGGTGTAAAAGTGACCCCAACGTTTGGGGACTTTTTTCCTTAGAAACTTAAGGAACAGAACTAAAGTTCTAACAGTCCTTCAGAAGTATGCAAATAATAGTATGGAAAATAACTTCGGTTTCTGAGACTCTCCTAATCATCGTTTTTAAAATCTGTAGTAAATGGAGAAATGACAGAACGAGAAGCACACGGCTGCCCCAGGTGGTTGGTACCTGCTGGGCTGCAGCCCACCATCTGGCCTGCAGAACCACGTGCCAGTCTGGGCCAAGCAAACCACAGCAGTGGCTAAGTTTGAGAAACCAGCATCGCTGAGCATCTCCTGAGCCTAGAGAAGCACTGGGCTTCCAGGCCAGGAGCACATTCTGTGAAGAGGTTTTGTCTGCCCTATAACCTCAGGGAGCTGGACCACTGGACTGATTTCTTCCAGTCTTGACCTCTTTTCACAGGCACTTCAGAATGAGCTTTTTTAGTAAAGGAGAAAAAAAAGAGACCAAGGAACTGAGAGAATCAAAGCAGCATCAAAGGGGCAGAGACCACCCAGAGATGACATGGCTAGTTATCTGATGTTTTGTTTTACTTTTCACTATGTGGAATAACACCAAAGAAAAAAGAAACACTAATTTTAGGCAGAAAAAAATTACCTGGAAGCACAAAAATAGGGCAGACGATTTAATGAGGATACCAGGGATTAGAAAATGTTGAAGCACTATCAAAAGATTATCTAGGGCAGATTTCTTTATTTTCTAAGAAATGCAGTTCATGCACCTCTTCCCACATAATTTATACCATTTTAAACAAGTTTAAGAACCATCAACAAAAAATATCCTAATAAATGGGATTTGTTCTCATTCCCTTAAGCCTCCGCTCAAGGTCCACCCTGAGAGTGGGGATTAGGATCAGCTCCCCTGATCTATGATCAACCAAGTGCCTATTATACACCTCAGCACTGTGCTAGAATCAACGAAGAAAAACAAGACATGTCTAACCCTTGTTCTCAAGAAGTTTACAGTCTGGGTGGGAAGAACCGAGTAACACAAAGCAGTATCCAGTGAGATACGGCTTCCTCCTCTCTGGGTCTGCGTGTCTCTTTTTCTCTTCTTATACGGACGCCAGTCACTGGATTAGGGCTCGCTACTCCACTGTGACCTCATCTTAACTAGTCACACTCACAAAGGTCCTTTTGCCCAGTGAAGTCACATTCAGGGGTTCCCGGTGGACATGAACTTGGGGGACACTATCCAGCCCAGGACATACACTCTATGGCCTGCTACACATACCTACTGAAATGCACGTATATGTGCGCCCTGTGCGTAAGTGTGGTGGCGCCACTAGCCGTGCTAGCCGAAGTGGAAACCACTCAAATGGCCTCAACAGACGGGCTCGACGACCGGCAGAATGCCTATCCAGGCTAAGGGCCGTGGTGCCGCCATTATGCAATGGCTCACATTAACCTCCAGTTGTGAGCACGGAATCGAGACACAAAATGGAACACTGAATAACTCCACTGATCTAACAGAGCTGAATCTCAACAATGGCAGCTCCATCCACTGTGCTAATCAAGCTGAAATCTGTCATTCCTCCTCTCCTTACAACCCATCACTCAACAGGTTCTGTTGATCTACACAAACTGTGGCTCACTTATCTTTCCACTTGCTTGTATTCCCATCCAAGAAATCTTCATCTCTCTCCTACAAAGCCTCCTAACGCTCTCCCTCCTCCTTTCTGCCTAGGAGAAAGGAATGGAGCGTGATCTTTTTTAAAAGCTAAACTGCTTAAACCCCTTCAACGACTTGAATTCCCATTTTCAGAGGACAAAATCCAAGCATCCTACTTCACTGCCCAATCTGTCTTCAGCTTACCTTTCCGATTCCCTTCCCTCCCTCCCCATCTCCCCCTCCCAGCACCTCCTCACTTGGCCAGGCTCCAGGCCTTCTTCAGTTCCTCCTGTGCTAAGCGGTTGCCTGCCCCTGCCTTCTGCACTGTTATCCCTCTATGAGGCATACATTTCCTCTGGCCAGCCCCATTTCATCAGCCACGGACAGCTATTGTTTCTGCCTGCCCAGCACTCTTTCTTCTTATAACAGAATACCTCTTTTCTTCTTGAAATAATCTCTCCTCTAGTCTCACTCCATGTGTTAGGCTTAAATTGGCATCTTCCCCTCATCTTCACCCAGGGCCATGCATCTGGGCGTGTGACTCAGACTGAGCCAAGACACTGGCCACAGGGACAGACACATAAGTCAAGACAGGCTTATCAAAATTAAGCCGAGATTCTGGGGGAGATATAGGGAAGAGGCATGTCCTGGGCCAGATGATGGGTAATGAATGGTTCTATACACCTAGCAGAGGCTATGTCATGGCAAAAAAATGTTTGGTGACAGGCTCTATTCCCCTCTAATTCAGTCCTGGGGGACAACTATCTCTGGTGCATCAGGATCTAGATGAAAAAGAAAAGATGCAGGACAAGGAGCCAAAGTCTCTAATCCTGGCTCAGCCAATTACCAACCCCATGAACTTGGGTAAATCAATTAAATAACTGTTGTAGTTCTCAGTTTCCTCATCTGCAAAATATCAAAGTAGGACTAATCTGTACCAGATGTAGATCTAAAGATTTCAGCTCTGTGGTTCCACAACCTCCTTTTAAAGGTGTGAACTTTGATAATGGCTACGACAAAACCAGCCCTAACCTGTATCACTCAAAAATCACAGAAGTTTCTTTCTGGCTCTATAGTATGGTGAGTAAAATATAAATGTAAATGGTGCCACCTTTCCAGAAAGAAATATAGATGTGGAGGACTTAAAAAGTTCACACCTATAACTCTCAAACTCCTCTTATAGGAAAATATTCTATGGCAATAATCAGAGATACAGACAAAAGTTTATATATAAAGTATGTGTGTGTATATTCAACGTAGAAATAAAATCACAATGAGATCCTGGAAACATCCTAGGTATCCAACAATAGAGAACTGGTTTAATAAGTTATAGAAGGGCCCTAACACTAAATAGTAGGTGGCCATTTAAAAAAGCATATTTGCAAATCGTTTTAATAACATGGGGAAATGTCCGTAATACAATAGTAAGCAAAGCAAAACATGTAAAACCATATATACTGTATGAACACAAACACACACGCTCAGAATAAGAAATAAAAATGCCTCAAAAAAGGTTAACAGTGTTTTATCTCTAAGTAGAGGAATTATAGTTGATTTTTGTTTTCTTCTTTAAATATTTCTGTATATCCCAACCTGTTTACAATTACCAGGCCTTTTTTCATAATCAGAAAAACATTTCAAATTTTATATTCTAAAATGGAATTTTAACAGTTAATTACACAATCCAAGAAAAAAAAAGCTGCACATGCCCACATCTTCACCAGAGGCCTGCCATGTACCCACCTTTTCCATGATCTAGAATTCTCGTAATGATCACACTCACTCATGGGCCAACTGAAAATAATGCTGAAATACTACATTAAGACAGTGGCCTTATTTTTGCCAAAGTACTGTCAAATAATTAAGAGGAGAGGGAGACAAAATATTGCCTCCAAAGACAGTTAGAATGTCCACATGGTCCTCTATCCCTCTCCCAATAACCCAGATGTATTTCTCAAGTCAGCTAGGTGACACCTAAAGACCCAAGAAAATGAGATGCAGAAATGAGCAGGCCATCACCCAAAAAAAGTAGGGCAACATAAAGACAAGTTTTACAGAGGTCCAATCCAAATACACATAGGACTCTCTCCTAATATCACTTGCAGACTGGCAAATCAAATTTGTAATGCTTTTAACCAGACACTGCTATTAGATACAACACTGAAGTAAAAGTCAGACTGGATTTCCAGGTGTAAAACATATGTAAACAAAAAACATCAGAGGTAAACTTGTCCATAGAATTATAAGGTGCTGTGTTTACACTCTGGGAGGACAAAGATCCTGCATAACAGAGGGTACACACACACACACACACACACGCGCACACACACACGCATGCACGCACGCGCACCCTTAAAACCCAGGGAGGCTTCACAGTGAACCACTTCCCTGAGTGTCCTTTGGCTAGAGGTCAACTGTGACCCACAGGCAGGACCTTCTCTTCCTGCTTTAATCAACAGCCAAATTTCCAGAATTGTCCAAAACTGATAATGCCTGTGGAGTGGGAAGAGAGTTCTAGAATGTGCCAAATTGTAACACCACAAAAACAGCTAATGACATTTAAAAGAATTAATTCATACACATGTAAAAGAAATAGTGCTAAGACAGAGGTATTATTTTAAGTACTGTTTCAATGTTAGGACTTTTAGACAAAGGTATTTAATACATTTAGTCTAAACTAAACATAAAGGCAGAGTTAGCACCCTAAATCTATCTTTAAAATAACTTTTACCCATTCTTAAAATTCCCTTTTCTAAATTATCATAGTAATTGCTGTGCTTTTATTGAATGTTTACAACATTCCAGGCACTGAGCTGAGCACTTCATAAGCATGTTCTCCTTTTAATCATTTAATCATCAAAAAAGCCCCATGAAACGGCTTTAACCCCATTTCACCAATGACAAAACTGAAGCTCACAATTAATACACTTGCTCAGAATCAGATCACCATTGAAAGGTGGGATTCAAACGCAGGTCTGTCAGATTCCATCATGAAGTTATAATGTTTTTCAAATCAGTAAATGGTAGAATAACTTGCTTATGTAACTAATAAGGATCAAAGCTCTAACTGCAGTAATTCCATGTGCCAACTGGACAAAAGGTGTTTTACTAAATCAAAGCAGACTACAGCTGGCTGAAACTCCCAGAGAATCCTTTTAGATTGTTAGTGATACTTTTTAAAAAAAAAAAGCACATCCCCTCATCCTCTGTTCTAGACTATCTAATGGCTTCCCAACTCAGAGTAAAACCCCACAACTGTGTTTGGAAAAGCATGTGGCACACAGGAAGCCCTCAATAAATATTTGTTCAAAGAACGATAAATTATCAGAGCCACTGTATGCTTTCTTTCTGCCTTCAATGTGAAGATGCTTATGTTTTCAGTGAAATAAAACACTGTGGCATTAAATAAGTTGAAGAAACAGAAAGCTTCTTTAGGAAAATCACTGAGCTTCAAGTTCAGATGAGGTAACAAAAAAAGGACTCAAGTGTGCCCCAATTAGAACAAAATGAACTTAAGGCTGCTTCATTCTGTTAGCTCTAGAGAAGATTAAAAAGGACCTTTAAAAATGTGCTATAGGTGATTTACTCTGTTCCACCTATACAATAATAATTGTAGTGAGAAAAAAAAGCAGTGCAGCTGAAGTCAATACGAGCTGAATACTTGTCCAACTGGGTCTTTTTTTTCCTCTAACTTTCTCAGTTTCCTCATTTGCAAAATGAGGTTAGACCACAAGATTTCTAAGGTCCTTCTTTGCTCTGACATTCTATTATTAAATCACAATCTCCAACTTAATTTCCAATCTCCAACCTAATTTCCAAAACTGAGGTAGTAATTATTTGCATTACAAAAAAATCTGATTTTAGAACACAATTTATAACAAAATCACAAACCACCAAGACTGGAAAGAACTTAAAAGGTCTTTAATTTGACCAACTGGACAACTCACCCAATAGCCAATTCCTATAATCCGAATCTTCCAAATGCAAGCATTTAATCTAAATATCCAGGTAGGGACCTATTCTCTCTGTCCAAATACATGTAAACAGAAAGTGGTTTAGTTTTTCAAACAGCTCTGTGAAAAAGTTCTTTATTATTTCGAAGTAAAAATCTGCTTTTCTGTAAACTTCTCTCATAATTCTTTGGAGAAAGATGGAGTAAGTGTACATATTCCTTTTCTGTAGTCCGGTTTCTCTTTAGACCACAGTCCTTGTTCCAAATACTTAAAAACAACTCTTCTGCCACTAAGCCTTCCTTCCTTAAGCTAAAGATTACAGTTTCTACCACCTCTCCTAATATCACATGATTTTCTGACCACTCACCCACCACTCACATACCTAGCTGTCCTTTCATTGCTAATGTCTCTCTTGAAAGGTGACACCCAGAATTGATTACATGGAGTCTGTTTCAGATACAATGCACTGTTTTTGGCACTTACCTACTGGAAGATAAAACCAACCCTACAGCATCATTTTAATGATTAAAATAGATAATGAGTATGAAGTCTTGGCACAATGCTTGGCATACAGTAATCACTCAATAAATGACTACTGCTGTGACTGCACTGAACACTAAGTTATAATCATCTTTTACTAGTATTAGAGCCGCATCCTCCCAACCAAGCTGTAAGCTCTAGTCCTCTACTACAAGGAAGGTTTCCCTTATAAACCTTGTAATTTCCCCAAGTCAGGGTTGGGCAGAGAAATTAAGTGCTGAGGCCCAACTTAAATTGAAGATCAGTCGGAAGTCAAGATAAAGCAATCCTGAAATTAAGACAAATTAACGGCAAAAGATTTATTTAAAGAGTTAATTTATACTCAAGTTTTCAGAACACAGCGATTTCATAAATCAAGCAATCCCCACTCTTTACCCCTGAATCACGCAATGTAACAAGGCATCACTGGGACATGCTGAGGAGGCCATCTGGCACAGACTCGAAACAAGTAAGCTCTGGGATCAGAATGTCTAGAGTTCAAATCCTAGATCCACAGTCTACCCACTTGGTGACCTGGGGCAAATTACTACACCTTTCTGGTCTCAGGTTCTCCATCTGCAAAATGCAAGTCATCACAGTACCTACCTACACCTTTCTGGTCTCAGGTTCTCCATCTGCAAAATGCAAGTCATCACAGTACCTACCTACCGTATAGGAATTTGTGGGAATCAAATGAAAACGGACATGAAGTGTGTTCCGAATGGTGCTTCTCACCTTTCAAAACTCTTACCGATGTTGTTGTTGTAACTACTTCTCAGAAATCATCTGAAGAAGCAAATTATCCTAAATAATTTTGCTAAAACTTATGATCTGAAAGTCTCGGCCATTTTTAATTTATACAGACCCTCACCTCTGTTAGCCATTGCTGAAGTCAGTTGGCAGCTTAGCATTTTTTTGCATATTTATAATTTTCTACTTTCCATACATTCATCTATTCATTTTAGGGTAGATTTTTTAATGAATATAAAAAATTCCATCCCAATTTTAATATTTAGCTAGCCATAAATGCTATCACTGTAGCAAACAGAATGTTGAGATTCACAGAGAATGATGAAATAAAGGTACAAACAAAACTGTATTTATTACACCTGCAACTGCTCTGAATATAGATCAGCACTGTCCAATACGGCACCACATGGAGCCATTTGGTACCTGAAATATGGCAGAAGTGCTGTGAATAAAAAATATATGTCAGATCGCTAGCACTTAGGGTGAGAAGAAGAAAACAGATTATCTCATTAATAATTTTTATACCTATTACATACTGAAATGATAGCATTTCAGATACAATGGGTTAAATGTATTACCTAAATTAATTTCACCAGTTTCTTTTTACTTTTTTAAGATGACTACTAGAAAATTTTAAATTATATATATAACACATCATATTTCTATTGGACAGCACTGACATAGATGATCCTAAAGAACATGCCTCATGAAAATTAAATTCAGGACAAGATATATGATCTAAATCACAGCAGAAACAAAACATAGAACTTAAATAAATTTTCAGTTTACATAGAATTAATTTCAAACTCTTCCCCACTCCCCCCAAAATAGACCTTTGATGAGTGACTCTTCAATTCTAGAGCCATCTGAGAAGCTTTTTATCAGCATGTGCTGAATTTAAGAGATTTCCTCTACTTTCCACAAGCTAACAGAATTTACTTCTGTAACACAGCTCAGCAACTAACCTCCATCAGGAGAGCTAGACTTAGCACAGAAGTGTCCAGTGCATCAGACAGCTGACCACGCTTGAACACACACCTGAACTGGCAATTTGGCCCCAGTGCTGGACCCTGCCTCTGGGTCTTCAAAGCACATAAGCATATGTTCAGATGCCCAGGAGAAAAAGGGCCTGGGGATTTACATGAGCCTGCGAGTCTGGCCTTCCACAGATAATACAAATGACACTTGCCTCATTACTACCTACTTACTAAACAAACACCCAGAAGCCAGTAGCCTTTTTGCAGAGATCAATAAAAATGCAAAGTTAGAAGGCAAAAAATACTGAAATGCTGTATGTTCTGAGAATTCCCACTAGAGAGGACCCAGTATGGAAGTAAGAGAAAGTAGGAAGAGAACAAAAGCAAAACCTTAAGGAAAAAACTTAAGCTCAGAAGTAGAACCTCTGGTATCTTTCTACTCAAAATGAGGTGCCCCAGCATCACTGGCATCACCTGGGAGTTTATTAGAAATGCAGGATCCCAGGCCCCACCCCAAACCTAAAGTGTCAAAATCTGCATTTTGACAGTGTCCCAAGATGATCTGCACAGCATGCATAGAAGCCACTACTAATCCACACAAGAGCCAGAGACATCTGTATCTTTAAATTCTTCCTGTTTTTTATCAGCCATCCGTTGCCCTGTGGCTGTTATCTGTAAACACAGGACCATTTATGTATAATGCATGCAATGACTATTTTGTTGACTAAATATATTCTTGTTAAACCCAGAGGATTCCATACCTGCTTAAAGGACTGTGGTAAATCTGTGCCGGAGATAAGATCAATAAAACAGTGAGATACCACTACACAGCCATCTGGATGATCAAAATCCTGAACACTGACAACACCAAATGCTGATGAGGCTATGGAGCAACAAAAACTCTCATTCATTGCAGATGGAAATGCAAAACGGTACAGCTACTCTGGAAGACAGTTTGGCAGTTTCTTACAAATCTAAACATTCTCTAACCATACAATCCAGCAATCCATACAATACTCCTTGGTTATTTGTCCAAGCAGTTATGTCCACACAAAAACCTACACATGGATGTTTATAGTATCTTTGTTCATGAATGTCAAAACCTGGAAGCAACCATACTGTCCTGGGTGAATGGATAAATATATTCTGGTACATAAGATAATGGCATATTATTCCGCACTAAAAAGAAAAGAGCGAACAAACCATGAAAAGACATGGAGGAGCCTTAAGTGTATATTACTAAGTGAAAGAAACCACTCTGAAACAGGCTATACACTGCATGATTCCAACTGTATGACATTCTGGAAAAGACAAAACCATGGTGATGGTAAACAGATCAGTGGTTGCCAGAGGCTGGGGTAGAGGGGAGGGATGAATAGGCAGAGAAGAGGGCTTTTTAGGGCCGTGAACATATTCTACTATTACGAAGGATACACGTCAGGATACATTGTCCAAACCCAAGAATGCGCAACACCAAGAGTGAACCCTAATGGAAACTGTGGACTTTGGGTGATCATGATGTGTCAATGTGGGTTCATCAATTGCAACAAGTGTACCATATGATGGGGATGTTGGTAATGGGGAGGCTACGCACTTGTGGGGGCTGGAAGCACATGGGAAATCTCTGTACCTTCCTCTCAGTTTTGCTGCGAACCTAAAACCGCTCTTAAAAAAAAACGAAGTCTGAAAAAAAAAAAAGTCAGCAGTTACTGAAGCGTATGGACAGAGTATACTTCAGGCCCGTGCATACTGGTGCAGAACCAGGGACTCCCTTACGTTGAAAAAGGTGAACAGAAACGATCCATCCAAAAAAACACATTTATTTAAAGGCTCAGAGAAAAGAGAAAGTTCGATTTTTTTTATTGGAGTATAATGGCTTTACATTGTTGTGTTAGTTTCTGCTGTACAACGAAGTGAATCAGCTGTATGTATACATATGTCCTCTCCAGCTTGGACCTCCCTCGATAGACATGGGAAGAATTTTGTACGTTGAAAATATAGGCTACATTAACAAAAATCGGTGTTCACAATAGTAAGCTACATGATTTTAGCTGTTTTAAACTAAACCAAAGTTCTTCTGAAAGGGAATTACACTGCTACGTGAAGCATCATTCCATTTTTCCTCTTCACTGTCTTTGCTATCAGCAAACATGCTGCTACTTTCCACATTTCAAAACCTTTCTTGACCTCATTTTTCCCTTCAGCCGTATTTATTCACCTTCCCTTTACAACAAGAATCCTTGAAATATTTGTCCACGTTTGATGTTTCCACTTCCTACTCCTGTTGTCTCTTGTCCTCACCATCAATTGTAGGTCCCCACTACTCCACCACAATTGCTGCTGTCAAGCTCACCAATGACCTCCCCATTGCTAAATCCCTAAGTCAATTCGCGACCTTGACCATCACTGTACTTCCCCTCTTCAGTATCTGACTCATCCTCCTTGAAACAGTGTCTTCACTTACTTGGCTCCCAAGGCATGGCACTCTCCTCGTTTTCCTACCTCATCAGCAGCTTCTTCTCATTCTCCTTTACTGGTTCCATCTCATCTCCCCAATCTCAGTGCAGAAGTAGCCCAGGTTCTTGGCCCTGAACCTCTTTTCTATCTACACTCACTCCCTTGTGGATTTCTCCAGTCTCTACATTCTGACAGCTCCCAAATGTTTATCTCTAGCCCAGACCTCTCCTCTGAAATCCAGACTAGCATATCCACTGCCCACTGGGAATCTCCAAAACTGAGCTCCTGATCCTTCCCTCCAAATCAGCTTCTCCCGACCCCCTTCAAGCTGCAGAGGTCAAAACCTTGCAGTTCACCACTGACTTCTCTCACTCACATCTCACATCCAGTCAATCATGAAATCGTTTGCACTCTATCTTCAAAACAGACCTCCCTGGTCCAAGCCGTCACAATCGCTCACCTAGATTACTATAATCGCTTCCTAACTGCTTTCCCTGACTCTGCCCTTCTCCAGTTAGGTCTAGTCTCATGAGACACAGCAGCAATGCGTCCTCTTAAAACATAAGCCAGATCACGTCAAATCTTTTTGTGGAACTCTCCACCAGCTTCTCTGCGCACTCGAGTACAAGCCAAAGGCCTTGCAACAGCCTATGGGACCAGTGGCCTCACAGGAGTTGGTGTCTGCTCTCCTCCCTGCCTGCTCTACGCCAGCCACACCAGTCTTGCAGGTCCCAGAAGGCAGGAAGCATGCCTCGGCCTCAAGCCTAGCATTTGCTGGCCCCTCTTCCCCCAAGACAGTCACGTGACTCCCTTCACCTTCAGGCCTTTCATTACAAGTCACCACAGTGGGGGGCCATCCTTGACCATCCTAGTTAAAATTTCAACTCCCTCCCAATTCCTAACCTCCCCCCCTTGCTTTATTTTTCTCCAAAGTACTATACACACATATACAGAGGCGCGCGTGCACGCACACGCACACGCACACACACACACACACACACACACTCTCACCTTGCAAGAGTAAGAATTTTGGGGTCTATTTTGTTGACCACAGTATCCCCAGTACCTAAAATAATGCCTAGTACCTAGGAGGCACTCAATAGATATTTGTTTAATGAATATATGAATGAATGAAAGATGACAGTAATACAGAGCTGCATGTGACCTATGATAGTATATCTTGCAGCCTTATAAAAGGGTTGTATCTTAATATGGCACTTTGTATGCATATACATATACAGATACTGTAGAAAAAACAAAGGTGCTCCAACTTGATAATTAAATTAATCTCATACAAAACCCAAATAACTGTAAAGAAATAATTCTCTAAACTGAGAGATACTCTAAAACACTCCAAGGGTAGTAGGATTTCTCAAAACCCTAGATCTTACTTCACCAGAGCACAATGAAAAGATGGGTCTCAATAGGTACACCCTTCCTGAAGCAGGTGAAAGTCTCCAGGCCAATATAATGGACTTTAATTTCTTCAAATGTTAGAGAAATTATGACACAAAGAACAAAGCACTTAATGTTTTAATGCTGTATAAAATCTGGGTGTAACCAGTGAACGGTGTGAGACAGAAAAAAAGTTATTTTGTTATTAGCAGTGCATTCAGTTAACAGAAAGAAATGGGTGGGTCATATTTTTATAAACCACAGTTTAAAAGAACTTATAAGTATCTTCCAGGTAAAAGGAAAGCCAACTAATTTCAAAAACATTTAGATGGAGAAATAAATTATTTAGGAGTTTAGTAACTGTGTACACAAATGGAAGTGATATGAGGCATATAAAAGCTAAAAGTGATTCTACAACAAAATGGAAAGTGTCCCAATTTCTCTACCTTATCAATACTCACATAGTCTATCAGGTCTGCTCTTGTTTCTAAAGTTACATACACAGCAGAAGTTCTCACCAGCCGGCAGTTAGCCAGCTCCAGGATGATCAGGCACCCTGTGAAACATCCGAGTTGAAGCCCATTATAACCTGGTGCTCACAGCTAGTAATCAAGGCTCTGAAATTCTGCTCCTATCACTGAGCTGATGGTTACCAGAATCAATTGTGTTTGCTCCCAAACTGATTTATGCCAATATTATGGTAATTTAATTAAATATTATGTAGAGCGATTATATATGTGTATAACAAGAAAGAGTTGTTTCCATGAAAGCTAAATGGAGTGCTTTAGAAATAAGCCGTTAAATGACCATAACAGAATTCTACCAACAGTGGTTTATTTTTAAATTGTTTTTACTAAATGGAGGCAAAAGAAAATTTATAAAATATTTGTCATATATGAAGATTCATAATGCAATTATCCCTACATACACCAAGAAATTACCATTATCCTTTTAACTCCCCTGTGAACTTTTTGGTATATAATGATATTATAAATTAAAACATTTTCTTGGGCTTCCCTGGTGGTGCAGTGGTTGAGAGTCCGCCTGCCGATGCAGGGGACACGGGTTCGTGCCCCGGTCCGGGAAGATCCCACATGCCGCGGAGCGGCTGGGCCCGTGAGCCATGGCCGCTGAGCCTGCGCGTCCGGAGCCTGTGCTCCGCAACGGGAGAGGCCACAACAGTGAGAGGCCCGCGTGCCGCAAAAGAAAAAAAAAAAAAATTTTCTCATTAAATAATCAGATATATTTATTTTAGTGGTGCTTCGAAAATATTGACCTTAATTACTCTGAAGCTATCAAGTTCTTTTAAATATATAAATATCTTTATATACAAATAAAATAAAATTTAAAGTATATAAGTATTTTTAAGTAAATATATCTTTACTTAAAGCTCCAGCTTTAGAATATTACACTATATTTAATTAGATTTTTTCCACAGATAGAACCTATCAATACAAGAGACAATCGACTGACATATAAGCCACACAAGGAAAGTAGGAAGAAATGAATCAAGAATTTTTAAAAAGTGATAAAATCAAAAGAATGAATGAATCAGGTCTCTGAGACCGTTATATCACACCATGCAAACACAGCCCACACCTTTAATCTACTTCTATTAAATGCCTCTGCCAGAAGGGAAAGACGTATGTGAGGAAGTTCACAGTTAACACATGACTCTTACCTTTATGCCCTAGGTTGTCATTTGCAAGAAGGCTGTAATGAAAGTCACACACCTGGAGCACTAAATGCAGCCCACGAACGTCTGCAAAACGGGGAAAATTCCACTTCCCCAAAGCAGGAGGTGCAAGAAGACCACACACCAAAGCAACCGCAAAAAATGATCAGGCCAGAAACGCTGCTGACTCTGGAAATTCTACTCCACCACAAGACCAGGGTCAGCATCAGAGCACCTATTCTGTCCACACATGCTCGGAAGGGTTCCTGGGCTTAGCGATTCAATAGCCTGTGGTGTTTAACTCATTGAGTGACCACTATGTGCCAAAGCACCATTCAAAGTGCCAGAATTTTCCTCTTGGCTGCCACACTGAGCATCTACAGGCAATCACAATATAGGGAACAAGAAAAACCAGTTTTACTAGTTAACATTTGTGTGATTTTAAGAATGGAAATAATTCCACCTCCTACCCAGATAAGTATAACCAACCATCCAGGTCACATTTACTGTCCACTTACTGTTTTACTGCAGGCACTAAGCCCCTCTCAAGCATTATTAAGGCCACATTCTAACCATATACTGCACTGCCTCTCACTTGGTGACCCAGGCACAGGAGTCTTCCCATCCCCTGTTAAATGAAGCTGGCCCAACCTCACATTTATCAAATCCTTTAGGAGACCCTGACTACCCACCCAAAACAAGCAAAGTGTAAGCAAGGATTATGTAAAATTCAACCTGTTTTCCTTTCCATGACCTCTTCTCACCACTGGGTCTCACAGAGATCTGTGTGGCTATGGAAGGCCGCCAGGGATTCAGCAACGGTAAGAAAACAGGGACACATCTTAAAGGGGAAGAAAGGGGAGGGAGGAATACTTTCAAGAGGGTGGTGGCAACCTTATGACTTGAAATGTTTGTGAACCTGGTTTAAATTTTTATAGTGGAACCACCTCTACTATATGAGGGGAGGGGAAGAGAATGTGGGTTGCGTTGGATCAAGATCCGTAGCTCCCTAAGCAAAGTAGCCAGACTGGCTGGATCAGCTCTCTGTAATCACCCTCAGGGAGGGATGTTTGCCACCCGGAGACCACACCCACTAAAAGAGTCTAATTAAGTTCTAGGGGCAACCACTAAAAGGTCATGATTATCACCAGTTTAGATCAGAGTTTCTCAAGTGTTCCTGATCTTAATCATGTGGGGTGATTATGAAAAGTGCCGCCTCAGAACTACTGAACCAGACCTTCAGGCAGCCCTAGAAATCTAAAACCAGGTGATTCTTGTGATAAATGAGTTTGGGAACTTCTATTCAGATCATGAAATTACAGGACCTACAAGAGGGGTCTTCTAGGCAGGGTGTCCTTTTCCTTTCAAGCAGTTCTCTAATCCAAGAGGAAAGCAGCGTTTTCTGCACATAAAAGACACCAAATAAACGACTTGGAAAATTTCCTTTCAATACACATAAAGGTCTCAAATCCTCAGAGCTTTGCTTTTATCTTAAGTAACTTAGGCAAAAGTTAAATCCATCCTTTTTTCCAACCAGAAACCCCAAAAGAATGATATTCATTATACAAATTATTTTACAAATTATTGTGGTGACTGACTTCAGCAAATATGTGAGGACCTATAAGTGTGCTATGCCCACCCAAGCTTTGTTTAAGAAAAAGAACCTCGGGGCTTCCCTAGCGGTGCAGTGGTTGAGAGTCCGCCTGCCGATGCAGGGGACACAGGTTCGTGCCCCGGTCCGGGAAGATCCCACATGCCGCGGAGCAACTAAGCCCGTGCGCCACAACTACTGAGACTGCGCTCTAGAGCCCTCGGGCCACAACTACTGAGCCTGCACGCCACAACTACTGAAGCCTGTGCGCCTAGAGCCCTTGCTGTGCAACAAGAGAAGCCACCGCAGTGAGAAGCCCGCACACCACAATGAAGAGTAGCCCCCACTCACCGCAACTAAAGAAAGCCCACGGCACACCAACGAAGACCCAACACAGCCAAAAATAAATAAGTAAATTAAATAAATTTATTAAAAAAAGAATATGTAAATTCACGTACACACATACACACACACACACATACACACACTGCTTCACATAGTGCCTGGCAAACAGTAAATACAGAATACGTGTTATTCTTTCTCCTCTTCCTATCCCCACATTTTTGCAGTGTTATGCCTTGATATCATTGTGTTTTCACCACAAGTTAGAAAACTCAAAATAGTCATGTATTCCAACAGAAGCCTAACCATGAGAATTCTCTCATGATTTCACACATGCTGTTATACTCAAGGCTATTCCTACACGCCTGACCCTGGAGAAACCCTGGCGTCCGCAAATGTGGCTGTCTACCTCTCAGACTGAAAAGTATTTGGGGATAAAGAGAGATTTTTTTCTCCATTCTGTGGTCTGAAGCACCTCTACTAACATGTAGTTTTAAAACTAGGCATGCTCCTTGCCAAAATTCATGCAATACAGAAAGCTTCCCTACTCAGCTTCATCTACTTTGAAAATCTATTGGGCCTCCAAGACAGCTTTGAGGGGTCCCAGGAAAGACCTTAGCCACTTGAATATCCAGGACTACCCACCCAGACTGTGATGCTATGCAGATTCAAAGGGGGTTGGGAGCTACTGAACTATCCACAGCTTGCAACAAAAAAAAAAGTCAACGGCAGTGCTCCCACCATCTCTGTAAGTTCTCAAACAACTCACAGCCAGCTCTTGAATTAATATAATAGTGGATCTCAGCCAGACACTCATTTTTCTATTTTATCAAAAGCTTTTCCTCCATCTTGCTGAGTACTGTCAACTGCACACTACCTGTTACACAATTTGTTCTTTTTTTTTTAGTATAGTTCTTACTCTTGAATACATTTTTCTTCTTCTCATCACTTTCAATGATTCCATCTCCACTTTCATTTCCATTAAAATCCCATGCCCCCATATACTCTCACTGCTTTTGTACTTATCAGACATGATGTGGTAAACACATACAAAACTAAAAACTTAGCAAAGCCCAGTCAGTAAACATACCATAAGCAACCAGACGGTCAAGTGGGAACTGACTACCCAGGACAATGCCCAATGCCATCTAGTAGAGCATTTCTGGTCTTGAGCTGTGCTGTCCCGATATATTAGCCATTAGCCATATGAGGCTACTTAAGTTCACTGAAATTAAATAAAATTTAAAATTCAGTTCCTAAATCTCACTAGCCATACTTCAAATGCTCTCAGTGGCTACATGCAGCTACTGACTGCCATATTAGACGGCACAGATATAAACTGTTTCCATCACAGCAGAAAGTTCTATTGAACAACACTGATTTGGAGGTAACTCATTGATTCTATGAAAGTATTCCATGAAAGGGTTCTTAAATACAGTAGTTTCAGTATTTACAGGCTGTGAGGCTTGACACTCAGAAATATGACCTTAGTGCCCCTAAATGTTTTTTTTAAATAAATGTATTTGTTTGTTTGTTTGTTTTTTGGCTGGGCTGGGTCTTCGTTGCTGCGTGTGGGCTTTCTCTAGTTGCGGCGAGCGGGGGCTACTCTTCGTTGCAGTGCGCGGGCTTCTCATTGCGGTGGCTTCTCTTGTTGTGGAGCACGGGCTCTAGGTGCACAGGCTTCAGTAGTTGTGGCACGCAGGCTCAGTAGTTGTGGCGCACGGGCTTAGCTGCTCCACAGCACGTGGGATCTTCCCGGGCCAGGGATCAAACCCGTGTCCCCTGCATTGGCAGGCGGACTCTCAACCACTGCACCACCAGGGAAGCCCCAACACAATGCTAACTTTGAGTACATAGAAGCAGAATGGTGGTTAAGACCACTGGACCGCCAAGTTTAAATCTCAACTCTGCCCCTTATTAGCTGTATTACTTAACCTCTCCAGACTTCAGACTGGAGATAACGGCAGTACTGACCACATGGGGCTGTCATGGGGACTAGAGGTAACCTGTGTGAAAACACACAATAAGATCTCAATAAGTATTAGCTGTGACTGTAACAATGCATCGTGCTTGAAAATATCACATGAAATAAGCACTTTCCAAAAGTTAGGCCATAATTCGAAACTTAAAGGAAAATGCTGCTTCTCACACAACCCACACAGAGCTACTAGGTAAGAAAAGAGCCTCAGGCTCAGGTCAAAATGTTCATTTTCCCTCTTACCCTAATCCCAAGAATAAACTTCCAAAAATGTCCATCGACATGTACAAGTTATTCGGATTCATCTCACTGGCCTGTGACCAGCGAAAAGGGAATTTCAAACTAGATGGGTGTTCACAGTTAAACAGGCCCGGAGAAATGAGTGGTCAGCTGTGGCCAGGGCCTGGCGCTTACACGGAGGATGGGGAGAGAAGCTGGTGACTCCCTCACACCACAGGTGTGCCCGAAAGAGAAAACGCCTCGCCACCTCTGTGCCCTGGAGTGTCAACAAAATCATGCCCGCTCAGCACCAACAGGGCCCCAGTTTGTTGACCTTCTGGGCACAGCAGTGTAAAGGTGTAAAGCAACTATACTCCAATTTTGGAAAAAAAAAAGAAAAAAGAAACACAGGAAAGGTACAAAGGGACACCCTCTCAAAAAATAATGCCACTGCTAAAATTCTTTCCAGCAAATCTCTGAAACTGCAAACAATACCACAAACGAAAGCTGTCCAGACATGGACACTATGAACAAATGCTCTGGGGAATTTCACCTGGCTGGTGCACTACCCTAAACTAAGGTTCAGCTGATTTAACTGTGAAAGAACTTAGGAAGAGCTGAGAGACTCTAGGTGGAAATGTCTCCACTCTTAGCAAAGGGAAGCCAAGGACCTCTGCACCTGGCCACCACTGCATGGGGAGAGTCCTAAATGTTGAGGACTATCAAAGCAGCAGTGACTGGAGGTGAGCCTGGACCCCAAGGTGTCTGTAAGCCTGAGTCACATGCTCAGGTAAGGGGGCTTTGGTCGCCTACTGATCACCAGATTATTTCTCACAGGCTGCCTAAACCTCAATCGTGTCTGAATTCGTTTCTAAAAATTGAGAAGGATCATCATCCATTACTTACTTCTTAATCCAACCCAAACTCAAAGAAATGCTCTTTTCATAATTGGCAAATGACAACATTACCTCAGGTAAACCTCAAACAAACCAGTCCGGAGGCCAAAGTACATACACGTTTTAACATTCACACGTTTTTTGCCTCAGCACTTCTTAACCAAGACTGGGCCTAATCCATTACCACACTGGTGTCTTAGTTTATGAATGATGACAGATGACTCCAGAATTTCTAAAGAAGAAAAATCACCTCTAAAAGGAGTAATGCCTTGGACATGTTTTTTTTAGAAAAATGCCAGGCTAAATCCCACTCATATTTTCCACCAGGGTCAGCAAACAAATACCAAGGTTTTAGAAAGTGAACAGAATCACGGATGGAAAGTATCGCTGAATTTCCCTTTTTCAGGGAACTATTTGCCGTCTTATTTTTTTTTTTTTTTTTTTTGCAGTACGTGGGCCTCTCACTGTTGTGGCCTCTCCCGTTGCGGAGCACAGGCTCCGGATGCACAGGCTCAGCAGCTATGGCTCACGGGCCCAGCCGCTCCGCGGCATATGGGATCCTCCCGGACCAGGGCACGAACCCGTGTCCCCTGCATCGGCAGGCGGACTCTCAACCACTGCGCCACCAGGGAGGCCCATATTATTTTTATTTCCAAATTCCCAAGATTTACTAGCCTAAAAGGATTTCCGAGATATCTCACTTTTTTAAGTGCCAGTAGTTAATTAAGAGCAAAATTGAAGCTCTTAACACAACATACATAGTAAAGCACCTATTATCTTTGGTCACAAATGAAATGAACAGTGTCAACAAAACCTTTTTTAAAGCCAACACTCATTCAGATTGGCAAATCAAGCTTCTTACACTTGCATTTTAAAAAATAAAATTCAACTGTGGAATTTCACCTTAAAATAAGGTTATTTTAGCTTTGCAGCTTCCATCACTCTCCCCCACTCAATGGCCAGGATGTGTTGATCCGTTCACAGAACATATAAACTGAGAGCGATTCAGAAGGTGAAGCTGAGAGTACATCACCGAATAAGGAATGCATGTACACGTTTAGGCATGAAACCATAAAATGCTGGGATTGGAAGGCTCCAACGGAGCACCTATCCACCCAACCCCCTTATCCTACAGAGGAGGAAATTTCAGCTCCAGAGGCTAAAGGATGTGACCAAGACAGTGGCAAAACCTCACCCAGTCAGTGATATAACCTACAAGCCAGGTATCTAAGCACTTTCCATGGTACCCAGTCTGCTCCTGTTAGCACAAAAAGTGTGTATTAATGAAATATCAGACAAGACAAACCCACAGAGCTGCCATACGACTTGTGAGAGGATATAGAGAGTTGTAGAAGGACATGCATCAAGCCACTAAAAAATTGTTTGGGAGGGTGTTCTTTTATGTTGCTTTGTTTTGCTGGTTTTGTTTAGCATGCCGCACTTATTTTTAAGCGGTGAAGAGGAATTTAACGACTTTTTAAAAGAATATCCCTTGATCTGCAAATACTCTAAGGAAGGACGGTAAAGCCTGTCTTGGAATAAACTAGAAAGTGCATTCGCTCGCCTCCAGCGGGGAGCATCCTTTCCCCCCGAAGCGACGGCCGCCGCAACCCTCCCCTTCAAGGTCCACCCTAACCTGCCCGCAGAGGCCGTCCAGGCCCTCGCTCGCCAGAACCCCGCCCTCCTCTGGGTTCCTCCTTCACAGCTCTGCCCAAGCCGCCCCTCCTAGAAGGCAAGCTCCTTGACAGCACCAAGCCTGTCGCACTCACCTGGCTACGGGGCTCCGCAAAATCCTCTACAGATACTCAACTATGGCTCATGAATTGCAAGCATTTGCTCCCAGAATCCCAGTGAGCGGAATTTTCCAGACCTCGTCTTCCCTACACCAGCACCTGGACCCACTTAAGAGCTATTCCGGGGTGGAAACCCGGGACCCCAGTGTCTGTGGACAATGACGTCGTCGCATGCGTCGCGTCCTCTGAGGGGAGCGGTAACACTACACATTTGTCATCCAGGCAACCGACAGCATTTTAAACCCACGTCCTCCAAGTGGTGCCTGCTTTTTTTTTTTTTTTTTTTTTAACATCTCACAACATCGCCTGCCAGAACTCGCAGCAGAAACCCGCGGACAAAGTTAAATGCAAGTACCACCGAAGGGCTGCAACGTCTTTCAAGGTGCGGAATCCCCGCCGCCGGCCGCGCGCCCGCTCGCTGCGCGGGGCTTCCCTGTTCTCCTGACAGAAACCAGAGCGCCGCGCACTCGGCCGCCGGGCCCCCTCCCGCCTCCCCCGCCGTCCCGGCCTCGCGGCTGGAAAGCGGGGGTCGGGGTGAACCCCCAGAACCGCCACCCCACAGAGCGAGCCTTCCACCTCCTCACCCGCACAAAGAGAGGGCAGAAAGGAAGCAGTTCCCGAACCCGACGTCCAACGGTCCAGGACCCCAGGACCGAGCAGCCACAAAGCACCGCCGCCCCGACGGCCGCCCGCGCTCCCGCCCCCGCCCCCGCCCGCCCGCCCGCCGGGTCGAGCCTCACCGCAGCGTCGCTTCCTTCCATCTCCCATCGCCCGCCGAGTAGCTGGAGCCTCAGGCGCGCTCTTTGTCGGGCTCCCGGGACACCGGCGGGCGGCGGGCGCGCTCCCTGGCGGAGGCTGCGGCCGGGCCGCGGCCCAGGGACGACGGGGGCGGGCGCGGGGCCCGAGGGGCGAGTGGAGGGAGGAGAAAGAGAGGGGGAGGGCGGCGGGGCAAAGGGTGGGAGGGGCGCGGGAGATGGGGGCGGGCCCCGCGGGGGAGCGGGAAGGGGGCGGGGCAGCCGGGGAGGTAGGGGGCGGGCAGGAGCGGGGAGGGGGGCGGTGCCCCAGAGGAAGGGAGGGGAGAGACGAGGGGGAGGGGGAAGAAAGGGGGAGGGGCGGACCCCGCGCCGAGCTCGCGCTCGCCGGTCTCCAGCGGAAGCCTGCCTGTTGCTTCGTTCGTCTCCCTGAGGAAAGTGAGCCGCGCTTCCGACGGAGTTTCCTGTCAGGAAGCGCCGCGAGGGGAGCGGCGTCTCGCGTGCTCCCGGGACTAGCGCCCGACACGCCCACGCGTCCCATTGGGTCGCGGCATCCGGGCGGGGGGCCTCTGGCGTCCGTGTAGGGGTTTGCTCGCCGGCGACCTGCCGACCCTTTCCAAGTCCAGTCCCTCGAGGCAGATCCCGCGCTCGCGGCCACCGCGGTCCCGGCTCCGAATGCGCGTGCCGGGGGATCCCGGCGTAAACTGCATTTTTCCAACCGAAGTGCCTTTTTCCTCTTCGCCTCGAGCTTGTGCGGCAGAGACCGGGGCTGGGAAGGCGCCCTCCTCTGGCCGAGGGAGGGGGAGACCTAAGGCCCCCCGCTCCCAGAGGTCCTTTACCCGCGGAGAGCGCGCTCAGCACCTGGAGCGGAGCCCCGCGTGGCCGGCTGCACGGTGCTATGGTATGAGGGTGTTGCAGCCTTAGAGTCTGGCTTCTGTGACCGGTGGAAGATGCCCAAATAAAGGGAAATGGCTAACAATGGCCAAGCGTTGAGTCGGGGATGGAGGGTCAGGCTCCTTGGTGGCCTGAGGAGCCAGCCCACCCGGTCAGGGTGCAGGAGGCCCCTGAGTCTCCTGCTTTGCCCACCAGAGGAACCAGAATGAGGGGGTGGATGCACTTATGCAGATCCAGTCCAGCTTCTGTAAATGGTCGTAGTCCATGCTCCCCGGCCAGAGCAGAAGTTTGGTCAGATGTGTGGGTTCTAAAGCACCCCAGTTACTTGGGCATATTTCTCTTTTATGGATCCTCCCCTCTTAACAGAATGACGCGAAGAAGACAGTCCCTGTGTGCCTATTCTCAATAAACTCCTACCTTCCTTGAACTGGGAGATCTGATGACTTTGTTGGCAAAGAATCAGGAGTAAAACCAAGTAGGAAATGCTGTTGCTACCTAGGGCTTGACTGCTGGCCTGGTAGCCTTTACCTAGAAAATCAACCAACAGCTCATACATGGAAGAAGGTCAGGATTTTGAGCTGAATCTAAACCCATACGAACGATGCCCAGACATAAAACTTCATAGAACAGGCAGAGTAGACGGGGATTTGCACGAGCTTACTAGTTAAGGGACGTGGTAATGGACATCTATAATCTGAGGCTCTGTTTCCTCAATTACTGAAAGAGGATAATGAGAGCTTGAAGAACTGTTATTAGCATGACAAGTTATGTAAGGTTCCTGGCCCATAGTGAATGTTCAATAAAGAGGCATTTCAAAAGTTAGGCAACAGAAACATTTTCATCACAAAGCAAAGTTTTTATTTTTTTCTCCTGAATTCAACAACATGTTTTAAGATTTTACTTACAAAGCTGGTCACACCTATTAAATAATCATTCATTCTTCCCTCCTTAAATAATCAAAGGCATAATTGTTGGAGACTCTGATCGGCATAAATTAGCCAGTGTTGCCACTTCTGATTTGATAAAGCCCAAAGCAAATCAAATAAAGGTTGACATCGCATGTTGCCAGCATGTATTTTGTGAATAAATATTTTGTTAGGTTTCTTGAAATACTGGAAATAGAGTATGAATTCGCATTTCTGCTACTCTAGCCTGCAGAGATCCCAGGCACCCAGCTCAAAAGATCACAGTTGTGCTCAAGTTCGGTGTCAGAATACACAGACATCCACCTTGTAAAAGTAGGAAGGAGGCACACCGGCCAGGGAGGAGCAACCACTCCGAAAGAGGTATGGGCTGGTCTGTATTTATCCAATGCCATATCCCTCCCCGAACTCTGCCCGTGAACCCCGTGTTGTGTTGTGGAAAGAGAAAACTTGGGCAAGACATTAGGTACCAGCAATCAAAAGAAGAAATGAAAAGGAAATGGAAATCCTCTCATGCATGATTCATGCATACAGTTAATCCCCACTATTTCTGAAGGCCAGTTTGAAGAACCAGATTGTGGAATTTTTTTTTGGTTTTTTTTGTTTTGTTTTGTTTTTGTACAAGAGTGAATATTTATTTAGAATGGAAAAAAGCTTTAATACGAATTTCTAAAAGTTGACAAGTTACGCGCACACCGCCAAATCCAGAAAAATCACATATTTTTATTAATTAACTTCCTAAAATACCTTTACAGTACTTTTCCCCCATGTGTTTCGGCTTCATACTTTTGATCATCTCTTTGGAATGACTTTTTTTAACAGCTTTATTGAGATATAACTCATACACCGCACAACTCACCCATCTAAACTGTACAATTCAATGGGTTTTAGTATATTCACAGAGTTGTGCATTTTATAAAAATATTATCACGCCAAAAAGAAACACTATATTCTTAG
Source organism: Mesoplodon mirus (assembly GCF_964341445.2). NCBI lineage: Eukaryota > Metazoa > Chordata > Mammalia > Artiodactyla > Ziphiidae > Mesoplodon > Mesoplodon mirus. Next base: position 7,147,810 of record NC_138996.1, read on the forward strand.
CAGTCACTGCTCTTTTCTCTCTAACCCCCTCAGCCCCAAACAACCACTCATCTACTTTCTGTCTCTACGGACTTGCCTATTCTGGACTTTTCATATAAATTAAATCATACACTATGTGGTCTTTTTGTGACTGATTTCTTTCACTTAGCCTAATGTTTTCAGTGCTCATCCGGGACCAGCATATATCAGAACTTCATTCCTTTTGTTGCCAAATAATATTCTACTACCCATTCATCAGCTGATGAACATTTGTGTTGTTTCTACTTTTTGGCTTTTATGAATACTCCTGCTATAAACACTCCTGTGCACGTTTTTGTGTGGATGTTACATTCTCGTTTCTCTTGAGTAGAATTCATGGGTCATATGTAACTCTGTTTAATTTTATTGCCAAACTGTGCCTCGCAGTGGCTGCACCATCTCGTATTCCCATCAGCAATGTATGAGGGTTCCAATTTCTCCACATCCTAACCAACACTGGTTATTGTCTGTATTTTGATTTTATAGCCGTTCTAATGAGTGTGAAGTGGTAGAATAATTCTGTAACATCATTTCTGATGGGTAGAATAAAAAGTCTTTTCTCCAGCATAGTTGATCAAAAGTTGTTTGGTTTTTTTAATTGACACTTTAGAAAAGTTCCTGTCTCACATTCATTATTGAAAATAACATGTACAATTTTACTGTGTTGTCAAATTTAGGAAGACATCTCAAGTTTCTTTCATATGTGAGCCGTAGGATATGGGGACATTTCAAGTTATTTAGACAATGATTAACATTAAGTGCTCTTAAATTCATCTTTATTAATATTGTTGTGAATTTTATCATTTCATAGATGTCAGTTATTTCATGTCAAAAGAGAAAAAGAAAATTTCTCATTGCATTCTATGGTTCACTCCTCGTTTTTACCTGAATTCTCAAACAATCCAAGAGTCTTAAAACATGCATTTTTTAAGTTTTTATTTGAAATACACAAACTCTAGCCTCTGCAATATCGTCAATTAGAAGACCTCTTAACACATTAATCATTTATCAGTTGTATACAAATAACTGGTATATTAGAGTGGAGAACGTTAGCCTATTTATTGTCAAATTCCTAGCTTCTAACACTGTTCTTGGTCCATAGTAAAGACTCAGTGAATAATTGTTGAGTTGAAATTTACCCTTACCTAAGGTAGAATTATTCAACTTACATACATGACAAATATTCAACTCAAATATACAACAATCTAAAATCATGTTGTCCTTGAATTTCAGTAGCCCAAGGTGAAACAGGAAGCACAGATCTAAGACAACATTCACCTGGCATCTGACTCTACTGGATACTGAATGGATGCTGGATGGATAAGAGGATTGGGAGACAAGAAGCAAAGAGTAAAAATCCGGTCACTGTGCTGAGGTGATTTCAAAGAGCAGAGAATCAGGGGAAGATCAAGGAGGAAGTGACATTGGCTCCCTGTGCTGCATGCACAGAAATGTTAGATCACAGGCTGGACCCAGTTCACCTTTTCCCCAGGATCCAAATTAGTTAGGCTATGTCTTGGAAGAAGAAGAAGAGGAAGGAGAAGGAGAAGAAGAAACACAAATAACAAAGGTTTCAGCTTATTTTTTATTATCTTTCTCATGGATAGCTATTCTTTCATTCATTCATATGACCAATATTTCTTGAACATTTGCATGTATTTTACTAGGTATAGTTCACTGACTTTAGCAGTAAATGAAACATCCCCGTCCTCACGAAGCTTAAAGTCTAATGACCTTGGGAAGACAGAAAATATGCAAGATCAGTTAATATTTATAAGACCTGATATGGTGATAAGCATTTTAGAGAAAAATAAAACAAGGAAGAGGGACAAGGAGTAAGGAGTGTGGGTGTGGGGAGTGGATGGTTGCAAAGGGTGTTCGGAGAAGGCTGCGCCTGAGAAGGGGAAATCTGAGTGAGAACCTGAAGGAGGTGAGGCGCCAGCCTCACAGACAGACAGTTGAGGAACTGTGAGTGCAGAGGCCCCGAGGGCTCGCCTGGCGTGTTCGGGCCACAGCAAAGATGTCAGTGTGCCAAGAGCCGAGTGAGGACGGGTGACGGCAGGAAGTGTGGTGTGTGGGGTCTTACAGGCCACTGAGAGGATCTGGGCTTTTAAGTGACTTTGGAAGCTTTTGAGCAGAGGAATAGCGGCATCTGATTTCTCTTTTACCAGGATCACCTTGTATGGGGTGTCAGAAACAGGGAAGTGAATTAGGAGGCTAATGCAACAATCCAAGCAGATGAGGGTGGCATAGGCCAGGGTGGAAGCAAAGGAGGTAGGGAGAAGTGTTCAGATTCTGTCGTATTTTGAAGGTTGAGCTGACAGGATTTGCTGATCAATGGAGGGTGGAAGAGAAAGAGAGTCAAAGATGACTCCAAGTGGTTGGGGGAGAACTGCTTGAAAGATGGAGTTGGGAAACTGAGCTGGGAAGAATCTGCAGGGGAGCAGGACTAGGCGGGGGACGTCAGCGCTCAGCTGTGGACATGGTCAGTTACAGGCATCTTTCAGACACCCAACGGCAGTGCTGCATAAGCAGTTGGAGATCAGAATTCAGGGAAGAGGTTGGTGCTGGAGCTATAAATTTGGAAGTTAGAGTAGAAGTGGTATTTATACCCATGAAATGGGATGAGATCACCAAAGAGGCAGATAAAGAGAAAGTCCAAGGCAATGCTAAGAAGTTAGGGGGATGAGTAAGAACCAGCAGAGGAGGTTGAAAAAGTAGGAGGAGAGCAGGTAGATGCTCTTAATGGACTATTGTCAGGTTATTTTTACCTGAAACTTTTTCCTCTCAAGTTTTCAGTTAGCATTTGCTCTATTCTGCTGTCTCCCGACACCCTGCAGTCATCACTTCTCTTTTTATCAACACGTTCATTCTATCATTTTCAAGAAGAATGGAAGAGAGTGTTTATACCTATAGTTCTAGCAATTTCTCACTTTGTCAAGCTAATTTGTTATGCCTGACCTAGTTACTAATATTTGTTTACTATTTTTTGCAAAAATAATTACTTCTAGAATTCACTAAAAAAGATATAATATGTAGGTTTCCAAGCTGATAGAAATTGTTTATTAATTAATTTGTATTTAATTTCTGTATTTTTTTTACAAAAGAAAAGAAGTGCCAACCACAGCTTCTTGGAATTATAACAAGAAAAATCGAATGGAATGACTATACACATTAGAACCAGGATGTTGAATAAGTTCCATTCCTGGTATAACCAAAACTGTCCTCCACAATCGTCTCATTCGGTGGGAGAAACTCTTCCCTGTCATTAAATGAAAACTTGGCAGGCCCAGAAATTGTTCAGCTCACTCTAGACACAGGGTCAGTTCAGTAATTAAACTACCCAGTCCTGGAAAGCCCAAACTTGACCTGACATCAGATCTTCCCTGCTTAGCTGGAAGTGTGCTATGGGAAGGAGAGTGTAGGTGACAACCTCTGCTCCACAGCCCTAAGTACCCACTGGGACACCTCCTCTTCTTACTGATACTCTCCAGCCCACCCCAATGGATAGACCACAGGAAGGTAGACCCCAGGCCAACTCTCTTGCATGTGGCCCACGTCTGGTCCACAAGAACACTCATGGCCCTTGCTCAGCAACTCTGGAAGTGCAAGCTAATCCCAACCACACAGCAGGGGATCTCGGGCCCTGCCCCTAAAGCACTCGACTCTCTCTCACACTGAGTTTCCTGGAAAGCAACAGTCTCCATTAGCTTTCTGGGGCATGAGTGAGACCACTACCCTCAGTGTTTTCCAGCTACAGGGAACAACTTCAAATTTCTCCAAAGAGTCTCTTTGAAGTCCCTTTTATGAGTCTTGGGGTCATAGAGTAGAACCTCCCACCTTCCCCTAATGGGGAGTACAACCAGGCGACAGCTCTAGTCACCGTGTCCTCCCAATCTTCTCACACTCCCTTCTTTTTACAGCTTTGATCTAACTGTGGGATCCAAGATTGTGGAGCAAGATCTCAGGACCATTTCCTTAAAAATCTGTACATGGGGTGGAGGTCTGTTTCATATTCACTTTGTACACTTTCATATCAAATGCATTGACACCTCAGTAGAACCTGAGACAGAAAGAGCCCCATTCTACCTACCATCCTCTTCTCTTTCTTGACTTGAAAGAGTCAAAGCATTTTTTTCTTGCTATAAATACATGTGCACATATATTTACACGGACATTTAAGTATATACATTACATATTGTACCTCTGGATATAGCCTTAACCACCTCCATTGTAGATTTATATGTTTGAAGGTGATGACTGAAAGACTGGTACCCTTGTGGACAGAAATCACTGAAAAAGTCCTCCATCTACACCTAGCCCAGTTCACCACGACCACATTGTGAATATTGGGACACTTCATATTACCTATTCCTCATACCCATCCTGTCCAACTTGATAACTACTAGCCATATGTAGCCATTTAAATGTAAAAGAATTAAATTAAATTAAAACCCAGTTTCTGAGCCTGACTACTATATTTAGACAGTGCAGTCATAGAACCTTTCCATCATCACAGAGTTCTGCTGGACAGCACGGCCTCACACAGGCTTTGGCACATAGGAGGCACTGAATGGCAAGTGAAAGTTTGGTCCAAAGCTACTGTTACCAGAAGGGGGACCCAGAAGTGGGCTCTTGTCTAACACCCAGAAATGAATTGTCCGAGGAGACACACTTACTGACAAAGCAAAAGACTTTGTTGGGAAGGGACACCCAGGTGGAGAGCAGCAGGGTAGGGGAACCCAGTAGAACTGCTCTGCCTTGCGCTTGCAGTCTCAGGCTTTATGGTGATGGGGTTAGCTTGGGGGGTTGTCTCTGGCCAGTCATCTTGCTTGTGCCCACATTTGGTCTGACTCAGTGTCCTTCCTGATGGTACATGCATCTCTTAGCCAAGACAGTTTCCAGCACGAGGGTTTCTGGGAGGTTGGCAGGACATATTACGGGCTGGCATCTCCTCCCTCCTTTTGGCCCCTCCCGAGTTCTCCAGGTTGGTTTTAGGTGGCGGCACCATGTTCCTTATCGGGACCTCCTATCGTGAGACAACTCACGCAGGTGGTTATTATCAGGCCTGGCCAAGGTGAGTGGTTTCGGCCAACGGTTCCCTAACAATACCATATGATTGCCCTGGTTTATTTTTCTGAGAATATAAAGCTTTTTAGTACAGTACTAGGTACTGACTCAACCATCAAGAACAAAAACCAAGGTACATAGGTATAGCTGCTTTTCTATTTCACACTTGAAAACCTATCTTCATCCTCCTACTCCACTAGAAAATGCTTTACCATCCAAATAATTACTGAAAATAATTGGGGGAAAGTCCCTATTTCCCTCAAAAAACAAATTACTTTTTCAGAATTATTCCAGTGAAAAGGAATTGTTTCAAAAGCAGTGTTTGTATTAAAGGGGGATTCCATATAAAAACTACTTTGCTGAAAGAAGCATTTCACGTATAATATTTTTCCAGAGTAGAAATGACCTCTGAAAATTACCAATGCCTGAGTGCGTTCACATTGTAAAAGTACCCTGGTGTTCAAAAGCAGTCTTTATTGTCACAATCCTCACAATCTTTCTGGCAAGGCTTTAGTGATAATGGCAAATCCCAGAAGCTGAATCTGTAAATGTTCTGAATTGTGACCCCAAGAAACTCAGACCAGACTAGCCTTCAGATGCAGAGACGACCACACCTTCTTTATTTACTTCCTTTCTATCTCCTGCCCAAGGCACATTGCCCAGTACAGAGGAGTTGCCCATCAATGTTCCCTGAATGCACAGATGAATGAATTCTCACTTCTTTTTTTGGGAGGGACTAGCATGTGGTTTAGGGATTCCTTTGATTTCAGTGGCTCTACAGAGAGAAATGTTGGTGAACACTGTCAACAAAGCAGGTAAGAGAACTTCCAATAGAACTCTCATCTCAAAATATCTGCTTTAGGAAATCTTACATTTGAAAATTTCTGTAACTGTGTTCATGAAAGGAGAGAAATCTCTCCGTTCTCTCTCCATTTCCCATTAAAGACCCTCATTCTGGACACATCTGCTGAATTACCTGCAAGAGTTGACAAGTTACTGGGGCTGAATTCTGACTGAGTGGCTCTTTTCGAGTCACCTCACTTCTGAACTCTGTGAGCCCAGCTATTTTGGCCCTATTGATTCATATAAATCCACAGTCAGGAACCCTGGAGAAAAGGGTTTCTTTCCTTAAAAATCAGCTTTACTGATGGATAGTTTACATACTGTAAAACTCACCAATGTTAGTGCTGTGGTACTGTGATTTATAATAAGAAATATACTTGGTTTTCCTTCTGCTCCTGACACAGAGCTCCTGAAGATCTCGAAATTCCCAAGTGGTGAGAGCAAAAGCGTCTTTTCTTATGCTGATGGCATGACTTTAGAACCTCACCTGAGGGTGGGGGCTGGTTGCAAGGAGAACCAACTCTGTGATTAAAGGGCTAGAACCGGGGCTTCCCTGGTGGCGCAGTGTTTGAGAGTCCGCCTGCCGATGCAGGGGACACGGGTTTGTGCCCCGGTCTAGGAAGATCCCACATGCCGCGGAGCGGCTAGGCCCGTGAGCTATGGCCGCTGAGCCTGCGCGTCCGGAGCCTGTGCTCTGCAACAGGAGAGGCCACAACAGAGACCCGTGTACCGCAAAAAAAAAAAAAAAAAAAAAAAAAGGGCTAGAACTTTCAGTCCCACACCCTTTCCCTCTGGGAAGGGGAGAGGGGCTGGAGGTTGAATTGATGCCAATTGCCAGTGATTTAATCAACTGTGCCTATGTAATGAAGCCTCCTTAAAAAAACCAAAAGGATGAAGTTCTGGGTTGGAGAACACAAGGAACACAATCTTGCCTTTCCTTCCTTAAGGATGAGCCCTTAACCTGTCGGCTCTGATGCTATCTCCAGGTAGATAGTGTCACAATTGACTTGAATTGTAGGACACCCAGCTGGCACTGGGGAACTGCTTAGTGGTGTGGGGAAAAACCCACACACGTTGGAACTGATGATAAGAATTGTTAAGTCCAGAGTTCAGTGAGCTTTGGCAAATGTATCGAGTTCTGTAAATCACCACTACAATCAAGATATTTCACACCGGGGCTTCCCTGGTGGCACAGTGGTTAAGAATCCATCTGCCAATGCAGGGGACACAGGTTCGATCCCTGGTCCGGGAAGATTCCCACATGCGGCAGAGCAACTAAGCCCGTGTGCCGCAACTACTGAGCCTGCGCTCTAGATCCCGCGAGCCACAACTACTGAGCCCACGTGCCACAACTACTGAAGCCTCTGTGCCTAGAGCCTGTGCTCTGCAACAAGAGAAGCCACCGCAGTGAGAAGCCTGAGCACCGCAACGAAGAGTAGCCCCCGCTCGCCGCAATTAGAGAAAGCCCCTGTGCAGCAACGAAGACCCAACACAGCCAAAAATAAAACAAATTAAAAAAAAAAAAGATATTTCACACCTTCTCCCCCCTCAAATTTCCATGCCCCTTTGCAGTCAACCCCTCCCTCCAGACCCTGGATCCTAACAACTACTAACTCGCTTTTCTCTCTGCTGTAGTTTTCCCTATTCTAGAATCCCACATAAATGTAATCATGCAGTATGAAATCTTTTGTTGTCTGCCTGCTTTCACATAGATTCATGCATGTTTTTATATGGATCTGTAGTTTTCCCTCTTTGTTGTTTAGTAGTGTTCCATTATATGGATATATCAATATAATTTGTTTATTCACAAAGTGATGGACATTTGGATTGTGTCCAGTTTTTGGCTATTACAAAGAAAATGTTATGAACATCGATATTCAAGTTTTTGTGTATAGTGCATATGTTTTTTTCTTGGATAAATATCCAGAAGCGATATTTCTGGGTCATATGGTTAATGTACGTTTATTTTTTTTTTAATGCAAAACAGTTTTCCAAAGTGGCCATATTATTTTGCTTTCCCATTGCAAGGTTTGAGAGTTCCAGTATTCTACATTGTTGCCAACACTTGATACTATCAGTTTTTTTAAATTTTTGGCCTTTTGTGTATGTAGAGTGGTATCTCATTGTAGTTTGACTAGCATTTTTTAATGATAAATAATAATTGAGCATCCTGTCTTGTGCTTATTTTCAATTTGTGTCTTCTTTTGTAAAGTGTCTATTTAAATCTTTTGCCCATTTTCTAAAATGGAATCTTTTTGTCTTCTTTTTATTAAGTTGTAAGAATTCTTTATATATCCTGAATCCAAGTTCTATATCAGATAGTTATTTTGTAAATACATATTTATAAATGTATTTGTATTTGTAAATACATACAATTTTCTACCTGTTTTTGGCTTGTCTTTTCAATTTCTTAAGTGTCTTTGAAGAGCAAGAGTTTTTAATTTAAAAGTCCAATCTGCCATTTTTTCTGTTATGGTTTGTGTTTTTTTGTTTCCTAAGAAATCTTTGCCTAATATAATGTCACAAAGATTTTCTCCTATGCTTGCTTCTAGAAGTTTTATAATTTTAACTCTTATGTTTACATTACAACTGAATTTTTTTTATGTGGTATGAGTTAAAGGTCAATGTTCCTTTCTTCCTACATGGATAGCCAATTGTTCTAAAAACATTCTTGAAAAGATTACCCTTTCCTCATGTAATTATCTTGTTGAAAATCAATTGAGCATATATGTGTGGGTCTATTTTTGAACTCTCTTCTATTGCATTGATCTTAACCTATTTAAAAAAATTTTTGGCCTTTTGTGTATGCTAACTAAATAAGAGTGGAAGATAAAACCACGAGTAAAAGTCTCAGCGTCATAGAGGGGACGAGGAGGAACACTAGAGATGATGTAACCCGACCCCTTTGCCTTACAGGTGGGGAAACCCTTTACAGACTCTTGGCACAGCTTGAAAGACACTTGTTTGAGTACCGTAGTCATAATATTTTACTTTATAAATGTCCTAGGTGGACACATTCCATGATCTGCTCTATTTTGGAGCAATGATCACCTTCTAGGGGGGCCTTCCTGCCGCTCAGCGTGACTTGGGGATGGATGCTCAGGCCACTGGACCCCTGAGGGGGGGACCACTGGAGGAGGCCAACCTGGGAGCAGTGGGTCCTATCTGGGCCCTTCACTCCAGCCACTGTCTTCACTTGTCAAATGAGTTACAAATAAAATGCTTTTAAGATTTGTAGGGGCTTCCCTGGTGGCGCAGTGGTTGAGAATCTGCCTGCTAATGCAGGGGACACGAATTCGAGCCCTGGTCTGGGAGGATCCCACATGCCACGGAGCAACTAGGCCCGTGAGCCACAACTACTGAGCCTGCGCGTCTGGAGCCTGTGCTCCGAAACAAGAGAGGCCGCGATGGTGAGAGGCCTGCGCACCGCGATGGAGAGTGGCCCCCCGCTTGCCACAACTAGAGAAAGCCCTTGCACAGAAACGAAGACCCAACACAGCAAAAATATATAAATAAATTAATAAACTCCTACCCCAACATCTTAAAAAAAAAAAAACAAAAAAAGATTTGTAGAACAATTTAATATTTTTTAAAAATCAACATTGCATCCTCTTACACTAACCCCAAACACACACCCACACACTTCAGAAATGAGACGTGGTTTTATCTATCCCTTATGTTTATTTGTTAAATATAATGTTTAGAAACAAAACTGAAAGCCAAGTTGATTTCTTTCATAATTTAAGCTATATTAACCTGCTACTCATTTTTTTCAGATGAAAAATATTTCCAAAAAAGGATTAGTAATTTGTAGTTGATGGATATTCAAAATTAATGTCAGACTGTAGAACTTGCCTCTTATTTCATTGTGAATATAAGTTGAATATGCACATATTACAGTTAAAGAACTTCTGAAACTTTTAACAATAAGAAGGAGGGCTAATTTTTTTTTTTTTTTTTTTTTTTGCGGTACGTGGGCCCCTCACTGTTGTGGCCTCTCCCACTGCGGAGCACAGGCTCCGGACGCACAGGCTCAGTGGCCATGGCTCACTGGCCCAGCTGCTCCGTGGCATGTGGGATCTTCCCGGACCGGGGCACGGACCCATGTCCCCTCCATCGGCAGGCGGACTCTCAACCACTGCGCCACCAGGGAAGCCCAGGAGGGCTACTTTAATGCTCTAAATTTTGTCATTTGTTTAAAATGTCAAGTAGTTGTCACACACACACAAAACAACAGGACATCTTCAAATCCATTTTGTTCAGAAAAAAGACTTTGTATGTGATTTCTGAAAGTTATTTAATAGCTAGAGATACACAATCAACATATTTTTGGATATGAGATTGTTTTCTCCTTTAATTTTTTTCTCCTTTGTGGTTTACTATAGAAATTGCCCATACTAGTTTATATTGCTGATGCTGTTATGGTGCTTTTATAGTAAATGACTGACTCTAGAATGGTTATCCGTAAAAGGACACTTTTCTTTTCTCTTTTAGAATATATTTTGTTTCTCCAACCTTAATTTTTATTTCTTCTAAGGAGTAGGGTTTCTATTGCATCTAAAGGATCTATGTAGATGTAGGGCTTAAAAGTGAGAATCAGGACAGATTTTAAACCTCTTCTTTCTTGCTCTCCTTCTCCTTCTGTCTCCTTTCTACCCTGCACTGCTTACACCCAGCCCTGCACCCTTGCCTTGGTGACCTCCCTAGGATTTATTTTCTCTTTCCTTTTCCCTGCGCTCCTCTCAGCCTCGCTGTAAAGTTCTCAGTCTATCCCTGGTCTTCTCAGCCTGTTGTCATAGTGACAACCACACTCCCAGGAGTAGCAGTCTCCTGAGTGGCTGGGATGGACCTGACACCAGGTCCCACAAACAAGCCTGTAACCGTGTGGACTTCAGCGGCTCTGGGCAGACGTTTAGCAGCTGGGCCAGAGCTGTCACCAAACGGTGTTGTTAGAGAGAAAGAAAGAAAAACGAGGAAGAAGCCCACACTGTTAAAAACCTAGGCGGGGGGAGCGGCTAGCGGGCGCCGGGCGGCCGAGTGGCAGAATGAAGACCAACGACCTGGCAGCAGCCCCCGGGGATGCTCTGGGCATGGCCTCGGGAACCCCACAGCAGAACAGCCAGAAGGCAGAGGAGAACCCCAGCCTCCTGGACGCACTCCTCCGCGACTTCCCAGCCCCGCTGGGCCCGGAGAGCCCTTTGCCATGGAAGGTCCGAGGGACAATGCTGATCCAGGAGGAGGTGGAAGGCGAGCTAGCTGAGCTGGCCATGGGCTTCCTGAGCAGCAGGCGCGCTCGGCCGCCACTTGCTGCCTGCCTGGCTGCTGCGGACGGACCTTTCTGAGTTCCGGAAGTTGCCGGAACAGGTGGAGGAGGACGGCGATGAGGAGGAGGAGGCCCCTGTGAGCCTGCTGGACGCTGCGGGCCTAGTGCGGAGCCTCTTTGACCGGCTCTGGGAAGTGTGCAGCCAGTGGCAGAAGCAGGTGCCCGTGGCTGCCTGGGTCCCGCAGCGGCAGTGGCTCGTCTCCGTGCACGCCATTCGTAACGCCCGCCGCAGGATGGAGGACCAGCACGTGTGCCTCCCAGCCTTCAACCTGCTCTTTGGCCTATCGGACTCTGTGGACCGCGCCTACTTTGCCGTGTTCGATGGGCACGGAGGGGTGGACGCCGCGGGGTACACGTCTGTACACATGCACGCTGTTGCTGCCCACCAGCCGGAGCTGCCCACTGGCCCCGCGGGGGCCCTGCGAGCAGCCTTCCACTGCACCGATGATATGTTCCTCTGGAAAGCCCGGCGAGAGTGCAGATAAAAGCTCGTTTACACTGTACCCTCATCTACAAGCGTGCAGTAGAATTACGTCTAAAACAACACACGTACGGTAAAAAACACCTTATTGCTAAAAAAATGCTAGCCGTCATCTGAGCCTTCCAGTCGTGATCTTTTTGCAGTAGGCACATCAAAGATGACTGCTCACAGATCACCATGACAGAGAATAATAATCATGAAAAACTTTGAAATATCGCAGGAGTTTCCAAAATGCGGCACAGAGACAGGAAGTGAGCAAATGCTGTTGGAAAAATGGTGCCAATAAACTTGCTCGGCGCAGGGTTGCCACAAACCTTCAATTTGTGAAAAACGCACCATCTGCGAAGGGCAATAACGCGAAGCAGCAACACGAGGTCCACCTGACCCTCCCCACCCCGCAAACACCTCCCCCGGGCAGGTCTCTCTAGGCTGCTGGTGTCGGCAGTTAGCGCGATGAGGCGCGTTTGTTTCTGAAAGAAGACGCATTGGTCCCTCTGTGACCTTACCGCCCACTGAACCTCACCTCGGAACCTCGAGGGTCCTCCTAGCAGGGTGGATACTAAGATCGTGTCCATTTCTGAGATCGGGAAACAGGCCCAGAGAGCTGAGGCCTGGCCCAGTCGACAAGGCAGGAGGAGACGCGGTGGGGGGAGGGGGTGGCGGGGGGGAGGCACCGTCATCAGATGCTCTGAGCACAGACCTCACCAGAATTAACAAGGCTGCATTTGAATCTGAACAGAAAACCTTCCAGGTCTAAGACTGTGAGCTGGGAGCCCCGCCACCCGGCAGCTCAGGGCTGCCGCTCTAGTCAAGAAAGAATTCTCTGAAGCACAGCTGTTTAGCTTAGGCTGTGTTTATTAAAAACACCTTTGCCGAGACGTTAAAAAAAAAACAAACCTAGGCTGGTTCATTGCCTGCTCACTGATGAGCGGTTAAAGGATAAGGTAAAGATAGGTACAAATATTTAGAGAAATATGACTATAGACAGATGACATTCTGGATAATAAGGGAAATAACGTAATTTTAGAACACAGTGAGCCACAGACTTAAGGAAACTAGTTGGAAAAACATCTCCATTTGAAAAGGACCTAAAGGGTCTCGGAGGAAAACTTGGCAGAGACTAAACAGTCAAATTAGTGAGTGTCTTTCTTAGAATTAAGGCTAGCTCAGGATGAAAATCTGAAAGAGAACAGTTTGCTCCATATAATACCATTTTACCAATAACACTACGTCACAAACCTAGTTCACCCAAGTATTACATTATAGTAAGAATCCAGTGAAGCAAAGGGTGAAGGATGAAAACAGAAGTCCTTCCTCCTTCCCCTCCTCCCCAAATTCATGGAATCGTGGACCTGGAAATCATCTCTTTCAACCTTACCCTCAAGGCAGGAAGCCCTTATACAGCAGTTTTAACAGGTGGCTATCCAGGTTCTGCTTCATTACTTCCAGTTGACAGAGAAGTGAGTCATTGCTTCACAAAGCAGCCCATTCTATTTTTAACAAACTTCAGGTAAAAATCCTCCACTAATAAAGAGCTAACACTCATGCTCTATTTACTCTGTGCTAGGCAGAGGCCTCCATGCATTAGCTGGGAATCCCCACACGACCCCATGCAGCAGGCCAGTGGCTCAGAGCAACTAACCCCACCACAGCAAGGACGGGGTCTGGATTTAGGTCCAGCCTGACTCCAGAGCATCCTATGTAACCCCTGTGCCATGGGGCCGCAGGTCACACATGCCTCCCTGTAGCTTCCGCTATTCACGCTGGTCTGGACACCAGTGGTCAAGCCACCACTCCCATTCCCCTTCCACTCCAATAGCCTTCAGACACTTGAAGATGGCAACTGTCATCTCCCCCCATGCCCCGCAACTCCTCTCCTCGCTGTTTATTCAGCGGCAAATTTTTGGAAGCCTCTTTCATCTGGATGACCATCTTCTCAGGATGGGTACTGAAGAGCAAACACAGGAGATAAGGTATAAACAGAGTAATAATTACAGATGAAATTGTCATGTTTTGGCTACCAGATTCAGTGGAGGAAAAGATTTTATAGGTAATAAGCATAAAAATTATCTTTATAAATATTTGCTACTGCATGTATTTATGTGTACTCGCAAATCTTTTCATTACTAACATAGTAATTATCGTTCTAAACACATTATAATGCTGCATAATGATAACTTATTGTCCAAGCTGAATTATATTTCAGGAGCTAACAATGAATTTGATAGATGCAACCATTTCTGTGCATCTCTGCTACCATGGCAACCAGTTAAAATAGGTTTGTTTAATTAATTAGTTGTTGGTAAAGCACTATGAAGATGAAAACTGCTATTAATAGATGCACAGTGTTTGGTATTAACGCTAGTGTGATTAACATAAATGTAAAGTGTTCATGGCCGGAGTAGACCAATTCGTTTTCCATTAACAGCCATATTTCATCATTGAATTAAGAAAAGGATTTTTTAAAACTTTTAGCACCTTTTTATTTTTAACAAATTTTCTAGTCTCTCTTTTATGCTTCTCTTGGCCAAATCTTAACCAACTCACATCATACACTCAGGCAGAAGAGAAAATGAGTGATAACCAAAGTTTCCTGATGAAAAAGGAATATCTTCTGATGGTGGTGACAATACTCAAATGCCACTGCTGAGCCTTTCCGTTTCCTGAAGCTGAATGCAGGGTATGGAGATTGCCCCGAGTGAGAGCTGGAGGAATGGCCACATCATCCGCCAGGACCTATTTCCCAAAATGGCACAAGGGTTGTTTGCAGGGAGCTTGTCAACCTCCCTTAACACCCACCAATGCTTATGCAATTGAAGTAAAAACCACTGTTTGCCATGCAGATGCAACTACGTGACAAGCTCCCCAGATTGTCAAACCTCCAAACAGATGGGCCCCGGGTCTGCCATAGGTTGAAATTCTGGAGCTGCCTTTGCTCCTTTCCTACCTGCCTCCTTGCTATGATCTCTTGAGTCTCCGGGGAGATCTTGTAGCTGAGCTACTATTGTGGAATTTAGAAGTGGGAAGACCCACCCAAGGCCCTCTACTCCAGCTCCCTGCATTGTAATAGGTGAGGTATTTCACAGATGAGGAAAAACAAAGTTCAGAGTTAGCTGAACTCAGAGAGTGCTGGGCTGGGCTGGGCTGGGCTGGGCTGGGCTCCATTTGGATTGTGGTAGGGTTACGTGGCTGGTTGGTAGTCTTATCCTCAGGTAGACTGAGAATACCTTCCGCTATCTTAGCTTAAACCAGATCCATGAACCTCTGGCTGGGTCCATTTAAATGGATTCAATGGACTACCTCATTGCCAGTAATTGAAATGTCCTTGTTTACATGAGGGCAAGGAGTGAATGCTCAGGCCTGGGCTCCTCTTTAGATGGTGGCACACCCCAGTGCCCACCTGGGGCCAGAATATGACAAAGGATGAACGTGACCTCAATATTTCCCTTCCTCTGAATACCCTGTGCTTGCATGTTGGCTTTTGTAGCAGTGTCTTACGCTCTTTCACATCCCTTGGTGTTACGCATCCTCAGATGTTGACATCTGCAGTCCTCCCACCGCACGTTAGATTTACCCCTCCTTGAAGTCATCCTTTGTGACTGACAAGGACTCTTACAGAAAAGGCATCACCAGCATCTCCATTCCCAGGTTATGTATTTGTGGTTTAAAAGAATCCTTCAGTCTGTTAAGCCTAAGGAGTGATTGAAAATGGCCATTTCAAGTCTATGGCAGATCAGTGGGAGAATTCCTGTGCGGAAGAATCTAACCTGAGAAAGAAAGGTCTGGCTTGCAAGATACCAAATGGGATGCTGTTCAAATGCAGCTTATATGTAACTGCCTGCTGGAGATGCTGTGGAGGGAATTCAGGTGACCTTGGGCCAGATGGCCTTTCAGATGCCTCCAGCCCTGAGATTCTTAATGATTGTGTTGCATGAATGGCGGCTCGGTTCACTGTTGGTCAGTGGCCACTTGGAGAGGCTTTCTTACACCTCTACAGAGCTCTGTCCTTAGCCCTGGCAGTGCTTATCAAACTGTATCAGTTCAGAAAGTTGGAATTATCAGCCCCATGTGGCGTAGTGAGAAAGAGGCACTCACGAGCTCTCAACAAGTGGGGGCCATGGGCTGATCTAACAAGGTGGCACTGGAAGACCTTCTCTTTATCAAAATACCCATCTCTCTTCTCATCCTTATCATCTGTTTTGTGCTCCTATCTCAACATCTATCTTCTCTTCCCTAACACTAAGCCCTGTGTCTAAATATATGATCCTTTTTCCTTTCTTTACAGGATTTTGTTTACTCAAGAGGTCTTCCCTGAACTCTGTTAATCTCCCCAATTTATATCTTATCTTTCTCCTTCCTTTATATTCCAAACTCTTACCAAAAGAAATAATATCTGGGACTTCCCTGGTGGTGCAGTGGTTAAGAATCTGCCTGCCAATGCAGGGGAGACGGGTTCTATCCCTAGTCTGGGAAGATCCCACATGCCACGGAGCAACTAAGCCCATGCACCACAACTAGTGAGCCTGTGCTCTAGAGCCCGTGACCCACAACTTCTGAGCCCATGCTCCGCAACGAAGAGTAGCCCCTGCTCGCCACAACTAGAGAAAGCCCACGTGCAGCAATGAAGACCCAACGCAGCCAAAAAAAAAGAGAGAGAGAAATGATATCTAAAGTTATTGAGCAGTTGCTATGTATCAGGAACTAGGCTTAACAATTTAAGTGGATTATTTCATTTATTTCTCATAATATGTAAATATGATAGATACTTTTATCCCTATTTAGAATATGAGGCAATAAGGCATAGAGAGATTAAAAATCTTGCCTGAGGCCCTACAGTTAATGCTGAAGTCTGGGTCCAAATCCAGGCAGTTTAACTCCAGTGATCTTAACCAATAAGGCCTCATCCTCAGGACCTGGGTCCCTGACAATCTGACCTTTGACCCTGCACTGCTGAAACTGCCCCTCCTCCTGCCTTGTCCTTGTCCTACTTGACCTGCCCTCCATTGACCTTCTTTCTTCCTTGACTTCATGAGACCATGTGGATCCTTTTTTTCTCTGCAAACTTCTTCCATATGCAAATGTTCTGGCCTTTGCTTTTTTTTTTTTTTCCATCTTCTTCTCTCCCTTTTCTTATTTTTTGCTCTTTATCTACCTTGGCAATCTCATCCTTTCCCACATTTCAATTACAAAATCAATGCAGGTATCTGAGCTCATTTCTGAGTTTCAGTTTTTATATCTAACCGGTGAATGTCCCAGGGACACCTCAAACTCAGCATGCCCAAAGCCAAATTCATCATCTCTCCTTTATTTGTACACCAACCTCACTTCCTGCTGATGAAATGGCGTCATGTCCTGGAAAGAACACAAGGCAGGGGAATGAGAGGACGTGGATTCCAGTCCCTGACATGCTGGCTCTATGAACCCTATCTCCCAAGTAAGGGGTTGTTCAAGGGGCGGCATTAGATGCCATCCACTCTGTATTCCTACAACTCCTCATGTCCCACATCCATCACTCTTTCAGGTACCCAGAGATGGAATCTTAGAGTCATCTTTCACCCCTGCATATATTCAATCTTGAAATGGAAAGGAAATTTTTCTAGTAATTAATTATTTTTAATGTAATTTATTTATAGAATACCTACAAGATGACACCACCGGGAAACACAGTGGAGAATGAACGAGACAAAGTCCCTACCTCACGGAGTGAGTGGAGGCTGACAGTAAACATCTGCATGAATAAACGTTTTAAATAATATAAAGGAGCAAAAAGAGCCATGACGAAAAAGAAAGCAGGTCAAGGGTTTGCAAGCGGCTTGGTGGGAAATGTTTTAGTTAGGGTGGTCTGAGGAGATGATGTTGGAGCATTGACCTGACAATGAGGGCACGTACCACAAAGACGGGAGGGGACCCTGGGGAGAGGGCAAAGGTCGTGAAATGGGAGCAGTGAGAGGATCCTTGTGGTTGGTGCAGGGCACCAAGGACCAGGGCTCAGCATGAAGGTGGGAGTCGAGGTCTTTGGGCCTGAAGGCTATGCTCAGAATTTGGATTTAGATTTTAACTGGTGGGGATACCTTAGAGGATTTTAAGCCTGAGAATAACTTGGCCTGATTACATTTTAAAAGATCACCTACTGCTATGTGGAGAATAGATCATGGAGTTTGCAGCAGGACAAGAGTGATGACAGGAAGACCTATAAGATTCAGTTGTCAGGTAAGAGAGTCTTGGGGCTTGGACCAGAATATCCATGCAGGTGACAAGCTTGCTGAAGAAGCTACATGTGAGGGGCTGTGTCCCTTATTACTGGAAGTATCCTGGAAAGGGGGGAAGTCAGGGATGTTGCCCATGAGTCAGGTTTGGACAACATGGTATGGAAGGTTTTGCTACCGCCAACATTCTACGCTCTATGAGACTTGATCCCATTTTATGTAGAACCTGCCTTATCTACTTTTTATATGGCCCCATAACCCTGTAAGTCAGAAGACAAAAGGGACAGGCATTAACTCACAGGTCAGATCTAACTGGATCTGGTCTAGCTAGTTATCCTACCTTTAGGAGCTGACCAGTCCCCAGTGTAGTAGGGTGATTTGCCATAACGAATGAGCCCCATTGCATGACACCCATTTTACTTATCTACGTGGAGTCAGAATCCCCTGAGCCTTAAATTCATAGTAAAAGGGATATCAATTTGTGAAGATTAAATGAGGGAATGTATAAAGTTTATAGAAATCTAAGTTACTAAAAAGTATAAATTTTTATAGAAATCTAAGTTACTATTCTTACTTAAATGAAATTCAGTGCAAAAGCTACAATAAAATGTTTTATAATGTGCTTTGTCCCTTTGCAAAGCTGTAACTGCTGGAAATGCTACAACTCTTGAACTTGCTGGGCCAGACCCAAGGACAGCTACGTGTCTTTGTATACAAAGTTAATATGTGTCAGACAAACACACTGGACTATACGCCCAGGCAAATTTTCAGTAATGAGACAAGGGTAAGAGTAAGAAGTAAGTGTTTCCCAACATGCCCGGAACAACCAATATTCCTCTGTTTTGATGTCATCAGCACACTTTTTCTGCCATTTTATCTTTCCTCACGAAAAAGAAACCAAAAACTGTGATTTCTAATATTATTTCAAAATTGTGCTCTTCCTATGTGGTTTTAAAAAAAATATCCATTTTTTAAAAATTAATTAGTTTATTTATTTATTTATTTTTGGCTGCGTTGGGTCTTCGTTGCTGCACGCAGGCTTTCTCTAGTTGCGGCGAGCGGGGGCTACCCATCGTTGAGGCGTGCGGGGGCTACTCTTCGTTGCGGTGCGCAGGCTTCTCATCGCGGTGGCTTCTCTTGTTGCGGAGCATGGGCTCTAGGCGTGCGGGCTTCAGTAGCTGTGGCACGCGGGCTCAGTAGTTGTGACTCATGGGCTCTAGAGCGCAGGCTCAGTAGTTGTGATGCACAGGCTTAGTTGCTCCGCGGCATGTGGGATTTTCCCAGACCAGGGCTCGAACCTGTGTCCCCTGCATTGGCAGGCGGATCCTTAACCACTGCACCACCAGGGAAGCCCTCCCATGTGGTTTTATAGAGAGCAAAGGAATGAAGAAACATATTTGAAAAAGGGAGACAAGAGATAATCAAAACTGAATTTTGTTCTAATTCTCTTCTGAATTCTTTAACTTGTACATTGTCATAATTCAGAGCTTTACATGAATTTCATCATCAAAGAAACTTTAAGAGGAAAAGAGAATTTCTCTTTTCATTAAAATTGTTTTATTTTATGTGTATGTGTTTATATGGAAACAAAACAAATCTGATGAGAAACAGCTGGATGAACATGTGGTTTCAAAACCGTTACATAATAAAAGAGGAAAAGATTCAGATTCCCACATTGCACCTAACATATGGTATTTCATCCCTACAGCACCCCTCTCCCCACTTTTTAAAGGATATCAAATTCTAAAGTGATTTCACAGGTGACCCACCTTCTAGGATTACATTCAGCAAACTTATTTCCCTCCACATGCTTAGTGAAATGCGGGGTGAGGCTCCCAGATGAGTGAGCCCCCAACATGTTCTTCTCCAAACAAGCCTAAGTGTATGTTTAAAACCAAAACGTCAGACATGATAAATCTAGGTCTATAATATATAAAGTGAAGAAAATCATATGTCACAGCAGAATATCAATGATTGACATATCAAAAATCTTCAATTCTATGGCAGCAAAGTAGGTTGTCTATAGGTTGACCAGGTCCAGACACCAACAGAATTTCTTCAGTTTTCTTTAAAAAAAAGTCTGGGACATAAACAAAAGCACCTCATGAAAGTCCTTTTTTCATGGGTCACTGAAACTCAAAATCACTGAACTTATGAAGAGTTCAAAGGAATGTCATAAATCCACATAATAGGCTTGAGCACTGGCTTGGGTGTTTTAATTTCATTCATAACACTTGAGGTTGCTGCCAAAAGTTCAATTTTCTCTCTCTTTCTTTTTAATTGAATGAAATACCTATAAAGGAATCATACCTCCTAAAAAGAAAGCACAACTTTACAAGAGAAGAATGATGACTCTCATCTCCAGTTAAATACAACTTCCATCTTGGTAAAATTGAATAAAGGAATATGCTACCAGTGAGTTGGCCAGTAATGCAGGTAGGAGGGAGGGAGTTACAAGAAGACCGGGTCCTTACTTCTCCTACCGCCTCTCCCCAGGAATCTGCTACATGTCCATAAACTACTTTGACCTTATAGAAAATGAGTGGAACAGAAAAGAGTAGAAAAAAAAGAGAGTAAAGACCCAAGACTTGAAGCATGTTAACCAGGAGGGCAGTTCTATGTTCAGCATCAGACCACACATTTTGCCAAATATCATAGACTGGCAAACAGCATATCTGGCCAAAATGACTGTGGTAAGAATTCACAGGTATGGAATCATGCTACATAAACAGGATCTCGAAGCAGCTTTAGTGGTAGCTCAGGGTCAAAAACCTTTCCATTTACTGTGATATTCAGCCAAACAGAGCTCCCACACAGTCCTCCCATCTGGTCATGCTTTTGTGGGACTGTGGACTCTACAATCCCTCCCACCTGGGAGGAAAATGGGATCCAACCTATTACTTTTGCAGGCCACCTTTAGGTTCATAGCTGGGGGGAACTACCGTGACCACATATTGTGTCAGGGCTCATATACTCACAGAGGCATTAACCACATTATGATTTTTCTGCAGGACCTGAGACCTTTTCGTCTCCTTCTCCCCACCCTGCTGGCCAGTCTCCCAGCTCAGGGCCTGGAGCAGCTGCATCTGGGGATCTGTGCTCAGGACTGTGCCCTGCCCCTACTGCAGTCCCCCCACCCCACTCCTCGAACAACCGCATTCAGGACCAAGTAAGATGCTGTGCTGCACCCGGCTCCTCCTTGTCAGGACCTATCACTTGTATTGATCGCTCTCCGCATATTACTCTTGCCCAGGCACTCATCACCTCACAACTGACTAATTCCTGCAATCTCCTGGCTGCTTTCCCCCCTCAAACCCGTGCTGCAAACAGCCTATAGCTTCAATGGTAGCCTCCCTTCTCTGAGCCAGACTGGGGTAATGCAAACAGCCTGGACTTTGGAGCAACAGACGGGATTCAAAACTAGGCTCCATGATTAATTGTCACTAACCAAGTCACTCTACCCTTAAATCCATTTACTAACCTGTAAGTGTGTTAACCCCCACCTGGTTATCAAGTAGATTCAATAAGATGATATCAATTGTATCCTTGAAAGCACCTAGTACCCCGTTTATAGCAGATATTAAATGAATGTAAATTATTATCTGTTCTTTTGCACTATATTTACTGTTCTTTGTCAGCTCATTCCATGGTCTTTAATCTAGTCACCAAGACCAGGTCTTTTTCTCTAGGAGTTTGCAGTCTGGTGCAAACAGTAAAACATTGGTGTATCCCCCCCTTTTTCGGACCAAATTCAAAACAACATTTATTCACCAAACACAGAGTTAGTGTCAACTAGATACTAGATACTGTACAAGCCTACTATATCAACATGAAATACAATAAAACATGAAAAATACTGTGAAAGCAAAAGAACTATGAAAGTTCTATGAGAACCTTGCTCTGTGGTGTACCACAAAGCTTCACAGAAGAGATTCTCCAAGGATGAATAGGAGTTTGGTGGAGAGATGGGGAAGGCCATATAGAAAAATGTGAAGGCTTAGGTATGACCCGGGGAGACAGGCAGATGAGACTTTTGAAGAAGTTAAGGCCCAAATTGTGAAAATCCTTGAATGCCATTATAGAGGTTTAGGACTTTGTTACAGGCAATTGAGAGAACATTTTAAGGAGAGAATGAAATGAAACCGAGAGATTCACAGTTCCATTGAAAAAGTTCACCAAAGGGCCTGGGTATTTCTCTTATATGTCTTTTATTTTGAATATATCAGAAGTGTTAAGGGAGTTGAGACTGACAGTGGCCAAACTCCCTTGAACACAGCCAAGTGTCTTTCCTGGAAAAATAAGAAGCATTTCTAAGCAACAGCATAAAGCTCTTAAAAATAGCCGTTCCCAGTAGCTGTTTTCTAGGACTGATTCTACAGAAGTTTACCCAAGTGATTAGAAAACTCTTTGCTCTTGCAAAGATGAGGTCTCTTTACATAACAAAAGAAATGTAATAATCCCTTACCTCCGCAGCATTTCTCCATTAAGAGGGGAAGGAAATTCTAGAAATGGAAGAAAGTAAAAGAAACCAGCCCTCTGATTCAGTCCCAAATCAACTGAGGTTGGCTGTGTTGCGAGGAGGCTACGAACAATTGTTGGGCACCTTCTAGGTGTCAGTGCCGTGCTAGATGCTTCATACACATGATCTCACTTAATCCTCACAGTAACCTACCAAGTAGACATTTTTACTCCCAGTTGAATTCAGGGCTTTCATCAGTCTAATTACTAGTTTCTCAAATATTTTCCTTTAAATCTTCTTTTTGTCCATAAGCATCATCCCTTACATCTTGTTCATGTTTAGTTTGGGTACAAATTTTACTGGAATTATCCAATAGGAAACAAGAAAATATGTGTAGAACAAAGATGAAATAACTAGGTCTTACACTTTCGGACCTGACAGGGACTCTGATTTTAGCATTGATCCGTTTCCTTTCTTGGGCAATCACTTATTCATTCAGCAAATATGAGCTAAGTTCCTGGCACCATGCATCTGGCTGAGGTCAGACTTAGCAAAGGGCCGTGCCTACTCTTTCTCACTCAGTCCTGGCAATCTACCCCTTATCATTCCTGTCTGCCTCTTAAAACACCCAAGTGTAACTTTGCCTTGAATACCCAAGGCAAGTTAAACCTCTTTTTTCTTCCAAGTTTGATGCAATACTGGATTACCCGAGTAAACCACCAGGATGCTAGTCCTTTTAGCAAGCTCTGATGAGGTTTTGTTAAAGCTGACAATGGAAGTTTCAAAGAAATACTGTTGACACTGCTAAACAGTATTTAATACTGAAGCTTACTATCATTCAAGTCTTGGCAAGTGAAATGGTTGGTTGGTCTTGCAATAGAAGAAAAGGCATTAAACTGGATAGGAACAGGGACAAAGTTCTCAGGTGTGGGCCTCAGGTGAGCACCTGTTTTTGATCAAGAGTGATCTCTAGCCACAGGTGAGCACCTGTTTTTGATCAAGAGTGATCTCTAGCCACAGGTGAGCACTTGTTTTTGATCAAGAGTGATCTCTATCTATCCTCAGCTCGCATAGCACCTGGAGAGTTAGGGGTTAACTCTGAGGGTTGGCAGCCCTGGGACCAACAGCTGCCAGCAATTACATTTGTCAGCATATCCTCTGCAAACCCCACTACCTCCCTGGGGCTCACTGCCAGCAGGCCTCTTATTCCTGTGTATGTGGGGACATGAATCTGTTTGCAGGAAGCAGGAACTAAGCTAGGTGCTTGAGTAGACGAAGTACTTAAGAGCCTCAGGTGAGCAATGCAGTGCTACTCAGCTGTTTATTTGCTAATGACAACATGCATTGCTGATTTGCAAGCATGGAGGTCTCTAACTGCGCAGTCCTTGGCACTCTGGGGTAGCTCTCATGTGCCCCCAGGCTATAGCAGCAGGATGCATTGTGCAGATTTCATTATAAGCAAGGGATTCAGGATCCTGTAACTGGAGAGGCCACAGAATGGTCATTTATCGTAGAATATCTCCTAGCCGGATGATATAATCCTGCCATTAGGGACTCAGGCCCTGAGATAAGCATCCTTCTTCCTGCAGCATCTTCCTCCGATGCAAGCCTCTGGGAGGTGGAGCGTGCAGGGGACAGATGAATGGAAGAAAGGACAAAGAAGAGGGAGACACAGAGTGTGGTGAGGGAAGGAAACAGCCTATGCTGCATGCACGAGCACACTGCTGAGCCCAGGGGGCAGGGAGCACATCTGTCTATCAGCCATTCCCCCACGTCTTGCATAATACAAGGTGGGTATTCAACAGGGACGTGCTGAACGATGCGACTTAAAAGGCAGAGGACCAGCTCTCTCCTGCCTAAGAACGGGAACCCATCAGAACAAGGATCCCAAGGTGCCTGTGCTCCTGGCAGAATCTTCCCCAGGGCCAATGCTGTGGCCAGGTGGGCCTCCTGCTCTGAAGTTTCTGCTGTCAGGTAACACCTACACACAGCCTAGTGTCACTGAGTGTCTTGTGGTTGGATTTTTTTAGTGAAGTTTCATGCACATTCGCCTTCTATCCTTGCTTATGCAGCCTCCCACTGAACGGCCTGGCAGCACCCTTGGCTTGCCCAAACCTGGAGACAAGTAGCGTTTGCACATCCAGAGTCTCCAAAGAACAGGGCAGACGCCTCTAACTCATTCTCCTGAAGCCTTGCGAGAAGTGGCAGCCAGGGTGAGGCCAGGCTTGATGACCGCCCCCAGGACTAAAAGTAACCCAAATGCCAGTGGGCCTGGTGGGACGATGGAGCCAACCTCCTGGCCCTTCACTGAGAAGCGGCCCCGCCCCCTCCTACAGGGCACAGAGTCCTGGCAGACCTAACACCTTGGAGAAAAGAGCAGTTAGAGATGTTTTTTATGGGATCTTTTATGAGGGCAGAGTGTACTTTCTCCCCATCTAAAGCCCACACCTTTGAAAGTCAGGTTCCTGAAGAAATGGTATATAGCTCTGTGCATGAGAAAACCACTTAGCTCACAAAGATATATGGATAAAATAGTGAAAGGTGCTCAGCTGCTGAATTAATACATTATGTACTCTGAGCAACTTAGCTGCCAGAATGCTATATATCCTCATATATCCTTGTGGAGAAAGGAGGGAAGAAAGACAGGAAGAGACCCCACATCAACAGCGTGGTGGGTAAACGTGAGACCTGTGAGATACTGGGTTGAAAGGTGCTTGTGAATCCATAAGCAGCTGCGTTCACAAAATAGAGAAAACTGCTAGGGTCCGATCTAGTCTATACGAGCAGAGAAGCAAAGAACAATCAGGTTTTCTCACTTTACGCAATTTGGTGGAGCTGCCTTAGGCTCTGTATCAGTTTGCTAGGGCTGCCACAACAAAGTACCACAGCCTGGGTGGCTTACATAACAGCAATGTATTGTCTCACAGTCCTGGAGGCTGGAAGTCCAAGATCAAGGTGTCAGCAGTGTTTGTTCCTTCCGAGGACTTTCTCCTTGTCTTGTAGGCGTCACCTTTCCCTGTGTCCTCTCAGGGTTGCCCCCGTCTGTGTGTTGTCTGTGTCCTAATCTCTTCTTATAAGGACACCTATTAGATTAGGGTCCACCCTTATGACCTCATTTCACCTTAATTACCATTTTAAAGGCCCTGTGTCCAAATACAGTCATATTTTCAGGCACTGGGAGTTAGGACTTCACATGCAAATTTGGGTAGGTGGGTGGAGAAACAGTTCAGGCCCTAAAAGGAGGGGACATTCTCCAAGGAGGGGGGAGGAGAACCTCCCCCATCACTGTACCAGGAATCCCTTACACCTAAATCACACGTGTGATGAGCTTCCGATGCTTCTAAGACTTTCCTGTGCCTCTAAGATCTGTGACAGAGGATGGTGACAAAGATGGCTTTATTTCCTCATCTAATTAAAAGGTGGAAACCTAGATATTTTCTCTCCTCAGCTCCTGAGCCTGCTTTGAATAGTGGGATGGCAGGGTGTCCTGGAAAAACCCATGGTGTGAAGCCAGACTCCCTGCATTTGAATCCTATGCCTGCCATGTATTAGCTTAACCCATTAGTGAAAAACAATCATGACAAGGGAAGGGATGGAACAATTAAAATCCTCAGCTCCAGCCAGCACCTAGCAGAGAGTTAAAACTCTTAAAGAAGCTCAGATTTTGGAAACATAATACTTTTTTTTTTTTTTGCAGTACGCGGGCCTCTCACTGTTGTGGCCTCTCCCGTTGCGGAGCACAGGCTCCAGACCCGCAGGCTCAAAGGCCATGGCTCACGGGCCCAGCCGCTCTGCAGCACGTGGGATCTTCCCGGACCGGGGCACGAACCCGTGTCCCCTGCATTGGCAGGTGGATTCTCAACCACTGCACCACCAGGGAAGCCCCAGAAACATAATACTTTTAAAAAACATATTTATTTATTTGGCTGCACCGGGTCTTAGTTGTGGCCTTTGGAACCTAATTCCGCAACCAGGAATAGAACTCAGGTCCCCTGCATTGGGAGTGTGGAGTATTAACTGCTGGACCACCAGGGAACTCCCAAAACATAACACTTTTGTTCGAACAAGCCAGCCAATTTGTGATGGAGATTGCAACAATTCTTAGATCAAGAGTTCAGTACTTAGGATGCAGGTCAAGGAGGCCACGTCAGCTCTTCCTAGTTAGTCTTTGAGGTCTGCAATTTGCAAATGAGAAAAAAGAAAGTGATCTAATTTAAGTGACCCCGCCACCGCAGGGCCTGCGAGGTGAGCCTGAGTGTGCTCTTTGAACTAGACACAGAAATGCACTGGGTCTACACCCTTCACCTATATCCCCTCCTGGCAGACAAATAATGGCTATGAGGCTTAGTAAGCACTGAAAAAGGTATAAGATTAAACAAATGGGCTGAAGGCCTCCTGTGAGCCAGGACTTAGTCACACACGTCCTCTCCCAACCGCCTCAGTGTCCAGAAGAGGAAACCGAGCCTCAGGAAGAGAAGAGTTTGCCCAAGTTCATTGGCTCATAAGACTTGAATACAACCTGTGATGTCTGATTCTGAATCCAGTGATCTTCCAGATTCACTGGAGTTGACCCCAAGCCCCCCATCCTGCTACCCACCCTGCAGCTGGAGTGTTCATTTAAGCCCATGTCTGATCAAGTCTCCTCTTTGCTTCAAGGCCTTCAACAGCTCCATGACTCTTAGAATAAACACACAGCTTCTTATCCTGACCTGTGAGACCCTCCTCCCTGGCGTCTTTCACCTTCCATGCCTGCACCCCTCCACTTGCTGTCCTCCTTCCAGGCCTGAGTCCTGGTCAAGCCCCCTCCCTTCACAAGAGCTCTGTGCAGGCTGGCCCTCCTCGGGCCTCCATCTTTACCTTGATGACCAGCACTCATCCTTCAGTTCTTAGTTCCATTGTCCCAGGTCCAGCGAAGACTTCTCTGCTTTCTGGGATTAGACCACACCCTCTATTATGCACTTGCATATGACCCAGCACTGCTCCTTTCCAGCACTTTCCACAGCTCATACCTATTTGTGTGATTAAGGCTAGTCTTCGATTATCTACAAACTCCATGAGTGCAGGGACCTTGCTTGTTTTCACTCATTAGGGGGCCTCCAGCACCCCAGTAGTGCTGGCACATAGTAGGCACTTAATAAATATTTTTTGAATGGATTAATGAGTGTATTTGCATGCTTTTTCTCCTTTTCTATTTATTTTGCTGCTGGAATAGGGAGATTGGCTCTGGGGCAGTAGAAGGGCTTGAAGAAATTAAAATCCCCCATCACAATAATTGCTCCTCCCTGGGAATGCCTATAGAACTATTTGTCATCGTGTCGTGCTGACTTACAATCAGGTGAATAGCACATTACCATCTACCCCTGTTCAAATGAGGGCAGGGGCCATATTTTATCCTTTATTAGAGGCACTGCACCTAGCAGAGTGCAGGCACTCATACACGTTGAAGGAGGAAAAACACAAAGAGCTAATTGAAAGTGACGGCTACATAAGATGCTGGAAAGAGACGGCATGATACAGGGATAAGATCTCTCAGCTCAGCTGTCAAGAAATTTAGAGCACATGTAGCTGGATTAGCTCCAGGAAGGAATAGGAAAGTCTCTTCCCTTGATACCACAACAAAGGAAGAGGGAACAATTGTAGAAATAAAAATCAAGACGATGGGGATGGGGGTATTTGCTCCGGGTGCCTATGTTGCCTCCTTCCAGTCTTTCCTTGGTAAGATCCTCAAGTGGGAGTGAGAGTGGATGGGAAAAAAGACAGACTTGAAGAGAGCAGAGACGGTCTGGGAAAGCTACTGTGTAAGAAAGCCAGAAGGTTCATTAAAAATATAGAGAGTTATGAAAGCAAGTGTCAAAGGCTGAGAATTGGCTTGCTATAAATATGTGTACCATTTCTTGGGATTTCTTCAGCTGTGCTTCAATACCTAAATCCAGAGCTTGACGAATGGGGTGGAGGTTCGGGGTTAATACAGCTCATCAAGGGGTCCCAGCTGGAGAAGGAGACCAGTGACTCCAGCAGGGAAGAGATGGTCCATGGGAAGTGGGAGGAGCCCACCCATGCACATGCATACACACACACACACACACACACACACAGTCCTCTCTTCCTGACAGAGAGAACAGGAGAACATAAGGTCCTCATGGCAGAGAATCCCAGGTCCCGGGACAGAGTTATTTAAAGAAAGGCAAGTTTCTTATAAGATTAAGAGATGAAGTAAGGATATAAAGAGATGTGAAGTAAAATGGAAAACACCCAAAGCACAATCAAGAGAGAACATACCCCATGATGAAACCATTTTACTAAGAAGCAGCTTGGACCAAGATCATCTTGGCTGATCCTAGTCTAGGGCTACATGTCTGGAGCTGGAGGTGGTAAACTGGTGTCTGCCCACAAAGTTACCTCAGATCACCTGGCTTCTGCTTGTGTTGTCCTAGGCTCAAGGAGAACAAGGTCACTCTGGTGGCGAGCACGGTTATGTAATAGAGATCAGGGGGCCAGACTCGCTTTGCTGATACAAGAGTTAACCTGCAGTTAAGGTGACTGCGGTGGTTTGGCACCTGCCCAGAGAAAAGATAGATATTCCAAGGAGAACAGCCTGGTGACGGGAACCCTTAAAGTCACAATTTGTTGAATCCTTTGAAAATAATAAAATTAGTGGGGTCCCTCCCATTAGAAGAGTTATAGAAGCACCCAGGGTGCTGGATTCTGGATGACCTTTTCGCAGCCAGACAGGGGAGGTAAGCTGCCTGACCCTGTTCCCACTTACCCCCTTCTCCCCACTTGGAAGCCAAATGCCCTCTCTCCTTCCCTGTCCTCCCACCTTCCCACTAGTGGCCTCCCTGCACTGCCTCAGATGCATCACCTAAGGGCAAGAAGGGAAAATGTCTCCCCTGGTCAGGACCAGTAGTTGAGACGCTAATCAGGGGATACGTAGGATGTTTGGGGAGGGGGCAATTTGGGAAGAGGCTAGGAGGAAATGAGTCTAGTTAAAAGGGTACCAAAAACAGTTCCGATGTAAAAACAAGCTACAGACTAGAGAATGACATGCTGAACACACACATGGTTACCTCCGGCTTTATCCAACCGAAACGTTATGTCATATTTGCTTCAGATTTTTCTAAGCAAGTTCATACTTTATAGATACACCTAAGGCCCTCTGTGTATCTCTTCCTCATCCATTTCCCTCTGTTGCTTCCTCCTCGGAGTAACAGCCACTCTCCTGAATTCTGTGTTCATCCTGCTCATGCGTGTTTTTAACTTTTAATATAAATTCACATCCATAAAGAGCATGTGGTATTGTTTTTCAGGGTTTTAAAACTTTTTAAAATGTAACCTGGGTCTATTACTAATCAACTGCAATTTGCTTTTTTTCACACAGTATTTTGTTTTTGAAAATTTTTTGAGATCGTTTTTCAGACTTGATTTTGAGATTTTTTGAAATTGTTTTTGAGATGTTGATAGTTGTAGCTCAAATTTTTTCAGTTTATCTGCTTTGTAGTATTATGCTGTTAAATAAACACATTATAATTTATCCATTTTCCCCATCAATGGACTATTGTTTCCTCTTTTTTTTTTTTTGCTTTTACAAACAATAATGTAATAAACATTTTGTACATGGTTTCTTGCTTACATATACAAGATTTTCTTAAGAGTATAAGACCTAAAAGTAGAATTTGAGGTTAGGCACAGTGGAAAGATTTTTGTCTGTTTTGTTCACTGTAGTAGCCCCTGTACCTAGAGCATTGCCTGGAAAAGAAAGGGAAAGGAAGGAAGGAAAGAAGGAAGGAAAGAAAGAAGGAAAGAGAGAGAAAGAGAGAGAGGGAGGGAGGAAAGGAAAGGAAAGGAAGGGAAGAAAGAAAGAGAGAGAGAAAGAGAGAGAGAAAGAAAGAAAGAAAGAGAAAGAGAAAGAAAGAAGGAAGGAAGGAAAGAAGGAAAGAAAGGAAGGAAGGAAGGAAGAAAGGGAGAAAGAAAGGAGGAAGGAAGGAAGAAGAAAGGAAGGAAGGAGGAAGGAAGGGAAGGAGGGAAAGAAAAGAAAAGAAAAAAGAAAAGAAGGCAAATGAGTTTTTGTTGTACTAATGAATAAATTTTTTACTTTTGTTTCCCTAAGCTAAAAGTGGACTCCTTCAGGTTGTGTCTCTCTGGTCCATTAAGTCTCTTCAGCTCTGACCCTCCCACCTGCACTGGGACATGGAGTGGTATACAGCCCCGCTGGTCCACGCCTGTAGAAATCTCCCACCTGGAAACATCCACACTCTTCCTCCTTCTGCTGGCTTGTTGCAGTCACACATCTTGGAAGCTTCATGTACTATTTGTGGAGCCATGTGAATCATATGACTGATAACAGCCTCTCCCTGCCCTGCACATACATTTTGGATTGTACATGAATTAAAAGTAAACATTATTGTGTTGAGCCACTAGGATTTGGGGATTTATCTGTTAAGCACCCAGTGTTCCCTAACTCATCCAGGGACAGTGACTACTCATTGATGATTGTCTCCTTGGTGCCTGGCAGAGTTTGTGGCCTGTGACAGAGACTGAATAATATTTGTCGAAGGAAGGGAGGGAGAAAGGGATGAAGGGAGGAAGGAAAGGAGCGAAGAGGTTGTGTTTCCAGAGCTCTGTAATCGTCTTGCATGGAGCCAATTCCTCTGCCCCGTGTGCCACCATTTGCTTCCTCCCATCTCCTCAACTTCTCTTTACGCTGAAAAATGCAGGGAGGAATCTTCACCTGGGCATTTGCTAGATGTAGTCTGGGGAATTCATATTTTTGGTAAATTTAGTTTTAATAATACCTGTGAGCTGATTAAATGAATCTAAACCTATTTTATAGAACTAGGATCTTAAAAAGGCCTATTCTCAAACAGGAATCATGATCATAAATTTTCCCCTTAATAACATCTAATAATGCAAACAATTTTTAATCCTGATATATCTGCAGTTCTAAGCTTGAGGGACTTTTGAACTAAATAATTTAGAAAGCAAGAATATTACATGCATTATACATTGTAGGTGTATGTAATATTATACACATTGTACACTGTAGGTGCATGTGATATTATATACATTATATATTACAGATGTATGTGATATTATACAGTACATTGTAGATGTATGTGATATTATGTACATTGCACATTGTAGATGTATATATATCATACATTGTAGATGTATGTGATATTATATACATTGTACATGATAGATGTATGTGATATTACATACATTGCCAGCAAAAGGAACATTTGTGTTGAAAGCTTCTCTACCCTGTTTTCTCCTCCTTCCTGGGCATGTGGAAGATGCCACATTCAGCTCCTTGGCAGGTAGGAGGTACCATGTGATTAGCCTCAGCTTGTGTGAGTGGAAGAGATGCGTGTCACTTCTGGGTTTGCGACAGTGAAAATCCTCTGCTTGACCTCTTGATCTCTCTTCTCTTTGCCTACTTGATTTTGCATGAGCAAGAAGTAAACCTTGGTTGTGTTGATCCACTGAGATTCAGGGGTTGCTGTGTTGCCAAGGAATGGTTTAGTCTAGCCTGACTAATACAACAGCTGAAAGGGGAGTTCATACAAAAGCCACAACACGTGTACGTCCTAGATGACTTGTAGCCTTTTTCACTGATCTACATCCCTAGTCCTGGACTGAAAGAACTAAGCTATGTATTTCAGTCTCGAGACAGCAAGGAAAGGCAAAGGTTCAGAAACGGTAAGTGTAGATGGTGCTCAGGGTAAAGGGTGTTGACAAAGCAAAATTACACAGTTAGGACCAGTATGTTGAAATTTTAGACCCAACAGAATCCACACCCCATTCTGTGACCTGTGGCCACAGAGATTTAATCTTCTCAATGGTCCCTGTTCCTGTGTTCAGATTACACTAAACATGACTGGAAAGACATTCCACCAAACAAAGGCAGACACAGAATTCAACACAATTCAGCTTTAGTCTCCACGCCAATGATGTGGCAGGAAAACACACTGATTCCCGAGATCATCTGCCCTCATACTAAAAAGGCTGCCACATGAATTATTAAAGATACAGTCTATGAAACGTAATTCTATTATCTTGAAAATCTATGTTTCTTGGTCTGATTTTTTTTTCTTCCTTGATGTTAAATACTGCCTCTTGTGGCTGTTCTTTGTTTGAGTTTCAATCTCATTTAAATGTGATCATTTACAGCAACTTTCTCTTGGGAGAACTTCCTTCCCTTTCATCTTTTTCAAATACAGGCCAACAAAAGATGTTATTTCAGAGCAAAATCTAAAACTCAGGAGCCACAGAGGAAACCAGTTCCGGTCTCTGGGTAGTTTGCTATGTTGCAGCTTTGCAAATAAGGAAATCTGACCCTCCTCTATCATAATTAATCAGACCAGGCAGAATCTGCATGTTTGTATTATTTGGGACATTTGTATTAAAACTAAAATGTGTCTTGGAACTGTTCCTCTCAGCAGAAGAGAAGTAAGCCAGAATTTTGACTCGTTGTACAATTACAAGGTAAAGAGAAGGCTCCTGATGGAAACATTGGACAGATTCCTCATTTGCAATCTGACGAGCACAGAGAAATGCTCGGGCAGACCAAGCTATGGCTAAGTGGAGTCCAAGTTAGCAAGGCACTTGGTATCATTTTAAAATTTCAACAGGCAGCAAGCATTCCATTCAGACTCCAAAATACACACTGTGTCTGTGCATTTTTCCCATTACCAGTCATTTTTTCCACCAAGACTGTACATACTATAGGCACAATTTGGAGACTTTATGGGTTAGCGAATCGGTGTCCTGTCCCTGACCTGAGACCAATGCCCAGGAACGAGTGAGAGCAGCAGACAGAGAGACAGGAGAGAGAACTGTCACTGTGACCATGCCTAGGTGCAAAGTGGGCATCAGCAGAGGGGAGAGCGACACCCACAGGACGGACGGACGGAACATCTTTAGGGAAATGCAACTGAACATATATAACTGTTGTAGATTTGAAAAGTAAGTCTGTTAGTGCTTTCCCAAATCAGGGGAGAGGTTATAAGGAATCCTAATATTTTCAGCATTTAGAATTGAGTGACTTTTGGATTCTTGCTAAATTGTTCTTCAGAGAAACAGTAAGTTATATATTCATCTAATAAGAAAACTCACATATGCAGTAAGTTTCAAGGAAAATCATGGCTTGTTTTTATAAATCGGCAACTATAGTAAAGGAAAAACTCCAAGTTTTCATTTGTGTTTCAGTTGTTTAACTTTCACATATAAATTTTACATGCTTAACCTTCACACATAAGTACAAAATTGATATTTTGTTTGTCATACATTTTTCCTACAATCTATATAATTGCTTAAAATTTGTCTTTTTACCTCTCATTGCATATATATTTGAAATATCAAAAATAGATCTCATCTTACAAAAATGATTAATATCTTTTTGATTAATGCTGTATGGTGATGATACCAAGTGCCTGTATGATACTATGTTTAAGGCACAGTTCTAAGAGATACACATACATTACCTCATCTAAACCTTAAAACAACTCTGTAAAGTGAGAATTATTATTATCCCCACTTTACAAGAGAAAGCTGAGGCTTGGAGAGATTATAGATCTTGTAATTTTTTTCTTCCAGTTGGATCTAGTGATTTATTATTCTGATTCAATAATGATGCCTTATTGACCATTCTTCTTCGAAACAAAATTGGTTGGGTTAAAAAAAAATTATGTCATGCAAAAAAAATAGCCAGAAGTTCTGGTTCCAGGTGTGATGGAGTAAGTGCATGCCATGCTTTCTCTCACTGAATGCAACTATAAAATCTAGACAATGTGCCTGCCTCAGATGTTTGAAGACCTTACAAATGAAGTATATACTAGCAGGCAGATCGGGCAAAAATGCTAGAATTCAAAGTAGTGCTGGACTTGGTGGTGAGTTTACAGTTTCATTTCCCCTCAGTATTCCCCAACCTGAACTTGAGGTAGCTGGAACTGTGGAAGTGAGCACTGTGGTGCAAACAGGGAGTGATCAAGAGAAGCACTCTAGGTCTGGCTTGAGAAGAACTTCAAGGCTTACAAGGAGAGGCAACTTTCTGCTCAGTGGGGTTGCAGCTCTAAGAGGTGGAACCAAATCCATTGCTCCCCTGACCCCCACCCCCACTCCTCCTACCACATGACCCCAGACATGATGCAGTTGTGGAAGTGGAGAGTTTCTGGCTAAGGGACCAGAAGGGAAGACTAGTGAACTGGAAAACATCAGAGAGACAGTGAAGAGGGAACATATTGTTTATGAACTCTTAGGCTCAATCCTGACATGCTTATGTATGGGTTTGGTCCTAATTAGCATATCAAAGACCTTGAGAACTAAGTTAAAGCATAGACTCTGCCCAGGTCCCACACTGATATGAATGGTGCACGAATAGGACAGATTCAATCAGTGCTCACTGCAAAAGCTTTGAAAACTGAACTGATGTTTCAGTCACAGACCACAAAAAGAGGGCTGGAATTTGCAGCCTGAACTTAACTAGGTTCATTATCTGTTAAAACAAAATTAATGCTCTTCATATGATTTAAACAAATCTGAGTCTCATAAAGTAATATGCAAAATATCCAGGATACAAACAACCCAAATTACTTGGCCTACAAAGAACCAAGTAAATCTCAACTCATAATCAACAAATGACAACAATAAGATGACATAGATCCTGGAATTATTTGACAAAAGACTTTAAAGCAGCTGTTATAAAAGTGCTCAAATAAGTAATTGCAAACATTCTTGAAAGAAATATTAAACAGAACATATCAGAAAATATAAAGTAGAACCAAGTGGGACTTTAAAAAATGAAAAGTAAAATAATCTAAATTTAAAAACTTAATGGATGGAAAGGAATCAATAAAACAATCTTCTTTTTAGCCTGCATGATTGTCTATGTAGAAAATCCCAAGAAATCTGTAATAAAACTCATAGAACTAATAAGTGAATTTTGGAAGGTCACAAGATACAAAGTATACAAACACATGTCCTATTTCTATATAGTAGTAATATACAGTTGGAAACTGAACTATAAAAAACAATACCGTTTACTTTTGGGGTAATAAAAATTCTGGAAATAGAGAGTGCTGATGGTTGTATAACACTGTGAATGTACTTGATGCCACTGAACTATACACTTTAAAATGGTTAAAATTAAACAATGGGTCAATGGTGAAATCAAAGAGGAAATTTAAAAATTTCTTGAGACAAATGACAATGAAAACACAAACATACAAAATCTATGGAACACAGCAAGAGCAGTCCTAAGAGGGACATTCCTAGTGATACAGGCCTTCCTCAGAAAACAAGAAAAATCTCAAATAAACAACCTAACCTACCACCTAAAAGAATTAGAAAAAGAAGAACAAACAAAACCTAAAATCAGCAGAAGAAAGGAAATAATAAAGATCAGAGAGGAAATAAATTTAATAGAGTTTTGGGAAATGATAGAAACAAATCAATAAAACCAAAAGCTGGTTTTTTGAAAGATAAACAAAATTGACAAACATCTGGTGAGGCTCACTGAGAAGAAAAAAGAGAGGACCCAAATAAACAAAATAAGAAATGAAAGAGGAGAAATAACAAATGATACTGCAGAAATACAAAAAAAATAAGAGAATACTATGAACAATTACACACCAACAAATTGGACAACCTAGAAGACGTGGACAAGTTTCTAGAAACACACAGCCCACCAAAAGTGAATCAAGAAGAAATAGATAATTTGAACAGACCAATCACTAGAAATGAAATAGAATCTGTAATTTAAAAAACTCCCTGCAGACCAAAGTCCAGGACTGGATGGTTTTACTGGGGAATTCTACCAAACATACAAAGAAGAACTTATACCAATCCTTCTCAAACTCTTCCAAAAGATTGAAGAAGACTGAACCCTCCCCCCAAAGTAATTCTAGGAAGTCACCATCAACCTGATACCAAAACCAGACAAAAACACTACAAAAAAGAAATTTATACGCCAATAGCTTTGATGAATATAGATGCAAAGGTCCTCAACAAAATATTAGCAAACCGAATCCAATAATACATAAAAAGGGTCATACACCATGATCAGATTAGATTCATGCCAGGTTCACAAGGATGTGTCAACATAAGCAAATCAATCAATGCGATACACCACATCAACAAAAGAGAAGACAAAAACCTGCATGTATGGAGATGATCATCTCCATATATGCAGAAAAAGCATCTGATAAATTCAACATCTATTCACAATAAAAACTCTCACTAAAGTAGGTATAGAGAATACATATCTCAACGTATTACAAGCTATTTAGGACAACCCCACAACCAACATAAAACTCAATGGTGAAAAGCTGAAAGCCGTCCTGCTAAAATCTGGAACAAGACAAAAATGCCCACTCTCACCACTTCCATTCAACATAGTATTGGAAGTCTTAGCCACAGCAATCAGACAAGAAAAAGAAATAAAATGTATCCAAATTGGAAGGGAAGAGGTAAAATTGTCATTATAGGCAGATGACATGATACTACATATAGAAAACCCTAAAGACTCCACACAAAAACTATTAGAACTGATAAACGAATTCAACAACGTAGAAGGATACAAGATTAACATACAGAAACTTGTTGCATTTCTTTACACTAACAATGAAATATAAGAAAGAGAAAGTTAAAAAAAAAATCCTTTAAAAAATAGTATCCAAAAAAAAAAGTTAGAAATAAACCTGACCAAAAAGGTGAAAGACTTATAAGCTGAGAACTATAAAACATTGATAAAAGAAATTAAAGACAACTGAAAGAAATGGAAAGATATTCCATGCTCTTAGATTGGAAGAATTAACATTGTTAAAATGGCCCTACTACTCAAAGCAATCTACAGAATTAATGAGATCCCTATCAAATTACCCATGACATTTTTCACAGAACTAGAACAAAGAATCCCAAAATTTATATGGAAACATAAAAGAACCAGAATTGCCAAAGCAATCCTGAGGAAAAAGAACAAAGCTGGAGGCATAACCCTCCCAGACTTCAGACAATACTACAAAGCTACGGTAATCAAAATGGTGTGGTATTGGCACGAAAACAAACATATGGTTCATTGGAACAGAATAGAGAGCTCAGAAATAAACCCACATACCTATAGTCAATTAATCTTCAACAAAGGGAGCAAGACTATACAATGAAGAAAAGACAGTCTCTACAGCAAGTGGAGTTGAGAAAGCTGGACAGCTACATGTAAATCAATGAAATTATAACACTTCTCACACCATACACAAAAATAAACTCAGAATGGCTTAAAGACTTAAATAAAAGACCTGACACCATAAAACTCCTAGAAGAGAACATAGGCAAAACATTCTCT
This sequence comes from Mesoplodon mirus, assembly GCF_964341445.2. Classification (NCBI taxonomy): domain Eukaryota; kingdom Metazoa; phylum Chordata; class Mammalia; order Artiodactyla; family Ziphiidae; genus Mesoplodon; species Mesoplodon mirus. The sequence continues at coordinate 7,185,547 of NC_138996.1, forward strand.
GATATAAATTAAAGCAATGTTTTCTTAGGTCAGTCTCCCAAGGCAAAAGAAATAAAAGCAAACATAAACAAAAGGGACCTAATCAAACTCACAAGTTTTTGCACAGGAAAGGAAACGATTAACAAAATGAAAAGACAACCTACGGGCTAGGAGAAAATATCTGCAAATGCTGCAACAAACAAGGGCTTAATTTCCAAAATATACAAACAGTTCATACAACTCAATATCAAAAAAAAAAAAATCAATGCAATCAAAAAAATGGGCAGAAGACCTAAATACACATGAAAAGACCTAAATGGGCACATGAAAAGATGCTCAACATTGCTAATTATTAGAGAAATGCAAATCTAAACTACGATGAAGTAACACCTCAGACTGGTCAGAATGGTCATCATCAAGAAGGCTACAAATAATGAATGCTATAGGGGATGTGGAGGAATGGCAACTCTCCTGCACTGTTGGTGGGAATGTAAGTTGGTGCAGCCACTGTGAAGGCTAGTATGGCAGTTCCTTAAAAAACTAAAAATAGAGTTACCACATGATCCAGGAGTCGAACTCCTGGGCATATTATCTGGAAAAGACAAAAGTTCTAATTTGAAAAGATACATGCACCCCAATGTTCATTGCAGCACTGTTCACAATAGTCAAGACATGGAAGCAAACTATGTGTCCACTGACAGATAAAGAGGATGTGGTGTGTGTGTGTGTGTGTGTGTGTGTGTGTATACACACACACACACACACACACACACAATGGAATATTACTCAGCCATAAAAAAGAATGAAATAATGCCACTTGCAGCAACATGGATGGACCTAGAGATTATCATACTAAGCAAAGTAAATGCATCTTTCAGACAAATACAAATATCGTATGATACCACTTATATGTGCAATGTAAAAAAATGATACAAATTAACTTATTTACAAAACAGAAACAGACTCATAGGCATACAAAACAAACTTATGGTTACCAAAGGGGAAAGGTGGGGAGGGATAAATTAGGAGTTTGGGATTAGCATATACACACTACTATGTATAAAATAGATAATCAATAAGGACATATTGTGTAGCACAGGGAACTCTACTCAATATTCTGTCATAACCTATGTGGGAAAAGAATCTGAAAAAGAACGGATATATGTATATGCATAACTGAATGACTTTGCTGTACACCTGAAACTAATACAACACTGTAAATCAACTATACTTTAATGAGAATTTTTAAAAAAAGAATAAAGAGTTGTACAATTAAAGAGTAAGTGAAAGAGTTTTAGACAGTATAGGAAAACAATTAGTTTATTATTATTATTTCATTTAGAACTCCAATAAAAATTAGATAGTTGAATCAGCAACCCCTCTATCCCTACCATGTACAAACATAAATCCATTAAATATTAAAAAAGCAAAACAAAACCACAACAAAAACTAAACATAAATTTTTAAAAGGCAGAATCTACGAATAAGTTTGACTCAACTCTCCTAATATATATTTGTGTATATTTATTCAAGATATAAATAAAAAATAAATAAATTTTAAAAATGATTAAAATAGTAAAATTTATGTTTCATGTATTTTATGACAATTTTTATGACAATTTTAGAAAGGAAAAAAACTGCACTAAAACAAAACATATACTGTTTAAAATAATTTCAATATTTAGGTAAAAGTCTAAAAAAAAATGTTTAGGGGCTTCCCTGGTGGTGCAGTGGTTGAGAGTCCGCCTGCCGATGCAGGGGACACGGGTTTGTGCCCCGGTCCGGGAGGATCCCACATGCCGCGTAGCAGCTGGGCCCGTGAGCCATGGCCGCTGAGCCTGCGCATCTGGAGCCTGTGCTCCGCAACGGGAGAGGCCGCAACGGGAGAGGCCACAACAATGAGACGTCCGCGTACCGCAAAAAAAAAAAAAAAAAAAAAAAAAAAAAATGTTTAGAAGCTAGATGCTGAAACCAACAAAATGTCCATAAAAGAAATCAAAGACCAAAAAAAAAAAAATGGAGACATACTGTGTTCATTAATTGGAGGACAGAGTAAAGATGCCAATTCTCCCCAAATTGATCTATAGACTTAATGTAATACCAGTCCAAATCCAAGCAGAATTTTTTGGAGATTTAGACAAGCTGATTCTAAAATTTATATGGATGGTGGAGGAATTAAAAGCTAAAACACTTTTGAAGAAGAATAAAGTTAGAGGAATCACAGTATCCAGTTTTAAGACTTTAAGCTACAGTAATGAGAAGAAAGCAGAATTGTTGAAGAGCTACACTTAGGTCAAAGAAACAGAATAGAACCCAGGAATAGACCCATACAAGTATGCCTATTTTCTTTTTGACAAAGATGCAGAAGCAGTTCGGTGGAGAAAGTGTAGCTCTTTCAGCAAATGATATTGGAAAAGTAGGTCATCTTTATAAAAAAAAAAAAAAGTACCTCAATTTAAATCTCACACTTAAACAAAAATTAACTAAAAATGGACTTAAATGTAAAATCTACAACTATAAAACTTTTAGAAGAAATCAAGTAAAAATGTCATGACCTAGGATTAGGTAAAGAGTTTTTAGACATGATATTCCATAAGCATGATCTGTAAAATTTAAGAGGTGACAAATTGTGATTCATCAAAAAAATAAAAACTTTCATGCTTAAAAGACAATGTTAAGAAAATGAAAAGACAAGTGGCAGACTGATAAAATATTCACAAGCCATATATCAGACAAAGGTCTTGTATCCAGAATATATAAAGAACACTCAAAGTTCAACAAAAAGAAAAGAAAACCTCAATAAATGGACAAAGGAAAAAATGGGCGAAGGACTTGAACAATTATTTCACTAAAGAGGTTATAAGCATAGCCATTAGGGAAGGGCAAACTAAACCATGATGAGATACCATCATGAATGGCAACAATAAAAAACAGTGAAAATACCAAATGCTGGCAAAGTTGAGGAGAAACTGGATCTCTCATAGATTGCTGATGGGAGTACAAAATGGTAGAGTCATTCTGGAAAGACAGCTTGGCAGTTATTTTTATAAAGTTAAACATACACTTACCATATGACCCAGCAATCTCCCTCCTGATTATTTTCCCCGAGAAATGAAAACATGTTCACACAAAACCTGTGTGTGAATGTTTACAGCAGCTCTATTCACACCACCAAAGCTTGGAAATAACCCACATGGCTTTTAAAGGGTAAAAGGATAAACAAACTGGGGAACATTCATGTAATGGAATGCTTAGCAGTAAGAAGGAACAAACTCTTGAACGAGCAATAACTAATCCCTCGGCTGAATCTCAAAATATTGAGATTTGCTGGGTGAAAGAAGCAAGTCTCAAAAAGTTACATACTTTGTGATTCCATTTTTATGACATTCTTGAAGAGACAAAACTACTGTACTGAAGAACAGATGAATGGTTTCCAGGGACTAGGGGTGGGGGAAGGAGTAAGTATAAAGGGATAGCATGTGTTTTTTGGGTGTGTTTGCATAATTATGTGTGTATGTGTGTGTATTATATATGTATATATGTGTGTGTGTGTTAAAATTCATAGAACTACACACACACATGCACACATGCTAATTTTACTTTATGATAATTTTTTTAAAGTGTTGCCTACTCTACCAGAGAGGCCCAACTAAAATACTACCAGGATCCTTTCCCTTTCCCTGAACTGAAGTGTTAAGCACATTGTTATAAAAGTCCTCTGAAGTTTGGAGATGTTTCTGGAAATTAGGGAATGGTGCTGACTCCTTACCTAGATATTTTTGATGGTGAGTGGCTGATCGGTACCTAGGCCAGGAGAGTGACAGGGGTCCACAGTGTGGAGCACGCTTAGGAAAGGGAAAGAGAGGACGTGGCCATCCCAGTTCTCCAGGGCTTTGGGGATCACGGCAAAAACCCAGCTGGTTTCTGTGACCCAAGTGAGGTTAACTGAGGGATAGGAGCCCAGAGCTTGCCCTTGTGATCACTCTGCAAAGCAGAGCTGCGGGGCCTGAAAGGATACAGCGCGTACTGAGGGCAGAAGCCATAGGGAAGTTTGACTACCCTCCAATGGTCTTCTGGTTTAGCTGTATTGGAGCTGAATGCTGACCATGAACACTCTGTATGCCACCTACACTGAAATCTCCATGTTAGCAGAGACCATTAAAAACAGAATAATCGAGGTCTAAGTCCTGAGCGCGTCCTCCACCCAGGTGGCATCCAGCTGTGGCCGAGTCTGCGTCATTGTGCCGGGAGCTAGACCAGGGAATGGCACCAGAGCAGGGGCCAAGAAAGGAGTGGCCATGCCCAGGCTGCTAGATTCTGTAGACCACCATCAGCCTCGTAAGATGGTACCCTGCCCTCCAGCTCTATTGCTGCTTCTGTAGACAGTGCAGCTCAAAGGAAAAACAGGACCAGGTAAGCAGGGCATGCCAAGCTCGGCAACCGTCTATTTCCAACACAGAGCAGCAGCTGCTCCAGAACAGAAAACTAGCCTGAGCAGGATGGCGAGAGACTGAAGCTTTTAGAAAAGTCTAGGGTTTAAACCAGTATCAGATGGGACTGAGGTATTTTATTCAATGAGATGAAACGGACCCTTCCCCACCTGCCCCAGTACCTAGGGAGATTATGAGAGCAAGCTGATGATCAGGTATTCAAAACCATTAAAAATGTGCTGTGTTTGTGTAGTGCTGAGTTGAGACCTTCAATCACTCCCACGACAGAAAGCAGAAAGGTTCGGGAAGAGATTCTGGAGAAAACAAAAAGCGAGAGATGGGAAAGAAATGATAAGTCATGGAAAGTGCCAGGCTTTCCTTTCTATTGGATCATCTTCCTCTTCTCCAGCCTGCCCAAGTCCCCTGCAGCTCTCTGTGACCGGCCTCCTGTCCAGGGTACCCGCCCAGTCGACTTCTGTCTCCTATAACCATGGAAATTTCTGACCTTGCTCTGTGCCCAGCGCCGCAGCCCAAGCCACTGCCTTGAGAACCGATGGAAGAGCAAGTCTACATGGGCTGCCGTCGCACCTGTGCTTGATGTGAGTGCTTTTGACCAGAGGAGCCCTAAATGTAGCTGACTTTTAGGTGAGAGCCTCTATATTGTAGATGATGCTTGGAGGGCCCTGACTCCCTGCAACGTCAGGTTTTGTGGAGGTGGGGTTTGTCTTCCTCCTTATTTGTGAATAATGGCAGGTGAAGGAAGTGTGCGCATTTTGAAGTTTGGGGATTTAAGGAATATGTGTTTCAGGTGACTGGAGGAAAAGTTTTAAAAAACACTGTAAAATTTGAGTTTCCAAGAAGTGTAGGAATATCTATGTAGAGATTTTGCTGTCACTACCTCTTATTTATCAATATATGGAAAACTGCAGCTTCACGTGTAGGATTACTAATTTCTTGTGTCTGTCATCATGAGACCTGGATCTTCATATGCAGCTCACCATCAGCCTATTAGTACAACCAGCAGAGCTTATCAGTGTCACATACATGTCCATACTGAAGCCCCACTGACCATCGTCTCATCTCACTGCTATTTTTCACTGCTAAGATGGAATTCTGCTTTATGATGTCAACTATAAAGTCAACTAAAGGAGGAAAGAGGGACATGACATGTGATACATGGAAGTAACAGGTCTTGCAAGGGCCTGAGGCTGAGGAATGGCAGGTGGCTCAGAGGTGCCCACCCTGGTGTCTAGATGTCTCTTTGGCAAGGTGACAACTGCCCCTAGCTGAAGGCTCCTGGCTTCTACCTTCTCTGACTGGCCCTTTCTTTGGCCCCTTTCAATCATCCACAAAGCATAGTAGGGCACATTCATCAGCCTGGGTTTCCTCCATAGCCTTGGCAGGCTTCCCAGACATCAGCCAGGTGCGTGCCTCCCACCAGTGGCATCTGCTCATGCCCCATTTGTCCTCAGCGCTTCCCAGTTTCCCATCACAACAGAGAACTTCCTAAATGAAAGAAGTGAAATCATAGTTGGCAGTCTTTATAAATAAACACACATGACCACACCACACTTACAAAACAAACAAGCCAAAGAGATGATAGAGTAATCTAATTGATCAAGAGCCTTACAGCTAGAGAATATTTTAGAAAATAAAAAAAAAGAACATGGCCAATAATTTAATCATTGGCAGCAAGACAAAATTAACAAAATGTCTCAACCAACAAGTATGTTAGATAGTAAATACTGGGCTTCAATCAGGAGGAGAAAGGTATTACTATTGTGTTTGTCTGCTGGTGAATTTGTTAAATATGCATTAAAAACATCACTTTGCAGACTTTACACACATGGCTAACCCAGCTTAGAATGTTCTCCTTCTTCTTATCCCTTATTTTAAACACCTCTTCCTTCAAAGTCATGTCCCATCTCCTCCCCAAACTTGACGATAACTGATAACTCCTTCCCCCATCCTGGATAAGATTCGCCACATCCAGTGATATTTGTTGACCTACACGCCTAACTTGCCCTCTAAGTGCCTTTTGTACATCCAAGGCACAAATAAACTCAATCAATTGTTAAATATTCAAGCTTGTGGCTACACGATGTATCTCTCTCAGTAGACAACTGGAAAGAAAATGAAAGTGCTGATTCCTCTAGATGTAGAGGGGCCCTCGAATGGCAGAAGTGGAGGGGACAGTTAATGTACTGAATCTTCCAGTGTTGCCTTGAGCTGCGCTGCGGTGGTCCTCGCACTGCGCTGGTCCTCGCACTGCGCTGGTAGTTGGGGGAGGAGGATGAGTAAACCGTGGCCTGTTTCCTCAGATGCAGCAAGAGACCACTGTTTCCCCAGCTTCACCCCTTATGCACCATCTGCCCAATTTTTGTTGCATAGGAATAATATCTGTTCAATTCCTAATGTTTTTTAACTTAGTTTTTTTTTTAAGATTTATTTACTATTTATTTATTTATTTTTGGCTGTTTCGGGTCTTAGTTGCAGCATGCAGAATTTTCGTTGCAGCGCACAGGCTTCTCTCTAGTTGTGGCGTAGGGTTTTTCTCTCTCTAGTTGAGGCGTGCGAGCTCAGTAGTTGTGGCGCGCAGGCTTAGTTGCTCCGCAGCATGTGGGATCTTAGTTCCCGACCAGGAATCGAACCCACGTCCCCTGCATTGGAAGGCGGATTCTTTATCACTGGACCACCAGGGCAGTCCCTAACTTAAATAGTTTTAAAAGGAATCTTTAGAATTATTATCAATAAATGGCAAACCAGTATCATTTTCTGTAAGTAGAAGGTATATACAAATATTCTTTAAAATACATAACTTTTAAAAATAGTAAAATTGTGTTACTACCTAAGGTCCACACTTTTGGGAAACATTATATTACATAAAAATCCATATTGACCAGTAAGATAGATTAGCCTATATTTCACATAGATATTACTGTATACATATGTTAGGACCCACCTTTGAAAAATCAACCTTTTCAAGAAGTCATGTTTATTTGATTTGATCTGTTTTGCCCCAAATGCAGGAGAAAAGAAAATTTGCTACCATTCAAAATTAGTCAAGAAAAAAGTCTAGGGCTTCCCTGGGGGCGCAGTGGTTGAGAGTCTGCCTGCCAATGCAGGGGACGCGGGTTCGAGCCCTGGTCTGGGAAGATCCCACATGCCGCGGAGCGGCTGGCCCCGTGAGCCACAATTACTGAGCCTGTGCGTCTGGAGCCTGTGCTCCGCAACGGGAGAGGCCACAACAGTGAGAGGCCCGCGTACCGCGATGAGGAGTGGCCCCCACTTGCCACAACTGGAGAAAGCCCTCGCGCAGAAACGAGGAGCCAACACAGCCATAAATAAATAAACAAACAAATAAATAAATAAAAGGCCAAGAGCATACCTTTAAAAAAAAAAAAGAGAAAAGTCTATTAGCCCTACAAAAGTAAACATGCTAATAGGTATTCAGCAAAAAACAAAACTAAGACATCAAGTAGAAAACATTTGTGAGACAGTTAGACTTGAAGGATTCCAAATTAGCTTTAAAAGGCAGAGAAAAACAGCACTAATTCCTGGCTGGCACTTTATTTATTTATTTATTTATTTATTTTATTTTTTTTTGCGGTATGCGGGCCTCTCACTGTTGTGGCCTCTCCCGTTGTGGAGCACAGGCTCCGGACGCGCAGGCTCAGCGGCCATGGCACATGGGCCTAGCCGCTCCGCGGCATGTGGGATCTTCCTGGACTGGGGCACAAACCCGTGTCCCCTGCATCGGCAGGCGGACTCTCAACCACTGCGCCACCAGGGAAGCCCCTGGCACTTTATTTAAACTTTGTTAAAATCAGAGCTGACAGTTCTATTAACTCTGAGAGATACTCCTATTTCTCTATAGATAAAACATCGTAGTTTCTGATACAGGAAAAATCAAGTGTTTATTAATCTGAATATTTTTAAATTGGGCATTCTAGTTAGCTGACTTTAATTATAGCTTACCAAGGATTAACCAGAAAATATTTTAATTTTAAAAATATTAAAATTCGTTATTAAATGAATTTTAATATGCCTTCATATTTTCAAAAGTCATTATCAAAAATAACTTTTGAAAATATGAAGGCATAATTTCTGTCAGAGTTAGCACAGAATAGCAAATGTAAGTAACGTTTCTTTGATGATTTGTGATGTTGTGGTGGCCCAGGCTAAATCATTTTCAATGATTTCTGTTTCCTGAGCACCTGTTCTGAGTGGCCCTCTGCTTTACCCATGTGATCCCATTCTGCTCTTCCCACATTACAGAGAGACAGGTGAGATGACCCCCTTTGTGCAGATGAATGAATTGAACCATCGAAAAATGAAATAACTCATCTGGAGACAAAACAGTGAGTGTAACGAGGACTCTCAGACACACCCATCTGATTTCCAAGTTCACAAAACCAAGTGTAGCAGAACAGGTACGCCCGGAATCCTGGCCTAAGGTGCACCATCAATGTGAGAGTCATTCGTCTTAAAATGTTTGAGTTGGGTTTTATTTTTCTTTTAACCCGTTATAACCTGGCAATTTCCCATAAGCCTTAGATACAATACAAAAAGTAATTCACGTTAATTGAGAACCCCAGGTAGCGGAACTCTAGTTAATTAAGGGGTTTTTTTTTTGTTTTTTGGGGGGGTTTTTTTGCAGTACGCGGGCCTCTCACTGCTATGGCCTCTCCCGCTGCGGAGCACAGGCTCCGGACGCGCAGGCCCAGCGGCCACGGCTCATGGGCCCAGCCGCTCTATGGCATGTGGGATCTTCCGAGACTGGGGCACGAACCTGTGTCCCCTGCATCGGCAGGCAGACTCTCAACCACTGCGCCACCAGGGAAGCCCAAGTTTTAATAGCATGTAATTCCTAATAATTAAAGATGCTTTTGTGTGCACACAGATAAAGTAATATTGGACATGGTCATGCTTATATTGCTTCTTTTGAAGTTAAGGTGGAAACGCTTTAATAACACTGGAGGAATCTAAACGCGGCCCAGCAGACCCTTCTCCTGAATGTTGTGAAGTCGTCCTGAGCCAAGACATGTCCAGGTTAACCCTGTAGAACCGCTCACAGTGTCAGGACGAAAAGTCCTCCTCCCACCGTTGTAATATTTCCTCATTATTTCTACATTTCCCCTAAGCATGTGATTCCAAGAATGGAGAAAAATAACCTGCTAGAATCAATGCCTTTGTGACTGTGGCTAGAATCATTCTATCATTAAAACAGTGAACATCTACTATTATTGCCACCTGATTGAACACCAGGTGGAACTGCATTAAAATCATTATAAAGTTTTCTCACTTAAGGCTTATCAGAAAATTAGATTATGCAAGCCCTCCCACTTCTGAGGAAATTTTACTTTAAGGAAATTTTACTTCTCACAAACCCTAGTAACCTCTGACTATGAATGAAGCATTCCGTCTGCCTCTTTCCTGAATTAGAAAGCAGCTGTTCCTTCAGAAGCACGTTACTATCTGACGGACAAATGGACAACGTGGCTGTTGGAGCTTCCTTGCAGCGTCAGCTCACGAAGCCCACGAGGTGGCACGGGACCTGCCCCAGCCTTTGCCCCTGGCTCGTCCAGCTTCCTTCCTACCAGTCGGCCGAGACTGGGGTACAGCTTCCTGCACCAACAGGCAGGGCTATCTCCAACTAGCTGTGAGGTCATGGTTGTCACCGCTTATGCCTTGATTTCTTTTGTCTGGGAGTAGAAACAATAATAGACCCTACTTGATGGGGTTCTTATGAAGACTGAATGGAATACTGCACATAACATGATGGCATATAAAACGGGCTCGGGCTTCCCTGGTGGCGCAGTGGTTGAGAGTCCGCCTGCCGATGCAGGGGACACGGGTTCGTGCCCCGGTCCGGGAAGATCCCACATGCCGCAGGGCAGCTGGGCCCGTGAGCCATGGCCGCTGAGCCTGCGTGTCCGGAGCCTGTGCTCTGCAACAGGAGAGGCCACAACAGTGAGAGGCCTGCGTACTGCAAAAAAAATAATAAATAAATAAAACGGGCTCAATATATGGTAGCTCTTATTATTAACCTGGAGAGTTCCTCCTGGCAGGCAGCTTTTCCTACCCACTCAAACCAGGTAGGGTGCTCCTACTACACATTGCTACAGCATCCTGACCTTCCTTGTAACATTTGTTATACTTTTAATCACCTATTCGATGCCTGTCTTCTCAGTTAGATGCTAGATTATACACACCACAAGGGCAGGTCTGTCTTTTTTTTTTTTTTTTTTTTTTAATTCCCTGGTGTCTAGCACAGAGCCTGAAACTGAATATTTGTTAAATGAGTGAAAGTTGATTGCTGAAGCTGTAAAACTAATGGGTTCTTTGGACAGACATTCAACTATCAGTTTTTAAAATTGGTCAATCTGTAGGAACTAGGAATTGAGAGAAATTGGTATTGTGCCACACCTCAGTTTGAGACATAATTCAGAAGGAAAATAATAATAACAGTAGTGTTACCTAAGTTTTCTGTCCCCTCTTTGCTTTATACTGTATTCATACCTATTACCCCATCTCAGAGGCTCAAAGAATACAAAAGTTGGAAGAAACTCCAGAGCCATCTCATTCAAAGCTTCATGTGGGAGATAAGGAAACAGAAAGCCGTCATTTACCCAGAGTCACAGCATCCTCCAAAACGCCTCCTACAGAAAGAGCACCAGGAAAGCCCTTGGACTCTGACCATGTGTTCTATGAGCTCAAAAGCTTGAATCATAACTTGTGAGGGGATAAAAAATTGCACAAAAATGGGCAGATGGAACTAGAAGATGGAAATACAATCAGATGGTGCAGACAAGGGGTGATGCTCAAGGCCCAGGGTGGGAGCTTTGTCTTATGCCGAAGTGGACCACAGCCCCCAGGGCCATGCAGGCAAGAGCTGCTCCGGAGGGACCCGCAGCAGATGCGGATGGGTGACTGATCTCCCCAGTATGAGCCAATAGGTGACAGTCGGGCTTCTCAGCTCGGCGCACTGTGCACCGTCTAGCTGGCTTGGTGCAGCGTGCCTGGCATTCTGTCTCTCTGTCCACTGCAGATACCTTCCTTTAGCTTCCCAAGGTGGAACACCCAGGGGTCCGAAGGAAAATCCCTCCATCATTTGGCACGTGGGAAATGCTTTCTGATAATGATGTGGAAGAGAATGGTCTTCCACATGCCTGAAAGTTCAGTCCAGTTCATCTGCCCACACACTGGGAATACAGGACTGACTGCCCAGTCCCCTGATTTTGACTCCTGTGCAGCCTGCATATGGGGGATACCTACCTAGCAGAGGCCCCAGAACACCTGAGAAGAGTGGGTAGCCCAGGGGGATGCTTAGTAATAGCAGAGTTGAAATGGTGGGGAGCTAAGGTCAGGGACTTTTTAAAAATAAAGTCAGACTCAGAGAGTCTTTAATTCTCACTTTAATCTTCCTTCTTGACAGCAAGTGGAAGGCGGGCGAAGTGCCTCAGTGCAGCAACACACAGACCGCTGGGAGCTGGCGTGCTGTGACTGTGAGGACTGTGCTGGCACTCTCTCCTGGGCACCGTTGCTTCCTCTCAGGGGATGGTCTGGGTGGGTGAGCATTCCAGGAAGTCTTTCCCACCGTCCCTATCGCTGTCCTGGGTTCCCTCCCCCAAACCCTTGTTATGCTTCATAATTGTATAGAAATGTCTAAGTTTCCATCATATCCACCCCACAGCTCTGAGGGGGACATTTCACACACCCTGAATTAATATCAAGCTAACGTTGGGCAAGTTGTTCTAAACGGTCTAAACTCAGCAAAAGAATAGCCGCCCGGCATCCATAATCATTTACTTTCAGCAGCTTGAATGCAAATGTCATTAAATGTTTACAGTGGTCGCAGTGAATGCCATGCATTTTCATCTGTAGTTTCAAAGATTTACACAGGGGAGTTTTTCAATTTGATGTGAACGATAAATCTTATACATCCTCTGGGACCTACTGGCCTATAAAAACTGATTGAAGCAGTTTCCACAAGGGCTTAGCCTGCTTGAAATAACTTGAGAACAAAGCTTCATTCTTGCTACGGGGAAGGAAAAGGGAATAGGAGAATAGGATGAGGGGGCCAGCCAAGAGCCAGTCAACCAGGCTCAGCGGAAGTGCTTGAGCAGAAGCTGTACTTGTGCAAAACTCAACCAACTGTGCACACGTTAAGTGCAAGCCTGTGCAAATGTGGATCCCACCTTCAAGCAAAGGAGGTAAGGTTTATAGTAAATACTTGAATCTGAGTTGCAACGAACAGGGCCATCTATCATGATAATACCTATAATATAGACTTTTATCTCCTTTGTGCAGGAACCATGCTAAGTGCTGATATCCACTGTAAAGAGGATGCTGACAGCAACGGAGGGCACAAAGAAAGTGAGGCTCGGAAAAGCTAAGTCATTTGCCCAAGCAAGGCCTCTTAGCTAATGGGTCTTCAACACCAGACCCAACTCCAAACAAGTGTTGCTGTATAAAATACAGGACACCGCTTAAGACTGAATTTTGGATAAACAACAAATAATTGTACTAAAAAGTATGTCCCAAATATTGCTATTTTTATTTGCTAAATTTGGCAACCCTTCTCCAAATCTCATCCTTTGACTATTTGTATGGAATTCTGGTTAGGAGTGAAATGGTCTATTGCCTATATGTGATATTGTGATTTATAGTAAGAAATATGTCTTTGGTCTTGTCCTGTTTCTGGCCCAGGTCTCCTAAAACCCTTGGAATTTCCTAAGATAAGATCCAAGGAGGTGTCTTTTGTTATGTTATTGAGGTGACTTGGGGGAGGCTCCTAAAGAAGGGGGCTAGTGCCAGAGGAACCTATTCTCTCTCCATCAGAGTTGAAACTTTCAGTCCCTCCCCGCCACCCCATCTAGGGAGGGAGAGGGGCTGGCGATGGGAGTTCAATCAATGATTAATCAATTATACCCGTGTAATGAAGCCACCGTAAACCCCCAAAAGGACTGGGTTCAGAGAGCTTCCATGTTGGTGAACACCTGGAGATTCGGGGGAGTGGTGCCCAGAGAGATCATGGAAGCCCCGTGCCCTTTCCCCAGACTGTCCCCTCTGTATCTCTTCCACCTGGATGTCCCTGAGTTATCTCCTTTATAATAAACTGACGATCTAGTAAGTAGAATGCTTCTCTAAGTTCTCTGACCCACTTGAGCAAGTTAATTGAACCTGAGGAGGGGCCCTCTGGAACCTCCCATCTGTAGCCGGTGGGTCAGAAGCACCAGTGACAGTCTAGACCTGTGACTGATGTCTGAAAAGGGGGAAAGGGCAGTCTTATAGGACCAAGCCCTTAACCTCTGGGATCTGACGCCATCTCCTCGTCGGTAGTGTCAGAATTGAATTGAACCGTAGGACACCCAGCTGGTGTCTGAGAATTGCTTGGTGGTGCGGGAAAAACCTCTGCAGGGTGGAATTTGGAGCGGAAGTAGGCCATAGTAAAATAGGTGCTCCAGCCCTATTTTGGATGAATCGTGGTAGAGGCATAAGACTTAGACAAAATTGTCATGTAGATGATATTTGTTTTGAATATTTGTTCTGTTAAACACAAGGCAACAGGCCCCAAATGGAATTACTTCTGCTGAGCTTCACATCACCAAACCCAGGCTTAATCCTACTACAGTTTCAGCCTCTCCCAGGAATAGTCTTAAACCCGTCCATCAGGATCACCTGGTCAGCACTAGTGAGGTCGTCTGCCTGATAGACCCCTGCAGCCCCTACGGGAAAGTGACCTGACACAAGCACCCCACTGTTGGCTGGTATAACTTCCTTGTTCCCACTCCCTTGGGCCTATAAAAGTCTTTCATTTTGTACAGCACCTTGGAGCCCCTTTCTATCTGCTTAGATGGGATGCTGCCTGATTCACGAATCATTGAAGAAAACCACTAAGATCTTTAAAATTTACTAAGTTGAATTTTGTTTTTTAACAGTTCTGAGTGTGGTAAGCCTCACAATGTTTAAACCATTCCCCTCAACACCATCAGCAAAATCATTTGAGTATCTGTCCCCCAAATACACGTATTTATTTATGATTGATACGTTAATACTCTCATATTAATATCTTGTACATTTTAAAGCACAAAATAAAAATGTTAAAGATGAGATATAAAAATATAAGAAGAATTACCACCTCTTTCTTTCTATACCCAATAGACTGTCCTGAGCACCCACTTTGGACACTGCTGGACACTCTGGCCCCATCCTTGTCCTGGGCAAGACTCATAAGAACTAAGATCTAGTGAACACCTATGTGTGGTTTTCTCACTTGGTCCTCGTACCAGTTCACGAGCCCCTATTTGCCTTTGGTGAACACTGGGGTGAGGGGCTACTTCAGAGGCTCAGTGACTCACCGGGTCCCACCCTGACCAGCAGAGCTGAGACCTGCAGAGCTGTGCTCTCTCAGCCGGGCTGCCTGTGAGGGAATGGAGGTGGGAGGAGAGATGCTGGAAGCTGGGGTGATGCTCCCCCCATTTTACCGAAGAAACTGTGGGTAACATTTGCCTGTTGTAACACAGTTTATATGCTTGTTTTGGAATTTGAGGCTTGATCCCAGAATCTGTGCTTTTTCCTGCTTTGCTATATATTCTAAGATATCCCAGAACCTGAACCCAAGTATGAATAAAGGTTGGTATTCCCTCCTTAAAAAAACAATAAATACATAAAAAGGACACTGGAACTAACCAAGCAAACTGAAACCCAGAGACCCACTAGAGCTTTGTCCAATACATTTTTGTAAAATCCAAGTTTTCTTTAACTCTTTTTTTTAACTCTAGGTACACCTGGCTGAAGTGTTTTACTTTTAGAATGTGGTCTAACAATGAAAACCTCTTCAAAACATTCCTGAGTGGCAGGATACTTTATTAACACGCACTTTGCCCAGGGAGGTTTCTGTGTCAGGAGCACAGGTCTCCTCAGGACCCCTCCCTTCGGTTAGACACACTGAGGAGCGGTAACAAGTGTCTGGGGAGAGGAGGAGAGGATGCTTGTGCCTGGAAAGGGGCAGAAAGAGAATCCTGTGACTCCTGGGGGGCGCGGGTGAGGGTGAGGGCTGGGGAGGTTTTGCAGGGCCTCTCACTGTTGTGGCCTCTCCCGTTGCGGAGCACAGGCTCCGGACACGCAGGCTCAGCGGCCATGGCTCACAGGCCCAGCCGCTCCGCGGCACGTGGGATCTTCCCGGACCGGGGCACGAACCCGTGTCCTCTGCATCGGCAGGCGGACTCTCAACCACTGCGCCACCAGGGAAGCTCAGGGCTGGGGAGTTTTAAGCAGGGGAAAAGGGGCGGGAATTAAGGGGAGGCCGTCGTGGTTATGAAGTGGTGCAAGCTGCTGCTGGCCAGGGTTTCTCAGGCTTTGCTCTCTTACCTCTCACTTGCTAACCTTGTCTTCAGGACTCTGAGGCACGTGGCTTTACTCTTCCAACTACAGAGAGCTCTTTTGCTGTCCTACATTTCTAAGCTTCAACAATTTCCTGTTTCTCAAGGTCCCATCAGTTCTGGATAGTGGGTGATGAAATCATAGTGAATTCAGATATTAAGTGTATATATAACAGAATTTATGACTAAACAAAGAAAATATAGCCCTCATCTTTATGGGTGGAGATGGAGGAGGGTATTCAGGCATTCAGAGGGAAGACCCCACCCCCTATTTCTGTGCTGTCATTCTTCCAGAAGTGCAGAGTCCAGCCCCCAGCCTGGGGCACAGAAGCAGCACAGGGCCTGGGGTGGGACGCAGTTTGGGGAAAGCTCCAGCAGACAGAGAGCTAATCCAAGCAGGGGTCCCCCAGCATCTGCAAACTCCATGCCAGCCATGGTTCCAAGTACTTTCAATGTTAGTACACACTGAATCCTTATTTTCTATCAGGCAGGTCCTCATTTAACCTCTGGTTTACAGATGAAGAAACAGAGGCACAGAGAGATTAAGTCACTCACCAAGGCCACCCTGGAGGAAGGGTCAGGCAGAGCCGGCCTCTCACCAGAGTCGGGGCCCTGGGGCAGCTCTTCAGGGCTGCGCTCATGCTGACCACGTGCTGAAGGAGAGATGTGAGGGCAGGACTTCATTAACTTCTCCTGTCATGACCTTTCTGGATCCTTGGCCCAAAGTTAGCAGACAGGGAGCCTTGAGCATAGCTGAGCCCCAGTAGGATGGGGGTTTGCAGCTAGCTTTTAATGTGATTTTAACAAAAGAATGAAATGGCTCTCTGAGCATGTTGATGGATTCTGATGCCTGCTACAGTCAGGAGTAACTGATTTTGTCTTTTCCTGCCCTTAACCGAAGGCAAAGTCTGCTCCACCCGCAGCATAGACAGGCCCAGTGAGGGTGGGAGGGAGGGAACTGAGTGCTTCAGGTTCTGGGGCTGGTCTTCGTGATGAAGAGGGCCAAGAGGTCTTAATAATCATAACGATTCCATCTGGGCGGGAAAGAGGCAGGAAAGCCAATCTACACGTTACCGTTGTGAACCGACATGTTGTTAGCATCACAGATATCTAAACGTCATTTTTGTTCAGGAGCCACAGGGGCCTGCTCCCAGCCTGGATCACCTGCTTCGATTGGCTGTCCAAACAGCAGGATCCTTCGTGTCTACAGCAAGATACAGTCCCTGCACATTTGCTCATTCACAGAATCGTCCCAGAGTCAATCCGCCTCCCCTGCTTCCTGCAAGAAATAGCTTCTGATTCACCGACTGGTCCGGCATGCAGGGCCCTTTCCTGCATCTCTGCGTCTCTTAGCAACGCGTCCCAAAGCAGCCCTGTTCAGTTGCCATCATCGCCTGCCACCTGGGAAAGGAAACCGGCCAGTTCCGGTGCGGAGCCACCACTCTCTAATGCACAGACATGGCACTCTGTGTCCAGATTTTCTGGTCTTGGTTTCAAAATTCTCCAGTGTTGCATTAAATTATGCTTATTTTTAAATCCTGGAATGTGTGCTTCTCTCATGATATTTTATTCTTTTCAGTAAATGTAGCTGACTAATTTAAATTTATTTTTTATACTTTCGAATAAAAGATATAAACTAACAAGCCGGAAACCTTAATTTTTTTCAGTTTAAAAAGCATTCACTCTCTAAATATGTGACCACACAGTTGTTACGTTCCTTCATAATGAATCAGGAAATTCACACGTGAACTCAGGAGAAACCACAAACTCAAACCCTCTCTACATTCTATGAATCCAAGCTTTCCTCCCTTCACCCAGATGGCCCATCTCCATTAAGAATCTTCTCCTGGGGCTTCCCTGGTGGCGCAGTGGTTGCGAGTCCGCCTGCCGATGCAGGGGACACGGGTTCGTGCCCCGGTCCGGGAAGATCCCACATGCCGCGGAGCGGCTGGGCCCGTGAGCCATGGCCGCTGAGCCTGTGCGTCCAGAGCCTGTGCTCCGCAAGAGGAGAGGCCACAACAGTGAGAGGCCCGCGTAACGCAAAAAAAAAAAAAAAAAAAAGAATCTTCTCCTGACTAAATCACCCCACTGCAGGCCTACACTGATTATTACATAAAGTAGTAGACCTTTATCTTTATTCTGCTGATGTTTCTTGTATATATATGTCTAAAAATGCCTCTTTGCATATATGTTTGTCTACGACAAACGTTAAGCTTATAGAAAGCAGAAAAAGAATCTTCTGCCTCTGTTTTGTGATTTATAAAGGGCCTACAGAAACATTTAATAATGCTTAAAGTAACTTACAGGTAGTTAACAGTGTAATTCCTGCCATTACTTCTAACGGGGTTTATGTGATGCTTTTTTCTCAAAGGGCTCCAGAAGCTGCGAACAGCAAGACGACACAATAAACAAAGGCAGCCGGTCCTCAGTGGCTCACAAAACAGCATAAAGGTGGTAGGAGAGCAGTTTGCAGAGAACTACAAGGAAAAGCTCATTTAGTAAAACAGATCGAGGGTGACAAGGGAAAGAATTTTGCCATGAGCTTTCTAAAATGGCATGAAAAGTAGACTGATTTATTTAAATAGAAAAAAATTATTTTAGAGGTTGTTTAAAGCATGGAGTAAAGCTGCTTCATTAGGAGAATAGTTACCGCTATTGGGGGTCATTATTCATAAAGATTATTCACAAAGCAGATCCAGAAAACTAGGTCACCAAGCTCAGTCAGAAATACTCCTGTTAATTCTTTGGCTACGGGGCCACCCAGGAGCTCCTTAAATATTGGTCTAAGCCACAAGAGAAATACATTTTCATAGAAACACCACTAGGCTAAATTTATGACCCCAAAGATAGTTCAAAATTTTATTCTACTTTGGGTGGACTCCAAGAGTGCCAACCACCCCTTGCTTGCCAAGTTCCTGGTGTGGATGGCCTCACAGTTCACTGCCTACAGATGTGAACCGGAGGGATGAAAGCACCTGAGGGAAGAACAGAAGGAATTGGTAAAAGAGAAGGTCACTTAGTGTGGTTTTGCCATAATCTAAAGTTGAGAACAATTTATGGAGCACCTATTATGTGCAATGCATTTTGTAATGCTCAAAAAGGGGAGGGGGGAGTTTTTCTATTTAAATCATAAATCCTATGCACTGCAATAAGTTTAACTTTTTGAGGTTACAAATATGGAAAAGATCTACTCTATTGTCTATCGTCAGACCACAGCTTCATTGGGGGAAATCTCAAATCCTTGAGTAACTGGAGTTTTCTCCCCCTTCACCTGTGTCCGCAGGACCTCATCAAACCTCTACATTTCAGAACTAAAGGACTGAAGAAAATCAGAGCCCCCAGTGTTCAGAGGCAGTTAAGCTGTGTGCCTCAAGGCTTCTTTGACAAGATCAGGAAATGAGAGGCAGATTCAAACCTGTGATCTGCAGAGTAACTGTAGGGGGGGTCACTTCATAAACACACTCACCCTTCCCTTAATTTCTGTGTTTCTCTCCTGCTTAAAACTCTCCAAAGGCTCCCCAATAATAAATTAAAAAAATTATTATTTTACTTAGAATAAATTCAAAATCCTTACCGAAAACTGAGAAGCCCGGTGTGATCCGGCCCTGCCTAGAGCTCTGAGTAAGCTTCACAGTAACTTATGCTCCCCAGTGACCCTGCAGGTACAGGGGACTCTTCTGCTAACCCTGCCTAGAACCTTCCCTCCCTGATCTTCTCGTGGCTGCCTCCTGTCTATCACTCAAGGCTTAACTCTGAGGTCACCTTCTGTCATCACACAAACTAAACCATTCATTGGATCACCCTCCCCTCATCACCGCTTGTTTTATTTTCTTCCAAGCTCTTGTGGCCATCTGAAGTCCTATGCCCGTGTGTTGTTTGCTTGTTCATCATTCCCTGTAGGACCAAGGACTTTGTCAACTCACTGCTGTATCACCCGTGCCTGGAACACTGCTCGTCACATAGCTGGTGGTCAAGAAATACTTATTGAATGAATGAATCCAGAAGTTATTTGTTCAGCAACTTTATTCATCCTTAGCATGGCCATAGTCACAGAAAGCAACAGTATCATCTCTGAACACACAACATCAGAAGAGGGACTTCCCCGGTGGCGAAGTGGTTAAGAATCTGCCTGCCAATGCAGGGAACATGGGTTCGAGACCTGGTCCGGGAAGATTCCACATGCCGCGGAGCAACTAAGCCTGTGCGCCACAACTACTGAGCCTGAGCTCTAGAGCCCACGAGCCACAACTACTCAGCCCGCGTACCACAATTACTGAAGCCCACACGCCTAGAGCTTGTGCTCTGCAACAAGAGAAGCCACCACAATGAGAAGCCCGCGCACCGCGACGAAGAGTAGCCCCCACTCGCCGCAACTAGAGAAAGCCTGTGAGCAGCAACGAAGATCCAATGCACTCAAAAATAAATAAATAAATAAATTTTTTAAAAATCAGAGGAAAACAAATCCTTTCTACAACTTGTGAGATCTTCTGCTACATGAGCCACTCAACTTTTACTTTACGCAATTAACAAACTTGGCTTACAATTTAAACAAATCTGCTGTCTAGTTTCCTGGCCTGTGGTAGATTAAAGGAAGTATATTAGAGGTAGACACACTAATGGCAGCAAGAAGGGATAGGCCAGCATGGAGAAAACTAAACAGTTCCTAAAAAGCAAAAAGAACTGAGAAAACAGAGTATTGGGGGCATTAAGTGTAGAAGCAAACAGTCTCACAGATCTGAAGTTGCCAGCAAGCAACACTGCAGTTACAGTAATTGCTTAAGTTATCAAGAAAGTTAAGTTATGTTGTATATATGTATATGTATCTAAGGAAACAGGGAAATAGTAAATGTTAAGTCCTCCTTCGAAAAGTTTTTATCCAAAATGCTATTTTTACTGTTATTTTAAAAGGCAAGCAAAATTCGGTTTTCTAAGAGAATTGACTTCTGTGGAACAGGTTAGAGGACCTCTTCCTCCCTCCCTCCCTCCCTCCCTCCTTCCCTTGTTTTCTTCATCCCTCCCTCCCTCCATCCCTTCTCACAGTTAGAACTGTGTAGCTAACCATGTCTCTTTTACCTTGAGCAGCTAGAAAGCACACAGCCAAATGTGACTTCAAACATCCCGGCTCTGTTGGCCTTTATGGCATGTTCTTTTGGGTTCTTTTCCTGATCTTGACCTGATCTTTTCTTCATCTTGACACTTATTTATATTTTCCTAGAACTGATTCTTTATTACTATTTACCTTCACCATTATTTTTATTATTTGTGCTATACTTGTAGGGCACTTTAAACCCTTTATGGAAAAAGATTGAGATCTCTCTGCTTGTGGCATGAGATGGATGGAGTGACATTTTAACTGTTACTTCATCGTACAATCAGACTGAGAACTCAGTCAAGAGTAACCAAGCTGGGGCTTCCCTGGTGGCGCAGTGGTTGAGAGTCCGCCTGC
The DNA here is from genome assembly GCF_964341445.2 of Mesoplodon mirus. Lineage (NCBI taxonomy): Eukaryota > Metazoa > Chordata > Mammalia > Artiodactyla > Ziphiidae > Mesoplodon > Mesoplodon mirus. The sequence goes on from NC_138996.1 coordinate 7,206,789, forward strand.
CAATGCAGGGGACACGGGTTCATGCCCCGGTCCGGGAAGATCCCACATGCCGCGGAGCGGCTGGGCCCGTGAGCCATGGCCGCTGAGCCTGCGCGTCCGGAGCCTGTGCTCCGCAACGGGAGAGACCACAACAGTGAGAGGCCCGTGTACTGCAAAAAAAAAAAAAAAAAAAAAAAAAGAGTAACCAAGCTTCTTGCAGATAAAATGGAATTTTCAAAGACAGAACATTGTAAGGCTTGAATAGGGTCCTGGAGCTTTTTAGCTCACGATCTGCTGGACTTGGTAATTGAAAGGTTAATACAAGATCACACATCCTGAAAATTGAAAGTTAAATTCCAAAAAGTTAAAATTGACTAAATATAATCACAGGATATGTGCACAGCACAAAAGGGCAGCCAAAAAAGAGCCACAGCTGCTGATTCCTTTAGAGCGAAGGAGAGCGAACTTCCTCACAAAGCAGGCTGCGGCGGCCCAGCAGTGGTGACACGGTGGAGCCAGGGCTCTTTCCTTTGCCCACCTCGTGTTTTCACTGATACGGTTCAGTTCAAGAAACCTAGAGTCTGTCACACAGAGTGAAGTAAGTCAGAAAGAGAAAGACAAATACTGTATGCTAACAGATATATATGGAATTTAAGGAAAAAAAATGTCATGAAGAGCCTAGGGGTAAAACAGGAATAAAGACACAGACGGACTTGAGGATATGGGGAGGGGGAAAGGTAAGCTGTGACAAAGCGAGAGAGAGGCATGGACATATATAAACTACCAAACGTAAGGTAGATAGCTAGTGGGAAGCAGCCGCATAGCACAGGGAGATCAGCTAGGTGCTTTGTGACCCCCTGGAGGGGTGGGATAGGGAGGGTGGGAGGGAGGGAGACGCAAGAGGGAAGGGATATGGGAACAGATGTATATTGTATAACTGATTCACTTTGTTATAAAGCAGAAACTAATTAAAAAAAAAAAAGAAAGAAACATGGCTTCTCCTTACTGTCCTGACTTCTCGGATACTGTGAGTAGCCCAGGGAGTGGCTGTAATGTTGAACAGATCACACATAGAACCCAAAGGGCTAAAGAACCCTGCTTTCACGGAAGGATTTATATTTATGTAAATCATGTAGCATTTTACAGTCTTTAAAAATCTACAAAGAAAAAAGTCTTTGAAAGAGAAAACTTAACACATTATGCCCAGTAGCAGATTCTGGAAGCAAATCTATTTATAAGTCATATCAGGAAATAATTTGATTCTAATACATTGCTTGTTCAGGGATGCTTTTTAAAAACATCTCCTTAAGAGCTATAAAAACTGGCTTCCCTAAAATCAGAGAGGGCTCAGATAGGACATTTATACAAAGCAGTGACTTTATAAATTTTGTTTGTTTGTTTTGTGCCGTATGCGGGCCTCTCACTGTTGTGGCCTCTCCCGTTGCGGAGCACAGGCTCCAGACGTGCAGGCTCAGCGGCCATGGCTCATGGGCCCAGCCGCTCTGCGGCATGTGGGATCTTCCCAGACTGGGGCATGAACCCACGTCCCCTGCATTGGCAGGCGGACTCTCAACCACTGCACCACCAGGGAAGCCCCAACTTTATAAATGTTAAGTGAAACTCCCTGAAAGTGTCTTTGTCATCTATTGGGTTGGCCGTCCACAACTGCCGCCTTCTCTCCATGTCCCATCAACTTCTAGGACCTGTCCCTCACACAGGTTTACATGGTTATAACCACCTTTGGGCTCTCAGTAGACCTGATAGCACCATATGAGCTGTCCCCACCACAGTAGGTTGGGTGGGCACCAACCCCCAACCTGCACTGGACCAAGAAGCCTCTTTGCAGGGGGATTGGGAAGCAGGTCTGAGGAATCCCAGTCTTTAAGGAGAGGAGATATAAATCTGGGAATTGTGGGTGACCATATTCCTCCCCCTGGAGTAGGGGAAGCAGATGTGCAAAAAGAGAAAGAATAATTCAGAGAAGAGTGCTGGGAAGGGCAGAGCGCAACAGGTGAGTTGAAAAGAGAGACCTGGGGCTTCTCTGGTGGCGCAGTGTTTAAGAATCTACCTGCCAATGCAGGGGACACGGGTTCGAGCCCTGGTCCGGGAAGATCCCACGTGCCGCGGAGCAGCTAAGCCTGTGCGCCACAACTACTGAACCTGCGTGCCTATAGAGCCTGTGCTCCACAACAAGAGAAGCCACCGCAATGAGAAGCCCACACACCCCAACGAAGAATAGCCCCCGCTCGCCGCAACTAGAGAAAGTCCATGCGCAGCATCAAAGACTCAACGCAGCCAAAAATTAAAAAAAAAAAAAAAAAAAGAAACAAAAAATAGAACTGGATGCCCTGGAGCCCTCATCCTGACGCAGCTGCACCCCCGCCCTTGGTTCTACACACCCAACACTTACAGGCAAGGGTTCTCCTCATAATGAATCCCCCTCGTTGGGGTTAAGTAGCCTTGAGGGTTTCTATCATACACAACCAAGAATCCTAACTAATCTACAAGTGATAGAACACTTTTGTTCAAGGGCACAAACTTGAAAGTTCAACTGAGGGAATTGTTGGAACTGATTCCAACTGGCTGAGTGCGGACAAGCCTCTCCTTCATTCTGGGCCTTAATTCTGGAATCGATTTCCAATATTCCCTTTGCCAAGTAATTAATTCACGGGACTAAAAACACAAAACAATCCCTTTCAGCAAATGTATTTCCTTTTAATACGGGAGAATCACAAAACACAACTCCTTTTTGTATAGTTATCAAAAACTCAATTCAGTATTTTGTCCAAATCTCTCAGAGCAAACCTAATACTTAACTTGTGCTACCAATATTGTGTAGAGAAATTTAACACTTGAGATTAGAAAATTGGGTATATATTGGTGTAAATTTTTTTTTTTTTTTTTTCTTTTTTTTCTTTTTGCGGCATGCGGGCCTCTCACTGTTGTGGCCTCTCCCGTTGCGGAGCACAGGCTCCGGATGCGCAGGCCCAGCGGCCATGGCTCACGGGCCAAGCCGCTCCGCGGCATATGGGATCCTCCCAGACCGGGGCACGAACCCGTATCCCCTGCATCGGCAGGCGGACTCGCAACCACTGCGCCACCAGGGAGGCCCGTGTAAATTGTTTAAAAAATGTTATTTTGGTTCCTTTTCAACCTCTGGATACTGGAGAGGTATCTAATTTTACCAATAAAGGAGTTTCCCAACAGTAGTGACTTCTAAACATGATGGATTTTTAGAGATTTGTCATCAAAAGCTGTAGCTTTGGTAGAGTGTTCACAAACACAGGTGCAAATGGATTGGCAAGAATCTAGAATCTTGAGCTGGTGGGAAGGAAACCACAGTCTGATCTTTTCACATTTCAGATGAGAAGTTTAGACCCAGCATGAGGAGGTCGCCCTTACTTAGCTAACTTGAACTAAAGAGGGGGCCAGACCTGGGTCCCAGCTCCCACCCCAAATTGTTTCTACAAGTCTCAGAGGCAATGTGTGAAGTGGTCCGTGTGCTCTCTGCCCTCTTCTCCCATCAAGATGTGGAGGTGACATGGGGCCATGAGGACGGCTCCTGCACAATGACCACAGGATGTCTGTGTGAACGTCAAAGGAAGGCATAAGGAGAGAAAAAGAGTGAGAGAACATTGTCATGGGAACGCCGAGGCAAACCACAAGATGAAAAAGTTGAAACCCATTCTGCTACCTCAGGTTTTATTTACTCAAATAATAAATCAAGACATCTGTGTCAAAACCAATGCAGTGTAAAACAGACTAAAGATGAGCTTTTGAATCTGATCAACACTGTCTTCTAAATACCAAAATCCTTTAAAAGGGATACCACTGCATCTTTATCTACATCACTGTTCAAATTACTATATGGCATTTGTGCAAGCTCTCTCTTTGTTCTAGCTTCTTTTAAAAATTCTAAATTGCTCACCAAGAATGATTAATATAATGACAGAATTATCTAGAATTTTATCTTTCTATGAGCAGAAGTTTCTAAACTCACAACAGGCCAGAAAAGTCAAATAGGCTTGAGAAATTAAGCATTTACTCCAGATGAGATCAACGACTTCCTCCTGGGGGTTAGGTGTACCTGGGGGTCAGTATTGAACTTCAGAAGAGAACTTCATTCAACTCGAGTCTAGTCAGAGAAAGAAATATCAGCCTTTAGGGAATAGACAGCAAACAATTGTGGCCCTAAAATTCTGTGGTGGGGATTTGTGTTACTGCCCAAAGATGGCACTGACTCATATCACTGGATGTTAACCCCCTTCCAAGGTTCATTCATTCAACTGGTTGTTCAGTGCTGGTCCTGTAGAGAACATCCCAGCTCCCGCTGAAATCCCATATCCCCTGAGAGATGCAAGCCCGCTGAGGGTAGCTTCCCTGCCCTGGAGCCGTTTGACAAAACAATTAATTTTTAGAGACAAGCGGAGGTAGATGAAATTAAATTATTTTCATACTTTTATTTCATTAAACAGTTTCATTCCCTTTCTGGATTCGAAGATTCATACTTAGCCTAGAAGGTCAGAGCTGGAAAGACCTCAGAGGTCAGACGGGGTCACCTCCCTTTGCTCAGTGAGTCGTCAGGGCACTTAGCTAGTTGGCTGGCAGAACCAGGCTTCATTTCATCTCCTGAATCCCAGCGCTAGTGACCTTTTCTCTAAATAAAATCTCTCTATCAAAAATTGATACACTTTACAGACATATTTCAGACCCTGGTTTTATTTTAAGGCAAAACAATCCAAGGCACAGAGGGTTAAAGCTATTCTCTCTGATCTGCTGTGTACAAACGGACCCCCCCTTCCCCTCAGCACCTCAGGGAATAACTGCCCCCCCACCCCCCCACACCCCATCCCTGTGCCCCCGCCCCCGCCCCCAGCCTCCAGGGAGGCCCTTTCTGTCCTGCTTACTTTCACTCTGCCTTCTAAACCCTGAACACTCCTAGCAGCTGGTGATGAAAACTCAAAAAGCTAATTGTTTTTAAGATGGGAGAGGAAGAGAAGAGGAAGACCAAAATAAAGAGGTAAAATCCTTGGGAAATTTAAAGCTACAGGTGGGGTTTGTAGAAATGGCATTTGAGGGGAATTTTTAATATTACTTACTGCTAATTTCCTTTCCTTTTTTTTTTTTTAAGTTGCTTTCTTGGGAAGGGAAGCTGTGAATTGGCTCTTTTTTTTTTTTTCTGGCTGCTTCGGGTCTTAGCTGTGGCACGTGGGATCTTCGTTGAGGCATGCCGGATCTTTGGTTGCAGCACGTGGGCTTCTCTAGTTGTGGCGTGCGGGTTTTCTCTTCTCTAGCTGTGGCGTGCACGTGGGCTCCAGGGCGCATGGGCTCTGTAGTTTGCAGCAGCTCGTGGGCTCTCTCGTTGAGGCACGCGAGCTCAGTAGTTGTGGCGCACGGGCTTAGTTGCCCCGCGGCATGTGGGATCCTAGCTCCCTGACCAGGGATCGAACCCGCGTCCCCTGCACTGGAAGGCGGATTCTTTACCACTAGACCACCAGGGAAGTCTTTCTAATGTCATTTACACACCCAAAGTCATTGTAATTTCAAAACATAAAATATGTACGATAGGAAGACTTAGTTAAAAAAATAGAAAATTCCCAAAATGATTGTAGAGAAAGCTTTTTTCCCCTCTCGTTTGACTTGTGTCTGTTTTCTGTGTCTTTGTATCTTTAGCCCCAAACTTAAGTCACATATCAGCAAGGCTAGGTCACTAGACCTGATCGTCCTGAAGCCCCTTCTCCCATGTCCCAGGAGTGCTTATAGGACCCCAGTCCCGGGGCTGGTGGGCTGCCTTCCGAGGAAGCCTCGCCCTCTCAGAAGGCAGTGAAAGCAGAGCTCCAGCCTCTGCATGGACCACAGGAGCTCTGTCCAAGCTGCTGAATCCTGGCCTCAGGACGCAGCAAGTCACTGACCATCCTCGAGCATCTGTGTCCTCATCCACAAAGTGGGCACAATGATAATGTATAACCTCCCAGAGTTGTGAGGTCCTGATAAGAAGGAATCATGCTTTGGAAGCTCTCTGTAGGGCACAGAGAGCTGTAGTTTTCACTAAAGCCTAGTCATGGTTTGGATGAAGAACTAAGTGATTGCTGTACCCGCTCGTTGTGATACTTGGATACATCAGCAATGTTCACTCTGGACCCCATTTGTTTCAACAATAAGGGAGTAAATTTAGCCATTTGGAGAAGAAAGTCTACACTTAGGATCCAGACTTTTTTGCTTGGGAAGTTGATACAAGGACCTCCATCCTATGCTACACATGGAGTAATAGATTTTGCTTCCACGTAAGCAATATTTTCACTTTAATAACTGTAGTAAATAATCACATTTGTGTGAGTGTACTGAGTGAAAGGCCTCTTCACTGATAGCTCACAGAAGACATTTTTAACCAGTCCGCTGTTACTCAGTGGTGACACACAGCTAAGTTCCAACTCATGCGAGGACAGGGCGGTGCTTGCGCACCAGTCAATCAGACCCAGGGAAACCGTCATGTGCCCAGGGCTGGGCGGATGGAAACCTCTCTTTGTTGATTTCTTCCTTTCTCTAAAGCCCAAGGCCAGGCAGGGGTCACCTGGCTAATAACAGCCATGAGGCACCTGAGGGGCTTGTAGTTCTGAAGGTGCTGATTTTCCAACTCCCTCTTCGCCGTGACAGAGAGCGTCACACAGTCTGACCAGCATGGTCAAGGTTAAGTTTAGCCCTGCTTTCTCTCCTGACCCCAGAGCCCCCAAACTGACCCCTCTAACTCCATGCTTCCCGGTCCTACCTGCTGTCCCACTGACTTTGCTTCTCCTCTCTCCCCTAAGATAGGGCTACTGAGGGACCCTCACTGGCCCCGTGGCGACTGCCAGGCAGGTGGCGTCCTCAGGGCTTTCTGATGGGAAAACTGAGAGCTCTAGTGGTTTGCTCAAGGTTAGGCGTTGAACCTGGGGTTTCCAGGTTTTTAGCCAGGAAGCTGGCCATCCTTGCTTTAGATGGGGCAGGTGTCTGGGGATCCATTAGCAAAAGTGGCTAAATGGGGCAGACAGGCAGAAATCTACCCACTTGGAGCAAGTCCCACAGTGCCTCTCCCTAGAGGACTGGCAACAGCTCTGAGGTTTTCTTATACCTGGAAGGCGGAGGAGAAAGGCGGGGAGATGGAGTTTTCAAGTCATCAGAGCAGCATTAAAGGACACAAACAACTACCGTGTGACCCCACATTCAGAGACTGGGCTCTGACGCACGGATATGTCATTCCTCTCAAATCCCTGTAGGAAACGCAAGATACAAGGACTAGGATGGAATGTAAACCATTTCTTAAGGAAGGCTGCTAGCATTTCTCTCCCTCCAAGAGTTTCCCTCCAAAGAGAACTCGAGCTCATCTTTTCTCCCTGATTCTCGACTGTGGCTGTAAGGGCTGCCTGTTACGGGGAAAGGGGCAGGAAGGAGGGTGGGGAGGCTCACGGGAGGGAGGCACAGGCTCCCGATGAAGCAGCGTCACGTCCACACCTCTGGGAGGCCCCTCTCCCGGCGCGGTGAATTTCATCCATTTCTCTGGTGACTTCCCCAAGCGTCCCTCCATGTGGACCCTCCACACAGTCCAGCAAGAGGCCCCTCCTCCAGCTCATCCCACCAACCCCTCCCTCACCCTCATTGCCTGTATATGGACAAAGTACAGCAAGATGTCCGTGCTATCGGGAAAGAGAAAACAAAAGCATAATTTTTAGTTTTGTCCACCCATTTTGGGATCAGTACACCTGAGCTGGGTGGAGAGGGGAGGCTGGGCTCAAGCACCAGCCCAGAGAGGAGGCTGAGTGGAGATGCAGAGAATAAAATGCGAAGAGCAAGGAGTAGGCTTGGCCATGACTGGAGCTGGGAGAGACGCTGGAAACCACCCAGTGCTACCCTCTCCCTTCTGGTGGGAAAGGAAGCAGGGCCTGGAGGCTGACGCCCGGGAAGCAGAACATCGACCTGCCGGCAGGGGTGGAAGGTGGTCCACTGGGTACAGATGGGGCTGAGTTCCGAGACTGCGCTCCAGTTCTGGAAACTTCCACAAAACCCACCGCAGCCTCCCCAAGCCCCCCTCGCCCATTCCGGAGAGCAGGATTTGCTTCTGCTCTTTCCTTTTTGGGAGGAAGAGGAGGATTTTTGCCTCATCACTTCCCAATGCCTTCATCTGAAGTTGGGGACAGGAGCCTTTGCTTTTCGGGTGGCTACGCAGATTAACACCCAGCCTAAGGGCCGGCACAGCGCAGGGCTCAACAAGTGTCCGTGTACCGCCTCCAGCCTCCCTCTCCGCTTTCCCATAAAGGGCGCTAGTCTTTGGCAGAAATCTTGGGAAGCAGCGACTCATTCTCTCCTTCCGCACGGTAAGCCGCTCGCGCAGGGAAGGTGGCGGAGCGCAGAGGAAGGAGCCAGGCCCCCAGCGGACAGGAGACCCCAGCGTGAGGAAGTGGGGGCCCTGCGGGCACGTCGGCCCCCTCTCTCCACTCTCTCGCTTCTCTGGGAAGAGCTCGGGTCTCAGGGATTCAGCCACGCGCACGTTCTTACCTTGAGAGGCAGGGCGGCAGGCGGGGCCGGGCAGCTCCTGCTGGTCTGGAGGAGCGCACGATGCCTGCCGAGCCTGGCGCTCCTGGGCCGCGTGGACGTGCCCGAGCCCTCAGCGCTCCGCGGGCGCCCCGGGCAGGGGGCCGGCGCCTCGCCACCTCCCCCGGACCCGGAGCTTTCAGCCGCGGCGGCGGCAGCCTGGGCCTGGGGAAGGGAGCCTCCCACGGCGTCCTGAGCCAGCGGGTCCGTGCCCCACACGTGCCGAGGGGGAGAACCGCCCGGCCAGGGCTTCCAGCCCGCGGAGGAACTGCGGCCGCCGTCGCCCATGCCGCGAGCCGGGCTAGGGGGTCTGCATGGCCGGGGCTGCCGCCGTCCACGGGTCCCGGAGGCGGGGGATCTGCGAGCGCGCCCCCTCCTTGCATCCACGTCCCGGGTTTTCTCCTCTCCCTCTTTCCGCTCGTCCCGAGCAGAGCAACTGGGAGCAGCTGGTGCCTCTGTCCCACGGCCCTGCCTCTGCGGGGGAGGGGCAGCCGGGCCCAGCGGGAGCCCGAGGGCCCGGCCTCCTGAGAAGCCGGTCCCGGGACCCGGGAGAGAGCGTCCCTCCTCCGGGCCCCCTGCGGCCGCAGTCCGGGCGGGAGCCAGGGCGGGGCGGGCGCGCGCCGTGGGGGGGAGGGGGGGCTGCAGCTGCACGGAGAGGAAGGAAGTTTTCATCTGCTGCTGCTCAGCCATGACCTCCAGGGGCTCGGCTGGTCCAGCCGGGTCGACTTTCAGACGTCGGTGCCCAGGGATGCGAAGACCGGCAGCTGTGGGCAGGCGTGACCTGGCCCCATGGCTCCACGACGGCCTGAGGAGGCAAATGATACACCTTCAGCCCAGGGGGAGTCTTCCCCCTGGAGTGGGGAAGCAGTGGGGATGGAGGTGACCCAGCCGCGGGTCTGGGCTGTGCATGAACAGACAGGCTGGGGAAGCGAGGCTGGCAGGGGACAGTCGGGACTCGGCTGCCCTCTCCCTAGTGTGTCTGATGGATTTCCTTCTGTTATCCGGCCCCCTCCCCATGTTTGAATTGAAGACACTAAAGTTACTAGTTTCCATGCTTATCCCAAACTCCATATTACCGACACCTGTTGTTTGGTGTCTGACCCTGAGACGGATGCATGTAAAGATGAGCCCCCAGGACCCTTCAGAGCTCACTTTCAATCTACCTTTGTTGCATCAGTGACACACAGTTGTAAACAACTTTAATGTTTTAATGAATTTCCACTTGAAATCATGTGGTTATTCAGGAATTCCCCAGGGGGTAGTCCCATAGTCCCACAGCAAAATACTGGGCATCTCTCTCTCTCTCTCTCTCTCTCTCTCTCTCTCTCTCTCTCACACACACACACACACACACACACACACAAATAGATAAGTAAAAATAAAGAGATGAAGATGAAAAAGAGAAAATAAGAAAGAGAGAAAGATGAAATAAGAAAATCTATCCAGGTGACAAATCAAGCAGGAGGTTTTTTGTTAAATTATTTTAAGAAATACTTCCGTTTTCTTAAACTGTGAGAACAATAGGAAATCACCTGAAAATGCATCCAGTAATTCACATTTAGAGGGTTACTACAGGCTCAATATCCCTCACAATGGAAAAGAGCCCTCTGAGCCCTGCTGACCTTGATCCTGGGGAGAGCACAGCAGTGGGTGGAAAAGGTCTTTTCTTTATCAATTTGGGCTTGACTGGGAGGGGAACCAGGAAATGATCCTCTGGGACAAACTGGCACATGGCCTGGAGAGCTGGCAGCGAACTAGCCTGAGCCACAGCCTCCCAACTCCTGGCCGTGACCTCCCACGGGCAGTGTACCTTCAGTGGCCGAGGGCACCGGCCCTGGCTGACCACCGCTGGCCGGGGCGGCTCCTTGGGAATTCTCAGCCTGGGTGGATGGGGCCCTGTGTTTGTTTTCCTTCTTAAACATCTTCACACAGCTTTTCCACCCAAGTTTATGGAGGCTTCTCCTCGTTTCCAGACAGCTGACAAATGACTCAGTCTACATGTGTCCAGAGCTGTCTGGGCCAGGCTCTGAACGCCGTAGCCCCTTTATAACAAACACCGTGACAGAGAAAATTGCAGCAAAACATATGACCAAGTCTCAGACTTATCCATTGAAATGATGACATATTGACCTGATTATATTTATTTTCAACCAAAATGCCATGTGAGTGAGGTCTAGGCCTCTTTATGTAACTCACTCTCCTATAAAAGAACTTACTTGGACATGGTAACCACTCAACAAGTATTGTACTAGTTGGTTAAGCGATTAACCGTGAATAAGGCCAGGTGGGGGGAGCTCTGTCTTCCTGCAGAACAGGAAATCTGGGGAGAAGTAAAGTACCATTGTCTTGTCTTAGCTTCCAGGGGCTCGAGCATCACACTAGGTGCCCTGCATGTCTGTTATTCACAATTCAACCCCATCTTGAGAGGCAGGGGGCAGTGTTTCCACTGCACAGGTGAGGAGGTGGAGCTCAGGGAGGGGAAATGATTGCCTTTTTACCACAGCTGCCCCAGATGCGCAGGGGCTTAAGGAACCATCAGATGAGAAGTTTCACTTCAACTCCAACCTGCAAATAAAACAATGTACCACAAAGTCTGTGGTAGTGGTGAGTTCAGGACAATTCTCTCTTCCGACTTGTTATTAGCAAGGCTGCCGCAGAGGTGATGACTGCCAAATGTTTCATGTCTAGGTTGTTTGGGCTGGCCTGGGAGGAGAGTAAACAAATGGCGGGGATGCCACTGGGGGGTTGACAGGAGGGCTGAGGGACTTACCTGGAGGACACGTGTAGGACACCTCCTTAGTATTGGGGGGACTTTTAGGGAGCTGGGGTTCTCTGTGAGAAATAGGGGCAGGTGCCAGAAAAACATGGGTTTCTGCTGTGATGTAAATAGCACAGGGCCTGAGAGCACGAGCTTTGGTGCTACACAGACATTTTTCTGAGCCCACTGTGTGGCTTTGTGACCTTGAGCAAGTTACTTAACCTCTCTGATAATCAGTTTCCCCTTCTCTGAGTTAACAATACCCACTTCATAGGGTCGTTGAGAGGATGAAGTGGAAGTGTCTGTCAACGCCTTATTTAGCATAGTATCGGGCGCAAAAAGGCTTCTCGATAAATGTTAGCATTTCTTAGAATGCATATGCACACACTTTTCAGGCCTACAAAGATTGGTTGACCCAATGGAACAATTTGAGCTGCTGCATGAAATCTTTTTTTTTTTTTTACCTGCAATGGCAATCATATGCAAGTTTGTACGCTTCCTATCTGATGGGTAAGCGTCCGAGGACTGAAGAAGTCACTGCGATGAGGGAAGGGTTAAGGTTAGGGTCAGCAGTGAGTTTGGGGTCTGGAGGTCTGACATGATCATTTATTAGCTGTGACTCACAGCAACTTTCTGACCCTCAGTGGACTTACCTGAGCAAAATATATTTCTGCCCTTTCTGTCTTACAGAATTGTTTTGAAGGTCAAGGGGGATAATCTGTGTAAGAGTACTCTGTAAACACAAAATTAATATTTATTAAGTCTTTACATCAGGATGGGTGTTGTTATAATAATATCATTAATAATAACTCTAAACTTAACCATCGTCTGATTTCTCTGAAAACTCAAGATCTCTTTGTCTGAAAGGATTCTAAATTGATTTCATATTTCTCCACCACCACTGACCTTCAAGATTCATAAGGTGTGAAGGCAAACAACAGATAATTTAAACTGGACTCTATTTCTGCTAATGACCTCTTCTCATCACTTCTAGAGAGAAAAAGAAGATTCTAGAAACTTAACACGGGTGGAGCGGGGAGTGGGCACTGAGGAGAGATGTCAGGGCTTCTCTCTCTCCAACCTTGGGACAACCTCATGCAGTCGGCAGCTGAGCCCCCTTCCAGAGACGCAGAAAGAGACCGAGAGCACTGGGGTCCGGGGCTCGGGCGCAGCAGTGGAGATTTTATCGAGTCTGGCTCCCCCCTCCCCTCTCTAGACCAGTGGACGGTGCACACAGACGGTCCAGGCCATCTGCTCCTCTCTCCAAACCTGGGCTCCCTGGAAAGGCCCACCCACCCACATGAGCTGCCTTGCTGCCCAGGGAGCTACTCGCTAAAGTTGTTTCCCTAGCGTGCTTAAGAGCTTAAATGATTTAAGATTGTACAAAATGGTACCTTATCAAGATCTGTTGTCTGAATTGAAGAAAAGTAATTCTCCCAAGAGTAGTGATTCCAGAGAAACAGTGTTAGAGGCCCATGTCCCGGGGGTCCCAAGGGCTCCTGGAAATACTCCATTCAGGAGTGACAGCCTCTCCACACTCACTCGTTCTCTCAGGGGAGTTCATGCCACCCGTCCCTGGCAACTAAATTGGGAGCCTTCTGGAGTCCCTGTGCCCAGTTTGGTCGTGACCTTCCGGCATTAGCGCCTGATAAGAAGAGAAGAAGGTGGTAACTATAGGCCTCTCCTGCCAAAGGATATGTTTTGGAAAATGCACTTTTAAAAAGAATTTTCTTCCTTCTTTTTTAAATTTTTCTTTTCTATTTTTGGCTGCGTTGGGTCTTCATTGCTGTGCGTGCGTGGGCTTTCTCTAGTTGCAGCGTGTGGGCTTCTCATTGCGGTGGCTTCTCTTGTGTAGCACGGGCTCTAGGCATGCGGGCTTCAGTAGTTGTGGCTCACGGGCTTAGACTTCAGACTCAGTAGTTGTGGTGCTCGGGCTTAGTTGCTCCGCGGCATGTGAGATCTTCCTGGACCAGGGCTCGAACCCGTGTCCCCTGCACTGGCAGTCGGATTCTTAACCACTGCGCCACCAGGGAATTCCCAGAAAATGCATTCTTGATTCAAGAAAGAACGAGAGACAAGGCGGAGGTGGGGGTGGGCCTGAGGGAGAGCTTGGCAGAAATGAAGCCTGAATGGTTAGAGGGGCAGAGAGAGTGGAACCGAGCAGAACTCTGTGGGGCCCCCAATTACAAAGGCCCCTCCATGTCCCCTGCCTCTTGTTTGTAGAAAAGCTGAAGTCTCCCAGGCCTCCCTGAGTCCAAAAGAGTGAGCCCAAGCAGCTAATGATCAGGAAAACAGGGTCCCAGACTCAATGTCTGATGCACACTCCTGAGCTGTTTTACAGGTACTGTAACTGCCACCAGAGGGGAAAAGCTCACTACATGATGACCAGACTGCAGCCATGACATAAGTGCCCCACCCTGAACAGTACTGAGTCTATGGCTAGCACAATTCCAAGAACTGGCCTCAAGAGAATGGGATTAGCACTGTTGCTCATGATCATCTATTCCTTTGTGGGCATCAAAGTAATTATAGCTTGCTCTGCCCATATACATAAGCAGGCAACCAAAACTGTCAGCAAAGAGATACTACAGATGCATGTCAACATCTTCCACTCTAAGACCTCAATGCCCTTTCTCAGCATGAAGAAGTTACAGAAGAAGTACCTTCGTTCCTAATCCCATAGAAAAGAAATGATACCTGATGGGGGCGGGGTGGGATGGGGTGGGGGTGGGGGATTTGCAAGCAGCTCTTTGCAGGAAACTGCCCTCAGCAGGAAACCCCCTTTCTTGTTACTTTAGCAAAGCATCTTATGGAAAAACCTGAACAAACTTTTTAGCTAACCCAATACATTGTAACTAACCTTAAACCAGGCACCCCCATGCTCTGTTCATCTCCAGCCCAAGCACACTTTTCAAATCTGATCACACAATACCTTGCCTAACTTGTTGGTTCTTTCCTTAGATCAGAGAAGTAGAAATGAAGAATAAGTAATTAACAGATGATGAGATCTCTTCCCTAGCTTCCCCTTCAGTAATCTTGTGAACAGACTGTGTGAACAAGACAGCATCTAAAGAAAATCACAAGAAGTTGAGAAGCCTGCACGCAGTGGGGAAGGGTGATGACTCTGACCCTTATCTCAGTGATTAGCTGAGATTATGCCCCTTTTTTTCCCTTTAAAAACTGTCATGGCTGAGTAGAATCTTCAGAATTGGTCTTGGGACATGAGTCCACCTTCTCCCCAGATTGCAGGCCTTTCTGATTAAAGCATTTTTCCTTTCTACCAACCACTGCGTCTCAGGTATTGATTTTTTGGTTTGTTTGTTTGTGTTTGTTGAATTTTTGAATTTTATTTTATTTATTTTTTATACAGCATGTTCTTGTTAGTTATCTACTTTATACATATTAGTGTATACATGTCAATCACAATCTCGCAATTCATCACACCACCACCACCACCCCCCTGCTACTTTCCCCCCTTGGTGTCCGTATGTTTGTTTTCTACATCTGTGTCTCTATTTCTGCTCTGCAAACCAGTTCATCGGTACCATTTTTCTAGGTTCCACATATATGCGTTAATATATGATATTTGTTTTTCTCTTTCTGACTTACTTCACTCTGTGTGACAGTCTCTAGATCCATCCATGTCTCTACAAATGACCCAATTTCATTCCTTTTTATGGCTGCGTACTATTCCATTGTATATACGTACCACATCTTCTTTATCCATTCATCTTTCGATGGGCATTTAGGTTGCTTCCATGACCTGGCTATTGTAAATAGTGCTTCAATGAACATTGGAGTGCATGTGTCTTTTTGAATTATGGTTTTCTCTGGGTATATGCCCAGTAGTGGGATGGCTGGGTCATAGGGTAATTCTATTTTTAGTTTTTTAAGGAACCTCCATACTCGGGTATTGATTTTTGGGTGGTGAGCAGCCAGACCTGAGATCAGTAACAAGAGCGACGGCAGGAACCCTGCTCAGGCCTCAGGACTTTCCAGGATATTCTGTCTACTGGTTAGAAATGCACCTTCACAGCTGTAGCTTGGTTTCCTTCATTATCATAAGGAGATTTGCCTAATAGTGAGCTTGATGGTGGCGACAGTGAGAGCTGCCATTTATGGAAAATCTCTTTTATGCCTGACACGGCCAAGGGCACTTTATATATATGACTTCTCACCCCCAGAGCAAGGTAAATGTTGGACTCTGTCTCAAAGACAGGGACACAAAATCTGCAGAAGTTAAACTGCTTTCCCAAAGCGACATAGCAATGAGGTGGACCCAGGTCTTTCAGGATCCAAAGTCCATGCCCTTTCCACAATGCCACATTGCCTCCCAGTGAATATATTTAGAGGACAACGTTATCTTCCATTTTACAGACAAAGACTTGAGATTTGGAGAGGTTAAAAAAAGACAACTTTTCTCACATCCTCCCCAGGTTCCAGGGGCACGTGGTCCTCTCAACTCCTCCACTCTTTACTTTCTCCAAACCCAGTCCCCTGTGACTATTTTTTCCTCTCCTCCAAAAGCAAGCCGGGCTCATTTCTTCAGGAGATGACACTGTGTCAGATAGTCCCCTTGTGATGACTATTTATGGAGGAACCAGATGGGAACGCTTGGGAAATGCTCTGATTAGAAAGAGGCTTTCATTTCCAACCTGCTTCTATTTCCTTTACTGCCTGCCACCCAACTCCATACACACATGGGTGTGTTCTGAGCGATTCTTTGTATGTTGTTGCTATGTGTCTACCCTGGCATCTGATCACACAGGCTGATGCTTTTGAAGTAAATGGAAAAAGTTCTTGAACAGATCAGAGCACTGGCCTGAGGAACTTGAACGCTCCGTCCTGTGTTGAGCTCAGATGGCCATCCTCTTGTTCACGGTTCTGAGACCCTTTCTACTACGAGACACTGGGCAGTTAGAGGTGGGGTCCTTGCAGGGAGCAGGGCCACTCCACTGAGGGGCTGGGGTGGCGGGGAGGAGAAGGGCGGCTTGAAGGGGAGGAGTGTGTTTGGGGTCTGTGTTCGCTGAGGCCCAGGCCAGAGCCAGAGGCTGTACCTCTTCACTTGGTCTGTAATTGTCCCTTGGGGAAGCCATCCTCACAGGGCTGTGAGTTTACTGGAAGGAGCCTTCATGGAAGCTTGATTAGTTGAGTAACAATGATTTCAAGTGCACATTTTGTAAGTTCCAGGTGAACTTGGTGACGGCGCAGTTTGACCCCACGTGCCCAGCACCTCCCATCTGCTCTCCTGTTTAGTCCTCAGGATGCAGAGCCTGAGGCCCAGGGAGGTGGGTCAACTTGCCCACTGCCGCTGACCAGAGGCAAAGCCAGCCCTCAGTCCTTCTGTCATAACTGCACACAGGGCCCCGATGGCACCAGGTGCCTCCCAGACCCACCCAGGCCACACTCCCTGCCACCCCCTCGCATCCTGGCGGTGCCCACCCCATCCTGGCCAACCAACTATACTAATGCTCTGCACCTGTCTTCCAAGCCCCAGGTCTGCACGCCTATGACCCTAGGTCCCCAGTGTCTCCAGCGTTGTCAACTCCATAGACAGTGGTTTGCCTGCACCATCCCTGCTTTCCCAGACTCTCCTCCCACTCTTCCCCTGTGGGGTCCCCTCAGACAGGACAGGTTCCCCAGGGCCACCGTGCAAAGCCTCCACCCAGACCCTGGCTGAGCTCTCCCCTTCCCTGTCCTCCCCATCCTTGCTAGACACTCTGGCCATCAGTAATACTTCCCTTTCTAGCACTTACTGCCAAAAACATTCATTCTGATGCCAATGGTAGAAGTAAGAAAGAAAAGACAGGAAAGAAAGAAGTTTTCAAAAGGCTTTAGAAATTTCCTTTTTTCTAACTCCTGACACAGTCTCAAAAGCCATTTGAAATATTTTAATGTTGCAACTCTTCTCCCATAAGTAAAATATTAGGCTCAATTGTAAACTCAGATCAGAACTACATATTGGTAATTTTTTAATATACACCAGACTACAAAGTTTATTGAGACTCTATGGAACTATGACTAATTCAGCAGTGAGCTTGAAAAGCTATGTGTCTGATATACTTGCATAGTGAGGCACCGTTTACATAGAAGCGAAGGAGGTTTTATCAGGTCTTAACAGGAACAGTTGTACCCGTATGACGAGCACCCTCTTTTCACCCTCTGGTAACGGCCCTGCATGAAGGCTTTGAAGGGAAAACACAGTGATCCTCAGCCCTTGCTGGGGAGTTTGATCTTTTACCCTACTCCCTAATTCCTGAAAGGGTAGAATGATCCAGAAGTCAAGTACCAGTCACCTGGATCAGTGTTAAACAGAATCTCTGTCTCAAAAAAGGTACAATGTGATCACTTAAGCAATAGGGAGGGAGAAATCTAGAATTAATAAGGCTGGATAATATTGGGGATCCTTACTTGTCCAATGGATTCCCAGCTTCCGTTTTAGGATTTCCCAGCTTCTGCTGTACTTTTTTTTTTTTTTTTAGTTTTTTAAAATACATTTATTTATTTAATTTATTTATTTTTGGCTGCGTTGGGTCCTCATTGCTGTGCGCGGGCTTTCTCTAGTTGCAGCGAGCAGTGGCTACTCTTTGTTGCAGTGCGCGGGCTTCTCATTGCAGTGGCTTCTTTTGTTGCGGAGCATGAGTTCTAGGTGCGCGGGGTTCAGTAGTTGTGGCTCACAGGCTCAGTAGTTGTGACTCACGGGCTCTAGAGCGCAGGCTCAGTAGTTGTGGCACACAGGTTTAGTTGCTCCGCGGCATGTGGGATCTTCCCGGACCAGGGCTCGAACCCATGCCCCCTGCATTGGCAGGTGGATTCTTAACCACTGCGACACCAGGGAAGCCCTCTGCTGTATTTCTTTTTTTTTTTTTTTTTTTTTTTTTGCAGTACGCGGGCCTCTCACTGTTGTGGCCTCTCCCGTTGCTGAGCACAGGCTCCAGACGCGCAGGCCCAGCGGCCATGGCTCACAGGCCTAGCTGCTCCACGGCATGTGGGATCTTCCCGGACCGGGGCACGAACCCGTGTCCCCTGCATCAGCAGGCGGATTCTCAACAACTGCGCCACCAGAAAAGCCCTGCTGTACTTCTTGACAGGAGCTTCAGGCTGCAGGAATGCCCCCCACCAGAGACAAACCTAGGCTTTGGTCTGCAGAGAGTGATGGAGAGGAAGGAGCCGTGGACCAGACTGCAGTACTAGCCTCACACCTTACCAGATGCACAGATGTGAGGGTTCAACTTCTGCACGTAAAATTTTTTTTAATTTTTATACTTTAACTTCAGAATGTTACTGAATATAGTTTACTTCATAGTGTTACTGAATAATTACCATGTTAGGACCAGAGAAGGGAATTTGAATCCTGATGCTTTCTTTTAAGATAAGACAAATAGATTGAACAACTGATGTCATTGCCAGGCAGTGACACAAGTTCACTATTTTAACGTATGCTACCGAGCATCTCCTGTGTGCCAGGTGCTGTGAGTCCTGTGTGGCAGGGCCACAGAGGTGAGACTGCACTGTCAGTACCCAAAGCAGCTCAGACCCTGTGGCGTGCAAACTGCACAAGCAAGTGAACGTCCTTAGAGGCTCTGACACCAAAGCGCCACAGGGCTCAGAAGAAGGAACATCATAGCAGAGTGGGGAGAGTCAATGGAAGACGGCCTTTGTGGGCTGAACGTTTGTGTCCCTCCAAGATTCACATCGAAAACTAGTCCCAGAGGAATTGTGTTTGCAGGTGGGGCCTTTGGGAGATAATCAGGCCATGAGGGTAGAGCCCCTTTGGTGGGATTAGTGTCCTTACAGGAAGAAGCCAGAGGGCAGTTCCTGCTCTTTCTGCCACGTGAGGACACACCAAGAGTCAGCAGTGGGCAACCAGGAATAGGGATCTCGCCAGACACCAAGTTGGCCGGCACCTTGATCTTGTATTTCCCAGCCTTCAGAACTGTGAGAAATACGTTTCTATTGTTGATAAGCCACTCGGTTTATGGTATTTTGTGATAGCAGCCCGAGCTGAGACGGAAATGGGGTGCCGCTATAATAAATATCTAAAAATGTGGAAGCAGCTTTGAAACTGGGCAATAAAGGAACTTTTAAAGGCAGTGCTGGTGCAAGCTCAGAAAAGAAAGGAGAGCTGTAGAGAAAGCTTCCATCTCCTTAGAGATCACATAAATAATCATGTACAGAATGTTGGCCGATATACGGATGGAAAAGGCCATTCCGATGGGGCCTCAGATGGAAACAAGGAACGTGTTCCTGGACAGTGGAGAAAAGGCAATCCTTGTTATAAATTGGCAAAGAACTTAGCTGAATTGTGTTTGTTTCCTAGTGTTTTGTGGAAGGCAGGACATGTGAGTGATAAAATTGGATATTCAGCTGAGGAGGGTTTTTTTTGGCTGCGTGGCTTGCAGGATCTTAGTTTCCCAACCAGGGATCAAACCCGTGCCCCCTGCAGTGGAAGCTCGGAGCCTTAACCACTGGACCACCAGGGAATTCCTAGCTGAGGAGGCTTCTAAGTGAAGTGTTGAAGGAAAGGCTTGGCTCCTTCTGATTTCTTACAGTAAATTGTGAGAAGAGAGAAATGGCTTGAAGATGGTATTATTAAGCAAAAAGGAACTAGAACTTGAAGACTTGAAAAATTATCATATTACAAAGAAAATGAGAAAGCATGTTTGGAAGAGAACACTTAGGGTGTGGCCAGGCGACTGTTTGATAAGTAGATTAGTATGAGTGTGAATTGCGTCAGAGAAGACTTGAATAGACGACTCTCCAAAGGAGACATACAGATGGCCAACAGGCACATGAAAAGATGCTCCACATCATTAATCATCAGAGAAATGCAAACCAAAACTACAATGATAGATCATCTCACATCTGTCAGAATAGTTATCATCAAGAAGTCTGCAAATAACAAATGTTGGTGACGGTGTGGAGGAAAGGGAGCCCGTGCACAGTTGGTGGGAATATAAATTGGTGCAGCCAGTATGGAGAACAGTATGGAGATTCCTCAAAAATTAAAAATAGAACTACTATATGATCCAGCAATTCCACTCCTGGGTATATATACAAGGAAAACGAAAACGCTAATTTGAAAAGACACATGCACCCCAATGTTCATAACAGCATTATTTACAATGACCAAGATATGGCAGCAACCTAAGTGTCCATCAACAGATGAACGGATAAAGAAGATGTGGTATATGTATACAATGGAATATTAGCCATAAAAAAGAATGAAATTTTGTCATTTGCAACAATGTGGATGGACTTAGAGGGTATTATGCTTAGTGAAATAAGTCAAAGAAAGACAATTACTGTATGTTATCACTTATATATGGAATCTTAAAAAATAGAACAAACAAATGTATGTAACAAAACAGAAACAGACTCACAGATATAGAGAACAAACTAGTGGTTACCAGTGGGGAGAGGGGCACGATGGGGGTATGGGATTAAGAGACACAAACTACTGTGTATAAAATAGGTGAGATAAGAGCCAGCGTGGAGCACCAAGGTGTGCTGGGCACGTAGTCATGCCAAGCAGGCAGGTGCAGATGACGCAGGTGTGCAGGTCTGGTTCACCTTCTCCTGGCGGACCAGGCAGAATCAGCAACCTCAACCAGGCATGCGTGGATTTGCTTCTCACCCATGCTCTCTGCATTTTAGAAGGAAATCCTGCAATAGCAGAAAAAAGGCCTTATTTATCCTGAAAGGCCCTGTCAAGTACAAGAGGAGTGAGGGGTTGAGGGCGGCAAGAAACACTTAAAAGTGCAACTGTTTGGAAACAGAATGCTTTTCGTTAGGTCTGTGCAGCTGCTTAAATAATGGAAAATGACTGTTTATTCCATTTCACACACATAGGCCTTAAAACCCCTTTTTAAACTTCGCTTCACGTATCTCCACCTGGTAGTCAAGGGAGAGGAAAAGGTCCTTGCTTGTGAAGCAACTTGGAAGATGCCAGGAAGGCCTACCTGGCCTAAATTTATGCTTATCAGAGTGACATAGACCCAAAAGATCTACCCCAGGGATTCATTTCTCTGGGTTAATCATTGCCTTGGGGGTGAGGGTGGATTCTCCTTTAAAACACTAATTACTCTGGGAGGAGCAAACCGACCACACCCTAGTGGTTTTCTTAGGCTGCATCCTTAGGAGGGCCCAGGGGCGCAGACTGGGGGAACAAGCCTCACTCACCGCCCCAGGGAGCTCCCCACAAGCCGAGGACCTGGGGCGGCTGAGGAAGATAAAGGGTTAATGAGCTCAGTGTTTCCAACTGTAGTTGCAGCCTTTTCCTTTAGTCACTTTCTACTTCTAAAGTAGCGTAAGTGACGTGAAAAATTTTAAAGATAATTTTCGTCCTTTCCAGCTCTTTGTTATTACAAATATTTGCTTCTGAAAGAAACATGTTCGCACATGTACACTTATGTGACTGTGCTTTTTTTGGTTTGTTTTGCGTTTAGCAAGAGGAAAAAAACAGTTAACACTAAAAAAAAGTCCAGCCAAGCAGAAAATTGGGAACAGCAGCAGCTGTGAGAAGAGATGTGCACACGGGGTACAAATGAGTTTCCCTTCCCCCCACCACCTCGTTTCCTCATCTGTAAAATGACAATGGTAATGATGTCTCCCTTGTGGAATAGAAGCAAGGACTAAATGAGATACTATACAAGGAAGCAGTTTGTACGATGGATACTGCTGTGCACGGATGCATAGATGGCTCCACTCAAGGTTACAATATATCCCTGACAGACGTGTCCTCCTGCACGTGGCTCACACCAGTCTTAAAAAAGTATAGGAATTAGCCAGTGAAAGAGGAGGGACAGCATTTGTGTTCGCAATGAAAAAAACACAGGCAAAGAAACCCGAGGCCTGCAATGTGCAGGGCTGGCCGGGGCTTGCGGAACTGCGAGGCGGGGCAGCGATGAGTCTCAAGCGGGTTGGGCTCGGTGCCCCGTCAGGTTTGAGGCCGACAGCAGCAGTGGGAGCTGACCCCGCAGGGCATCACATGCCATGTTAGGGAGCTTGGATTTTTATTCCCTAGAACACTGTTTATCTATTGTGTTCAGTGAAATGTTAACAGACATGTTTGTTAAAGTTTCTATAGTCCAGCAAGTTCAGGATTAAATAGTAAATCCCGTTTCTTTGCTGCAGGACTTGTCAGAGCCTTTACTACGCTAAGGTGCTCCACAAACCTTCAATAAGGGCAGGCACTCTGCCGTATTTCTTCACGTTTGACAGGAGGACCTTTTTTCTGACCCTGCCCTCTCTGGAACGCCCACTGCACCAGGGTTTCCATCTTCTAGCTCCACAGTTGGGAAATGCTGCCACTTCAGGGTCACTGCATGTCTGTGCTTGTAAACGTTACTGTGCTTTTCCAACCTTTCCTGACCCTCTGTCTGCTCGCCAAGACCCCGTCCCCACCTTCTCTTCTCAAGGGCCCTGCTTCTTCCCCAGTGGATGAGTGTACAGGAAGGATGACGTCAAGCTGGGCCGGCCCTTGGCCACATCCTAACGCATCCACGTCTGCACACTCTGTCCTAATTCGTTCCAGAGATGGCGTCCGTCTTTCCTAGGGTGCACGCCAACATGTCAGTCTAAGAAGAGGGAAGCACTGTCAGCGAAGGGATGCTACCTGCTCCAGGTCACAGAGCTGAAATAGACGGAGGCCTGGCTAGAACCCGTCTCAGCTGCGGCTTCGGGACCTTCCGCAGGTCCCACTGCCATCCAGACGCCCGGGAGGTAGTCCTGGTCCGAGAACGTGGCAAAGGCACGTCATCAGTACAGCGTTTATACCAGCACAAGATTATTTAGTCAGATCTTGAATATCTGTGGTAGAAATCTCTCAAGTTTCTTTTACTAGAACTATTTTGTTCCCTTTCTTTTCACTACAGTTTCTTCATCTAAACCACTCTCAGTCCCAGAACTACCAGGGATTCATATATGCTTTCTGCCCTAACAATTAAAACAAAAACTAATTTATTGAGCTGCCTTTCACAGGCACTCCGTCATTTTTGCTCTTTTCCCAGCACTTTCTCTGGTTCCCACCGTGCTGGGGATGCCCAGGAGGTGGGCGCGAGACGGGTACCCTAACCCTGCAGCAGCTTCAGCAAGCTCAGCATCACCACCTAGAAACAAACACTCCGGGTGTGTTGGCTTCACTTAACATTTTTGGATTTAGAGACAACACATGAACAAAATAGCCATTTAAAGCGCTTTGCCAGGGGTGGCCTCTTGGCATTGAGTCAATGAAACCCCCTTCTTTCTCCGCTGCTCATTTCTCTTGGCACTTAGAGTAAAGCTGTTCCCTGGCCTCTTTCTTTTTCCAGGTACTTCGGGTAGAATTAGTTTCTGTTTATTTGTTTTTAAATACATCTTTAAAATCTGTATGACTGTTTTCGAAGTTTTCAAAACTCATAGCTACTTTAATCACTTTTTCCGGGCACTGTTTCAATCCAGATACTTTGAAGAAACTGGGCCTTAGAGCTGGCACACACATGTCCTGAATAAGGGCCCTTGTTCTCCAAGTTTAAAGCAATCTGAGTTGGAAGGAGTGAGACGTTGCTTGTGTTTAAAAATAGCCAGCTGAATATGGGAGGCTTTTTCCAATTACTGTGGAAAGATACTTTCAGGCCCGATTAGCCCCCAGACCACAACTATAAGTGTTTTACAGCTTGTGGGCATAAATATATTTGAGATAATTTGGGACAGTCATTCAAAAATTGATCATTTGAACATGACAAATCCAAGGCTGAACTATTTGATCAAGTCAAATATTGCTAATTCTTCATGAAGAATAAAATTAATTACTATATGTAACTTAGTTCAACCATACATTCACACAGCATATTTACCTTTTTAAAGAATATATGTGTATATATATATTCAAAGAGTATATGTGTATATAAATATATATATACTTATCTGCTGAATCATTTTTTCTTCCCAGCAGCTTTGCCTCCAATTTCTTTCTGATTTAATCCATCCCTTATGCTGTTGCTTGGGATACCTGCCCATAGCACATGCATGAAGCCATGACAGATAAAGGAATTATGGCATCTGTAAACGATGATTAGAATGGTGGAGTATGGGATCGAATCTAAGCAAGAGGGGAGCCATTCATGAGGCTACTGATGGACAGGGAAGAAGTGGGAGACTCAGTGAAGTGTGAGTCATGATGAGATTGGAAGCCCTCTAGGAGAGATACTTGAATAACTAAACTAGAAGGACATGGATGGCCTGGGAGCTGGAGGTTGGCCTTCAAGCTTTCAGAGGTGGTGCAGTGTCCAGGGGCAGTGTCCGGGGGCAGCTGTCGGAGTGGGCAGCTGCTGGAGAGGGAAGAAAACACCATTTGAGACACGACATGAAGAAACTGAGATGCTGGGGAACCTAGATGGCCTCCCCTGGGAATGTCTAAGTCACAAAAAGGATGGAAGTTGAGTGGTAGGAAGCCCAGGAACCAGTGAGTGAAGAGGGTGGCTGAGAGATGACAGAAACCAGGGAGAAGCCCAGGGAGGTGGGGGGAGCATGTCCGAGTCACATGAACGTCAGAGGCAAAGGTCTGACAGGAAAATGGATGCAACTGTGTGAAGGTAGCAGAGGTAGGCACGGAGGCACCCACCCCCCTTCCTGGGGGCCCCGGTTACATGGCATATGGGAGGGAAAACAGCCTTGAGTGTCCGTGGGAGAGCCGTCTCAGAGAACCGCCCCATTTCAGAGGAGAGGCCGTGAACAGAAGGCAGACTCAGGCACACCAGGGCCTGTACAGTGGTGTACGGTGATTGCTCAGGTGAAGGGAGATGGGGACTCGGGGCCCATGGACGCGTGCACAGCGATGAGCCTGCTGGCCTCTTAGAGGGTGGGCTTCAGCCTGGCCGTCTCGGGCCACAGCCCTTGTCGTCCAGGGCGGCTGCCCTTACAGTGTGCCGTGTGTGCTTCCGGGTCCTCACGGTCCCCAGACACACTCTGGATCGTCCCACCTCTGCCCTCGGCCCCCAGCACCCCACGGGAGATGCCCTATTTCAGTCCCATCTGTCTTCAACGCCTGACACAAAAGCCACCCTTTCTGCAAAATCCTGCAAGTCACTTCCAATCAGAAACAACCACTCTGGCTTCTGGATTTATGTCAGTGGAATGAGATGGAATTCGAAATGGAATGTTTCAAAACAATTTTTCCCCTGCTCAGCAGAAAACCTTTTTTCTGTGCATTTTGGAGGGAGGTGATGTATCTTAAAGGGGGGCCCCTGTGTTTCTAAGGCCCCCATGCTTCCCTTCCGGGGAGAGGAACGGGTTTTGTGTTGCCCGGGATGGGGGTTCCAGGCCAAGGGAGCATTGGGCCCCGCCTGAGGCTTTGGTGAAGGAGAGCTGAGATGGGTGGGGGGTGGAGCTGGGGAGGGACCGCGGAGGGAGCCCGGGGAAAGGGACAAGGGCCGCTCAGAGAGCTCACATGCCTGCGTCCATCCTGCGGCCCGGGAGCTGCTCCCAGGGAGCACGAGGGTGAGGACGGGCAGGGACTGACTGCAGCCCCTCCGGAGGGGGCATCGCCCATCTGGCCCGGAGCCGGCACCTGTCTGATGCCCAGTGGATGCAGGTGCTGGCACTGCCGTGTCCGCAGTCCCCAGCGAGGGACCTGGCGCATGTGCGGTTGGGACTCGGTGTAGGTGTACTGAGTGAAGCAAACATCCTGTGAGGTGGGTGGGATAGGTCTCATCCTCCGCACTTTACTCCTGGAGATTCTGAGGCATAAGAAGGTTAAGCTGACATCCATATGTTTATTTAAACAGTAACTGACAGGAACAAAACCCAGGCTCCCCAGGGACTGGTGTCATAGCCATTTGTTTTCCCCAGCTACACAGCTTCCCTGAACAGAGATTGAGGCTATGTCAGAAAAGAAAGGCAGAATTTTTTGATCCTGTATTAAAATTATCCCTTTGGTAGAGAGATCATTTTCTGTGAAGCAACCCTTTTGTTTGCATAAACAAAAGGCCACTTAAAGACAATCTCCTCATGTGAACCTGTGGTAACCACAGGGTAAGACTTGGAGTGAGTGTGGACAGGACCGGGAGGTGATCTGCAAATTAAAGTGGTTGTAGAGTGAGGCTGGGGTTATGATAAACCTCCTGACTTTTCTTTGATACCTAACTTATTATTTTTATGCTGCATTCTCAATAGATGCCTAAGAAATTCTCAACTTTAGAATAAGGCAACAACTAATAGCACTTGTTGAATTGCTGTTAAAAAGAATCACAGGTAAACAATATTTTCTTGTCTCTGCTCCTGGAAGACAGGAAGACAGTTGTTGAGACGGGAGCAGCGTCAGGGAACCCCCAGCCCCTCTCTGGAGGCATTCCACTTGGGATGCAAAAGCCCTGGTGTCAACTGGGGACTCTATGGGTTGAACGCCACTGTTGCAGGTGCCTTTTGTGATTCTGTTCGGGGACGTGCAATTGTGTGGGAGGGTAGAGAAGTGGCTGAAGAGCAGGCCTGGGGGTGGGAGGGGACCACGCTGCCTATGACATTAGCTCCACGTCTTCCTCATCAGGCCCAACTCGTCCCCAGTCCCTCCCTGCCCAGCTCTCACCAGCTGTCACCCTGACACTTCCGGCTGGCAGTTCCTGAGCGAGTTCTGATGAAGGCAGATGACAGGGCACCCAGATCCATCAGAGCAGGGCCTTGAATTAGACTCGCTGCCACAGGCCTGGGGGCCAAGGCATCCTCAGGCCCCCAAGTCAGAGCCATCCCCTGAGTCCTGCATGTAGGAAGCCTGACCAAACTAATGTCTGCTCTTAGAAGGTGGGACCGTGTTTCCCTTTAGGTTGTGTGAGTAGCTCCCGTGAGGGGGCAAGCAGGGACTTCTGGGGGTCAGTCAGGCTCTCCCTCCTGATCTGGGTGTCACCTGGGTGTGTCCAGTTTGTGAGAATCCCCTGAGTCAGGCAACACTTAAGATGCGTCCACTTTTCTGTGTGTAGATTATAATTCAGTAGATCAAAAGTAAAGAAGAAAAGAAGAGAGGGAGGGAGGAAAGGACAAAGGGAGGGAAGAGGGAAGGGAGAAAGGGAGAGTGACGTAAAGCCAGATCGAGGCACCTGGACCTGATTCAACAGGTAAACGTGTGAACTCCAGTCGTCCCGTTGGGACAGGACAGGACAGGAGCATTATTGTAGGAAGATTGATTGTGGAGAGCATTTGAAATGGGATGAGGCTGAACCAAGAAAACAAAGGAAAGGTTACAGTGGCCTTAGTCTGGGGATGAGGCTTAGATTAGATACGTGGGGATGTTAAGAGGGTAGGGGGCCAGTTACAAGGTTACCTTTCCATTCATGAGCCCTCATGCAGCACGTGCTGCCGGCTGCTTTCATAAGCTAGCATTTCATATCGTGCTGCACAACATTAAAATTCACTTCCTTTACACAGTAATCATGATGCTTGCTGTTATCGGCTGGGCAGGGCCCAGGACAACCCACTTAGACGTGCTCGTCCACAGCTGAGCTCCAGAGCTCCAGCCTGGTGAGCCTCTGCTTCCAGATGTGTGCCCTTTGTCAGGAGGCCCCAAGGTACTCTAGCAGAGACCAACCGTGTGATTGGCAACATGAACCTTGTTTTTTTTGTTTTGCTTTGATTTGGTTTGGTTTTTAATACATCGTGATAACGTTGGTGTCAAACGATTAGTCTGCCAGATAAAACTACTAAGACCAGTTCACAAGATTGATTTAATAGCAGAATACTGGAGATTGAAGAGAATATTGCTTTCCAAAGTATATAATGAAGATTTTAAAGATTGGATAGAACAGATCAAGCTTGTTCTTTGGAAAAATAATATGAAGCACAGGGTATTAGCACAAGGTCCTTAGTAGAATTTAGATTTATGCAAATGTTCAGTGTTCCATAAGCCAAAATTAACAAACTTAGAATGACACAAGTCTGTTGAAATATGATGCAAACTAAACATTTTAATGCATCTTTCTAGAATTCAACAGAATGTTGACATCTAAATTTACATTATGCACCTCATTTAATTTCTGCATGATGAACCAACAGGCAGAAATAGATGAATTGCTGACACATTGACTTTTTTCCAGTTCCTAGAAGGAAAACAAAGGTTTGTAGTCAGAGATGAGGGAGGAGTTCAACTGGTCCGTTAGTGTGTGTAAATCCATAATTATGCACACAAGTAATTTCTATGTGCTGCACTAAATATGTTATTATTATTCAGCTTTGCTGCAATGCCTGTCGTTGAAACATAAGCTAATTTTATTAAGTTCCTCAAAGCCTGGGAGAGTCTTAGTTACACGCCGGTTCTCTACTCATTAGCATTGACCTCTATGGGTTGTTTGTTAGGATTTTTCTTTTTGGCCTTCCGCCCCCAAGTTAACACCCCTTTGTTTCATAATCCATACAGTCATCATGCCCTCTGGACCCAGAAGAGAGGCAGATGAATGGAAGTATTGATGCCAATTTTACAGCTTCCACAAACAGGCAAGAGGCCTGAATGCCTAGTCACTTGGCTCTGATTTCTTTGGAGACGGAGTAGAAAGAGGACTTGAGCAGGTATTCAAGGCCTTCATGGACTCACACTAAGCAATGCTGTCTGTAAGATGATTAAACCGTGCACAGCGCATAGGAAGTCCTGCACAGGTAACAGTCATCATTCTTGTTGTCCCTGGTGTTGGTATCTTGAGGGCCTCTGCTTCAGTCTTGTACTGTCTTGAGACTTGGTCCAAAGGCCCTGTATCCCCACTCTAACTCCCAACCAGCTGAGCAGCCCTCTACCCTCTTTGAAAAGAACAGGAAGAGTCAGTTAAGATGATCAGCAGGACAGGTGATGCTACGTGAGGATGTGCAAAAGAGGGCAAGGCTTCAGCCTGCAAGAGGGACCACGAAACCCACAAAATCAGAGTGGCCTGTGTAAGAGAAACATGGGTACCCCCCAAATCTAGACATATTCACATGACACATGGGTTCTGAAGCTTAATGATTAAGCAACAAATAAAATGAATTTTTACTTCATTGAGTTGGTAGTAAACTTATAAAATGCACTACTAGAAAGGTCAGGCAGGAAACATAATTGAATTATAAAAAGGTCAAAATAGCTATTATGAAATTATACAAACTATATAAAAGCTTGGGAAATTATGATGTTATAATTTTAAAAAAGAAAAAACAGAATTAAAATTAAATGGATATCACAAATAGAGTAATATAAAAATATGGAAGCTTGGGACAAAAGATAGAGGGATTTATAAAAATGAAAATAATTGTGGTTAAGATTTGGGGCAGTGTTTTGTTTTCTTTATTCAAAAAGGTCTTGAATATAATATTGCTTTAAATAAGTGTTTATCTGTTATATTGTTTTCTATTCTTTTACTTCAACTTGTTGGTGTTTTAATGTTTTAGGTATGTCTCATAAATAGTATATAGTTGGAATTTTTTCCCTCCCCCTCTCTTTGGTTTATTTTGTTTTTAACTTGTAAGATGATAACACTTATATTCATTGTGATAACTGATATATTTAGATTTGTTTATACCATCTTACGTTATTATTTTGGTCTTACTTTTTCTATGCCACTTTTCCCCCCTTCCTTGCCTTTTAAAAAAATTAACAGAACTTTTATTCACTTTTTTTATCCCCTTTTTTTCTTCTTCTGGTTTGGAAGCTAAATATTCTATTACTATTTTTGCCAATGATATTTCTGGAGTAAAAAAAGCCTAACTGTAGTCAATATCTTAATCTTTTTCCCAAAATGCAAGAACCTTGTGTTGGTTCTAATTCCACATTTAGACATCGTTTTTATTATAAACTGCATGTTTTCTACTTTATTTTCCTGCGATTCCTTCTTGTGTCTCAGACCTTCCTTCTGGGATCACTTTCCTTGATCTTGAAGTAGGTTCTTTAGAAGTTTCTTTCATAAAGTTCTGCTCCTAGGAACACTGGGCCTTTATCTCAAAAGGTTGTTATTTCACTCTTATTCTTAAAGTAGTTTTTCTACGTTGTTATTCAGCTATTGATGATACCATTCCACCATTTCTGGCTCCTTTTTGTGTGTTGAGAAGGCTGCTGTAAGTTTAGTTGTCATTCCTCTGTGGGAGACCTGCATTTTCTCTTTCGCTGCTTATCAGGCCTTCTCTTTGCTTAGATATTCTGTAGTTCGTTATGGCGTATCCAAATAATTTCATTTATCCTGTTGGTAAGTTTTCTCTCATCAGAAGTCCCCTTTTCTCTTCAAGTATCACCTCTTTCTATTCTCTCCCTCTGGGACTCTGCTTATATGTTTGGTGGACTTCTCCTTCTATCCTCCACATCCCTTTATCTCTTTCCCATAGTTTATACGTTTAGAATCATATGGTCTCTCTTCAGCTACTATTAATACACTAATATATCCATTGAGTTTTCAATTTCAACAATTATACATTTCACTTTAAAAAGTTCTATTACAAATCAAAACTACAATGGGGTAGCGCCTCACACTGGTCAGAATGGTCATCATCAAATAGGCTACAAATAATAAATGCTGGAGAGGGTGTAGAGAAAAGGGAACACTCCTACAGTGTTGGTGGGAATGTAAATTGGTGCAGCCCCTGTGGAGAACAGTATGGAGATTCCTTAAAAAACTAAAAATAGAGTTACCATATGATCCAGCAATCCCACTCCTGGACATCTATCTGGAAAAGACAAAAACTCTAATTCAAAAAGATACATGCACCCCAATGTTCAAAGCAGCACTATTCACAATAGCCAAGACATGGAAGCAACCTAAGTGTCCATCAACAGATCAATGGATAAAGAAGATGTGGTATATATATAAGATGTGGTACATGTATACAATGGAATATTACTCAGCCATAAGTAAGAATGAAATAATGCCATGGGCTTCCCTGGTGGTGCAGTGGTTGAGAATCTGCCTGCTAATGCAGGGGACACGGGTTCGAGCCCTGGTCTGGGAGGATCCCACATGCCACGGAGCAACTAGGCCCGTGAGCCACAGCTACTGAGCCTGCGCGTCTGGAGCCTGTGCTCCGCAACAAGAGAGGCCGCGATAGTGAAAGGCCCACGCACCGTGATGAAGAGTGGCCCCCGCTTGCCACAACTAGAGAAAGCCCTCGCACAGAAACGAAGACCCAACACAGCAAAAATAAATAAATAAATTACTAAACTCCTACCCCCAACATCTTCTTAAAAAATAATAATAATAATGCCATTTGCAGCAACATGGATGGACCTAGAAGTTATCATACTAAATGAAGTCAGACAGAGAAAGACAAGTATCACATGATATCACTTACATGTGGAATCTAAAAAAAAGGATGCAAAAGAACTTATTTACAAAGCAGAAACAGACTCACATACATAGAAAACAAATTTATGGTTACCAAAGCGCAAGGGGAGGGAGGGATAAATTAGGGATTTGTGATTAGCAGATACACACTACTATATGTAAAACAGAAAAAAAACAGGGGCCTACTCTATAGCACAGGGAACTATATTAAATATCTTGTAATAACCTATAATGGAAAAGAATCTGAAGAAGTATATATATACACTTTATATATGTATATATATACTTATATATATACTTTACATAGATGCTTATATATACATTATATATGTGTGTGTGTGTATATATATATATATATATATATATATATATATATATATATATATAAACGGAATCACTTTGTTCTACACCTGAAACTAACACAACATTGTAAATCAACTAAAAAGAAAAAAAATGTTCTACTAGGTTGTTTTGTAAATCAACCCATCATTTTGTTTCTTGATCAAATTTATGATCCCATTCTTTATTTCCACAAATACTTCGTATTTAAGAATTATGTATTCTTTATCTGAGAATTTAAAAATATGAAATCCTTTGGGGTCCAAGTCTGTTTATCTCCTTTTTCTATGACATGATGTCTTGTTTATTTGTGTGTTTGGTGATCTTTTTGAACTCATATTTGTTTGAGTGCATGGAAGTCATGCAAACTTCATCAGAGAGAACTTGTGCCTCCTTCTGCTACTACTGAAGCTGACACTGTCTACTTCAGTCCTCTCTGAAAACCCCCCGCTGATGTCAGAACACAGGCTTCCCTCGCCCACCTGGCACCGGCCCAAGGCTGGAGCTCCCGACTGCTGTACAGCTCTCAGCCTTTGCCCTCAGGGAAACACTGCACGTCTCATTTGCTTACTGCTCCCAGCTCCTGACTCTGCTTTCAGGTCACTCTGTGGTTAAGGGCTGGGGTCGGGGCTAAAGCCTGCAGGGCTGTGGCGTCCTGAAGAGTTCCTTTCCTTCTCATCAGTCCAGCTATCTATCTACAATCTACGAGGTATCTCAAAAGAGATGTCTTCTTCAAGGCAAAGTCCTTCAGCACCCAGCACAGTGTTTGGCACTGTATTTATTTAAGGAATGGATAAGTAATAAAAATGTTACAAAAATAACAACACAACCATTCAGTGTGTCAGCCTCTATGTCACTTTTAGAAAGTGGTATCCTATTCCCTATAACCTTACAAGGTCAATATATTTATTATTTGTATATTTTACAAATAGTAAATGGCAGCTATACCCCTAACACAAGTATATTTTGCTCCACAGTCTATGTACATAATTGCTATGTGTGTTGTTTCAGCATAAATGAATGAATAAATATAAAAATCACTCATTTATTCAATTAATAAATATGTATTGAGAATTTACTAAGATCCAAACATTGTTCTTAGGTACTGGCAATACAGTAGTGAACAAAACAGAAAATAAGTCTTGCCTGCGTGGAGCTTATATTATTAAGGATGGAGAGAGTCAGCACAAACATGTAAGTAAATTTATAATGAGGAATTTATATGTATAAATTTATAATTAAGGAAGATTGAGATTGCCAAGGGCTGGGAGGTTGTTACTACTTTACCTTAAGTGATCAGGGAAAGTCTCACTGAGAGTTGATATTTGAGCAGAATAAATGAATGAATGAGTTTAAAGTTTAGCTGTCTGAATACAACATGAGACAAACTACATATAATGTAAACATAAACAGAATAGGATTTCCTTTAACAAAAGTCATTTTCATTAATAAAGGGTTGTTTCTGAATATTAATATATTGCATTTATACTATAATTTGTATTTAAGATAATGAGGTTTCATCTTATTTTCACCTTGTAGATCTAGTAGTCTAGAGAATAACGATTAATAACTGGGTTTGAATTCTAATTCATTTCTCCTTAGCTCTGTGACCTTGTGAGGAAGTTACTTCACCTTTTTGGTCTCAGTTTCTTCATCTTCCAAGTGGAAATCAAACATAGTGTCTTCCTTATACAATTATTGTGAGGATTAAACAAATCAGTGCATGTAATACACTGAGAACAATGCCTGTAACAAACACTGTATATTATTCTCATTTTATAGTGGTGAAAATCTAGAGCTGGTTACTCTAAAACAAGATTGCAAAATCGAAATTCCCTGGCTCCAGAGGGTAGGAAGCCTAACTGCATAAACACGCTTGAATTTTACTTTTGAACCATTGCAACACTTATTTACCATGTTCACGTTTGCTTTCCTCAGAGTGGTTTACATTGCTACCAGGGTTAAAGTCAACAGAGATACCTGGGTTTGCAAAAAAATTGATGGGCAAAACTTTTCCTCCAATTTTGGATTCAAATTGTGACTTCTGCTTAGCCAAGGAATGACATGCGAATGACATGCGATCCTCTTCCTGAATCCTGTGTGCTTTGTTAGTTTAAGTAGGAGCCATTCTTTCCCCAGAAGAATCACAAATTGCTGAGGGTTTGGGTGCTGGCTCTGTTTTCTAAACTTTCACGTTCCCCGCACAGTAGCTGATGGTCATACGTGGCGACTGAACACTTGAAATGTGGTTGGTACAGTTCGAGATGGTCTTTAAGTAAAAAATACACACAAGACTTTGAAGACTTGGTGTGAAAAAAAGAATGTAAGTTATTTCATTATTTTTTATATTAAGTTAATGTTCCTGATATATTAGCTTAAATAAAACATATTATTAAAATTAATTTCACTTGCTTCCTTTAACATTTTTAAATGCAGCTACTAGAACATTTTAAGTGGCAAGTGTAGCTCACATTATATTTCTTTCCTTCATTATTTTCCTCCACTGAGTAGGTCTGAAGACCAAGAAAATGGCATTTTCAGTTCTTAAACTGACCACTTGGCCATTTCAAACTTAAAAATTGGTTCACAGCCAAAAAGATGACCTTACGTCACACTGGCTACATCTGTTATGCTTGAAAACAAAGTGCTGGTTATCTCAATACCCCAAATAAGGTTTTTCAAAATTTGCTCATACTTTTAATTCCATTTAACTTGGATTGGGGGCAGAGGGTTCAGTGGGGAGAGAAAGGGAGTGGATAGCAGGAGAACAGACTGGGATCCTTATCCATCTAAGTTCATCAGGAAACTAAGATGTTTTTTAATCAACTGTTGAGACAAACGATACACTTAATTTAGGTAAAAATGAGCAATAGAGTGAAAGATTCCCCAGGACTATTTGGATACTCACGTACTCACCATGCTGCACCAGATCCAGCAAATACAAAATCCTTCTCTTGGGGTGTAACTAACGAGGATCTCCACATTTGACTAAAAGTCAAACGCACCTCTTTCAAGACTCATTGATGGTCCAGCCAGGGTCGCATAGGGGTCGGGGCGCTGCCGTCTCTTGTTCAAGCTCTGCTGTGGAGCTCCAGGGGGAAAGAGTGAAGGAGCCACTGGAGAGGACTTTCCACCCAGAGCCCAGAGAGGATTTCCCTCCGTGCAGAGGAAGAGGGCACAGACTCTTACATTTAATTACAGGTTCACCATCTTTTGCCCACAATTCCGAAGAAATTCCTGAAAACCAAAAGATTTTCAGAAGTCATTTGAAGGCGAAACCTGGTCTGAACTGACTGGAGGCTATTCTTAGTCTCCCTTTATCCCCGTTAGTGTGATGTTCATACAGAAACTGCAGACGTGCTGCTGTGTTGGGTTGTGAGCTGCTGCCCTAGCCTCCCTGGGGTGTCACACCATCTGTCACACCATCTGTCACAGTATATCCGAAATAGATTACCTTCATGAAGCCCCAACCATTCAGAACTTGGAAACACATCTGACCCCACGAATCTCAGAGAAGGGACTGTGAGCCTACCTGCGGGTACCACAGCCCAGAAGACAGGGAGTACCAGAGCTCTCCACCTACCAGGGTTTTCTCCTGACTCAGGCTCTCATCCCAGGCTTACTTTTCCCTTCTGTGCTTTAGTTCCTCGTTCACACAATCCTGCCCCAACTCAAAGGGCACTTCGTGGATAACCACAGTTGCCAGATATGTTTCAGACACTCCGTGGTTCTCTATATGATGTGGGCCAGTCTTTGTTTGCAAGCCTACATGAAATTATAGGAATGAAATTTACCTTCTCTAAACTTACTGAAACAGAAAAAGGATATAGAGGATCTTTTTCGTATAACTGCAGAGGGAAAAAGCATCCCATGAGTTAGGAGAAGAAAATAATGTGTGACGTATTGTACTCTTAAGATTATACATTATTTTCAGAAATTTGCAACATTCTAATCTATTGAGAGAGCTTGATTGTTCTCAAATTTCCTATTAAGAATTACGATTTTAATTCATTTTCATGAAA
This sequence comes from Mesoplodon mirus, assembly GCF_964341445.2. Taxonomy (NCBI): domain Eukaryota; kingdom Metazoa; phylum Chordata; class Mammalia; order Artiodactyla; family Ziphiidae; genus Mesoplodon; species Mesoplodon mirus. The sequence continues at coordinate 7,242,707 of NC_138996.1, forward strand.
GATTTTAAGGATTTGGAAGAGAACTGGCAACTAAAATGTAATCAAATCTGTTTTATCTTAACCAGGGATTTTTTTTTTTTTTAATCCTACACTGTTTTTTTAACAACACTTCTAATTATCTGGCTTTGGTGAAAGCATTTATGGTTTCTTTCTTGGAAACGTTTCCTTAGTGACTATTCATATACCACTCCAGATGGATGTTGCATATTTGTTACTGTTTACAGCCTTTGGCCCTAAATTTCATTTTACATGAAGACAGAACATGAGAAAACTAATCAAAAGGCTGTATACTTTTCTTTCTTTCTTTTTTTTTCTTTTTTTTCTCTCTCCCTGGGAGTGTAAATACGTAAATGCATATATAGCTTATGCTATGCAGTGGTTGCAGTCATATATCTGTCCAGTTACTATTTGTTTGCATTTGAATATCATTGCTTCAGTGTAAACTCAGAACTCTGGGATCATCAGCCTAGGTAACACACAAGACATGACATACCTTTCAAACCCTGTGCCCCTTGCGGAAGTCCTGCACGCCAGCCTATTGGGGCCTCCTCCCTCCCACCTGCACGGGGTCATCTTAGTCGTGCCTTGAAAATTCAGACCAGGGTACCTACTGATGTGGCACCTCGGCAACCGCAGGAAGTCACCTGAATGCAGCCCCACTGACACCAGGCTGGTCCCTTACCTGGGATGTCGAGACCCGCCCTTGTGGTCCTTTTCTGGAAGTCCCTCTACCTTAGGACCGATTGGTCTCCTTTTCGCCGTGGAGCTACCACCTGGAGCCTGAGTCTCACTCTGCTTCTCCCGTCTCCCAGTTCTTGCTCCACCTGTAGATCCGGGCGTGGCTTCAGGAGAAAGTTCACCTGTCCATTCGCTCCTGGACTTACCCCGTCTCACACCATCCAATGTGTTTCTGTCATATTTAAAAATGTGTCTTTTGCCATTAAACTCCATTCTCCTGCCTTTGTGTTCTTCTTTGGGGAATGAATTCAAATGAGGGCTGCTTTGATTGGATCACCCTTCCCAAACTCCACAGGTGACCAGAGAAAAGGCAATCCATGAGGAAGCAGATGATTTTTCCACGGTGTATGGGACCCATGTGCTGTCATGGTTACGCTGGTGTTTTGGGTTTTCTTCTTGTTTCCTTCTTTCTAATAGTTTCTAAAGTTTCACCTCTGCCTGAGTTTCACAAGAACGCATGTAAGTTCTGCCCTAACCGAGGCTTAGGGCGTGGCAGGCAGCCCTTAAACTGGCTTGTCTATACTCTCTTGTGGGTTGGCATCTGCCCCACCAGCACTGTATTCACTCAGCTTAAACAACGGCATTAAAAAAATTTTTTTTATTTATTTATATTTTGGCTGTGCCGTGCAGCATGCGGCACAGCCAGGGATTGAACCCACGCACCTTGCAGTGGAAGCCTACCTGGAATCTTAACCACTGGACCACCAGGGAAGTCCAAGACAACTGCATTTTCAAACTCTGAGCTTGACAGCAGTTGCCCTGGGAGCGAAGTGACCCAGGAACTAAGCCCAATGCTGCACTCAATCTGGCAACAAGGGTTCTCCACAAACTCCTCCTCAGCAGAAATCTACACTACAGTCTCCTCCACCCATTTGTTTAGTTTCTGGATCACAAAGTTTGTTTCAAGTTGTCTCTAAAGCTCCAAATAATAATTTCTGGAGGGCAACACTTTTTCCACAATATTTGTTTGGGATATAATTCATAGAACACAAAACTCATCATTTTAAAGTGGTTTTTAGTATATACTAAAGTATATACGAATAAAGTAGTTTTCATATAGTAAAGTGGTTTTCAGTTTATCCACAACGTTATGCAACTGTATAATGCTAGAACATTTTTATTATTTCAGAAAAACCTCCATACCTGTTACCAGTCACTCACCATTCTCTCCTCTCCCCATCTCCTAGCAACCACTAATCTACTTTCTCTCTGTATGGATTTGTCTATTCTGGACATTTCATAAATGTCATCGTACAATATGTAGCCTTTTGTGTCTGGCTTTTTCACCTAGCATAATGTTTTTAAGGTTCATCCATGTTGTAGCATGAATCAGGACTTTATTCATGGCTGAATTATATTCCATTGTATGGATATACCAAATTTGTTTAATCATTTATCAGTTGATGGATATTTGAGTTGTTTCCACTTTGGGCTATTTTGAAATATTGCTGCTATGAACATTTGTGTACAAGTTTTTGTGTGAACATATATTTTAAATTCTCTTGGATATATACCTAGGAGTGAGATTGCTGGGTCATATGGTAACTCTATGTTCAACTTTTTGAACAAATGCAAAACTGTTTTCCACAGCAGCTGCACCATTGTACAATCCCAGCAAGAATGTGGGAGGGTTCCAGTTTCTCCACAGCTTCATCAACGCTTATCATTACCTCTCGTTTTGATTATAGCCATCCTAGTAGGTGTGAAGTGGTATCTCACTGTGGGTTTGATTTGCATTTCCATAGTGACTAATGATGTTGAGCATCTTTTTATCTGCTTCTTGGCCATTTGTATATATATTTTAGAAGAAATATCTATTCAAATCTTTTGTCCATTTAAAAAATTGGATTACTTGTCTTTTTATTATTGAGTTGACAACTTCCTTACATATTCTGGACACTAGACTCTTGTCATATATGTGACTCGCAAATATTTTCTCCTGTTCTGTCCACTTCTTGATTGTGACTTTTTTTTTTTTTTTTGGCTGCGTTGGGTCTTCATTCCTGTGTGCGGGCTTTCTCTAGTTGTGGAGAGCGGAGCTACTCTTCGCTGTGGTGCATGGGCTTCTCATTGCGGTGGCTTCTCTTCTTGTGGAGCACGGGCTCTAGGCACATGGGCTTCAGCAGTTGTGGCACGCAGGGTCAGTAGTTGTAGCTCACGGACTCAGTAGTTGTAGCTCACAGGCTTAGTTGCTCCGTGGCATGTGGGATCTTCCCAGATCAGGGATCGAACCCATGTCCCCTGTATTGGCAGGCGGATTCTTAACCACTGCGCCACCAGGGAAGTCCCTGATTGTGTTTTCTGATTCACAAAATGTTTTAATTTTGCGGAGGTTCAGTTTATCTTGTCTGTTTGTTTGCTTGCTTGGAATACCCTCTTTTTAAAAAATTAAATCTATGTGGAACGCCACTATATAAAAAGCACTCTGGTGAAGCAGAAATGGGCATCTCATATCTGATCACGCAGGAAGCCTTCCAGCACATCAGGCTCTATGCGTCTGATGAGGTCCTGGAAGCTTTTAGAGCTGATCTCTAAAGATCAGCTTTGCACTCCTCGTCTTTCCCAGTGCTCTGTATAACACATGGGTCATTCTACTGTCTCGCAGCAGTGAGAAAGAAAATAAGTGAATGTGGGAAAGTGTCTTGTGAACTTAAAGGAGCAGCAGAAAATGGAAGTCAGAGATCATAGAAATCGGAGTGAAAAGATTATGAAAGATTATCTAGTCTAATGTCCTATTATGTAGAAATAAAAACTGAGGTCTTGAAGAGTCATTTTCAAAGTGTTGTCTCTTGATCATTGCTGGAGAGCTTAAAGGCTCTTTCATGGAGTGTGTGAGGTGAAAGCTATTTCCGTAATAATAATAACTATTTTCATAACAATTCTAAGACATTATTTGCTCTTTTCACCCTCATCCTCTCACAAGTATACAGAAAAGTTTCCCATGGTGTCATTATTCCAAAATCTAATGGAATGTGTGCTTTTGTACTCTTGTGTTTTGTAACTTTTTCAGATTTAATTTATAATATATATCTAATATACATCTATCTATCTATCGTCTATCTACCTACTTACCTACCTACCTATCTCTCAAGTAACACAAGCAAAGAGCTCTTAAGGGTCTCAATAATTTTTAGCAGTGTAAAGTGGTCCAGAGATCCAAAAGTTTGTGAATGTTGGTCTAAAGAGATTAACTAACATAACTAACTATATTTTCTGTGACATGTTTTATTTTCGCTATTCTGGAAAGAAAACAAAAGGTTAAAAACAGTATGGATTACATAGTTGTATACAAGCTTAAAAATCATTTATCGTACATATAAGAACTGGGCAATTTAGACACTTTACTATATTCATGTTATGCCTCAATTAAAAAGTAATTTTAAAATTTGGACATAAAAAAGAATTCTGGTAGAGAGAAGAATTAGAAAATAAGTAGCTGCACAAATCCCAGGTAATTATCCAGGTCAATAAAAGCGAGAGTGATTTGACAAAAGCAGATTTTACCTCCCTACTAACTATTATCTCATTCCTAGAGAATCCTCACCTTAGATTCTCACTCTAAAGAAACTAAAGGAGAAAATATCTCAAGAATGATGGGAGGGTTCTGTCAGTGCACTGATAATCAAAACAGTTGGCTGTTTAAGATGGTGGAAGGAGACACATGTGCAGACCGGAGAAGGGACCCACAACAAGGAACAGATAGCTGGTGAAATTGTACTTGGGATTTTTTTTTTTTTTTTGCGGTATGTGGGCCTCTCCCTGTTGTGGCCCCTCCCGTTGCGGAGCACAGGCTCCGGACGCGCAGGCTCAACGGCCATGGCTCACGGGCCCAGCCGCTCCGTGGCATGTGGGATCTTCCCGGACCGGGGCACGAACCCGTGTCCCCTGCATCAGCAGGCGAACTCTCATCCACTGCGCCACCAGGGAAGCCCCTGTACTTGGGGTTTAACCAGCTTGTTGTGTTCTTCTACCTCAGCCCTACTCAGACTATGTGATGCAGACCAACACTTGCCTTGGGAGAAGTGTTGTCAGAAATGAGGCAAATTTTAAGTGGAAGCACTAATAACCTGGGGGTGAGGTGATGGTGACTCTGGAACAGGTCCCTTTTCATCCCGTCGACTCATTAAAGGGCTCAAAGATTCGGGGAGAGGGAGAGAGGGAGAGATGGGATGAGAGGAAGAATACAATGAGAAGTAATGTAAAGGCCAAGCTCTGTGCCCCCATCTCCACCCCCCAGAACAAGTTGGTAGGGACCCAGTGGAATCTAGTTTGGGGGTCCAAAGGAGAAAAGACCTGGGTTGTAGCCTATGGGGAGCAGTAGCCAGCATTGGAGAGACTGCTTACCCTACTCTGTGCCATCCTGGGTTATAAAGCAAAGATTAGGACATGTGAGCCTCAACAGGAAACCTCATTCAACACCATGACTCCAGTTGTATCTTACGTACCAGCAATTTCCAAATGGTATCTCCAGGCCAAACTTTCTCTTCTCAACTTTAGACTAAGACATGTGGCTGCCTACTCAACACATGCATTCAGATCTCTCACAGTGTCACAGATTTAACATGTCAAAAATCCAGTTTATGACCTTTCCATGCAAACTGCTCCTTCCCCATTGTCTCTGGTATAAATTAATGACATCATTCCCTAGCTCAGTAAAATTGACACCTCCACTTGGATATTTAATAGACATCTCAAAGGACAAAAAACTCTTGACTTTTTACACCTAGTCTTTACCATCTCCGTAAAAAGGTCTGTCTCCTCTCTTCCACTCATTCTCCGTCCCCAGTCCCAGCCCAAAACTCTGTTGTTTCTGTCCCCACTTTAGAGATCTGACCACTGTTCTCCACCTCCTCTGCCAACAGCCAAGGCGCCCTCACTTCCTGCCTGGGCAAATGCAAGCTCCTTGGAAAGGACTCCCGCTTCCACGGCAGGAATCATCCATTCTCCACATGGCAGCCAGAGAGAATTTTTTAAATACTGATCTTTCCAGGGGATCTCATTTCACTTGGAATGAAATCACAGCTCCTTCTGGTTTACAAACTCTCTGTACTCTGGCCCTTCTCTACTTCTTTAAGTTTATCCCATTCCACTCTCCATTCACCCACTAAGTCCAACCACAGGGGTTTCTCTGTGTTCCTAGGGTTGCCAGGTAACATACAGGATGCCCAGTTAAATTCTTTTTTTAATTAATATACTTTGATTTTTAGGGCAATTGAGCAGAAAGTAGAGTTTCCGTATACCCCCTCCACCCTCCCACACAATTTTCCCTATTGATATCTTGTGATACATTTGTTACAACTGGTGAATCAATATTAACACATTATTATTAAATAAAGTCCATAGTTCACTCTTTATATTGTACACTTCTATAGGTTTGGGCAAATGTATAATGACATGTACTTAGTGGCACATGTTAATCTTTTTTGGAGTTACATTATCACACAGAATAGCTTCACTGACCTAATGATCCCGGGTGCCCCAGCTACTCAACTCCCCTCTGATTCCCCTCCAACCCCTGGTTTATTGCTTCCAAGGTTTGGCAATTATGAATAAAGTTTTCAGCTCATTTGAGTAAATATCAAGGAGCATGATTGCTGGATTGTATGGTTAGAGTATGTTTAGCATTGTAAGAAACTGCCAAACTGTCTTCCGAAGTGGCTGTACCATTTTGCATTCCCATCAGTAAGGCATGAGTGTTCCCATTGTTCCACAGTCTCAACAGCATTTGGTGGTGTCAGTGTTTTAGATTCTAATCATTCTAATAGCTATATAGTTTGTTAGGAAATTTGCAATCTCCTGATGACATAAGATGTTGAGCATTTTTTCAGAGGCTTATTTGCCACCTGTGTATCTTCTTTGATGAGTGTCTATTCAGATCTTTTACCTTCTTTATGATTGGATCATTTGTTTTCTTATTGTTGAGTTTTAAGAGTTCTTTGGGCTATTTTGAATACAACTTCTTTACTTGCATGTTTTGCAAATATTTTCTCTCAGTTTTTGGCTAGTTCTTTCATTCTCTTAAAAATATCTTTCAACAGAAGTTTTTAATTTTAATGAAATCCTACTTAACGAATTTTTCTTTCATGGATTGTGCTGTTAGGTGTTGTATCTAAAAAGTCGTCATCAAACGCAACACTTAGATGTTCTCATATCTTATCTTCCAGAAGTTTCATAGTTTTAAATTTTATATTTAGGTCTATGTTCCATTTTGAGCTAATTTGGGGGAAGGGTGTAAGGTCTATTCTAGATTAATTTTTTGCATGTGGATGTCCAGTTGTTCTAGCACCATTTGTTGGAAAGACTATCCTTTCTCTGTTGAATTGCCTTTGCATCTCTGTCAAAGAACCATTGACTATACTTATGCAGGTCTATTCCTGAACTCTATTCTGTTCTACTGGCCATTTGTTTATTCTTTTACCAGTACTACACTGTCTTGATTACTGTAGCTTTACAGTCTTGATGTTGAGTAATGTCAGTCCTCTAACTTTGTTCCTCTTCAATATTATGTTGGATATTGTGGGTATTTTGCCTATCCATACAAACTTTAGAATCAGTTTCTTGATAACCACAAAATAACTTCCTGGTATTTTCATTGGTACTGCACTGACTCTATAGGTCAGGATGAGAAGCACCAACATCTTGACAATATTGTCTCTGCCTATCCTTGAACTTATTTAGATCTTCTTTGATTTCTTTCATCAAAGCTCTTTTTAGTTTTCTTCATATAGATCTTGTACATATTTTGTTAGGTTTATATATTCCTAAGTCTAAGTGTTTCTTTCTTTATTCTTATTCTTTTTCTCTCTTTTTTCTTTCTTTCTTTTTCTTCTACTTTTTTTTTTTTTTGGTGGTAATGCAAATGGTATTGTGTTTTTAATTTAAAATTCCAATTGTTGGGAATTCCCAGGTGGTCCAGCGGTTAATGTGGACCTGGGGTTCGATCCCTGATCAGGGAACTAAGATCCCACAAGCCGTGTGGTATAGCCAAAAAATAAAAAATTAAAAAATAAATAATAAATAGAATAAAATAAAATAAAATTCCAATTTTTCATTGCTGATATATAGGAAAGCAGTTGACTTTTGTATATTAAACTTGTGTCCACAAATCTTCATGTAATTGCTATTAGTTCTAAGAATTTGTGGTTGATTCTTTACGAGTTTTCTACATGCACCCAGTTAAATTTGAATTTCAGATAAACAACAAAGTTTTTTTTTTCTTGGTATAAGTATGTTCCAAATATTGTATGGGACATATTAATACTAAAATAAAAATAGCTGGTTATCTAAAATTCAAATTTAACTGAATATCTTGTATTTTTATTTCTATATCTGGCAACCCTACCCATTTCTCATTTCACTAAGCTCATTTTTGTCTTGGAGAATTTCAGCAAGTAGTCCCTCTTCCTGTGATGCTGTTTCTCCTACTTTGCATGGTTGTCTTGTTCTTGTTCTTCAGAACTTAGTTTAAATGTCATCTCCTCAGACAGGTCCCCCACCACCGCCTCCCAGTCCAATCCAAAGTCTCCTCCTCTATCACATCAGCCTATTTTAATGCTTTGCTTAGCAGCCATCACTTAACGATTTATTGACTAATTGACCCATTGATTGTCTGTCTCCTCCCCACGTCTCACTAAGGTGCCTTTTCTTGCTCAGCACTGCACCCTCAATACCTGGAATGCTGCCTGTCATTTGTAGGTGCTCAGTAAATATTCATTAAATTGATAATTGAATGAAAGTACTTTACGCCACAAAGCTGAGTATTTCATCCTTCCTCTTTTTCCTTCGTGTTTATATCCACTCACCAAATCATGTCCAAAAGTCCCACCAAAGGTATCTCCAACACATCCTTTCTCCTTAGGACTGCAGTGCCAGTCCTCTGACTCAGTCCTCAGCTGGGGAGGAAACTCTCAGTATCTTAGCCTCCTAAATTGAATGGTGCCCTGCATCTCCTGCACACTAACTTTTCTGTTAGTGTCTGTCTTCTCTTAGCCTAATTTCCACGAAGAAGGAACTGTGTCTGGGGACTGCTGTGTCCTCTGTGCCTGGCGTGGAGACTGACACATAGTAAATATTCAGTAAGTGTTATCCATTATTATTTTAGAGTAGCGACAATAATCATTTATTAAAACCCATTTCACTTCAGTGAAAGATGCCTACTAACTAGAATTTGAATTAAATATAATCTTACCAGTGACATTCATGTCATGACGCATTCATCAGTTATAACTCCGGGCTGGCTACAGATTCGGAATTTAGCAAAAATCAACAGAAAGCTTTCTGTGAGAATCAGTTGGCTAGATTGAATTGATAATAAAGAGCAATGTATATTTTATTATTTCTAAATTGTGTTACATACCCTTTATATCAGTTATAGACATATATTGACACACACGTACCTACAAATACCCTTTTTTTGGAGCTGGTTGTTAAACATCTACTGATACACTACTGCTTGTGGTGGTTTTATCAGGCGTGAATTTTTCCAATTAAAAAGTCTGGTGGACATAAACTTGATGGGCAGAAAATGCTATATCCTTGTCGTTTTTCTCTGTGTTTACATGATTCTGTACTAGTTTCCTGTGGCTGCTATAACAAAGTACCACAGAGAGTGTGTCTTAAAACAACGGAACTTCATTCTCTCACAGTTCTGAAGGCTAGAAGTCTGAGACCAAGGAGTCAGCGGGGCCATGCCCCCTCTGAGGCTCTGGGTAGAACCCTTCACTGCCTTGTCCTAGCTCCTGGGGGCGGCTGGTGATCCTTGGTGCTCCTTGGCTTGGAGCGGCCCCTCTCCAACTCTGCCTCTGCGGTCACATGGCTTCTCCCCCGGGCCTTCACACTGTCTTGTCTTGAGGGCGCCAGCCATGTTGGAGTAGGGCCCCTTCACCCCAGGATGGCCTCCTCTTAACTAACGGCATCTGCAGTGACCCTGTTTCCAGTAAGGTCACACACTGGGGGTTAGAACTTCAACATAGCTTCTGGGGGGACACAATTCAACTCAACCATTACTAACGAAGAATAGATTTAGGTAAGATTCCTTATAAGATCGAACTTAATGAAGTCTGTTTATCTCTGATTTCAATTAGAACAAAGCACAGGAAACACTGCCCACACTCCCTTTCTCTCCTACCCTTCCTGCTTTCCCAATGCAATGCGATTCTTAGAATATCGAGGTGATCCCTGCATAATAACTGCTTGCATTCACAGTTCTATCTGACGGCAAAAGTGCTTCCAGTGTGGATACTAGAATAGAGGTGGTGTGCAGGCTTTGTGACCAGACAGACCTGAGTACAAATGCCAGACAGATCTTATCAGTTCTGCGACCTTGGGAACAGTACTCCACCCTCTTTAGACGTCAGTGTTCTCATCTGTAAAACGGAGATACTGGTATCTATTCAGTAGCACGGCTGTGAGGATTTTATGGGATAACAGACTATGCCTGACACGCAGTAAGAGCTCATTTAAAGTAGCTGTTATTACTACTGCTTTTTGTTGCTGTTGCTGTTACTTGATAAATCCCAGTCAGTCATCTTGTTTTAAGTAACTGTTCCTCGCCTGTTGGAGTGTCTGCTGCAGGTCGGTTACCCTGGAAGCCAGCACTTAGGCGGTGACTCACTTGCAGGACGTTTGCTGGAACGACTGTCAGAATCACGTGGGGAAATCAGCGCGGCAGGACCAGACAGAGGGGGCCCGGGAGGACTAGTTCTACAGCCCCGGGGGTGGGGGTGGGGCTCTGGAGCTAGAGTGGCCCCAGCTGGAGCGAGGGGGCTGCACCTTTAGACGCCCACAGCAGCCAGTCACTGGACGTGGGCTCCCCAGCGCGGGGAGCGTGACCGCGGACGAGGCTGCCCCTGCAGAAGCCGGGGGTCCGGGTCGGGGAGCGAGCTGCGAGCTGTCGCCGCCCACGCTTTCCGCAGCGGGGAGGAGCTCTGCAGTCCCTGGCGGGCGGGGTCTGCGTCGTGCATCACAGCGCCCCCTACAGCGTCCAGTAGATGTAGGATTTTCTCCCCTGCCCCCAAAGAAGTAGGCTTCTTAAGTAAATAATTTCACGATCTGCGAAGCTTTCTTCACAAGCCCCAAATTCTCAAGTCCTTTCTCCACACTTGTTTACTTCAGGGGAAACAGGCTTCAGCGGAAGGAAGACTGACCTTGTCACAGAGGCAGGCAGGCAGGCTTATCTCACGGGTCACCAGCGTGCCAGACCCTCACCAAGCTCGGCGGAGCGCAGAGTCTCCTCCACGTGGAGGCTGTAATAGCGCACGTGGTGTGGTGTGCCTGGGTGTGGGAAGCGACAAGAACCGCGTCCATTTAGCAATCCCACTCCTCTCCACCTGTAATTCCACTGCTCCTTTATCCAGAAAGTTCTGGCTTGCTAGGTCACCATGATCACTTTAGTTTATACCCTACACTCTAAACGATTAAAAGCAATATAAAAGACCAGAGAGGAGACCGTCCTTGTCCTGATCCAGCATCTGAATCACGCTGGCCATCTGACTGCTGGCATCACGGGTCAGCTCTCCACCTGGTGTCCATGTGGCCACTTTTCTTTCTTGATGTCCGACGCATGGTTGCCTCCCTCTTTGCATGACCCCTTCTTTCTTGACCTCCGGCCGGCTCATGGCTGGCAGCTGCACAGGACCGTCAGCCTTAGCTGAGATCCTTGGCTTTCAGTGTTTATCTTGTTTTGGCTGTTGTTAACCCAGTGTTTTTCGTTGCTGCCTTGTTCTTCCGGATCTTACTTATATCTCTTCTGAGCTGTGGCCAGTGGGAAGCCCTCTTGGACTGTCCTGACCCCACGGCTTCTCAGGTTTTAGGGCAGTGCCCCTGTGTCCAAGTTTGGTCCGAGACATCACAGCTCTCCTGGCTGAGTAAGAGCCTGTCAGGTTGGAGCAAGGGAGGCAGGATGGGGTGGGGGAAAGAGGGACGGACCAGGAATCAGGGGCCTGGGGACTGGTTGCGGAACCCTGCGATGTCAGCACTCGAAGGAGCTTAGAGATTGTATTGTTAAAATCTGTTATTTAATTTAAAAGGGGACTAAAGCCCAGAGAAGAGTGTCTTGCCTCAGTTACAGAGCTATTTAGTGGCAGAGCTTGTATGAAAATCTGAGCCCGGAGTCTAGTCTCTGGTTTCTGCTCACAAACAGTATGAACTCAGCAAACACATGTCTCTGAGCCTCACCTTCCTCATCTCCCTCCAGAGGACAGCAATAGCCTCAAATAGGATCAATGTGATTAAATACAATCATGTATGCAGGAAGGATGTCTAAAGTCTTAATGCAATGTAATATGAAGTCTCTCATTTGTCTTCTTGACAGGCTCTAGATAGTTAAGTACCTTATTTTTCTTGTGCTTATTTTTTGAGACATAAGTCTACATGTTACAGGAGGAGACAAACACACATCACTCCCCTAAGGTTAGACTTAACTTACCTACCTGGGGCTAGTGACGAGTAGTAAGCGCTTAACTAATCAAGTTACCTAAGATTTTGAAGGATAGTAAACTTTGCTGCATTTTTCATGATTCATTTATTTTTTTCTCATAATCTATAAGGTGAGTTCAATGAAATTACACATACACAACTTAGTTTTTAAAGGTTATATTCCATTTATAGTTATCCAATATTGGCTCTATTCCCTATGCTGTACAATGTATCCTTGTAGCTTATTTATTTTAATAAATCTTTAATCTTAATTCCCTCCCCCATCTTGTCCCACCCCTCTTCCCTCTCCCCACTGGTAACCACTAGCTTGTTCTCTAAAGTATCTGTGAGTCTATTTCTTTTTTGTTATTTCACTAGTTTGTTGTATTTTTTAGATTCCACTTATAAGTGATATCATACAGTATTTGTCTTTCTCAGTCTGACTTATTTCACTTAGCATAATGCCCTCCAAGTCTATCCATGTTGTTGCAAATGGCAAAATTTCATTTTTTTATGGCTGAGTAGTATTCCGTTGTATATATGTAGCACATCTTCTTTGTTCATTCATCTGATGATGGACACAGGTTTTGCTTCCATATCTTGGTTATTGTAAATAATGCTACTATGAACAATGGGGTGCATGTGTCTTTTCAAATTAGTGTTGTTGGTTTTTTCTGATACATGCCCAGGAGTGGGATTGCTGGGTCATATGGTTTCAGTTTTTTGAGAAACTTCCATATTGTTTTCCATAGTGTCTGTATCAATTTACATTCCCAATATACAATTTATTTTGGTCTCAAATAATTTGTAGAACTAGGAAAAGAAAAGGAAGGTAACCAGAATGTAAAGTTTGTCTCAAACTTTTTCGACATTTAAAACAACAACATGGAGTAGAGGAAAGAGCAGGAGGTTTGGGCTGGGAGGCTCAGACGTGAGAAGGGTGGATTTACGTAATCGGGGTGAGCTGTTCTCCCTCAGGTTACCACCGTATCAGAAAAGGAAAACGATAAGATTCCTGCCTCACCAGGTCGTTGTGAAGTCAAGCAAGAGAACGTACCTGAAGGAGTTTTGTAAACTCTAAAGCAGATTCAAACTTCTGCTCAAGCCTGTTTAGTTTCCGTGTACCCTGTTTGCCTACACCGTGCATTACCATTTTTTACCTGCTTGCTAACCTCTTTAGAAAGCTTTCATATGGAACTTGGATTTCTGCCTGTACTTGGCAGCCCTGGACTGACATTCCAGGGAGCAGGAGCATCAGGACAGCCCACCTACCACGGAGACCAGGTGAGAGCTGCCACTCATCATCGGGCCACCTCTTGTTTTTATTACATTGAAATTTTTCTTGTAAAGGAGTGAGAAATAGTGAAGCATTTCTTAGATTCAAGTCTTCATCAAAAGTTAGAAAATGAAAGATAGACGGAGAGGGATGCAAGGCTCAGGGAAAATGAGAGGAAGTGTGTTTCTTTGCAGAAGCTAAGTAATGTTTATGTGTTTACTATGCAAACAAGTCTATCTGTATTCAAAGCACGTCCTAAGATGCCTTTATGAAACAAGCCCAGCCCGAATATTTTGACACGACTCAGCATGTCAGGCAGTGTTAGCGATATTATGTCAGCATCTCCTTATCTATTATTTCTCCTCCTCTCTCTACTTAGCAGGATAGGAATTGCTTTTACAGTCATTACATCCCTCTGGGACCCTGAAGCCCTCTATCATAACATTTTTGTAGTATTATCCAGTAAGTATCAAGTGTCTCCAGTTTAAGTGTGAATTGCTTATTTTTAACCTCCCCACATTTCCAGCCTTAAATTCCAGTTCATATAAGGGAATATGAATTTAAGGACCAGAAAGACAGACAGTTGTCCACCATCTGCCACAGGAAGTCACTTGTGTAAGATGTAAAAATTGACTCAGAGCGTGAGATCGATTATAAAGTCCAGAGGCCTGTCAGCCTGAATTTCCTCCTGATTGGCCTTGAGTACATTCCTTGCAGGTCATATGTTCTACCTTTACTTAATGGCATTTAAACACATTCCCAAACACCCATGAAACTGTGCACCTCAGATTGGGACTTGAACCCATGTGCCAGGACTCAAACCCAGCCTAAAGCCAGATTGGAACTTGAACCCATGCAGCCAGGACTCGAACCCAGTCAAAACCCATACTGGGACTCAAACCCAGCCAAAACCCCGATTGGGACTTGAACCCGGCCAAAACCCACAGTCTTCCAACTGAGATCACACACCTGGTTTCAGGACTTAATGAAGCTCCAGTTCTTGACGTCTCATCGCAGAAAGAATTCACTGAGAGACAAAGTGATAGGTAAGGAGTAGATTTATTTAGAGAAAAACACATTCCACAGACAGAGCGTGGGCCATCTCAGAAGGCGAGAAAAGGCACCTCGGTATGAGGTTGTCAGTTTTGATAGTGGTGGGTAATTTTATAGGCTAATGAATGGGAGGAGTATTCCAGCTATTTCTGGAAGGGCAGGGATTTCCAGGAATTGGGCCACCGCCCATTTTTTTGATTATGGTTTGCCTTGGAACTGTCATGGCTCCTGTGGGTGTGTCATTTAGCTTGCTGATGTGTTACAATGAGCATATACTGAGGCTCAAGGTCTAGTGGAAGTCGACTTGTCCACCATCTTGGACCCATTTGGTTCTAATCCTCTTATGTCATGTCCTCGGGCTCTGTCATTCTTTCAAAAATTGTGCCCTGCCCCCTCCCCTCCTGTTTCACCAGGCTAGAAACTCAGTTACCTCTTTCTGCTTCACCTTCCACATTAATTTAGCTACTACATGTCATGAATTCTACTCTGAAATGTCTCTGGAATCTGTCACAATTTCCATCCTCACTGTCAAATATCATTGCAATAATTGTTTAGCTTTTCTTTTCCCTGCCTTTTCCCCGGTTCCAGGTATTTTTGTGGTAAGAATCTTTGCTGCAAGGAGTTTTGCTGCATAACTAATTGGCCGTAAGACAATTTTATTGTAAAAGATAAGAAGGACATAATAAAAAAAGATTAAAAGGACATAATGAAACATGAAAAATTAATAACAAAAAATTTTTAAGATTTTATTGTAAAAAATGAAAACACAAAAAAAGATTTGACTACCTTTAAAATGTGTAGATTCAGGGTTATAGTTGTACTGGGGTATATCTTAGAGAAAGTGATGATACTTTCTTTCTCAATGTTGATCATTAAGGATTCAGGATCTAATGTCAGACGTAAATTCTTTATGATATAAAAAAATTTGCTGCAAGTCTCTCCAGATTTTCCTGGAAGTAAAACAAACAGACAGGGACACTGCTATTTTTCATCAGTATATGGAACATATGTAACCGCTAGAACATATCTGGGCTATATTGAAATGTTCCATCACTTGCCTAGTCCTTATATTCCACCAAATCAAGGAAGCCACATTCTGTGCCAAATACCAAAATTCCATCTACATCATGTTCTCCATTATCAAATGGCAAAAATTTTCACATTTTCAAGAAACTTACACTCATCGGGAATCATATAACTATTTCTTTTGAGTGGGTAGGAGGACCTTGATGCTTCTTTTGCCTCCAACTTCTAATATTGTTAATATTGATAAATTTTGTTAAAAGTGCAGGAGAAAACAAGTGGTGTATCTAAATCAGCCAAAGAATGGATCATTAATGCACTTGAAGACTGTTGTGAGTTACTAGGTGCATCTTTTATATTGTCTTTAATGGCACTGAAACCAAACTGTCAACCAGTTGGTTTATCTTTTAAAGCAAAACTGTCCTACAGCCAGATAGTTGTGCAATGAAACTGCTTGCAGCAAAGATGTTTATGGCAAAAATACCAGACGTGCTTTCCCACACCCCACTGCATTCTTTATGTTGTGTATATATTTACATGCAAACAAATGGTATAACCATCTCTCCTGTTCCTGTGATTTTCTATTGTCTGATGAGGTTCAAAGCTCTTACAGTGGCACCTTCCAGAGCTGGACCCTTGTTTCTCCCTTCAACCTCAGTTTTGATAATATCAAACCCCATTCAGACCCCACTCATTCATTCATGAATTTCACAATTTTTTATTGAACACCTGTAATATTCTGAGTGTTACTCTAGGTTCTGAGGACACATCAGTGAACAAAACAGACAAAAATGTCTACCTTTCTGGAGCTTATATTCTGGGGGTGGTTTGTAGGTGGCAAATAATAAACTAAATAGGTAGAATATAGAGTGTTTGATAGTTATATGTGATATGAGAAAATAAAAAATAAGAGGATAGGTGTAAGAGGAGGGGTGGCAATTTTCTGTAAGAGGATTAGGAAGGTCTACGGAGAAGGGTCATTGAATAAAAACTGGAGGGGGAGAGAAGTGTGGCTCGGGGAGGCTGGGGGGGAGCGCTAGGCTCCTGGGGGTGGTGGGAAGTGGGCAGTCGGGGAGTAGAAGGAGGTAGGAGGGATGGGGGGCTCAGATCATCCAGGGCCTTGGTCGGCCACAGTGAGGACTTCAGCTTTTACTCAGTGAAATGGGAGTCATGGGGTTTTTGAGCTGGAGAATTACATGATCTGTCTTACCATATATGCAGATCAATCGCCCTGTCCGCTCTGCTGAGAATGGATTGAAGTGGGGCAGCCCTGCGAGAGATGATGGTGGCTTGGATGAAGGTGGAAGCAACAGAGCTGGTAAGACGTGATTGGGTTCTGGATCCTTTCAGTGGAGCCAGAAGGATTTGTTGACACTTTGGAGAGAGGATTACAGAGAGGGTTCAATCGTGACTCCTAGGCATGTGGCTTGAGCAACTGAAGGATGCGGCTGCCATGACTAAGAAGAGGCAGACCATGGGAGGGGCCAATGGAGGAGGTGGAGAGGGTAAGAAGTTCTACTTCAGGGGTATTAGGTTTGAGATGCTTGTTGAAGAGGCAGCTTGAGATGCGCCCTCTTCACACCCAGGAATAGCAGTGTTCTCACCTTTCCCTACTTACCTCATTCTTTCGTGTTTACGTGGGTTTTGCACTTGCTTAAATGCACTTTCCTTTTGGCCTCCACTTTACCTCTTATTTCATTGCATTGTAATTATTGCTTTATCTTTTCTCTTCCTTTCATCATACTGTCCTGCTACTCATCCTCAGCATAATGCCTGATACAAAATAATCAAGAAAACTCTGTCAAATAATTCAAACCTATTGGGGCCATAATCTCCTATGTTCAGTTGTTAGATTTCTTGATATATGTTGCTATTTTTTTCTCTCCCACAAAAACAGCTGTTTGGCACACATTGTCTTAATCAATGTGAATTAAATTCTATTTTTGTTGGTGTGCTTTTTTTTCATATTCCCTTGGGCATGCGATTTATCAAGCATGAGTAGTATCTGGCACACAGTCTCTAATAGCTTCCTTTTATTATTAGATCAATGACTGAATTCTTGAGAAAGGAACTATCTGGAAAGAGAATGCCCCAATTCCTTGAAAATGGTGCTAAAGAGAAGACATGGCAGTACAAACAATGAACAGTGAAGTTGCTTTGGGGGCACTTGAAGCCTTATTTATGGAAACTTGGAACCATTTTAAAGTATTTTTTCAGCAGCCAGTGAGTTAGTTATGATAGTTTGGCCTCTGAATATTGGATGCATTTATCGTGTCTTTCTTTAGTGTTTGGCATATCTTAAAAGAAATATGAAGTAAATAACTAATTTTAACAAACAAATTCTCACCCACACCTCTCCACCTTCACCAGACCGCCAGTCCCTCTCTGCACTCAGTTAACAGCTATTTTCCTCATTTTTTTTCAGAACTAAGCCTTCATAATTTATATTTATGTCTATCCTTTTTTTTACATAAATGGGCCCCTACTGCGTTATCTTTTCTGTCACATAGTTTTCTTTCACTTAACATATCTTAAGCATGCTTAAAAAGTTATAGCATATAAAATAGCTAATACATATCAGTATACTTTTTTCTCGTTAATACCTCCATAACATCCCACTGTATAGATGGGCTATAACCTAATTTAAAACATCCTACTGTTGAGTATTCACGGTTAGACATTTGCTGTTGCAATAATAAATGCTACAGTGAACAACTTTGTGTATGTACACACATATATATATCTATATATACAGATACATTAGCATTAAGTACAATAGGTATTTGTATGTATACATATTAATATATATAGTTGTATGTATATGTATATATGTGTATACATACACAAAGCTGTTCGTATACAGGCTTCACGCTAATTATCTGTAGGATACTTTTCAAAAGGGCAATTGCTGTTATAATTTTTGACATATAATTGACAAGTCTGAGAAACCCAGCAGGATACACTGGTGTCCACAAACACAGGCTGCACAAAATTTAATCAGGACCGAGGCTTCCATTATCAAAGCCTCATTAACCAAGCCATCCACACTCATTTTGAGATTGCTGGCTGGCCAAAAAGCAAGTAGCAGATGTTGACCTTGCAGAGGTTCACTTAATAGAGTTGAACTTGATTCAGATTCAGTCACTGCTTCCGCAGCTGTCGGGTGGGCCAGTAATGCTGCAGAGGTGAGGTCGTGGTGTGCACTGCCAACTCGACGTGCAGGCGTGACTCACACCTTTGCCTTGAAAGGCTCCACTGTGTGTTCGATCCTGGGTGTAGTGGGGATGTGACTCACCCACTGACTCAGCCCCCCAGCGCCTCCCAGACCTGCTGATGGAACTTCCATGTGGGGCGTTAACTCCGTCCCACCCTGCTCTCCAGCAAGTTGGTAAAGACAGTTGCAGCCTAGGATGGCCTTTTGCTGGGCAGAATGCAGCTTGTCCTTGGGGTTCGCCATCCCCACCTCCTGCCCTCCACCCAACTACCCAGCTCCCTAAAGCCACTTTAAATGCAAAGGGGTCTTTTAAGTATAAACCAAAAATTGTGGATGGGTAATATTGTGACTACACATTTCAGTTCAGTCTATGTGCTTAATTATAGGGATATAATTTATCTGTAAATAAATCCGCCAGCGTAAGTGCAGTTTGAGCCTCATCCCTCCTAAGCAGGGAGATGGTAGCTTCACAGCCTGGGGGAGGGGAGCTCATGTTTTGGGTGGGTTCTTTGTCCTCTTCTAAAGCCCCATGCTTCCCCTACCCCTTCCAGAGTCACTTCTGCACATGCTCTGGTTGACAGGGTTATGAATGGTACAAGATAAATTCCGTGCTACCAATTGTTGGTCTTTTGGTTTATTCTTTTGCTTTCTCCTTCCATTCAGGAGATGCCGCTGCTTCTCCCCCAATTTTCCCTTTTTCCTCATGCTCCTTGTGGTGTCAGCATCTGCATTAAATCTATGTCTGATTTATGTTTGTTCAGATTTTTCTATCTCGCAAGAGATTTTTCTGGGACTGGCTTTTTTCATGGCGGGAGAGGCTATTTCTCAGCCATTCAGGAAACTTCATTAGTGGGTCAGGAAAGACCAGCTTTTAGGCACAATCATCAGAGAGAGTGCGCCCTACACACACACACACACACACACCATAAAATGAGCCTCTCTATGCTAAATACCATTTCTGCAATTTAAAGACCACTTGAGACTGGCAGAAAGGTCCCCTCAACACTTCCCTGAATCCTGCACTGCATCCTCAGGCCGTCCTGCCCTGCAGTTTGGGGTGTTAGCAGATGGGAGGGATGGAGCAGGTGTGCTTGAGTAGAAGTGAAGCCAGAGGGAGCATGTTTGTTTCATCATCTGGGTAGAATGTTGTCACAGGTGGGGCTGGAAGAAGACAGCTGTGATCCTGTCCCTTGGGTGATGCTTATTCTGAGCCATGGCTTTAATTTTAGCTGCCTTTCCTAAATTCTTCCAAAATGACCAGTTAAAAGCACAATATACCATTTGCAGGAAGCATTTTTTATTTCAGCCTCACCTCTTCAATCCATGCTCTGAAACTGTCGCTTGTCAAGGAGAACCAAGGGCACAGCTGTGCTACATCTCAACTCACTGCCACATGGAAGCTCAGTTTAGGGGAAGGAGATCTGAGCAGGAGACAGGATCTTAGAAGGAGACCCAGACTGTGGCCTTGAGGAGGTGAGTTAACTTCTCCTGCCCGCCACCCACCCTGCCCCAGGCGCAGTCATCGGAAGGCAGGAGGCCAGCTCAGGACTCTCACAGCCCCTTCTATCTCTATGATCCAAGCACTTAGTTAATTTGTTATTGCGCTATTCCTCCCAAGAAAAAGAAGTACAAATAAGTGATTACCCAAGTCCCATTGGGTGAAGAAGATTACATTAATGGAAAATCTGCTGTAAGTCAAATGATGTAAGTCAGACCAGATGACTGTCCAAGCCCTGGGATTCCTTGAGTACATTACTTTTACTCAGAAACAATGGCACGAGAGAATATGAGGTCATGTAAAATGTGCTCAGCACAGGGCCGAGAACACAGTCAGGCACCAAGAAGTGAGCGCTGCTATTAAAAATAATAATAGTCGTTAACTTTTTAAAAATTAATTAATTAATTAATTAATATTTGACTGCATTGGGTCTTCATTGCTGGGACTTCGTTGCTGCACACGGGCTTTCTCTAGTTGCAGTGAGCGGGGGCTACCCTTCGTTGTGGTGCACGGGCTTCTCATTGCAGTGGCTTCCCTTGTGGAGCACGGGCTCTAGGCGCGCAGGCTTCAGTAGTTGTGGCACGCAGGCTCAGTAGTTGTGGCTCATGGGCTCGAACGCAGGCTCAGTAGTTGTGTGGCTTAGTTGCTCTGCGGCATGTGGGATCTTCCCGGACCAGGGCTCGAACCCCTGTCCCCTGCATTTGCAGGCAGATTCTCAACCGCTGTGCCACCAGGGAAGTCCCCATTGTTAACTTTTTATAGAAAGTTCCTAATGTGATGTCATAGTCACGTATATTATCTGTCTATATAGTTTCCGCTGAGCAAACAAGAATATACTTTTAATTTAATATTGTATAGTATTTCTCCATGAAATATGCCTCATTTGAACTCCTAAATCATGGACTAATTTTACTACAAAAAATAAAAAGTTTAGGAACACATTTACTCAGGAGAACAGGACAGTCTAGTAAGAAGAGTATGAGCTTTGGGGCTGTCTGGAGTTCTTCTTGGCTGCAAAAATTAAGGACCTTGTAGTTAGACATGGTGCTGCCTTTGAAATAGACACATTCTGGAATCCTGGGGTGTTATTCGGCACATAAAGCCTCAGCTTGTTCCTGACCTAATGCAGGGCATCTGCCTGTGAGACGCATGACCAAATCCACCCGTGCACCCTTCACCAGGTGAGATGCATAATCAAATCTGAAAATGAACAACCACCTTCACCAGGTGGTTGATCTACAACATCAAAGGATGTGAAGGTCTTGGCTTGGTTTGTGCCTCAACCCAGAGGTGTAGGACACTGACTTTGATCCCGACTCTTCAGAAGCAAGATGCTTTCCATCTTGCTGGTCTCTCTCAGTCTGCCCAGCACCGTTAGCTGCCACCTCCCTGCCAAAGTGACCTGCCAGCGTCAGGCTTGGCCCAGGTGAGGATGCTTGCAGTCCACTTGGAGCTCTGTACTCAAGCAAGCGGGCTCTGGAGCTGGTTCCCTGCCCCGGGCCTGTGGTGCAGGCTACAAAGGGCAGAGCTGATGTTTCTGTGATGCTCGTGGAGGTGAGAGCCACGGGGCCCTCCTCAGTCCTCACCCAGGGGGAGTCTGTCTGTCCTGCCTTGTCCTGGGGGTTCACTTTGGCCACATGAGACCAACACCAGCTCACCCAGTACCTGCTAGTCCCTTCCTCCAGGGCAGGTACCATTGCTGTAAGAGCTCCTATCTTCCCAGTGTCTGTCCTTGACCCCCAAAGGCTGGTCCTTGAGCCAACTCCCTGATTCTGAGAACCACGACTCCCTCATGGCCCCAGGAGCCCCCCAAGGCGGATCCCCTTCTGAACTAAACTTCTGGACTTGTGATTCAGGCCCTCCCCGACAGCTCTGCATGGTCTGGCCCCAGCGTCCTCTGTACACACACCTCCTTACCCTCTGCCCTCACTCCAGGCCCACTGGTCTTCCTCCTCAGCCCACGGGGACCTGTTAAACTTGATCCTCGTTTTGATCCTTTGCAGTAGCTGGGCCTCTGTCCTATGTGCTCTCCGACCTGATTTTACATGAGTTGTTCCTTCTTATCGTGCAGATCTCAGCTCATATGTCACTTTTTCAAAAAGACCTTCCCTGATGACCCCAGTCTCTTTCTCATCACCCTTTTAAAAATCTTTCCAGAGCATTTACCAGTAACTGACACTTTCATATTTTCATTATCATGGTGTCTTTGTCTGTCTCTGGTCTTACAATTTAAGCTCCATGAGAGCAGGACGTCACCTGCTCAGCCTGTGCTACATCCCAGCACCTGGGACATCTCTTGGCATGTGGAGCTGCTCAGCAAACGCTTAGGAAATGAATGAGTGTTGACCCCACCCCGGGTGGAGGGAGGCCAGAGACCCCCACCCTGCTCATCCCTTCTTTGGCTGCCGCATGGCCACCTCAGCTCACAGCCCCTACCCCATCGGGCCTGCCTAACACCTGCAGGTTTAGGCTGCACAGTGTAAAAAGATGTCCTGCATTTTATCACAAAAGCACCACTGTTCTCCTTTTTAAAACAAAATTCAAACACAGCAATGAAAGATCGAGACTTATACTATAGACTCATTTCTTCAACACATGGTTAAAGTTTTCCTTTCTAACTTTTAAAAGTTGGTTGATCACGAATAAAGCAAAATCACATTCCAGGGCATCCTCCATACTCTCCCTCTCTGCCTGCCCCCACTCCCTTGGCAGAGCCTGAGCGCCCCCATGTAGCGTGGAGCTGGAGCAGAGACACGGGCAGAAGAGCTGGGGGGGTCAGGCGGAGGCACTGCTCACCCAGTGGGATGGGCTCCGAGCGTGTGTGCCAGGCTGGGTGCAAATGCTGGGAAACTGAGAACCGTTCCCCGTGACAGAGGTAATGGATGACAAGCTGGGTTGGCCTGAACCAGTGAGAGAAACAGCACGGCCCCACTTGAATGAAAGGCTTAGCTGAGAACTGCTTGAAAACAGGCTGGAAAGCCAGGCTGCCAGGCTGCCCTCAGGGGTGTCGAATCTCACATGGATGCTCCAACCATACAGCTCACAAACCCAGGACCACCCTGGGTAGGGAGTAAGGTGTAGACAGTGCATAGAGAGTGTTAAGGGGAACCAGAAACTAGATTGAGGAACCTTCAGATGAAATCCAATGCATCTACTGAAGTCCTATCTGTACTTCTAATTCCTAACAATGGTATAAACTTTGCACCCTATGGGGCATATTCTCTACATTACCTTGTTGATCCTTGTAACAATCTCATATAGGAGGCAGAACAAATAATATCATCCTTACAGTCGAGAAAATGGAAACTCTGAGTGATTAAGAAATTGACCACAGTGTCATAGGGGTTGTCAGATTCTCTTGTGGGTTCAGTAGGTTCAACTGAGTCTAAGAAACCACTTTCCCTATGTTTTAACTTTGAATAACTTATATTAGCCTAAAGACCTTGCCATTAAAATGGTAATTATTCATTTTATAAAAAGAATCTGAATGTATCAAAAGAATATATGACTTGTTTAAATAACAAACTCCTTTAAATGTAAGCTAAAATATTTTAAAATATCTTTATTGATGTATGTGCACTGGTGCATTTAAATGATCAGATTTATTGTATCAATTAAATAGGCAAACTAGAATATATAAGGAATTCCTATAAATCAATAAGACAAAGCAAACAAAATAAAAATGGACAAAAACTTTTACCAGCTGAGTCATGGAAAAGGAGGCCCAGAAGCCACACAAATACCTGCTTGAGAAGGAAAGCTAGTCCCCCTCCCCCCTTCTTCCTGGACACGTAGTTGCCCAGCCAGGAACCATGACTCCCAGCACCTCCTAAGGATGCGCCTAACTTTTGCCAATGGAACGTGAGTTGAAGGAGTGTGTGCAGCTTCTGCTTTATTTGCCTATAAGACAATTGCTTTCTCAGAAACTCTCTAATTTTTTTCCAGAAGTTAGTGTGTGGCAACTACCCAACTTCAACCATGGGGACGAGGCGGATGATCTAAGGGATGGCAGTGTGACAAAGGGAAGGATCCCTGAATACCAGCCTGACTGCCCAACGCAAGGTGGTTATGCAAGAAAGAACTACTGTACCTGGGGTCTCTTTGTTACATCAGCTTAGCTTTACCCTAACTAATACAAGGTTCAACCTAACTAGTAATTGGGAAATTCAGGTTAAAATGAGATGTCATCTCATGCCCTAAGGATGGCAACATTTTAAAAGTCTGATGATACTAAAAATCGGCAAGACTATGGGAAATGAGAAACCTGCATATTCTGCTGGGAGTGTAAATTGGTATAACCACTTGGAGAACAATTTGTCAGTATTACTGAAGTAGAAAATGAGCTCCCTACAATCTGTTCACTTCACTTCCAGGGACAGTAAACTTGCATACGGAGACTGTCTGTAGGATGATTCCAACATCACTTTTATTAGCAAAATTGAAAGCAGCCTGAAAGTCCATGAATAAGGGGATAGATAAATAAGTTGTGATATTTTCACATAATTGAGCACAATCAGCACTTAAAATGGATGCACTGCCTCTACATGCATCAATATGAATAAATTTCAAAAACATAATATTGAAGAGAAAAGAAAGTTGAAGAATATGTACAATATGACAACACTAGGTAAAATTCAGAGTAGGCAAAGCATAATGATGTATTGCTTTGACTACATATATATGTGGTAAAAGTATAAAAGTGTAATCTGGAAGATTCTTGAGACGGTTGTCTCTGGGGAAGGAAGGTAAGATGGATCTATGGAGAGAAACAAGGAGGGTTCAACATTATTCACAACGTTTTATTTCTTTTGTGAAAAGATGTCATGCGAAAATTGTTAACATTTGTTAATTATGGCTTTTGGGTCCGCTCAGTGGTGAGCTACAGCTGGATCACCCCGGGAAGGGTAGATTGTGTGCAGATCCTCCCAGCTCCCCATTCAGTGATATCACCGTGATAGCTGGAAGTAGTCACACCAATTCACAGAAATCAGCAAGTCCTACAAATCAGAGCTTTGTTTTCCTCTTGAGAGTTGGTTGTTAACATTGACCACTGGGTACCTACTAAATTAATCTCAGAACTTTTAAATATTTTTTAAACTTTTCAAAATATAAAAATTAAAATCTATAGCTAATTCTTCAGGATTATGCGTTTTGCACAAAGCATCCTGAAGGTGTGTCTTGCTGGTGGTGAAAAAATAAAGCATCTCTCAGAAAGAGCCAACCAAAGGTCAGGCTTTTGAGAAAACCTGGTTCATTTGGGTTGGGAGAGAACTTTGGACCTTCTACTTACTACACATTTTCAACGGCTAATGTCTTCAAGTCATTTATGACATTCCCTATGTGATAAGAAGCTTCCTGCCTCTTTTCTAAGAAGAAAACATCTTTCACAGCTGCTAGAATGCCAACATTTACCTCTAAACTCCAGGCATCGACACAAGTTTGAATCCTACTTCTGTAAAAATAAATCTGGTTTAAAGGGCTTACAGTGTGGCCTTGAGACTCAAGCTGGTTTGAGCCAGCCTCTGCGTCCCTCACCTCGGGAAATGGGAATCACATCCTCTGAACCCCACATCGGGACAAGTGGCCACGTAAGGAGGGAGGACTGCGGGAAGGGTGTTTGACTTCAGTTCTGTCGTTAAGATTCTGGGCTTTTGATCTTCTAATTGTAGTACCAGGTGACAAAGGTGACTTATTATTATTAATCACACACAAATCAATCCTTGGAATGATTATTTTTAAATAATTTTCCATTTTTGTTATTAAAAAGTAAAACATTAAATGTAGAAAATAAAATCATCCATTCATAATTTCATGACCTAGAGATAACAACCATTAATAGTTCAATAAATAACTTTTCAGATTATTTTGTCTATTTACTATTTTTTCTAAAATGATATTAAACTATATACACTGCTTTAACTGGCCTTTTTTTTAAATTAATTTATTTATTTTTGGCTGTGTTGGGTCTTCGTTTCTGTGCGAGGGCTTTCTCTAGTTGCGGAAAGCGGGGGCCACTCTTCATCGTGGTGCACGGACCTCTCACTGTCACAGCCTCTCTTGTTGCGGAGCACAGGCTCCAGATGCACAGGCTCAGTAGTTGTGGCTCATGGGCCTAGCTGCTCCGCGGCATGTGGGATCCTCCCAGACCAGGGCTCGAACCCGTGAATTGGCAGGCAGATTCTCAACCACTGCACCACCAGGGAAGCCCTAACTAGCCTTTTTCACTTAAGACACTATCATTAACTTATTTCCATGTCATTAAATTTTTTTCAGATTTTTTATAGCTATATAACATTATATAACTGTAATCAAATTTATTTCACCCATTCTCCCATTGTTAAATATTTGGATCATTTGTTATTCTTCCATATACATAAGCATAGTTTAAAAAAATGAGTAAAAAAGAAAAATTAACAAAATTCATCTTCACTTCCATAGCTGATGACTTGGGGCAAGGTAATTAACTTTTCCTGAATCAGTTCATTTTTCTCTAAAATAACGGTGTTAATTCCCAAGTTGTAGAGTCATGGCTGCTGCATTTCCTGACTCTACAGAGGTTTTCCTGCTGTGTGTCCAACCTTGTCAGCTACTGAACTATTCTGACTGAGGTTGGTTGGCTGACTCAACAGCTAGGGGGGCCCAGAAGGGGAGGAGAAGGCTCAGGGTTTGGTGAGCTGGGTGCTCAGGGAGACTTGACTCCATCTTCACCCCATTACCCTCACCTCTGGGCCTCCCTGAAGGAAGGACTTCTTGCTGCTGCTGAGTACTCTCAGCAGACGGCCTTCAGCTGCCAGCCGTCCACAGATTACTCGGTTGCAAAGAGCTACCTCATTCAAGGTCAAGCCTTTCCCAGGGCAGCCCATACCCAGTGACTGACAGGTGGCTACATGAACAGCCAACCATCTGGCCCAACCCAGGACAGCTCGGACAGGTGATGTTCACTCCAAAGCTCCCTGGGGGTGGGGGTGGGGGTTGAGGCTGTTGAGGCTTGGCTGCCCTCCCTCCGCAGGCACTGAGCACATTCCCCAGTGAACACCCAGTCTGCTTCCTGGAGAACCCACCCCATGAAGCTGGTACCAGGATGGGGGTGACAAAAATAATGTGGGGTTTGGAACTGGTTCACTTGCTACCTGACTTACCTCTCCCTGGTGCTGAGTCAAGCACGAATAGCCCCTGCCACAGAGCGGCTCTTGGTAGTAGGTTGATGAGTGTCCCCAGAGATTCACGTCCACCCAGAACCTCAGAATAGGACCTTACTTGGAAATAGGGTCTTTGCAGATGTAATTAGCTAAGGACCTCAAAATAAGATTTAGGATTGGCCTTAAATCCAATGATGGCATCGTTGCCAAGGGGAAGCGGGGAAACCTACAGACAGACAGACATAGGGAAGGAGGCAGAGACTGGAGCTATGTAGCCACAGCCAAGGAGCGCCAGAAGCACCAGAAACGGGAAGAGGCGAGGAGAGTTCTCCCCTCGGGGCTTCAGAGGGAGCCCGCTCTACTGACTCCTTGATTTCAGACTTCTGGTCCCCAGTACCAGGGGACAACACGTGACTGTTGTTTAAGCCACCCAGTTTGTCATGGCTGCCCAGGGAAACTAATGCCCGGTCTAGTCGTTAAAACTTTTGCCAGTGACCAGTTGAGAGGGTGGAAGGAAATGCTCGTGTAAAGTGCCAGATGTGTGAAAAGTTTGGAGGAAACAGCGACTCTAATGACAGTGGAATTCAACAGCTATTACCATGGCAAAGTCGACACTCGTCATGAAAACCTGCGAGTGATTTACGGTGATGGAGAGTCAATGTGGAAGCCAGAGACCCTCCTTACAACAGCAACGAGGGTCTCACCTCCCAGAGGGAGAAGGCAGAGAAGGCAGAGACCACCAGGCTCAGGACCTGTCAGAACAGCAGAACCAAAGAAGGGAAAGTGTCCAGCCAAGGACCTCTGGGATGGTTTCAGCTCCCCCTTCCGTCTTGAAACTCCTAATTCCCCAAACCCTCTGGGCCTGCAGAAGCAAGCCACCCTCCCTATAAAGAGTGGCCTTCCTGCCCCCCTCACTGCCACCTTGCAGGCAGTGCAAAGACCTCTACCCACAAGACACATGTCCCATCAGGACCTGCTCCCACCCAGCTCTTGACCCTAGTCCTATAACTGGGGTTAAGCTTCAGCATAACTCAGCCCTGAGGATACAGCATGAGCCTGCGTGCCTCACTCTTCTGTGGTTTCACTGGACCACAGCTCTCGGGAGTGGCCCCGGAGAGACTCCCTACAAAAAACCCTCCCTTCCGGCGCTGTCTCTGATTCAGGACATGATCCAGGAAACCCTACCTAAGACAGTAAGCACTGCCGTCGTCCATGGAGTCTGGCTACTAGCATACAACTTCATGTTTTTAAATAAGTTTCTATGTATTAAAAATGGAA
This sequence comes from Mesoplodon mirus, assembly GCF_964341445.2. Lineage (NCBI taxonomy): Eukaryota > Metazoa > Chordata > Mammalia > Artiodactyla > Ziphiidae > Mesoplodon > Mesoplodon mirus. The sequence continues at coordinate 7,271,341 of NC_138996.1, forward strand.
ATTGGGAAGAAAGGGTGGTGAAACTGACACCCATGAATCCGCCAGCACATGGACAGCTCCGAGAGCCCCGTAACTGGCGCCTCCATGCTCTGTGTTACAGGTCAGTTTATCAGAGAATTGAAGAACACCTGACCTATAAAAGCTCTGTGTCCACTTACAGTTTGCTGATTGAAAGCCTGCTTGACACTAAAAGCAGGCTTTGCACACCAAAGCCTTCTTGCATGTCGGAAACAAAGGGCTCTCGGTAGAGTTCAGGTTTACAAAAGCACATTCGTGCTTGGAGATTTATAGGTTTAGTTTTTTTCAATTAGGTCATCTCATCTCTAGGTTGTAGATCAGGAGCACTGAGAACATGCAGGTAAGGTCCTGGAACATTTATTGGGATTGATGACAATTTCTCCAGTACCTGGGAACCACTCCAAAGGAGGAACTGGATTTAAAGTCCAGGTGACAAATGAACAAACAAACAAACAAAAACCCCTGCTTTGGGGACTTCCCTGGTGGTCCAGTGGTTAAGACTCTGCACTTCCAAGGCAGGGGGCACGAGTTATATCCCTAGTCGGGGAACTAAGATCCCACATGCCGCACAGCGTGGCCAAAAAATAATAAATAAATAAATAAATCGGACCTCATCAAAATTTAAATAAAGTCCAGGCAACGTGCACTGTGCTGTCCCCAGTAAGACTATCTGGGACTGGATGGAGAGAGTTAAATAATTTCTTAACACATCAGAAAGCAAATTCTGATGGTGATATGACCCTGAGGAGAGCTAACAGTGATGCTTCTACTTTAAGCGGAAAGGCTCTGGCGGCCTTGAAGTCCAGTTAAGGAAGCACAGAGGTGCTGGCACAAAAGAAGCTTAAGAGTTCAGGCAAAAGGGCTTCGTTCTGTGAAACCACCAAGAAGGTTAATAAACGACCCAGAGAATGGGAGAAAATAATTGCAAATCCCTTATCTGATGTGGGACAGGTGTTAAGAATATACAAAGAACTCTTGGAACTCAATAATAAAGAAATAAACAACCGAATTAAAAATGAGGAGGGGCTTCCCTGGTGGCGCAGTGGTTGGGAGTCCGCCTGCCGATGCAGGGGACGGGGGTTCGTGCCTCTGTCCGGGAGGATCCCACGTGCCGCGGAGTGGCTGGACCCGTGAGCCACGGCCGCTGAGCCTGCGCATCCGGAGCCCGTGCTCCGCGGCGGGAGAGGCCACGACAGTGGGAAGCCCAGGCCACGACAGTGGGAGGCCCACGTACCGCAAAACAAACAAACAAACAAATCTGTGTGTATGTACATAATTGTAAATAAGCACTTTAAATGGTTTTTTTTTTTTTTAAATGAGGAGTCTTTGAATAGATATTTCTCCAAAGGAGATATACAAATGGCCAATAAAGATGTTCTACATCATTAGCCATTAAGAAAATGCAAATCAAAACCATTAAGGATGCTAGGATCAAGAAAGATAATTACAAATGTCAGTGAGGATGGGAGAAATTGGGAGCCCTGTACATTGCTGACGAAAACGTAAAATGGTGCAGCTGTTCAGGAAAACAGTTTGCAGTTCATCAAAAGGTTAAACATAGGGCTACCACACGACCCAGCAATCCCCTCCTTGGTATATAATCAAGAGACATGAGGGACTTCCCTGGTGGTCCAGTGGCTGGGACTTCATCTTCCAATGCAGGGGGTGCGGATTCGATCCCTGGTCGGTGAGCTAGGATCCCACATGCCTCTCCACCAAAAAACCAAAACATAAAACAGTAGCAATATTGTAACAAATTCAATAAAGACTTTAAAAATGGTTTAAAAAAAAAGAGAAATGAAAGTGTATGTCTACACAAAAACCTATACACAATGTTCATAATAGTCCCAAAGTGAAAACAACCTAAATATCCATCATCCAATGAATGGATAAGCAACATGTGGTCCATCCATACAAAGGAATATTATTCAGCCACAAAAACATTATGAAGTACTGATACGTGCTACAGCACCCGTGAGCCTTGAAAACATATGCTAGGAGAAAGAAGGCAGTCACAAAAGACAACATATCATACGATTCCATTTCTAGGAAATGTCCAGAATGGGCAAATCTAATGAGACAGAAAGTGGATTAGTGGTTGCCTCGGGCTGGGGGATGGTTCCTAGGGAGAGACTGTTAATGGGTACAGGGGTTCTTTCTGAGGTGACAGAAATGTCCTAAATTTAGACAGTGATGATGCTTGCACAATTCTTTCAATATGTTAAAGTCATTGAATTGAATTGTACACTTTAAATGGGTGGATTTTATGGCATATGAATTATATCTCAATAAAGATATTGAAAAAATTTAATGGACTTCATTCCATTAAGACTGCCCTATCCATTTCTTCTGTGAGGAGAAAGGGAGCTATTGAATCTTAGTCTCCTGGGAAAGCCTGCATGTCATTCTATAGCTGAGGTTTTACTTCCTCAGTGTATATTTTCCATGCAGGCTAGAACTATATATGTATGACAACTGCCCAATCAGAAAATTTACAAGGATGGGAAATTAATGTGAAAAAGCCTTTTCAGGGCTGTTGCTTTGCTTAGTGGTACCTTTGCTGCAGCAGGAATATCCCCTATGGATCTGCTTCTTTTCCATTCTATATTCCTCATGTCTTTGTGGTGGGTTACATTATGTTTCAGCAGATATTCCCTCTCACCTCCAGGTCTGTCCTACCTCACCCCTCCCCCATGCCAGGAGAAGTGCATTTCCCAGGGAAGTTGGGTTTGGCTGGGTGGGTCGCTTTGGCTAATTGAGTGAGGGGAGCAGTGGTTCCTGCTTATCCCAAGTGGATGCTGGAAAACGCCTTGAGAGAATTCCCACCAGCCCTCTGATAACCACCACCGTGGGAAGTGAGCATACAAGATAGTGTCTCCCTCAGTATGAGTCCCAGATGGAGGACATGGGGCAGAATAGAAGCCACCTGACTGCCCATGACTGCAAGGGAGAAATAAGTGCTGCAAGCTGCTGACATTTTCTTTACTCAGCGTTATCATAGTGAAAGCTGACTGATACAACCATCACTTTATTCATTCAGAAAACATATTTGGAGCACTGCCATGCATTCGATTTCATGGTTATTCTTTAAGGAATAAGACAATCTCTTCTATTCTCAGGCACCTTTCCGTCTAGAAGGTAAAATAGGAAAAGACACCAATAAAATACAAAATATGTGGTGAGTGACACAAGAAATATAAAATGTAAGAGCTGTAGAGCAGAAAGAGATTATTTCTGACTCAGAGGAATCACAGAACTTCTTTAAAGAGGTGACATTTCCATAATCAGTTATTTTAGGAAATGAAAGCCCAATAGTATATAGATTGTTCTCACCGGGTGCCACTGTAGACAGAGGACAGCTGGAGAGCTCCTGCTTTCCCCACAGGCGCCCTCTGCCCTGGCTACAATGTAGACAAGGCTCTGGGGCTGATGTCGCCCTTCAGAGCAGGAGGAAGGGGTCAGGGAAATCATAAAGTGACTGGGAAAGCCCTGCGGTGATAGTTTTAGTTGAAACTGACTAGATTTTCTAGTTTCAGGAAGGATGGGGGCTTAGGTAGACTTGAGTTTTAATTATAGGAAAATACAGGCAGTTAGGTTTCTGTGCCCCTGAATGTCACACACTGCACACAGGAAGGGAGCAGCTCTTCCAAATGAGGCCATAATCTCAGAGAGCCAGATGCTTGGGTTCTTGCCCAGATGTCTTGTTCCTTTAGGTAACTGATCCATTTTATTCCATTTGCTAAAATAAAGTCTGACGAGTTTTCCATATATTGTGCTGTGACCAAGAGCCAAGAAGAAACATCGAACCCTAAAGAAAAATCAACAGCCTTGCTTTTTTCTATACTGAAGGCATGCTTTGGAAATGAGGAAGTTCCTCCCAAATGTTTCTATTAAAACAGCTCTACCCCCACACTCCACTTTTTTTTTTTAAGTACATTTGTAATAAAGAAAACCTGAATGTACCTTTAACACAATGTGCTAAAACAGACCACACACACGCTGAAAGACTCAAAACCATGGTGGAAATGACACAGGCATTTTTGACAGTCTGGATTTTAACTTTTACTTCGGTACATTGTTATGAAGTCACAATAATAGGAAAATATGTTCTCCAGTTTCTTTCAGTCAATTTTAGGATAATCTCTAGGTCTCCAGAAGGGTCAGTACAATCTCCTGCAACTGATTTTGGCATCTCCAACAGCACCAGTGGGGAGCCCTGGGGTGGCCCTGGGTCTACTCCTGGCTCCACCGGGAATTCCCCTGAGGCTCGGGCAAGTCCCTTCCGGCCTCTGGAGCTCATTTCCTCGTCCTTGAAATGCACGGGCCTCTAGATAATCTTTAGGCCCTTTCCAGCTGCCACTCTTTGATTCCACTTTTTTTTTTTTCATGAAACTTTTAGATTCATAGCTTGACGACTGAATCCTTTAGAATTAAAAATATTTTTCTCCTAATAACATATGTTTTGTTCCAAGTCCATTGGAGCTAATTTTATTCATCTTCCTACGAGTTGATTCAGAATTTATCTTTATAGTTACACACACACAAAGGGGGTGTTAATGCTGGAAGGACCACGTCATCTTCTGCAGACTTGCCTCTTAGATCAGTTAACTCTGCCCGGTAGATTACAAGTGACTGTGGGTCACTCAGAGAAGAGAGAGTTAGCAGGCTTTTCCGTCAGGAAGAGAAGCAATAATATTTCAGCAGAGACTGCTCAGTACAAACCACTGCCTAGTCCTTTTATTCCCATGGAGCTTTATTGGCAGATTCAAAGGTAGAGCTGAGTTTGGGGCAGGTAACAGTATTGGTAGTTTGCATTCAAGCACAATTTTTGTGAGTACTTACTATGTGCCAGACACTGTCCTGAAAACTTCCCATGAGTCAATTAACCCTCAAAATAACCTCACAAGGTAATATTCTTACAGATGAAAATACAGACACAGACAGGATAGGTAACTTGTCTAAGGTCTCAGGGTAAGCGGCAGGGTCAGGATTTGAATCTAGACAGAGCCCAAACCAATGGACTGGACAAAGTCTGTCCCTGGAGCTCAAGGGCAAACTTGGAGACCAACTTAAACCTCGGGGCGAATGTTTGGAATTGGGGGGGTGGGGATGGAGTTTACTGTATTTAACCTACTTTCTTTCTCTGCCTTGAGGGAATTTAAATTGATGCCACATGAATGTCAAAGGGAAAAGAAAATATTAGCATTTAAATTCTGACATTCAAAGTAGGATTTTTTGGTTACAAGACAGGCTTGATATGACATGAAGGGAATGACGCTGTATTAGTGCCTAGCTGGCTGTCCAGCCCAGAGTCCACACGGGGGTGGGAGACAGCCCATCAGGAAGAATCGAGGACAGCCCCCTTTCTCCTCCCAAGGGTGGTCGGGGTGGGGATGACATGGCCCACAGAGGCAGCTGTGTGTTTGATAGAACTTGGAAACCTGAATCGGGGGCAGGAGGGGTTCAGTGTCTCCGTCCCAGCATTGATCAAAGGGCAGAGAGAGTGTCTAGTTTGGGAAGCTAAGCTTCCCGCCCGTCTCCTGTGGGGGGATGGTGAGTTGAGAGCAAGCTCACAGAAGAAGAGCTGGGGGTAGACCCTGGAACAGGGGACAGGATGGAAGATGGAACAGAGGTTTGGAAAGTCCACAGCTGGTGGGGCCAAGTCACGGGAAGAGGCACTAGGTCTTCCTGAGCTGAGAGACAGTGAGGCTAGTGGGAGCAGCCCCCCAGGGCACGAGGGAGAGCCCCTATCAGCTGGGATAACAGAAAGCATGGCCTGGATCGGAGGCCCCTGAGCTCCCCCATCAGAGGCAGGACGTCCCCCTCTCTCCCAGAGGAGCTGGATGGGGTTTGGAGAACTTCAGGTCAGAGTCTAAGCAACTACCCCCAAAACAGCATTATCAATAGGCTGTTTAAATTACTGGATCACACTCGGTCTACAAAGCGAGGGGTAGAGGTGGCCAGCTCATGAGGAAGTCCAGGGAAATCTATAAACAAATGAAAGAAACTACACTTCATCTGCCTTACTGAGGTATGGCAGCCTTTGTTTTTGAACCGTGCACTGCACGTAAACAAGTAACCACGAGGAAGCGTGGGAAGCTTTGGGGGAGAGTGACGGAACCGTGCTCGCTGCCATGTCAGACCCTGACCCAGCGCTGAGCATCCGGTAACTCCTTTAAGGCTTAGACATTCCCATGAGGTGGTGCTATTTTTACCCTCATTTTGCAGGTGAGGAAACTGAGACACAAAGGTGAAGCAACAGGGTCAAGATCACACAGCCGATCAGTGGCAGGGCTGGGACTGAGCGCAGACAGTCCGGCTCCCAAGTCCAGGCTGTCACGCTCTGGTTACGCTGTGCGGATACAAAGTGTGACAAGCACACGGAGAAGACACGCCCCACTCTGCCCGCTGCAGAGCAGGCTTCTTAGAAGATGTGCCGTGGGCTTGGCCTTGAGGTGGAGAAGGGAAGCAAGGCGGGTGGAAACAGGAAAAGAGAAGGCACAGAATCCTGAAGGAACCTGCATTCAGGGAACGGCAGTGCAACAGACCCCTTAATGTGCTAAAGGCATAAGTCCAGAGGCCTCTAGAATATCTGCTTGTGAATATTGTATTAGCTGCTGCACAATGGTAGGCTTTATACTCAAGATTTCTTCTTCTTCTGACCAAGAACCAAAACTTCCTGAAACCTGCACACTTTGACTTCACTTTCATTACCATGCTGCTTTCTTTCTTTCTTGATCCCTTTGCATAAAGAAACAGTTTTTACTGCTTTGTGAGAATGCTTAACAATGAGTATGAAGCAGTGAAGCACGGCTACCTGGGATGTTAGCATCAGGCAGGCTCGCTCACCAGCTGAATGACTATGATCCAGATTCAAGCCTCAGCAGAGCAGCCCCGAGCAGTCAACACCGGGAAAGTGAAACGCAGGACCGCAGGAGCCCGCTGTGTCCTGCTGAAAGGCCTCACATCCCCAGCTCGCCACAAGCCGGGAACCTGGGGACAAACGGGACCCGAGAAGGACTCTCGGAACGTGGACATTCTCTCAACCTAGGAACTATTCTGGAGAGTCTTTCTGTCTTAGAGTATTTTTCTGTTTATTGCCCAGTTGTATTTCTTATTTTGTGAATTTTCAGTGTACATATTTTGTCTTTTTTTAAATTGAATATTCATCTTTTTAAACACTTTTTAATATTCTTAGAATATTAACCAATATATGTTTTGCTCAGTTTGTTATTAACCTCTTAAATTTTAAAAAAGTATGTTTTATATTTAAAAGTTTTTGAAATTCATGTTGTTAAATCACCTTATGTTTTCTTCATTTATTTATATTACTAAAAAGTTCTTTCTACCCTAGTTCAGAAAAGCAGCCCTATATTTTTTTATATCTGCTTCCTGGCTCCCTTAGAGCTTAGAGGTTAAGAGCCCAGGTTCTGAGTCCGGTGAAGCTGAAGTTCAATCCTGGTTCTGCCCTTTACTGGCTGTGAGAATTTCCCTTCCTTCTGTTTCCTCACTTATAAGCCAGGCACTCAACGATGCAGTGAGAGAAGTACACTCCCAATATGCAGATGGGAAAACTGATATTTAGAGAGGGGAAATTGCTTGTGTAGAGGTACTTGGTAAATGGAGCTGGAATTGGACACCAGTTCTCCTGTACTCTTACCAATTACACTTACGCTGTACCGATTTACATGGAACATAATTGTTTTATTTTTATTATATTATAGAAGAAGTTTTGCTAGCATTCTATTTGAGGTGTTTGCATCTATCGTCAAAGGTGAGGCTGTGGTGCAGTTTTCCTAATGGGCATGTTTCCTAACCGTGGTGTTTGAGCTACATTTAGGCTCTGCCTGTGTCTCCTGAGGCCTCAGTTATCATATTTGATTGGCCTGCTTCAAACAGGCTTGTACACAGTGCCTCTAGCGGGACCTACAAAGGACAGGGGGCTGCACAGCGATTAGAACAGATCTTCGGTTTAGTTAAAGGCTCTTAGTATGTTTTGCTCTGCATCAGGAATGAAATAAATGTGTGTAAACAGGTGATAAGAAGATACCACTCCCCCAGGGCTCCTTGAAGCAAGACCTGTCTGGAGATGGTGTGGGTTCATTCAGATCCTGTTTCCAAGTTTTCATTTAATTTGATTAGAAACAGCTGGAAGATCAGAATGACTGTGTAACCTCTCCAGTGATGCAGAGGGAAAGAATGTTCAAGTGACAGAACCGCAAGTCACCACCCTGGCTTGACTCACACATGGAAAAATTGCGTTAACTGAGTTACAAGACCCAAACTTCTCATCCTTTCAGTGTTCATTTTTACGTCTGTTCAAATTAACATTACCCCATGCTGCCAATTCCTGTCACAGTGCTAATTATTACATAACTAACATCCTTCTTATCTTTACAAAGGGTTTTTTTAAAATATGCATATCAATATGAAATTGTTAACAATCAAAACCAATTATTTCCATTATTCAGTCACGAGCAGAGGGGAGAGGAGTTTCTCCAGACAATATAGGGCTTGGTGTTGACCCAGCCCTGAGAAATGGGCTCGCGGTGGGGCAGAGTCTGGTTCTGCTGCTGAAGGTTCAGCCTCGTCCGTCTGTACCGCAGTCAGTGGCTTGTGAACCCTGCACCGAGGCCCGGCTCCATCCCCTCCCTGGAGACACCCCTCCCAGGCAGTGGTCCAAACTGTCCTCAGATCCTTAATCAAACCTACTACTGGACTAGCAGAGAAGTTGAGAGAATTCTTTGCTAATCTTTTCTAATCTTCACTTGCATAGTGTAAATAATTAAATCAAAATGCTGAGAGTGTCAACCTCACAAGCCAGTCTCAGAATAAACAGTAAAACTTCTACATAGTGTTTTAAATAAATCAAGTTACCTTTAAATGATGAACACATTTCAAGTTGCCTAAAATGTGAAATACAGAAAAGGAAGGTGGTAACAGAGATAGAAAAGGTGATCCATAATCTCGCCACCTCCAGACAACCACTATTAACATGTTATTTTTCCCCAATATAAGTATGTTGCTCTTTCTCCCTCTTTCTCCTCTGTTTTTGTCCCCTTCTTTCACTGTCTCATCCAGAGGTCGCCTCGTTCATCTTCCCTCACAGATGAGACAGAAAGGCAAAGAGGGAAACGGGTACAATGGGATCCACACACCTGGCCTTGGATCTCCACACACCATGTGCTCCCGGCCCCGATAACCTAGAATCCCGATCAGCTTATTTCTTAATTTCCCACAACTATCTCTGTAGAGGTTAGCAGACACCCATCTGTGAGCAGGGATGGATAAAGAGTAGAGACCTGTGGATGGGATACAGAAGGACTGACTTTTCCATGGCTGGCTGGCCCCGGCAGAGCTCCACAAGTTCTAGATGTTATAGCCAACCTCACCACTGCCCTTCCAGTGGTCCTTATGGTGCCCTACTTGGGTAGTTTTAAAATTCCTTTTCTCCTGGTGGGGCAGAGACAGTTAGGGCTCACCAAGTATTCTGTTTGCTCATCGACAATCCCAGCTCTCCAGCAGTTAAGCGAGGCTGTGAGACTAATTCCCTCTTTCCTTGCAGATATGGATGCCTTGTGTTCCATCCAGATGGTGCAGCTACAAGATAGAATATTGAGGGATTATACGTTGCAAGACCCTTGTTGACTCATGTGAGACATGTCTTGTGAGAGAGAGAAATAAACATTTTTTAAGCCTTTAAAGTTTGGGGTTTGTTTATTATTGCAGCACAAACTAGCATATTCTGACCAATGCAATTGGAGGGGTTCTCTCAGTTGGCCCTATACGCTGATCTTTTTATATCCTTAAAATAACAATTTGATCATAGCATTTCCTTGTTTAAAAATTATCAGGAGCTAGCCATTGCCTCAATGGTGAGGTCCAAATGCCTTACCCCAGCAGACCATCTGGTCCAACTTATCCTTGTGGGCTAATCTCCTGGTGTTCTGCCCCCAATCTATAGCCTAAATTACAGCCACACTGACTCCTAGGCCATTCCCCAAGTTTCCATCTCCTGAATTTCCCAGTCCTTTAAATGCTGTAAGGCCTTTGTTCATGCTGCTTTCTTTGCTTAGCTGACACTGCATTTCTCCACTGAGCATATTGTTACACATCCTACAAGACCCAACTCAAATATGACATCTGTGATGTTGAAGCCAACACCACAAAACATTGTCAGCTCCCTCTGCCAAGTTGCCACAATGATTGGTAAGTTCTTTTCCTCAGAAAGTCTCCTACCATATGATTTATTTGCATGTACACTTTAGGCTCTTAAAGGTGATGTTATACCATATTCTTTTCTAGCACAATGGCAGTTACATAGGCATGCGTATGCATTCTCTATAGAACCTACTGCTGTGGCCACAGTGGTGGTTTAGGAGCAGCACCGTTGGTTTCTGTCAGTCTACCCTCCCTAGTCATTGGTGTGTAAAACTGATGTTTCTCAAGCAGAATGTTATATAAAGCAGCTTAAGACAAGTCCTCTGGGAGGGGCCCAAGATGGTGGCATAGGGAGATCCTGAGCTCACCTCCTCCCTCAGACACACTGAATCTACACTACACCTACGTATAGACCTCAGATCTAACGACACACACAGACTGAAAGTGAGGGGATGGAAAAAGATATTCCATGCAAAGGGAAAAGAAAAGAAAGCAATACTCCTATCAGATAAAATAGACTTAAACAAAAAAAAAAGACTGGGGCTTCCTTGGTGGTACAGTGGTTGAGAGTCCGCCTGCCAATGCAGGGGACACGAGTTCGTGCCCCGGTCCGGGAAGATCACACATGTCGTGGAGCGGCTGGGCCCGTGAGCGATGGCCACTGAGCCTGTGCATCCGGAGCCTGTGCTCTGCAACGGGAGAGGCCACAACAGTGAGAGGCCCGCATACCGCAAAAAAAAAAAAAAAAAAAAAAAAAAAAAGACTGTAATAAAAGACAAAGAAAGGTGTTACATAATGATAAAGAGGTCAATCTAACAAAGACTATAACATTTATAAACATTTATGCACCCAACATAGGAGCACCTAAATATGTTAAGCAAATATTAACAGCATAAAGGGAGAAATAGATGGAATACAATAGTAAGGAACTTTAATACCCCACTTACATTAATGGATAGATCATCCAGACAGGAAGTCAATAAGGAAACACTGGCCCTAAATGACACGTTGGACGAGATGAACTTAATGGTTATAGAGAGAACATTCAATACAAAAGCAGCAGAATATACATTCAAGTGCACATGGAACATTCTCCAGGATAGATCACATGTTAGTCCACAAAGAAAGTTTCAATAAACTTAAGAAATCTGAAATCACATCAAGCATCTTTTCCAGCCTCAATGGTATGAGGCTAGAAATCAAGTACAAGAAGAAAACTGGAAAAAAACAAAAACACGTGGAGACTAAACAGTATGCTACTAAACAATGAATGGGTCAATGAAGAAATCAAAGAGGAAATTTTAAAATACCTTGAGACAAATAAAAATGGAAGCACAACTTTCAAAAATCTATGGGATGCAGGGCTTCCCTGGTGGCGCAGTGGTTGAGAGTCCGCCTGCCGATGCAGGGGACACGGGTTCGTGTCCTGGTCCGGGAAGATCCCACATGCTGCGGAGCCTGCGCGTTCAGAGCCTGTGCTCTGCAACGGGAGAGGCCACAACAGTGAGAGGCCTGCGTACCGCAAAAAAAAAAAAAAAAAAAATCTATGGGATGCAGCAAAAGCTGTTCTAAGAGGGAAGACCTAAATATAAGACCAGACACTATAAAACTCTTAGAGGAAAACATAGGAAAAACACTCTTTGACATAAATCACAGCAAAGATCTTTTTTGGCCCACCTCCTAGAGTAATGAAAATAAAAACAAAAATAAACAAATGGGACCAAATTAAACTTAAAAGCTTTTGCACAGCAAAGGAAACCATAAACAAGACCAAAAGACAACCCACAGAATGGGAGAAAATATTTACAAACAAAGCAATGGACAAAGGATTAATCTCCAAAATATACAAACAGCTCATGGAGCTCAATATCAAAAAAACAAACAACCCAATTAAAAAATGGGCAGAAGACCTAAATAGACATTTCTCCAAAGAAGACATACAGATGGCCAAGCAGCACATGAGAAGATGCTCAACATCACAAATTATTAGAGAAACGCAAATCAAAACTACAATGAGGTATCACCTCACACTGGTCAGAATGGCCACCATCCAAAAATCTACAAACAATAAACATTGGAGAGGGTGTGCAGAAAAGGGAACCTTCTTGCACTGTTGGTGAGAATGTAAAATGATACAGCCACTGTGGAGAACAGTATGGAGGTTCCTTAAAAAACTAAAAATAGAACTACCATATGACCCAGCAATCCCACTACTGGGCATATACCCAGAGAAAACCACAATTCAAAAGGACACATGTACCCCAGTGTTCATTGCAGCACTATTTACAATAGCCAGGACATGGAAACAACCTAAATGTCCAATGACAGATGAATGGATAAAGAATATGTGGCACATATATACAATGGAATATTACTCAGCCATAAAAAGGAACAAAATTGGGTCATTTGTAGAGATGTGGATGGACCTGGAGTCTATCATACAGAGTGAAGTAAGCCAGAAAGAGAAAAACCAATATCATATATTAACTCATATATGTGGAATCTAGAAAAATGGTACAGATGAACCTATTTGCAGGGCAGGAATAGAGAGGTAGACATAGAGAACAGACATGTGGACACAGAGGGGGAAGGGGAGGGTGGGACGAATTGGGAGATTAGGTTTGACATACATACACTACCATGCATATACACTATATACTACTACACTACCATGTAGAGTGTATATATACTACTTACATATATACTATACGGTGCATATAATTGACATATACACCACTAAAATAGATAGCTAGTGGGCACATGCTATAAAGCTCAGGAAGCTCAGCTCGGTGCTCTGTGATGATCTAGATGGGTGGAATGGGGGGGTGGGGGTGGGAGGGAGGTCCAAGTGGGAGGGGATATAGGTATACATATAGCTGATTCACTTCATTGTACAGCATTGTAAAGCAATTATACTCCAGTAAAAAGAAATTTTTTTAAAGGAACAAGAAAAATCTCAAACAATCTAACTTTACACCTAAAGGAACTAGAAAAAGAATAACAAGCAAAGCCCAAAGTCAGTAGAAGGAAGGAAATAATGAAAATCAGAGTGGAAATAAATGAAATAGAAACTAAAAAAAAAAAAAAAGAAAATGTAAATGAAACTGAGACTTGGTTCTTTGAAAAGATAAACAAATCAACAAACCCTGAGCAAGACTTATCAAGAACAAAGGAGAGAGAGTCCAAACAAATAAAATCAGAAATGAAAAAGGAGAAATAGCTAACACCATAGAAATACAAAGAATCACAAGAGAATAATACGAAAAATTATATGGCAAAAATTAGACAACTTTGAAGAAATGGATAAATTTCTAGAAACATACATCTTCCAAGACTGAATCATGAAGAAATAGAAAATCTAAATAGAGCAATTACTAGTAAAAAAAAAAAAAAGGAAATAATAATCCAAAAAATCCCCCAAAGTACTTCCCTGGTGGTCCAGTGGTTAAGACTCTGCCTTCCAATGCAGGGGACATGGGTTCGATCCCTGGTCAGGGAACAAAGATCCTACATGCCGCAGGGCAACTAAGCCCGCGAGCTCTAGAGCCCGTGTGCCACAACAAAAGAGAAGCCCACACGCTGCAATGAAGAGCCCACACGCTGCAACAAAGATGCCGCATGCCGCAACTAAGACCCGATGCAGCCAAGTAAATGAATAAATAAATAAATGACTTTTTTAAAAACCCCAAACAAAAGTCCAGGTCCAGATGACTTCATAGGCAAATTCTACTGAACATTTAAAGAAGAGTTAATGCTTTTCTTTCTCAAATTATTCCAAAAAGTTGAAGAAGAAGGAACACTTCCAAACTCCTTTTATGAGGCTGGCATTATTTACCCAATACCAAAACCAGAAAGAGACACCAGAAATAAAGAAAATTACAGGCAAATATCCCTGATGAACATTGATGCAAAAATCTTCAACAAAATGTTAGCAAACCAAATTCAACAATACATTAAGAGTATCATACACCATGATCAAGTGGGATTCATTCCAGTGGTACAGGATGATTTAAAGTAAATCAATCAATGTGATATACCACATTTAAAAAAAGAACTATAAAATTATATGATCATCTCAATAGATTCAGAAAACCATCTGACAAAATTCAACATCAATTTATGATAAAAAAAACTCCCAGCAGAGTGGGTATAGAGGGAACATGCCTCAACATAATAAAGGCCACATATGACAAACACACAGGTAACATCAATGGTGAAAGGCTGAAAGCATTTCCTCTAAGATCAAAAACAAGACAAAGATGCCCACTCTCACCATTTTTATTCAACATAGTTAGAAGTCCTAGCCACAGCAATTAGCCAATAAAAAGAAATGAAAGTCATCCCAATTGGAAAGGAAGAAGTAAAACTATCTGCAGATGACGTGATACTACATATAGAAAACCCCAAAAACTCCACCAAAAAAACTATTGGAACTAGTAAATGAATTCAGTAAAATTGCAGGATACAAAATTAATATACAGGGTATTCCCTGGTCGTCCAGTGGTTAGGACTCCATGCTTCCACTGCAGGGGGCCCGGGTTCAATCCCTGGTTGGAGAACTAAGATCCTGCATGCCTCATGGTGCAAAATTGTATATAAAAAATTTTCTATGGAACCACAAAAGACCCCAAATAGCAAAAGCAACCTTGAGAAAGAAGAACAAAGCTGGAGGTATCACACACTCCCAGACTTGAAACTATCTACAAAGCTATAGTAACCCAAATAGTAATATGCTAGCACAAAAACAGACATGTACATCAATGCAACAGAATAGAGAGCCCAGAAATAAACCCACACTCACATGGGCAATTAATCTATGACAAAGGAGGCAAGGATATACAATGGAGAAAAGACAGTCTCTTCAATAAATGGTGCTGGGAAAAACTGGACAGCTATATGCAAAAGAATGATACTGGACTACTTTCTTAAACCACATACAAAAATAAACTCAAAATGGATTAAAGATTTAAATGTAACACTGGAAACCATAAAACTCCTAGAAGAAAACATAGTCAATAACGTCTTTGACATTGGTGTCAGCAATATTTTTTCAGATATGTCTCCTCAGGCAAGGGTATCAAGAGCAAAAATAAGCAAATGGGACCACATCAAACTAAAAAGCTTTTGCATGGTGAAGGAAACTCAACAGAGCCACTATGGAAAACAGTATGGACGTTCCTCAAAAAACTAAAAATAGAGCTACCATATGATACAGCATTCCACTTCTGGGTATTTATCTGAAGAAAATGAAAATACTAGCTCAAAAATTTATATGCATCCCCATGTTCATTTCAGCATTGTTTGCAATGGCCAAGATATGGATGCAACCTATGTGTTCAACGACAGATGAATGGATAAAGAAGATGCAGTATATATACAATAGAATACTACTCAGCCATAAAAAAGAATGAAATCTTGCTGTTTATGGCAACATGGATAGACCTGGAGGGTATTATCTAAGGTAAAAAAAGTCAGAGGAAAAACAAATACCGTAAGATTTCACTTATATGTGGAATCTAAAAACATAACAAACAGGGACTTTCCTGGTGGTCCAGTGATTAAGAATCCACCTTCCAATGCAGGGGATGTGGGTTCGATCCCTGGTCAGGACCTAAGATCCCACATGCCATGGGGCAACTAAGCCTGCATGCCACAACTACTGAGCCCGTGTGCTCTGGAGCTCACAAGCCACTACTAGAGAGCCCATGTGCCACAACTAGAGAGATGCCCGCATGCCACAACTAAGGCCCAACCCAGACAAATTAATTAATTAATTAAAATTTTAAGAAAATAGCAAACAAACAAAATAAAACCGAAACAGACTCATAGATACAAAGAACAAACTGGTGGTTGCCAGAGGGGAGTGGGGATGTGGGACAGATGAAACAAGTGAAGGAGATTAAGAGGTACAAACTTCCAGCCACAAAATAAATAAGTCATGGGGATGTAACGTACACATAGGGAATATAGTCAAGAATACAGTAACAACTTTGTACGGTGACAGATGGTAACTGGACTTATTGCAGTGATCATTTCATAATGTATATAAATATCCAATCACTATGTTGTACCCTGAAACTAATATAGTATTGTATGTTATAACTCAATAATAAAAGGACAGGGCTTCCCTGGTGGCGCAGTGGTTGAGAGTCCGCCTGCCGATACAGGGGACACGGATTCGTGCCCCGGTCCGGGAGGATCCCACATGCCGCAGAGTGGCTGGACCCGTGAGCCATGGCCGCTGAGCCTGCGCATCCGGAGCCTGTGCTCCGCCACAACGGGAGAGGCCACAACAGTGAGAAGCCCGCGTACCGCAAAAAAAAAATAAAATAAATAAATAAAATAAAAGGACAAGTCCTCTGTGTACTCTTCTCCCACAACCAGAACTCTGCCTTTGAATCTCTCCTATATCAAAATGTTAGATCCGGGAATTCCCTGGCGGTCCAGTGGTTAGGACCCCATGCTTTCACTGCCGTGGGCCTGGGTTCCATCCCGGGTCGGGGAACTAAGATCCCACAAACCGCGTGGCAAAAAAAAAAAAAAAAAAAGAATATTATAGCCAACACTGAGGGCGACTGACAACGCCTGTCCCTAAGAGGTGCTCAACAAAAGTGTGTCCAGCCTACAAGGAAAATAAACTATATATTGTCAGAGAGGAAAACTATGTGGGAAGTGGATTGAGTATTTTTAATAATAAATTGGTATAATTATTCTTTAAATGGTTTTAAATGATGAGGGGGAAAGCCCCCAAAAGCCCCATTTGTTCATTCATTCGAGGTTTCTTTCCCATGAGCCGGGAACAGCTGGAGGCCCTTCACGTGCCGCGTCATTTAATCTCGGTCAATGCGCCCGATAATCCCAGAATGGGCGATTTTTTCTCATTTACAGCGGAGTCAAGGATAGGCGGTCACCCACCTGGCACGCGTCCCGGCCACCGGAAGCACTGGTGCCTGCAGTTCTTACCTGATTCCATTAGCAGGGAAGCAGCAGGGGGCCATGTTCATGTCATGCCTCTCCCTGGAGACATAGTCCGTGAAAGCTCAAATCAACAGTTATCCAGGTGACCCTCCAAGCCACTTTTGTCTTTTTATTCACACCTAAACCTTAAAGTCCTCAGGCAGAAACCAGAAACTAAAGGGCCCAGGAGGAGACAATCGGCTTTTAATTACTTGGAAGCTGTTCGCTCAGACGAGGATTCATTTCATGTGCTTTTACCATCTCTTCCTTTGGAAGCATTTTCCTGCTTAAAAAGTGTGTCTACAAGCAAGAGGGAAAAGTGAGAAGGATTCAATTCAATTCATTTCAATTGTACTCCATGGATTCAATTTTCTCAGAAGAGCTCTGGAAAACACAGGTCTGAGGGAAATAAAAGCTGACCTAGTTCAAATAGAATTTAGCAATGCTGCAACGCGGAGGTGGTCCCTGCTCCCAGGACACAGGGTCTCTAGGAAGCCCCTAAGCGGCGTCGGTTGGTACCTGGCAGTGCCTAATCCTTGCTTCCCAGGCCGCTCCTGGTCAAAGGCACAGTGTAGCCGTAAGAAAACCCTTGATTTTCAGGCAACGCCGGACGAGGGACGGGGAGTCAAGCTGGGATTGTATGGCTTGTGTTTCGGCTCTGCGACCTCTGCACGTCTCGGGACCCACGCCCCCTCCCATCCATTCCCCCCCCAAACCGAGCGTTCAAACCCCGATTCCGCTCCTCCTGGGGGACGTCAGAGGCGCCCCCACGGGTGTTGGCTGTCAATCCAGGATGACAGCGCCTAACTGCGGACTGTCCCGAGGGTCAGGAGCACCCATACAGGATCCAGGGCCCCGGCGCCCCTCGCTGGCGTCTGTTGGTCCCCGTGAGCCCGGCGTCTCCTCCCGGCCTTGTTACTTTGTCAGCGCCCAGGGCGCCCCTCTGGGAGCCTGGGGCTCGGCTGCGGGGGTCTCCAGCTCTCCCTGGGGCCCCCTGCTGCTGCTCCTGCCCGCCCCCCCACCAACGCCGCCGCTCTCCTCTGAGAGCCCCACCGAGCTGCGTGTGCTTTTCCATTTTCATCCCCCGGGGAGGTACAGCCCCTGGAGTCAGCCACATGCTCTGCCGGCAGTGAATTCAGCTTGCTGGTACCTTGCACCCCAGTTGCAAGTTTGTGATGAGCAAACGGTTTCACTGCATTTTAAACCCTTTAAAGGAAAATCCGAGATGTCATCTGTGCTTGAAACACACCACCTGCAGGTGCTAACCTCACGAGGCTGTGAGCACCTGAAACGGGGCTGGTCGGAATTGAGGGCTGTGACGTAAAATACACCCCAGATTTCAAAAACCTAATACAAAAAAATTAGAATGTAAAATGTTCAAATATATTTCTGTCGATTACATGTTAAGATCCATAGGGTTAAATAAAACGTATCATGAAAAAACCTCAACTGTTCGTTTTTACTTGTTTTAATGTGGCACTAGAAACATTTACTATGGCTCACGTTGTATTTCCAGTGGCTCGCACTGTGCCAGACAAACCTGGAAAGCACAGATGCTAATTATTACAGGAATACCGCAGTCATCAACAACGTCATACTGTTGGGGCAGCTTTTTCTCTGAAGAGAGTAGGAAGCCAGCTGCGTATGTCATGTGCGCTACATAATCATTAATATTTTGAAACAGTGCTTGCAGCTGTTGGTCTCCTTCTATGTGTTGTCTGACCATTTCTTACTTCATTGAATAAGGTCACAGATAAATGATTTTCAGTTGGCAAAAAAGTTAAAAATCATGCATAGTGTTTTCTATTATAAGAGTAATATACCAGCAGATAAAGCATCTGTCATCTCCTATGGAAAATGATTCTCCTATGGAGAATTTATAATAATTTATAATAATGGAGTCCATCTGTTTTCTGGTTTATTTATTTGATTGTCTTAACTCTTTTTTATACATTTCAAGCTATTTTTGTTAATATTATGTAAGCTATTTTGGATAAGCAAGTCACTTTTTAAATTTTTTAACTGCCAATTGCTCATGCAAAAGTGAATCAAATTCAGTAATTACCTCAACAATTCCCATGGAAGTTGCATTATTTGAGGACAGCCGCTTTTCATTGCAACATCAGAAGGACAAACTTTTCATCAAAAAATAATAAATACAACTCTGTCAAGCAATCAAGGTAATACTGTATTTCTTTGTTCTTTGAGACATAGAACATTTTTCTTTTTTTCGGTATGCGGGCCTCTCACTGTTGTGGCTTCTCCCGTTGCGGAGCACAGGCTCCGGACACGCAGGCTCCAGACGCGCAGGCTCAGAGGCCATGGCTCACGGGCCCAGCTGCTCCGCGGCATGTGGGATCTTCCCGGACCGGGGCACGAATCCGCGTCGCCTGCATTGGCAGGCGGACTCTCAACCACTGCACCACCAGGGAAGCCCAGAACATTTTTATTTGATATGTGATCCAAGTACAGCCTTCTAGTGCTTTATAGAATCTTTATGACTTTTGAAGGTTCTTTCTTCACATACACATCCAGTCTAAAAACTGGTCTCCTATAAGGAATATCTGTCCCTTTCAAAGCAGTTTAGAAATAAAATGACACATGCAGTCTTGGAATAGGCCAGCCAGAGTCTCATGATAGTTTTGATCATTTAAAATTTTTTTCCAGAATGTCTATTTTCAAAACATCTTTGTGTGTGTTTATGTGTGTGTGTGCTTGTGTGTGCTGTTTGATTTTCTGTAAATATTAATGGGATAATAATTTGAGGGAAAAAAAGAAAACCAACATTTTCATTAAATGGTGTCAAAAATTATTGCTCATTGTAACAAGCTGAGATCACAGAATTTATCAAAATCAGCGAATCCATCAAAATTAAACCGCTGTTGGCCTTTATGTACTGTTTGTACAAATTGTTTTACTTTGTTCTTATTTTAATCCTCCTTCTTCTTTTTTTCTTTCCTACTTAAGTGTCCTGACCTTCTTTATCTTTAAAAATTCTTCTGTGTCATTTTCATTACCTATATTTTCTTGCCTCTATTAACTCATCTTATCCTTATCTTCATGAGTTTTAATTATTAAAGTTTTGGGAGATTTTTAGTTTCCAATGTGCTATATCAGAGAGGTTTTGACATTTTAAACTCTGTCAGTTTTTCTTTCTTACAATGTGGGATTCCACTGGGCTACTTCTTTCTTATTGTATTTGAATTTTAGTATGAACAGTAAATCTGAAGAAATATACCTAATTATTTTGAAATCAAGGCCTACAGTAGAGCAATTCAAAGGTAATTTTATTTTTTAATATAAATTTATTTATTTATTTATGTTTTATTTTTGGCTGTGTTGGGTCTTCATTGCGGTGTGCGGGCTTCTCATTGCGGTGGGTTCTCTTGTTGCGGAGCAAGGGCTGTAGGTGTGCGGGCTTCAGTAGTTACAGCTCATGGGCTCAGTAGTTGCGGCTCACAGGCTCCGGAAAGCAGGCTCAGTAGTTGTGGCGCACGGGCTTAGTTGCTCCGTGGCATGTGGGATCTTCCTGGATCAGGGCTCAAACCCGTGTCCCCTGCATTGGCAGGTGGATTCTTAACCACTGCGCCACCAGGGAAGTCCCAAAGGCAATTTTAAATGGTTATGATGCTGCTTTGTTGCATTGAACTGTGTAGCTGTTTAATCAAATCACTCTTTTGCTACATACATTGATTGATGGTTGAGCTCAGGAGTTTTGTCACTGGACCACTTGTGTCAGTGACTGTTTGGCACATCGTTTCCTCTGGAACCACCAGACTCTGCTAGAACAAGACCTACGAGGATGCTGCCCACAGGGTGTGGCTTGTCGAGATGCATGAGCACGTGGCTTCACACACACACGTTTCCCCGTGGGTAGGTTTGTGTCCTCACGCACAAGAAGTCTGATCAATTCCTCTCACTGGCTTCTGCCAACAAAGAAAAATACTGCACAGGGATTTTATCATTTTATACACTGGGTTATTGCGTCTGTTCCTGAGAGAAGAACATTTCCCTTTTGACCAGGTGCTATTGAAAGTGGAATCCTCTACCTACCATCTTACACGTCTGATAATTGGGAGAACTTTCCAAGGACCAGTTTCTGTCTCCAAGTGTTTAAATCCTACTTTCTGCTCTGCTATCTGGCTGTACCAGTGCAGGCACCCCAGGACACACACTTATCACAACCCGACCCTGGCCATGCACCATGACATCGCAGCAGGCAAGCCGGGGTGGAAACAGGGAGCCCCAGGGGACAGCTCCCGGTCAGTTAACCCTGCACAAACGTGACAGTGAGCCCCATAAATATACGCCACGACCCAGCTGCACACATCCCCGATTCAACTGCCCCTTAGATGGAGCATCAAGACTCCATGCATGCTCTTCACACCCTGGACACGAGAGAAAGCACAGAGGCACAGCAGGAGGGGACAGAGACAGAGGACTGGACCAACGGTGCTTAAAATACCTTATTTTTCCTCTTGGTGGTATATTTTACAAGAACATGTGACCATGTGAGCACACTGCTAGGGCCCCTCCCAGAGTCTCAGAAGAGGCGCACACAGTGAGGGTCCCTGATGCATAAGCTTTACTAGCTTCACAGTGAGTCCGCCCCTACTCTGAGGTCAGCTTGAGCCGGGTTCCAGGACTGGCCCAGACGTCTCAATTCTCCCTTGTGTCAGGGCATCCCTAGCCCAGCCCCTGTGCCCTTTACCCAGATGAGGGCACCTTTTGTCTTCCTTGTATGCAGGAGCATTCATCAACGTAGAGGGGCCCTATCTTCAAGCCCCCTCCCACCTCGGCATGGCATTGCCAATGTCTCCCAGGTGGGAACAGCTTAATGCAAGCATGTCCCTTCCTGGCCTGTTCTGATAACCAGAGCTCCCTTGGTCCTTGGTCTGAGTTATGGAAGAAACTATCATTAGGCGAAGACTATGAAAAGTTAAACTTTTTCAGGCAGAATTCTAGGAAGCTACACAAACTTTGCATGTTGACGACAAGAGAAGAAAGTTCCCAAGTATCTAATGTGATTTATCATAATGTAGATAAGTTGTGATTCTGGGAAGAGCATCAAACGTCAGCGTAGATGATGTAATGCAAACCCCAAAGAATTTTTAACCCAGTTGTGACATTTGAGACGGGATGTGATAGCTGCCTTCAGTAATTGCTGTGTCTACTTAGAAGGAAAAGGATGAATAACTTAGCTTGGCGCAAAGCAATCTAAATTCAATCAGTGAATTAAATTAAGTAAAAAATAATTAGGGCCAAATGTTGTGAAACTCCATTAGGTTATGGAAATCTCCCAAAGGAGATGCAAATAACACCATTACTCAGAATTGAAAAAACCATATTATCGCTGCATGTGTTTTGAGTAACTGTGCTGTGCTTCTTCCAGGGCACCAGTGGGATGTCCAGATACATGTTTATTCCTTCTTTTTCCACAAGCTATGATTCTGTGGGAACCACATCTTTGTTTACCCAGGGCTAAATTATGAGAACAAATTTCTTCATTAATGTAATACTTAAACATAAAGACTGTTGACTAAGGAGTTTAATTACTTAAAGCCCTAATTAAAATGCAATCATCTCATACAGTAGCTGAATTTTCCACGCAAGCCAATTAATTTGATGTTATCCAATGAAGAATGTCAAGCTGGAAGAAAAAGATGAGAGCAGGGATGACAAGTAAGCTCCATCTAGCAAGCCTACCCTAACTTAGTCGTAGTGTTTGCTTGGAGCTCTCGGCTGAGGAAGATAATACCATGATCCACCAGTGACGTCTGCCAAGGCTTAGGACAAGCCAGCGACAGCCTGTCTGCCATTTGCAAAGCTGCTGGACCACAGCTACTGGTCAGGATCCAACACACCCCAGGCAGTGTGGACATCCAGGGCCAGGGTTCTGGGCTGAGACTCTCTGCTCCTCCCCTAAAGGGAGCAAGAGACCAGGAACCCATGTTGTAGGCACCCCCCTCCTTAGGCTCTGGAATGCAATAGAGCCGTATCCACTAGAGGGAGGCCTTAGGGGTCTTTTTACACAACTGTATCATTTCGATTATGAGGAAGCTGAGGCCAGAGAAGCTATTTCACCCACTGTGGCCATAAGACAACTTAGAGGCAGCGTTGGGACCAGACCCCAAGCTCCCTGGCACCCAGACCTGCCCCACCCCGTCCCCCCACCTGCACACTGGTCCCAGGTCCTGCACAGCCACACAGATTAGCCCTGAAGCAGTGGACACACTCAGCCTCTGGGCTGCTGGACATCTACGCTCACTGCTTCTGTTCCTGTTTCATTTTGGTGTCAAAGGCCTGACATCCTCTTGTCCTTCAGGGTCCAGTGGCTCACAGGTGCACTGAAATTCAGGAACAGCAACAAAGGTGGCTCTGAAGTGCCCAGTCAGGGCTCAGGTTGGAAAGTAGTGTCATTTGTCATGTGAGCTCTGAATCGGGATGTTCTTGACCTGCATCTGGAGAACCCTGAACAAGCCCACATTTCTTTCCAGTCTGTGAGCAGTGAGAGCCCGTGAGGGCACATATGAGTCAGACCTGGATTCAGGCTGACGTTGGGCTGAGCTTCAGAGCAATCTGCCTATGAGAGGCCTAGAAACAAAGGAGCAGCTCCCCTGCCTCGCCACAGGATCATCACCCAGCACAGGACCACCTGGTCCGTTTCACTCGGCTCCCTTGCCCTTGCACTTTCTCTCTTCCCATTGGGCACCTGACAGCATGACGACACCACTTCATTCTTCCGAGGACCTGGCAGGACGCGAACAGAACAGGTAGAATAGAATTCATATCAGCAGAAAGCTGGGCCCTCCTGTCTCCTTCCCAGGACAATATATGTTTCATTAGCGCCCTTCTGAGCTTTCTTCTTTGTGTTACTTCCTAGGTTTGGCCTCAGGCCACAGCCGGGGGCGGGGGGTGATGAACAGGACACCCAGTGGGGGAAGATGAACCATCCCTGGCGCTGGTGTGGGTATTTGTTTTCTTTATACATGCAGTGCCTTTGGCTAGCCCACCAGGCAGTGTTGCTCTGGCATAACCCAGATTGCAGCCAATAAACACAGAACCCAGCACAGTGTCCCCAGTCCTCAGAGGCCCTGCTTCCTGGGAGCCTGGGCAGACAGCAACTACCCTGCCAACTGCCCCCCGAATCTTCACATGTACACCCAGGGCTCTGTGAAGGGGGCCATGTCTCTGCATCATCACCTAATGTTTAAAAATGAAATATCCAACTGCTAATGCAAAGCATCTAACACAGTGCCTGGCACATGGTAAGTGGTAGGTACCATTAACTATTAATGTAAGTATTATGATTCTTATTGTATAAGTAGTACTATCCTACAGTGTGTAATACTATGTACCCAAATCTTCCTAAGAGCTGGCATATTATAGAACTTTGCAGCTATTAAATAATTTTCAGTCATAATCCCATTTGATCCTCAGAAAAATACCTTAAAATCCACCTCTACATAAAGTTTTCTCCATTGGTTCCAATCTCTTTCTTCTCTGAACCACCATAGAATTTTATTTGTCTCTATTTGTCCCCCAGCCCCTGCCATCCCCTCAACACACACACACACACAAAACCTGGGAATCATGCACATCCTCTGTGGCACTGCTCTGAGCCCCAGCAGTTGACATCACCTGGGTCCCCCGATGGCTGGACTTGGTCAGTGGAAAGTACCAGCAGGAGATCGAAGAATGTGTAGTCAGGCATTAGGGCTCTCCCGATAAATAGAACCAACTGTGTGTGTGTGTTTTTGTGTTTGTAATATATGTATTAAGAGGTGTTTTATAAGGAATTGGCTCACGTGATGATGGAGGCTAAGCCCCGAGATCTACAGGGTCAGTCAGCAAGCTGGGGACCCAGGAAAAAGGATAGTTTGCACATTCTTCAAGAAGATGTCCATGGGGCTTCCCTGGTGGCGCAGTGGTTAAGAATCCGCCTGCCAACGCAGGGGACACGGGTTCGAGCCCTGGTCCGGGAAGATCCCACATGCTGCGGAACAACTAAGCCCGTGCGCCACAGCTACGGAGCCTGTGCTCTAGAGCCCGCGAGCCACAACTACTGAGCCCGTGTGCCACAACTACTGAAGCCCACGTGCCTAGAGCCCGTGCTCTGCAACAAGAGAAGCCACCACAATGAGAAGCCCGCACACTGCAACGAAGAGTAGCCCCTGCTCGCCACAACTAGAGAAAGCCCACGTACAGCAACGAAGACCCAACACAGCCAAAAATAAATAAAGAAAAAGAAAAAGAAGATGTCCATGCTGGGTCTGTCTGTGAATCTATACCCACATCCAGGCACCTATGTATCTATAGTATATTAAGTGACAGAGTCCTGGTTCTGGCAACACGGGCATTTGAACTAAAATAAGCTCCATCTCATCTACAAACATAAAATATAACAAAGATTGTAAACACATAGCCAATATTGAAAAAACAAATGGACTTTCTTCAATTATCAGCAATAGCAGAAAGGTCTTGGGCAGGGTGAGAGGCTTACAAGCTGCCTCGGGTGGCCCCCGAGACATCAACCTGAATACAGGTCCAAAAGAGTGAGGTTTTAATGCTCCAAGAAGGGCATTTGGATGTGGTCTTAGGCTCTGCAAAGGAGGGAGCTGAAACTTGGGAAAACCTTATACAGCTAAGTCCCTAGAAAGAAGTTCTAGAAAAACTCTACTAGTAGCTTGTTCCCTGAAAGGATTTTGGAATAAAAATCAAATAAATGAACAACAACAAAAATTCTTCCATGAGAATGAAAATCCAATCCTGAAATCCCCGCAAATTATAGAGTCCTCATTTATGGGCTCATAACCCGTATAATTAACACAAAAGTGGTTTCCAGATCATTGAAACCCACAGAGCACTTGGCAAAAGAAAATGCAAAACAAGTCTGTAGGGACATTTTCCTACCAAGCTCATGGGACACCCACAGAAACAAACAACTTCAGTTGAAGATGAACTCATGGTGAAAAGTTACAAACAACAAAAGAAAATGAATCATCCTAAGGAAACTATGTGTTCCCCACCAAATTGAAATATTAGAAAGAGACTATATAATACTATGTTTAAATCATTAAAAAGTTAAAAAGCGGGAATAGAAGCCGTATGAAAGATCAGGCACTAAAGAAAGGACTATCAAAACAGAACTAAAAATGAAACGTAGTTACTGAAGGTAAAAATTCAAACTATGGGTTAAATAACAAATCAGATACAATGGAAGAGAAGAATGACCTGAGGAAATACCCCAGAATTCAGAGAGAAAATGATTCTAAGAGGTAAATGACAGTGAGTTTAACAGCCTATTCAAATTTACACCTAGATACACAGCACTTACTTTCATAGGTGCTGTGCTGCGTCCTCTACAAATACCATCTCACTTAATCCTCGTAACAATCTTGTGATCTAGCTTCACTTATTTTCACTTCAGTTATTATCAACTCACGGCTGTTCCCAGTCCATCACTAACCCCACATGCCCCAGTGGCCAAGTGCTTTAGTCCCAGCATGGCTACAAACACTCTTCCATTCTGAGCCTCGCAGCAATCCTTCAAGGGGAAAGGCAGGAATCACCCTCTGTGTTAGGCAGATGGGGCAGTGGAGACTCGGAGTTCAGGAAACTTGCCTCCACCCGCGCAGTCATTTAGTGACTTCAGGACTCGCTCGGCCTTCTGCCTCGGTGTGTTGCTCGTGTCACCTTGTAACATTATCCTAAAATGGTGATGGCGGAAACCCCAGCATGATGGGTCTCCAGGAGTTTCCTCTTTCTTCCTGGTCTGTACCACTTTCTTCACGCAAATAGCACAAGATCTCTGAGGTCCTGAGGTCTATAAAAATGCAAGGAAATTCCATGACCTCCGAAGCCCCAACAGCCCAAATGCCACCTTCTGGGTGAAGACTGCTCTCTCCCTACCTCCCTGTCTCTCCCTTTCCAGGGAAGACCCGTCACCCTTCCCTCCGGGCTCTGACATCCCTTTGCACAGGACTTTACTAAAAGTTTTCACTTCATGTTACAGTTAGCTGTTATAGGTCTGTCTCTCCAGCTACAATGAGTTCCTTAATGGTGGGTCTATATCTTCTTCTATTAGGACCCTGGCCCCTCAAATTAATAATTTGGAGCAAGTTTAAGAAAGGGACTGTTTACAAAGATGGGACCAGGATTTAAGAAAAAGAAAGAAATCACACAGTATCTTTCCTTCCCCCCCCCAACCATGTATTTACACACACACACACCCCAGACCTGACCCATTACTGGAACCCTTCCGGAACAGAGAAAGCCATATGGGCACAGCTGCTGACAGGAGCCGACCCTAACCAGAAGCCACAAGACAAGGGTCAGCCTCCCAGGACAGAGAGCAGGACAAATGGAGGACGTGCCCAAATCTGTGCATTCCCAGCCTGTAGCAGGGCGCTCAGCACACAGCCGGTGGACAGAAATACTTCTGACTGAATTACTGAATCTTAGGTATTCCTCACTGATATACCCTAGAATGGTAGAAAACATTTTTAGCATTGCTACAGCGTAGTGATCACGGTTTAAACCAGAGAAGTACCAAATATATGATCAAAGTTTAAAGAGTTATGTTGTCATAAAGAACTCAGGTTTCTAAACCAAAACCTAAAACTCATTGTTCTATTTAAGAATATTATAGCCTAGGTATATAGTGCTGTACGAGTATGAGGTTATAATCCTTCCCTACGAAATGGATTCCAATAAGCATCCTGTATACTCCTTAATATTAGAAAAATACAATTTTTGTTCTACTTTTCTTGCCCAAAAGCTGAAGCTCCTCAGGCTGTTGGGTAATTAAATCACTGTGAGACTTAGAATGACAAACGCCACCACTTATGACAAACACGCCCAAATGCCTCAGCTTCACCACCTCTGAAGAAAGCAGAGAGTGGGTCCAGAACTCCCCAAACAGGCACTGTGGGTCCTCTGGTTTCCAAAGCTCTTTTCAGCAGCAGTCAGATTCTCTGCTTTTATAAGTATGTCCGTGTGGTGATTTTTGCAGCATGAAATCCTTACTTTAAAGGCCACTCGGTATGCATTTCTCTAATTGACTATTTAGCAAAAATGCCCTGAAGGGTTTGCATCACACACCCAAACGCCTGGCACATCTGAAGTTGATAAACCGAGATTGTGGCTCCAACTGCAAACTCACCAGTGACCACCAATTTGCTGAAAATGAATAGCTTAAGCCATTAATCACCCAGAGCAGTTGGTCCAGGACTTGTGGTCACTGGTAGTCCCCACTCCCTTTCTCAGAAGTGTTCTGACTGGTCCATAAGTTATGTGGTCACCCTACTTAAGACCCACTATCAGTCTGATCTTCAGGACTCTCGGTATGTAGATGACAATGCTCAAGCAGCACCTTTGCTGACATTAAAATCTTGACGTCTGGTGCTTCCCTGGTGGCGCAGTGGTTGAGAGTCCGCCTGCCGATGCAGGGGACACGGGTTCGTGCCCCGGTCCGGGAAGATCCCACATGCCGCAGAGTGGCTGGACCCGTGAGCCATGGCCGCTGAGCCTGCGCGTCCGGAGCCTGTGCTCCGCAGCGGGAGAGGCCACAGCGGTGAGAGGCCCGCGTACCGCAAAAAAAAAAAAAAAAAAATCTCGATGTCTGTGCTGTCATCCGTCAGTTCATCGCCATGTTGTATTAACTTCCTGCAGCTGCTGTAACAAAGTATCACAGACTTAACACAGCAGACATTTGCCGGCTCACCGTTCTGGTGCCTAGGAGTCCAAAATCAGGGTGCGGGCTGGTGTGCACCCCTTCTAAAGCTCTGAGGGGAGCCCATCCTTCCCTCCTCCAGCTCCGCCTGGCAGCAGGAGTCCTCGTGTTCCGGGCTGTCACCACCTCACTCCCGTCTCTGCCTCGTCCCCTCGCGGTTTCCTCCTTCCGTCTACATTAAGCTCCCGGTCTCATCCTTATAAGGACGCCTGCCATTGGAGTTAAGTCCGACCAGGATAATCCAGGATGAGCTCTTCATCTCGAAATCCTTAACTACATCTGCAAAGAGTTTGTTCTGTTGTTTTTTTCAGGTAATGTCACATCCACAGGTCCCAGAGGTCAGGACTTGGACAGGTCTTTTGGGGGCCACCGTTTAACCCATTACACATATTAAGTGAAGCTTACATTTTCTAATTATATTTTTGAAAGTGTGGGACTTCTGTGCTACATTTTTAAAGATCCTGTTGAGTCACTTACACTTGATATAATTATATCCCAGATGTCCCCGTTACAAATTAAAAACCAATTGAGGACAGCCTTGCTGGCCCCTGCCCTGAGAAGCCTGCTTTCTATAACACTCTCCACGGCAGATGAGTCCAGTTCATTCAGAGGGTCCATCACTGGGAATAGGGTGACGGGACTGAGGCACTTGCCTAGGGCACAAAATTTTGGTGATCAAGATAAGTAATCTACTAGATATGCGGTGCTGTGTGTCTAATATATTAGATAGACATTACTTATTTGATCATTGAGGTCTCTGGCATCCCCTGTAAGCGTGCAAGTTGAGAGCCTCATTGGCCTCAGCCTAGGCTCTACATGTTCTGCTATTTTCCTTTGTAAGAGCGGGCATAGCTCCTGTGTTTGCAGTGTTCTCTAATAATGAATGTACAAAATCTGCTCTTTCCTTTCCACTCTCAGTATTTCTCAGAATCATAATCTGCATCTCCCATAAATAAACACAGAATGTAAGTGTTTCGGAGGGTTAAGTTTCCTCAGTCCCTTCCCTGTCCCTCACCACCAGCCTGCCCCACAGTCTCTTCCGATCCTAGAGCCCAGAGAAAAAACAACAGACTTTCTAATTTTCCCTTTTTGGCCATCAAACCAGTGGACACCAGGTTTTTTCTTGATGGAAAAGGTAACTTTAAATCAACTCAGGACCTTATGCTCATCTCATGAGATGTTTCTTTCTATTGGAAACATGTAGTGTGTTACCACCACTGTATCTCATTCCGACAAGTCACTCTCAAACTTCTGAAGATCACAAGCCACCATCCTGAAAGGCTGGCCCTACCGGCAGTATCTTCCAAGTTAAGCCAGCAGGATCTGAGAAACCTGGCCCCGATGACCTCAGCCCCTGGTCCTCACCCAGAGCCCTTCTCCAAAACATCACTTCTGGAGAATTCCAGCCTGTTCTTGACATTGCCCTCCTTCACCTCGGAGATTTCTCAGGGCTTATGGGATCTCTCCCCAAAGATTCTTGGTCTGCATCTCTGAGCCTAACTCAGAGCCCCTCTTTCACGAGAGTGCAAGAGCTGTCCTTCTCAAGCAGGTGGTGTGCCACGTGCATCTAAGCAGCCTGGGGAGGGCCCACGGCCCCCAGGGAGTCTCAGGAGAGACCTTCCACTGCTCAGGGTTTGCTCAGCTTCACTGTCAGGACAGAATAGAACTTCATGGTTGGTCTCCTTCCTGAGCAATCACTCCTTCAAAGTCACTGTTTGGGTGTGAAGTCAAGTCAGAACAAGGCAGCAAATTGTGTGGAGACAACTGAAACTTCTTATGGGTTGTTTATGTGGTTCCAAATAGGAATGCTTAAGAAAGAAAGAGAATTTCCTGACTTGACTTTTTACTTCAAGCCCAAATATGTGAGTCTAATGGCTATTAGCTATTCATTAATAGCTCATTAATAGATTGAATCCATGTTATTTCTGTTTTCAACTTGATTTGCTTATTGGTCTTTAGTCTTAGCACTCTCAAAGGACATTGTTTTTAAATAACTGAAAAACTATAGCCTTTGGAGCTTGTAAGGAAAAATAATTTATCCTTTTGTCATGCCCAAGAAATTTTGTTATGTATATAAACAGCTCATACAACTCAACATCAAAAAAACAAACAACCCAATTAAAAAATAGGCAGAAGACCTGAATAGACATTTTTCCAAAGAAGATATGCAAATGGCCAACAGGCACATGAAAAGATGCTCAACATCGCTAATCATCAGAGAAATGCAAACCAAAACCACAATGAGATATCAGCTCACAACTGTCAGAATGACTATCACCAAAAAGAACACAAATAACAAATGTTGGCAAGGATGTGAGGATAGGGAACCCCCATACACTATAGGTGGGAATGTAAATTGGTGCAGCCACTGTGGAAAACAGTATGTAGATTTCTCAAAATACTAAAAATAGAACTACCATCTGACCCAGCAATTCTACTCCTGGGTATATATCTGAAAAAAAATGAAAACACTAATTAGAAAAGATACATGTACCCCAATGTTTACAGCAGCATTATTTATAATTGCCAAGATATGGAAGCAACCTAAGTGCCCATCAACCCATCAACAGATGAATACACACACACACACACACACACACATACACACAATGGAATAAAGTCAGCCATAAAAAACAACAAAATTTTGCCTTTTGCAACAACATGGATAGACTTGGAGGGCATTATGCTAAGTGAAATAAGTCAGACAGAGAAAGAAAAATACTGTATGATATCACTTATATGTGGAATCAAAAAATAAAACAAACTAGTGAATATAATAAAAAAAGAAACGGACTCACAGACATAGAGAACAAACTAGTGGTTGCCAGTGGGGAGAGAGAAAGGGGGATATAGAAGTAGAGGATTAAGAGGTACAAACTATTATATGTAAAATAAATAAGCTATAGGGATATATTGTACAACACAGGAAATATTTTATAATAATATAAATGGAGTATAATCTTTAAAAATTGTGAATTGCTACGTTGTACACTTGTAACTTATTTAATATTATACATCAACTGTACTTCAATTTTTAAAATTTGTTTTTAACTAAAAAAAAAAAGAAATCTGTTTTGTGTAGAGAAGAGTCAACTAATTATTCTTCTCAAATGTTAATTGTGGTACAAGTACTTGGTCACTTGGGATCTTTGTATAATAATCATAGGCTTTGATGTAGGCTACAGTATTTATGTACTGTAACGTAAATATAAATTACATTTGTATTAGAGAATTTCCTGCACAGCTACTCTGAAGTTAATGAATCTGTGCAATACATTAAAAAAAAAAAAAAAGAAATTTTGTTACCATGGGGTTTACTAAATAAACCATTAGGTTGAGAACAATTATAAAAATACACTCATATTCTTTCAGTTTCTGCATCATTAAACTAGTAAGACAGAGGGACAATCAACCAAACAATAATTAATGCCTACTAAAACGATGAGGCAATATCTATTATCAATTATCATAGAGAACAGTCACTCATAAGCTAAAATCACAGATAATATTAAAAGTCATATATTTATTGGCTTTTGCATATAATGCTTGCAGATCATTTATTTTTAAAGTTGTATTTTGGAGAGGCTTGAATTACATTATTTGAGCACATAAAGTTGGGCAATAAAGAAAGTGACCTGAGAGTTTGTTGGGAACCAGAGGAGACTTCACTTTGAGACTGAGAAAAAAGAAAAAATGAAAAAAACAAAAATAAAAACCATGAGACTGAATAACCTGGAAAACATAATTGAGAATAGGTCTATTCTAGTCAGGGCTATAAGGTAAAGGGACAGTTTCTCATGTGCAGTTGGGATAACCAGTACAAGACTTGGTAGTCATTTTCTCTGTCAGAAGAGGAAGAATTAGGAGAGAGAACAAGAGACCAAAGTGAAGGGAAGGGAAGAGGCTCTGGCTGGGAGGACTTCCTCGGCTCTCTTCACGTCTTCCTGGTGGCAATCGTTACCTTTCCACTCAGTTCCCACTGCAAAGGGAAGGGAGGCAGGTCGAGAAAGAACACACCTGACAGTTGGAACCAGATGTAATATTGCTGGTTTGTTTCCCAGAGACGACTTTGCTAACATAGACCCAGGCCCACCTGTAGGGCTGCACGTTCTTTAGACTCAGGCTGCAGGCCACAGGACAACAAGTGTTCCGAAAGAAAAATATTTAGGCACATCCACTGCTGTGTGCATTTAACACTCAGACCAACGCCACTGCTGCTCATCAGCCCCTGTGGAGCTAGTGTGCCCTGGGAACACGGTCCCCAGGCCCTCATCCTCCTGCTCTGCTGTAGGTGCTCTCGGCCACCCTGGGCTCAGTTGTGGGGTCATGGCTCACTTCCTTTATGGTGTCTGAGCTGGGCTTGGACAGCTCCACCATCAATGACCTCTTTTGGCAATTGGTTTTAGCAAAGTTGCAACATCGTGTGGAGGTTATTAAAAGAGAAAACTGATGCTCTGAGGATTCTACAAAAGCCATACATATCTAAAACTTAAAAAAGGAAAAGTGAGGCCGAACCAAGAAGAGTACATTCTGGGGTACTCTTGTACCATTTCCTTGAACAGTGATGCAAGGAATCTGAGTTGGGTTTGAATTCCAAAGGCGAAATTTCCAGAGCATTACACGTAGTGCCCTGTCCCTTGGCCACAAGAGGTGGTAGTGATTCAAGCTTGTTAGGGGTGGAGGGCAGTGAATGAAATATTGTCATGTCAAAAGGCCAGTGGGACTGCTGATTAGACAGGCTTCCTATGTAAATGGATCCAGCCTCAACAGTAACTCTCTGACACAAAATCTATGGTCTGTTTGCAAAGGCAAAAACACAGAGAGATGACCCATAGCAGCAAATCACTGAGAAAAAGGTGATTGGGCTTCTTTGTCTCAGGTGTTTTGTATGTGCTGTGTTACACTTTTGAGGTCACAGGAGATAGTAGGTTTTTAAAAATATAACTTTTCTCAATATGTATTCCTCCTCAAAAATTTCAGTCCCCAGGTAGAAGGACGTGCACTCACTCCCTCTTGTGAGAGCACTGGAATCACAGCTAACTGCTGAACAATCATTGACACGAAGACACTGGAACTCGCCAAGAAAAGATACCCCACATCCAAAGACAAAGGAGAAGCCACAATGAGACGGTAGGAGGGGCGCAATCACAATAAAATCAAATCCCATAACTGCTGGGTGGGTGACTCACAAACTGGAGAACACTTGTACCACAGAAGTCTACCCACTGGAGTGAAGGTTCTGAGCCCCACATCAGGCTTCCCAACCAGGGGGTCTGGCAACGGGAGGAGGAATTCCTAGAGAATCAGACTTTGAAGGCTAGTGGGATTTGACTGCAGGACTTCGACAGGACTGGGGGAAACAAGGACTCCACTCTTGGGGGGCACACACAAAGTAGTGTGCACATTGGGACCCAGGGGAAGGAGCAGTGACCCCATAGGAGACTGAACCAGACCTACCTACTAGTGTTGGAGGGTCTCCTACAGAGGCGGGGGGTGTCTGTGTCTCACTGTGAGGACAAAGACACTGGAAGCAGAAGTTCTGGGAAGTAATTCTTCAGGTGAGCCCTCCAAGAGTCCAGCATTAGCCCCCTCAAAGAGGCTGTAGCCTCCAGTGCTGGGTTGCCTCAGGCCAGACAACCAACAGGGAGGGAACCCAGCCCCAGCCGTCAGCAGACAAGCAGATTAAAGTTTTACTGAGCTCTGCCCACCAGAGCAACACCCAGCTCTACCCACCACCAGTCCCTCCCATCAGGAAATGTGCACAAGCCTCTTAGATAGCCTCATCCACCAGAGGGCAGGCAGCAGAAGAAAGAAAAATTACAATCCTGCAGCCTGTGGAACAAAAACCACATTTACAGAAAGAAAGACAAGATGAAAAGGCAGAGGATTATGTACCAGATGAAGGAACAAGATAAAACGCCAGAAAAACAACTAAATGAAGTTGAGATAAGAAACATTCCAGAAAAAGAATTCAGAATAATGAGAGTGAAGATGATCCAGGACCTCGGAAAAAGAATGGAGGCAAAGATTGAGAAGATGCAAGAAATGTTTAACAAAGACCTAGAAGAATTAAAGAACAAAGACCTAGAAGAATTAAAGAACAAACAAATAGAGATGAACAATACAATAACTGAAATGAAAAATACACTAGAAGGAATTAATAGCAGAATAACTGAGGCAGAAGAACGGATAAGTGACCAGGAAGACAGAATGGTGGAATTCACTGCCACGGAACAGAAGAAAGAAAAAAGAATGAAAAGAAATGAAGACAGCCTAAGAGACCTCTGGGACAATATTAAACGCAACAACATTTGCATTATAGGGGTCCCAGAAAGAGAAGAGAGAGAGAAAGGACCTGAGAAAGTATTTGAACAGATTATAGTCAAAAAATTCCCTAACACAGGAAAGGAAATAGCCACCCAAGTCCAGGAAGCACAGAGAGTCCCAGGCAGAATAAACCCAAGGAGAAACACACCAAGACACACAGTAATCAAACTGACAAAAGTTAAAGACAAAGAAAAATTATTGAAAGCAACAAGGGAAAAATAATAAATAACATACAAGGGAACACCCATAAGGTTAACAGCTGATTTCTCAGCAGAAACTCTACAAGCCAGAAGGGAGTGGCACGATATATTTAAAGTGATGAAAGGGAAGAAACTACAACCAAGATTACTCTGTCTGGCAAGGATCACATTCAGATTCGACAGAGAAATCAAAAGCTTTACAGACAAGCAAAAGCTAAGAGAATTCAGCACCACCAAACCATCTCTACAGCAAATGCTAAAGGAACTTCTCTAATTGGGAAACATAAGAGAAGAAAAGGACCTACGAAAACAAACCCATAACAATTAAGAAAATGGTAATAGGAATATACATATTGATAATTACCTTAAACGTGAATGGATTAAATGTTCCAACCAAAAGACACAGGCTTAGGGCTTCCCTGGTGGTGCAGTGGATAGGACTCCACGCTCCCAATGCAAGGGGTCCAGGTTTGATCACTGGTCGGGGAAGTGGATCCCACATGCCACAACTAAGAGTTCACATGCCACAACTGAGGAGTGCACCTGCTGCAACTGAGACTTGGTGCAACCAAATAAATAAATAAATATTTTTTAAAAAGACACAGGCTCGTTGAATGGATACAAAAACAAGACCCATTATATATGCTGTCTACAAGAGACCCACTTCAGACCTAGGGACACATACAGACTGAAAGTGAGGGGATGAAAAAAGATATTCCATGCAAATGGAAATCGAAAGAAAGCTAGAGTAGCAATACTCATATCAGATAAAATAGACTTTAAAAGAAAGAATGTCGGGCTTTCCTGAAGGCGCAGTGGTTGAGAGTCTGCCTGCCGGTGCAGGGGACATGGGTTCGTGCCCCGGTCCACGAAGATCCCACATGCCACGGAGCAGCTGCGCCTGTGAGCCATGGCCGCTGAGCCTGCATGTCCGGAGCCTGTGCTCCACAATGGGAGAGAACACAACAGTGAGAGGCACGTGTACCGCAAAAAAAAAAAAAAAAAAAAAAAGAAAGAATGTTACAAGAGACAAGGAAGGACACTACGTAATGATCAAGGGATCAATCCAAGAAGAAGATAGAACAATTATAAATATATATGCACCCAACACAGGAGCACCTCAACACACAAGGCAACTGCTAACAGCTATAAAAGAGGAAATCGACAGTAACACAATAATAGTGGGGGACTTTAAAACCTCATTTACACCAATGGACACATGATCCAAACTTAAAATTAATAAGGAAACACAAGCTTTAAATGACACAATAGACCAGATAGATTTAATTGGTATTTATAGGACATTCCATCCAAAAACAACAGAATACACTTTCTTCTCAAGTGCACACGGAACATTCTCCAGGATAGATCACATCTTGGGTCACTAATCAAGCCTCAGTAAATTTAAGAAAATTGAAGTCATATCAAGCATCTTTTCTGACCACAACACTGTGAGATTAGAAATCAATTACAGGGAAAAAATGTAAAAAACACAAACACAGGATGCTAAACAATACATTACTAAATAAGCAAGAGATCACTGAAGAAATCAAAAAGGAAATAAAAAAATACCTAGAAACAAATTACAACAAAAACACGACAATCCAAAACCTGTGGGACTCAGCAAAAGCAGTTCTAAGAGGAAAGCTTATAGCAATACAAGCCTACCTCAAGAAACAAGAAAAATATCAAATAATCTAACCTTACACTTAAAGGAACTAGAGAAAGAAGAACAAACAAAACCCAAAGTTAGTAGAAGGAAACAAATCATAAAGATCAGAGCAGAAATAAATGAAATAGAAACCAAGAAAACAATAGCAAAGATCAATAAAACTAAAAGCTGGTTCTTTGAGAAGATAAACAAAATTGATAAACCATTAGACTCATCAAGAAAAAAAGGGAGAAGATGCAAATCAATAAAATTAGAAATGAAAAAGGAGACGTTACAACACCGCAGAAATACAAAGCATCCTAAGAGACTACTACAAGCAACTCTATGCCAGTAAAATGGACAACCTGGAAGAAATGGACAGATTCTTAGAAAAGTATAACCTTCCAAGACTGAACCAGGAAGAAACAGAAAATATGAACAGATGGATCACAAGTAATGAAATTGAAACTGTGATTAAAAATCTTCCAACAAACAAAAGCCCAGGACCAGATGGCTTCAGAGGTGAATTCAATCAAACATTTAGAGAAGAGCTAACACCCATCCTTCTCAAACTCTTCCAAACAATTGCAGAGGAAGGAACACTCTCAAACTCATTCTATGAGGCCACCATCACCTTGATACCAAAAGCAGACAAAGATACTACAAAAAAAGAAAATTACAGACCAATATCACCGATGAATATAGATGCAAAAATCCTCAACAAAATACTAGCAAACAGAATCCAACAACACATTAAAAGGGTCATATACCATGATCAACTGGGATTTATCCCAGGGATGCAAGGATTCTTCAATATATGTAAATCAATGTGATACACCATATTAACAAATTCAAGAATAAAAACTGTATGATCATCTCAATAGATGCAGAAAAAGCTTTTGACAAGATTCAACACCCATTTATGATAAAAACTCTCCAGAGGTACTTCCCTGGTGGTTCAGTGGTTAAGAATCCACCTGCCAATGCAGGGGACACAGGTTCGAGCCTTGGCCTGGGAAGATCCCACTTGCCACGGAGCAACTAAGTCTGTGCATCACAATTACTGGACCTGTGCTCAAGAGCCCGCGAACCATAACTACTGAGTTCGTGTGTTGCATCTACTGAACCCCGCATGCCTAGAGCCCATGCTCCACAGTAAGAGAAGCCACCAGAATGAGAAGCTCGTGCACCACAACAAAGAGTAGCCCCTCTCGCCGCAACTAGAGAAAGCCCGTGCACAGTAATGAAGACCCAACACAGCGAAAAATAAATAAATAAATAAATTTATAAATTTATAAAAAATTAAAAAAGAACTCTCCAGAAAGTGGGCATAGAGGGACCCTACCTCAACATAATAAAAGCCATATATGACAAACCCACAGCAAACATCATTCTCAATGGTGAAAAACTGAAAGCATTCCTCTAAGATCAGGAACAAGACAGGGCTGTCCACTCTCACCACTATTATTCAACATAGTTTTGGAAGTCCTAGCCATGGCCATCAGAGAAGAAAAAGAAATAAAAGGAATACAAATTGGAAAAGAAAAGGAAAACTGTCACTGTTTGCAAATGACATGATACTATACATAGAGAATCCTAAAGATGCCACCAGAAAACTACTAGAGCTAATCAATGAATTTGGTAAAGCTGCAGGATACAAAATTAATGCACAGAAATCTCTTGCATTCCTATACACTAATGATGAAAAATCTGAAAGAGAAATTAAGGAAACACTCCCATTTACCACTGCAACAAAAAGAATAAAATACCTAGGAATAAACCTATCTAAGGAGACAAAAAACCTGTATGCAGAAAACTGTAAGACACTGCTGAAAGAAATTAAAGATGATACAAACAGATGGAGAGACATACCATGTTCTTGGATTGGAAGAATCAATATTATGAAAATGACTATACTACCCAAAACAATCTACAGATTCAATGCAATCCCTATCAAACTACCAATGGCATTTTTTACAGAACTAGAAAAAAATATCTTAAAATTTGTATGGAGACACAAAAGACCCCAAATAGCAAAGCAGTCTTGAGGGAAAAATACGGAGCTGGAGGAATCAGCTTGATTCAAGACAGTATGGTAATCAAGACAGTATGGTACTGGCACAAAAACAGAAATATAGATCAATGGAACAGGATAGAAAGCCCAGAGATAAACCCATGCCTCTATGGTCAACTAATCTATGACAAAGGAGGCAAAGATATACAATGGAGAAAAGACAGTCTCTTCAATAAGTGGTGCTGGGAAAACTGGACAGCTACATGTAAAAGAATGAAATTAGAAGACTACCTAACACCATACACCAAAAGAAACTCTAAATGGATAAAAGACCTAAATATAAGACTGGACACTATAGAACTCTTTGAGGAAAACATAGGAGGAACACTCTTTGACCTAAATCACAGCAAGATCTTTTTTGATCCACCTCCTAGAGTAATGGAAATAAAAATCAAAAATAAACCAATGGGATCTAATAAAACTTAAAAGCTTTTGCTTTTAAGCAAAAGTAATGGAAATAAAAACAAAAATAAACAACGCAATAGAGTAATGGAAATAAAAACAAAAATAAACAAATGTGACCTAATAAAACTTAAAAGCTTTTGCACAGCAAAGGAAACTACAAACAAGACAAAAATACAACCCTCAGAATGGGAGAAAATATTTGCAAACAAATCAGTGGACAAAAGATTAATCTCCAAAATACATAAACAGCTCATGCAGCTCAATATTAAAAAAAACAAACAACCCAATCAAAAAATGGGCAGAAGACCTAAATAGACATTTCTCTAAAGAAGACATACAGATGGCCAAGAAGCACATGAAAAGCTGCTCAACATCACTAATTATCAGAGAAATGCAAATCAAAACTACAATGAGGTATTACCTCACACCAGTTAGAATGTGCATCATCAGAAAATCTACAAACAACCAATGCTGGAGAGGGTGTGGAGAAAAGGGAACCCTCTTGCACTGTTGGTGGGAATGTAAATTGATACAGCCACTATGGAGAACGGTATGGAGGTTCCTTAAGAAACTAAAAATAGAATTAACATATGACCCAGCAATCCCACTACTGGGCATATACCCTGAGAAAACCATAATTCAAAAAGACACATGAGGGGCTTCCCTGGTGGCGCAGTGGTTGAGGGTCCACCTGCCGATGCAGGGGATGTGGGTTCGTGCCCCAGTCCGGGAGGATCCCACATGCCACGGAGCGGCTGGGCCCTTGAGCCATGGCCGCTGAGCCTGCGCGTCCGGAGCCTGTGCTCCGCGGCGGGAGGGGCCACAACAGTGAGAGGCCCGCGTACCACAAAAAAAAAAAAGACACATGCACCCCAATGTTCATTGCAGCACGATTTACAATAGCCAGGTCACGGAAGCAACCTAAATGCCCAGCAACAGACGAATGGATAAAGAAGATGTGGTACATATATACAATAGAATAGTACTCAGCCATAAAAAGGAATGAAATTGGGTCATTTGTAGAGACATGGATGCATCTAGAGACTGTCATACAGAGTGAAGTAAGTCAGAAAGAGAAAAACAAATATTGTATATTAACACATATATGTGGGACCTAGAAAATGGTACAGATGAACTGGTTTTCAGGGCAGAAATAGAGACACAGATGTAGAGAACAAACGTATGGACACCAAGGGGAAAGTAGCAGGAGGATGGTGGTGGTGGTGTGATGAATTGGGAGATTGGGACTGACATATATACACTAATATGTATAAAATAGGCAACTAATAAGATCCTGCTGTATAAAAAAATAAATTAAATTCAAAAAAATGTTCAGTCCCCATAGTAATATTTCAGGTTTTCTTGCATATGCAGAGAGTGAAATAAAACAGATTTCCATGCACATGTGTAATGATCATATTGGCACTTGGTAATCTGAGCAGTGGTTTTCAAAGCGTGGTCTCACTACTAGGAGCATTAGCACCACCTGGGAACCGGTTAGGAATGCAGGTTCTTGGGCGTCACCGGAACCCCTGTAGGTGGAGCCCAGCCATGTACACGAGCAAGCCCTCCCGGCGATCCTGACACAAGGCAAAGTTTGAGGAAAAC
Source organism: Mesoplodon mirus (assembly GCF_964341445.2). Classification (NCBI taxonomy): domain Eukaryota; kingdom Metazoa; phylum Chordata; class Mammalia; order Artiodactyla; family Ziphiidae; genus Mesoplodon; species Mesoplodon mirus. The sequence continues at coordinate 7,312,476 of NC_138996.1, forward strand.
CTTGTCATTGTTTATTACTGATTACCGTGACATCATCATAAACTAAGCAAAAGGAAACCACGCAGTTGCACATTTTGGGGTCTGTTCTCACATCTGCTATTCAGCAAGATAGATAATTTTGCAATTGCTGTGTCCACATGCATCTCAAACATAAATCCTGGACTCACTCCACTGAAAATGGAATTCTGAAACAATAGATTTCCTGCCGTTTGCCTTTCAGCTTCTGCAGACATTAGATCCCACAAAAAACCTTTGCAGCTGACTTGCCAGCATTGAGGATTATTCTAAAGGATGGATGTTACGCGGTTTCACATGCTGGATGGCACTTCATTGTCCTGGGCAGTAACTGGCCAGGGCTCTGACTCCAAAAAGAAACGTGATGCAAAACTCAACACAGGAACAAATCGCAGCTTTTTTTTTTTTTTTTTTTTTTTGGCCGCGTTACACGGCTTGTGGGATCTTAGTTCCCCAACCAGGGATAGAACCCGAACCCTGGCAGTGAAAGCACTGCGTCATAACCACTGGACCACCAGGGAATTCCGCAGCTTTTTGTTTGCATATAAATGGATGGGAATATCTGGAATACTGAAAGGAAGCACAGCGCCTGTACAGTATCATTAGTGGGAGCAACCTCTTCCCCCCAGGTCGCTTCCATTTTAAATTAAAGCCGCATTTTATTCCAGGGTAAACACTTGAAATTGTATGGAATATGCAAAAGTGGAAAATAAGGTAAAGAAAAGGAGGAGTCTTCTGATAAACGTTTCCAACCTCACAGTGTACCTGTGGATAAGTGCTCCTTGGAAAATTATCAAGTGTTCACATCCCTCTAAAAATTAAGTCTAAAAAAAAAAAGAAAACCAAAGGACTGTTTGGAGCCTGATAAAATCAGTATCTTCACTTCCTCCCAAAACCAGTACATTGGAGTTTTAACGAGTGCTGGAAATAAGCTTTACTAAGACACGGGGTCAGTGTGGCCTTGAGTTTGGAGACTCTGAAACTCTCAGCCACCTCCCTGGGTGGGGTGAGGGGGGCAGGTGTGTGTCCCCTTTCCTGATACCCCGAGGGCAGGAAGTGCCTTGGCATCCCAGCGCCACCCTGACAGCTTCTCTGTTTCCCATCTCCCTCAGGTTACAAAGCTCACATCTTACTCAGGCTCCTTTGCTACTTTCAGTTCAGTATTTGCACGGTTTCTGTCATCTGTGTCCTCTGATCTTCAGAAGAAAGATGCAAATGCAATTTTTAGGGGTTATTCATGGTTTCCAGTAAAATAGCCCATGAGCAGGAAGGAAAAAAAGTGGAAGCGGAAGGAAGGAGTTGCTGGAAGGAGCAGTGAGCAAGTAACTACAGTCCCCGCCCAGAATCAGTAGCATGAATGGTCCAACTTTGGAGACGTTGCCTTTCAGGGATACCCCAAGCCCACAGAAAGATTTCCCTGGACAGTTCTCAACACCGTGGTGAAGGGGTGCTGTGTGCCTTGGAATAAGGACCACCGTTTCCTAAATAAAAGATAACACACTTGTGCCTCAAAACTATTTCACGCAGTGACTCTCCGCCGTGAGGGAGTGTGGGCCTCGCCTGCAGGAGCCCGGGATGCACTGAGGTGCATGGATGGGGCAACAGAAACCTAAAGGGCCAGAGCAAGAGCTGCTCTGAGTTTTAACATGTCCCCATAAAACCCTCTTCTGTTCTGACTCATGTCAATAGCCCGTACAGGACAGAGAATGACCAAGGCCTTTGCCACTAAAAGTGACCTCCTTCCTCTATTAGGGCAAGGCAAGCAGGGCAACAAAAATGGCAACTTCTGAATCTGTGTCAGATATTTCGAAGCCTTCTCATGTCTCTAATACCCTAGGGAAGAAGAGAAATGGAACCAAGAGACGACCCATGCCTGGAAGTGTCACTGGAGAGAACACGACAGGAGCCCATGACCGAGCCCCTCTCCCCAGCCCCAGTGAGAATCGACCCCAGCAAAGAACCATGGTGGCACCTGAGGTTGGGACCAGAGAGGGAGGGGAACAGCGCTCCATGATCCCCAGGGAGGAGGTGTCAGGAGGGAGGGCTGTCGAGAGGTCCACCTGAAGGACATTGTAAGGTGACCACTCAGAAGGACATTGGAGTTGAGGTCACAGATGACCTTTGCTGTGACAATTCAGTCAAGTGGTGAGGACGGAAACCAGGTTCAAGGGAGCAGGAAATACAGGAGAGGAGAGGGAACAGAGACGGTAGAAAACCCTTTAGTGAAACAAAGGAGAGGATGAGGGGAGTAAGTGGATGGATGGAGAGGGTGACCTGGGGGTGTTGTACACAGTTATAGGCTGGGGGAGAGGAATAAATAGATGAGAGACACGGAATAGGAAATTGATGAAATAAATCCCCAGGGAAGGTAGGAAAAGAAAGACCATTAGCAAAGATGAAAACAATTGGCTTTGGAGGGACATGAAGGATTTCTTTTCCTTTAAGGCAGAAGGGAGACTAAGATGGGTAAGGAAGTGGACAAGACGAAAACTGAGGCACGAAGCTGCCCAGTAGCTTCTGCTAAAAGAAATGTTCACATGTCGAGAGATAGGGAAGTCATTCTGGCTTATACACGAGCTAACTTGAATGTTATGCTAATTAAATAACCTGTTTGTGGCCTATCAAACATACGTTGTACATCTGCTTTAATTATTAGAGAAAAGGGAACATTGACCAGAAGTAAAGACTGTCCAGGGCTTCCGGGTGGCGCAGTGGTTAAGAATCCGCCTGCCAATGCAGGGGACACGGGTTCAAGCCCTGGCCCGGGAAGATACCACAGGCCGCGGAGCGACTAAGCCTGTGCACCACAACTACTGAGCCCGCATGCCACAACTACTGAAGCCCGGGCGCCTAGAGCCCGTGCTCCACAACAAGAGAAGCCACCTCAATGAGAATCTCGCGTACCGCAACAAAGACCCAACGCAGCCAAAAAAAAAAAAAAAAAGAATATCCATATTAAAAATAAAGATTAAACACATCTCTTCCTGGGACACCAGTGCTGGTCCTCCCTGATGATAAGACCCCCTTCCCAGATGCCAAGGCCATGCTGACTTGCTATGTATGTGCTGGCCTGTGTGACCTTTTTTTGTTTGTTTGTTTGCTTGTATTTTGTTTAGTTTTGACCTTGAAGAAATATATCCCTGACTTGTTTAATGTTCTTTGTTCTGACAAGATATAAGACTGTGGTGGAAACCCCGCTTCTCTGGAGCCGCTTCTCAGACTACTGTGGGAAGTGTGCTTCCAGGCTAGTCCTCAGTTTGACTCAAATAAAACTCTTTTCTATTGCTATTATTGTTTATTGATTATTTTTTTGACACTTCTTTTCTGAGTAGCCCAGGGAGCAGGTTCTCTGCAGACGTGCTCATGTGGATGGGAACAAGAGGAAACTGAGTTCATGTAACACGCTCCAGAGATGCTATGGAAACTGGTTTTTAGGGACCAAATCTTAGGAAAAGGAAAAAAACCTTGCTATTTATTTAAAGCTTCTTCCTTCAATCACGACATTTCCTGGTAAAACGGCACTTAAAACAAGGAGAAAAGTGATGCTCAGGCCAGAGCAGAGTGACGTTCACAGGCACCACTTTTTCTGAAAGAGACACCACAGCTCATTGCGGCCTTAGGTGTGAACGTGGGACGTGGTTGCCTCAGTTGCTCTCATAGGGACAAAGGGACATCCGCCAGGTGAGGTGATTATCACCTTCATTCTTGGACTCTTTCGGCAAGAACTGCTGAGGAAGCTTGTCACTGCCTCACCTCAGGTGTCCCTGGCCTGCTTGCTTGGCTTGAAAGGGGCAACTGAGGAGCTACATTTCCATCTCCTTCCAGGCTCTGGTTTTTGGATTCTGCTGGGGCAAGAGGAAAACTATGCGAACCTCAGTCGAGAGCCCAAGGAAACAAACAAGTCTCGGCAGAGCGCCAGGTAACAGACACTGCTTTCTGGTGCTTCCAGGCACACTCAGAAAACAGTAAGCTCCAAGAAGCTATTAAAAATAGGAAAATATCCAGCTTCCCATATAGATACTGACACAACATGTGCGACCACCCCTTATAAAATATTAAGCCTAAAATGTGCACTATCACAAAAGGGTTGAGTACACAAACACTTGCCTAGAACACTGATTATGTTTCCAATGGAAAAGCTGCCACGAGTAAAGAGTGATGCTTTAAGTTTGGGTACACAGGTGAGCTGGGTATACTGTTTAGCTAAGAAGTAATACACTTAGTCACAATTCAGCCAATTATTCTTTTCCAAAAATACAGTAAGAGGGGAAAAATGTTTACTAACTCATGTATAACCAACATAAGCTGACACAGAGCAAGATTTAAAGAAACTCAAACACCCAGATATATTTTGGTACTACATGAACTAGAATTCAAGTTTAACACTTCTGACTTTAAGCTAAGACTCACTGAGCCTTTTCTTAAAATCAGAAATTACCTAAGACATTATACACACCGAACAATCTCACTTGACAAGACAGCTTATTGTTTTAGCTGTCAGGCCTTTAATTACTTCCTTATTCTAATTACTAGGACTTTATCTGTATCTATTTCCTAATTATCCCAGGAATCTAAATTCCCTGAATCTTCTTTTCTAGGAGAAAGTTACTTTTCTTCCTGTGTGTTCACTTCCTTATGGCTAGCAGGAAAAAAGGGAAAAAAAAAAGAAAGAGAGAAAGAAAAAAAAAGCCATGGCATACACTACTAACTTCCTTTGAATGTCTTCCTTATTTCTAAATTGTATGTTACATCGAATAATTTCCTTGCTTAACCTTACAACGTTTAGTGCTGAGACTTCTTTTTAACTTTTGCAGTTTTATTGAGATGTAATTGACATACCATATACATTTAAGGTGTACAGCGTAATGATTTCATTTCACTTCATTTCATATATTGTGAAGTGATTAAGAGACTTCCCAAACGGGTCAAGCCTTTCCTCTTTTTCTGAACATTTTAAGATAAAACCACACCCAAGAAGTACTTTAAGCCAAGCTACTCAGTAGTTTTAAAAAACACTTATTTAGAAAAAATAATTTAAGCCATTTCGTTATACCTTCTGTTATTTCCCACCATCAAATTTGTTGACTATACCTATGTTACACATGAGTACATTCAGGCGAATTTATTTCCCTCTAACTTTATTTATCTATTGAGGCAAATTTATTTTTATCTCCAATCATTATTTAAAGTCCCTGCCTCATAAGATAGCTGTGAAAATTATATGATTAATGGAAATTAATTACATATCATTATACGTAAACCTGCAGAGGGCAGGTAAGTTCTCTCTAGCTTGCAAGACTTCAGATTGAGAGGAATATTACACAACGAGCTGTATGTGAAGAAATGCACTTGAGAAGCCTCAGCTGTACATAAGCTTGATTTAAATAACTTGGTCCTGAACCTCAAGTGTTTTACATTATAAAACACTTAGGAAATTGCTTACAAGTGAGCAGGGCTATAACAGTGTTAGCTGCTATTACCATCATTTCAGGAGTGACTAAGAAAATAGTGATCACCTGTTCTGATAGCTGGCCTGTATTTTCTATCTAAGAAATCTATGAGCTTTTTTCAGAGAAGCTATTTCAAAGCCAGATTTTTAAAGATATTAAATTAGTTGTTTAAAGGTGAGCAGGATTGTGGTTACCCAAACATTTCCCGTTAAAACTTTGGACAAACGTATGTGGAATAGAACAGACTGCAAGGCTGTGAGCTACAGAGGGACTTTATGTGTGCCACTATCTCCTAAACAGATTTCTCAGTATCTGAATTCTCAGCTTCTGCTGATGTTTCAGCCAAAAGAACATGGTGAGGTCACGTTACTCAGGAGCCCACCTCAAGTACACACGGCGCCAGTAAAACTGTGTGAGTCATGGTTTGTTCTTTCATAACTGCTACAAAATATGAAGTTTTGTAAAGAATATAAAGTATTGCAGCATTTCCCCTTACTGTGCTAAATTACACAGTCTTTAGAATGCAGGGAGTGGGCAGTGAAGCCTCTCATGGGCATATTGGGGTTTAGTGTAAAAGTACATGTTTCAGTCAGACCACAGGCTCCCCGGGAGCACACCTAGGAAGAAACCAAACCACTTATAGAGGCCAGAAGATGTGGTCTCTCACTGCAGTGGTGCGATTTTATTTCCTATGGAGGTGTACTGATGATACTCAGGTGTTTAAAAAGAAACCAACTAGGGAAGTCCCTGGCGGTCCAGTGGTTAAGGCTCGGCACTCCCGGTGCAGGGGGTCCGGGTTCCATCCCTGGTCAGGGAACTAGATCCTGCACGCTGCATCTAAGACCCAGAGCAGCCAAATAAATAAATACTAAAAAAAAAAAAAGACTGTGCTTACACTGCAGGGGACTTAGGTTCAATACCCAGTCAGGGAACTGAGATCCCACGTGCCACACGGCCAAAAAGAAGAAACCAATTAAACACGTGCCACATGGCCAAAAAGAAGAAACCAATTAAACACGTGCCACACGGCCAAAAAGAAGAAACCAATTAAACACGTGCCACACGGCCAAAAAGAAGAAACCAATTAAACACGTGCCACACGGCCAAAAAGAAGAAACCAATTAAACACGTGCCACACGGCCAAAAAGAAGAAACCAATTAAAGAGTTCACATAAATTCAAGGCAATTTCAATTTTTGAGAGAAATATCTAAAATAACATAATCACTTTGCAAACTAAAACCAAATGATGCAGGACCTTACTTAAAAACAAAAAAAAACCCTAAAAATCTAAAATATATTTAGAAAGGCAGAGAGCAGGAAGGAAAAGACAAAGGAGGCAGAAGAGGGTGAAGAAAAGAGAAGGAAAAAGGAGAAAAGAGGAAGGATAGGAAGAGAAAACTTTAGGAAAGTTATAACAGACAAGCGATACAAGAGAATGATTAAAAGAGTTCCTTCTGCATTAAAGAAAAATAGGAAAATGATTTTCTATATCTATTTCAAATTCATTTTTTGATTAAATTCTGTAGTTTTTTTTATTGCATCAGGTCACAGTTGTATGTAAAATCATAAAATGTGGATCACAGGTAAGAGCATTTAGGGTGAATTTTTTATGTGTTTCATTTTTATTGGCTTTTACTTTGGCAGAAGTATAAATATGATTCTTATAAAAGTAAAGAAGAATCAGTGTGATCCAATTAAAGGAATCAGGGCAATACAGGAGGTTCCATTTGAGTTGGACCTCAACCTCCTGAATTGAAAAACATATATAAACGTATTAGTAAGGAAATTCTCAAGCATACACAAAGGTGGAGAGAATAGGAAAATACCTTCATGGACTCATGGCCCAACTTCAATAAAGATCAACACATTGCCAATGTCACTGCAGCCTTCCCCCACTAACACACACACACACACACACACGGGGGCAGAGAGGACGAGCTGATGTGTTTGCGTGTGCAGATACATAGTTTCTCAAAACTATCTAAAACCCAGCAAAGCCAGCATATTTAGGCACTTTTGGGAAATGCAAATTCTTAGTTGCACTGCAGACCCACTGGATCAGAATCTCTGGGGGGAGACTCAGTATTCTATGTTTGCCCAGGTTCTCCGGGTAATCCTGATGCACACACACTCTGAGAAGCAACGTATGCAAGCAAATCCCACACATGAGGTCACGTGACCTGTAAACACTTCAATATGCATCTATAAGTGATATTATTTCATCAAACAGAAATCAGTAATTCCTTAATAACATCCAATCTGGGGTAGTCACCCATTCCGATTGGCCCAGGTCAGTCCGGTTTATACCCGTTGTCTGGGAATAATTATTAAAACTACCCCCTTTCACTCTCAAAAGTGTCCCAACTAGGATGATACACTTTATGGTCACTATACTCACTCTCAGTCTAACCTTCATGCACTTGATATACAATTACTAGGTTCATGTGCTTCCTTTTGTATTGTTTTAAAGGTGCTTTTCAATTTCTTAAAATTATGTAAAACATTTTCATGTTTCTGAAGTAAAGGTTCATCTTGGTTCCCTCCACCCTAATTCCCCCCTCCCCAAAGGTAAACATTTTTTATTAGTTTTATTTATTCTTCACTTGTTTCTTTTTGAAGCTATGGGTGAACTCATGCTGTTTCACTCTATCCCTCTTTAACACTATTCCATAGCTCAGGGTGTTAGGTACCACATGGGGAGCTCCCTCCAGGGTGGGTGTACAGACCATTCGCATTCCTTTTACAGCTGCAGAGTGACCCTTTGTGTGAAAGCAACAGCAACCAACGCCTACTGACAGACATTTGGGTTTTATTTATTTATTTTTTTTGCGGTACGCGGGCCTCTCACCGCTGTGGCCCCTCCCACTGCGGAGCACAGGCTCCGGACGCGCAGGCTCAGCAGCCATGGCTCACGGGCCCCGCCGCTCCACGGCATGTGGGATCTTCCCGGACCGGGGCACGAACCCACGTCCCCTGCATCGGTACGCGGACTCTCAACCACTGCGCCACCAGGGAAGCCTGACAGACATTTGGGTTTTTGACAATCTCTTGCCATTACAAATAGTGCAGCAATAAGCAGCCATGTGCATGTTGTCATGTCACAACTTTGCCTGCATGTCTCTGACACAGACTCCTAGAGATGGCGCTGCCAAGTCAAAGGATGAGCGCACACATAACTTTGCTAGATATTGGGAAATGCCCCCCAGGGGTGCAGCAGCTGGCACACCCACCAGCACCGGATGAGTGGGCCGGTTTCCCACCACCTTCTCTACAGGACGTGTTGTCTAACTTTGGGATGTTTGCCTGCCTAGTAAGTGAGATGTGGTATCTCAGGGCCGTTTGCTTGTTAACTTATTTATGTACAATGTACATACAGAAGGTGTACCTATCAGAAGTGCAGAGAGGGTAAATTTTCACAGACTGAGCACATCCTTGTAATCAGCACACCAGTGAAGAAACAGAAAAATTACTAGCACTGCAGAAGCCCCCTCATGCTGACTTAGTGAGTTGCGATTTGCATTTCTCTTACTTTGAGCAAGGGTAAGCTTTCTTTCATATATTTAAAGGCCATTTGTATGTTTTTCTGTGGAATTTTCTGTTTCAATATTTTGCCATTTTCCTACCGAATAGACTTCAGTATGATTTATAGGAAACCCACAAAGCTTTTAGGAGAATTGTGGTAGCAGAAAAGAACATCAACTGGGACAGAAAAGCATAGAAATGTTATAAAATAAAGAGACCCCTTTGGACCCACAAACTTCTGTGCACAAAAAGCAGGATGGGAAAACCACTCAGCTGCAAACATGGGCTACAGTTTACTCCCAGGGAGGAATGAAGAGCCTGGAAGGCAGAGTCAAGAGCTGTCAGGAATTGTTCCTAGAGTCATAGGCCTGACCCCTAACCAAGAACCTGGCAGCATGTGCGGGACTGGATTTTAGAATTGCTGTGTTTCTCCTGTTACTGCCTTTTGAGTGGGAGCATCTATAGCAGTTATCCTATTCTGTCTCACTATTGTAGGCTGCACACGCAGAGGGCAGGTAAGTTCTCGCTAGCTTGCAAGACTTCAGATTGAGAGGAATATTTCACAACGAGCTGTATGTGAAGAAATGCACTTGAGAAGCCTCAGCTGTACATAAGCTTGATTTAAATAACTTGATCCTGAGCCTCAAGCCTGAGCCTGGTACCTTAATGCGCAAGATCTGGGGGTCTTCTGAGAGGGGATGAATGCATTTTGCATATGGAAGGGATGCAGATGAAAGTTGCCAGAGGACAAACTGTAGCATATTGTATTTTCCAAAAATGGCCATGACAACACTCCTGACCCCCACATGCTCTTTCAGAGCTTTTCAGCTCTCCCGTCAAGAGATGGAGTCTAGGCTTCCCTGGTGGCGCAGTGGTTGAGAGTCCGCCTGCCGATGCAGGGGGCACGGGTTCGTGCCCCAGTCCGGGAATATCCCACATGCTGTGGAGCGGCTGGGCCCGTGAGCCACGGCTGCTGAGTCTGTGCGTCCGGAGCCTGTGCTCTGCAATGGGAGAGGCCACGACAGTGAGAGGCCCGTGTACTGCAAAAAAAAAAAAAAAGAGAGAGAGATGGAGTTTATGTCTCCTCCACTTGATCTTGGGTGGGACTTGATGACTGTCTCAATGAATAGACTATGGAAGAAGTGACATAGGATGACTTCCAAGGCAAAGTCACTATAGGCAATATAATTTCCTCCTGTCTCTCTCTCTCAGGACACTAGCTTTTGGAGCCCTGCACAGCATGTAAGAAGTCTGAGGCTGCCATGCTATGAGGAAGCACAAACTTCTTTAGTCAAAAGCAGAGACCGTGTGAAGAGAGAAACACCTGGCCAGTCCCCAGATGCTCCACACACTGCTAATCCCACTGCTACCACCCTCAGACTGACCACACCAGACACTATCAACCAGCGCTACTCAGCTGAGCCAACCCAAATCCCTGATCCTCAAAATCCATGAGAAACACTACACAAGAGTCCTTGTCTTCAGACACGAAGTTTTGGGCACTAGGTAGCTGGAACGGATTTTGATCCCTGCTCGCAGAGTAAGAAAAAATCTAATTCTCTACTAAACTTAAACTAAACTAAAACAAAACAAAACACCCTCAGGAATGGTGGCTGAAAAACAGCTCAAATTTTAGAAATTCATTCTGGAGCACAAGAGATGTTGGTTAATTTTAAATTACACATCATCTGTAATTTAAAGTTATCTGACTGCCTTACGCTCCAATTTACAACGATGGGACTTAATGCCTGAATTTTCTAGTCAACATTTATTTACTTGATATGAGATTTCAATTGTTCCCATAAAATTAAGCTAGGTTTTAAAAAAATCTAGTCGGTACAAATTAGGGTAACCAATAATGAGAACAACATTATCGAAAGCGAACATACTCTAGGAACAAAATTGGAACTACTGTTCTCAGAGATTCATCAGTTATTATAAGCTTTGCCCTGAATGGAAATATTAGTCAGTGGATAGAAATTATACTGTGAATCAAAAAATATCCATTTTAAGCATAACTAACCCAATTTATCTTTAAAACGTTGGGACTTGACAGAAGCTTTGAAAGCCCTAATCTCCATCATTCGATTTGCCAAGAGCCAAAACACAGTCACTGGGTGTATTTTCCAATACTGTTATCCTATCATATTTAAACTAGCACCAACTCTTACCCTGGCCGAAGTAGTAAGCACCAGTAAACATGTTGGGTTATATGCTTTTGATACAGAGGAGATATATATCTGAGCTGTCTTGTGAGCATAGAAATGGCATGAAATTACTGAGGCATTAGATGTCATTGCTGCTGTAATTCAATTATTCAAAAACAAGTGTTTAATCTTCTAGATGGTTAGTGTGTTTTTCTTCTGAAAGCTTTTGGAGTCTCAGCACATTTCGTCATATTTAATGGGTGTTGTTTTCACTTTTAACAGAAAATGAGGATGTGACTTGACTTGCTTTAGTTAAGACTGAGAAATCATAGGGTTTAGGGACTGCCAAATTTCACACCTAGACAAGATGCGTAAGAGCTGAAGACCGCTTTTATAAAGCTTCGCCCGCCCCCAAGGCGAGCTGTAATGAGACTGAACGTGAAGAAGATCGGATGGAGGTGTGTGTGGGGGGCTTCCCCTCCACTGCCCTCACCTGCCGTGGGGAAGCGGAGAGGATGCTTCAGCCCGACCACAAGCCAAGTGGGAGAGGGGCTCCAGCAGAACCACGTGGAGAGCTTGGCGCCAGCGCAAAGGTGCCGAGATGGTGTCGCTGGGTCGGCCTGAGCAGGAGAAGAGATGCCTGCAGCGCTGCGGTTCCCCCCACCTGCGGGCACAGGTGCACCTTCCTCCCGCGGGTCAGGATGCCCGGAGATGGCAGTGGACGGTGTCATGGACAAAAGGGGTGTTTGCCCAAAGCCTTCTTCCAGGGCCAGGCTTATGGCGCCTCAGCAGAACCAAACTGGAGGAGGACCTCCATCAAGGGGCCAAGGGTTAAAAGAGGTTGAAAGCGACCAGCCAGGCGAGTCAAGATCCTCTTCACCAGAATTCAGTGGGAAGTACCCAGAGTGGATTATTTTAAAAAGCATGGACGCTCCCTCATCCCCAACAAAAGGCCTCAGTTGTAGGAACCCACACACTCAGAGAGCAACCACACACATGAGCTTGGAGCTGGACCACGAGAGCTTATATACGCCTCACCCCCCTTTCCTGGGTGGGTCACACCAGTTTCTCTGGGTGTCAGGTGGGGCCCCAGCAGGAGAGCAAGATGAGATCAGGGATCGGAAGTGCACTAGTCTGTCTTTATATTTGCTGCAAAAATATATTTCAGAACATTCTGGACGAAAGACATCTTGAAAAACATTTACTTGTAGTGACTTTTTAAAGCATGGACTCACACTAATAGTGAATGTATTAACCTTAGTTGTATGAAGAAATGTCTTCCCCCTCCTCCAGTTTCTGTGTAAGTGATACGTAATTGGAAATTTCTCGAAAACTGCCTGAAGTAGAGTCTTGAACATATATTGGGAGTTTTGCGGCATCCTTTGACCTGTAATTCCTCTTCTAGCAATTGATCTTAAATAATTAAAAAGATGTACAAAATATTAACTGCGAGGATGCTCACTGCAGCATTGTTTATAGTGCGAAAAATTGGAAACATCCTCAGTTTTCAATAACAAATGGAACAATATTTCAGTTCAATAAACATGGCACATTCATACAAAGGATTACCATTCCATTATGTAAAATGATGTTGTAGATCATTGTTTCTTTTTCCAATATTGTCCCTGTAAGGAGCCTTTTTAGACTTGTTTATCCTAATAGCTTAATAGTTTCTCACCCACGTCCTTCCCCCATGAAATTTTTTCTTTTCTTTTTTTTGGCAGTGGAAGCTTGGAGTTCTAACCACTGGACCACCAGGGAAGTCCCAGCCCCCATGAAATTTTAATACCACGATGTACATCTGTTTATGTACTGTGGTCCTTTGAAGGGTCACAAATCATTGTAATATCTAAGATTTTTTTCACCCCTAAGAGCCAGTATTTTCCAACTTGGGGACTCATTCTCAAACTCATTGAGAAAGTATGTTGTTGATGGATATGTATTGACATGGAAAAATGTTTATGATATTTGGGAAAGTTAAAAAAAAGGTTGTATGATACAATCCACATTTCTTTATTTGTAAATAGGTATAGATAAATATATAGAAGTTTCTATATAAAGGTATTAATTTTGGTTGTCTCTGGGTGAAAACCAGACCAAATATTTATTAATGTCCTATTATGTGAGGCACTTGTCATGTCATTTATCCCCAATAACTCTGTGAGGGGCTGGGGGCCCACAGTGAGACCAGGGGAAGGTAGCAAGCATGGAGCTTTGTACAACTTGGCATTTAGTAAGTGGTAGCTATTTTATTATGATCTTTATTATTTTAATTATTATCTTATTTTAGAGGTTCTGGGTTTTTTTGTTGTTATTTTTTAAATTAAGACAGCAGAGGTGAAATGGCACAGGGACCCATGGAGTCAGGCAGCCCAGGTCTGAACCTTTGCCATTGGCTGAGTAGCCTTGTACCAGTCACTTAATCTCTGATGTCCAGCCCCTCACTCACTAAGTGATCATGATGACAATAATTATAGCCACCACATAGGCTGGTTGTGAGGATTAAATAAAGTAATCCACGCACTATGCTTAGAATAGTGTCTGGTGTATAGGGAGCCCTCAATAACGTTGCCTTTTATTCTTACTTAATCTTCACATCGAACCCATGGTGGGGGGATATAATTATTTCAGTTTTACAGGTGAAAGAACTGAGGCTCGGAGAGTTTAGATGATAGATACGACTGCATTCCATCCCAGGGTGAGGACATCTGGAACCACAAGACAGTGCATGGTGGTCCAGGGGCCAGGTGGAAGTTGGTGATTAAAAGAAGGTAAGTTCTCTCTAGTTTCCTATTCACGTCTGTGGTAAAGATTGCCCGCCTACGTGGACAGTGTGTGTTTTACACACATACATACAACTGCCTTGTGCTTCCGGGCGTCCTTTCTGGGGACCACATGGAGAGATAGGATCAGGGAAGGTGCGTGGCCTGAGGCTGAATCCTGGCTCCACCAGCGTTAGTTAAATGGCACTAAAGTGCACACCCGTCCTCAGATCCAATGTTTCCTTACATGTCAAAAAGGGGCCATAACATATACCTCGTGAAGTTAGTAAAATTAAATGAAATACAAATAGCTACCGTTTAGCACATGCCAGGAATGCATGAGTTACATTATGTTACACAAATCCCACGGGGCTCTCAAAGGTCCACCTCCTCTCCCCCCCTTCCCTTTCCCTGTTCTTTCCTGATGCTGATCCAGGAGATGTCTCGTTCATTCTCTGTCCACCCAACAGGCCCTCAGCGAGCTGCTTCCTGGTCCCAGCACCTGCCACCTCTGGGAGGTGAGAGGAAAAACATCACCCCAGCTCTGGAGTGGCACTTGGACTGGTTAGAGTACAGGCCCATAAAGGTGTCACCGGAGTACAGTGTGATGCAGCGCCCCAAGGGACAGGCATGACATTTAAAAAGGCTCAATAACATTTCATTTCAAGTGGCAAACCCTCCGTGATTAAATCTTTCCTTGTTCTGCGTCCGCTGCCAGAGAACACCATCTTGGAGATTCATAACTGGCACCAAGGCACCTACCTCACTTTCTAGGAATATCCTCTCACATCAGATAGTGGTTTCTCTTCCTTCAGACCCCTCTGTTGCAGAGACAGCGAACTGCGTCAAGTTCCCAAGCAAGTGACCTCTTTTCCCAACTTTGAAACGTCTCTCAAGGGCTTAGGTTAAAGGAACCCAGAAATCAGCCCTTAGAAGAAGGCTGAGGAGTGTGTCCCACTACATCTCTGTACGTCTCTAATACTTAATCACATGTTCCCAGGGTGAGTTAAAGGGATGACAACTCTCATAGTTAAGATCTAGTTAGGTAAAAAGAAAAGATGTTTATAATTGAAGCCGTAAAACAATGGGGAGGGTTCTCTTTCCCACAGAAATTCCTTGGAATGATGTAGAAAGAATACCTCCTAAAAATGGAGAAATGCACAAGGTAACTTTCTCAAGATCCATCTCTTCCCATTAGGGGGAAGCAAACACTAAGACCGTTCAGTTCATACAACAAACATCGACGAAGCCCCTGGGGTACATCAGTAAACAAAACAGTCAAAACCCCTGCCCTGCGTCGGTTACATTCTACTTAGTGGAGGCAGACAATCATCGTAATAATGCACAGAGCCTGTCTTAGAATGTAATCATTGCTCCTAAAAAATAGAGCTACTTAGCAAACAGAGCTCGCCAGGGGTGACCAGGACAGGAGACTGCAATTGAAAACAGGCTGGTCGGGGTGGGCATCGCAGGGGCGTGAAGAATTGAAGGAGGGGAGGGAGCATCAGGTCCCGGGCAGGCGAGGCCGAGGCCAGTGTGAAAGCCCCGGGCCGGAGCGTGCCTGGCGCGCTGGGAGAGCCGGAAGGAGCCCAGGAGCCAGTGCGGCAGGAGCTACGCCGGCAGGAGGACAGACGATGTAGGGACTTGGAGGTGGCTCGCTGGCAGGACTTTGGTTTTCACTCCAAGTGAGACAGGGAGCCCTTGGAGGGTTTGTGTGGCAGCACAGTGTGATCTGACTTTTGCTTCAAAGGGGCCACCCAGCCGGCCAGGGGGAAAGTGTACGGGGAGGGGGCTTGTGAGGGAGCAGAGAGCAGTCCCTGCGATGGTCCAGGAGGGAAATTATGGCGCTTGGACCCAGTAGTCAGATTCTGGGTTTTTTGAAGACACAGCTGACTAGACTTCTGGAAAATGGAATATGGAGGGGGGGGTGAGAAAAAAAGAAGAATCAAGAATGACTCAGATTCTCAAGAGGATGGAGAAAGATGGTAGATGGGGAAGGTTTAAGGGGAGAGTTTGGAACATGTCGTGTGAGAATCCATTAGACACGATGAGGACCTTGAGCTGCATCAGCTGAGCTAAGACAGAGCCCGTTCCCTCCCGTGGCTCCTGCTCGGGCCGCAGGCAAATCTGCGCTGAGTTTGGAAGGTGCACACGAGGCAGCGTCTAAGGTCAGGCCAGGACCTGCCTACACTGTGGCCGAAGCGCTGCCCATCGCGCTGCCAGGGCGGGGAGCACATCCTGCAGCCTCCCTAGCCCCACACCCCACCAGCTCTGCTGACCCCGGGGCCGGGGCGCAGGCCGGCGTGTGGTCCAGGTCAGAGGCAGTGAGTGAGAGGCAGATGTGGCCCCAGTCCTCCGGCTCCCCCCCACTTCAGGTCCAGCTCTTCCTCCCAACTGCTGACCTACGGCACCTGCAGGCCCCCAGGGGCAGAATCAACAGCTCTTCACAGACCCTTCGGCAGCTCCACAACTGCAGAAACTCTAATCCCTGCAATGAAGCCCGCCCCCCCCACCAATTTCCTATCACTCATAGTGGTCCTGCCCTTCTGATTAGACTCTGCTACAGCTTCCAAGTGAGATGCTGAGTAGGTGTTGGCCGTGAGCCTCAAGGTCAAGGTCCCAGCTGGATGTGTAAATCTGGGAGTTGTCATCATATGACTGGTATTTGAAGCCCTGAGACTGGATTGGATCACCCAAAGAGAGAGCATTCCAATAGGAGACGAGTCCAAGGCCCAGGACCCTGGAAGCTCCACAGTAAAAACGTCGGAGGGGAAACAGCCAAGGAGACTGAGAGCTACCAGGGAGATAGAAGGAAAACCAGAAGAGCACACACAGTTCACGGTGAAGGAAGAAAGAATGTCAGGAGGAGACCGAGATCGACCGTGTCAGGTAAGATGGGACTGAGAGGTGACCGCTGTGCTTGAAGCTATTATTATTGACATTTTCTAGAGGGATTTGCTGAAATGGAGTAAAACCTGATTAGAGCAGGTTCAAGAGGAAATGGGGTGAGAAAAATCGGAGAACACTCTCGAGACATTTCTTTTTAAAGGAGAGCAGAGAAATAATGAAGAAAAAATGATGTCAATAAAAAGTTGCTGTTTTTTTTAAAGTTGGGAGAAACAAAACCTATTTGCTTTCTGGTGAGAATGACCCAGTAGAGAAGGGGCCCGATTGCTGGAGGAGTGTCCTTGAGAAGTGATGCTGATAGGGTCTAGTCCACAGGGAGGGGCCCTGGCCGCAGGAGCCTGGACGCCCTGTGAAGGGGCGGGAACACGGGGTCACATACTTCCTGATTGGACGTGTGTCAGGAGCTTGGAAGCTCTCTTCCAATGACCTCAGTTTTCTCAGTGAGTGGAAAACAAAGCCATCCGCTGCGACAGAGCACAGGGAAAGGGTGTTGGGGTTTTAGGAGAGGAAAAGGCGTGAAATATTTCTCTAGGCGAGCAGGAGAGCACAGGGACCAGGGAACTATAGGATGTTCTCAAGGCAGCATCAGGGCCCACTCGGGGACGGTGGTCGTGAATGTCACATGTAGTGTGAGTGTGCGTGAGCCACTCTCAGCTGCGCAGACACAATACAGAGAGAGCGAGGGCAGGGTCAGGCAGGTTTGTTGAATGAGAAGGATGAAAAAGACAAAAACAAGGGGGGGCTTCCCTGGTGGCGCAGTGGTTGGGAGTCCGCCTGCTGATGCAGGGGACGCGGGTTCGTGCCCCGGTCCGGGAGGATCCCACGTGCCACGGAGCGGCTGGGCCCGTGACCGTGGCCGCTGAGCCTGCGCGTCCGGAGACTGCTCCGCAACGGGAGAGGCCGCAGCGGTGAGGCCCGCGTACGGCAAAAAACAAACAAACAAACAAGGGGGGATGAGGGTGTGCACAAGAGAGTGAGTGTAACAATTGGCCATTTAACTGGGCCAAGAGGGAAGAAAGGGGGTGAGGGACAGGGAATAGGTGACAGCGTTGATGGAATGAAGGTCCCATTGGGGTCAAAGGATTGTTGGGCTCGAGGTGCTGTATGAGTCACTGAACAGACAGGGGATGGAGGCGGGAAGTGGTTGGCGTGAGATGAAGGTCATGGGAGGTGAGGACCTGGAAGTGAGTGGCTGATGGAGGGTGGAGGACAAGGTTATAGGGAACAAGAACGAAAGGACCTGAAGGCCAGGGCACTGCAAGGATCACAGATGTGTACATTGAAACCAACAAGAGTTAATATGAGAAAAGTGTTGAAAAGAGTGAGAGTGATTCGGGAACTAAAATGATCCAGAAATGAGGGGACTTGACTGTTGTGACCCCCTTCCACCCACTCATGGGTGAGGGAGGGGCCCCTGTCTGAAGAGCATGGGACACAGGATGCTCAACACAGGACAGAGGAGAGGGCAGTGGTTCACCAGCCACACCCACTCACAGCTGGGTGAGGGGGGCACCGCGTGCCGTGCAGGGGCTCCTGGGGTCTGCTCTCCAGATTACAGTGACCCAGCGAAGCCTGGGGGCAGGCTTTGTAGTCACAAGAGGGTGTGGTGCCCCTGCGCCCCATGGGAGGGGCTGATTGGCTCATTTGGGTAATTTTTCAGGGAAGTGAACTTGTTAGCTTGAGGACCACGTGGGGCGCAGCTGACCCAACGGACAGGAAGCCTTTCCCACTGGGGTGGGAGGCATATCTGACAAGAGCAGGGCAACTCAGGATCAGGCCTTTGGGGCCTGTGAGGCTCCAAGGCGTCAAGGCGGCTTTACAGTACACTTGACCCCAGCTGATGACTCTGACAGTGACAGGGAGTGGGTGGCAGAGTCTGAGGGGATGGGGTTTAAGGGGGAAAGGGTGTGGAAGGAGCATTGGTGGGGAGTGGAGGGGACATCGACCCCCTGCTACCTGAGGAGCTGCAGGGTCCTCCGGGGAGACTTGGGTCCGGTTAGGCTGTGAGGGGACCTTCCAGAAAGGAAAGCTGAGGGATACGGAGAAATAAGCTGATGGCTTGCAGTGAGTTGCAGAGGCGCTGTGGAAGGTTCCAGGAGTCGGGGAGGACTGAGAGACAGGGGAAGAGGGGCTCTGCAGAGCCACATGGTAAATAGAGCCCAGGAGGGGACTAGGGCCCTGTGGGCTGGGCTCCTCGGGGTGACAGACATACACAAGGGAAAAGGAACAATGAGATGAGTCGTGACAGCCTCGAGGCACAGCTGACCACTCAGTGGGCAGGTTCTGGCCAGGCTCTGCCATGATTAGTTATGGAATCGTGGATTCATCTCTGGGCTTCACTTTCCACGTGAGTGAAATGAGGGACATGGAATAGAAGATTTCTTAGGGTAACTTATAGTCCATAATATGAGATTTTATCCAGTTTGCCCAAGTGCTGCAGTGCCTTTAGGCCACCGTGGCCCTGCCCCACTCACCCAGCCTCAGTGCACAGGCTCTGTGAGCAGAACCGGTTCAGAGTCATTTCCCACGACTCCCTCCTTCCCAGCAGCCCCGTTCTGCTCTGAACTCGTCACCAACTTTACTTCCATCCTCGCCCTGATCCTCGGAGCCACACACCTCTCGTCCTTACTGTGCTCTTAACGCTCAGTGTTCTGGGTCTCCACGTGAGTCTCCCGCTCACCCCTCCTGGATGGAGGTCAGAGATGCCTCAGTAAGCCTTGGCTCCTTCCATGGTCAGGACGCTCTCTACCACTGCTTGGGCAAGACTAACCCAGTTACAGGGTTCTCAGATGTCTCTGGATGACCCGTACTTGTTCACACAGGGCAAGAAGCATTTTCTACTCTCTCTCCTACACAGACACTGCACACAAAGCACAAGGGTCTTGGACTGGGCCTGCTCTTCTCCTAAATATCCTGAGATGCCGGAGCAGCAGAAGTCCAGCTTCCAAGGCAGCGTAGTTCAAAGACACGTCTCTCTTCCACCTGTGTGAGTCCTTCCCCTCGAACACGCTACTCACGCAAAGGAGTGGTTCTTCAACCAGCAATTCTGCACAAGTTGCAGGGGGTCATAGGCCTTCTTAGGTCCACTTCCTAGAATCCCATAGATCCCCTTAGGGTTTCTTAACTTGGCCAGGATCCCTTCCCGGGAGTTTTATTTCCTCCTTTTCAAAGACAGAGAGAGAGAGCATCCAGAAAGGAGATGGAAGGCTCCATCTGCCCTCATTTCAGGGAAGAGAAATTCCCGGGACAGAAAGTGGAAAAATCCCATCTCCTGACAAAGACTCCTTCCTGGGAAACTTGTCTTTTCAGTTCATATCCACAAAGGTGCCTCAACCGCTCCCTGGACAGCCTCCCCTCCCCCAACACTTGTCCTTGAAATCTCAATCCTCTGCTCATATCCTGCCCGTGTATCTAATTGAGATTCTGGAATTAGGCAGAAATGTAGTCTACATTCTCATTTTCTAACACAATCATATTTAATCATTGTTATTAATGACACATTCTAATATTTATTCTTCTGAGGAACATATAGGTTAACACGAGTGGCACATCTTCTAATCTTTTTTTTCTAATTATTTATAAACTATGCATTTTGTGTAGTCATCGGCTGTCTTTCTCTAAAGGGAGCGCTGACATTTCCCATGGTTGGCAACTGCTCTGCACAGCAGCTGGTTATCTGATATGTCTGGTTAACAAGTTCCTCTTTGACATTTAATAAACTGCAGTGATTTCGCATTTAGGTGTTTCCCCACTCGCTTAATGAGGGCAAAAGCACCATATAAAGCCCATCTTAGTAGGTGTGATTGCAAAAATAGCGGCAATTTTTATGGATAAGCAGAACTAAAAAGTTACCTTTTCTACCTCTGTTTTTTTGAAGTTTAAATCTTCAGCTTTTCTTTGGAAATACACGATCTTATTCTAACATTTTTACTGTTTACAGGTTTTCTTCGTAACGTATTTGCCATCAACTGCTTTGGTTATGATTTTGTCTCTTTAACACTAAAGATATTATTAAATAAAGGACAAAAAGCAAAGTTTTTTTTTATTTTTTATTTTTTATGGAACTATAGCTCTTTAAATCAGAATAGACTTGAGTTTTCCAATAAAATCTTCCATCAGTGAATGTTCAGCAAGAAATCTACACATCCAACCAGTTGACATTTCAGGATATATTGAAGAAAGCACAATTCAAGGTCATCAGCCTGCCTAGATCCTCAAACACCGAGTCTCTGGCAATTTGACTTTATGCTAGAATAGCTTTAGATGGTAAAACCAAGAATATTTTTTTTGACTCTTCTTCCTCCAAAGGAAAACATATCCCAAAGCCGCCCAGCAAAATACCCCAAATCACATCTCCCACCATGTCAGAATTCTTATTTCAACACAGTCACAGTTATAGAAAGTATAAAACTTTTCAAAGACCCAAGCATTTCTTCCTAAAGTATATTCTTGCTGGTGTTTTGCTTCACACGAAAGTTTCAATCTTAAGCAGCAACTTACCAGGCTTGCATCTGGCCAGGTCCTTGGAGAGGTTCCTCTTTGTTTTGAGGTTGTGTCTGACACAAAATATAAAATTCGGTCACTTCCGCAGCCTGGTATTAGTGACTTGGTTTATCCCAATGGACTGACTCCACGACAGGGTGAAATCCTATCCCTTCTCTCTGCAAATCTTCAAATTATTTTCTTCCTCATTCTCCTCTTCTACACCGTAGGCCACGATGAAAACCGCACAATCTTGGTTTACTTGTCAAGGAAAAGGTGTCAAATGTACATGTGTCAAGCCAAGTAGGAATCATCGATCACAAAAGGATGTAGAAGTTTCTTCAAATAGATTAGTCACCCCATTAGCTCTCTGTTTTGTATATATTTGTCAAAGGAGTAAGTTTTTTCAAAGCGGGAATGATATCCAAGTGCCGACAGAGAACGGGACAGGGACTCTAAATCAGCAGGAGGGAAATCAAACCCTGTGGCTCTGACAGTTAATCCAGCAACAGGAAGTGCACTGGTTTAGCTAACGCTGGAGAAACAGTGGCCTCTTATGGAGCCAGATGTCACACTGATTATACACGGTGTGGTGACTGGTAGCTTATTGTGACAGTCATTCAAAGGGGAATACGGGATGAGAGGGCTACAACTGAAAAGCCATCTCAGGCCTAATTATTTCATTTTTATGAATAAAGTCCAAAAGCTCCATAATGTTCTTATCCTCATCCTTCCTTCCCAGCGTGTTACCTTCCTCCTCGGAGACATTTTAAAGATGCAAACATACTCTAATGAGGTTTAGCTTTTAAACAATTAGTATCAACATGTGAATTTTTGTTTTCCTAATGTTTCTGGCATTCTCTACCATAGGAATATCATAAGCAAAAGATATTACAGTATTTACTTTGACAACCTATATTGAAAAATATCTTACAACCGGGAAAAATCTTCCATCTCCACACGGAGCAGTTTTGCCCACTTGCCACATAAAATATAGGCAGGCAGCACAAACACTGGGGGATGGTGAGAGGTAGTGAGAAACTCAGGTTCTTCCAGTCCTTGCTATGTTCATTTCTTTTCTTTTATGCCGTTTTTACAAATGTGAGCATAGCCAAGAAAATTAGCACATGCGGGTCTACCCAAAACCTAGTAACAAGCTGATCCTAAAGAAAACCAGAGAGGCTGCCCCCTGACCCTTTTCAGATCTAGTATTTACTGGGGCTTGGGGACCTTGCTATTCAGAGAGCTCTGACCCTCTACCAGGCAGACCCTCGTGTGCTCTCCTGTGATAAGGTAGAGTGAGATCCAGAGCAGGGAGGGGACACGTGGGCCAATGTGAATTGTAGGGAGAAGAAAAAATATTTGAGGAGAGTTCTCTGAACTTTGAGTAGCATGTCTTTGGTGGAAAACAACAATACACAGGTAACTGTAAAATACAGTCAAAGATAAGCCAAAAGGGGGCTTCCCTGGTGGTCCAGTGGTTAAGACTCCACACTTCCACTTCAGGGGGTGCGGGTTTGATCCCTGGTCCAGGAACTAAGGTCCCGCAGGCTGCGAGGCCAAAATATAAAATAAATAAATTAAAACGAAAAAAAAGATAAGCCAAAAGGAAGGCTCCATTTGTCAGAAACTTATCTGTTAAAGGTAATTCCCGGGGTTTTCTATTTAAGTAATAATACAAGGTCATGTGAGATCATACATTTAGCAGAAAACTTGGCATCAAAGACTGTTTTCCCCCTCATATTGCCTCCAGCCAGTAGCCCTGTCATGTCATATTATCTGTTTATTAAGCACAAAGCCAGGAATCTTCACGGATCCAAGATTTTAAGATAATTATTCTATTGGTTTTCAATTATTATTTTCCTCGGGGTACATTTATGGTCTTATTTCCTAGAAGTATTTTATTTAGTTACATGTAAATTCATTAAAAAAATTCTCAACACATAAATGTTTCATGATGTCACTGGATGGTCAGTTTTCATTTATGCCTGAATGCAGGTTCACTGAAAACATTTTGCGGTCCTGGTGGAAAACCAAGAGGAATCCTGGCAGAGGTTTCCTGGAGGTTAGCAAACCTAATGAAATACTGTACAATGAAGCATTGTTTGCAATTGTGACTTAACTGCATTCTTATCTACTTCCAAAGTTGCTTTTGTATTTATCTGAGTTGTAAACAGCTTCCAAAGGTCAGACTACTTTACAGGGAAGAACTCTGATTTCCTTCCTGTGAAGGCATGTATCTCTGCTCTATCTTTGCTGTATTTTATTTTCTTCAGCCCTATTCCCTTTTTCCTGTGAAGGTCACCTGTCCCTCTCTGCCATGTCTCAGGATCTATTCCACTCCACTGATATTTTCTAACTCAGATAGAGAAGGAGGCCACCTCTCTACCTATTATATGCTATTTTCTTTTGAAACAGTTATAAGGGAGACAACATATCTAAAGATTTTAAACAGTAGTGAAACAAGAGGGAAGGGGGCAGGGTACAACCTTTAAAAGAATGACACAGCCATAGGACATGACAAAAACTGGTTAGAACCAACTAGGTCCAAGATGGTGGAAGATTTGACTTCCAGTGGACCTTGAGCCTCATACATTAGCATCACTGTAATACATTAGCACAAGCTAAGTGACACACCCACCAGTGCCATGACACTTCCAAGGCCGACCATGAAAGATCAAAAAGTGGGCAGGGGGCTTCCCTGGTGGCGCAGTGGTTGGGAGTCTGCCTGCCAATGCAGGGGATACGGGTTTGAGCCCTGGTCTGGGAAGATCCCATGTGCCGCGGAGCAACTAGCCCCATGAGCCACAGTTACTGAGCCTGCGCGTCTGGAGCCTGTGCTCCGCAACGGGGGAGGCCGCGATAGTCAGAGGCCTGCGCACCGCGATGAGGAGTGGCCCCCACTTGCCGCAACTAGAGAAAGCCCTCGCACAGAAACGAAGAGTCAACACAGCCATAAATAAATAAATAAATAAATAAATAAATAAATAAAATAAAATAAATCTTCATTGTAAGCTGAGGCAAGGATGTACTCTAAAAAAAAAAAAAAAAAA
Organism: Mesoplodon mirus; assembly: GCF_964341445.2. Lineage (NCBI taxonomy): Eukaryota > Metazoa > Chordata > Mammalia > Artiodactyla > Ziphiidae > Mesoplodon > Mesoplodon mirus. The sequence continues at coordinate 7,336,815 of NC_138996.1, forward strand.
AAAAAAAGTGGGCAGTGGCCCAATTCCTGGAAATCTCCACTTCTTCCCCAAAATAGTTGGAATAATTCTCCCACTCATTAGCTTATGAAATTACCCAGTCCATAAATACTAACCACCCCACATTTTGGGGCCTCTCACCTTCTGAGATGGCCCACACTCTGTCCGTGGAGTGTGTTTCTCTCTAAATAAATCCACTTCTTACCTATCACTTTGTCTCTCACTGAATTCTTTCTGCAATGAGACATCAAGGACCTGAGCTTCATTAAGTCCTGAGACCAGGTGTGTGATCTTAATTAAAAGGCCATGGGTTGAAGTCCCAATCTGAGTTGCACGGTTTCAGTAGTAGTTGAACTCATTTCTTGTTCTTTTTTCCGAACTATTTTTTCTCATTATAAAAGTAATAAGGCTCATTGCACAAAATTTGGAAATTGCAGAAAAATCCAAAGTACAAAACTTGATAATACAAATCAGCCACATTACCATCAACCAGAGACAATCACTCTCCCAGTCCTTTTTTTCTACAAGTATTTATTCTCCATAATATTCAGATAGTATTATGTCCTCTTTTCTCTACCTACTTTTTTTTTTTTTTTTTTTTTTTTTTTTTTGCGGTACGCGGGCCTCTCACTGCCGTGGCCTCTCCCGTTGCGGAGCACAGGCTCCGGACGCGCAGGCTCAGCGGCCATGGCTCACGGGCCCAGCCGCTCCGCAGCATGTGGGATCTTCCCGGACCGGGGCACGAACCCGTGTCCTCTGCATCGGCAGGCGGACTCTCAACCACTGCACCACCAGGGAAGCCCTCCACCTACTTTTATATTTTGAATATTTATGTCCCCATGTTATTTAAATGTGGTTTTAATTTCTATACAATACTCATAATGTATTTACTTCCCCCCCCCATGGGAGGCACTTAGACATTTCCCAATTTTTCCTTATTTTCAATAATGTTGTTGAGAATGTCTCTCTAGACATTTTAAAGTTGCCCCTTGGGACTTCCCTGGTGGCAGTGGTTAAGAATCCACCTGCCAATGCAGGGGACATGGGTTCGAGCCCTTGTCCGGGAAGATCCCACATGTCACGGAACAACTAAGCCCGTGTGCCACAACTACTGAGCCTGCACTCTAGAGCCCGCGAGCCACAACTACTGAGCCCGCATGCCACAACTACTGAGCCCGCACTCCTAGAGCCCGTGCTCCGCAACAAGAGAAGCCACTGCAATGAGAAGCCCGCGCACCACAAGGAAGAGTAGCCCCGGCTCGCCGCAATTAGAGAAAGCCCGCGTGCAGCAACGAAGACCCAATGCAGCCAAAAGTAAATAAATAAAAGCAATCTTTAAAAAAAAATAAATAAATAAAATTGCCCCTCTTCATCAAAACAACCAATTAATCCAGTCCTTCTATGTACATACAAGCCTCAGTCCCCTGTGAGGTGAGGGGTCACCCTTGCATTTCCTTCAGTTGAGGGGCCCAGAGAGATTCTATCACTTCCCTGAAGCCACGTGACTGGTTATTTGAAATTCAGAATCTTTGATTTTTTTCACTTTCCCCATCTTTCATGCTCAATCAAACACTAAGTCTGTCCTTTTGAATTGCCTTTTTTAAACCCATTTATTTTTATTTTATACCAGCTCTTGCCACCCGGTTCCAGGCCCATCCTTGTAGCCACACCCCAAAGCCACCTAAATGGGTTTCCTGCCTCTGGACCCCCCTTGTTCTAAACCTCCCCACACACCAGTATCAGATGGGTCTTCCTTTAAGCCACTAAGCCAGTTCAAAGCTTCACTGACTCCTTAGTGAAACCCTACATGAAACATGAACCCCTGCCTGGCTCTCAAAGCCCCATTTTCCCTTCCAGTCTTACCTCATCCACTGGCCCCGCCCCTCATCTGCTCACCCTCCCATTCCTGGCTCCCTGCCTTCTCCTTATACTCTTTACCCCAAGCAGAATACTCTCGTCTCCCCTCATCTCTTCAAGTTTTACTCAGGCCTCTAAGGCCCAGCTCAAGTCTCATTTACTCCATGAAATAGAGTGAGCTTCCCATTGGATTGGAAGTTGGCTGACCTGAGGTCAAATCTCTGCTTTGCTGCTTTGGCTGGGGGATCTGGGGAGAAACAGTTAACTTTTCTGAGTCATTTCTGCATATGCAAATGATTAGACTAATACTTGCCTTTTGTCAACCTCCCAGAACCCTAGGAAGGACGGAATGTGCACCACAAAGTTCTGGTAGCAGCAAAGTGCTAGGCAAATGTGAGGCAATACCGTCCATGCGTTGGGCCAGTTCAGCACCCAGGTCTGCACCACGCACTGTAGCACTGAATTACGTCCTGTCCCATCAGACTCTCGTTATTTCATGTACGGTAATCACTTTACCTCAACTTGGCTGTGAAGTCACCGAATGCAAGGCAGTACCTTACTCACTTCCATAACCCTCAGAGCCTAACACAGCACGTTGTCTTAAAGACTGCTGGTCTAATCCACATGAGTTCTAGGTGGATTCAGATCACAGTGGAATTTAGATACAAAGGGAAGAGCCCAGCCTTCTGTAGGTCTTCTGGAGTAGGAAAGTCTTACACTTTGGGGAGTCCTAGAAGACTGGGATCAAGGTTAGCATGCGCCTTTGTGAGTCTATGGAAATGTACTCTCAATTTGGATCTTGCCTCTCAGAGACTTTCACTGAATTTTCACAATGACCCTTATTAAGTACATTTAGTGACATCAGAGAACAGAGGCAAGGATGTCCTGTAGACATCCAGGAACAATACCCACACCTTGGATATCTTTATCAGAAAGGTCAGGCTACCTGACCATGAAATGCTGTCGAAGATGGTCCACTGATGATCTGCTCGTAAATTACTCATTTCATCTGCAATTCATTTCTCAGTCTTGATTACCTGTTTTCTAGAGACCTAAAGAACATTTTACCCTAATAGGTCTACCCCTAAAAAAGCCAGTTCTAGGGATAAGGTTAGGGTTAGTGACAAGAAGTGGGGTTCACGTTAGAGTTAAGGGTTAGTGTTGCATGTAGGGTTAGAGTTCAGGTTACCGTCAGAGTTAAGGCTCGGCTTTGGATGAGGCGTCAGTTTAGATGTGTAGCTGCAGATGCAGATTCATGGCAGAGTTGGCGTTAGCGTTGTCAGCTACAAGGGGCACCCGCCATGGGCACCTGCCATCTACCTCTACAAGGATTAAACTATGAGCTGTTGCAGCTGCTGATTTTCAACACCCCCTGAAAGGAGTTCAGGGTGGAGAGCTGAAATGAGGCGCTCTGTGCTCTGGGAGAAACTGGCAGAACAGGTCTTCAGATAGTTAGATATTTTCGGGAGCCGACTTTAGGAGCCCAGTTCTTGTATCTCCTCATATCTAGAAAAACACTAAAATCCTTCATGGTGACGTCAGCTCCTCGTGACTCGCAGTAAGCTTCACGAGACTAGCAGAAACCTTCTACAGAAAACCTGTGCTTGGGCTTCCCTGGTGGCGCAGTGGTTGAGCGTCTGCCTGCTGATGCTGGGGACACGGGTCGCGGAGGATCCCACATGCCGCGGAGAGCTGGGCCCGTGAGCCATGGCCGCTGAGCCTGCGCGTCCGGAGCCTGTGCTCCGCAACGGGAGGGGCCCCAACAGTGAGAGACCCGCGTACCGCAAAAAAAAAACAAAAACAAAAAATGTGCTAGACTGCATGTATTCCCCCTTCACCAAAATCACATATATACTGACATTCGCCCCTACCTCTTTGGGGCAGTTTCTCAGAGCTATCTGAAATGCTGTCGCTCGGGCTGCAGTCCTCATTTTGCCCCAATTAGCCTGCGAGCTAGTTCCTTGGCGCTATTGCAGGGCCCTGGGGGAATCTGATTCCAGCCCACGGGGGGCGGTGGGGACAGGGTGTGGGCACGTGACGGTTATGGACTCACAGGCTAACGTCCCGCTCTGGAGGGCTCCAGACTGGAGAAACATGGGAAGAACTGAGTCAGAACAAGAACGAGGAGGCGGGGTCAGCGCCTCCTCCCCCACCTCCCGGGGGTTCTCGGGTGCTCAGGCGGCCGCCCCCGCCCTGTGGCCCGGCTCCCCGCGTCCCCGGGCTCTCGGGACAGGGCCACCCCCGGGAGCACAAGCGGCGGTCCCTCAGGGCGCAGGCGCCGGCCTCGGGGCACGACTCCCCGCGGGGCGCCCCTGCAGCTGCGACCCGCTTCCCACGGCCACCAGCACCGGCGCCCCCCTCGCCCGGCGCCCGCACCGCGGCCTCGCGGGGCGCGTTTCCTCACCTCCTTCCCCTTTTCCCCAGCGGCCCCCAGGCCTCTACCTGCACCCCAGCCGCTCCTCCCAACTCCAAAGGGCCCCCTTCCAGTTCCGGACGCCACCACCCCGCCCGCGGCGCCCAGTCCTCCTTCCATCACAGAAGGCGGGGCTCAGGACGCTCCAGAGACGCGCAGAGACAAAACCCGCGGAGACCCCTCCCCCCCGTGAAAACGCCGGGAGTGGCCGCCACCACTGGCGGCGGAGAGACTGCGAGGCAGGCAGCGGTCGGAAGGCTTCCTGGTGGACAGGAGGCCCTGACCCCAGGCTGTTGACCTGGGCAACAAGCCAAGCATTCTGCGTGATTGATTTGGGAAGAATATTTGGGATTCCCCGGTTGTTCCAGAGTTGGAAGCACTGGATGGGGGGGGGCGGGTGGAGTCGGGGGCGGGACGTTAAGGAAGCTTGCGTATCTTGATCAAATCCTCACCGTTTTGGCCAGGTTGCTGCAGGGATTGCGGGTCAGAGTTGCCTATTTATATACGGTCTCCCGCCACTCATCCGCTTGTGCTTCGTCTGATCACCTAGGCCTTCCCAAGTGGAAGCTGTCGGTGGGAGTTCTCACTAAGCTCCAACCTGCTAAACATGGGATTAGCATTTTCCTAGGAGAAGCTTCAAGCGGTAGGCATGTGCCCAGCGCTGTGTCTTCTGGGCTTTCCGCTCTGTAATGCAGATGGTGGCTGAGCTTTCTGACTTTATTATTGTGAAACCAGCACCTCCTCCGCTTTAGTTCTGTGGCAGGGCAGACACCCAGAGGTTACAGAAACGTTTACTGTCTATATAGAGTCATCACCTTCTCATGAATGGCACCTAAAAACCACATGCCAGGCTCCCTGCTACACAAGTGGACGAGGGAGGGTGTGCTGGATGTTCTGTGGCCACCAATTTGGTATTAATCAGGTTCTGTATTCACAAGGCCTCCCAATTTCATTTTTGCTATGGTCTGCTTCCGTGTCTGGATTTTCCCCACCGTGAGATGTGCGAACGTCCTGCTACCCAGAGCTTTCGAGCACCTTGCAAAGCCTGCGAGTAATGAAGAGTGAGGTCTGTCCCCGTCTTTCCTTGCTTCCTGCGTCCAGTTAGCAGCAATTGAATGATCAGCTGGTGAGTCACTGGACGCTATTTAGTCTGTTCTGTCAGCTGTTTATTAATCTGTATCTTCCTGTTAAGATGCAGGGTGTGCTTTTTAAAGAAGCCTTACACAGCATAAGTTTTATTTTGGGACTGGACGTACTAATATATAAAGAGGATCTCTGAGAGTTATTTAGCCCTGTAAGCTGTTTTATTTCAGCAAAATTCTGTGGGTGCTCACTAGGCGCCAGGCACTGTTCAGGGTACTGGTCGTGCAGCAATGAATGAGATGGTCTCAGCTTCCAGAAGCTTATCATCCACTCCAGGGAGATGAACATAAGAACGTGCTGCATAGCACAGGGAGATCAGCTGGATGCTTTGTGACGACCTAGAGGGGTGGGATGGGGACGGTGAGAGGGAGGCTCAAGAGGGAGGGGATATGGAGATATATGTATACGTATAGCTGATTCACTTTGTTGTACAGCAGAAACTAACACAGCACTGTAAAGCAATTATACTCCAATAAAGATTAAATAAAAAGTGTGGTGAGTTCAGTAAAGCATGGTAGACAGAAAGGGGGTGCAGTGGAGATCTGAGAGTTTCTACAACAGGAGGGGATGGTGGGAGGTGAGGAAAAGAGTCGAGAGAAGGTTTTTGTTTTGGACCCTTGGTTAATGGTGTTGCTGTTGAGAAGAATGGAAAAGCAGCAGCAGGTGTGTTAGGTGATGGCTGTGGAGACACGGGCTCATTTTTGGACCTGTTGCAATAGTTTGAGAAAGAGGACTGGGCCGGAAATGCAGACGTGAGCTACATGTAACCATTTGGAAGTGTGTTTCTACTAAAAACAGATTGTACTTTATGTTTATGGCACCTGACAAATGACTAGCACTTCAAAAGTATATGGTGTTTATTTTAAAATGTAGTTTTCAGATAAAATGTAAGTGGATTCCAGATCATGGCTTTTTTCTTTAATGGTGTCATCTTTTATGTCGGGGATTCAGTATATCAGGAGGGGAAGAGGGCAGTACAAACTGAACACAACCTACAAAGTGAACTTCAGGGTGTTAACAATGACATTAAAAGTGTTACTTGCCCTTTCAGGATTAGAGATTTAAAAAGCATTCGGATGGGGCTTCCCTGGTGGCGCAGTGGTTGAGAGTCCGCTTGCCGATGCAGGGGACACGGGTTCGTGCCCCGGTCCGGGAAGATCCCACATGCCGTGGAGCGGCTGGGCCCGTGAGCCATGGCCGCTGAGCCTGCGCATCCGGAGCCTGTGCTCCACAATGGGAGAGGCCACGACAGTGAGAGGCCCGTGTACCGCAAAAAAACAAAACAAAACAAAAAAAAACCCCACTCTGATGAACTATGGAAAACTATATATTGAATTTGATCTTGAAATGCTGTAGAATGAAGGTTATTTCCAACAGTGCTGCACTAGTTCCCGGGAAGTCAGTAAAAATGTGTCCTTTATCATACAAAGAATTTTCAAGAACACCTTTTTGTAAAATCGTCCTTGTATCCAGGAATCTAGCCTAACCCTAACCTTAACTCTAACCCTAACCTGTCCCCTTAACCCTAACTCTAATCCCAACCCCCAACCTGCGTGTCGCACTGTCGACTTAAAAAAAGGCACAACCTGACAGTTGCGAGTTAAGTTTTGCGAGCTAGGCTCTAGAGCGCAGGCTCAGTAGTTGTGGTGCACGGGCTTAGTTGCTCTGCGGCATGTAGGATCTTCCCGGGCCAGGGATTGAACCCGTGTCCCCTGCATCGGCAGGCAGATTCTTAACCACTGTGCCACCAGGGAATCCCCAAAACGCAGGTTTTTGTGACACAACTTCCTATTGAAGAATTCCAGTTGGATGTTCCACCAGCATCCTAAGCAAAGCATTTTAAAAACTGGAGTAGGGACTTCCCTGGGTGCAGTGGTTAAGAATCTGCCTGCCAATGCAGGGAACACGGGTTAGAGCCCTGGTCCAGGAAGATCCCACATGCTGCGGAGCAACTAAGCCCGTGTGCCACAACTACTGAGCCTGCGCTCTAGAGCCCGCGAGCCACAACTACGGAAGCCCAAATGCCTAGAGCCCCTGCTCCGCAACAGGAGAAGACACCAAAAGCCTGCACACTGCAACGAAGAGTAACCCCCACTTGCCACAACTAGAGAAAGCCCGCGCGCAGCAATGAAGACCCAACGCAGACAAAAATAAATTATTTATTTATTAAAAAAATAAAAAACTGAATTAATTATTCCCCACAGCCCACACAAAAAATTGAGTTCTCCTAATTGCATGTCCTTTTCCCGTGAATAGCTCCTCTTGCACTTACCTGCTGAATTGGGAATTGGGAATTCATTTATGTTCCTTCTCCCTCACACCCAACATCCAGATTCACATTTAGTAAAATTTCCCTCCTAAATATCAAAACCACCCCTTTCGAATGCCACTGCACTAATTCAGCCCATCATCTCTCACCTGAACTATTGCCAAAGCCCCACAATGGATTCTCCTACCTCTTCTGCAATCCATCCTCCATGACTTTACTAAAGTTTTTTTTTTCCTGAAAAGCAAACCTGATGTGTGGCTCTTCAGGGACTCCCTGTGGCTTTCTGGGCTGCTCTGGTTCTGTTTCTGGGTGGGATAGGAGGCCAGGATTCTGGCTGACTGAAATCCAGGGACAGCTTACTTGCCTCTAGAACAAAGACCATCCTGTCTTCAACGTCTTCATGTTTGCCATTGCCCAAGAACCTCCCATGAGCTTGACATGAACAGGCTCAAGGGAACTCACATTCATGAACAGACAGGGTAAGGGTACAGCTTTTTAAGGAGGGTCTTCATAGCTTGAGGGAGGACTGACCTTCACCTCCTGGTGTTCACATCCTTGTGTAATCCCCTCCTGCGAGGAAGGGCTGGCCTTACTGACTGACTTCCAAGGAATAGGATGTAAAAAAGAAATGAGATATAATTTCCAAATTGGTTTAGAAGCATGCTGTGGCTCTGTCTTGGGTGTTCCTTCTCATATGCCCTTGGATTACTCCGGGGGGAACTAGCTGCCCTGCCTGAAGCAGCCTGTGGAGAGGCCACGTGAGGGAGCCTGGAAGCAGACCCTTTCTCAGCCGTGCGTGAGAGGACAGCAGCCCTGACCAGCACCTTGGCTGCAGCCTTGTGAGAGCCCTGGAACCAGAACGACCCAGCTCAGCAACTCCTGGACAACCCACAGCAACTGTGAGCTGTGTTTAAAGCATTTCTGCTCATTTCTGTGAGCTATTCTGTGAGTTGTGTTTAGAATTCTAACCACGACATTTTGGAGTAATTTGTTATGCAGTAAATAGATAATTAATAGCAAGTCCTAGAGAAGGAGGATCTCACTGAGGCAAAAAAGACAAAAGAAAATTTAATAGAAATTTGATAGAAAAGTTAATAGATTCTTTAACAAGAATCTCAAATAGATGCAATTATACAATTTTTAAAAAGATTTGCTGGGCTTCCCTGGTTGCACAGTGGTTGAGAGTAAGCCTGCCGATGCAGGGGACACGGGTTCGTGCCCCGGTCTGGGAAGATCCCACATGCCGCGGAGCGGCTGGGCCCGTGAGCCATGGCCGCTGAGCCTGCGCATCTGGAGCCTGTGCTCCGCAACGGGAGAGGCCACAACAGTGAGAGGCCCGTGTACTGCAAAAAAAAAAGAAAAATAAATAAAAAAATAAAAAAGATTTGCTGTAAGTACAAAACATGACTTTGGATTTAAAAATTCAAGAAACACTAAAAATTATTATGGTTGCTGTGAAAATTCAATTCATGGAGCAGATAACTAAAAGGGACAAATAATTCACAACTCACAGCACAGAGGAAAAAAGGAAAGAATTGCAAATCATAAGGAAAACAATAAGATACTTGGAAAGCAAACCTAAGAAATCTATTATACAAATAATAGGATTTTTATGAGAAAAGAGAACAAATAGAGAAGTGATGATTAAGGGTAAAATAGAATATAAAACTATTCTAAAGTTTTTTTCAATGTTCGAATCATTTTACTGAAAGGGAGTTCCAAACAGGATTGGGCAAAAAGGACACACGCCTAGACATAGTCTGGCAATGTTTCTGAACTTCAATGATAAAGAAAAAAAATATGTCTAAGCTTCTAGCCAGAAATCACAGGATACCTATAAAGAAAAGAAGATTCAACTTCTCTGCAGGATTGGAAGCTAGAAGATAGTGGACAATCATTGTAGGCTACTGAGTGAACAGGTATAAGTCCCAAGATCATATACCCAGTGAAGAAATCGTCCTTTACATTTGCACACCACCCACATACTCTATCCAAGGAAAACACTTCAGGAAGTAACCTAACCAAAGGAAAAAGTAATCTGAACAAAGGGCTTAGATAAGGAAACTAAAGAGTACAAGAAACAGTGGTGAGCAATGAGTTTTGTAAGACATGGTTAAATCTAAAGGGATGACTATTACATTGTTTGACATTACATACATGCACTGAGAGTAAGAAGAGCCTTCCCAGGCTTCCCTGGTGGTGCAGTGGTTGAGAGTCCGCCTGCCGATGCAGGGGACACGGGTTCATGCCCCGGTCCAGGAGGATCCCACATGCTGTGGAGCGGCTGGGCCCATGAGCCATGGCCACTGAGGCTGCGCGTCCGGAGCCTGTGCTCCGCAACGGGAAAGGCCACAATGGTGAGAGGCCTGCGTACAGAAAAAAAAAGAAAAAGAAGAGCCTTCCCATTTCTGGTTAGGCATGTAAGGAGCTTGGAAATTGTCACTGTGTTCTGAGAGGTAAACAGCTAACCAAACTGAATCAGCAACTGTTCTTAGTCCATCAGAGAAGTGAGGTCACAAAGTAAACTGCTGCTCCCCAAATCAGAGAGACAGACACGTGGATACTGAGAATCACAGCTTACTAGAGCAGAAGCCCCCTCAGGAACCAATACCAAGGTAGGGGAAACTGAACTTAAATTGACAAATTGTTGGAGGCTCAGTGTGAGTAATTCTGAGTTAAAAACTCCAGAGGGACACAGTCAAGGAGGGCCTCCCTTTACCTCTAAGAGTACTACCGTCTTGAAGTGAAGACTGGAGAAAGACCTCCTCATGCTTCTGGTGGGAGGCGGGGGAGGCTAGCCATTTTGAACCATGTCTGAGTACTCTGTCTTGCCCTCCAGAGTACTCAAGGGCTGCCCTCAGGAGAAATCATTTTTCCCAGCTGAGCTGTAGGAAACGGATACTCCAGCTCCCTCTATTGTTCCACATGGGGGACAGAAAATACAAGATTTCATCCCACTCTAGCTATTCTGTCACATGCAAGGGCGGGAAGAGCAGAAATGGAGAAGCACTTCTGAAGTCTGCCGTTCAGGGGCACAGGCTCATTAAAAGAGTAAGATTTAATCATAAGATTAAAGAACATTTCTTCTCCACACACACTTGACTACCATATTGCTAAAGAACTATTTACTCCAGTTCTTTTACACAGTACCTCATATCTGGCCACCAAGAAAACTCACAAAGCACACTAAAATGAGAAAAAACACAGTTTGAAGAAACTGAAAAAATAGTAGAAGCAGAGTCAGGTATGGCAAGAATGTTGGAATTATAAACCAGGAATTTTTTAAAACTATGATTAATATGTTAAGGGATCTAAGGGACAAAGTAGACAACGTGCAAAAACAGATGGATAATGTAAGAGAGATGGAAATTTTAATAAAGAATCAAGAAAATACGAGAGTAAAAAACACTAACAGAAATGAAGAGTTCATCAGATGTGCTCATTAATAGACTTGGCATGGTGGAGGAAAGAAAAGCTGAGCTTGAGTCTATTCCAATGGAAACTTCCAAAACTAAAAAGAAAAAAGAAAAGACTTTAAAAAAACAGAACAGAATATCCAAGAACTCTGGGACTACAACAAAAGGAGTAAATATGTGAATGAGAATGCCAGAAGGAGAAGAAAGAGAAAGAAATAGAAACAATATTTGAAAAAATAGTGCCTGAGAATTTCTAGCAACTAACATCAGACCCCAAACCACAGGTTCAGGAAGCTGTGCTTAGAGAAACACAAGCAGGATAAATGCCAAAAAAGAAAAGAAAAAAAAAAAAAACCCTACACCTAGGCATATCATATTTAAAATGCAGAAAATCAAAGATAAAGAAATAAATCTTGAAAGAAGCCAGTGGGAAAAACATTTTACCTAGAGAGAAGCAAAGATAAGAACTACATCTGACTTCTCTTCAGAAACCATGCAAGCAAGAAGACAGTGGAGCGAAATTTTTAAAATATTGAAAGAAAAAACCCCCACCAATGTAGAACTCTGTACCCTGTGAGATTATCCTTCAAAAGTAAAGGAGAGAGGGCTTCCCTGGTGGTGCAGTGGTTGAGAGTCCGCCTGCCGATGCAGGGGACACGGGTTCGTGCCCCGGTCCAGGAAGATCCCACATGCCATGTAGCGGCTGGGCCCGTGATCCATGGCCGCTGAGGCTGTGCATCTAGAGCCTGTGCTCCGCAACGGGAGAGGCCACAGCAGTGAGAGGCCCACGTATCGCAAAAAAAAAAAAAAAAAAGTAAAGGACAGGGCTTCCCTGGTGGCGCAGTGGTTGAGAGTCCGCCTGCTGATGCAAGGGTCATGGGTACGTGCCCCGATCCGGGAGGATCCCACATGCCGTGGAGCAGCTGGACCTGTGAGCCATGGCCGCTGGGCCTGCATGTCTGGAGCCTGTGCTCCACGACCGGAGAGGCCACAGCAGTGAGAGGCCCGCGTACAGCAAAAAAAAAAAAAAAAAGTAAAGGAGAAATAAGACTTTGTCAGATGAACAAATTTTAAGGGAATTTGTGACCAGTCAACCTGCCCGGTGGGAAATGTTCAAAGAAGTTTTTCTGAGAAAAGGAAAATTGTATAGATCAGAAACTCAGATCTACATAAAGAAAGGAAGTGTTGGAGAAGGAATAAGTGAAGGTAAAGTGAAAATGTTTGTTTTTCTTAATTGATCTAACAAATAAGAGTTTGTTCAAAATAACAGTAGAAACAATACATTAGGCTATATGTGCTTATGTACAAGTGAAACAAATGACAGCAACGATACAGGTACGAGAGGGAGGAATGGAATATTTTTTATTATAAGATGCTTGCACCACCTGTGAAGCAGTAAAGTGTTATTTGAAAGTGGACTTCAATTAATTGTTAATATATATTGCAAACACTAGGACAACCACTAAATAAAAGTATAATGGATATGCTAAGTAAGGAGACAAAATGGAACCATATAAAGTGCTCAGTTAAAACCACAAAAGGAAGAAAAAGAGTGGAGGAACAAAGAAAAAAGGGCAACAAATCATAGAAAACAATAACAGATATGGTAGAGATTAATTCAGCTATATCAATAATCACTTTCACTGTCAGTGATCTAAATGCATCAATTGAAAGACAGAGATCATCAGAGTGGGTCAACAAACACTATGCAACTACATACTGTCTACAAGAAACTCACTTTATTTAAAAAAATTTTTTAATTGAAGCATAGTTGATTTACAATATTGTGTTAGTTTCAGGTGTACAGCACAGTGATTCAGTTATATATTTTCTTTTTCAGGTTCTTTTCCTTATAGGTTATTACAAAATATTGAGTATAGTTCCCTGTGCTATACAGTAGGTCCTTGTTGGTGATCTATTTTGTATATAGTAGTGTGTGTATGTTAATCCCAACATAAGGGGGGAGAAGTGGGAGGTGGGTGGGGGGAGGGATAAATTAAGAAACCCACTTTAGGGACTTCCTGGTGGTGCAGTGGTTAAGAATCTGCCTGCCAATGCAGGGGACATGGGTTCGAGCCCTGGTCCGGGAAGATCCCACATGCTGCAGAGCAACAAAGCCCGTGTGCCACAACTACTGAGCCTGTACTCTAGAGCCCATGAGCCACAACTACTGAGCCCATGAGCCTAGAGCCCATGCTCCGCAACAAGAGAAACCACTGCAGTGAGAAGCCCACACACCACAACGAAGAGTAGCCCCCGCTGGCTGCAACTAGAGAAAGCCCGCATGCAGCATGGAAGACCCAACACAGCCAAAAACAAAAATAAATAAATTTATAAGAAAAAATATAAAGAAACCCACTTTAAATATAAAGCTAAATATAGATTAAAAGTAAGTGGATGGAGAAACATAGACCATGCTAACACTACTCAAAAGAAAGCAGGAGTAGCTATATTAATGTCAGATAGAGCAGTCTTTGAAGCAAGGAAAATTATCAAGGATAAAGAAGGGCATTGCATAATGATAAAGGGGTCAATTCTCCAAGAAGGCATAAAAATGCTTAAGATATATGTGCCTAACAACAGAACATCAAAGTACATGAGGCAAAAACTGATAGAACTGCAAAGAGAAATCGGCAAATCCACCATCATAGTTGAATATTTCAGCATGCCTCATCAGAAATCCAGCAGGCAGAAAATCAGTAAGGACACAGTTGAACTCAACACCACCACCAATCAACTGGATATAACTGACATCTACAGACTATTTCATCCAACAACAGCCAAATACACATTCTTTTCAAGCTCACATGGAACATTCAGAAGATAAATCATATTCTGGGCTATAAAATATACATTAACACATTTAAAAGTATAGAAATCATACAATATATGCTTTCAGGTGACAATAGAATTAAAGTAGAAATTCATACTAGAAAGATGGCCAGATAATCCCCAAATACTTATAGATTAAACAACACACTTCTAAATATCACATGGGTCAAAGAAGAAATTGTAAGAGAAATTTTTAAATACTTTGAAATAAGAAAAATGAAAATACAACTTATCAAAATGTGTGGGATGAAGCAAACGCAGTGTTTAAGGGATATTTATAGGATTTAATGCATATATTAGAAAAGAAGAAAGATCTAAAATAAATCATCTAAGCTTTCACCTTAGAGAACTAGAAAAAGAATAAAAAATTATATTCAAAGTAAGTAAGAAAAAAATTATAAAAATTAAAGCAGAAGTCAATGAAATTGAAGGCAGGAAATCAGCAGAGAAAATCAACAAAACGAAAAGGTGGTTCTTTGGAAGATATTAATAAAACTGATAAGCCTCTAACCAGGCTAACTAAGAAAAAGAGAGAAGACACAAATTACTTTAATAGAAATGAAGGAGGACTTCACTACAGATCTTTGAGCTACATTTGTTCTTTTTTTCTAGTTCCTTGAAGTGTAAAGTTAGGTTGCTTGAGATTTTTGTTTCCTGAGGTAGGAATTTATTGCTGTGAACTTTTCTCCTAGAACTGCTTTTGCTGCATCCTGTAAGTTTTGGTATGTTGTATTTCCCTTTTTGTTTGTCTCCAAAAATGTAGGGGACTTTTAACACCCCTACTAATATTGTATTGCTATCTATTTCTCCCTTAAGGTCTGTTCCTATTTGCTTTATATATTTTAGTGCTCCTATGTTAGGTGCCTGTGTATGAATAACTGTTATGTTTTCTTGATGAATTGTTCCATTTGTCATTATATACTGTCCACCTTTGTCTCTTGTTACCTTTTTTGGTTGAAATCTATTTTGTCTGATATGAGTATGGCTACACATGCTTTATTTTGGCTGCTGCTTGCTCAGAGTATCATCTTCCATCCCTTCTCTTTGAGCCTATATTTGTCTTTAGAGCTAAGATCAGTCTTCCAGAGGCAGCATATAGTTGGAATTTGTGTTTTAATCCATCCTACCACTCTGTGTCTTTTGACTAGTGAATTCAATCCATTTATATTTAGGGTGATTATTGATAAGCAAGGGCTTAGTACTTCCATTTAATCTTTTGTTTTCTGGTTGCTCCATATCTCCATTGTTTCTTTTTCTTTTCTTTTCTATTTATTTTGGCTGCACCGGGTCTTCATTGCAGCATGCAGGATCCTTAGTTGCGGCATGTAGGCTCATAGTTGCAGCATGCAGACTTCTTAGTTGTGGTATGCATGTGGGATCTAGTTCCCCGACTAGGGACTGAACCCAGGCCCCCTGCATTGGGAGTGCAGAGTCTTACCCACTGGACAACTAGGTAAGTCCCTCCATTGTTTCTTTTTCTTGTGTTTCTGCCTGCCATTTTGTTTTGGTGGTTTTCTATAGTATTTTTCTCAGTTTCCTATTTTGTATATTTTGTGTCTCTGCTCTAGATTTATGTTTTGTGGTTAACATGATGTTTGTATAAAATATCTCATAGATAAAATTGTCCTTTTTTTTGCTAACAGCATCTTATCTTCATTTGCCTATACAGACTCCATCCTTTTCCTCTTCCCATTTTGTGTTTTTGTTTCCCCAAATTATCCCTTTTTATGTTGTGAGTTTATTACCAAATTGAAATAGGTATAGTTATATTTTTCCCTGCCTTTTCCCCCTTTAATTTTTATGCTGAAATAAAGTGTTTTAAAACCTATTCTAATAAAGAGTTGCAATTTTCTGTTTCTATTTATCACCTTGCTCGGAGGTTTATATATTTTGGCCATTTTGTTTCTGGTAGAAGAGCTCCTTTCAACATTTTGTAAGGCAGGTTAGTGTCGATGAATTCCCTCAGCTTTTTTCTGGGAAAGTCTTTATATCTGGATGATAACTTTGCTGGATAGAGTATTCTTGTGTGACAATTTTTATCTTTTAGTATTTTGGGAATGTCATTCCACTCCCTCCTGGCCTATAGGGTTTCTGATGAGAAATCTGCTCATAGACTAATGGGGGTTCCTTTGTAAGCTACCATCCTATTTTCCCTTGCTGCCTTTAAAATCCTTTCTTTGTCATTGACTTTGACAGTTTTAATATGATATGTCTTGAAACAGGTCTGTTTGCATTGAGATAATTGGTTTTTCTCTTAGCTTTGTGGGCTTGTACATCAGTTCCTTCCTCAGATTTGGGGAGTTCTCAGCTGTAATTTCTTTATGTAAACTCTCTGTTCCCTTCTCCCTCTCTTCTCATTCTGGGATACCCATTATTATAATGTTACACTTCCTAAAAGTTTCAGATAATTGTCGTGGAATTTCCAAATTTTTTTAGATCTTAATTCTCTTTCCTCTTCTGTCTGTATTATTTCTAGCTTTCTATCTTCAAGCTTGCTAATTCTCTCTTCCATATGGTCTGCTGTATTTTCAAGGCTTTCTAATGCATTTTTCATCTTGTTTATTGAGTCCTTCATTTCCACTATTTGTTTGGTTCTTTTTTAGAATTTCAGTCTCTTTCGGAAAGTTTTTCTTCTATTAATTAGTTTTATTCCTGAGGTTATTGAACTGACTTTCTGAGTTTCCTTGTAGCTCATTGAGTATCTCCATGATGACTAATTTTAATTCTCTATCAGTTACATTGCAATATCCCATGACTTTAAGTTTAGTTTCTGGAAAATGGTCATTTTCTTTTTGTAATACAGTATTACTCTGGTTCTTCATAGTGCTTGATGAATTGTTCCTCTGTTTTTCTTCTTTAGGTAAAGTTTTTGTTTTTCTTTGATTCTAATGAGACAACAGGTTAGAAGCAAGAAGGCTTGCTTTTGTTTCCAGTAGGTGGCGCTATAGCACAACTTTTTGGTCCTCTTACCTGAGCTGCCTGAGCTGGGTTCCTGGGTGCTGCGGCTGCAAGTGGGGGGTGGGGGCCAGAGTCTTGGTGTCTCCATGGCTGGAGGGATGGGGCCACAGGTCCTGCTGCTGCTGCTGCTGCTGCCCAGTTATGTATGTGTGGCCATGAGCGCCATGGCAGCTGGTAGGCCAGCATGCCACCTCCCCTGCTGCTACCTGGGGTTGTGGGCTCAGCTGTCATTTCTGGGGGTGGGGGGCAGGATTCCAGGCACTGCTCCACTGTTCCCCTCATTCCACCTCCTCTATATGTTCCAATCCACTCACCTTTAGATGTACAGATGTGTGGAATTCTCCTGCATCCTGGTGTGTTGGGCAGAGACACGTGTTGAATTGTGGATCTTTTACTGGTTATAGTTTGAAGGGGAGAAACAAAGGAAGCATCTCACTCTGTCATGATTTCGACATCACTCCCCAAAAGGGAGGATCTTAGTCAGCACCTAGATTCAGGCTGATTGAAAGCCAGACCTTCAGGCAGCAACTTAAAAAAAAAAAAAAAAAAAAAAAAAGCAAATATATACAGTCCTATGGGAGCATAAGCCCTAGTGGCCCCAGAGCTGGGTGCTCTTGAGGTATTCCCTGGGCAGCAGTCACAAAAACTGGGGCTCCAGATGGGCTTACAAGCTCCTTTCTGGGAGATACTGATGAGCTATAGTGAGGCAGAGGGAGAGCACAAAGTTGACACTCTTGGCCTATGTTCCCTGAGAGCACCTCTGTATCTTCTACACGTGTGCAAAGCTGAAGCCTGCCCCCAAGCAGGACTAGCAAGTAGACCTCTTCCACAGAAAGGCTGGGGTGTGTCTGTCCTTGGTGCAGTGCCCTGGGGGTGGTAGCCTGCCAAGAACTGTCTCTCCAATTGTTACAGTCCTGTGGTACCCAGGAACACAACCCACCCACCCACCCCGCCTCCAGAACTAGACATGGTAGTCATAAAACCCAGGGCACCAGATGTGTGTTGACACTCCCCTCTGACAGATACTGGCACTCTGGAGCATGGCAGAGGGAGAGTGAAAACATGGTACTGACTGATAAAAGGGAAAAAACAAAAAGGAAAAGAAAAAGAGAAAAAAGGGAACTATAAAGAAAAAAAGGTGGCACCTGCTGGCTGTAGCAAGGCAGAGGGAGAACAGGAAGATGGTGCCCACCAGCCCCTGCCCTGGAGAGTATCCCCTCAGTCCCCGCCCCACAGACCCATGCTTTAAACTTAGGAAATGGGTCTCTTTCACATTAAGTCCTGGTGCTTTTCAAAGAGCTGCTTTTGTGTTGGGCCCCAGGGTGTGTGAGTCTGTGTGTGAGCCCTCAGTTCACCACAGCCCCGTGAGTCTCCTGACACAAACCCCATTGGACTTCAAAGCTGAATGTTTTGGGAGCTCTTCTCTAAGGCACCAGTCTTAAAAGTTGGGGTTCTTGAGGTGGGGAGTCCTTCCTTCCTCAGGGAGGAGCTCTGGGTTTTGAGTCCCCTCCCGATTGTGGGGCACTGTGTGGGGTGGGCTTTATGGCGAGAGTGTCTCTGCCTCTCCTGCCACTCAGCGTGGTTTCCCGCTTGTTTGCCCAGTGTGAAGGTTTGCTCTGCCAGTTTTTAGGGCTTTATTCAAAGGAAGTTTTCCATACATAGCTGTAGATTCGGTGTGCCCACGGGAGGAGGTGAGTTCACGATCATCACCATCCTGAACCAGAATCCTCAATACTGTACAGTTTTCAGTATACAGATCTTTCACCTCCGTGGGTAGATTTGTTCCTAAGTGTTCTATTGGTTTTGATGCTATTGTAAGTGGGATTGCTTTCTTAATTGCTCTTTCAGATAGTTCATTGTTAGTGTACAGAAACTTGATTGATTTTTGCATGTTGATTTTGTTTTGTGCAACATTACTGAATTCATTTACTAGTTCTAACAGTTTTTCAGTGAAGTATTTGGGATTTTCTATACATAGAATCATGTCATTTGCAAATAGAGACAATTTTACTTCTTTCTTTCTGATTTGGATGCTGTTTATTTCTTTTTCTTTTTTAAATGCTGTGGCTAGGACTTTCAATACTATGTTGAATAGAAGTGGTGAGAATAGATACGCTTGCCTTGTTCCTGATATTAGAGGGAAAACTTTCAAACTTTCACTATTGAGTATAATATTAGCTGGATTATGTTTCTTTTATACCCAATTTATGGAGAGTTTTCATCATGAAAGGAAGTTGAATTTTGTCAAATGTTTTTTCTGCATTTATTGAAAGGATCATATGATTTTTACCTTTCACTCTTAATGTGGTGTATCACAATTATTGATTTGGTATGTTGAATTATTATTGCATCCCAGGGAAAAAGTCACCTACTGCTGAGTACGATACCCAGTCCCAATTGTCTAGTGAGCCTGACCAGAGAATCCAGGGAACCACAGAGACCATCCTATAGCCTCACTTGGGCAGAGAACCAAGCCAGCCATCCTATCCACTCATTCTCAGCCAGTGACACCCACCCTTACCCCCAATCTCAGAGCTTGAATATTTGCCTTGCCCCAAAATAGACCATAATAGCAGGCCCCACCTGCTCAAGGACATTACCAGCAGACATGTCCAGAAACCCAAATTGAGCTGACTGGTACAGAGCTGTCTCTGCCAAAGAGAACCCTCAATGTCTGGAAGAGAAGAACAATTATTCAAATGTGCAGATACCAATGTAAGGAATCAAGGAGCATTAAAATATGACACCACCAAAGGAAGCTAATAAAGTGCTAATAACTGATCCTAAAGAAATGGAGATCTATGAGCTGTTGGACAAAGAATTCAGAACAGTCCTCTTAAGGAAGTTTAGTGAACTACCAGAAAACACAGCCAGACAACTAAACAAAATTAGGAAGACAGTGCATGAACAAAACAAGAAGTTCAATGAAGAAATAGAAACCATAAAAAAAAAAACCCAGAAATCCTAGAGCTGAAAAATACAATAACTGAACTGAAGAATTCAATAGAGAGCTTCAAAAGCAGACTTAATGGTGCAGAGGAAAGAATCAGTGACCTGGAAGATAGGACATTTGGAGTTATCCAGTCAGAGAAGCAAAAAGAAAAAAGAATGAAAAATAGCGAAGAAAGCCTATGGGACTTATGGGGCACAATGAAAAGAAACAATATTCACAGTACGAGAATTCCAGAAGGAGATGAGATAGAGGAAAAGGGACAGAAAATATATTTAAAGAAATAAAGTCTGAAAACTTCTCAAACCTAGAGAGAGAAACACAGATCCAGATTCAAGAGGCCCAAATGATCCAAAATAGGGTGAATTTGATAGGGCTACAGAAAGACTCATTATAATTAAATTGTCAAAAGTCAAAGATAAAGAAAAAATTCTAAAATCAGTAAGAGAAAAGAGAAGTTACATACAAGGGTACCCACATAAGACCCTAGGCAGATTTCTCAACAGAAACTTTTCAGGCCAGAAGAGAATGGAATGACATATTCAAAATACTGGGGGGAAAAAAAGACAAAAAAACTGTCATCCAAGAATACTATACCCAATGAAGCAGTCCTTCAGAAATGAAGGATAGATAAAAACTTTCTCAAATAAACAATAGCTGAGGGAATTCATCACCACTAGTTCTGCCTGACAAGAAATGCTGAAGGGAGTTGAGTAGAAATAAAAGAACACTAGTCAATATCATAAACATAAGAGGACAGTGTGAAACTCACTGGTAATGGTAAATACATAGTCAAAGTTAGGTTCTATAATATAGTAATAGTGGTGCGTAGACCACTCACAGCTCTAGCTTGAAAGTTAAAAAGCAAACATAGTAAAAGTAACCATAACTACAATAATCTGTTATCAGTTACACAATATAAAAGGTATAAACTGTAACATCAACAGCCTAAAATGAGAGAGGGAGAAATAAAAGTGTAAAGCATAAGAATTCTATTGAAGTTAATGTATTAGTATAAAAAAGGGTGTTATAATTTTAAGATATTTTATATAAGCCTCATAACCACAAGGGAAAACGTGCAGCAGTTATACAAAAGAAAATGACAGAGAGGTCAAAACATACTAATATCGGAAGACTTCAGAACATCACTTCAAAAAAAAAAGAACAGAACAAAAGACAAGGAAAAATAGATCTACAAAGCAACCAGAAAACAATATTTAAAATGGCAATAGTAATTCCTTACTTATCAGTAACTGTTTTAAGTGTAACCAGATGAAAATCTTCAATCAAAAGACATTAAATGGCTCAATGGATTAAAAAAAACAAGACCCAGTGATATACTTATTGCCTACAAGAAACTCACTTTAGCCTTAAACACACACATAGATGGAGAGTGAAGGGATGAAAATACATTTCAAGCAAATGGTAATCCAAAAAATGCAGGAGTGGGGACTTGCCTGGTGGTCCAGTGGTTAAGAATTCATCTTGCAATGCAGGGAACACCAGTTCTATTCCTGGTCAGGGATCCCAGTTCCCCAACCAGAGGCAACTAAGCCCACTTGCCACAACTAGAGAGCTCACATGCTCTGGAGCCTTGCGCCACAACTAGAGAGAAGCCTATGAGCCACAACTAGAGAGAAGCCCATGCATTGCAATTAAATATCCCGCATGCTACAACTAAGACCCAACACAGCCAATAAATAAATAAATAAATAAATATTAAAAGAAAAAGAAGTAGAGAAGCAAGACCTAAAAAAAAAAATTTTTTTTTTAATGCAGCAGTGGCTATACTTAGTCAAAATAGACTTTAAAGTAGTCAAAAGAGACAAAGAAGGTAATTATATAATGTTAAAGGGATCAATACATTGAGAAGATATAACAATTACAAATATTCCTGTGCCCAACATGTCTACTCTGAAAATTACAAGACATTGATGGAAGAAATTGAAGAAGACACGAAATGGAAAGGTAGCCCATGTTCATGGATTGGAATAATTAATGTTAAATTATCCATACTTATCAAAAGTCATCTATAGATTCAATGAATTCCTTATCAAGATTCCAATGGCATTTTTTACTTAAGTAGTAAAAACAATCCTAAAATTTATATGAAACCACAAAAGATCCCAAATAACCAAAGCAATCCTGAGAAAGAACAAAGTAGGAGACATCACGCTTGCTGATTTCAAGCTATACTGTAAACCTATAGTAACCAAAACAGACAGATAAATAGCTCAAGGGAATAGAACTGAGATGCTAGCAATAAACCCAAGCATATAAGGTCAACTAATATTTGACAAGGAAGCCAAGAATACTCAGTGGAGAAAAGACAATCTCTTCAATAAATGGTGCTGGGAAAATTGAATAGTCACGTGTAAAAGAATGAAACTAGACCCCTATCTTACACCATTCATAAAAAGTAACTCAAAATACTTCAATGCAAGACCTGAAGCCATGAAACTTCTAGAAGAAAACATAGGAGAAAAGCTCCTTGACATAGGTCTTGGCAATGATTTTTTTAGATATAACACCTAAAGCACAAGAAAGAAAATAAAAAATAAGTGGGACTCCATCAAATTAAAAGTTTCTTCACTGCAAAAGAAACCATCACAACATTAGCATTAGTTACTGTGTTTTTATAAATATATAAAGTATAGTGTGTAGGTCCCCTTTAATTTTCTGTAGGTGGCATATCTATTTAAAATATATTGGGAAATTTATTAATACAGTTGAATAGTTCTGAATTGAATATATCAAATATTAATACATTTAATAAACAGGTTTATTGCCTTAAGTATAAAGATATTGTATGCAAGGCTTTTTTCATTTTGGAAAAGATGTTTACTTAATAAAGAAATATGTGTTCATAAAAATAAAAAGAAATCATCAACAAAGTGAAGAGGCAATTTACAGAATAGGAAAAATATTTGCAAACCATATACCTGATAAGGGATTAATATCCAAGATATATAAAGAACTCATATAACTCAATAGCAAAATAAGCAAATAATCCAATTAAAATGGGCAAAAGACATGAATAGACATTTTTTTAATTAATTAATTTATTTTATCTTTAGCTGTGTTGGGTCTTCATTTCTGTGCGAGGGCTTTCTCCAGTTGCGGCAAGCGGGGGCCACTCTTCATTGCGGTGCGCAGGCCTCTCACCATCACGGCCTCCCTTGCCGCGGAGCACAGGCTCCAGACGCGCAGGCTCAGCAGTTGTGGCTCACGGGCCCATTTGCTCCGCGGCATGTGGGATCCTCCCAGACCAGGGCTCGAACCCGCGTCCCCTGCATCGGCAGGCAGACCCCCAACCACTGCGCCACCAGGGAAGCCCCCTGAATAGACATTTTTCAAAGGCAATTTATGAATGGCCAACAGGTACATGAAAAGGTGCCCAACATCACTAGTCATTAGGGAAATGCAAATTAAAATCTCAAAGAGATACCACCTCATGCCTGTTAGAATGGTCATCATCAAAGAGACAGGACATAACGAATGCTGGTGAGGATGTAGAGAAAAGGGAACACTTGTGCACTGTTAGTAGGGTTGTAAATTGGTATAGCCACTATGGAAAGCAGCATGATGGATCCTTTAAAAAATTAAAAATAGAACTACCACATGATCCAGCAATTCCACTTCTGGGAATATATACAAAGGAAATGAAAACACAAACTCAAAAAGATAGCTGCACCCGCATGTTCATAGCAGCATTATTTACAATAGCCAAGACATAGAAACAACCTAAGTGCCCACTGATGGATAAATGGATCAGGAAGTTGTGGTATGTGTACAATGGAATATTATTCAAACATTTTAAAATAATGAAATCTTGCCATTTGCAGCAACATTGTGCTAAGTGAAATAAGTCAGACAGAGAAAGACAAATACTTTATGATGTCACTTAGATTCCACATGACTCTAAAAACCCAAACTCAGAGAAAAAGATAAGAGTTGTGGTTACCAGAGGTGGGCAATGGGGGTAAGAGGAATACCTGAAAGGTGGTCAAAAGTTACAGACTTCCAGCTATAGGATAAATAATTATACTAGGGATGCAATATACAGCATGAAGACTATGGTCAACACTGAACAATATATATAAAAGTGTTGAGAGTAAACCCTAAGGGTTTTCATCACAAGAATAAAAACTTCTTAGAACTGTATATATTGGTAACATAATTCTTGTTTCCAGGTTTAAAGTCCAGTGGAAATTAAAGTCCAGATTCCCCTCAACATTTGACACTTGAAGTCACCCCAAAGCCTGGGTGAGTTTTCCATCCATTTGGGTTGGCCTAGTTTATTTATGGCAGCTGTATTCACTTCTCCTGGCCTGGAAGCCTCATCCTTGAGGTGTTGTGGACACGCCCACTTTAATGCCAAATAGGCAAAAGTCACCAATAAAACTGCTGTCCTACAAGACATTACAATGAATTATAAATTTTAAAAATACTGATTGCTCACAAATCAACAGACAACAGAAGACAATACATATTGAAAACATCTTTAGAATATATTTTATTCACAACTTAATCTCTCTTTTCCTTCCCCTCCAAACTTTGTAAAAGACTTCATTGTCTGTTTCCACTTCTTCATCTCATACCCTCTCCTTAGACCACTGAAATCTGGTTACCACCTTGGGCACCACTACATTCCACAAGGATTTTGCTGCTTCCTTTGTGTCTACACCAGGGCCTGGCACATGGTGTCCTTCAAATATTGCGCTGGCCAAAACGTTCGTTTGGTTTTTTCTGTAACATGGCTCTAGTAGCACTTAGTTGTCTTTAACTTCATTTGAAACCATTTTGTTAGGTTGTATGTGACGGCTGTCATATCAGCGTGCATTTTAAAAGACATCAAAATTGGTGAATTTTTGTGTAGCCATTTTAATGTTGAAGATGGAAGAAAAGAAGCAACATTTTCGGCCTATTATGTTTTATTATTCCAAGAAAGGTAAAAACGCAACTGAAATGCAAAAAAAGATTTGTGTGGTGTATGGAGAAGGTGTTGTGACTGATCAAACATGTCAAAAGTGGCTTGCAAAGTTTTGTGCTGGAGATTTCTCGCTGGATGATGCTCCATGGTCAGGTAGACCAGCTGAAGTTGATAGTGATCAAATTGAGACATTAATTGAGAACAATCAACGTTAAACCATGCAGGAGATAGCCAACATACTCAAAATATCCAAATCAAGTGTTGAAAATCATTTGCACCAGCTTGGTTATGTTCATGGCTTTGATGTTTGTGTTCCACATATGTTAAGCAAAAAAACCTTGACCGTATTTCACCATGCAATTCTCTTCTTAAGTGTAATGAAAACGTTCCATTTTAAAAACAAATTGTGATGGGCAATGAATGAAAAGTAGATACTGTACAATAATGTGGAATGGAAGAGATCATGGGGCAAGCGAAATGAACCACCGCCAACCACACCAAAGGCCGGTCTTCATCCAATGAAGGTGATGTTGTGTTTATGGTGGGATTGGAAGGGAGTCCTCTATTATGAGCTCCTTCCAGAAAACCAAATGATTAATTCCAACAAGTACTGCTCCCAATTAGACCAACTGAAAGCAGCACTCAACGAAAAGTGTCCAGAATTAGTCAACAGAAAACGCATAATCTTCCATCAGGATAATGCAAGACCTTGTGTTTCTTTGATGACCAGGCAAAAACTGTTACAGCTTGGCAGGGAAGTTCTGATTTCATCTGTTGTATTCACCAGATATTGCACCTTCGGATTTCCATTTATTTCAGTCTTTACACAATTCTCTTAATGGAAAAAATTTCAATTCCCTGGAAGACTGTAAAAGGCACCTGGAACAGTTCTTTGCTCAAAAAGATAAAAAGTTTTGGGATGATGGAATTATGAAGTTGCCTGAAAAATGGCAGAAGGTGGAACAAAACGCTGAATACATTGTTCAATAAAGTTGTTGGTGAAAATGAAAAATGTGTCTTTTATTTTTACTTAAACACCAAAGGCACTTTTTGGCTAACCCAATAAAGTACTTGCTGAAGAAAGGGATTATTTTTGCCACAGTCATCAATGACCTTGTTGAATCAAACGTATTTTTTTATTCCTTATCTTAACTGACCCTCTGCCACATCAGACACTGTCACTCATTCTCTATTTCCTGAGATCTCTGCTCCCTTCCATGTGAGATAACAGATGCCCTGGTTCTCCCCCGGATGACTCATTTCCTCTGTGGACTTTCACCCTCCAGCAGCCCCTTCATGGACAGAGATCCCTGGGTTCTGCTCTCAGCCAACGATTTTTTTCACTCTTCTTATTCTCTTTCTTGCAACTATGATATAAATGATAAATCGCCCTAATCAAAATCTGTGCTTTCAGTCCTCCTCAAACTCACGTACCCAATTCTTTCATCAAAGAGGTATCCCTGGAGTCCCTCAAATCCATATATCCAAAACTGAACTCATTGTTTTCTCCTAATCAGTCCTTATTTTCCTTTATTTCATTAATTTATTCAAAATATTTTTTGAGAAATAACGAAATGTCAAATGTTGGGTTAGGGTGATAGAATACAATGGCAAAAAGACAGCAATAGTTCCTAGTCTCATTTAATTATCAGTCTAGCAGGAGTGATAGACAAATAAGAGATTACAATGCAGTATGATTAATGAAAATGAAAACTACAAGGTCTAAGCAAGTGCATTGCAAGATTACTTACATAGTCCAGTGGGGGTGTCTAACAAAGCCTGTTGGATGAGGTGGTATTTAACGTCAAAAATCAGCTTATGTGGGGATTGCTTATTGTAAGAAACAGAAATCCATCTAAATAATGGCAAGAAACAAGGGAAATGATTGGAAGCCCAGAGGAGAATCTCAAGGATTATATCTTAGTTGGGTTAATTCCATAGGTAGGTCCTGAGACAAAGATGTAAATGCAAATAACTAATCTGGGAGGTGATCATAGGACGTAACAGGATGGGGGAAGTGAGACGGGGAAAGAAAGGAGTTTAATGGAAAGTGTGATATTGAGCAGGTCCCTGCTGTGGGAAACTGGGACTCATTCCTGCCAGCCCACCTCCGTTAACCTAACAAAGGCACAAGGACTCTTTATACTCATGCATCCACTAACTTGCATCAGTCATTGGTTCAGGGCTGGTCCCAGGAGTCATTAATTCCTCCAACGTTTAGACCTAACCTCAGGCAGATCAGTTGTGCTCCAGCAATCAGAAAAAGCCCTAGACAAAGCGTCATGGATGTTTGTTGTCGGAAGTAATTGAGTCATGGAGGATCGGGATGGTGAATGCTCAGGAGTCCCCATAGCATCTATCACAGGGTATCCTTTGCAGCACTCAGATGCATTTGTGCCCCCACATTATGTTCACTCTGTTCTGCCTTGATTCTTCAAAGTGGTGGCCAGTCAAAATATCTATATATATTTAACTATATAGTTAAATAGATTTTCTTCAAAGTGCAATGAGAGTTAGTGGGATGTGCTACAGACCCTGCTGTTCAGTTGGCCCTAAAGCCATAATTTATATTTTACTCTTTCCTCTAGCACCCGCTCTAGATTTCTCTCATCCTGGGCCAGCAGTTCCTCTAGTCTAGTTTGCTTGCCCAATAGGATAACCCAGACCTTCATCCCTAAGGAGTCTGAGCCCCTGGTTACCATGCCTTTGTCATGGTATGGCCACTGCAGTCACCCATTTCTTTATTTAGAGCACCACACATACAGGGATCAAGATACATTCTGAATGAAACTGAATGCTTGACTTTCAGATCTACTTCTTCCTGCCCTATCACATAGCAGCCATTTGCTTTCCTCGTGATGATCACAGTAAGTTACACCAGCCTCTGCAGTAATTTCTTTCTTCACCAGATGGTCTACTGGCCTGAGGAATCTGAACTGACTAGGTTTAGGATATAGCTTAGGTTTAGAGAACCTTTACAACGTCCCATGTTAGAAGTATCCTACTACCTTTCATCTTCTTTCGGGCAACAAGGATCTCTAGCCCAGCAAAGGCAAAAGTTTTAGGGACAGGATGCACAAATTTCCCAAACTGGTCACCAAAAGTAATGGTGAGAGGATGGCCAAAGCTTACTTCCTACTTCCTCCTCTTGGTTCCCAGATCCATACATTCTAGCTCACTGTGAAGTACAATGGCCTTTGGCTCAAAATACATACCTCATCTAGGAGGACAGTTTCCCAACCCCAAGCTGATGCCTTAGCTGTGGGTTTAAGAGACATTCTAATACTCTTTCAGGCAAGCAGCTTCCAAGTGCTGTGATATATGTCAGGTCCAGTGGATTCCATAGTCACATATACATTGTCACAACTCATTTGCCATAAAGTGGGTCCCTTGGTCCTTGAGGCAATGTCACATGGGGCCCATTACCTTAAATTACATTAAATCAGACCCTCTGTGAGACCTCAAATAGTGGCCCGGCCAAGACACTGATCTGTTTCAGTTTTGCTCTTACTTCTAAGGGTTAACTTCTTTTCTTAGAGTGTATTCCTTATTCCAGAAAAGGGAAACTTATAAATGGAAAGCATATCAATGATACTAAGAGTGAATTAAAGAAGAAAAATAGCCCAATGTAATTACTTGCCATCAAAAGGCTGATTGGTCACCCTGAGGGAAGAAGCTATACTGTGGGCACCGCAGGATCCCCATAGTGAATATGTAAGTGGCATGGCAGACTTTTATAGCAGTAGGAGCTAGATCAGCCTTGGTGAGAGGCAGCCATGCTGTTGGCCTCATGCATAGCCTTCATCTCTGTGGATTCCTTTTATGGGTCTAATGTACAAGCACTGGGACTGCCATAGACAGAGAGGGGCTGAGAGCCACCAAATGAGTCACCCAAAGCCCTGGTGGTTCAGTGTTTCCTCTGTGATGGATGCTCTCTGCTGGGCAGTGACATGAAGAGCAAAGGCTGGCCTGGGCTCAATGCTCAGGAATATCAGAAACATAGAAAGACAGGGGTCAGATTTAGAGCTAAATATAGAGGAATTCAGTTAAATTCTGCATACTGACTGGTAGGAACATCATCTTCTTTCCCGAGATCTGCCTCAAGGACCCTAAAAGCCAGGCATTTCAGGGCAGGAGATGCTAAGAAGGCTCTTCCCTGGGAAACTAAATAGCCCAGAGAAAAGGACCCCAGATACTGAGATGTAGGGGAGAGTACCCCAGAGAAACAGCTGGCTCAGGTGCAATTACTCTACAGTGAAGCCCACCAGGCAACAAGCTTTATCTCTGCAAGTAGGATTTCCAGCCAGAGTTCAGTGCTTATTCTTAAGTATTAATGGAAGCAAGATATTTGAGGAAATTCTCCAACATGGATGAAAAAGATGAAACAAATAAACCAAAGAAAAGAATCTGGAGGAAAAGACCCAATGCAGAGAATAGAAGAACATTTAAAAATAAAATCAAAATGAATGTACCCAAGAATAGAGAAAATGTTACATTGATGAAATGAGAACTAGATGCTATGGGAGAAGGAGGGATGAGGAGCAATCACAGGTGACTCCAGTCTTCATGGCAGGGGAATAGGATATAGGGGGTTGCTATTTGCTGAGATGAGGTGGATCCGGTTGTGTAGGGAGGGTTGGGCTACAATGAAATCAGTCAAGGACATATTGAGTCTGAGATGTTGCTGAAACATCCAACTAGAAGATGAATGTGTGGGGGCTGGAGCTTAAAAGAAAGGTCTGGGGGGTGGAGTCAAGATGGCATACTAGGAGGACGTGGAATTCACATCTCCTCACAACTAGGGCACCTACCAGACACCAGTGGGGGACCACAGACACCTAAGGGGACAGGAGGAACCCCCAGGGACTGGTTGTTTCAATTATAGTTTTATTTTTCCTAACACATTTTTTATCTTTCTAATTTTATTTTGTTTTTTATTCTTTGATATTGTACTGCTCCTTTGTTTCTTCCTTTTTTTTCTTTTTGTTTTTACTGCACCATGAAGCTTGTGGGATCCTGGTTCCCAGGCTGGAAGTCAGGCCCAAGCTCCTGTGGTGGGAGCTTCAAGTCCAAACCATTGGACTAACAGAGAAACTCAGACTTCAGGGAATATCAGTCATAGTGTGGCCTCCCGGAGGTCCTCATCTCAGCCCCAAGACCCAACTCTATCCAACTGCCTGCAAACTCCAGTGCTACACATCTCAGGCCAAACAACCAGTAAGACAGGAATACAGCACCACCCATCCAAAAAAAAAAAAAAAAAGAAATGACAAAAATTTGTTACAGACAAAGGAGCAAGGTAAAAACCTACAAGACCAAGTAAATGAAGATGAAATTGGCAACCTACCTGAAAAAGAATTCAGAGTAATGATAGTAAAGATGATACAAAATCTCAGAAACAGAATGGAGAAAATACAAGAAACATTTAACAAGGATCTAGAAGAACTAAAGAGCAAACAAACAGTGATGAACAACACAGTTACTGAAATTAAAAATACTTTAGAAGGAATCAATAACAGAATAACTGAGGCAGAAGAACGGAGAAGTGAACTGGAAAATAAAATGGTGGAAATAATTGCCAGGGAGCAGAATGAAGAAAAAAGAATGAAAAGAATTGAGGACACTCTCAGAGACCTCTGGGACAACATTAAATGCACCAACATTCAAACTATAGGGGTCCCAGAAGAAGAACAGACAGAGAAAAGGTCTGAGAAAATATATGAAGACAGTATAGTCGAAAACTTTCTTAACATGGGAAAGGAAATAGTCAATCAAGTACAGTCAATCAAGTCCAGACAGTACCATACAGGATAAACCCAAAGAGAAACACACCAAGAGACATAATAATCAAACTATCAAAAATTAAATACAAAGAAAAAATATTGAAAGCAGCAAGGGAAAAGCAACAAATAACATACAAGGGAATACCCATAAGATTAACAGCTGATTTTCAGCAGAAACTCTGCAAGCCAGAAGGGAGTGGCAGGACATATTTAAAGTGATGAAAGGGAAAAACCTACAACCAAGATTACTCTACCCATCAAGGACCTCATTCAGATTCGACAGAGAAATTAAAACCTTTACAGATAAGCAAAAGTTAAGAGAATTCAGCACCACCAAACCAGCTTTACAACAAATGCTAAAGGAACTTCTCTAGTCAGGAAACACAAGAGAAGGAAAAGACCTACCATAACAAACACAAAACAATTAAGAAATTGGTAGTAGGAACATACATATCAATAATTACCTTAAATGTCAATGGATTAAACGCTCCAACCATAAGACAGACTGGCTGAACGGATACAAAAAACAAGACCCATACATACGCTATCTATAAGAGACCCACTTCAGGCCTAGGGACACAAACAGATTGAAAGTGAGGGGTTGGAAAAAGATATTCCATGCAAATGGAAATCAAAAGAAACCTGGAGTAGCAATTCTCATATCAGACATTATAGACTTTAAAATAAAGACTATTACAAGAGACAAAGAAGGACACTACATAATGATCAAGGGATCAATCCAAGAAGAAGATATAACAATTGTAAATATTTATGCACCCAACATAGGAGCACCTCAATACATAAGGCAAATGGTAACAGCCATAAAACGGGAAATTAACAGTAACACAATTATAGTAGGGGACTTTAACACCCCATTTTCACCAATGGACAGATCATACAAAATGAAAATAAATAAGGAAACACAGCTTTAAATGACACATTAAACAAGATGGACTTACTTGATATTTAGAGGACACTCCACCCAAAAACAGCAGATTACACTTTCTTCTCAAGTGCTCATGGAACATTCTCCAGGATAGATCATATCTTGGGTCACAAATCAAGCCTTGGTAAATTTAAGAAAATTGAAATCATATCAAGTATCTCTTCCAACCACACTATGAGACTAGACATTAATTACAGGAAAAAATCTGTAAAAAATACAAACTCATGGAGGCTAATCAATACACTACTAAATAACCAAGAGATCACTGAAGAAATCAAACAGGAAAACAAAAAATACCTAGACAAATGACAATGAAAACACGACGACCCAAAACCTATGGGATGCAGCAAAAGCAGTTCTAAGAGGGAAGTGTATAGCAATACAATCCTACCTCAAGAAACAAGAAACATCTCAAATAAACAACCTAACCTTACACCTAAAGCAATTAGAGAAACAAAAAAAACCCTCCAAAATTAGTAGAAGGAAAGAAATCATAAAGATCAGATCAGAAATAAATGAAAAAGAAATGAAGGAAACAATAGCAAAAATCAATAACACTAAAATCTTCTTTGAGAAGATAAACAAAATTGAGAAACCATTAGCCAGACTCATCAAGAAAAAAAGGGAGAAGATGCAAATCAACAGAATTAGAAATGAAAAAGGAGAAGTAACAACTGACACTGCAGAAATAAAAAGGATCATGAGAGATTACTACAAGCAACTCTATGCCAATAAAATGGACAACATGGAAGAAATGGACAAATTCTTAGAAAAGCACAACGTTCTGAGCCTGAACTAGGAAGAAAGAGAAAATATAAACAGACCAATCACAAACACTGAAATTGAAACTGTGATTAAAAATCTTCCAACAAACAAAAACCCAAGACCAAACGGCTTCACAGGCGAATTCTATCAAACATTTAGAGAAGAGCTAACACCTATCCTTCTCAAACTCTTCCAAAATATAGCAGAAAGAGGAACACCCCCAAACTCATTCTATGAGTCTCCTCACAACCATCACCCTGATACCAAAACCAGACAAAGATATCATAAAAAAAGAAAACTACAGACCAATATCACTGATGAACATAGATGCAAAAATCCTCAACAAAATGCTAACAAACAGAATCCAACAACACATTAAAAGGATCATACACCATGATCAAGTGGGGTTCATTCCAGGAATGCAAGGATTCTTCAATATACACAAATCAATCCATGTCATACACCAAATTAACAAATTGAAGGATAAAAACCATAAGATAATCTCAATAGATGCAGAAGAAGCTTTTGACATAATTCAACACCATTTATGATAAAAACTCTCCAGAGAGTAGGCATAGAGGGAAACTACCTCAACATAATAAAGGCCATATACGACAAACCCACAGCCAACATCATTCTCAATGGTGAAAAACTGAAACCATTTCCTATAAGATCAGGAAAAAGACAAGGTTTCCCACTCTCACCACTATTATTCAACATAGTTTTGGAAGTTTCAGTCACAGCAATCAGAGAAGAAAAAGAAATAAAAGGAATACAAATCGGAAAAGAAATAGTAAAACTGTCACTGTTTGCAGATGACATGATGCTATATATAGAGAATCCTAAAACTTCTACCAGAAAACTACTACAGCTAATCAATGAATTTGGTAAAGTAGCAGGATACAAAATTAATGCACAGAAATCTCTTGTATTCCTATACAATAATGATGAAAAATCTGACAGAGAAATTAAGGAAACACTCCCATTTACCATTTCAACAAAAAGAATAAAATACTTAGGAATAAACCTACCTAAGGAGACAAAAGACTTGTATGCAGAGAACTATAACACTGATGAAAGAAATTAAATATGGTAGAAATTGATGGAGAGGTATACTATGTTCTTGGATTGGAAGAATCAACATTGTGAAAATGACTATACTACCCAAAGCAATCAACAGATTCAATGCAATCCCTATCAAACTACTAATGGCACTTCTCACAGAACTAGAACAAAAATTTCACAATTTGTATGGAAACACAAAAGACCCCAAATAGCCAAGACAATCTTGAGAAAGAAAAAAGGAGCTGGAGGAATAGGCTCCTGGACTTCAGACTATACTACAAAGCTACAGTAATCAAGACAGTATGATACTGGCACAAAAACAGAAATATAGATCAATGGAACAGGATAGAAAGCCCAGAGATAAACCTACGCACATATGGTCACCTTATCTTTGATAAAGGTGGCAAGAGTATAAAATGGAGAAAAGACAGCCTCTTCAATAACTGGTGCTGGGAAAACTGGACTGCTACATGTAAAAGAATGAAATTAGAACACTCCCTAACACCATACACAAAAATAAACTCCAAATGGACTAATGACCTAAATTTAAGGCCAGACACTATAAAACTCTTAGAGGAAAACATAGGCAAAACACTCTATGACATAAATCACAGCACAATCCTTTCTGACCCACCTCCTAGAGAAATGGAAATTAAAACAAAAATAAACAAACAGGACCTAATGAAACTTAAAAGCTTTTACACAGCAAAGGAAACCATAAACAAGATGAAAAGACAACCCACAGAACGGGAGAAAATATTTGCAAATGAAGCAACTGACAAAGGATTAATCTCCAAAATTTACAAGCAGCTTTTGCAGCTCTATATCAAAAAAACAAAAAACCCAATCCAAAAATGGGCAGAAGACCTAAATAGAGATTTCTCCAAAGAAGATATACAGATTGCCAACTAACACATGAAAAGATGCTCAACATCA
Organism: Mesoplodon mirus; assembly: GCF_964341445.2. Lineage (NCBI taxonomy): Eukaryota > Metazoa > Chordata > Mammalia > Artiodactyla > Ziphiidae > Mesoplodon > Mesoplodon mirus. The sequence continues at coordinate 7,371,078 of NC_138996.1, forward strand.
CTAATCATTATAGAAGTGCAAATCAAAACTACAATGAGGTATCACCTCACACCGTTCAGAATGGCCATCATCAAAAAATCTACAAACAATAAATACTGGAGAGGGTGTGGAGAGAAGGGAACCCTCCTACACTTTTGGTGGGAATGTAAATTGATACAGCCACTATGGAGAACAGTATAGATATTCCTTAAAAAGCTAAAAATAGAGCTACCATATGACCCAGCAATTCCACTACTGGGCATATACCCTGAGAAAACCACAATTCAAAAAGAATCATGTACCACAATGTTCATTGCAGCTCTATTTACAATAGCCAGCACATGGAAGCAACCTAAGTGTCCATCCACAGGTGAATGGATAAAGAAGATGTGGCACATATATACAATGGAATATTACTCAGCCATAAAAAGAAATGAAATTGAGTTATTTGTAGTGAGGTGGATGGACCTGGAGTCTGTCATACAGAGTCAAGTAAGTCAGAAAGAGAAAAACAAATACCCTATGCTAACACATATATATATGGAATCTAAAAAAAATGTTCTAATGAACCTAGGGGCAGGACAGGAATAAAGATGCAGACTTAGAGAATGGACTTGAGGACACGGGTAGGGGGAAGGGTAAGCTGGGATGAAGTGAGAGAATGGCATGGACGTATATACACTACCAAATGTAAAATAGATAGCTAGTGGGAAGCAGCTGCATAGCCCAGGGATATCAGCTCGGTGCTTTGTGTCCACCTAGAGGGTGGGGTAGTGAGGGTGAGAGGGAGATGCAAGAGGGAGGCTATATGGGGATATATGTATAAGTATAACTGATTCACTTTGTTATACAGCAGAAACTAACACAACACTGTAAATCAATTTTACTCCAATAAAGATGTTAAAAAAAAAACAAAGAGGGACTTCCTTGGTGGCACAGTGGTTAGGAATCCTCCTGCCAATGCAGGGACACAGGTTTGATCCCTGGTCTGGGAAGATCCCACATGCCACAGAGCAACTAAGACTGTGCGCCACAGCTACTGAGCCTGCGCTCTGGAGCCCACGAGCCACAACTACTGAGCCCACGTGCCACAACTACTGAAGCCCATGCGTGTAGAGCCCATGCTCCGCCAAAAGAGAAGCCGCAGCAATGAACAGTAGCCCCCACTCACCACAACTAGGGAAAGCCCACGTGCAGCAACAAAGACCCAATGCAACCAAAAATAAATAAATAAATTAATTTATTTTAAAAAAAAGAAAGAAAGGTCTGGGATGGGGTAAAACTTTGATGCCACTACTATGTAAATATGATGGAAACCACAGAATGGATGAGGTTCCTCAGGGAAAGGATTCAGGGAGAGAAGAAAAGACGATGAGTCAAGGACTCATCCTTAGGGACATCAGCATTTAAAAACAGTCAGGGGATCCTGAGAAGGAATAGACAAGCAGACAGGACATAAAGCAGGAGAGGGTTGTGGTATAGATGAAGGTATTTCAAGAAGGAAGAGGTGCTCAAGAGAGTTAAACACTGCTGCGAGCTCAGATGAGATAAAAACTGAAAAAATAATGCCATCGGACTTAGCAATGTCTGTTATTGATGACTTTGGGAAGAGCAGGTTCAGAGGTCAGAGCATAGTCAGATGAAGACAGAGCAGGGGGACAGAAAGTAATAACTCAAGAAATCTGGCTGTGTAGCCCACACCACTATTGGGTGACATAGAGTTATAAATAGGTGTCTGTTTTTTAAGATGGGAGAGACAGGGCTATGTTATAAATCTTTCCACTTAACACAGTTACTATGCTTTTGTGTCTTTCTCCAGTTGTAGACTGCAAGCACCTTGAGGATAGTCTAGACTCATATTTTTGTGTCTGGTGCAGAGTAGTCTCTTTATTTTTATTTTCCTTGGCTGCACAGCTTGTGGGATCTTAGTTCCCCTACCAGGGATGGAACCCAGGCCCTTGGCATCGAAAGTGCAAAGTCCTAACCATTGGACCACCAGGGAATTCCCCAGACTTGTCTCTTTAGAAGGGTTTGTTGAACTAAAACTGAACCTTAGTCCAAACTACAACAAAATCTCCTATCACTGTCATTCCCTATTTAGTCAGGATAAGCTAGGTTATGCTCTGACAACAAAGAACCCTAGAATCGTAGTGGCTTAAAAACACAATTTCGTTTCTTTTTTTTTTTTTTTTTTTTTGCGGTACGCGGGCCTCTCACTGTTGTGGCCTCTCCCTTTGCGGAACACAGGCTCCGGACGCGCAGGCTCAGCGGCCATGGCTCACGGGCCCAGCCGCTCCGCGGCACGTGGGATCTTCCCAGACCGGGGCACGAGCCCGTGTCCCCTGCATCGGCAGGCGGACTCTCAACCACTGCGCCACCAGGGAAGCCCCACAATTTCGTTTCTTGCTCGTGCTATATACTCCTCTTCAGTCAGGGACTCAGGGTGACAGAGCTTCCACTGTCTGGAATGCCTCCAGTCACTATGGTGGAGGAATGGCTGTGGAAGATCACATACTTCCACTAACTGGACAGAGTCACGTGGCCACGCCCATCCTGAGAGGGGTCAGGGAGGAGGAGATGCAGAATACTGGTGACAGCCCTAATGACCTTCCATACTCCTATAAGTCTTCAGGGTGGTCAGAAGAGTCTTCCTGCAGTCTTCCAAGGGGTCCGGGCAAGCACAACTGCCAACACCTAGCAGAAGCTCTCCCCTTTTCTGTCCCCGTTCCACAGCTCTCCTCAGTCAGCAGACATGCCTGTGAAGCCACTTAGAAGCTGTCTTTGAGCTTCTGGATGGATCTTCCATTTTTCGCCACAATCCAAATACGCTCCACACAGCAGCAAGAGGGATGTTTATTAAACAGAAACCAGATCATGCCACACCCCTTCTTGAAACTATTTACTTCTAAGCACTAGAAGATCCCAAATTCCTTACCCTGCTCCCAAGCATCCCTGGATCTCCCGGCCTTTCCTCACTCTCACCACTAGGCTCCCACACCTGTCTCCTCTGCATTCCTCACACACCAGTGCTTTCCTGCCTGTTCTTTCTTCTTTCTAGAGAGCTTTTCCTTCCAGGTTGTCTCACATCTGGCTCTTTCTCATCATTTTCTCAAAGCAAAGCAAGTATCATCTTCCTGGAGAGAACTCTCCTGAATATTCTAACTAAGGTCATCCCATCCCTGTCCAGTCACTCTTTATACCATTACCTAGTTTTAGACATATTTAGCATTCATCAGTATCTGAAATTATTTTACTTATATATTTTTTATGCATTTATTGTCTATCTGCCCTCACTGGAATATAAGATCCATAAGTTTATGAATTTTTGTCTGTATTGTTCACTATTGTATCCCCAGAATGGTTCTTAACAGATATTCATTGGATTAATTAATCAATCAATCAATACGTTTTGGACATAGATAAGGCTAGAAGGAAACTAGTTGCCAGACTGAGGCCAGGTTTGAGCACCAGCCTTTGCTAAAGATCAAACTGTCAAAGGAGCTCAGGAAGATGAGGGGGGAGGGGAGTCAGGAAAGGGCAGTGAGGAAGAGGAGGTCCCGCCACGCAGGTGGGTGGAAGCCACACCTGGGAACACTCACCCTTTGACGGCCACACCCTTAGCTGGTAAACTAGAAAACAAAGTACACAATAACAGGAATTACAACAATCTGTCATGCAGAGTGAGAGGGTAAGAATATTTGCCTGGGTAAGTCTGGACTCTGAGGGGAAAGAGAAAACAAGAAACAGAAAACAGTTCTCCTCTCAGAATCCCTAACCATAGCAGCCCACTGTGGATCTGGGGTCAGAAGCCACATTACTCATAGAGGAGAAAAGTAAAAATTTAGTCTAAGGAAGTCTCAGGATGACAGGTGTCTATCAAAAACAAGGAAAGCATTTTCAAATCCTGTTTTTTTTGAATTTTCACAAATAAATTTCCAAGGGACATGAACTCACAATCAAAAATCACAAAACACACAAGGAAATAAGCCACCTTGAACTATATCAGCAACAAAATGCAAAATTAGAACTTCAAAAACTGTAGGCCTAGGAGTGGTGGTGGCCTCCTGATATTACAAGCTCTAAAATGTTTTACCAAACCTGGGGGTTTCCCTACACTCTGTTCCCACCTTGATAAATAATCATTTTATTAATCTGTTCTCAATTGTCAAATTTGAGTGTATCATCTGTTTTCTACTGGGAACTTGTATGAATAAATTGGTTAGTTCCTGGACACTTTACCCATCTTTGTTACTATGTAAATGACACTTCATTTCTATTATATTTTTCTAGTTTTATATCAGTGGTGTGAAGAATGTAGTTCTTGTCGCACTGATGTTTTCTTGGCATTTTTGCTGAACCCTCTTATTGGTTCTATTAATTTGTATATTGATTCTGTTAGTTTTCATTGGGTAAACAGATAATCATATGATCTTCAAATAGTAAAAATTTATCTATTTTTCTTTCACAGTTTATACTTCCTTTTTTCCCCTTATAGTATTGGCCAGATCTATACTGGGGATTGTGGACTTTATCTTAAAGGGAATTATTTCAAAGTTTTTCCATTAAGTGTAATTCTTCCTATAGGTTTTGGATAAAACCTGCACCAAGGTAAAGAAGTTCTGTTGTATTCATAAGTTACTGTTACAAAAAAGACTTATAAATAGGTACTGACATTTATGAAATAAATTGAACTTATAAAAATTTTTAAATTTAGTTCTCCATTAAGAAAATGAAAAGCAAAATCACAGACTGAGGGAAAATATACACATAGAAAGGACTTGGATACAGCTATCCAGGATATGTGATGAGCTTTAAGTCAACAATAAAAGGAAAACAACCCAAATTTAAAACATGGGGAGAGGACTTGAAATTAACTTCACAAAGAAGGATCTATGTATGGTAAATAAACACACAAAAAGATGCTAAATATTGTTAGTCACCAAGGAAATGCAGAGTATAACCACAATGAGCTACTACTTCATGCCCACAATAGTGGCTAAAATTTAAAAGACTGACAACATCAAATGTTGGTGAATTTGTAGAAAAACAAATCTCTCCTACTTTACTGGCTGAAGTAAAATGATTTCACCACTTTAGAAAACTGATAGTTTTGGCAATTTCTTATAAAGTTAAATAGACACCTGCCATATAAACCAGTAATTCAACTCCTAGGAATTTATCCAGGAGAAATGAAAACACATATTTACAAAAAGACTTGTACAAGAATGTTTATTGTAGCTTTATTCATCATAACCAAAATATGAAAACAATGCAAATGTGTATCAAGAGGCAATTGCATAAACAAATTGTTTGGAATATATCAATAAAAAACAATGAACTGGGCTTCCCTGGTGGCACAGTGGTTAAGAATCCACCTGCCAATGCAGCGGACATGGGTTTGAGCCCTGGTCTGGGAAGATCCCACATGCCGCGGAGCAACTTAGCCCGTGCACCATGGTCGCTGAGCCTGCGCTCTAGAGCCCACGAGCCACAACTACTAAAGCCCACTCGCTCTAGGGCTGGCGTGCCGCAACTACTGAGGCAGCGTGCTGCAACTACTGAAGCCCATGCACCTAGAGCCCATGCTCCGCAACAAGAGAAGCCATCGCAATGAGAATCCTGTGCACCGCAATGAAGAGTAGCCCCCGCTCACTGCAACTAGAGAAAGCCTGCACGCAGCAACGAAGACCCAATGCAGCCAAAAATAAATAAAATAAAATAAAATAAATAAAACCTTAAAAAACTTATGAATTTAAAACAAAAACAAAAAGAAAACAATGAACTATTTATACATGCAACAACATGGCTTAATCTTTTCTTTTTTGGAGTCTTATTTATTATGGTTGAGTCAATATTTGAAAAATTCTTATAGATAGTTAATACGCATTTTACATTTCTAAGTTTTACTATTATACTGGGTTTTAACTTCAGATATAAATCAAAATCTTGAAAATTCAAACAATACAGAAACACCAGATATTGAAAGCTCTCCAAGTTCTCTGCCCTCCCCGCTTGCACCCTCACCCCATCAATGGTTTAGCACATCCTCTCAATTCTTTTTCATATTTTGGGGGGAGGGAGGAGGGAAGAATAATAACAACAGTACCATTAAAGAAAAATAAAAGCTGTTATTGGTCAAGCTTTGGCCAAGTTTCAGGCACTTTCCACATATTAGCATTGATTCTTACAAAAGAACCCATAAAGGCCATTATTGTTATCCTTTTCTTGTCTGTGAGCAAACAGACTAAGAGTGAGTGAGTAACTTATTTAAAGTCACAGCAGAAGAGCAGAGGCAGGATCTGAATTTAGCTCTGCCTGATTCCAAACCTGTACTCTTTCCACTGTGATGAGAGTGACAGTCACCATTTAATGAACCCCTATTATTTGCTCAGCACTTTAAAAAGTTATTTCCATTTTTCACAAGAACTCAGTGAGATAACAGTGATCATTTCTCCTTTGAAGAGGGGGTGTAGTTGGCCAAAGCCACCTGGAAAATCAAGTGCAGAGGCAGGATTCACTTCCAGGGCTCTTAGACGCCACTGTCCCTGCTTTTCCCTCGACACACTTACACTGTAACATTTCAATGAAGTAGCACCTGTATCTCAACATATTCCTGTGCACAGTGTGTTCCCATAGGTTTCTTATAGGTTTGGGAATAGTTGTCCCGTAGGTTTCCACCCCTGTGCCAACTCCATAGACAGATGGTGGCTGCCTGGAGCACTTGTCTGGGAAGGGTTCTCAGGCAGCTCTGTGAAAGCGAAGTGCTGTGATGGACTAGTGACATATGTCTAGTGCTGTGATGAGCTAGTGACGTCTGTCTAGTGTTGTGATGGGCTAGTGACGTCCATCATGTGCATGGAAGGAGAGGTGCTGTGGCCTCAGTTCCCAGAATCCTCCATCCCCAACATGATTATTGTAAGATAACACAAGATTACTAACTCTTAATTACTTACATTTCTACAATGATCAGTGGTCCCCGCACCTCCCTCAATGATCTATTAAAAAAATAAAACTCTAGTTATAAAAAAAAGAAAAAACAATCTACAAGGAGGTATACACATCCATATACTAATTCTCAGATAAAATTCTATATATAGATAAGCTACTTTTAGTATATGCCAAAAACAAAATTATTCAGTACAATTTGACTAGCAGTCTTATTCACACAACCTGCCTTGTTTCATCATAGTGTTGTGCTCTACACAAAGATAGAAAATTCTAACCTTCTGCTCTAATAATTTCCTGCCCCTACACCTGACTTTAAGCTACCAGACAATTTTAACTCTTTGTACATCTCCAACTTAGTCATTAGTCTGTAGTTAAAAGACCAGCTTAAGTGTTTTTCAATTGGACCGAATGTTTGATCTCGTTTTAATTAGGTACTTTGGCTTTGTGAGCAGAGATGGGTCTGGAAAATAGAAGGAAGTTGGCATTAATATAGGAGAGGGGAATATGGGGCTTACTCTTAAAAACATTGTGTTGAGGAAAATAAACCAGGCACAAAAGAGTACATATCTATGCGATTCCTCCAAAGAACAGCCAAAAATAACCTATGGTGATAGAAATCAGGGTAGGGTTGCCTATGAGAAGGGAGATTGGTTGGAAGGGGGCACAGGGGAACTTCCTGGGGTAATGGAAATATTCTGTCTTGATTGGTGCATCAATACACAGGAGTATGTGTTCGTCATCACCCACCTGATTGCACACTGAAGGTCTGTGCACATCTTCCTTAAATTTTATCATCATTGTCGTCATCATCATCATGAAATGATGATACTAACATCACAAATGAACTGCGTAGTTTCATTCTCTAGTTTTTGGAACAACTTTTTTTTTTTTTTTTTTTGCGGTATGTGGGCCTCTCACTGTTGTGGCCTCTCCCATTGCAGAGCACAGGCTCCGGACGCGCAGGCTCAATGGCCATGGCTCATGGGCCCAGCCGCTCCACAGCATGTGGGATCTTCCCGGACTGGGGCACGAACCCGTGTCCCCTGCATTGGCAGGCGGACTCTCAACCACTGCGCCACCAGGGAAGCCCTGGAACAACTTTTATAAGACAGGAGACAAGTGCTCATTGAATGTTGGTGGAATTCACCAGTAAAATCAATCAGGTGTGTTGTCTGTGTATGTATCAGTTATCTCTCATCATGTGACAAACTACTCGAGAACTTAGTGACTTCACACAACACACATTTGTTACTTCATAGTTTTGTGGGCCTAGTTGCTTCTCACTCAGGGTCTCTCACAAAGTAGCCGTCGATGTGTGGGTCAGCTCTCTCCCGAGGGAGAATCTGCTTTTCATCTCACTCACATGGTTCTTGGCAGGACTCAGAAATCCACTTCCCAGCCCAATCGCATGGCTGCTCAGAAGCCACAGGCCCTCACTGACTGTTGGCAGGAGCCTCAGTCCTTTGCTCTGGGCCTTTCCTTCGGGGAACCCCCAGCGAGGCGCCCTCCTTCCCCAGAGCAGGGCTGAGAGGGAGAGGAGGAGAGCAGGAGCAGGATGGGCCTTAGCTTCCCTGTGGCCAAACACCTAGTGACGTCTGATCATTTTGCCATTCTCGATTCATTAGGAGAGTCCCTAAGTCCAGCCCACATTCAAGGGCACCAATCCCAGGAGACAGGTCACAAGGGCCACTTCAGAGGCCACCCACCACCGTATGTCCCAGGACGGCGGAAACAAAAGAGGGGCTGTGACACAGTCTCAATGCTGACTCCGAGGGGCTTGATTAGCCCCACCTGTCCTGTGTGTGTGTGCGTGTGTGCATGTGTGTGTGTGTGTACATGGGCACTTGTGCCTTGAGAGGGACAGTTCATTAATTCCATTTGAAAAACTTGTGTACTCAGTGGTTGATTTAATTTTAAAATTTCTCTTTGTCCCAATTTTTACACATTTACATTTCTAGGAATTTATCTGATTCAGGTAGTTTTTCCAATTCATTTGTATATATTCATTTACAATCACTTTTAAAATTTTTCAAGTGTCCCCCCTTTTCATTACACATTTTGCATATTTGCATTTTCTCCCTTTTTCCCTCCAGATACCTTTCTTATTAATCTTTTTCATGAACCCGCTGCTGTTTTTGTTCATCTCTGTTATTTTTCCTCTTCCAGCTCATTGATTTCTGTCCTTATTTTTGTTTTCTTTCATGATGTTTCTTTGTATTTATTCCAGCGCTCTTTTTCCAAACTCTTGAGTTGAACAGTTAGCTTGTAATTTTTAACCTTTTAAACTTTTCTATTAGACATATTTAAGGTTATAATTTCACCTAAAAGTACTTCTTTAGCTATTCCACACATTTTAACATGTCGTGTTTTCATTATCCTTTAATTATGAGCATCTATTCCTTTACTTTATTTCCTCTTAAAACCAAGGCTTACTTAGTAATGTTTTACTAAATTTCCAAACATAGAGGATTTTTTAAAAACTTATACCTTTGTTATTAACTTCTAATTTTCCTGAATAAACTACAATTTCTACTTGAATAAATCATGGGTTGCAAGTTCTCAGGGAGAACTTTCCTCTTCCTGTGGGTTCAGCCCTCCCAGGCCCACCTGTGTGGGGTTCTCACCCAGACGTCTGCTTGCTGCAGGGCCAGAAGCATCACCTCCCGACTCAGGCCGACACCCCCAGGGCAGCGAGGCACCGGGCAAAGCCGCCTGGTTTTCAGCGCTGAAGCATCCCTTTACTTTTCTGCACACTCAGCTCTGTGTTGACAGGGCTGTTTGCGATAGGCGATACCGCCCAGTGAAGTGTTTGAAGTGTAGGATTTCAGGTAACCTAGCCTTCTGCATAACTGGACCAGGGTCAAACAAGACAGAATGAAAGCCCGTGTGGGTGATCTCGGCCTCCAGAGATGACCGCTGCGGCCTCGTGGTCTCCTTCCCACAGGCCTTTTCTCTGAGCTCACACAGCCCCACGGGGTTGCGGGAGTGGAGCCTGAGGGCCTGGCTTCCCAGGCCCAGCTCTGTCACGAGCTTCTTGTGTGACTTTGAGAAAAATCATTAACTTCTGTAGATCTGGTTTTCTCCTTTGGGAAATGAAAGGGCCAAGGAGACACTAAGATACAGTATTCATAAGCTTATTTTTTTCTCTGACTTCTTGTTTAGTCTGCCTTTTTTGGTCTTTTTTCATGGAAGTAGACTGTGTTTAGTCATGCATAACTTTTCTGGATAAAGAAGATGTGGTGCATATATACAATGGAATATTACTCAGCCATAAAAAAAGAATGAAATATTACCATTTGCAGCAACATGGATGGACCTAGAGATGATCATACTAAGTGAAGTAAGTCAGACACAGGAAGACAAATACCATATGATATCACTCACATGTGGAATCTAATTTTTTTGAAATTATACAAATGAACTTATTTACAAAGCAGAAACAGACTTACAGATTTTGAAAACACACTTATGGTTACCAAAGGGGAAACATGGTGGGGGGGAGGATAAATTAGGACTTTGGAATTAACATATGCACACTACTATATATAAAATAGATAATCAACAAGGACTTACTGTATAGCACAGAGAACTCTACTCAATATTCTGTAATAACCTGTATGGGAAAAGAATCTGAAAAAGAAAGAATATATGTATATGTATAACTGAATCACTTTGCTGTACACCTGAAACTAACACAACACTGTAAATAGCTATACTCCAATAAAATTTACAAAAAAACTTTTCTGTAATTAAAAGGAAAAAAAAAAAGAGGATCCATGTTATGTCTAAGGTCCTTTTAAGCAGTTAAAAGAACCCTATGGTCATCTATACAAACAGTCCTGATAACTTGGGCAGATAGTTCCCACACCTGCTGTGCATCAGAATCACCTGGGAGCACTTGTTAAAAATGCAGATTTGAGTTAAAAATACAGTCCCTGGGTTTTGAAAAAAAAGAGCCCTGGAGGATTCTTAATGAGCAGCCGGCGGGGACGCCCAGCAAAGCTCTGGCATCAGGAACGTGGCCACCTGGTGGAACCAGGCCGGCGCAAGGGCACTGAAGACGCCACTGCCGTAAGCGTCCTGCCTGGGGGTTCTGACTCCCCACGCCGACCCTGGGCAACATCCTTCCCCTCCCTGGGCCTCAGCCGCTGGTTCTACGAAATGAAGGTCCTGATTCTCTTTCCACCTGGAATCCGACTCATTCACAACCCCACTGCCGGTCCTCCCTCCCCCACCCCGAACCCCCACAGGATCAGAGCTCGGCCTTCCTAGCAGGACATCCCTTTGCCCAGAGCTGGTCCCCTGCAGAATCCCAGGTGACACTTGTCTTTCAAATCCTGGCTCCCAGGCATGATTCAAGGAGTCATCCTAAACCCTTTCTCCCGCCTGAGATTTGGGCATCACACTTATTCCAAGGGGGTGGTCCATCCTTCCTGGGGATGTTTCTATTCTCAAAGAGGTCCTCAGGCACGGGCAATGTTTAACCCGAAGAAATAAATTATTGGCAAAATTAAATACCTGCTTGGCTGCTATACGGGATACTGGGAGGTGGGGTGTTGTAAGTTCTCTTTATTTCAGGCATAGCCCTGACATGACCAGCCACATTCCCTGCAGGTAAGGAAAACTCTCCCTGTCTGTTAATCCTGCATCATTCATTCATTCATTCTACTTCGAATGAGTCAGAGCCTGTGTGCTCAGGGAGCTCTAAGTCTAAGTGAGAGACCTCTTTACAACATAACCGGCCAGGAGGGGTGGGACCAGGCTGGGGGGAGGTGCAGAGGCAGAAGGCCCCCCGGGATGCTGAGCTCTGACTCCCAGGTGAGGCGTGTGGAGGCCAGTGTCGGGTAGGGGGAGCGGAGGAAAGGCGGAGGGTGGTTTCACAAGGGGACTGGGCTTAGCACGGGGCTGGCGGCTGTCAGCTGTCAGCTGGAGGTGTCCCGACTCCTGTGTCCTCATGAAGTCTTTCTTCTCTTGAAAAGAGTAAACAAAATCATAAATGTCCTCTCCTTTCCTCTTTTCCTCCTACCGTGAACAGGTTTAATTATTCCTTCGAGGAGTCTCTGAGTCCCAAATCATCAAACAATGGGTGACCTGAACGAGCACTGTTGTAAGACTCATTTGCTACGTCTTAGACTATAAAATGAAAGAGGCCCCGTTTCCTAATACTTCCCAGCCTCAGGGAATGGACCAAGCTCATCCTGCTGACATTACTATATTATAGTCGGTTACTGAGGAAGGCAGCGACCTCAACAGCGATGTTTCTCCACTCAGCATCGTGCTGAGCTTTGCTTCAAGGCGGGGGGGCACATCAAGAGTTCTGACCCCTGATCATAGCTCAAGTCTGATCTCTGGGTTTGAGGAACTAGCCCATCTCGGCCACTTGGTCCATTTTACAGATGAGGCAACAGCTGTGACGTGTTCTTCCCGTTGTATCACACTAACCGAGGGACAAGGATGACACGACGGCGGGTAGCTTTGCGGAGGTGCCGGGAGCCCGCGCGGGAATCACCGTGGAGATTGAGAACACAGACGCCCAGCCCGCCCGGACCCACCAGAGCTCAACAGCGGGACCCAGGGATGCTTAATTTGCTCTCAGGGTGATTCTGAAGCGAACCTCTGATTAAGAACCACTGCATCACCGGAGGCTCCGTTTGCACTGAAGTTGTTTGGTTTCGTCGGCTCGCCTGTTAGCGCAGTTTCTGTCCACACAGCACCTCTGGAGCCTCACGGGATTATCCTCAGGGCACCTGGGCTGACGCGCCCTTCCCTCTCCAGGACGGCAATCCTAGGGAGGCTGCGGGCACCCGTCCCCACGTGGCCGCTACTGAGTGTCTTGTCTGTAGAAGGATCACACGACAGTGGTGCTGGATCCCAGGATGACATCCTGGGCACGCGACCCTGTCCTGGAACGAACCCGGAAAGCCAGTTCGTTCCTGACTGTAGGACGCGCACCTGGTCCCGGAGCCTCCGGCGGCCTACAGCGCCGCCTGCTGGAACAGCTGGTTATTTCCCGCTGCATCTGGGCCTGGGCGCTGCAGGAGCTGAAACCTGGTGTTTACTTCCTCATGCTTACCTACTACAGTTACTCACTCTGTTTATCCGTTTCAGTTGCATAGATTTCCTAAGGACAGCAACAGTAACTGAATGACTACGAAAGACTGGGCTGAGAATGCCACTGAGAATAGAGTGGGCTGGGGAGGGAAAATGTTAGAATTTTTCAAAACAAAGGATCTTTGGCTCTCAAATTGCGCATTAGGAAAATCTAAGGCCCTTCAATGGTTATTTAGAGTTTCCATAGAGACTGAAATTCCTGTGAAGTCCCTATTTTCTCAAGGGCTTCCCCAGCCTCTCAGACTGTGCCACTTCATTTGTTTAGAAGGATCTGGAACCTCCCTCAGGTTCTGTGGTGTTACTTAATAAGATGTGTCCTAGATAAATGGATAAAGAAGATGTGGATTGTGAAATAGTACTCAGCCATAAAAAATGAAATAATGCCATTTGCAGCAACATGGATGGACCTAGAGGTGATCATATTAAGTGAAGTTATGTCAGAGAAAGACAAATATCATATGATATTACTTATATCTGGAATCTTAAAAAATGATACAAATGAACTTATTAACAAAACAGAAACAGACTCATGCTCATAGAAAACAAACTTATGGTTACTAAAGGGGATAGCGGGGCGGGGTGAGGGGAGGGAGAGGAGGAGAGATAAATTAGGAATTTAGGATTAACAGATACACATTACTATATATAAAATAGATAAACAAGGGCCTACTGTATAGCACAGAGAACTATATTCAATATCTCATAAAAACCTAACTGGAAAAGAATCTGAACAAGAATAGATATATACATATATGTAGAACTGAATCACGTTGCTGTGCACCTGAAACTAACACAACATTGTAAACTAACTCTACTGCAAGTTAAAAACTGGTAAAGAAAAAAAAAAACTTAGGATGTGTCCTATTGCTGGTGGCTGGGCAACTCCAGCCTTGAAAGAAAAGGCAAGGGCAGACCACTGAAAATAACTTTAAAGGTTGAATCCATGTATAATCGTACTCCTTTTCTTCCTCTGCTACTCTCAGCTTGAACGGGTCTAAATGTCAGTGTAGGGTAACATAAAGGATGTGAGCTTTGAAGTCAGGGAGACTTGGGTTCAAATCCCAGCTCTGACATTTACCAGCTGGGTAACTCAGGCAAAAGTAGTTAATCTTTCCGACCATGATCATTCCTCATATGCAAAATGGGAATAATACGGTGTCTCCCTCATGAGTTCTTCCTGGGGAAATCAGTGAGAAAGCGTGTGATACGCAGAGCCTGGTGCCAGGCTTGCGGAAGGAGGGTGGTAATGGTCCTGGGGATACGGGGTTAGTGCAGGACAGCAGGAGGAAATTGGTGGTGGTCTTCTCCTGATTCGCTGGGCAAAATAGCCAAGGAAGCAAGAGAGGTCAAGAGACACGCTGGGGCCAGTGGACCTACACAAGCCGGAGCGCCAGTCCTCTGGGAGCTGCTCGCAGAGTGAGGCCAGGCAGGAGGTCCCCGGGCCCACGCGCCACCCCCCGAATCCTGCCCTGAGCCTCTTCCAGGTACCTCCCTGGAGACAGCAGCTCCCACCTGGTCTCTCCCTGCGTGGGCTTGCTAGGCCAGCAGCTGAGCAGGTGGAGGAAAAGACTGAGGTTCAAAAAGTAGGAGGTCTGAAGGGCCCTGGATGAGGATAAAGGAAGGGGCCTCGGCGGTCAGCCCTGGATCCCGGGCTTCCTCGCGGTCCTTTCAGGCACGTCACAGGACACGTGGGACTTGGTCAATGGAGTCGCTGGTCCAGGGCACAAGGGCGAGCAGAGAGAGCCAGGCCCTGGGTGGCTCTGATGCTTCCTCTTCATCTGACCACTCAGGACAGTGACTCAGAGTGGCAATGGTCCAGCCGCTGACCAGCCCTGGGTCCCTGGGCAGATCACTTACCCCTCTGAGGCTCAGGGCGCTCATCTGTGAAGTGGAAATAACGGTTTCACAGAGCTGTTGGCAGGATTAAGTTCAGTAATATATATTTAATGCAGCACAGTATACAGTAAAAGTGAAATAAATGCCAGCATTTTGGCTGTCATCTTCATTATCATAATGTTATTACTGTTATTATTATTCTGGCTTCAGGCTGCTTACGTTGTTCTCCCAGTGGCTTCCCCAGTCTCAGGGCGCCCCCAAGCATAATAACCCGTTTTCCTGGGGGTAGGAACATTCCGAACCACTGCTCAAAGCTGTTCCATTCGGAGTCCCCGTGTGAAGCGAGGGAAGGAGAATCGTGTGGTCAGAGAGCTCCCTCTTCAGTTCCAGGTAGTGACCCTCCTCTCCAACGCTGCGTTCATAGGCAGGTCACCTCTTCCTGTTCTTCCAGCTGTGGTACATCCTTCTGTACCTTGAGCACGTGGTCTTCAAAAATGGGCTACTCTTAGATAATCACACAGCTATTAAAATAGCAGCCCCGTAGAGAGCGGTCAGTATTATTCACATTCTCATTTTATGCCCTGCTCAGTGCTGGGCCCTTTGCCTGCATTATCTCATCTAATTCTAACAAGTTTTTTTTTTTTTTTTTTTTTTTGCGGTACGCAGGCCTCTCACTGCTATGGCCTCTCCCGCTGCGGAGCACAGGCTCCGGACGCGCAGGCCCAGCGGCCATGGCTCACGGGCCCAGCCGCTCCGCGGCATGTGGGATCTTCCCGGACCGGGGCATGAACCCGTGTCCCCTGCATCGGCAGGCGGACTCCCAACCACTGCGCCACCAGGGAAGCCCTCCCTCTAACAACTTTTGAGGTGGGTATTGGTAGCTTCATTTTGTACATAAGGAAACTGTGCTTCAGGTAGATTAAGAAACTTGACAAAGCCCCACAGTGAACAGATGGTGGAACTGGGCACAGCTGTGTACGTGGCTCACCTAACACTCCCCAGGGGGTCACTTTTAATACCCCTCTTCTATGTGGCAAAATTACGTTTAGTAATAATTATGATACGAAACAAAAAATTTTTAAACCAGAAAAGAAATAGGCAATGAAAATTGTCTCTTATCGAACCCTATACTTATTGATGCCATTAAAAAGTTTTTAAATAATTAAATGAAATAGTACAGTACAAAAAAAGGGAAAAAAATAGATTCATACTAATTATATTAATGGGTTTTTTAAGGGAATGAACATGTGGTAAATAATAACGTTGAAGTTCAAAAACAGCAAATTAGGGTAAAGGACAATTTTTAAAGAGACAGGAACACATTTAACTTTAAAGACGTCATTCCGATTCTGTGTACTAGCTTCCTAGGGTCTCCATAACAAAGTACTAGAAACTAGGTGGATTAAAACAGCAGAAATGTATTCTCTCACAGTTCTGGAGGCTGGAAGTCCAAAGTCAAGGTGTGGGCAGGGCCGTGCTCCCCGTGAGACCGCAGGGGAGAGCCCTTCTTTGCCTCTCCCAGCTCCTGGCGGGTCCCCAGGCCTCCGTGTTCCTTGCCATGCAGTGTCATCGTTCTCATCGTCACCTGCATCACCTGCATTGTCACGTGGCGTCCTTGTGGGTATCTGTGTCTTCACATGGCTTTCCTCTCCCCACGCGTGTCTCTCTCCTCTTACAGGGACCCCTGTCATATTGGATTAAGGGCCCACCTTCACTCCGGTACCACCTCATCTTAACTGATTACATCTGCAGCAATACTCTTTCCAATTAAAGTCACATTCTAAGGTACTGGGGGTTAAAACTTTAATATATCTTTTGGGAGGACACAATTCAACCCATAGCATTTAGTAAAATATCTGAAGTGTTGGGACTTCCCTGACGGTCCAGTGGGTAAGATTCCACGTTCCCAATGCAGGGGCCCTGGGTTTATCCCTGGTGAGGGAACTAGATCCCGCCTGCAGGCCGCAACTGAGGAGGCCGCGTGCCACAACAAAGATCCCTTGTGCCACAACTGAGACCCGGCATGGCCTAGATAAATAAATCAATTAATTTAAAACAATCTTACATGTCATGTGAACTAAAATTTGCACTTACCAAACAAAAATACTACACCTCGCAGTTCACACTCTATTTTACTTTTTTTTTTTTTTTTTTGGCGGTACTCGGGCCTCTCACTCACGTGGTCTCTCCTGTTGCAGAGCACAGGCTCCGGATGCGCAGGCTTAGCGGCCATGGCTCACGGGCCCAGCCACTCCGCGGCACGTGGGATCCTCCCAGACTGGTGCACGAACCCGTGTCCCCTGCATCGGCAGGTGGACTCTCAACCACTGCGCCACCAGGGAAGCCCCTACTCTTAAATTTTAAAAGCCGTATAAAAACTCCAAGTGGTCATGTGGAATAACAGAGTTGAAGGACTCACGTTCTGTTTCTTTGTTTTTACCACTCCTGTTCTATTGTTATTTAAAATCTACCCTTTAAATAAAGTATGTGTATAGGTACCAGGGTTGGAGTTACAAACTGTGCTCCAAGTAAGTTCAAATCATTCTAAACCATTATGAATTCATTCTCTGAACCTAAGCGGGTAGCTGCATCCTCACGTATAACTAGTAGGGTTGCCAGACAAAATACAGGATGCCTGGTTAAATTTGAATTTCAGGTAAACAATAAATTTGTTTTAGTATAAGTATGTCCCAAGTAAGCATGAGACGTAGCTATACTAAAGAATTAATCATTGTTCTTTGAAATTAAAATGTAAGTGGCGCCCTCTGTTTTTCTTTAATCAATCTGTCAACCCTAACTGGGAGATCTCTGACTAACTTTCATGGAGAAGACAAGGTTTATTAAAGTATAAGAAACAAAAATGTGGTAAGTTGAAGCATTCATATATGTTATTAAAATTCAATAGTAACCATAGGAATTGCTTGGAATTCAGACCTATGAAAGACTTTTTCAGGAAAGAGTATTTTATCACTGACATTATTTAGAATTGCCACACACAGTGATAACAAAAAGCAAGCTCACTTTTAGTTGGTTTTATAACTGTTTTTAAATTCTTTACAGACAATGCACCTTCCTGATGGCTGACCTTGGCACACCGCTGACCGGGCATAGTAAAAACCTTTCATTGGTGAGATGCTTTACAGTTTCTAAAGCCCTCTGTCACATCCATTATTTAATCTGGTCCAGAACAGTTATGGAAATTAGCAAGTCTATGTAACTGACTTACCCTAAGCCACGCGCTTCCTACAAGGCAGGGCTCAGACCCAGTCCATCTTTTGACCCTTTATCTCAGGCCCTTTCTTCCCAGACACCTTGGTTCTAGTGCTGATTTTGCCACAGACTCATCTGAGTCAAGCCACACTACTTCTCTTGGATTCAGTTTCCTCATCTATTCAAAAGGAAAGGATTGGACTAGGTGATTTTTGAGATGCATTTCAGCCCTGAGATTCTGCAACTCAGACCTTGGGACGCTGCCCTGTGCAGGCATTCTCTACCTGGGCTGGAGCAAGAGAGGAGAGTCAGGGGCCAGCCAAGGGGAAGCGAGGCAGGTATGGGGGCATCACAAAGGTGACCTCCTTCATCGTTTGGCCCAGAGCAGCGAAGTGCCATCCTGCCAACAGAACAGTTTGCCCCTGAGACTAGAGCACGGCGCTGAGGAAGCACACTCACCTTCATCACCTCACACTCACAGGCAGCCTGTGTACACGCTCACACCAGGGGGACCAAGATTCTTTTCAGGTACAATGGGACACCTCCATGAGGACATGCCAGTTTCCAATGCCAGCCAATGTGCTGTGAATCTGACCTCCCCCCCATCTAATTCCAGGTGGGCATGACCTACTCAAGACACGTGTGTCCCTGATACTCAGCCTCTAGCAGAGCTTTACCAGGCCGGATGCGATCATTATCTCTGCCACTGGGTTATTGTGGGGTTTTTGGGGTGTTTTTTTTTGGTGGGGGGGGTGGTTATTGTGTTTTAATTATTGCTGTGGAGAGGTTGGCGGGCGAAGACAGGAGGATAGGGAGCACGTAGAAGGCGAGGAGACGAGAGGGGTGTTTGGCCCCAGGGACCTTGTTGTGCCCACATCCGATCATATGTAAGTCCGGGTGGGAGAGCCAGGCTACGGGGCAGGGGCTTCGCAGCAACCTCCACGAGCACACGCCGGGAACTCAGGGCACCGTCCCCCTGAGAGTTGCCCCTGAGTCTGGGACGGGTAAGGACAGGCCAGATGGCAGGCAGGGGCTTCTGGAGGGCACATCACACTGCCAAGGTCCAGCCTGCTCTGAACAGAGATGCCAATCCGCCCGAATGCATATCTCACGATATCGGGGAGCCATGCAGTGCCAGCAGGACCACAGGTGGCGCGTGAGGTCCCGGGGAGGCCAGAGCCCTAGAATGGCCCACGGCAGGGTCAGGGGAGGTCACCCCTGGAGGACCTTTCCATGTTCTGCATCAGGAGGTCAGTGCTGGGACGCTGGCACCAGGAACACGCCCGCTGGGCGGGAGCAGCCCTTGTCCACACAGGCCTGCCGTCCAGGATGCCCGAGGGCAGGGGCGCTGGAGTGAACTGCGCAGGTGCAGGCATCTGTGACTCAGCATCCAGGCACCGTGGGATCCTCTCCGGATCCAGGACTTATAGGGATAGGCCAGGCCACCGGTCGGGACTTCTGGGGACTCTCAGGAACGCCAAGGTCCACCACAGCCTCCAGAACAGGGTTGCCGGTTCCACTGATGCCAGATCTCATGGGAACTCTAGGGAGTAATCCCAGGGAGCCCTTCAGTGAGAGTTACCTGGGAGACCTGCCTCCCATGGAGGCCTTGTGTATCCTCTGGGCTCTGACCCGACGACCTCCCCACTCTGCACCTCGTTCCGGGGTGTCACCTGCCAGGCTGGCTCTGCTCTTGTTCACACAGCCTAGAGGTACTAGATTCCTGAGGGTGGGAGGCGCAGGGAGAGAACTGCACATGCGCCCTTCCCCTCGGGCTGGGTGGCCAGGTTCCCTGGGATCAGTCCCAGGCCAGGGCCACAGGTGGGGACTTGAGGGGGACACTCTGGGCAGCTGGGGTCCATCCTGCTCCAGAACAGAGTCAGGGATTTCCCTGATGCCAGTGTATGTAGATACATATATACCACATATGCATAGATATAGCCAACTAAAAAATGCACAATAACTAATACAGCAATAGATAGACTTCTTAATTGCAAGACTGAATTTAGTAACATTTTCCCCCATAGTTAATTTACAGATTTAATACAATTCCAGAGTTGGCAAGCAGCTATGAAGTTGGCTACCTCCTGTACAATGGTGGCTTTGTAAAGCTGTACAATCCTTTGGAAAGTTATCTGGCAATATCTGTAAAGGATCATAAAAATATTAAAGCCCTTTGGCCCATAATCTCACCTCTGGGAATCTATCTTAAGGAAATAATCCAAACTATAAGAAAAAATATATGCTCGTAGTTGCTCACTGCAGTATGTATAATGATGAAAAATTGGAAACAATTTAAATGCCAGCTAATGAAGAATGATCACGGTACATCATAGAAAGAATGTTATGCAGATATTAAAATTACTGAACAGAAAATAACATCAAGGAACAAAGCACAATACAAGGCTCTATTGTTACAACTAGTAAACATCTTAGAAGCAAAGGTTTAAAAAATTACACTTTATGAGTTAGGGCAACAGGTGACTTTCTCCGTACTAAATGTGGTACACTTTTCCTGGTATAATAAGAGAAAGTAAAATCAGGGCAAAGTTGAATTAGAAAAGCATACTTTGGTCTTTTTAATTGGAGTAACTACATCAAAAATGAAAGGCAAGAAGTTTTGGCCTGCCGGATATCACTATTCACTTGTTAGTTTTTTTCCTTAATTGCAGGCACCGTGCCAAAGAAGAAAAAAACATTTCTTGAACGTTTTTGGAATGTCTTGGAAACCAGACAGATTAGATGAGAGCAAACATTCTGTCTCAAAGCGGCCACTGCATAGAGCAGGCCGGCCTGCACACCCACTCGGCTTCAGTCAAGCCTGTGCTGCTTCCCCACGAGGGGTGGATTCTGGGGGGGGCAGCGCTCAGGAGGAGACCTGCCTCAGGGGATCTGAGGTTTTGCTGTATCACGGGAGGACGCTGTGTGGGAAAGACCCAAAGAAGAATCAGATGTGGGACAAAGACCAGTGTTTCCAATCTCCGCTACAACATCCTGATCAAAACTAACCTACGGAACTCTGTGTATTTCTGTAAGTCATCTCAAATTCCCACTGGAGCAAGATGATTATCTACATAAATAAAACATCTAGATTTAAAAAATAACAACAAGAATTTACTGTATGCCCAGCACTATCAAAGGCATTCCGGTGGGGTGGAGTGGCAGACACTTAAACAAGGCACCTGCCCTCACAGTGTCTAACGTCTGGTAGGGAAGACGGGGTGGGTGGGAGGGGCTACGAGAGTGGGGCTATGAAGGTAAAGCAAGAAAAGAACGAACGAGGGCTTCCCTGGTGGCTCAGAGGTTGAGAATCTGCCTGCTAATGCAGGGGACACGGGTTCGAGCCCTGGTCCGGGAAGATCCCACATGCCGCAGAGCAACTAGGCCCGTGAGCCACAACTACTGAGCCTGCGCGTCTGGAGCCTGTGCTCTGCAACAAGAGAGGCCACGACAATGAGAGGCCCGCGCACCGCGATGAAGAGTGGACCCCGCTTGCCACAACTGCAGAAAGCCCTCGCACAGAAACGAAGACCCAACACAGCCAAAAATAAAAATAAATAAAAATTAAAAGAAGGCTCAACATTAAAAAAAAAAAAAAGAACAAACGAGACCAGCGTTCTAGTAGATAAAGGAGGAGGAGGAAATGAGAAGAGAAGGGACAGGGGCCTGCAGGGCTGGGAGACATAAAAAAGACATCCTGGGAAGATAGGGAGCCTGTGGACCACAGAACCCGGAGACATAAGAGCATCACGTAAACTAAATGGAGTCTCGTTTGGCTTCATGGTCGTGCTTTCCATTTGGGGAACTAGGAAACCTCATTTTGATTCAAGTGCAAACATACCTTGTTCATTTTGATTTACCGGAGAAATTTCAATCAAGCCCTTAGCATCGCACAGCACTCAGGTTGTCATTTCTTTGAAAGGCACAGGTGATATATGAGCGCAGCCGCCTTCTGCAAGCTGTGTGCTCGCTGCCCGCCAGCCCCGAGCCCATCAATCTCGGCCTCGGCTGGCACATCCAGCCTCTGTTGTCAGGCTGCTGAAGATGCCTTTGCTCCTGGTCAAAGATTATTTGAAAGCTTCAATAGACACTAAAATGATTCTGTTTTTTTATTACTTGAATGATAACCTAAGATATTCCTGAAGGATATGGCCCGGGTTTTTATTACTATGCAGATAAGCAAAGCTTACTTTAATCTGCTATCAAATTAAAAGGCTGTGCTATCTTTTCCAAGAGTTCATATGACACTGGGACAGAGACATCACAGATTTTTTTTTTAAGCAAATTGAAGACCACATGGGAATTTCTGCATGAGTCAGTCAGCATCCATAGGGCACCAAATTGATGTCACATACTATGCTGGACAAAGCAGTTTAATGCACACAGTGCACACATACATATACACACACAACACTTACACACACAATACACATACACACGTGCACACACATACACACACTTACATGCGTACACCACGTGCACACACATATACACATACATACATACACACACGTGCACACACATACATACAACACTTACGTATATACACACGTGCACACACACATACATATACACACAACACTTACATACATACACACACATACACTTTCACACACACACACACGTGCAACACACACATACACACAACACTTACATACATACACACACATACACTTTCACATACACACACACACACACACACAACAGGAGCCTAGCTTCCAGAGTACTCTGAGTGAGCCTCTTAGATCAGAAGGAACATTAAGTAAGGACAGGAGAATTCAGTCCCATATGTGAGGACAGGGTGGGGGTGTAAGGCTGACTCGTGGCAGTCACAAGCACCCATCCCCTGCAAGGCCACGTGATCTTCCACCCAACTCCCACCGTGGCTCCGACCTGGTCTTCCCTGCCCCTCCCCTGCTCCGATCATTCTGACCACCCCCCTGTTCCTGAGCATGTCAGGGCCCTCCCGCCAGGGCCCTGTACAAGCTACCCCCACTGTCTGGCACCCTCTTCCAGAGGTCTCCCTGGCTTGTTCCTTCACGTTCTTTTGGCTTTTCCCCAGTTCCGTGCTCTGAGGAAGGCCTTCCCCGGCCACCCTCTCTCTCTGTATAAAAGGCCACCCCTTCTCATATCCCTGTGCCCTGCGTTATTTTTGCTCTCAGCACTTACTACTGTCCAACCTAATATATGGAGTACTTGTCTACATTGTTTACCATCCTTCTGCCCTACTGAAATGCCAGCTCCACGAGGGCAGGACATTTTGCCTGTTTAGTTACTGCTCCATCCCCAGCACATGGCAGGCATTTATAAACGCTTATCAGACATTAACAGGTGAATGAACAAATGCCCTTTTGTGTTCCTTGGTCTGTGCCAGGTGCTTCACTTAAGTCATGTGTTGGAACCCTCTCAGCAATTCCGTGGGGCAGATGTTACTTTAGGAATTTAAATGTTTGTCCTTAAGCCCATGTGATATTTTGGAGTCCTTCTCAGGGCAAGGCCAGCTGGATGTTTCCCAAAAGCCCATCATTTTGGTAAATTTACTCTGGCCCGAAGCCTGCGGCCTTGCAGTCTTGTAGACGCTTGGCCAGGTGTTTCAAACTGCCAGTATATTCGTTCACAGCAAGAGAGAAAACTGCCCCACCAACAAGCATGAGCACCACAGGCCGTGGATATTCTCTCCTGTGTAGCCAGACCCACGTGGAAACTAAACCATCGCAGCATCATACAACCCTCCGGCTTCCATCTCTACGTTAGGAACCCCGCCTAAGCTTTGGACCGCTCTCGTCCAGGTCAAACCCCCTGGCCCCGGGGCAGCGCTTGGAGGGAGGGCTGGTCCCTCTCCTTGCCCCCTCCATTTCTATTCTCCTTCTTCTCTGACCCCCTCTGGCCCGGGGGCATCCTTCATCCCCAGGCTCTCGTGCCCTCAGGCCTCCAGTCAGAGGCCAGCAGGAGGCGCCAGCAAGACAGATGAAAGGCAGGAAGAGCAGGGTATTCCCTCAAAATGCCCACGGCAGGGCCATCAATTTGACAGCGGCTACCGGGCCCAGTGACGTCATACCCCCTCGGGCCTCTCATCGGCAGCGTGGTGCGAGCTCCCCGCTGTGCAAAGGCCCCAGATGCGTCACCAGCTCTGTGGGCTCGATTTTAGATCAGCGTAGCCCTGTCTTTGTCAATAATCTGTTTACCACACCCTCTTTAGTTAACCCTTCCAGCGCCATCCGACTTCTCCCAGGACCCAGGCGGATGCACCCTCACTACCAGTGTTTAACTGGAGATTCTCCATTGTCTGCAAGGTTAATCAGCTGGCCAACTCTTCTACAGATCACGGGAGCTTTTCTACATCAGCGCTGACCCACAGAGCTTTCTGTGACAATGGAAATGCCCTTGATCTGCACTGTCCAACATAATAGCCACTGGCCATGTGAGCTCTTGAAATGTGACTAGTCAAACTGGGGAACGGTTTAATTTTATTCCATTTTAATTAATTTTAATTTAAATCAACACATGTGGCCACCGTATTGGACAGCCCAGGGCTAGCTGCTCACTCAGTCATCTACTGCTGGCCTGGCAGTTATTTATTTGTCCTTCAGATGACATATCTGTGTCTCATCTCTTATGGAAGCAGTTTTCCTAATTTCCAAGTTTTTGTTGGGAAATTCACCGTAGCCCCCAGAACTTACAACAACATTACCCGAAAGTTTAGACAACGCGGCGAAGCGGGCTGTGCCCTAGTAGTTGTGAGACCCTGGCCCTCCTGCAGGCGGGGATGTGGAGCAGTGTGACACAGGACCTGCTTCCTGGCGTCCCCATCTCTGCCTTGTTTCCACTGGGGAGGTGCAACAAAATTCCCCCTTTATCCAAATAGGAAGGTATTTAACAAATGGATAATAACATAGCAATAGGGAGTAAGTTCAGGGGGAGGAGGGACTTCCTGACGGGGGACAGGGGAGGGGCACCGGGCACGCCCAGGCCAGGCTCTGTCCCCTGTCCCGGAGCCTGCTGCCCGCAGGAAGCATGCAATCTGCCCTCTCCTCCACCAGGAGACCTTTCAGGGCAGACAGGCAGATGGAGCGGGGGAGGGGGTGTCTGGTTCTGGAGCTCAGTGTCAGAAAGCCTGCTTCACAGCAGACGTAGACTAAGCCTGGCACTTATCCGTGATCAGGGATTAAGACTGGTTCTCCCGTCTGCCTTACTCCTGTCTTATTTCTGAAATGGCTCAGAACGTGGAAAGGAAAGAGAGGTGTTATTTCAGGACTCCTCAAACACTTCAATTTAAGAGTCGGATCAATATTTCTGCGATGATGACTGTGCCATGTGACACGGCAGGGAGAGCTAGCAAAGGAATGATGCAGCCCCAGGAAGGGGCTCCATGAAAGGAAGTGTGTGCAGGAAATGCAGGCGCAGGACAATAAGGCGAGACTTACCATCCTGGGTCTGAATCAAACTTTGTTTTGATGGTTACTTTATCAGTTGGGTACGCAGCTCCAGGACGGAAGGCACCATGTTTTGTTCACTGTCGAATCTTCAGCACTTAGAGGTGCCTGCACATAGTAGTTGCTCAATAAACATTTTTTGGATGAATACATGAAACACGATTGCCAGTGGTAGCAACATAGACTCCTTTTACAGGTGAATACCTGAGGCCAAGGGAACTCGATGACTCAAGGAGAAACTGCCAATCCGTGGCGGACCCCAGGCTCCCAGGCTGCCACGCCACTGCTCTTTCTCCTCCTCCAGGCTGCCTCCCAACTCCAGGCTCTGGACGAATGATCTCACCTTTAAGCCAATTTATCTCACTGCTTTAGTCTCTAATTTTTCTGACTAAACAAAGCGGTTCCTCTCCCCAAACATGACTTGTTTACGCTTGTAAGGTCTGTTCACGCTGAGCGTCTGTGCACTCTTCCCACCACTGGACCAAGCAGGGCCCTTTGAATCCCCATTCAGACCTGCTCCCCTCTGAGAACTCCTTCCCGATCTACTCACCTGGCTCTGGTTGCACCGTGAAAGCTAAATATCCCTGTGAGCTGCAGTAGTGTCGCTAGAACCTTAGGCGGAAATGAAAGATATGGGTGTGGCCACCCAGCTCTCGTCTATTTATTTGCCTCGGTCCACCTCCGTGCCCTCCCAAGACACAGGGTGGGACCCAACAGCTCTGGCTGTGCTCCCGAGACCCTATCTCCCGGTCAGAAGTGACCAATCCAGGCGTGGATGGCTGACCCAACCTAAGCTTGTCGGATGTCTCTCGCAGAAACTAGAAACTTCGAGTTGAGAGACACGGAGCTCTGGGGGCGGCGGGGGGAGGGCAGTTGAGGCGAGGGTCCTGGCTGCTCACTTTCGTCCACAGCAATGCTCTAAAGAGAAATGCCACAGACGCAGCGGCCCAGCTTCCCGCAGCCTCCTGGTCCCTGTTGTTTCCGAGGCCTGGGTTTTCGCCCCTTCTTTGGATTCTCCACACCCCAGCATCCTTCCAGTATTTTCTCGCTTTTGCATTAGCCAGCGAGAGTGAGTTCCTATGAACTGCTATCAAGCTAAGACATAAGCCAGTCTCCTCGTTTTGAAGACTGGAAAACTCGAGGCCTGGAGGCAGCTGCTTTCCCTTCTTGGGCAGGTCTGTCCTCTCTTCTTGCACTAGTTGGCACCTGTCTCTTTGCCGTCTCCCTCCTTGCCTACATCCCACCACCCGCCCTGGCGCGAGCTCGCGCACAGGCCACCGTGCACTCCTCCCGGCTAAGCCTGGGCTGCCCTTGGGCACATATGCTGCACCTCACTCCGCTCCCCCACTGCCGGGCCTGTTTCTCGAGGGAGGCAGATTATACAACACGTTGCCTTTAGGGCTGTTGCCCTTGCTGTCTCCACAGCCATCCATCACCGGTCATCCTTCAAGGCCATTTGCTCACTAGCTTCCGAGCTGAGATCCAGGAACGTGAAAAGCACTATTTAAGAACAAGACTCCATCGCTGATCTGCATGCGTTTTGCCAGCCCCAAGAATTAACAGCCAAGTTCTGGGTTCCATAACCACAGACAGTAGTTGACACTCCCAGCTGGAAGATTTAGGTTTTTATTTGCAGCTCTGCTTTTTTGTAGGACTGTGGCTGAAGGACGGCATTATGTCGAGACCGCCCTCCTTTCAAGGCCACCTTCAAAGCTTCCAACTCTACCAAGGCTGGGGAGTGGGGCTCCAACACAGAAGGGAATGAAACTTCCCTCTCTGTAAAAATAATAAAATAGAATAGATTAAAATATAAACTCTGACTACCTATTTATTTTAAATTCTTCTGTGAGAAAGGTAGGATATCTGTTCATCGGATTTAATGTCTTTCAGAAACTCACTCTGAGTTTTTTTTAAGATCCCTTTTTACAATAACTGCTCCATTATATTCACAAAGATGGGTCATTTAATTTGAACTTTAAAACAGAAATAGAAAGGGAGACTTGTGGTCCCTTGGGGAGTGAAGGAGAATATTTGTTTTCAAAATTAATTCTGAAGTTTTATCATTCAAGTCTTGATTTTTAGTACCTAATGACAAGTTAGTACCTGTATATTTCCTGAGCAGTTCTGCAACAATATTTTTTAGGTATTGCACTTACGGTGTCCCCAGCTATCTTGAGGTATCCTTAAGGAGTTTAAAATCTAGGTATAGAGACAAGACATTCAGCTAAAACAATGAAATAACAACCTAAGATGGATAGATTTGCATCCCATGGAGGTCAAGAAGCAGGAGATTTTTATATAAACCTGCTTATGATTTTCAGAGACTGGTTCCCCCTCAAAAGCATGATACTGATGGAATATTCCACAATCCAAACTATGAAGCACACTTTATGAAGGCAACACATTATGCAATGACTCTAAAAACTGACATGCTTCATTAATGACGTTTTTATTTAAATCAAAGAAGAATAATTCTCAAGCCATGTTTCATAACCACATAAATAACACCATTATTCAAGGAAGTTAGAAAAGTACAGAGATGCCTTAAAAATTATTTCCTGGGCCTCCCTGGTGGCGCAGTGGTTGAGAGTCCGCCTGCCGATGCAGGGGAAACGGGTTCGTGCCCCGGTCTGGGAGGATCCCATATGCCGCGGAGCGGCTGGGCCCGTGAGCCATGGCCGCTGAGCCTGCGCGTCCGGAGCCTGTGCTCCGCAACGGGAGAGGCCACAACAGTGAGAGGCCCGCATACCGCAAAAAAAAAAAAAAAAAAAAAATTATTTCCCTGTGGGATGTCAGTGGAAAAGCCAGTTAGACGGCTTCACTCCCAGACTCACTGGCCCGGAAAGCACAAGCTCAGCCAGATGCTCACACTGTGACCCACTCAGGGTCATGTTTGCTGCCTCGTGGCAGGGGAGGCTGGCGCTGCAGATTGATTAGTTTCCATGGACGCCAGGCGTTACTTCAGAGGGCAACACGGTTGACACAAATTCAAGAGGAATGTGGAATGTGACAAAGAAGACTCCCAATCTATGTTCATTCCAGGATGGAAGAACCTGTAATGGTTAAGGACACAAACTTAGGAGTCCAGTGGCCTGAGTTGGTTTCCCAAGTCTACCACTCTTTAGCTGTGTGATCTTGGGCAAGTAACTTCTCTGCCTCAGTTTCCTCGTTTGTAACGTGCAGATAACAGAAGGTTTAACTATGAGACATGTGGTGCCTGGCACACGGTAAACACGCAATCGATGTAAGTGTTTTTTTCACTGAAGGCTATTTGAATTGTTTCGTAAAGAATACACTGGTCCACATGGGGCAGTGGTCTCTGGACTTTTTACCCCTTTTCTTCAGGACTACATCCAGTTGTATAAATCAGCTGGAGAAAAGGAAAGGTGAGGAATGACAGAGTCCGTGTGAGTATTCCCTGCATCCCCTTTACACATGACTTTTGTCCACTGGGGTTTACATTCTGTTGTCTACCCACACTACATGATCCAGGACCACACCGCCCGCAAGGTAGATAACCTCCAGGATGGAGCTAATAGACCACAGCCATTGAGTCAATGTTTTCCATCTCAAAGTATGTGTAGCCAGAGGACAAAAGTAGAGCCAGACAAAGAGAGAAGAGGGGGCAAGGGAGCCTGAGCAAGGTGAGGGAGGATGCCACCTCCCCAGTGCTTTGAGTGCTTAAATCAATCCCGTGACATCTCTCTGGCCAATGGGCCTTTTAGGAGAGTAGGTGGTGATCAGGACATTTACAGCCTGAGTGATATTTTTACCCAATTAATCCTGGTCTTCTGCTACCGGAGCCTTGTAGAAATCTACCTGGAATCTTTGTCACGTCAACCTGGAGAACGGCATCCTTCCCCACTGCTCTGAAAACCCGAGGGCAGAAGCCTTGTCTTCTTGCTTTTTCACATCTTCCCCAACCTGGCACCGTGCTTCAGACGTGCTACCACTCGGCACATAGTTTTTGACTGCTGGATCGGATCCTGAAAACCTGCAACAGAATCATCCAAATAGTTCAGCTCCACATAGGAGCCCATGCATTTGCGCCCCTTCCCTTGGAAGGGCTGGGGGACATGCTGGGGAACAAGCAGTGCACTTGGGAAGGCTCTCCAAGTGTTGGAAACCCATCAGGGGATCTGGTCTCCAAAGCCTCATACGTCACCAGCCTCTTGCTAACCACCGCCGTGCAATGGGGCCTGGATCTGATGTCATTTGACTTTGGCAGATGGCAGAGTAGTTTTGAAATTCATCCAGGTGCCTCCTCACAAGAAACGCCGGAAGGACCTTTAGTTCCTCCCAGACCCTTGTTTTTAGTGAGGCTCCAGCAAACTGCCATCACTGATAAATATAATTGGCCAGCCTGTGGATTTCAGATTGATCTTTAAAAATGAAAAAAAAAAGTTAAGTGATTATAAAAACACAGGTCTAGTCTGACTGACACAACTGAAATTTCTAGTCTTGAAATGTTCCACACTTGAACCTCAAACCATTAGGTGTCTGATTTATGAAAAGAACAAGAAATAGATTGACAACTGGATAAACCCTGTCATGGGCCAGCAAAACCAGACTATTGGCATCTTCAAAAATTTCCCCATCTATTCTTTATTATAAATCTGTATAGAATATTTGTTGGAACTTGAAATTCATTGCATACGCCCCTAATTACATTTAACTCAGGTTCTCAGGCTAATTAGTTGTGGGCTTCTCAAGTTTCATGGACCTGTAGAATTTTGGACTTTTAGGCCCCTTCCCTCATAAGCCTTTCGTCATGTAGTGAGGATGGGAGGGAGGAGCTGCCGGGCCCTGGGCCCCCTCTGCTCTGTTAGAGCCGAGATGAGTCTCCACGTGGTCCTACTCCTCTCTCCACTCTTCAGCTGGTCTTGGTTCTGCTCCCAGCTGCCATCCCTCTTTCAGTCACGGGCCACTTCTACAAGAGAACAGCATTCAGCTTGTCAGGACTGATTCCCAGAAGCAGAGGTGTTTTAGTTCATGACTAACTCACCACTTCCAAAAGGGGGGCTGCAGAAAGCTGCTTCCGTCCTCCGATGAAGTCCGTTCCCTCCCAGAGACACAGCCACACTGGGTGCCAGGCCCAGTGGTGTCTTTGGTCACACGGGGACCCACCTGGGGGAGAAGGGGGCGCTCCTAGCCATGGTGAATACTGCTCCCACCATGCCGGGCAGAGGGTAGTGCATGGTGGCAGTGCAGGGAAGTGGGGACGGTGGTCTCAGGCCAAGAGCTGGCATGTCCCCAGGGAGCAGAAGGAGTGGCTCCATTGGGGGTTCCAATGAGCTTAACAAAACAGCAAGAACCAGAGCGGACGTCATTCCACAGGCTGAGAGCAAAGGCTCCTGCAATCGTGGCCGAGAGCAGCCAGTTCACCCTGAGCTATGCAGCCCGTAGATTAAAATAACCCACGAACCCTTTCAAGCTACCTTAGTGAAAGCCAGTCATACGTTTCCAATTCAAACATAAAATGTGTGCCTAAAAAACTTTATATTACTTCACCGTAACACATTTTTGTTATCTTCATTTTACTATAATATTTACAGGCTGGAATATTTAAAAACTGATCTTTGAAACTCTCACCTGCTCTAATTTCAGCCCAAAGATTGCAGCGCAGCACATCAGCTATTTTCCTCTCCCTTGGCATAGTCTTTCTTTTTATTTTACCTTCCAACCTTGGACATGCTCTGATGACCCACTGAGCCCATGGATCAGTGTTAGCGTTGCTTCATGATTTTAGACAAAGGGTGGTCTTCATTCTGCCACGCTTCTGATACTGATGGGGCAACTGTATAAACTTAGCTTTTAAAGTACCTTCAGAAGTGTGTGTAGGCAGCATTGCAAGTCTTAACCATTGTCAAACAGTAGAACCATTTTTCATATGCTATCGGGGAGGTGACAGGGGACAATGAGAGGGTTAGCATCTTGGCACCAAAACCCGACTCTAGGGTTTGTAAAGGAGATCCATTATTTCATTTGTTTCTCAAACGTTAATGAAGTATCTACCAGCTGTCAGGCACTTTACCAGGTTCTGAGGTTACAGCAAGGAATGAGACCACTATTTCCCTTAAGAAAGTTACACTCTCACAGGGAAAAAGACCTATTATAACTTGATCGTATAAAATATCCAGTGAGTGCTTTGAGGAGCATGTAACTGGCATTATGCGACCAGGCAGAGGGGCCTCTAACTCTGTAGTGGATGAAAAAGGAGGCCCAAAAAGCTTTGTGGAGGAGCTGATGCTTGAGCTGAGCAGGCAAGGATGAGGAAGAGTTAAATGGTGGTTTTGGGGGGCGGGGTGAGGTGTCAGTATAGAGAGGAGAAAGGAAAGAACATTCCAGGCAAGAGAGAGGGCATGCACAATGACAGAGAAGCCAAAAATAGCATGAAAATGCAAGAAACTAGATAAATCATCAGTGCTGTTGAGGTTGAAACTATGGGACACATAGTGTGAAGGATGAAGCTGGAGAGGCAGGACACCCCCTGGGCGTCAGTGATGGGCTTTGAGATGTCACAGCAGTTGGTTAATATATCCTGTTTTGTGGCTATGTGGAGTATGGATTTAGAGACGATGAGATGGGAAGAAAGGAGGCCAGTTAGAACCTCAGAAAGAGATGGTGAGACCCTCAACCAATGACAGCAAAGCTGGAAAGGCTGTGATGAATTCGAGAAATGTTTAGGCATTAGGATCGACATGGCCAGATTAGAATTAACATGGGATGGGGGATAGTAAAGAAAAAAGAAATGGTAAGAATAACTTGAGGGACTGGTTGAAATCACCAACTAAAAGAGATTAGAATAAAGGAGAAATGTTCATCCTGTGTGTGCGATGAGAGCTGACATCAGGTGTGATGTTCAGGTGACAGTGTGCATTGGGCATTTTACTATCCAAGTCTAGATTTCAGGGAACAGGTATGGACTAGAGGTACAGTTTAGGAGACATCCACATACATGTGGTTCAAAAAATGCAAGTAGAGCCCAGGCAGAGTCCACTAGAGTTGTTAGAATCAAAGTCGTGGACTTAGGAGCCCCAACATTTAAACAGAAAGCGGAAGATGAACAGCCCATGAAGAAGCAGAGAAGGACTGATTAGAAAGGTAAGGAAGACTAAGACAGCAGGGCATTCACAGGAGCTAAAGGAGCAGGAAGTTTCAGGAAGGAGGAGGCATCTCCAGGGTCAAAATCAGCAGCTCCGTACTTGTGAATCAGGGACTAATCTGTGTCCTTTGGGTTTGACAAATTGGTGCACGTTTGTTTGCCATAATAAGAGCAGCTTCAGTGGAGGCAAGGCTGGGAGCATTGAGGAGTGGGCCAGAGCCTGACAGCAATAGGTCGAGGGGAGTAGTTGATGAAGAAATGGAAATGATTGATTTAATTGATTATTTCAAGAAGTTAGCTTGAGAAGCAGGGGAGTGCAGATTGAGGGTGTCTAAGGAGGGATTTGGGGATGGAAGAAGCTTGAATATATTCATTGATTGAGGATAGTTGTTAAAGTAGAGAAAGATTCAGAATATAGAAAGGAGAGGGTATGATAGATAGAGGACACGGAAGAAGCAGAAAGGGGTAGAGTTAAGTGCAGAAATAAAGAGGTGACCTTCAAAACTAGAGGCTCTATGACTGGAAGAAGGAAGATATGAATGGGTCTGGAGGTGGATAAATTTTCAGGTAGGGGGAGGAAAGGTGAAAAGATCACAGGGGCTGTTTATCATGTCTGTAGCTGCCAAATGTCTTTTGGTCACCCCTCTTGTATTGGAGGATTTCCCATATGTTGAATCCTGCCTCCACAAGGTAGAAACCAGAACTCACTCTCCTGGCATCCCTTGCTGCTGAGAGGCAGGCATGTGAATCCAGCTCCCACGGGTCAGATGCTTCTGCACGAGGTGTTGACTTGGAAGGGAGCAGCGTCAGGAGGTAGGTACACGCAGACTCCGTATTTTGGCAAATGAAGTGGAGAAGTGTTTATCTCTTCAAGCACAGTAGGAACAGAACTTCCGGCTTTCAGCTGTGATCATCATCAGTGCATGGTGCGAGCTAAGGTTTGGATTCCGACAGTGGTGTTTACTCTAACAGCCCCCATGGCATGGTTGGGGCCAAATAGCTTCCAAGGGCTCTCAGATCCTTCCGGAGATTCTCTGAACTGCAAAGTAACTTCTAACAAACATGCCATTCAACCAGCGGATTGGATTCCATTGTTTGTAACAAAGAACCCTGACTGATGCAGCCAACATGTCTAAAAGCATCAGTTTTCTCAAGACAGGAGGCAGGTCATCTGCTGAAATTGAGAGACGGGGGCCTGAAGAGTATGATTATGATAGTACTCTTAGAGTAGTTCATGGAACAGCGGGAGAGGAAGCTGACCCAAGACGAGCGGCAGACTTAAGGTCCAGCTGAAGTTAGAGCCAGGAGTCTAGGTAGCCCTTATCCTCATCACTGTGGGATTTTCCTTTTCCAGCAAAATGAGGGAGGAGTAAGGGACTGGAAAGTGGTGGTGAGAAATCAGCGAAGGAGGACTATGCTGGGGAGAGAAGAAGGAAGGGGCTGCGGGTAGCTGATAAGCCGATAAAATGAAAGGAATCAGGGAATAAAGGTTCCTTTGAGCTAAAAGAGCAGTGCGGTGTGAGTTCATGAGAAAATTGGGAGAACAGCAGGCTGTGGCCAGAAATTGCTATGTTCAAATACCAAATTAAGAGGTACAGAAGATCCAGGCTGGGGAAAGAGCCAAAGGAGGAGAGGATGTCTTCGGAAGTAAAGAGACCCAGGAAAAGCTGAGCTATGCGGTGGGATGGATCCTCTATCTAGGTAGACGGTGAAATTTTCCGGGTCGCTGGCAGGAATGGGCGTGGAGGGGAAGACTTCGTAACAGGTCGCAAAGTCTGTGAGTGAGGGGCAACGCCTGGGAGGTGAGTAGGTGACAGTGGTGAAAGGGATGAGGTGGGACAGCTTCATGAAACAGTCTGACACCGTGGCATGAGCTTTAATGCAAGAAACATAATAGGTTTGAAACAGCAGTTGTGGGTGAACATATTTTGAAAGGATACACAGCCAGAACGGACACTTGTGAAACCCAGTGTGGCCATAAATAAGGAAATGGACCAGGCCAGAGTGAAGGTGGTGGTAAGTTTCCATTGTCCTTCATTTGCTAAATGACGATTACCAGAAGAGATGAGATGTCGTGAGCAATAACTGACCTCAAATTTCAAAGGTCCTCATTTGCCCAAGGTATCTCTAGTACGTCAGACTCCTTCAGCTATTTGAGGAGGTTCCCACATACCCCCAAGCTTTCTTGGGTTCAGGCTAATCACCCCCCAATTCCTTTAACTGTACTTAACGTATCCATTCTTCCCCGGAAAAGCTACACGTGTCCATGATTGATGACACCTTTAACGGTGGCACTCAAATTCAAACGAAATTTCCCAAAGGCAACCTGACCGAAGGAGGATACGGTGAGATTGTCAACCTTTCCTTCCAACAGCCTGAAACTGAGCCAAAAGGAAAACCCGGACTTCATTTCCTGTGACACGCCCTCTTCTCTCCATGCCCTTCACATGCACTTGAGCCTGAACAAAAATGTGCTGCTTGATGACAAGTGAGGAGAACAATATGAATAATGATAACGGGGGAGATGACAAGGCTCAAGGCAGCCCATGGATGACAGCACTGCATGACCCAGCACCAGGCCTCCTGAGGAAGGGAACCCACAGGTTTGGATTTGTTTGCTTATTTAACCTGAACCTTACACACAGAACACAGACTATGTGCCTTGCTCAGGGACCTGCTATCCTAATGCCAATTTACTTCCTGGCTTGAGTCAGAGGTGCAAGCAAGCTGAGAGCATTACTGTGGCTCCCAGAGATGCCCACTTATCCCTGCATAGTGGCTGACAGACTGGGGAACTGGGACTCAGAGAAAAGGCACAACAGAAAGAAGTACTCAACATCCTGTTCAGCACTCTGCTGTTTGTTAAATTAAACCCTTAGGCTTAATGAAAAATAAAGCCTATAAGAAATGTGCTCTGAATTCACTTACAGTTACAAGCTGAGCTTTGTTTGATATGGAATTATCACCTCTTTTCTGAAAAACAACTGACATTATCAAGTGTCAGACATAGTCTCATGGTCAGAATACCAGCTAAAGCAAAGTAAATCAAAGTTAATAATAAACAGGAGGAAACACAGTTTGGGGAATGTAAGGTTCAGGGCTGCAGGATCTGGTTTGGGGTCATTCCTCTGTAGTGTCTCTACTAGTTAATGTTAAACATGGTAAAAATGAAATTAATGAGAGATTGTGAAGTAATAAGGAGTATTCATAGCATTGAAAAGTAGAGGAAACAGCAAATAAATTAATTATAAATATTGAAAAGCACATAAAATATTAGACAAGAAGTCCTCAAATGTTACAAAGTAAATGAAACTGGAGACAAGATATCCACAGGGGCTGGAGAGGGAGGGAGGTGGCTTATGCAGAGATCATTAGACTGAGATCTGAATTCTAGTCTTTAACATTCCCTAAGTTGGCATGGGCAAGTGAGAGGAAGGAAGAGAGGGAGGGAGGGGAGGGGGGGAGGGAGAAAGAGAGAGTGAGAGAGAGAAACAAAGAAAGAAAAAGAAAGAAAGAAAGAAAGGAAGGAAGGAAGGAAGAGAGAGAAAGAGAGAGAGAAGGAAAGAAGGAAGGAAGGAAGGAAGGGAGAAAGAATGAGAGAAAGAGAGAAAGAAAAGAAAGAAAGAAAAGAAAAGGAAGAAAAGGTTCTTGTAGGTAGTGTCACCAGTGGTTTATCCCAGTCCAGGGGTTGTCCAGACACTCCACATGAGACATCTACAGAAACAAGCTAATGCAGGAAACAGCGGAATAAATTCCTATACAACTCTGAGCTTTCCTGGGCAAGCTGTCCATGTTCTAGAGAGTTCTGTGCTGGACTGTGTGGTACACTGTAACAGTAATGGTCCCAGTGAGTCACACTTCCTACAATCTGTGCAGTGCAGCCCCTCTTATATTGACTCTGGAGGTGGCCTTGGGTTTGCCTCAGCCAGCAGGACACGAGCACATGTGCTGTGACACACCGGGCCGTGTGCTCTTGGAATGCTTCTGCTGCCAGTGGAGAAATCCGCCTGGACCCCATGAGAGTCAAAGGCCACATGCCTGCCCCAGGGTCCAGCTGCCCCGCAAGAACAAGCCCAGGCAAGACCAGCAGGATAACCCTCCTGGCAACCCACGGACCCATGAGCAATGTTAAAGGTTATTGTTTAAAGTCACTAAGTTTTTGGTGTTTGTTATGCAGCAAGAGATAACTGATACAAGCTGGAAAGGTCAGACCAGAGGACTAAAACTTTCTAATTAAGAAAACCTTCATAAAATCCTATTATGTGTTCAGCCTCACTGACAACCCCAAGTGCCTCTGTGACTGCCCCACGAATTCCCACCATCCCCTATGACTAAGCTACCGGAAGGAAGAAGGAATGTACGATGAGTTCTCTGATAACCATCAGAGTTTCCAGAGTCTCCCAGGTTGATGTAATCTGTCTTCTCATGAATGCTCACACACCTTTATCTCTGTGACCTTTGTAGTATTTATATTTTCAACCTCGTTATTAAAATTATTTTAGTTGTTTTTATTCATGACATCTCCCCCTCTTAGGTATTTGCTCGTGGCCATCAGGGACTGTTTCTTTCATTACCCCCCCGCCCCCAAAGACACGGGTTTACTAAATGTTTGACAAGCCAGCAGATGCAATCATTCATTTCCTTTTCATTTTAGCAATGGAAATTCCCATCTGTAGGTTTTCACATGCTATTTGAGAAGAGAGGGAAAAGCAGGAAGAGAAGGTGAGGTCACATGTGGCTTCTCTTCTTAATGCAAATATCCTAGAAGCAGCTCCCTCAGCTCCGTCTACTTTTTTTGCCCTACCAACAGAAAGTTTCATTATACAAATATATAACTCTTAGGAGATACTATGAGGAGTTTAATAAAACAGAATTCCATCCCAACTACAATATTAAGTTGGATCAAGATGAAAACTAAAAAAAAAACATTCTCTAGCGAACATTGCCAGACTACACTAAGAGCTCCATCAAGGGAATCTACATTCTTTGCCTTGATCTGTGTACTCAGAAATCCATGTTTTGTGTTGGTCCTTCATTAGGCACGAGGGAGATAAAATACATAAAATGCACGAGTCTATCTGAAGGAATTTATAATCTAGTTGGAGAACCAACAGTAATGAAACAGTTGAATAAACTCAAGATGGTGCATTCCTAAAATTGCAAGACTGATCATGTAAATAATCATCCTTCTGGGTCAGAAAATGCTATGTATTTCAAAACAATAGTTGCTCACATGTGTGCCATTCACATCATAGGGATAAAAGATTTACATCATTGCACATAATGAATAATAATTTGAAAAATAATGAAGCATTAAGGGAAAATTTAAAAAAGGCATCTGATTCTGAGGCAGGATAATAATATAATCCCCGTGAGATTATCCCCTCCTTTCATACAGACTAGCGTCTCAGGTCAGAACATTCAAGTTACATGAGCCATTCCTGGGGTTAAGATAATTCCTCAAAACACATTGATAAGTTCTTAGGCTGCAAAGCTACTTAACCTTAATTTCCAAAAATAAGCTTACCCAGACTCTTCAGGGAGGCACTGATTCTCTCTGGGCAAGCCCAAATTTAGATTGCTTCAGCTCGTCAACAAACATGTGTTCAGTATCTACTCTATATCACAGCCTGGGCTAGGCTTGGGGGCTGCAAAGATAATGAGACAAAGCTCCAGCCATCCTATGCACGCAGGGAGAATGACAGGGTGACAGAGGCTGTAGGGTGTGGGGAAAAGGGCCTTGGACTAGGTGTGGGAGGACCCGAGTCCCAGCCCTGGTCCACTACTGCCCAAGCTAATGTATAAACCAGGCAAATCATGGAATTGCCCTGAACCCAAGTGTCCCCATTTGTCACTTAAGATCCAAAGGCCTATCTCACCAAACATGTTGGGAGGACTGAAGGAAATCATAGCTTGAAAGTGCTTTGAAATGTTGATCTGTACAGATTTACGGTGTCATGACGATATAGCGCACACTCGGAGGACTAGAAACCATTTCTATCTGACATTAAGTGTCATCTCTTTAGTGACATATGTTACTTCCTTGGGGTCTAACTAGGAAATGTTATTTAAAGGAAAAAACAGTAGGATTTGAGTCTTTTGTTTCCCAGGCATTTGATTAGACTTGTTTTTCAGCCAGTTTGGGACAGCTGCTCACCACACAGCAAAACTAGCAATAAAATTCATGCTTTCAAGCCCAGTATTGACCAGAAATTCCTCCTCTTCCATTAAAGACTCAAAAGTAATTTCTGGATGCTGGATGCGTTCTTCCCCCTCTCATGTGTGAACCCCTCCCCTGCTAGGAAGGAGTACAGATTTGAGGCTCCACAGGAAGCACCAATGGGAAGCAAAGCTCACTTAGGAAATCAGCTGAGTCATGTAGACATTTAAAAAAAATCACCTCCACTCTCCTTATTCTTCTGGCGTTGATTCCTCTGTTCTTCTTCTTACGTCTCCTCCTCTGGGCAGAATTTGACCCAAGGAAACACTCAGAATTGATTGGTGGTTCCATCAGTACCTGCTTATTGCACTGAAGAAAGACGGAGGGTCACAGCCTCAGGTCCGCCTTCTCCAGAGGGGCTGAAAAGCTCGATGTGGCACCTGCAAGTCTCCTTCTGCAAGTGCTGTGAGCACGGCCAGCAGAGCCCAGAGGGGAGACCTGTGCCCCACAGCTGGCCTCGAGCTGGTGCAGCCCCGAAGAGGCTCCTGTCTGCCACTTCATCACCAGACAGAGGTGCTTATGTGGGAAGAGAAACACAGGGGATGGTTCCCTTCCTTCTTACTCCTGAACTCAGTAAGGTCAATGATCTGGTTCATTTATTATAGTATAATAACTCTGTAAAGACTGTATGTCAGAAACTCTTTGTTTTAATTCTGTTTTCACCACTAAAGCTCTGTTAGGGTTAACCTTGCTTTCCCCCCATTTTTTTCAGCTGCAAAATGAGGTCCAGATAACGTCCAAATTCCTTCCAGCCCTAAACAGCGTATATGATGAACCATCCTTTAGTGAGAACAGAGCTGCAGCACGCACTCCCATTGACGGTTCCCAGTGTGGCTACATAAACTCTATGAATAGACTCCTTTCTCCAAAGGGAGTCTGTCCTCTTTCATATTCCCTATTTATAAAGCATGACCTGTCATCTCTTGGCCATAACCTTCCATTACACTGGATGCTACACAGATGTCCTTGTTAAAATGCTGACCTGCCAATAACATCAACTCTCCATTTCAAACTTAAACAATGGCATTCACCGTTGAGGCCATAAACTGGCTCTTCTTTAAACATACACTTAGGGGAAGAGGCATAGTATCTTACTTTACCCCAGGGTAAGGCTCTCCTTGCTGTTAAAGAAGAGTCTTTAGGCAAACAGGGTATAATGGGGGAGATGGCCCTAGACGGCAGAACTAAAGAGCTATCCCCAGCAAAGGCAAGGACGCCTGGAGCCAGGAGCCTAGGTGGGAGCCTTTGGGCCAGAGTGCGAAGCCCTGTCCTCAACTAAAAGGCCAGAGGGAACATCTGGGTTTCACAACCAGGAAGCAGTGAATGGAAGGAAAGAAGCAAAACTCAGGCCTACTGAGCGGCAGCGACGAGCCAGACACTGCATTTATGAAATGAGAGGCTGTCCATCCCCAGACAAGGTTGTGGGACTAACTTCAAGACCAGAACCAAGAAGGTGAACATCTAGTTTTATGCTTATTTTAGTCAAGTCTAGGGGCTGCTGTTACTACTCCTTCAATATCCCCCTTAACCAATTAACTGTGTTCCCACATATTTTAGTGGTTCTCACCCTTGGCCACACCTTAGGACCTCCTAGGATGTGCTGGAAAAATGTTGATGTCTGTGCTCCATCCCATCCCCATCAGAAGAACCCCTTGGGGGAGGGGACAAAGGGGCAAACTTTAAACCTCCCTTAGGTTATTTTAATATGTGCTTGAGAACTACTTCTGGGATCCCCGGCAGTAAAGCTTTATAAAACTAAAATGAATCTGTGTAATTTTTGAAAAGATGGCATGTAAGAAAGAGGTTAGGAAATCAAAACCTGATTCTGAATCTGGTCCAAGATTAAGAGATGAGACTTTGGTTTTATTTGCATTAGGAGACCTACTCCAAGCTGCCTGGGAAGATCCAAGGATGCCAGGATGCTAGCAACGGCTTTTACAGAAACACAAGAAATGAGGAACAGCTTGTCACCAGCCCATAGCGTGGGTCTGGAGGAAACAATTCCATAAAGGTCATTCAGCAGAAACATCAAAAGTTAGAGTAATCTAATTAATTTAAAAATAATGTAAAGACCAATAATTTATCTTGATATTCATGAAGATGAAAAAATAAAAGCCACAGAGAGTCATAAAGGAATGAAAATCGTTCAAAATCAAATCTAACTGCTGGCAAAAAACTGAAGACAAAGTAGCCCTTCAATACGTTAAAAAAAAAATTGACGACTAAGATTTATTTTGAGAGTTGGTCAATTTTTAGTAAAATTTAAATTTCTTAGTCTTTTTCTCTCACATCTACTTCACGGTCACTGAGGGACAAATGTATAGCTTACTTCTTGGAGAATTAAAAGCATGGCTGGACTTTCTGTTACTGATGATAAAGTATGACAGGAAAAACATTATTGGTGTTTATGCTATTTTCTAAAGAAAACATCTGAAGGTAATTTTCATTTTCTATAAAGCACACTTATGAAAAGTGGTCTTCTTGGTCTTCCAGGCAGCACTGGGGCTGCTGTATCTCACAGCTGGGGGGTGACCTATGCTTTGTCGCCTCTGCTCGGCGCCCCTCCAGCTGCACAGAGCCGGCCGCGTGGCTGTACATGGCAGCCTACAAGCAGGGATCTTAAGCAAAATTCTAAAAGGAATGCCACGGAACGTGTTCATCAAAACGTAGGCCATCTGCTTCATGGTATCCATTACTACGAATAAATGACTACTTTTTAAAAATTAGTGTGAAGTAAATAGATATTTAGCTCTTCTCTTGGAACACTGCCCTGGATGGGCATCGGGAACTCCTGAACACTCCCTTCATAGGGGTCTGTGACTCGCCTGTGGCCAGCAAGCAGGAGAGGCTCAGCCCCAGGCCCCTGCCAAGGCCCGGTGGCCCAGACCTCACACTCGACAGGGGCACTGCCGGCATGTGAAGGCGGCAACCCTCCCACAACTCATCCTGGATCACGGGGTGGGGACATGCTTTCTTCTGAGGGCATGGGCCCAAAGGGAGGGAAAATAATTGAGGGCCTCATAATTAAGTAACAGAGGCAGTGTTGTTTTTAGAGCCATAGACAACATTTTAACTGTCTGCTTTTGAAATTAACGAAAAAATATATTTTCTGTATCAGATTATGCCAATGGAAAGGGGAAATAATGGGTGATGGGAGAGAAAGAGCAGAAAGGGAAGGTGGTAGCGGAGAGGGGGACAAGGAGGAGAAGAGATATCTTACCAATACAGGAGCGAGGTCCAGGGCAAGGAGGATGTGGAGGAGGCGGCAGAGAAAAGGAAAGACACAGCGGGCTCCTAACGGAGAGAAGGAGGCAGTGTAAAGCCTGTGCCTCAGGCGGGCTGTTAACATCCATTCAACCAACGTGTACTGCGTGCCTGTCGTGTGCCTGGGTGTCAGGTAGGATTCAAACTTGCCTGGGATCAGTCCTGGCATCACGTTTATGATTTCAAAGAGGCACAGAACATACACACAGCTACTGTACAAGGCAGTGCTACCCCGAGGACGACAGCAGGGCCCGGCTGTCTGCTCCCTGTGGGTCCCAGTGTCACCACGGGCCCGGCACCCAGCAGGTATTCATTAAATGCTTCTCGGATGTGTCAAATGCTAACTTCGTAGTTCTTCAACGGCTCCACCATACAGTGGTAGGGTTCACTCGGAGTTGGCCACAGCAGTTAGCCCTGGGGGCAAATGACACTCCGGCCAGAAACACCCTACAGGCCATTCATTTAATAAGCAATGGGAACCAAAACCAACCAGAAATTCTTCCCTGATAGGATCCCTAGAATAGTTCTTAAATAGCTCCTCAGGAGTCCTGACCTCTGCCCCCAAGTTCCACCTTTGAGTATCTTCCGAGGTCTGGAGAGGCTAGAAATGGGTTTCATTTCTGAAGGAGCAAGTCAGGTGGGCTGCGTAGACGAGCTCCACACTCGCTGTTTACAGCCTCTCTCCCGGACACCTGCGACCTGGGCGTCCCCAAAGCAGGCTGTCTGCTTCACACATTCTGAACGTTCCTCTAGACGTAAAATGCCCTCCAGCGTTTCCGCTCTGCGTCTGCTGAACTGTCCTCCCAGATTTCCTTCTCGGTCCGCACCAGCTCCACCCCCGTGCAACACCCCGACCTGGCCTGGCCGCAGTCCACGGCCTTCCTTTACCCTCTTTCTTTCTCGCCGCGTTTCTTTCATTTTCTCCCCCCTCTCCGCTGTCTTCATCTTTTCCAGCCTTTCTCCTCCTTGGTCCTGGCTTCCTACGAAGCCACACCCGTACTGACAAGCGCCGGAGAGTTTGATAATTTACTTCAGGTCAACGAAAGGGAAAGAAAAAAAAAAAGTGAGCTCCAGCGACGCCGGAGCAGAAGCTCAGCCCGTGCAGCTGAGAAGGTCCCGCCCGCCTGCCTGGGCCCCACCTGCCAGGACTCCCGGCGCCTGGCCGGGACCCGCCGCGGCCCGCGGGACACGCGTGGAGGGATGAGCCCCGGCGGCCGCAGGTGCGGGCGGCCCGGGCGGGCCTGGACCAAGGGCGGGGCGGGCGGGGACGTGCTCGGCCCACACCTTGCCCTCCCACGCGCCCGACGGCCCCGGGCGGCCCAGCCCCGCATAGTCTGGAGGCGGCAGGGAAGGGCCGGGAGGAGCCAGCGAGCGCGGGGATTCCCGCGGGTCAGGGTCCCGCCGGCCGGCCCCACGCTCCTCCGCCCGGCGGGCTCAGGTGCGGGCGGAGCGGTGTCCGGTGTCGGGTGTCCGGTGTCGCAGCAACGGCGGGAGAGCCGCGGCGCTGAGGGCCGGGCCGGTGGTCGTGGTGAGGGGCGCGCGGGGCCGCGGGGCGCGCGGGCAGCCCCGGCTCCGGGCCGGGTCCCCGAGGGGCGCGCGCGGGGCTGCCCGGGAGGGAGCGCGCGAGCGTCGGGGTGGGGTCGCGTGGGGGTCGCGGGCGGGGGAGGACGGCCTGCCGGGCGCGCGCGGGCCGGGCGGCGGGGGCGCTTTCCTCCTTGGAGGGCGCCGGGGGCGCGGGGGCAAGGCGCGGGGCCCTGGGTGGGCGCGCCGTCCCCGGAAGACGGGCCCGGACGGTGGCCGCAGGCGGCCCGGCGGTGACCTTCCCCCGCCCTCGGGCTCGCCGGGCGCCCCCGGGGTGTCGTGAGGGGCGGCGGCGAGTCACTGTGCAGGTTCGCTCAGAGTCGTCTTTCCCCCGCAGGAGTCACAGGAAGGAGGCAGGCGAGCTCCCCTCTTTCTAAACTTAGTCCCTGCTCGCCTCCTAAAGGGCTTTGTTTGACTTCCTGCTTAATAGAAACAACGACTTGGATACAGTTTTTTGTTTTTGTTTTTGTTTTTTTTTGAGTGAAGAAGTAAGTGGAAGGCGTATGCGGGCGTAGATCTGGCATGAGTGGAGTTGCTGGGTAAATCCGGGTACAGTGATTTAAAATTTCTGAAGAGCGGTGGATATTTACAAAATTTACCAAATTTCTGTCACTCCTGGCAATTGATTTTATCCTCAAAGATAGCCCTTGTGCAGATAGATTAATAACATAAAGTTGAGTAAGATAACTGAAAGTCTGAAAACAGAGCTGGCTGTTTTAAAAGAATTAGGATTCAAACTATATTCTTACCATTGAAGTGATACCGTTTTTTATTGATTTTTATTATCACGCTATTTTTATTATTGATTTGGCTGTACTGGCATTTTGGGTAAGGTCTCAGAGTCGTTAAAAATACAACTTAAAAAAATAGGACAGCGGCTCTGGAAACTGTGAGAGCTAGGCCACATCTCTGGGCATCCTGAAAGACAACTGTGACTCCTTAGAAATTTATTTTTGGAAAAAGTAGCAGATGTGGACTTGTTGCTTGTCATCTCTGTCTTTTAAGAAAAGTGTTGTACGAGAAGAAAACCGAGTTAGCCGAGCTTTCCTTTTCACTGGATCTTGCGTAAGTGGAAGGCTGCTGCCCTCAGTGTGTTAGACACGGAAAGTCACGCCTGTTTGAATCAGTAGCAGCACTGATTGTCCG
Organism: Mesoplodon mirus; assembly: GCF_964341445.2. Lineage (NCBI taxonomy): Eukaryota > Metazoa > Chordata > Mammalia > Artiodactyla > Ziphiidae > Mesoplodon > Mesoplodon mirus. The sequence continues at coordinate 7,415,911 of NC_138996.1, forward strand.
GGGCAAAGTGGGGAAACCCTGGTCAGTTAATTTCCTCGTTTCTGCTTCCTCTACCCCGGCTCCACTTGTCTCCGTAACTCCCCGCTAGATTATAGGGCCTAGACCTGAGATTACAAAGAGTCACAATTCAGGCTCATTTCGCGGCGAGGAAACTCACTACAGGGAAGTGAAGTGACAGCCCAGAGACACACAGCCCGCAAGGCAGAGCTGGCCGTCCCGTAAGCGGCCTGAGCTGTATTTGAGGAAGGCGTTCGTTCACACCACTGGGAGTCCACAGCCTCAGCGTGGCAGGCAGCGCATATTATTCAGCAGCCTCGCCCCACAAGAGTGTTGTCAGCTGGGTCCCCAAGTTTTCTCTGAGGACGGAGGGAAGCCAGTGTCTTTCCCTTAAGGTCCACTAGTTATCTTTAATGCCAGAAAAACCCATGTTTGCTACAAAAGGCGAAACAGCACAAAATGGAAGCCGTGAGCGCTTGACCGTGTCATCCCCGAGGTGCAGAGCGGCCCTGCACCCCTCGGTCCGCCCATGCTGCTGCCAGGGACAGCGGAGGGGGAGCCAAGGAGACTGAGTGCCCGGTGAATGCCGTGGGCAGCAGCATCCACGCCTGGGCCGGCATGGCGGTCATTTCCCGCTGTCCTTCCTGGCGTGGCGGCTTTTCAATACCTGGCCTCCCCCGAGCTCACCTGCAGCTGCGGGGGTGAGGCTTCTGTCCCCGAGAGGGACCCTGCCTCATGCGCTTTCAGTTCAGCGTTTCCGCTCTCGCGAGAACTTGCTGGTTTTCATTCTAAAACTTCTCCAGTTGTACCGCATCCCGATGATGCTCTGATTCTGGGCTCACAGACTCTGCTGCATTGACTTGGAGCCAGACCGCCCGGCGTACCCCTTTCCATCTTGTATAAAATGGGGATAGTGAGGGACTGAACTCCAAGATTATGGCGAAGATTCATTAGTTACTGCATGTCAAGCGCTCAAGGTAGTGGCTGCGCGGCAGGTGTCAGCACTTGTGACCAGGAGCGCTCTGGGTGGGGAAGTGGGGGGGGATTTGGCCCTTTCAGGGTTTTCGTTTTTAGGCTCAACCCACACTGTCCCTGTTGCTGGGAGTCACCCAATTCAAACTGGGAAACAGAGTGGAAGCCTCCAGCTTCACTGGGCTGTTCCCCTCCCCATGTTTAATTTCTGTGGAAGTCAACCCCTGCTCAAGGAATGTGCCAGCATAAGGACATTTACCGGAATGTCAAGGACTCATTCACTTTGGTTTCTTACCACTTGGTCTCGGAGCACCGGAGTCCAGTGAGCTGAGGACCTGCATTCTTCCTGCGGTTCTGACACATACAGAAAAGAGCTCAGCCTCGGGAAACCTCCCTTTAGTGTGGATTTAGTTGGCCCACCCCTGGAGAAGCTGTGAGACCCAAGAGTCAAGAAAGCATCGCAGAACTTCAGTACTGTGGCCGTTACAGCCTTTGAAGATCACCTCAAAGCAAAATACAAAGCTAGCCAGGGAGCCTGGGGTGGGCATGGCTGACTGAGTTATAGTCAGACGGTGCCTTTAATTTAAATTTTCTCTTAACGTTGTGTTCCATTTGAGTTTTGGTAGTTGAATGCCGCAGATTGTAGGATGCAGTTAGCGGGAGTCGTGGTAGCCTCAATAAAGGTCCCTGCTACACAATGACTCGTTAGTGAATCGAACTATGTGTTGTGTATGCAAACCACTCTGGGTACCCTGGCTCTTGGGCTGTTGCTCATGCTTGTCTCGGAAGACTGGTGTAAATGGAGAAACAGATGCCTGAGGAGGAGTATGAAAAGGTGAAGCTGCAGGGGCCTCCCAGGGGTGAGAGGAGCATCACAGTCTGTCTGGAGAAGGACCAGGTGATGGAACTGGGAGAGCCATGGTGTGGCTAAGTGACTAGTCTGAGGTTTAAGAGCGTTTGAACTTAGTTTGGAGAAAAAGATATTTGAGAGGGCGTGGCTAGGTGGTGGGATCATTGAGGCACTGTAAGCACAAAAGGATTCATCAGTTTCTTAGACCATAGGTGATCCTGGAAAGTCAAAATAAGTAAGCTTTTCTTGTGTATCCTATTACACTGGAACCAAATAAACGTCTTTTTTTTTTTCAGAATGGAAATCTATACATTATTTCCTTCTGATTACAAAAATATGAAGGTTTGGTATATTTTTTAAAATAGACCAAATAGAAACGTGTGAAGTAGAATGAAACCGCAGTGGGGTAGGCACCCCCATGAAACAACCTGTGTGCTTAGGTCCAAGGTTCCTTCCTCTGAGAAACTCTCTTACAGAGCCAGGACCCTTTGTGATGAGCCTGGTCCCCTCCACTCCCCCAGTTTATCTGGTCTGTAAATTTAGACCCTATTAAATTAGGTTATCTGGAAGAGGTACACCTAAAACCTGGTGACCTTCCAAAATGTACATGAATGTTCTCTCCTGCACCTGCACATGAAGATGAAAGTACATAATTGTGTTTATTTAGTGCTACTTTTAAGGAGAAATGGGAAAATGGCACTGTGGTCTAATTTTTATTTCTTCTTTTTCCTTCCTTGAGCATGGTTTAGGTTTGGTTTGGGTTTGGGTGGGTAATTCTGAGAAATCTCAAAAACGGTATTTCCTTTTGAAATAACTTCTTTTAATTTTTCCCTGTGCCTTTGTCTCTTTAACTCTGTTCTTAGCCATGGACGTAGTGGTTTGTTGGGCTCTGAGGTAATAGTGTGTTTGCTTAGTTGGGAGAAGGCCAAACCTCTGTTAATTTTTTTGTTTCCCTGAGATTGACCTGTAAAAAGTTAGGGTTTGTTTTGTTTTGTTTTGTTTTTTGATAAAGTATCTTTGGAAATTACAGGATACAGGTTACACAAACTCTTAACAAAGCTTGCTTCAGCTTTCTTGTGAAATGAAAAGCGATACTGTATTTCCTCCAAGCTTTATTCCTAAGCCTGTCCTGGCCCCATGTCTGCACATTTTAACACTTTTTAACACGCCCTGCATTTTGGCTGTTGCTCTTTGCAGGTTCACGAGTGGCGTTTTGGACAGGATGCTTGGTGCCGGGAACCCAGAGCCAGTTTGTTGAATTACTGTCCCAGCCCCTCAAGTCTTGGGGAAGGTCTGCGGGTGCCTCCCAGGGCCAGCCCAGGTGAAGGCAGCCCTGGAAGCCATTTTCAAGAACTTTTGCCACAGGTGTAAAAGACTCCAGCCTTGCAAAGATGCTGAAACAGATACTGTCAGAGATGTACATAGATCCTGATCTGCTGGCAGAGCTCAGCGAAGAACAGAAACAGATCCTGTTCTTCAAGATGAGGGAGGAGCAGGTCCGCCGATGGAAAGAAAGAGAAGCAGCAATGGAAAAACAGGAGTCCTTGCCAGTGAAACCCAGACCAAAGAAAGGTAAGCGGAGCCCGCCTTGCCTGGGAGCCTGCACATGGGATGCCTCCCCACTCGTTCCCACGTTTCACACCAGTCAGAAGCAAGCCAGGTGCGAGGTCCAATTTGGCAGTTGGACCCTCAGTGTTACTGAGATTTTAATGGTGCAGTTTATTGACTTGAAGTCTCCATGCTCGTGCATGTACACACACACACACACACACACACACACATGCACACACATGGCAATTACCCTGGAGTTGTGAGGCCAAAAGCAGATCTCTTACTCGAAACCAGACTGATCTTAAGCTGCAGTAAAAAGTCACCCGTGGAGCTGGACTTGAGGGGAATTGAGGAAGAGTTCTATCCCCTTATTGTCACAGACAACTAATATTCTGCTACCAGCATACAAAGTCTTTGTGTCAAAATCTTTGTAGCAATGCTGTTTGCATTTCCTAGATTCTAAGAGATATTTCTTTGAGTTTTCTTTTTTAGGGAAATTCACTCTTAAAATGCAAATACTACTAACAGGAAAAAAGTCATAATACTAATTTCTTAGTGTGAGATTATTTTTCAGACGTACTACGTCTTCCTGACTCAAGGAATCCCTGGTAACTTGAGAAGGCCTTTTGGGACCATGGGTGAGGAGGAATTCCTTGTACATCAGGCTTAAAGCATATACACACACAGATGTGGAAAAGCACACATTAACACCCCCCCCACACACACACATTCTGTTATGGATGAATACCTATTTTGTTTTAAAAAAAGCACAGTTTTCGGCTTTAAATTGTCACAGTGTGATGGGGAGCCTTTATTGAGTAGTAGTCAATAGAAAGTTAATTGGTCTTAGTGATTTATTCCGTGCCACCTCTTGCTATCATTTTGAAATTGTTAAACTGGGCATAGTTCAGAAAGCAAACCTGATGTCTTTACAGGAGATGGAGCCACATTTGTGCTCTGGGTGGGATCACCTCTGTAGGAGAGCATTACATTTTCTCTTAAAGGCAAAATGCTTGTAGGTTTTGCCTCTTTACTTTGTATTTACTTTTTTTTTTGTTTTTTTTTTTTTGCGGTACGCGGGCCTCTCACTGCTGTGGCCTCTCCCGTTGCGGAGCACAGGCTCCGGACACGCAGGCCCAGCGGCCATGGCTCACGGGCCCAGCCGCTCCGCGGGATGTGGGATCTTCCCGGACTGGGGCACAAACCCGTGTCCCCTGCATCGGCAGGCGGACTCTCAACCACTGCGCCACCAGGGAAGCCCTGTATTTACTTTTAAAGTTGCACTTGTTCACTTATCAGTGTTTATGAAATCCTATATTTGAGATGCTTATCATTTGGAAAAACAACACAGTTTTCAAGGTCACTTACAGAGAGGTATTCAAGATCAATCTCTCTTCATTTTTCATTAAGCCAGGAAAAATTAAATTTGATAAAACCATTCAGGGTTTCAAAGATTGAGAACATGAATCTAACTTGTATACACAGACTCAAAAAGGAAATCAGTTTAGTGACCTTTACCTTGTACTGCCTTTCATTGAAACCTTTTTCCAATTAAGCCTTTATTTTTCTTTTAAATATTTATTTATTTGGCTGCGCCGGGTCTTAGTTGCTGCATGCAGGATCTTCGTTGCTGCGTGTGGAATCTTCGTTGTGACACGCGGGATCTTTAGTTGCAGCACGCGGCATCTTTTAGACTTAAGCCTTTATAGTGATACGGAAATAAATATGAGTATCTCATTTATTATTACTATCATCAATGGCAGCTATTTATTAAACACCTGTTTTGTCAGACACCATGCAAAGCACTTTTACATACATTATATGTCATCTTCACAATATTTCTGCAAAATAGGTATCAATTGTCCTATTTTACAGATGGAGAAACTTAGAATCAGAGAAGTTCAGTAATAAATGCAAGGTCACACCACCAGTTAGTGCCCAGATCTGCTGGGTTTCACAGTACCCTACACTCTCCAAATACCTCCTTCTAGAGGTAACGTGTCCAAACTGAAGCATGAGCTTTGATCTTTCTGAACTGGCTCCTTCATCTCCTTGCATCCTTCAGTCAGAGTTTACCAGGTATAACCAGGCCGCTGGGCACCATGCTGGTTGTGAACATAACACACGGATTATGGTGGTGGGTGACTCTGAAGCCTGGTGACAGCAGAAGGGGTCTTGCCCCTGGAATCGTCGGCCTGGGCTCTTTGAAACACTTTGGGCTTCTCATGTTTGCTGAATTGTTCTCCTCGTGCTGACTTCAGACAATAACTTCCGTTTCTTCGCTTAAGTTCTTCCTTTGCAGGGTTTGAATCTCCTTCTTCAAAAACCTATGTTACTTTATAAGTTAAGTGATCATAAAAAATGTATGTTGATTTACACGGTGGAATAGGTGTATATCAACATACTTTTTTAATGATCACTTAACTAATCTAAAAAATACAACCAACTAGTGAATATAACAGAAGAAGCAGATTCACAGACGTAGAGAACAAACTAGTGGTTACCGGTGGCGGGGGAGAGGCAACGTAGGGGAGGGGACGTGGGAGGTACAAACTACTGGGGGTAAGACAGGCTACAAGGGTGTAGTGTGCAACACGGGGAATAGAGCCAATATTCTGTAATAACTGTAGATGGAGTGTAACCTTTCAAATTGTATAAAAATTTTAAAAAGTAAATTAAAATCAGAAAAGAATCAAAAGAAAAAGGTGAAATGAATTTTAATATATTTTATTTTACCCAAGATACCCAAAATATGATCATATCAATATATAATGAATATAAAAGTATTAATGTGGTATTTTGCATTAATTTTCCTCCCGCCAAGTCTCTGGTCATTTACCTGTCTAGCACACCTAAGCCCAGAGCAGCCTCATTTTCTGTGCTCAGTAGTGACCTGTGGCCAGCGGCTACCAGACTGGACCCTGCAGCTTCTGCCCACCCCAGCGGGCAGACGAGGTCCAGCATTCCGTCCCTCTCTAACAATCATATTTTCACGCTACATTTCGAAATGATTTTCTGATCTATTACTGAGTTAAATCCATACTTCTGATAGTTTTTTAGCCTCTCCTACTTTAGCCTGAGGATTACTGTAAGGTGGACAGGTTCCTGCGATACACAATATGCTCGTATCACTAAAAGTCTAGTGATGCTTTTTGAAAACTCACCACAGTAGGCAATGTAGAGAAAAAAATGACCGGATGACAGTGAAAGAACTGCTAAGTGGTGAGCTAGAATGGTAAAGGAATGGGGTGGACATAGATATATTTATGAGCCAAGAAAAGGACAAGCTCAAAGCCACAGCCCCGCTATGAACCACTAAGGAAAAGTAGCACTTAAGTCAGCCAGACCGTCGAGGAGGAACACATGCTGAGGGCTCGACAAGCAGCAGCTGCGGCCTCCTTCAGCCTGGGGCGCCCCAGCCATGACAACACGGCCATGACTCTCTGTGGCTTGATCACCAAAGACCGAGCAAGATGAGACACAGAGGAGACCTGTCTTTATAGGGGAGGTGGAGAAAGACTCTCAGACCTTTTCCTTTTCTGTAGTCAAAGAGGAACCACTGTGGTGCAAAACGTATTGTTCCAAGTGTTAAATTTAAGGGAGTAATGAACTTCTGTTGTAAAAAACTGATAGAACCAGTCTCATAGCATTGTGGTCAGAAAAGATGCTTGATATGTTTTCGGTTTTCTTAAATTTACTGAGACTTGTTTTGTGGCTTAGCACAAGATCTATCCTGCAAACCGTTCCATGAGCACTTGCAAAGAATGTGTATTCTGCTGCTTTTGGATGGAAAGCCCTCTATGTGTTCATTAAGCCTATTTGGTCTAATGTGTCATTTGAGGCCTGTGTTTCCTTATTGATCTTCTGTCTGGCTGATCTGTCCATTGCTGTAAGTGGGGTGTTAAAGTCCTGTACTGTTATTGCATTACTGTCAGTTTCTCCTTTGTCTGTTAATATTTGCCTTATATTTTGAGATGCTCATACGTTGGGTGCATGGACAACTGTAACAATGTTACAATTGTTATATTTTCTTCCTGGATTGATCCCTTGCTCATTATGTAGTGTCCTTCTTTGTCTCTTATAACAGTCTTTATTTTATTTTATTTTATTTATTTATTTATTTTTAATTTTTTTTTGTGTGGTATGCAGGCCTCTCACTGTTGTGGCCTCTCCCGTTGCGGAGCACAGGCTCCAGATGCGCAGGCTCAGCGGCCACGGCTCACGGGCCCAGCCGCTCCGCAGCATGTGGGATCTTCCCGGACCGGGGCACGAACCCGTGTCCCCTGCATCGGCAGGCGGACTCTCAACCACTGCGCCACCAGGGAAGCCCAACAGTCTTTATTTTAAAGTCTATTTTATCTGATATAAATATTGCTACTCTGGCTTTTGTTTTGTTTTGTTTTGTTTCCCATTGGCATGGAATACCTCTTTCCATCCCCTCACTTTCAGTCTGTATGTGTCTCTAGCCCTGAAGTGAGTCTCTTGTAGGCAGCATATATACGGGTCTTGTTTCTCCATCCATTCAGCCAGCCTACATCTTTTGGTTGGAGCATTTAGTCCATCACTTACAGTTAAGGTGATTATCAATATGTGTGTTCTTACTGCCATTTTGTTAATGTTTTGGATTCTTTTTTTTAGGTCTTCCCCCCCACCCTTTCTTCTTTTGTTCTCTTCTCATGATTTGATGACTGTCTTTGTGTTATGTTTGGATTCTTTTTTCTTTTTTGTGTGTATATCTATTATAGGTTTTCGGTTTGCTGTTACCAGGAGGCTTTTGTATAGCAGCCTGTATATATATACGTGATTGTTTTAAGTTGCTGATCCCTTAATTTCAAATGCATTTAAAAAACCCTGCTTGTGTACTTTCATCCCTCACAATTACTATTTTTGATATCATATTTTACATCTAATTGTTCTGTGTACCCCTTACCTGCTTATTGTGGATATAGATGATTTTACTACTTTTGTCTTTTAACCTCCTTGCTAGCTTTGTGTGTGGATGATCTCCTACCTTTACTGTATGTCTGCCTTTTTCATTTTATAATTTTCTTGTTTCTAGTTGTGGCCTTTTTCACCTAGAGGAGTTCCTTTAACATTTGTTGTAAAACTGCTTTCGTGGTGCTGAATTCTTTTAGCTCTTGCTTGTCTATAAAGCTTTTGATCTCTCCATCGAATCTGAATGAGACCTTTGCTGGGAAGAGTATTCTTGGTTGTAGGTTTTTCCCTTTCATCACTTTAAATATATCGTGCCACTCCCTTCTAACCTGCAGAAAAATCAGCTGATAGCCTTTTGGGACTTCCCTTATATGTTATTTGTTGCTTTTCCCTTGCTGCTTTTAATATTCTCTATCTTTAATTTTTGTCATTTTAATTAGTGTGTCTTGGTATGTTCCTCTTTGGGTTCATCCTGTATGGGACTCTCTGTGCTTCCTGGGCTTGGGTGACTATTTCCTTTCCCAGGCTAGGGAAGTTTTCAGTTATTATGTCTTCAAATATTTTCTCAGGCTCTTTCCCTCTCTCTTCTCCTTCTGGGCCCCTATAATGAGAATATTTGTGCATTTGATGTTGTCTTAGAGGTCTCTTAAACTGTCCTCGTTTCTTTTCATTCTTTTTTCTTTTTTCCGGTTCAGCGGCAGTGATTTCTGCTACTCTGTCCTCCAGCTCACTGATCCGTCCTTCTGTATCATTCAGTCTACGATTGGTTCCTTCTAGTGTATTTTTCATTTCAGTTATTGTGTTCTTCTCTGTTTGGTTGTTCTTTATATTTTCTAAGTCTTCTGTTATAAGATTCGAACTTCTTGCTCTGTGCATCCAGTCTCCTCCAGAGACCTTTGATCGTCTTTACGAGCACTACCCTGAACTCTTTCTTGGGTGGATTGCCGACCTCCACCTCACTTGGTTCTTCTTCTGAGGTTTTATCTTGTTCCTTCATCTGGAACACGTTCCTCCGCTGCCTCATTTTGTCTAAGTTGTTATTTGTATTTTTATGTACGTGGTAGGTTAGTTATGTTTCTCGGCCTTGGAAAGTGGCCTTCTGTAGGAGATGTCCTATGTGTCCCAGCAGTGCACTCCCACCTTGTCACTCAAGGTATAGGCTCTAGGGGTGCCCCTAAGAGGACTGTGTCGGCCCTTCTGTCAGAGGGGCTGAGTATGCGGGCCATCTGGGAGGCTTGGTTGGTCCCCAGCCTGGTTGGTTCTCAGGCCCTGCCTTGTGTGGATGCTGCTGGCTGCTGTGTAGATGGATCTGGTCATGAGGTGACTGGTTGAGGAATCCTAGGGGGCCCTGGGGCTAGTGCTGGCTCACTGGTGAGTGGAGTCAGGGTACCAAAGACTCCAGGGATGTTGTGCACCCACTGACAGGTGAACGTAGGTCCTGGCACTAGTCCTGGATTGCTGGCAGGCAGAGCCAGCTCCTGGAGTCCGGCTGCAGGGCCCAGGGATCCCAGAACTCATTTCAAATCATTGGTGGTGGGGGAGCCAGTTGCTGGCACAGTTGGGTCTGGGGTCCGGGGTGTCCTGAAGCTTGTGCTGGCCTGCTAGTGGGCAGGGCCAGGTCCCAGCTGGTCCCACAGTAGGGTCTAGCGAGCTGTGGGTGGGCTGGATCTGCAGGCTCTGGGATCATAGTTTTGTTACTTCTGGTGTCTGCCTCCTGTCCAGTGAGTCTGGTCTAGAGACTAGTGCCTGCTTCCTGGAGTGAAGGGTCAGTGCCTGCCCACTGGTGTGTGGAGTTAGGTCTTGGCCCGCCGGTGGGCAGGGCCAAGCCTAGAGGTGTGTCTAAGAGTCAGCTGTGGGCTCAGGAAGTCTTTAGGCAGCCTGCCTATGGGTGGGGCTATGTCCCCATCCAGTTGGTAGTTTGGCCTGAGGCATCCTAGCTGCCTACAGGCTGTTGGGTGGGACCAGATCTTGGTGCTCATGAGCCAAGATGGCAGCCGCCAACAGCAATGTTCTCACAATAGAATGTTCCCAAATATGTCTGCCACCAGTATTTATGGGCCCAGGGTGATCCGTAGCCACCCCCACCTCTCTGGGAGACTCTCCAAAACCAACACGTAGGTCTGCCCCAGGCTCTTATCAAATTACTGCTTTTTGCCCTGGGTCCTGGTGCATGTGAGATTTTGTGTGTGCCCTTTAAGAGTGAAGTCTCTCTTTCCCCCACTCCTGTGGGGCTCCCGAAATTAAGCCCTGCTGGCCTTTAAAAGTCAAATGCTCTGGGGGTCATCTTCCTCGTGTAGGAACTCTGGGCTGGGGAGGCTGACGGGGGCTCAGCACGCTCGCTCCTGTGGGAGAACCTCTGCAGTACAATTATTCTCCAGCCTGTGGGTCACCCACCTGGAGTACATGTCTCGTTGTGGCTCCTTCTTTATGTCTTTAGTTGTAGAATATCTTTTCTTGAAGGTTCTGGTCCTTTTCTTCGATGGTTGTTCTGCAGATAGTTGTGATGTTGGGGTGCTCGTGAGAGGGGGTGAGCTCAGGGTCTTTCTACTCCATCATCTTGGGCAAACTCCTCTTTTGATTTTTTAATTGGGCTACTAGAAAATGTATAATTACAGGCAGAGCCCCCATTGGACAGCACTGCTCTAGACGGTAAACATGGCACCAGCCAGCACTGACTGAGCTGACGGCATGTCAGACCCTGAACTCTGAGATTAACTATATCATCTCATTAAATAATCACAGCCAAGCCTGGAGCTGAGTTACCGTTCACCTTTTACAGGTGAGGAAAGTGAGGCTGAGGGACCTTCATAACTTGCCCAGGGCAGCAGCTAGTACGTGACCCTGAGTCTGACTCTCCTGGAGCCAATGCTGTTGACAAACATACCACCCGTTCAGCTTACCTAGAGCTTTGTAACAGTTCCTGTTGTCTTCAGGTGCCCTGCTCGTGTCTGAACACGTGCTTGCATCGGCATCCTGCCGTGGAGCATTTATTCTGTAAGATTCTCTCTGGTAACACACACAAAGGAGGCTGCCTTGCAATGGACCTCTCTCCAGCTGGCAGAAGCCTCACGCAGGAGGCTGGGCTCTGGGCGCCCTGTGTGGTGCCCGAGAGGCTTCACGTGTGCCCCTGAAACAGACTCGGGCTTGTGAAATTTCATTTGTGGATTCTCAGGCAAGTTCCTTTATGCAAAACCTTCCCTTTTTCATGAAATGATGATAAAGCCTTGCTTTGTGCCACCTGCCGTGTCTGCTTCCTCCTCTCCCTTCATTTCTGACCCAGCATGTGACCTCTGCTGCTAGAGTCACTTCTTACCTCAGTCAGTTCCTCAGCTGCGTCTGACCCTGTGCGTTGCCTCTCAGAGTCTCTTGTTGGTGTCACGGTCACTTGCTGTCTCCATGACTGCTTCTTTTTCGTCTCTGCCTGACCCTGAATACCCGTGTTCCCCAAGGGAGTCTCACTCTACCCCGGTGGTTGGTAACCTTGAGGTGGGATTGGGGGGCCCATAGACTCCACGGAAAACTTATGAAAAGCTTGGACCAGGAAAATGCACACGGAGGACGCTTCGTGTAGAGTTTCCCAATGTTCACAGACTCCCTGAGGCTCATTCACAGACTCAGAGACCAGGTTAAGGTTAGGGTCTCTATTCTCTCCCTGGGGCATCTCTTCTGCTTTTATGCCAGACTCTCACACCCATATTTCGAAGCCAGACCTTTCACCTGAGCTTTGGTTTCCATGTCAGTTACCCAATGAGCATCTCCGCTCGGAAGACCCTTAGGCCCTGCACACTTGATGCAAAACCGAGTTCATCAGCATCACCACGGTTCTCCCCACCCCCAGGCCTGGTCCTGCCTCTCAATCTCCACCATGATCTGTGGCCCTGAGTCACCAAAGCCAGAAACCCGGGGGTCCCCTGGTTACTCCTGACCTCACTGCACCCCACCTGCTCCATCCCAGGGAGGTTTTCCCCACCAACCTGCTTGTCTGTTCGTGTGTGCGGCCAGAAGCCTTGTATTTATGTTGTTTCATGTAATCCTTGCAAGAATCCAGGGAGGTGAACGTTGCCCCCCTTATTCTTACAAATAAGGAAACAAACTTGGAGAAGGTAACTTCTGTGGGTCACCGGTGGAGTCAGGGTTTGAACTCAGGTCCAGATCTACTCCAGGTCTGTTCTGAGCCACTGGTCCCGGCCCTGTCTGTGCCCCTGACTCTGGGCCGGATAGTGTAACGGACTTGGTGCCTTGTGCGTTGAGCAGCGGATGCAGATGCTCACTGGCTGCCCTCCCCTTTCACCTCCACGAGCTATGGACTCAGCGGGCCTCCCTCCTGGCTCACCTTCTCACTTGTCTGTGCCACCACCTGCTTCCCTGGACCGTGGTGCCACACACATTCTCCAACTTCCTTCCTGTCCTTTTGTCTCTACAGTAAGCATACATATTTTTGAAGTTTTAAAAGATGGGCCTGTGTTAGTCACTGCAGGGTTATTACCCAGGTGAACTTCAGGAAGTGCCTGTAGGACTGGGCCTTGTTCTTCACTAAGTGCACATGAGGCTGCAGCTGTCCAGCTCTGTGGGGCCGCGAGGGCACGTGACAGTGACCCCACACCCCGCTTGCTCAGCAGAGCCCTGCGTCCTTCATTTCCTGCCATTCCTGTTGCTGGGTTTCCTTTTTTTCTCTCAAAAGTATTTCCTTTTGGACAATGCGTCAGAGGTGGCTCTAAACACAGGTTTTACCATCTCACAGCCGAGTTTTGAATTCTGGTTCCGGTTTCACCACCTCTATGATCTTCGGCAAGTTACCCTCCCTAAGCCTCAATTTCCTTGTGGTCAAGTAGGGTTCGTAACAGCCTCGGTGGTGCTCTAAATATTGCAAGGCAGACCTGGCACGGGCATCAGTCAGAAGGGACATGGCCATAGCACCCGAATCCCGGAGGCCCCACCGGCCAGGCATTCATTCACCCTTTGGTTTCTGGGTTGGAGGCGGGTGACCTAGAGGAGCGGCCAGAGTGGTGGGAGAGTCCTGGGATGTTGTGAGCTCAGGGGCATATGGACACGGCAGCCTGGGGTTGGTAGGAGCCCTGCTTCCGTCAGCCCTGGTGTAGTTCATGCATGATGCGTTAGGGGCCCTGTTTCTGTTGCTCTTCTGGCTTCTGTTCTCCAAGTCCGTGGTCTTCTCTCAGTGGGGATAGAGCATGCAATTCTCCCTCTCTCCATCCCTCTCCCTCTCATGCACATCTGCTACTGTGCTCGTCCCTCCAAGTGGATCAGTCGGAGTGGAGACCAGGTGCTGACTCTGAGGCACAGTCATAGCCCCAGGGGTCGCGTTGACCTCAGTGGAGGAGACGACCCCGCTGACACCTCTGGGCGCTGCCTCCTGCCCCCTGTGGGCCCGACACACGCTGCATGAGCGGCGTCACCCTCCCCCGTCAGATCGGAATGGGCCTGGCCATGGCCTTGCCAAGGACATGCGTGACCCGTCACTGTTTTTGTGTGACATTCTACAGCACTGCCTCTTGAGTCCCTAACAGCTAACTTGAGAGCACTGCAGCATAGAAACATGAGTCGAAGACTGGGAAACAAGCTCATAATTCAATGGAGGCGCTGTAACAGGTCCCTCTCTCACTGTCCTCTGAGTTGAAGTCAACAGGAGGCCCAGGACACCTGGAGAGCATTAAGTCAGGACAAGTTGCAGTGCCTGCCCTGTTAACACCCCGTATGCTTGTACCTTTACCTTAAGGAGGCACGCTGGGGCCTGAACGTGGTTCCATGCAGCCAGGTTTCAACTCTAAGCAGCCGAGCTTTTCTCTCTCCTCAGAAGCACCCTCTTTCCGTGCTCTCTCCTGTCCCTGTGTTCCCATCCCCAGCCTGGTTCCTGGCGTCCGTACTCCTTCCCCTCCCACAACCCAGTGGAAGCGTGCACGTTCCCCTGAGCGCCTGGGCTGCTCTGTCCTGCCCGCGGGCGCAGCGGGTTGTGGCAGGAGCTCAGTGACGCCGGCTGAGCCCCGCCGGACCCTCTTTGCTCCTCCCCTGGTAACTTGTGCCCAGTCCTTTGTGTCCCCGTGCAGCCTGCCCCGTCTGTCTGAAGTGACCGTCTCTGAGGTCGGAACCTCTCCTGTCCTGGAGGCAAGGCATCCTCCCTACTCTCCTTCCAGTTATTTAGGAGTCAGAATTCCCTCTCCCTCTTTTTCCTTTTGAATCAGGACTCTGAATCCTTCCCCTGTCTTTCTTTTCTTCTGTGTCCTGACAAAGCACATGCTTTTCCGAGGGTCTCTCCTGGGTTTCATTCTCCGGGCCAGCGACGTCCACGATGGCATCTGTAAAGTAATCCCCACATTCACACTGTGCATCCCGACCTCACTCTAAACTTCAATTCCATGTTTCAGGTATGTGCTCAACCTTGCCGTCTGGGTTTCTAGTAAAATTGAAAATAGTTTATTCTTCGTTTCCCAAAACGTTCACTACCTAACTCCTCAAACACATGTATTTTTTTTCTTTTCTTTTTTTTTTTTTTTTTTTTTGCGGTACGCGGACCTCTCCCTGCTGTGGCCTCTCCCGCTGCGGAGCACAGGCTCCGGACGCGCAGGCTCAGCGGCCATGGCTCACGGGCCCAGCCGCTCCGCGGCATGTGGGATCTTCCCGGACCGGGGCACGAACCTGCGTCCCCTGCATTGGCAGGCGGACTCTCAACCACTGCGCCACCAAGGAAGCCCCCACATGTATTGTCTTGACGTCACTGTTTATCATCCCACGTCCTCAAACCTTCGGCCTCATCTTTGAGTCCTTCCTTGCCTCGGCCACCCAGACGCCATCGCCCCGTTGGAGGCCGTCTTCCCCTCGCGCAGGCCTGGCCGGCCTCACCCCTCTTCTCTCCACCCTTTGTCTCCTGCAGCATCATTGTACACCCGCTGCACACCGCCTGGTCCAGGTCCTCCCTGCGTGCGGACGCGCTGCAGGGCTTCCTGGTCCTGGCACCGCCTGCACAGAGACTGTCCTGGACTCTTTTTATAATTGAAGTCGAGGTGATATACGATACTGCGTTAGTTTTAGGTGTACAACACAGGGTTTGGTTTTGGGGTTTTTTGGCAGATTAGATTTGGTTATAGATTATTATAAGATTGAATATAATTATACAGTACGTATAATTATACAGTACAATAATTATACAGTGCTATATGGTAGGTCCTTGTTTATCTATTTTATGTACCTGTTATGTAGTTTGTATCTGTTAATCCCATACTCCTAATTTATCCCTCTCCCCTTTAGTAACCATAAGTTTGTTTTCTATGTCTGTGAGTCTGTTTCTGATATGGATTCATTTTATGGATTCATTTTAGATTCCACATATAAGCGATATTATATAGTACTTGTCTTTCTTTGTGTGACTTACTTCATTTAGTATAATACTCTCTAGGTCCATCCATGTTGCTGCAAATGGCAATATTTCATTCCTTTTTATGGCTGAGTAATATTCCAGCGTGTGTGTGTGTGTGTGTGTATGTGTGTGTGTGTGTATCACATCTTCTTAAGCCATTCATCTGTTGATGGACACTTGGGTTGTTTCCATGTCTTGGCTATTTTAAATCATGCTGCTATGAACATTGGGGTGCATGTAGCTTTTTGAATTAGAGTTTTCTCCAGATATATGCCCAGGTGTGGGATTGCTGGATCATATGGTAGCTCTATTTTAAGTTTTTTAAGGAACCTCCATACTGTTCTCCATAGTAGATGCACCAATTTACATTCCCACCAACAGTGTAAGAGGGTTCCCTTTTTCTCCACACCCTCTTTAGCATTTATTATTTGTGGACTTTTTGATGATGGCCATTCTGACTGGTGTGAGTTGGTAGCTTATTGTGGTTGATTTGCATTTCTCTAATAGTTAGCGAAGTTGAGCATCTTTTCATGTGCCTCTTGACCATCTGTATGCCTTTTTTAGAAAAACATCTGTTTAGGTTTTCTGCTCCTTTTTTGATTGGGTTGTTTATTTTTTTGATATTGAGTTCTATGAGCTGTCTGTATATTTTGAATATTAACCCCTTGTTGTTTGTATCATTTGCAAATATTTTCTCCCATTCCATAGGTTGTTTTTTCATTTTGTTGATGGTTTCCTTTACTGTGCAAAAGCTTATACATTTGGTTAGGTCCCATTTGTTTATTTTTTGCTTTTATTTCTTTTGCCTTGGGCGGCTGACCTAAGAAAACATTGGTACAATTTATGTCAGAGGAGGTTTTGCCTATGTTCTCTTCTAGGAGTTTTATGGTGTCATGTCTTACAGGTGTGGACTCTTGCTTGGTCACTCAGACCGAGAACATGGAGCTAATGCTTTTTGAGCACTCGTCATGTGACAGGCCTGTGAGTTCAGACTCATTACCTCTGTTTTATCAAAGAGGGAACTCTGGCTCGGAGAAATATTGTGATGTATACATGGTCACGTAAAGAGTTGGTAGAAGCACTGGGATTTTAGTACCACTTTCTGGCTTTATGCAACACAGGGCCTACATTTAAACCCTTCAGCCTGGTGTCTGGGACCTGTGCCAAGTGGCCAGCTGCTCCCCCTGCATGATCCTCAGCCCACGGCCAGGTGGCTTCTAAAGCCTGACGGCTCTGGCGGAGACCCTTGTTCCCCATGGCCCCGTGTTGATTCCCTTCTCTGATCTTGGTCATGCTGTTTCTTGTGTCCAGCACCAAACCCACCCCTGTTCTCTGTCCAGATTCCATATCCATCCCCCGACACTGAACACAAAGGACTTCTTATTTCTTCCCTGTGCTTCTGAAGCATCCTCTGTCCTCCGAATCCTCGATGGATTAAATCTCTCGTGGTTACAGTGTATGTCCCTGGCCCTCCACACGTCCCGCAGCACTTCAACACCCCTCCCTAGTTACTGCGAGTTTTCTAGGTAACTAGTTGGTCAGCACCTGCCTCCCCCAGCTAGAAGGAGGGACTGGTCTGTCTTGTTTGTAAGTGTTCACGCGTGTCTGCCTCAGGGCCTGGCACATAGCAGATACGCAGTGAAATCCATTAAGTCCATTAAGTCAGTGACCTACCACCCTACTCTTTCTCTCCCAGGCTCTGGGTGACCTGCAGGAGGAGGTTTTACCCCACATCTCCGCAGCACCCAGCTCTGCATCCTGCCAGCGTTAGGAACGCAGTAGGGTTTTGTGGGAGGAGCTACACAGAGGCCCTGCTAGCCCCCCTGTCTTGGTACGAAGCAGAGGGCACCAGGCCGACCCTCACCTTACTGGAATGGTTCCCCCTCCCTGGGTTCAGGGAGCTGTGTGGGCCCCCTGGAGGACCCCAGTGTCTTCGGAGCAGAGACCCCTGTCAGGACCGCTACATCTGACACGTCCTATCTAATCCCCTTTCCTCCTGCCCCAAAGCCTCTGCCTCTCTACCGTCACCTCCCCTCCTTTAGAGGCGTCAGCACTCGGTCCCCTCCTTTGCTGCCCGTCCCTTTCCTTTCTGAGGCCCTCCTGTGTTCACAGGGTCTCTGGGATTTCGGTCCCCCCAGAGCAGGGCCCTCCCCGCCGAGAGTCATGCCCCCGCCCGTCCCCCGCCCATGCCCACTGTGCTCTCGGGGGGACACGGCTCGGGGGGCAGCGTGGGTCGCTCTCCTGAGCAGGGCTGTGGGGACCCCTGGTCCCCTCCTGCGTCCCCTGGCTCTTGGCCTCTCTCCTCTGTGGGCACCTTCATCCTGCTGCCAAAACTGGCGGTTAGATGGTTCCTTAGGTGAAGGTTGAGAGGTGGGCCTAGTGAAAATATTCTTAGCTGCCCTAGAGAGGTAATAAAGGGGTTCTGTGAGGTCTGCCAGCTTTCCACGGTTAATGAACCCGTGGGCATTTCCTCAAAAGAGCCAGAGCTGGCTGGGCCTCCCCCGGCCCCCAACCCCCAGGGCTCACCTCGGACTGACCCTCCCTCACACCTGCCCCACCTGTGAGCACAGAGTGTTTGGCTCCTGTTGTGGGAAGACTGTGACCCTGCCCCCGCTCGAATATCCTCTTTAGAGCACTGTCCCCAGAACATCTCTGTGGCCCTGAGGAAGGTGGAAGGCGCCCAAAGAAAGAGCAAGCCTGGCCTTGAGCAGCTGCTTTGTTAATGTGTCCTGAGTCCACAGCGCGTTGGACAGAGTTGCTTTCACTGGAAACCGCCCTCTACTTCCTGTGACATGGCCACAGCCCGGCCTGCATGCCAGCAGCTGCCCATGTCACACACTCAACACCACTGGCTAGTGTGGGTCCTCAGGCCCAGGCATCTTGACCAGCCGTGGACCATGATAGCCCTGGTGAGTCCCCTCTGGGGCCTTCAGGTTGAGGACTGCCCACCCCCTCTCCTGGGAATGGTCCACCGTCCCAGGTTTCAGGGAACATGACCTGTGTGGCCGCATCTGAGGAGCAGGAACTAGAGAGAATGTAACACAACCCCTGCTGGGAGCAGGCGTGAGCTCGGTTATTCAAGTAGCTTCCCCGCGTCTCACACTTCGGGCGTGTCATCTCTCAGGGGCTGGCCCGAGTCTCTGAGCTGGCACATCCGTCTGTCAACAGCTCAGAGGGACGGTGGCGCCAGCCTCTCCTGTGAGCCCGTCACGTGTTGTGTGTCCGACACCTGGGGACCTGCCTGCGCGGCTGTCGCCGCCTCCCCACAGCCATCCTCCTGAGTAGATGTTAGCATTCCCATTTTGCAGATAAGAAAACTGAGGCTTAGGGAGATTAAATAATTTGTCCAAGTCACACAGCTAAGTGGCAGGGCTAGGATTTAGACTAAAGCCGGTCTGACTCTCAAGCGTTTGCCTTGTGCTCAGCAATGAAACCTAGAAATGTAGTGGACACCCCAAGCCCTGGAGCAGCCGGGTTGCAGGGAGGTTCTTAGGCTGTAGATGTTCTGGTGCCTGATGCTGCTTTGTTACCCTAAAGATAATTCAGACAACGCTGCTTTCTTCCCATCTCGCGCCTTCACTTAGAAAAGGGGCACCACATGCATCATATTTTCAAACAAACATCCTGCAGCCACTGCCGCCGCCCTGGGATTGCTGCTCATTCTGAGTAGGTTGGACGGGCTTTGCCTCATCTGACTTGCAAATACTTGAATGATGGAAAACATCCTAACCCGTGGCTAAAGATACTTGTTCATCCAAATTCTGTTTTGCCTGCAGACAACGGCAAATCGGTTCATTGGAAACTGGGAGCCGACGAGGAAGTCTGGGTGTGGGTGATGGGTGAGCACCACCTCGATAAACCCTACGATGCGCTCTGTGATGAGATCCTTGCCCAGAGGGCACGGCTGAAGGCGGGGCAGGAGGTGCGGGAGCTCAGGTACGAACCCGCAGGCCCGTGAGGGACTGGCCAGGCGCCACACAACAGGGCTGCGAGGCCTCTCGCTCTCAGACCCGGTGGGGGGCCTGGTGGGACTTGAGGACGCACAGTGACTCCCAGTTTCTGGAACGTTCCTTCAGACTTCCCTTCATTTTCACAGCGCCACCGTGTCGGCCGTTTCGCTTTCCCGCTTGGGCGTGGAGGTGGTTCCCCCGTGACCCCGGGCTTCCCTAGCCTCGCGCTGGAACAGTGCAGCTGTGGGAGGGGGTGAGGCGCGGGGACCCTTCGGGCTTCAGGCTCCGGGGGCCCTGGAGGAAGCGGGCCCGAGGGTGCTTGTCTGTGCTGGGTGCTGGGAGCTCGGGGATGGACCAGGAGCTTGCAGTCCAGGAGGAGAAACAGGCAGACACACAGGCTGTGGTGTGCGCTGGGACTAAGGCCAGGCAGAGGGTTCCCCGGGCCCATCGTCCTGATCCACGGCGGTGAACCTTGAAAGGTAAGTAGTTTTCCAGCTACAGAAGGTCAGGTAGGACAATGCAGGCAGAGGGTTCATCAAGACCGCTCGATGGAGCATGTTTGGCGCTTTGGGTGATGGTGAGTCCTTTTGCCTGTTTGGGGTGCACAGCGGTGAGGGGGGCCGTGCTCTGAAGCGCCTGGAAGGCCAGGTTTAGGAGTTTGGACCTTATTCTGTGACAGTGAGGAGGTGGTGAACGAGGAAGCGACATAATCAACTGCAGAGACAGGAAGGTAGCTTGGGTGGGAGCAGTGAGGCAGGGGATGGGTCCCCTGTGCTGGGCGCCAGGGTGGCCTCTGCGAAGTGTTGGCAGCCCCGTGCGAGCGGGGAAATAGGAACAGACACGTGGGCCTCTCTTCCGTGCCGCAGTCCTGTGACTTGACAGCCGTAAGTGGGCACACAGAGAGAAAGGGACTCTTTGCTGCTGATGACACAAAGGCCGTGTGCTCTGGCTGTTTAGCTTCTGAACCAGGAGCCGGGCAGACCTGGGTTTCAGTCCTGGCTGCTGCGTGGCCTCGGATGAGTGATACCATTATTTTGAGCCTCTTACAGCAAAGCAAGGATAACAGCGTCTTCCTCGCAGGGTTCTTATGAGGATTAAGTTAATGTCTTTAAATACCTAGCAAAGGGCTCAGCCTACCATCAGCGCTCAGTAAATGATACCCGTTACTGGTTTCCACGTAATTTGAATGCAGACCTCTACTTTGGGAAAGCTGTCTTTGTTGAAGACTGTTTTTGATAATTCCACATTTGTTTCTCTTCAGAAAAACTCAGTCCAGAGAATTCACCAGCACCTTGAAACCAAAGTCACACTCCTCCGATGCGCGGGCACCAGGCGACCGGGAGCCTCGGAGCGTGTGTGAGAAGGCGGCAGAAGAGGGGGGACACGGGCGCGGCCGCGGGCCAGCTTCACCCCGAGAAGAGAAAACGCCCGTGAGTCTTTCCTGTCTGTAACTGTGCGGAATTTCATGACGGGGGAGATGAAGGTATTGGGGCCACTGAGTGTCAGGATCCTAAACTGGCTTTTCTGGGACAAATCCCTCCCAGCCTGAAGGCCCTGCTGTTATCCCTTGTTGGGAGATTCAGGGGGTTGGCTCACCTGCTTTTTTGCAAACAGTATAAGGCACCCTTTTCCACAGGAGAAGGTGTGAGGAATGAACTCTAGATATAAAACTGTGCATTTTAAGACATTCCCGGGGTTATTTTTCCTTGTTGTGTGCCTTCTCTAATGGCTCGGCAGACTCTTCCTTGAAGGGCCAGGTGGTGGACCATGGAGCTTCTGGGCCCTGTGGCCTCTGTCACAGGTGTGCACAGGCTGTGGCCACTTACTCACCAGGACGGTGGGGGCCGGGTCTGGTGCTCGGGCTGCGGTTTGCTGGGCCTGCCTGTAACACGGGCACCTCTGGGACCTAGATATGTCCCAGTGGGTCTCCCCTTCTGTTGAGGACAAAGCATCAGTGTCTCTTGGCTTCGTAGGTTCTGCCTGGGATTGTGGAACGGCTGTTGCCTCAACGCAACAGCATTCTAAACTCAGAACTAGGATGACTTCTCTTAGGTCAGGTGGTTTAAAAAGCTCCAACGTCATGTGCGGCTTGGATTAGGGTTTGGACGAATAGTGAAACTATATGGTGAAATGTTTCTTCTGCCGACAATTTAATTACCCTGAGAACTAACAGGGGCTTTGCAGCTGTGTGGCTTCCGTTAGGTCTCTGGCTCTATGACGCCGTGTGTGGTCTTTACCTCTTGGAGGCTGTTAAGTGGGAGGTACGTTGAGGAGAAGATCCCAAGATTGATTGATTTACTCACGTGATGAACAAGTCCCCGTTATGTGCTAGGCTTGAGATGACAATGCAGGCGTGAAAATAGAATCACTGCTGTCATGAATTTCATAGTTGAGGAAGCAGGGAAAGACTTCACATAAAATGTCATTTCAAACGATGGCAGTGCTCCAGGACTGGGGTATGTTTCTGTGCCTCTCTCACCCCAGGACGTGAGCATTACCGGGGCGTGCATAATGGCTTTGCAGGGGACTCAGAGCTGGAGGTGACCACAGAGGCTACCTGGGGCTAGAGGTTCCAGCAAGGGACAGTTGGGCAGGGCTGTGTGGCTGGAATGCAGAGGGAATGACAGAGTGAGGGGCTGGGCAAGGCCAGACAGGACAGGGTCTTGGGGGCGACTTATGTGTTCTGACCCTTTGTGCGAGAACAGCTGGAAATTGTCAGTGAGTTTTGAGCAAGGGGCTGACCTAAGCAGATTCATATTTTGAAAGGAACTGATCGGGCATCCCAGTGGGCAGGGGAGTGAGGTTTCCAGCACAGCCCAGGTTTCCAAGGTTGGATGCCTGGGGGTGTGGGTGTGTCATCAGCATAAACAGGAACGATCTGCTGGAGCAGTTGCTGGTTTTAAAGAAGATGAGTCTGGTTTAGAAACATCAAGGACTTGTCATGCTCCTCCAGGTGGAGACGTAAGTTGATTTTATACAAAAGAATAAAACACACACAGTTTGACTTGGCGTTCACAAAGCTTTTCCTCATGGATTCAGTTCATTTTACAACACAATGCAAATATGATTTCTTTTGTACAGATGAACAAGCTAATGGCCAAAGAGAGATTGATTTGCCCCCCATATCTCAGAAAGTCCTCATTTTTGTATATCTACTTGAACTTCCACTCCCATCATAACTTTGATGTACTTAAAACAGATTCATTGTCTTCTCCAGATCTGCTCCTTGGACAAGAACTCTAGTGAGAAACCAAGGCAGGAGCTTTGGAAGTCACCCAGTGCATGTTTCCAAATGCAATCCAGGCTTGCGCTGTAAAGATTTCTGTGTTTCGGCCATAATTTAACCATAGTATCTAGAAGGATAGTGTCATTTCTTTGAAATTGCATTGTCTACACAAGGCCTAAAGTATATTAAAAGGAAAAATCATCAAGCCATTTTTATTGATGTTAGTGATCATAATGCTTATCTGAATAACCATGGGAGGATTTAAAGAGCCATCAATTTTCCAGAATTATAAAAAGTATTCAAGGAAAATCAGCTATAGATTTACTAAAATAAATGGTCTTGTTGGACTTGTAATGAATTTCCACATGACAGATCATCACCAGAAAATGTGCCCCATATGCTCAGAAAGTTCTCCAGACCTGAATCTGAAAGCACTCCTTACTGGTCTGATCTAAAATCTCTGAAGGGCTATGAAGAAGAGATAAAAGTTAAATTCAACCCAAGTGTTGATGAGCCTTCAGCATCATGGAAGCACTTGTGTAAGAGTCAGTCACTCATAGGAGGTGGTGCTTCTTAGTTAATGCTTTAACTGGGGTATAAGCGTGGACTGGGTTTCTGCGTTTGTATGAGCCAGTGTGTTTTCAGCTCTGCTCTGATTATCTTGTGAGTGGAGGAGAACATGTAGTCAGGGACCCCTTTGGGCCTGTGTAGGACTTGGGGGCCAATCCCACAGTTATTCCTTCATTATCCTTCCTCTTTACCCACTCATATTTTGAACAAGATGAAATCAGCTTAAAAGAATGCCAAGGCCAGCTTCAAGAGGAGAAAACGGCACATCCTAAGAGCATAGCCAGGAGCCTGGGATAGTCTTTGGTGAAAAGGCAGATTTGCTTTCGTGCGGGTAACCGGGGTGATCGCGGCGAGGGGGAGGAATCTGACACGTCACGCGCACGCATCCCTGGACAGTTGCCAAATGACTTAGATGCGCCGTCTCACTCCATCCTCACAGCAGCCGTCGGAGGCGTGAAACAGGGTCTGTTCTCCGAGGGGAGGAGGCAAGAGCAGTGGCTTGTGCAGAGCCTGTGTTAGAGGAAGAGCTGGGCCATCTCGTCTGCCCCGGGGATGCTATCCTGGCTGCATCGTCACCATCACACTGCTGGCAAGAGAGGTTTTGCTTCTGTGCCCCCAAAGCAGGAGTGCTTTAGACCCAGATGTTGTTGGCTTTCAAATTAAACAGTAGACTTTTCTTCTGTAAGAAAACATGGAAAAAGAGAAAGAGGAGAGCGGAGAAACAGACGCAATGAGATCTAACTGCCTGGACCCCTGCCAGGGCGGATCCACGGCAGCGTCCCCAGAGCTCGCGCTGTGGCCCTGACGCTGCCTCGGCCAGATTCTCAGAGTTGCGTTTGCCCTGCGCGTGGCAGCACTGAGTCTGTGCGGCAGGGTTTCTCCCGTGGGCTAGTGGACAAACCTCAGAACCTTTTAGAGCCTCTGTCTTCTCACCTGTAACAACTGGGAATTAAAAATACCTGCCTTGTTTTATCTCGTGGTTTATTCTGTAAAAATTACATGAGATAATATATTCGGAAATGCTTGGAAAACTGCAAATCCCACTACAACTCCAAGGGGTTATCTTAGCCAGAAACACGCGAAGCCTTGCCTGGTCTGCGTGACAGTGTCCTACACCTGGCCTGCCCTGCGAGCACCCTGCGCGGTGAGGCCGACTGAGGTGGACCGGTCCTTCCGTGAGCTAAGGCTTGTCGGGGGCTGCATACGTGTAGTGATAGGCGTTACGGGGCCATAAGGGAGGCACCTGACTGGGTCTTGGTGTCTCAGGACTTGGGAGAAAGAAGGGACACCCCCTGGAAAGCACTGCACCCAGTGAGGCCGGACAGAGTCAAGTTCCTGGTGGGGAGGGCGGGGCTGGCCGGGAGAAGGAGGAGCTGGCCTGGGGAGGGCGGGGCTGGCCGGGAGAAGGAGGGGCTGGCCTGGGGAGGGTGGGGCTTTCCCGGGGGTGGGGCTTACCAGGGAGGGCGGGGCTGGCCGAGGGAGGCCTGGGGGCCAGCAGGGTGTCAGTGGAAAGTGAGTGAAAGCACCTTGAGCCAGTCCAGGGAGGGAGCGGCCTGACCCAGGCAGGGCTTGGCTGCGACATGGGGAAGGCGCTTTGGGAGGCTGTCTAGAGGCTGTATCATGGGGGAGGAATCAGGCTTGTCCTGTTTAGTTTTGTGTTGCTGCCGTAGCAAATTACTATGAACTTAATACCCACTTGTTATCTCATAGCCCCCAGGTCAGAAATCTGACATGGCTTGGCTGGGTCTTCCATTCTCACGAGGCAGAAATCGAGGTGTTGGCTGAGAAGGGATCTTATCTGGAACCTTCGGGAAAGAATTGTTTCCATGCTTATTCAGGTCATTGGCGAATGAGCCACCTTGAGCCTTATCAGCCTGGGGACAGTCCTGGGGCTGCCTGCCTGCCTTCCCGTGCCGCCAGTGTGGCCCCTCCCGCAGAGGCAGGTGGAGTCTCTCCTGCTTAGAATTTAGAGAGATGCTAAGATTCTAGACCTGACCTTCTGCTGCATCTCTCGGACTCCTGCTGGAGAAAGTTCTCTGCTTTTAAGGGCTTATGTGATTAGTTGAGGCCAATAGAACAATCCAGGAAAGTCTCCCTATTTTAAGGTCTGTAGCTTATAATGAATACCTGCAAACTTCCTGTGTAACATAACACAGACACAGGTTCCGGGGGATGAGGGTGTAGACATTTGGAGGCGACTCTACCTGCCACACCCTGTAGGCGGTGGACTCAGCACCACTGGCCTGCCCTCCCTTATCCAAACCCCTGGGCCAGATGTGTTTCAGATTTCAGATTTTTTCAGATTTTATAAAAGAAATGCTATGTATATACTGTATAATACATAGTGTCCCCGGCAGGGTTTGGTTACACTTTGCAATCAGTTACTGTAAACACTATAAATGATCTCATGTTAGTCCAAGTCAGATTTTCCCCTCAATATGAGTTATGTACGTTCAGAGCTTGTTGGATTTCAGAATTGTTAATAAGGGATTGTGGACTTATGGTAGGTTTTTGCTCTGTGGTAACATAATGAGAGCAAGCATGGTAAATGTAGTCAGAAGAACTGGGCTTTCATTCTCACTCTGTGTCTGAAGGATTTCCTTTTTTCTTATCTATAAAATGAGAGGCTTTTAAAAGGTATGTAGACACAAAGCATAAGACCTCTTACGCACCTACACTTGGGCAGACATCACTAATGGATCGCAGCTCTCCTTCCCCCGACCCAGGGCACGTGCGCCCTCGCGTATGTCTCCGTGCTCAGTCCCGGGAGCGAGCGCTAGAGACGAAATCTATTTGCTGAGATGACTCCTCCTAGCCTTCCAGCTGTAAATGAAGGTGATCCTAAACAACACCCATGCCTGTGTGTCCTGAAAGCGAATATTTTCTCATGTCTTTATGGCTGTTAAGGAGGGTTTCCATGCGGCTTCACTGGAAAAATCACATCACCAGGGCTGGACTTTCACATCCAAGCAGGAATTAGGGGTGTGAGGTCCAGGCCCAGCAGTACAGGGCCGAGGTTAACCAGCCCCATTTCCGCAAATAAAGTGCATACCATGTCTTCCTTAGTCAATTGGCTATAGCCTGTCCTCAGCTTTTCACCACAGCCCTCCACCCCCAGATTGGAAACTATACCTCTTGACCCACCTGGGTCTACTTAATCTTCTCACATATAAAAAATTGTAGAGACCTGTACCCTTCACTCCATGGAACCAGAACAGTAAACAGCCCAATCTTTTTATTTATTTATTTATTTATTTATTTTTGCAATACGCGGGCCTCTCACTGTTGAGGCCTCTCCCGTTGCGGAGCATGGGCTCTGGACGCGCAGGCTCAGCGGCCATGGCTCACGGGCCTAGCCACTCCGCGGTATGTGGGATCTTCCCGGACCGGGGCACGAACCCGTGTCCCCTGCATCGGCAGGCAGACTCTCAACCACTGTGCCACCAGGGAAGCCCCAGCCCTATCTTTAGGTTTGCATTTGGATTATTTTATACCAATGTAACAATGATTTATATCTTCATTGGCAGATGGCTTCATCCAAGGAGATCTTTTCTAGTGAAAGATTTGTCCCAATTCTAAGGGTAGAGAATTTCTGCTTAACCCTTAGATCCACAAGAAGCAAACCTGGGGGATTTGAGAAGAGTTATTTGATGCCTGCCTCAGGGTTTGGAAAACTTGGGGTCCAGTCTCAGCATCTTTTTACACACTGAGGATAATCTTTACAAAATGTTTCTTATATATTTATGTTCACTTAAAATTTTCATTTTAACAAATGGATAACCAAAAGTAAGACTGCCCAGTTAAGCACCAGATACCTTGAAACAGTGCAGCTGACATAGAATACCTCTAGTCTGGGAATGGAGGTTTCCATCCTTAAAAGCAGCTCTGTGACCTGCGGCCCCATCCTACCGGAATCAGTTCCCTCTATACAATAGGGATTAATTTAGCAACATTGTTTCTTTACAAAGGAAGCTGAAAAAAATTTATGAGGTTGCTTGCCTAGTATCATCTGATGGAAACAGCAGGCATTGCCCCTGAAGTCCTTCAGTTATGAGGTGCTATTCTTACCACGAGCCCGGGCTGGGTCCTTTTCATTTTTCAGAGGAGGAGGTGGAGGCAGGGGGAGGCTGGTGCAATCTGAGGAGACAGAAATGATCCCTAGATTAGAGCTGCCTGCATGGCTTCTTTTCTGGAAGCTGTTGCCCTCTACAGAATACCTGCCCTTTCCTTGTTTTGGGCAGCTGTGGTAGCACTTGGGAGGCTCAGAAATGATGTTCTGCTTCATATCTAGTGAGAGTGTTCTGGTTCTCAGTGGATCACAGCAAACAGGGTTGCTGGGAGCCTGTCCCTGAATGGGAGGTGATGGTAAATATGAGAATTTAGCTGTCACCCAGCCATGTTCTGAGACATGCAGGTTGGGAAGCAGAGGCCATTCCCAGGCAGAGACAAGTCTGATGAGAGTTAATAAGAGCCAGAGAAGAGGACAGACGAGGCACTGTGTGAGCAGGCGCCCCTCCCTGGGGGAGTCTGGGTGAGAACTAGGAGCACCCCTCTGCTGAGCAGAGATCCTTAGGGACCCTTGGCGTGGACAGCGCTCCAAAAGCAGTCAGTGTTTAACCCCTTCCCGCAGGAGAATTTGGGAGGGAAAAGAACAGGTTTGAGGGTGCTGGGTGGGATGCTAATTAAAAGATAAGCCCTTGGGCTTCCCTGGTGGCGCAGTGGTTGAGAGTCCGCCTGCCGATGCAGGGGACGCGGGTTCGTGCCCCGGTCCGGGAAGATCCCACATGCCGCGGAGCAGCTGGGCCCGTGAGCCATGGCCGCTGAGCCTGCGCGTCCGGAGCCTGTGCTCCGCAACGGGAGAGGCCACAGCAGTGAGAGGCCCGTGTACCGCCAAAAAAAAAAAAAAAAGAAAGAAAAAAGATAAGCCCTTGTGTGTCTCTGTGTCAGGTGATTTGTAGGCTGGGGACTCATTCTTCAGTAGACTGACTGTCCTTGCCCCAAAGGGGACCTTGGATAAAACTGTCTGCTCACTTTTAGATTTTTATTTCCAGAGAATTACTTGTTTTTAACAGAAATGGCCTTCGAAGTGGACCACATTGCAAACCAGGAGATTAAAAAAAAACTAGAACGCGAACATTTGGAATTCAGAGCATTCAAAAAAACCCAAAAAAGACCTTGAAGCTGGCAGATTAAAAACCCTTGAGCAAGAGTCTTCCCCACGTCATACATAGTATCTTCTTTAACCAAATGGAGCTAGAGATGAGACCTCTCACCTCTCCACCTCTACCGTGCACACACACACACACACACACACACACGCCTCCCACACTGCCCCGAGGCTCTGGCACCTGCTTTTACATCTGTCATTTCACTATAACAACTGAGAACAAAAACATGCCACTGAAATGTGCATTTTAATCGTAAAGTTGACACTGAAACTGTGGTAGTGTTCAGTTGTGTTTTTAGGTGTTACTCTAACTCGTAGCGTTATGTTCCCTTCGGTAGAGAGCAGTGAAGGAGCACCTGGATAATGATTTTCAGACACAGTGGAAGGCTTCCACTTAGGTTTTCCTTCCTCCTCACCTCCTTCATCCCTTCCAGACTGAAGCTGTTAAGCTTGCCGTCTACTCAGAAGCCAGCAGTTCTCTAAAACTGGATTTTGATGGTTTGCCTTCATAAAGGAGAGATTCAAAAGCAAGATACTGAGATCAGACCACTTGAAGAGAATGGAAAAGAATATGCTTGATTGCTGCTTTTGGACCCTTATTCATCTCGAGGTGCTTCTACATAGCAACCAAAGTTTGGGGTTCTATGTGGCACAGGCTTTCTATTGAGAGTGAAAAGCAGTATTAGAGCACAGCTCCTTAGGTGACTTAACCTAGGGGAGGAGGCGGGTGGAGAACCCTGCCCCCCACCGAGGGGTAGACGCCCTGTGCCAGGGCCTGGTGGAGCCATCGCGGGACGGCTGGCTCTTGTCTGCAGACAGACATGTCGCCAGTCCCTCAGAGGGAGTACGGGTCACACTAATAAAGAGGAAACCACTGCAAAGAGAAGGGGAAATGTATTCTTGAAATGCAAGTGGAATTTTGAGGGTTGAGTTGAATGTGAAGAAAGAAAGAGAGATAATCCCAAACCAGTAACCGTTTGTCTCTTGATGTATATTCCCTCCTAGTATACATGAAGGAAGCATTTCAGTATTATTTTTGTGAGAGATGAAAGTATTGCGTATACCAGGTAAAAACAGGCGAGGAATTAACCGTTCCCATTTTATTAATTCAAGAGAAGAGCCACAATCAGAGCGTTACACAATTACCCCAGTAGTTTTTGTGTAACTGTAATAGAATTTCATGGTAGTTTGTAGAATAAAATTTTATATAAGATAGAATCACAGAATCGTAAGCCCTTAAAAGCCTTTTAAGCTGTTGGAGTTTTAAAAGTAGTATGTTATATTAAAAGCTTCATATAAAGTGAATTACAAAAGAGAAAAACAGTTCTGGTGTTGAGAGTTGTACATTACAAAGCTGGTAACACGACTTCATTTTGTGTGATGCACGTGATGTTGGCGATGATTCATTTATCCGACTCACTGGAGTAGCATGCTGGGAAGAAAAATATGGAACCCTGTGGGGCCTTGCTGACCTTTCTGGGGCTCAGTTTCCTGGTCTGAAAAATGGAGGTTACAGTAGCTACAAATCACTGGGTTGGATGTGAGTAAAATATTATATATGTAAATACTATTTTCTATTATTATTTATTGTTAGGCTCCTATTTTATGTTACGTCAAGACTTCCCAAATCAACCATGTTTTTAAGACTCTTTGACTACTCTCCTAACAATCCTCTGTTACTATCCTTATACTTTATATTTATATATATTACAGCTATATAAATATATAAATATTTATATATTTATAATATCCTTAAACTTTACATTTAACAATTACTTTATTTCTCTCGCTGTCTTCCTTTTCTCCTTCATGGATCATATTCTCCCTGGTGAAATTGTAAGAGCGGCCTCTGAAACTCTTTCATATCTGAAACACTTTTCCCTAACAACCCTTATTAGTTCTTTTATTGCCTTTCCTGAGGATGTTACTGCCCAGTTCTGCTGTTTGCACATCGCTTGGAGGAGTCGTGGATGAGGTGCGATGCCGGCGCACAGACCTTCCTGCAGCATGACAGTTCCATGGTCTGCTCTGCTCAGAATAAGCTCAGGCACTAAAGACTAATGCATTATTTAAAGAGGTGCCATAAAGCTACACATCATACTAGAGTCCACTGTATTTTCAGGTCGGACTCTCCAGTAGTCTTTGTGCATAGATTTCGCTAGGAACAACGTTAGAGAAATGGGGAAAAGATTCCCTCAGTTCTCCGTTGTCCTAGTTCATGTTTCAGTAAAATCTCTCCACAGGGACCACACAACATATTTTCAGCAGTGAAATTGAATGTCCCGTTTTCATCCTGTTAGTCTAGTTGGCCTTAGGAAAGTATCTCCACTTTCTCTATATTATTATTCTTTGTCACTTTATCAAAGCACAGATTCATTATTCTGCCTCTCTCACTATTTTAGAAAGAAAAAAAAAACAGTGCTAAACCCCAGTATGCTCAAAAGCTTACTATTATAGTCATCACTGGGAACTTCCCTTTTCACTTAAAGTGGCTGAGAATAGAAATAGGAATCTGATTATTCCAGCGACCTGGTTAGCAAAGTGTGGGGACAGGCCATCGATTTTTGGAGAATTTGAATTAAGTCTCTCTTATTAGTATTAAAACTCGACTGAATATCTTTTTTTTTGCGGTACGCGGGCCTCTCACTGCTGTGGCCTCTCCCATTGCGGAGCACAGGCTCCGGACACACAGGCTCAGCGGCCATGGCTCACGGGCCCAGCCGCTCCGCGGCATGTGGGATCCTCCCGGACCGGGGCACGAACCCGTGTCCCCTGCATCGGCAGGCAGACTCTCAACCACTGCACCGCCAGGGAAGCCCTAGACTGAATATCTTTTAATGATTGAGAACGTGTTCATGAATATATAGTGTGTTCATTCATTCACCAAATACTTATTGAGGCCCTACTAAGCGCCCAGTCACTGTTCTCTTTGCTGAGGCTCCAAGCATCGTGAATTAATTAAGCTGACGTGATCTTTGCCCTCACAGAGGTTACTATTCTGACCATCAGTCTGTTAAGGAATACCACGGATTTAAGAGGTGTAAGATCAGGATGAGCCAATACTTAACCTAGCGGTTTGCTTTCAAATGTAAACTCTTGATTTTAGCCCCTTAATTCAGCTGTCCCCAGCCTTTTTGGCACCAGGGACCGGTTTCATGGAAGACAGTTTTCCACGGATGGGGGGTGGATGGGGGATGATTCAGGCGGGAATGCGGGTGATGGGGAGCGGCGGGGAGCGGCAGATGCAGCTTCGCTCGCTCGCCCGCTGCTTACCTCCTGCTGTGCGGCCCGATTCCTAACAGGCCAGGGACCGTTAGCGGTCTGCAGCCTGTGGTTTGGGGACCCCTGCCTTAATCCATCATTTTCTTCTTCACCATTAAAATATAAGCACTAAAAATGTTCTGTTCACTGGAGCTTTCTTGTTTATTCCAAAGGCTCTTGACGTTTGTTTGATCATATAGTCCTACTTTTAAACAGAGTGAATATTAGGTTAGAAGCCAGAATGAACCATTTTTCAAACCAGTTTAAAAAGTGAATATAATTAGAATAATTCTCACATGACACATAGTCTCTGGAGGAAATACAATTTGTAACCATATAATATTGATGTTTCTGGCAGCGTCTTTTGTTTACCCATTGCTTATATAGATGTGAATGGCCATACTTGTAAGTTTAATGGTAATTTATATATACTTATAAAATCCTTTGGTCATTGTGGAGGGGCTCCACTCCCAGGTCTCCTTGGTCCACATTGATTGGAGAGGGCCATTCTGACTTGGTGTCTGCAGGAAGGCCACTAGCTTGTGATGTCATTGGCTTCCAAGTTTTCTCTCTCTTTTTTTGGAGCTTTTGCATAAATATTCCATGGCAGTTTTCATTTTTAAATAAAACAAATATGAAGAAGATACGATAGCTTTAACTCTGCCCATAGGGCTTCAGCAGCTGCAGAAGTCTCTGTAATGCAGCAGGTGGGAGGGGACTGCCGTGGCTTCTGTGCACGAGAGCAGACAGATGTTGTCTCCGGGACACCCCACAGAAGGAGCAGGGAGAGGGTTTCAGACCCTGCTTTCCTACCTATGAACAGGTCGCCTTACCTTTTTGGTAAAGGGATAATACCTGCTTTGATACCCTTATGGTGTTGATATGAAGGTCAAATGATGCATGGACTTGAAAGTTCTTTGTAAGAAAAAATTATGCAGGGAGGTGGGTAGTTTTCCAACCTTCCTTGTGTTGCAAATTGGAATAGCTCAGGAGTCTATTCCCTGGAACCCAGCGTCGTATGGAAGCTTCAGAGAGGGCCCGGCACCCTCTTCAGGACGCCTCTTCATCCTTGAGCTGGGGATGCTCAGAGTGCTATTCCTGAGGCTGTCTCCTTCTGGTATTGACATTGTGAATCATCACTTTTGAGCCATGGATCTGGCTGTTTTTTAGTAAAGGAGATCTGGCTCACACTGCTTTCAGTCTATTCCATTGTACATGGTGTGCTTTGTGGATTTGTAACCATGTAGGTGTATCTGAATGAACTGCTCTACGCAAGTCTTGATTAACTTCTTATTATATTAACATTTTGGAATAAGAGCGAAACTGCGCTCACCCTTATAAAAAATGAGAATTTTTAATAAATGTGGTTCTTAGTACATGTGAACAGTTTTAGAGTTGACAATATGTTTTGGACACATGGAAGGATTTGAATAGAAGTACTGATCTCTGGGGTGGTTGTTAAGTTAATCAGCTGTTTATGCTAAATCTTATCTACTCAAGAACCAACTTGTGAGCTTTGATGTGCTAAAAACAAAACCTAAACCTTCAGACAAGGAAAGGTCGTCAACCCTGAGCGGCACCAGTAGGCGGTGCTGACGGCCACAGAGGTCCCTTCAGTCCCCAACACCAAGTCCTGAAAATTGTCTTGTTCCTGCATCTGTGCTTAGATTTGAGCTCTTTTAAAAATATTGATGGCCCTGTAATATCTGACAAGTGAAGAAGCAGTGAGCATGTTGAAAGTGCTAGTGAGAAAGGGCACATGATGATGATGGAAAAAATCCAGATTGTAATTTCTTAAAAAGCAAGTGGTGAGAAAACCCTTCTGTGTGTATACATGAGATCGATAGTTCCATTGGAGGAATACTTCTAAGGGACAAAGAATAACTTGTACAGTGTGTTGAAGGTGTTACGTCCAAACAGAGGACAGTAATTGGCAAGTGATGGGGGAAAATGCTTGACAAAATAGACCACACTTTGAGATATATGACTTAGAAGAGCAATGTCCGAAATCTATTAGCCTGACGCTAATTCAGGAAACAACTAAGGGTTTGATCAGGAGCTGATCGTGGTGGAGGTGCTGCTGATGAAACCTTGGTCCAAAGCTCTGCTAGTGGCAAAAGGCCAGGTCCCTCTGAAACACATAAGTGGAGAAGCGGGGGCTGCAGCATTGTCTACAGCACTTGAGGAGGTATCCGTGGAGTGTAGTCACCTGGCTCCTAATTTTCAGCATAGAAGAAACATGCTTTTTGCAAAATGATGCCCCACAGATCTTATATCATTGAGGGAAGGGAGAGTGAGCCTGTTTTGTTTTGGTTTGGTTTGTTTTTTTTGCGGTACGCGGGCCTCTCACTGCCGTGGCCTCTCCCATTGCGGAGCACAGGCTCCGGATGCACAGGCTCAGCGGCCATGGCTCACGGGCCCAGCCGCTCCGCGGCATGTGGGATCCTCCCGGACCAGGGCACGAACCCGTGTCCCCAGCATCGGCAGGCGGACGGACTCTCAACCACTGCACCACTAGGGAAGCCCCAGAGAGTGAGCCTGTTTTTAAAGTTCACAGTTCTTATAGTGGAAATGTATTCAGAGACCACAAGCCTGAGCCCTTCAAAGCCATCTCGGACTTTTGAACAGACAGACTTATACAAAATCTGTTGGAAGAGTTCTAATCTGTTAGTCAGTAGAGGACCTGGTTATTGTCCTATTCTGCTTTAGATGCAGGGCAGCTACATATCCTTTTATAATATCAGAATAAGGAAAAAATGAGACAGAATATGGCAAGTAGCAATTGGGAAACCTATAGGATTCATTACTTTGCCAAGTAATAGGTATAAGAAATCTTTTGACCTGCAACTCATTTCCCTATCCTGACAATATTGATATAGTGGAAAAAGCATGAACTCTGGCACAGGCTGGCTGTGTGACCCCAGAAAGCTGCACAACTCCTCTGAGATTCAGTTCCTTCGCCTGAGAGTGGGCGTTGTGTTGCCCCTCCATCAGCGATGTTGTGGGCAGTGAAGATGATACTTACTAAGGCCCTGATGCAGAGCCTGGGCAGGACAGGCTCCAGTGACCCTCAGCTATCAGGGAAATCAGCATCGACTGTACTCCCGTGATCAGTAAATGACCTCAGCAGAGAGCTGGAGTCCAGGGCCGCCAGCGATTGCTGTGGCCAGCTTTATCAGCTAAGATAGAATAGAACAGGGCCTCCCTGGTGGCGCAGTGGTTGAGAGTCCGCCTGCCGATGCAGGGGATACGGGTTCGTGCCCCGGTCTGGGAGGATCCCATATGCCGCGGAGCAGCTGGGCCCGTGAGCCATGGCTGCTGAGCCTGTGCGTCCGGAGCCTGTGCTCCGCAACGGGAGAGGCCACAACAGTGAGAGGCCCGCGTACAGAAAAAAAAAACAAACAAACAACAAAAAAAAAGATAGAATAGAACAAACAGGCAATGGTCAAAACATCATGGAAGTTCATCTTTCTCCCTTGTAACGTGCAGGATGGGTGTTCTGGTCCAGGAAGGCCCAGGTCTACACAGCCGTTCAAGGACTCAGGCTTTGGAGGCTCTGCTGTTTTTCTAGTAGCATGACTGCTATCACCATTCCAGCCCAAAGAAGGGGGAAATGGCCTGGAGACACATGTGAAGGAGGTTTTAAGGGCCCGGGTAGAAGTGGCCAATACCAGTTATCACCTGTATTATTTTGGAGATAATTATTCACATGGGCACCTAACTGCAGGGGCAGGATTGAGGTAGCCAGGCTGGTTCGTTTCCTGGCATAGAAGTGACCCTAAAGTATCCCCTGTGCTCCACACTGAATCTTGGTACCGACCTTTGGCTGAAACTTTGCAGGCAATTTCTCATCTGTGCCAGGATCCAGGAAGGAGTCCTCAGGCACAAGGCTCATGAGTCGTTGTACAGTGGGTTGAGGGTGGCTAATATCGGCCACACAGGTCACATGGCTGCCATGCTGGCCTTGGCCCAGCCTGCACTCAGGCCAGGGACCAGGTGACGGGGGCCGGTGTAACTGACCTGGTCTTACGAGGCGCCCCGTGTGCTGTGCCAGCTCAGTCACTGAGCCAGAGGGGTTGGCAGGTGGCCCACAAGGATTGTCCCAGGGAATCCAGGCAGCAGAACTGGGAACCCCATTGGCAGGAGCTGGCTCCTAGGAAATCCGTCTAGAGCAGCAGAAGCCTAGATCCGGAACTGGGAAGTGGAGGAAGTGGGGGGACAGGGGGGATGTGAGCGGGCAGGGAGGGTGGGCAGGGATCCCAGGCACTGGGTGTTCCAGGTATGTCTCCAGCCCTAGAAGGGGAGAGAGGTGAATGCAGTTAAGTGGCCGAAACTAAGGCGTTTCTCTGGTCCAACCTAAAACACGGGATGTGATAGAGCAGGGATTAAGAGAGAGAAGGGAATTGAGATTAAGGAGGAGTGTTGATGTCTTAAAGTCATCCCAGGGACCTTGGGGCCAGCTGGGAGCAAGACATGAGCAAAGCACCAGCTCCTGGCTGCTGGGCAGTGATTCATCTCTAACCCTACTGAGTGCAGATGCTGGGGCTTCATATACCTTCCCCCTCAGTCAGGATGGGCTCAGGAGCTCACTTGCTGGTGGGAAAGGGGTGGATCCAGTTGGCGGGGGGCAGCATTTGGGAACATCGACATGAGGGAAGCATTAACAGATTATCTTCTGGAATTGCACTGCAGCTCTAAATGGCATAACAATGTGTTTCATTTAACTTTCAGTTGCCCTCCAGTTCCTCAAGAAACGTTCACCAAATGTTGGCAGATTCTATCAGTCGTATGAAGGAATATGGATTTCACCAGGTAAAAGACTTACCTTCCATCTCAGGGGCTAAGTGCAGAGCCAGTTCCGCTAATGTTTCACAAATTGTTTTATTAGCCTCATGCAGAAATGAAATTAAGCAGCAGACTGTGAACTCTATCTTTGAAAAGCTTGTGAGCACAGCTGTTCATCTTGACCTGTTTATCTGGAGTTGGAGAGTCTTGAGTATCATGGAAAGGATGTGCCGGGACGTATCTGCTCGTCAGGACGTGTCGGACTCCTCCCTGAAGATCTGACGTGAGATAGCGTCCCGGACAGAGGCAAACGCTGGGGAGACTGATTTCAGAGAGAGATAAACGAAGCATGAAACTTGGCGGAAATCGTGAATTCACATTAGGTTCCCTAGGTGTTCACTCGTTCTCGAGCCTGTCCCTTTGCTCTGAGCAGCTGCTTGGGTCACTGTGCCCACGGTGCCCGCAGGGCCTCCAGGCGCTCAGGTCTCCGGGTCCATCCGGACAGGGACCTCTCTGCTCCCTCCGTCCTACTGCTGTGTTACCATACACGCGGCTCAGGATAACTGAGGAAGAGACTGGAAACCCTGTAGGGTTTGGCCCACAGATGGTCTGAAAAGTGGAGCGAGAGATGAGGCTGTAAAATGAAGGTTCTGGGGGCCACAGGCTGGGATGGAGGCTGTCAGGAGGCGGCTGGGGCCGGTTCCCTTGGGTGGTGACCCAGGCCCGGACTCCTCTGCTGGGCCACGTGTGAGCTGGAGAGCTCGCACGTTTGAGGCGTCAGTCATGGGGAGGTCTGGAGCTGTGGGCCTGGTGTGCAGACACTGATGTAATACATGCCTCTTTATAAAACAGCAGCAATAGTCCCTAAAGGAACTCCCCAGTGACACTGCCCTGATTACGTTATGTCATTTTAAGTGAGGGCAGGTAAGGAAGAAAGGACCGAAGATCAGCTGCGTGTTCGTTCAGACAACCTATGTTGAGTTCCTCCTGCGTGCCAGGCTTTGCTGTGGGCACTAGAGACACAGTGAACGAAACAGATAAAGTCCCTGCCCTAGGAAAGCTTCTGCTCCTGATGGGGAGACAGATGATACATCTGTGTGTGAAGTCAGGTCCTAAGAGCTCTGCAGGAAAATCACGCAGGATAAGGGAGCTGAGGAACGCAGGGAAGGTGGGAGTTGGATTTTATAGAGGTGGCCAGAGAAGTTGACATTGGAGCAGACACCTGAAGAATGAGGGCGGGGTGATGGGGATGGCTGGGGAAGTGTGTTCCAGGCAGAGGGAACAGCACGTAGGAGGGCACAGAGGCAAGAGCTCTTGGACACGGTGGAGGAACGACACAGAAGCCAGTAATGAGACGGAGTGAGGGGCCGATGAGGGAGCTGGTGGGAGTGTTTGCATCAGCAGCCCGGGACGAGCGGCTTTGTGTCGGGGACCTTTGACAGCTCCGTCTGCGCATCTCTGACTCCACATCCCGGCCCCTGGGCATCTGGACCAGTGTCCAGGCTCAGCCCTGCTGCCTGTCCACTCCCTGGCCTTCATCCTGGACCTGTGTGCTTCAGCAGAACACTTCTAAAGAAGAAATGATGGTTTTCGAAACAGAGAAAGTAAAGATCAACTTGTAGAGACTTTTCTAAAAGTAAATTTTCTGGAGGAATCCTTAGAGAAACTCGGGACAAGTTCTTTTTTTTTCTTTTAAATTTCCATTGTTACTTTTTTTTTTACAACTTTATTGGAGTATAATTGCTTTACAATGGTGTGTTAGTTTCTGCTTTATAACAAAGTGAATCAGCTATACATATACATATGTTCCCATATGTCTTCCCTCTTGCGTCTCCCTCCCTCCCACCCTCCCTATCCCACCCCTCCAGGCGGTCACAAAGCACCGAGGTGATCTCCCTGTGCTATGTGGCTGCTGAATAAAAACAGCGGCCAGGGTCAGCTCTCATCTGCTATTACTCTGTGAAACATTAATTTTGTCTCCTTTCTCACTGTGCCCATACAAAATGACATTGTGGATGAAAAAGGAGTGAGACTTACTAAACACAGCTCTCTCAGACACTGGAGTATCAACTTAGCAACCAAGTACCGCCCGAATTATTATTTACTTAATATATTTCTTTAAGTAGACTCACTTTGTAAACTTCTTGCTTTTCCTAAACAACAGTGTCCTTAGCATAACAGTATGCTATGATAGCATAGTTTAATATTGTAGCTATATTTTTCTAATTATTTAAAATCATTTAAAAATATGTGTGTGGAAGACAAATAAAGCTCCCTTTGAATTTTTTCTGTTTGAGCTTAGACGTTTCTACCAGCACTTTTGATGTGTTTCAGGCTTGCCAACAGCTTCAATAAGGCAATGGCAAATTTTAAGTCATTTCAAACACCAAAAGCTCTTCTTTGGTTTTTATAATATTGACTGAAGAAGGGGGCTTAGCTCTAGGCAGGAAAAGAATGTAAGAAAAAAAGTGAAAACAGTCAAACCACAAAAGTTACGTTGCATCTGAGGTGAAGTGCATAATATGAATTATCACCATCTTCTGTGTTAGCTGTGATTTGATGGTGATTGAAACCAGTTTCACAGCATCGAGGTACGTATTTTTCTTGTGGTGAAATAATTTAACCACAAGAAAGTCTTCATCTTTCTATAGGAAAACACAAAAGAAAAAACCCATGATTTCTGTGGTGCAGAACAAAGCACGGCCAGACTTTCCTGCCCCTCAGCCTGTTCCATGACTCAGCTGACGAGGCTTTTTCTTGCCACACCAAGTCGTAAATTCATTTTTCTCATGAACACTCAGAAGGTTGTCCTCAAAGAAACAAAGGAATTTTTAAGTGCTTTGGTGTGTTAGTTTTCTCTTTGGTTAAAAACGAATTCCCTTGAGTGTGCTTGGCTACAGAACTGTACATGTCAAAATGGTTAAGATGGTAAACTTAGTGTTATGTATATTTTACCACAATTTTTAAAAACGTTAAAATGGTCATTTTATGTTATATGTATTTTACCACAGTAAATAATATTGTAAGACAACTATACTTCAATAAGATATTCCCTTTTTAAGGAAGACTCATGTTTCTTATTCATATTTTTCCTTCTCAAAAAGGATGCTTTTAAAAGATGTTTTTGTATATTTTATTTTTTCTTTTCTTTATTGAAGTACAGTTGATTTACAATATTGTGTTAGATTCAGCTGTACAACAAAGTGATTAAATTATTTTTTTCAGATTACATTCCATTATACACTATTATAAGATATTGAGTATAATTTTCTGTGCTATACAGTAAATCCTTGTTGTTTGTCTATTTTATATATAGCAGTTTATATCTGTTAATCCTATACTCCAAATTTGTTCCTCCCTCTCCCGTTTGGTAACCATAAATATGTTTTCTATGTCTGTGAGCCTGTTTCTATTTTGTATATAGATTTATTTGTATTACTTTTTAGATTCCACATATATGTGATATATAATATTTGTCTCTGTCGGACTTACTTCACTAATTATGATAATCTCTAGGTCTATCCATGTTGCTGCAAATGGCAATATTTCATTCTTTTTTATGGCTGATTAATATTCCACTGTGTATAAATATCACAGCTTCTTAAGCCAATCATCTGTTGGTGGGCACTTGTGTTGTTTCCATGTCTTGGCTATTTTAAATCATGCTGCTATGAACATTGGGGTGCATGTATCTTTTTGAATTAGAATTTTCTCCAGATATATGCCCAGGAGTGGGATTGCTGGATCATATGGTAGCTCTATTTTAAGTTTTTTAAGGAACCTCCATACTGTTCTCCATAGTAGATACACCAATTTACATTCCCATCAACAGTGTAAGAGGGTTCCCTTTTTCTCCACACCCTCTTTAGCATTTATTATTTGTGGACTTTTTGATGATGGCCATTCTGACTGGTGTGAGTTGGTAGCTTATTGTGGTTGATTTGCATTTCTCTAATAGTTAGTGAAGTTGAGCATCTCTTCATGTGCCTCTTGACCATCTGTATGCTTTCTTTAGAAAAAACATCTGTTTAGGTTTTCTGCTCCTTTTTTGATTGGGTTGTTTATTTTTTTGATATTGAGTTCTATGAGCTGTCTGTATATTTTGAATATTAACCCTTTGTTGTTTGCATCGTTTGCAAATATTTTCTCCCATTCCATAGGTTGTTTTTTCATTTTGTTGATGGTTTCCTTTACTGTGCAAAAGCTTATACATTTGGTTAGGTCCCGTTTGTTTATTTTTTGCTTTTATTTCTTTTGCCTTGCGAGACTGACCTAAGAAAACATTGGTATGGTTTATGTCAGAGAATGTTTTGCCTATGTTCTCTTCTAGGAGTTTTATTGTGTCATGTCTTATATGTAGGTCTTTAAGCCATTCTGAGTTTATTTTTGTGTATGGTTTGAGGGAGTATTCTAATTTCATTGATTTACATGTAGCTGTCCAGCTTTCCCCAACACCACTTGTTGAAGAAGGTGTCTTTTCTCCATTGTACAGTCTTGCCTCCTTTGTCATAGATTAATTGACCATAGGTGTGAGGGTTTATTTCTGGGCTCTCTATTCTGTTCCATTGATCTATGTG
Source organism: Mesoplodon mirus (assembly GCF_964341445.2). Classification (NCBI taxonomy): domain Eukaryota; kingdom Metazoa; phylum Chordata; class Mammalia; order Artiodactyla; family Ziphiidae; genus Mesoplodon; species Mesoplodon mirus. The sequence goes on from NC_138996.1 coordinate 7,457,121, forward strand.
TCTGTTTTTGTGCCGTTACCATGCAGTTTTGATTACTGTAGCTCTGTAGTATAGTCTGAAGTCTGGGAAGATTTTTGCCTCCAGCTTTTTTCTTTTTCCTCAGGATTGCTCTGGCAATTCTGGGTCTTTTGTAGTTCCGTATAAATTTTAGCATTATTTCTTCTAGTTCTGTGAAAAATGTCCTGGGTGTTTTGATAGGGATCACATTAAATCTGTAGATTACTTTGGGTAGTATGGCCATTTTAACAATATTTATTCTTCCAATCCAAGAACATAGGATATTTTTCCATTTCTTTCAATCATTTTCAGTTTCCTTTATAAATGTTTTATAGTTCTCGGTGTATAAGTCTTTTACCTCCTTGGTTAAGTTTATTCCTAGGTTTTTGTTTTTGTTTTTGTTTTGATGTGATTTTAAAATCATGTTTAAATTTCATTGTTAGTGTAAAGAAGTGCAATGGGTTTCTGTGTATTAATCTTGTATCCTGCTATCTTGCTGAATTCATTTGTTAGTTCTAGTAGTTTTTGTGTTATGACATCAGGGTTCTCTATATTGAGTATCATGTCATCTGCAAATAGTGGCAGTTTTACCTCTTCCCTTCCAGCTTGGGTACATTTTATTTATTTTTCTTGTCTGGTGGCTGTGGCTAGGACTTCCAATACTATGTTGAATAGAAGTGGTAAGAGTGGGCATTCTTGTCTCGTTCCTTTGGGAAGTCTTTCAGTTTTTCACCATTGACTATGATGTTGACTGTGGGTTTGTTGTAAATAGCCTTCATTATGTTGAGATGTGATCCCTTTATACCCATATTGATGAGACTTTCTATCATGAAAGGATGTTGAATTTTGTCATGTGCTTTTTCGGCATCTATTGAGATAATCATGTGATTTTTGTCTTTTCTTTTGTTGATGTGGTGTATCACATTGATTGATTTGCATATGTTGGGCCATCCTTGTGACCCTGGAATGAATCCAACTTGATCATGGTATAGGATCCTTTTTATGTGTTGTTGGATTCAGTGTGCAAATATTTTGTTGAGGAGTTTTGCAGCTACATTCATCAAAGATATTGGCCTGTAAATTTCTTTTTTTGTAGTGTCTTTGGATTTGGCAGCAGGGTGATGGTGGCTTCATAGAATTAATTTGGGAGTGTTCCCTCTTCCTCAGTCTTTTGGAAGAGTTTGAGAAGGATCAGTATAAGTTCTTCTTTGTATGTTTGGTAGAATTCCCCAGTGAAACCATTTGGTCCTGGACTTTTGTTTGCAGTGAGTTCTTTTTTTAGCTACAGATTCTATTTCACTTCTAGTGATCGGTCTGTTCAAATTAGCTGTTTCTTCCTGACTCAGCTTTGGTGGGCTGCATGTTTCTAGAAACGTGTCCATTTCTTCTAGGTTGTCCAACTTGTTGGCATATAATTATTCATAGTATTCTCTTATGATTTTTTTATATTTCTGTGGTATCAGTTGTTATTTCTCTTCTTTCACTTCTTATTTGGTTTATTTGTGTACTCTCTCTTTTCTTCTTGGTGGACCTGGCTAGAGGTTTGTTAATTTTGTTTATCTTTTCAAAAAAACCAGCTCTTGGTTTTGTTGATCTTTTCTATTTTTTTTTGAGCTCTATTTTATTTATCTGCTCTCTGATCTTTATTATTTCCTTCTTTCTGTTGACTTTTGATTTTGTTTGTCCTTCTTTTTCTAATTCTTTTAGGTGGTAGGTTAGGTTATTTATTTGAGATTTTTCTTGTTTCTTGAGGAAGGCCTGTAGTGCTATGAACTTCCCTCTTAGAACTGCTTTTGCTGCATTCCATAGATTTTGTAAGTTGGGTTTTCATTTTCGAGCTTTCTATTCTCTTCCAGTCATCTATATGCCCGTTTTTGTGCCCATACCATGCCTAGTGCCTGCCTCACTGCAGGAAACTGCCAGAGTCCCTCACCAGTGTTTGTTTTTGGTTTTTTAAACAGAAGAAAGAATCTGCGAAGAAAGCACAAGATGAAGAAGTAAAACAAATAGATGAAGAGAGAACCAAGCAGATTTATAAGAGCTGGAAAGAAGATTCGGAGTGGCAGGCCTCTTGTGAGTACCCAGAGGCCTCCATAACAGTGACACTAAGCTAGTTTGTTCACCAAATAAGATGATCCATCTAGGAAGCACTTAGAGTGGTTGTTGAGAGATGTTTTAACACTAAACTATTACTCAAAGGCTACAGAGCCATCTAAACATTGAATAGCAGAAAGGTTCTCAATTCATCTTTGTACCATCAAAATTATGATGTATGTATATGATGAAATGGTATTTAGCTATGAAAAATGTTTTGGAAGAGTGTTTAAAGTCCTTGGAATGTGTCTGTATCTTTCTAGCTTGGAGAAGAAAAATCATTATAAAATAGTATGAAAAATATCCCTACTTAAAGTCTAAGTATATGAGGGAAAAGAAGTGGCAGGTTAACATATTAACATTAGTTTTCTTGGAGAGGCAGGATTCAAGGTTATTTATTGGAATTCTTCTTGTTTTTCTGTATTTTTCTCAGTTTTCAACAGTGAACACATCTTAACTTTGTAATCAGAAGAACACAGGCGTGACAGGCTGGATGTGTCAGCATCCCTTCCACACCTGTGGCTCAACCCTGCCCCCTTCTGAGTTAGCACTGCCTAGAGATCGCTTCCTAGGGAGAGGCCAGTGCAGATGAAGGCAGAGCAGAGCATATGTGAGGATGCTGGGAGGATTCGGGTTTGAAACAGGATTAGAGCTTCCATCTGACTTGGACAAAGACACCCTAACTGCCCGGTCATCCCTTGAAGCAACAGGAGGAGAACAGGTGCAGCCGTGTTTGCAGAATTTTGGGAATTCCATCACAATGAATACCATTAAAGTGACAATTTTTGTGAAGTGAAAATGTTTACGAGATCCAATCACTTCTATGCAGTGAAATCTTAGTGTAATGGAACGCTGTAGGCATTTCTGTGAAATCAAATATAACAGATTCTGACCAATAATGTCTGAAGTGCAGATACACTCAGTAAAGCTTATTCTTACATCCTGCATTAGGGTCTTTAATACTAGGCATTGCTGGTGCCTGTTCATTGTTACCAGAGCCCACTCTGTTCACCGTCTGCGGTGCTGATTCTTCTAAACATTTCCATGGCTCATGAGGGCCTTTCTCAAACCCCACTGTTTTTCTAGTGCGAAAATCCAAGGCAGCTGATGAGAGGAGGCGCTCCCTGGCCAAACAGGCGCGGGAGGACTACAAGAGGCTGTCCCAGAGGGGGAGAGGCGGCGAGGGGCCACAGAGCCCCCCCGGTGGCCCCCAGAAGCCCCGGAGGCCCCCCCTTCCACCCAAGCCTCAGTTCCTGAGCCCTTCAGGACACCCCTGCAAACCTCTCAGGTAAGAAGCCATGAAGGTGGCTTTAAGCATAAGCGGTGAAATGGCCGATTAAAATAGATGAATTGCGTGGCCGCTGCGGGGAGAGAGCCTACTGGTGCCATTCAATCCAGCTCCACCTCTGAGTCTGTGATGCTGAGACACCTGGGCAGCCCTTCATCTCCTCTTATCTGTAAAATCCCCAATGTGGGTACCATTAACATAGCCAGGAATTTCGTGAAGATGCACAGCGAGGTCCTGTGCACCCAGCCCAGCTCACCCTCACCTGGTGACAGCCAGTGAGGGGAGGGGGGACAACTGGGGGCTCATCACAGTAGGAATCCAGGCTTGCTGGGCTTCACATCATGAGCAGAGCTATATTTCCTCTTCTCAGGATTAAAGATTTGATGATACTTCTCATTCTGGGATATACAGTCAAGCTCATAGACTGAGAATTTGGAAATGTTTCTTTTTTTTTTTAAATATCTTTATTAGAGTACAATTACTTTACATTGTTGTGTTAGTTTCTGCTGTACAACAAAGTGAATCAGCTATATGTATACATACATCCCTATATACCCTCCCTCTGGAGCCTTCCTTCCACCCTCCCTATCCCACCCCCTAGGTCATCACAAAGCATTGAGCTGATCTCCCTGTGCTATGCAGCAGCTGGAAATGTTTCTTTTTTAAATGAAGACTATATTTGGCCATGGTGGTCCCTTTGCTTCCTAGGCTGTGGGGGGAATTAGGCAGAACAATTTGTTTTGGAAAATCCCTGAATAAAAATACAGTGCAAACCCACAGCCAACATCATTCTCAATGGTGAAAAACTGAAACCATTTCCACTAAGATCAGGAACAAGACAAAGTTGCCAACTCTCACCACTATTATTCAACATAGTTTTGGAAGTTTTAGCCACAGCAATCAGAGAAGAAAAAGAAATAAAAGGAACCCAAATTGGAAAAGAAAAAATAAAACTGTCACTGTTTGCAGATGACATGATATTATACATAGAGAATCCTAAAGATGCTACCAGAAAACTACTAGAGCTAATCAATGAATTTGGTAAAGTAGCAGGATACAAAATTAATGCACAGAACTCTCTTGCATTCCTATACAGTAATTATGAAATATCTGAAAGAGAAATTAAGGAAACACTCCCATTTACCATTGCAACAAAAAGCATAAAATGCCTAGGAATAAACCTACCTAAGGAGACAAAAGACCTGTATGCAGAAAACTATAAGACACTGATGAAGGAAATTAAAGATGATACAAACAGATGGAGAGATATACCATGTTCTTGATTTGGAAGAATCAACATTGTGAAAATGACTATACTACTCAAAGAAATCTACAGATTCAATGCAATCCCTATCAAACTACAAATGGCATTTTTCACAGAACTAGAACAAAAAATTTCACAATTTATATGGAAACACAAAAGACCCCAAATAGCTAAAGCAATCTTGAGAAAGGAAAATGGAGCTGGAGAAATCAGGCTTCCTGACTTCAGACTATACTACAAAGCTACAGTAATCAAGACAGTATGGTACTGGCACAAAAACAGAAATATAGATAAATGGAACAGGGTAGAAAGCCCAGAGATAAACCCATGCACATATGGTCACCTTATCTTTGATAAAGGAAGCAAGAATATACAATGGAGAAAAGATAGCCTTTTCAATAAGTGGTGCTGGGAAAACTGGACAGCTACAGTTGAAATTAGAATGAAATTAGAACACTCCCTAACACCATACACAAAAATAAACTCCAAATGGATTAAAGACCTAAATGTACGGCCAGACACTATAAAACTCTCAGAGGAAAACATAGGCAGAACACTCTATGACATAAATCACAGCAAGATCCTTTTTGACCCACCTCCTAGAGAAATGGAAATAAACACAAAAATAAACAAATGGGACCTAATGAAACTTAAAAGCTTTTGCACAGCAAAGGAAACCATAAACAAGACGAAAAGACAACCCTCAGAATGGGAGAAAATATTTGCAAATGAAGCAACTGACAGAGGATTAATCTCTAAAATATACAAGCAGCTCATGCAACTCAATATCAAAAAAGCAAACAACCCAATCCAAAAATGGGCAGAAGACCTAAATAGACATTTCTCCAAAGAAGGTATATGGATTGCCAAGAAACACATGAAAGGATGCTCAACATTAGTAATCATTAGAGAAATGCAAATTAAAACTGCAAAGAGGTATCACCTCACACTGGTCAGAATGGCCATCATCAAAAAATCTACAAACAATAAATGCTAGAGAGAGTGTGGAGAAAAGGGAACCCTCTTGCACTGTTGGTGGGAATGTGAATTGATACAGCCAATATGGAAAACCATATGGAGGTTCTTTAAAAAACTAAAAATAAAACTACCATATGATCCAGCAATCCCACTACTGGACATATACCCTGAGAAAACCATCATTCATTAAGAGTCATGTACCACAATGTTCATTGCAGTTCTATTTACAATAGCCAGGACATGGAAGCAACCTAAGTGTCCATCGACAGATGAATGGATAAAGAAGATGTGGCACACATATACAATGGAATATTACTCAGCCATAGAAAGAAACAAAATTGAGTTATTTGTAGTGAGGTGGATGGACCTAGAATCTGTCATACAGAGTGAAGTAAGTAAGAAAGTGAAAAACAAATACCGTATGCTAACACACATATATAGAATCTAAAAAAAAAAAGGTTCTGATGAACCTATGGGCAGGACAGGAATAAAGATGCAGACGTAGAGAGTGGACTTAAGGGCACGGGGAGGGGGAAGGGTAAGCTGGGATGAAGTGAGAGAGTGGCGTGGACATATATACACTACCAAATGTAAAACAGATAGCTAGTGGGAAGCAGCTGCATAGCACAGGGAGATCAGCTCGGTGCTTTGTGACCACCTAGAAGGGTGGGATAGGGAGGGTGGGAGGGAGACACAAGAGGAACGGGATATGGGATATATGTATACATATAGCTGATATACTTTGTTATACAGCAGAAACTCAAACAACATTGTAAAGCAATTATACTCCAATAAAGATGTTAAAAGAAAAAAGAAAAATGCAGTGATATCACAGCAGAAACCCCCATCCCTTATGTTCACTAATTATAAAATTATTTGCTCCTGGTTATTGCTATTATATGATTTTTTCATATTCTGGTGTGGAGGAAGATGATCTTTAAAATAACCAAGAGAAATCAAATTTTGATTTAATGAAACACAACTGTCTAAAGCCTTTTCCTCTGAAATAAAAACTAAAAATCCTTTTCTGTTAGGAGTATGGAAAAATAAAAAACAAAGATCTCCTTTTGTGTGGGGTGAGTAGTTATCTTCAGGGCTTTTTCCTAATGAGGATTCTGTCCTCAGAGGAAGCAGGAGGTGGACCATTTCCTCTTCTATGATTATTTATACTTATTCAGTTGAAAGGTTCCATCTGGGGACTTGGGGACCAGCACTAACTGACCGTGTTCTACAGAGTGACAGTTTGGGGAACGATTTTTTCCTTATGACAACAAGAGAGGCCCCTCAACGTTGTGACTGGGGCACGGAGTGTGAGCTCCTGCGCAGGCGCCTCCCATACCCGAGCCTGTCACTGTGTCGGACCGCAGGTCCCCGCAGGCTATGTGCCTCTCCAGGCTCCTCCAAGGGTGGAATATGGCTTGTCATACACCCGCGCCCACAGTATTTTTAGAGCACAGCTTATGTGACTGACAGCAATGAAGGTGCCTTTTAACGAGGGTTTTAAGATGATGTTTTAAGCTCCAGTAGCTCATTTTTTCCAACTTAAGCCACTTGCATGAATTGCTTTTTGTGAGGTGGCCAGACCGGATGGTTTCAGGGCTGGGACTTCAAACAGTGATGACCGAGGTCAGCTAGGAGCCAGCCCAGGGAAAGACAGACACAGGCTGTCCTTGGAGTTTCTGCTTGACCTCCAAAGACTTCCCGAAGAAAAGAACCTAATCTGAAGGCCGGGAGGAGAACTTAACATGTAATCTCATGTGTGTGCAGTGTCTGCTCCCTTGGAAAGTCAAGTATTATAAGCTGTTTTCTCCAAAATGCTATGTACGTATGTACATGCATATACATCACGTGTATATATATGTACCTCTGACATGTATATCACATGTAACTCCTGGTAGCATGTGTTACCATAAAAAGCATAAAGAACGTAATTTACGTAGCAGGATATTCCGGTAGCTCATCCTAACTCGTTGTTGTTTTTACATTGAATTCTGCTCAGAATTTGTGGGCCTGGAACTTGGGAATACATCTGTTACACTGCAGTATTAGTTTTTGTAGTGGAAATTGACTTAAGTTCTGCTACTGAATTTATTTCAAAACCATTCTGCTGCCTGTATCTTTCTCTTAACCTATCTTCAAACACTCCTCTTTCTTTTACTTTTTATTTCTGAGACTGCCTTTTAGCAGAACTCTTCAAAGTATGGGAGAGAAGGAAGCAAGTCAGAGAGGTTAGTGGAAACAGAAAGATGAGGAAATTGAATGATGAAAGTGTTAGGGAGAAAGTTTATTCTGTTGCATCTGGTTTCCTCCTTTTGCAAGTACATGCTCTCCAGGAAAATATGGCTGGGGCTGTATTTCACTTTTTAATGCTCATTTTGTCCAATTTTAATTAATGGAGCTTCCCATTCATATTAAAAATGAATTAAAATCTGTGTGTCGGCACAGCAGCAGCTCATGGCTACCCTGCAGGACTGGAAGGGCAGGTAACAGATCTGCTCCCTCCTATTCCCTGCCCTCAAGGAACCGTGTGACAGCCGTGCGCAGGGTCGCACCCCGTGAGCTCAGCTGCGAGGCCAGATCTTCAGACGTGTTATACTCTCTGCGTGCGTGTGTGATTTTTGAAAGCATTATTTTCCCACCAGTTGAATCTAACTTGAAACCTTTCATGAATGTCAGAAACCAGGCAGCGGCGAGGCCAGCGTCCCGCTCGCCCCAGGGGGACATCGTGCGCTGGTTCCGGGAGGAGCAGCTCCCGCTGCGGGCTGGCTACCTGGGCACCTCGGACAGCATCGCCCCATGGTTCCACGGTGAGTGCACAGCCCCGCCCCTGGTGGTGGGTGAGCCGGCTCGGCCTCCAGGCGCACAGGGTCAGGGCTGCCTTTCACCTGAGCGTCCCCCGAAGAGGCTCTGACCTTGTTCTCGCAGAGCAGCTTTTCTCAGCTTTCTCAGGGAGCTGCAGTCTCACAACCAGAGGCCCACGCCATGGTGACTCCCAGCACGGGGTGGTTCATCACCCCGGATGGACACCACCACATTGTAAAGCAATTATACTCCAATAAAGATGTTAAAAGAAAAAAGAAAAATGCAGTGATATCACAGCAGAAACCCCCATCCCTTATGTTCACTCATTATAAAATTATTTTCTCCTGGTTATTGCTATTATATGATTTTTTCATATTCTGGTGTGGAGGAAGATGATCTTTAAAATAACCAAGAGAAATCAAATATTGATTTAATGAAACACAACTGTCTAAAGCCTTTTCCTCTGAAATAAAAACTAAAAATCCTTTTCTGTTAGGAGTATGGAAAAATTAAAAACAAAGATCTCCTTTTGTCTGGGGTCAGTAGTTATCTTCAGGGCGGAGGGAAGGCAGGCCCCTTGGGACCCCCCCCCCCAGATGTCAACGCTGTCATCCGTCCCCCACCCAGGGAGGGGCCGGTGTGGCCTCTGTGCGCGGTCGGAAGGTCACGGGCTGAGTGACCTTGAGCAGATCATTGTTCTCCGCAGTGAGTCCGTTTATGTGAGCCTCACTTTCCTCATCTGTTAAGTGAAGGGGTGGGACTTTGTGATCTTGAACTTAAAAGTTGACCCGTGCGGTTAAGGCTGTGAAGTGGGTCTGTTGGGGGCTGAGCAGAGGTCAGCTCTTAAAGCACGTCTTCATTCGACCCTCGAAGCTAGGCTTATCCAAGCCGTCTGTTTACCCAGTGCCCGCCTCACCGACCTCTCCGTTTCTTGAACTTCAAGAGAAGGAGGTGGCCTCCTGCCTCGATTGGCTTCCACGAGGTCTGTGGCTGGGTTGGACTCACTGGTCCCGTGGACAACAAAATCTTTTTTTTTTTTGGCCGCACGGTGCAGCACGCCGGATCTTAGTTCCCCGACCAGGGATTGAACCCGTGCCCCCTGCAGTGGAAGCGTGGAGGGTTAACCACTGGACCGCCAGGGAAGTCCCAACAACAGCTTTAAGACAGAGATCACGTCCTCTCATGGAGCACACTTGTCCTAACGGGTATCTCGGTTTGAGTTATGTTTAAGGCTACTCTCTTTTCTGTAGGATCGTCTCACACATAAAAAAAGCCACAAAGGGCCTCCCTGGTGGCGCAGTGGTTGAGAGTCCGCCTGCCGATGCAGGGGATACGGGTTCGTGCCCCGGTCTGGGAGGATCCCATATGCCGCGGAGCGGCTGGGCCCATGAGCCATGGCCGCTGGGCCTGCGCATCCGGGGCCTGTGCTCCGCAACGGGAGAGGCCACAACAGTGAGAGGCCCGCATACCGCAAAAAGAAAAAAAAAAAAAAAAAAGCCACAAAAACAAGCTCCCAAACACACAGCATGGCAAACTCCTCTAAAAAGAACCATGTTATCTGCGGTAGGCTCGTTGCCAAAGGGCTGCCTTTCCAGGTACAGCACAGCAGCCTAGTTTTCCTGGAAAGTGCATGTTCCTTGGCGATTTAGGTTTTGTAATTGTCCATCCCCAGAGGAGCCTCCCAGCCCAGCCCTCCCAGGACCAGTTCCTTCCTTTCCATTCTGCTCTGAAGACACTGGGGGAAAAAGTGATGACAGCGTCAAAAAATGAATAGAAAGAACATGGTCAGTGACCCGTCTGTCATGGTCAACTCCATTGCCCCACATTGCCTGGTGTTTTTCCCTTTTTAAGATAAGCAGTGAGGAAATCAGCCCCTTTTAGCTTCTGTGTCACTGGGCAGAAGATGCTGCCATCCCTGATTGAAAGGGTGGTAGCTTGTTTAACAGCAGGGAGCGAGAAATTCAAAGTGTCGGTGTTATTAAAAATCCTGATACTTCAACGGGCAGATCTGTTGGAAACAGTTGCTACGAGCTAGGAAGACACAGTCGGACTAAAAATCTAGTTGAAGCTTTGGTTAAAAAATAAGACTCTTGAGTTTTACATATAATTTATTAATTACTATTGAGTTATTTTCATTTATACAAACATTTATCATAGTTATAAGCAAAGCAAATAATATGATACAATATAATAAGGTAATAATAAATAATGACACAGCCAGGTAGACAATGTAAATCATTATCTTCAGTTTTAAGAAGACAAAATTTCCCATTTCTATCACAAAGAGAAGATGGATCACATCTTATCTTTTTGAAATATAATTGTTTATTTATCAGGAAGCCTGTTTTGAAATAGCGGCATGGAAGCTCTTCTTTATTGGTTTGCCATATTCCATTCATTGTCATGCACTCCGTTAATCACCCTTCCTAAATTACTGTTTTGGCCACCTAATCTTCCACCCCACAGAAGTTTCTATTTCACCCCTTTCTCTTAATTAGCTTTGGGTAACGCTGGGGCTGGGTAGGAGGACACCAGGGAACTGAGGGCTGCTGGGCCTCTGGCTTGTGGGGTGGGTGGAAGCTGCACATTGTTGGTGAGACAGGAACCCAGGAGGATGCGGGGACTTAGGGGAGGGGGACAGTGCACTTGTTTGGGATATGATGAGTTTGAATGTTCTTTGGGGCCGTTGTGTGAAAGTATCCATTTGGCAATCAGATTAATGGGTCATCCCTCGAGAAAATAGATTGGATCATTAGCCCATAATTAAAAGCATGGAGGGGATGAGACTTTCCAGGGGTGAGTTGGGAAGATGGTAAGAGAGGAAGACCAGGCACAGAACCTGAGGGAGTGCCAGCCACCACTCAGCGCGGTGGCAGAGAGGAGTAGAGACCCCCCCCCATCTCTGTCCCAGGCTTGGTGGGTCCAAAACCTGCTGGGCAGGCCAGCCAGAGGGAGAATGGCCAGATTGGCAGCTCAGATCCAGAGGCTGTCCGCCCCCTGGCAGATTCTTTCTTGCTCAGGGAAGGTCAGTCTTTGTCCTGTGAAGGCTTTTAACTGATTAGATGAGGCCCACCCACATTATGGAGGGTTTTCTCTCCTCATTTAAACATGATGTTTCTTTTCTTTCTTTCTTTCTTTCTATTTTTTTTTTGAGTGTCTGTACTGGGTCTTCACTGCTGCACGTGAGTTTTCTCTAGTTGCGGGGGCTACTCTGTTGCGGTGCACGGGCTTCTCATTGCAGCAGCTTGTCTTGTTGTGGAGCACAGGCTCTAGGCACGTGGGCTTCAGTAGTTGTGGCTCACGGGCTCAGTAGTTGCTGTTCATGGCTCTAGAGTTCAGACTCCGTAGTTGTGGCGCATGGGCTTAGTTGCCCTGTGGCATGTGGGATCTTCCCGGACCAGGGATCAAACCCCTGTCCCCTGCATTGGCAGGCGGATTCTTAACCACTGGACCACCAGAGAAGTCCCTAAACATGATTTTTCTAATTATGAAATATTTTAAACAAGAACAGTACAGAGGGAAATATATCTAGTGCCAGTGATGAAACATGTTATAGCTACTCTCCAGATAAAGTGAATGTTAGTTAAAAATCATATTTACTTCACATCTGTTTTTATTAAGAAATAAATCCTGACAGAGAGAATTAAGGCTCCTTTTTTATTCCCTTTTTGATTCTTTCCTTCTCTCCTTCCCAATGGGTGAACCACTCTTCTGAAGCTGTCCTTTCCATCCATATTTTTATACTCTTATTATATATATGCATACCTGTGTATTTCTATAAAATATATTTTAAAAATATAAAACATAGGTATATGTATGTTTCTATAAAACAGAATATTGTGTTTAGCATTTACATGGGTATCATGTTATAGACATTCTTCTGCAACGTGTGTTTTCTCTCAACTTTATGTTATCTGGGTTTTTCTTTGTTTATAAATGTAGACTGGCTCATTAATTTTACCTATAGTGCAGTATTATATGATATATGTTATTTAAATATTTACAATACACACACTATAAAACACATAATGTTTTATTTGTGTTTAACGATGATATATGTTTTATTACGCACACATATCATTATTCATTCATCCCTTCTCCTACATTTGGTACATTTTTTTTGCTGTTGCAGAAAATGATGTGGTATACACCCTAAACATGTCTCATTGTAGACGTTCATGATAATTTCTTCAGGGTATACATCTAGAAGTGGAAATGCTGGGAGGTAGGGTATGTGCATCTTTAATTATATTAAATATTGCCAAATGCCTTCCAAAGTGATTATACAAAGTTATACTCCCACCAGCTATACTTGAGAGTTTTTCTTCCTATATACTTGACATACGTGATATTGCCAGACTTCTTTGTTAATCTAACAGCTTGCGGTGGAACCACCTTATTTTAATTAGCATTGATTTGTTGTCCAGTTAGCCTTTTTTTATTAGTTTATAAAGAACTTATTTTTCCAATTCTTACATTAATTTCCATGAAAAGCCATATATTGACTTCTTTATTGGTTAAAAAAATCAAATATTATTCACCATGATTTTTTAATGTATTTTTTTAACATCTTTATTGGTGTATAATTGCTTTATGTTGTTGTTAGTTGCTGCTGTATAACAAAGTGAATCAGCTATACATATACATATATCCCCATATCCCCTCCCTCTTGCATCTCCCACCCACTCTCCCTATCCCACCCCTCTAGGTGGTCACAAAGCACGAGCTGATCTCCGTGTGCTATGCGGCTGCTTCCCACCAGCTATCTATTTTACATTTGGTAGTGTATATATGTCCATGCCACTCTCTCACTTCGTCTCAGCTTACCCCTCTCCCTCCCTATGTCCTCAAGTCCATTCTCTACGTCTGAGTCTTTATTTCTGTCCTGCCCCTAGGTTCTTCAGAACCTTTTTTTTTTTTTTTTTTTAGAGTCCATATATATGTGCTAGCATACGGTATTTGTTTTTCTCTTTCTGACTAACTTCACTCTGTAGGACAGACTCTAGGTCCATCCACCTCACTACAAATAACTCAATTTCATTTCTTTTTATGGCTGAGTACTATTCCATTGTATATATGTGCCACATCTTCTTGATCCATTCATCTGTCAGTGGACACTTAGGTTGCTTCCATATCCTGCCTATTGTAAATAGTGCTGCAGTGAACGTTTTGGTACATGTCTCTTTTTGAATGATGGTTTTCTCAGGGTGTATGTCCAGTAGTGGGATTGCTGGGTCATATGGTAGTTCTATTTTTAGTTTTTTAAGGAACCTCCATACTGTTCTCCATAGTGACTGTATCAATTCACATTCCCACCAACAGTGCAAGAGGGTTCGCTTTTCTCCACACCCTCTCTAGCATTTATTGTTTGTAGATTTTTTAACTTCTTTTTTTTTTTTGCGGTACGCGGGCCTCTCACTGTTGTGACCCCTCACGTTGCAGAGCACAGGCTCTGGACATGCAGGCTCAGCGGCCATGGCTCACAGGCCCAGCCGCTCCGCGGCATGTGGGATCTTCCCGGACCGGGGCACGAACCCGTGTCCCCTGAATCAGCAGGCAGACTCTCAACCACTGCGCCACCAGGGAAGCCCCCTCCTTGAGTTTTTCAAATGATGCAATTGGGTCCTCACCCTGACGCTGCTGGCCACCGGGGTCAGGGCCTGCCTGCGCTCGGAGCCTCACACTTCCCGTCACTGATGCCCACGGCTCTGGACTTGCGGTCTCCACTGTGGTCTTGGAGGGACCTTGGAGGCAAGAGAGAGGGCAGTGTGTGGGTCCACCAAGGGGAGTGGCTCTGCTTGGGGGTTTACTTGGGATGCGTTTCTGGAAAGGGGCATTCTACTCTTTAGAGAAGTAGTTTTAAGTCCACGCTTTTGTTCTGAGACTTTCTTTGTCGTCACGTGCCTTGTGTCCTGGACTTCTGCCGCCACAGCCAGAGCAGGCTAGACGCTGCTTCTTGAGCCGGTGCGGGTAGGCGAGCATGTGCACTGGCGACAAGCGCATCTCTGGCCGCCTGCGCTCAGCTCCCGGCCCCCCACCAACCAGCTGTGTGGCCTCAGCAAGTCGCACGACTACTGCACTTGACTCTTATCAGTCTGATGCAGATAACGACACGACCTGCCTCCCAGGGCTGGTCTGAACAAGGTAAAATGCATAAAGTACTCAGAACTGTGTGTGACGCATACTCAGGACTGGTTAGTAAGTGTTACCCATTAAGGTGATGAAGTGAGGACAAACAATGTAATTTTAACCTTTGAATTATTAAGGAAGCGTTATGAATAATACTTGAAGAGCTCTGACCGTTTACCCTCATCCCTGAGGTGCCTGAGACGTCCAGGGTGACTGTCAGCATCACGGTGCGTCTCCTTCTACACAGAGGACCAGGGCAGGACCCAGAGCCTCTCTGAACGCGCTTCCTTTACATACTGCAGGGTCAGAGAGTGTAAAGCAGGAAGGAGCTCTCTCCCAAGTTTAACACTCCCCGGGGATAACGTGTGCACTCGCAGCCTGCAGGGCTCTGCCTGGAAGAACCGACGTGCCCGCCGGGGACAGGTGTTCCGGACGGGTGTGTGTGATCCTGGCCTCGGGTCAGGCACCTGGTCCAGCCAGCACTCCGGGCCCACCCGAGAGACCTTACGCGTGTCAGGAACTCTGCAACACGGGCCTTCCCCTTTGTCCTTGAAAGGCAGTGGCAGTACCTCTTCCTCAGGCCACCGTGAGGATTAAATGAGGGAATGCACCCCCGGAGGAGTGCCAGGCAGACACAAAGAACCCTCAGTGCCGTTGTTATTGGGTTATCTTTCGTCTGGTTATCACACACAGCTTTTCCAGACACTGGAAGCAGGTCACACAGATGTACATGTATCAGCAGAGTTAGACCTGGTGGTGCCTTGGAGAAACATGAGTGCACCCCTTGTCCCCGTGGTAACAGTTCTCAGACCAGAGGCGGTGGTTGCTAGAAGTGTCCTAGAGAAAGAAGTAAGACAAAGTTATTCGTTAGGCCTTTCCTGGGCATCCTGAGTGGCAGGTGCTGAGGCTGTGAACATAACTAAGGAGTGGTAGCCGCCCTCTCGTTGCTCACGAGGTGGAGCAGGGAGACACAAAGCAGAATGTGCCGTGGTCCCCTCAGAGCTGCGGACGGCGCTTGCCCAGGTGGAGGTCGGGCCAGGTGAGCCCTTGGAGAGGCTGAGTGAGTGCTCAGCGGGGATGGGGCCAGGTGCTCACCGGGCCTGGAGGACCCTGAGCCTCAAACTGTTCAGGGAGAGATGAGAACGCTTCGTGCTGTTGGGCTGAATCTTGGAGAATACGGAGGAAGGGCTGGCAAAGGGCATCCCTCCTTCTGTAGGGGAGTCGCTGTCACTTGGCTTTCCAGTGAGGGTCCTGCGGGGGGTTCTGAGTTGTTTCAGGTCTCCTGGGGTCCATTTACCGTCTCCTGTGCAAAAAGAGTTTTCCTGGGCCTGGCCTGGAGCGCTAAACCTACACTCACAGGGGTTTAGGGCTGTGCTCCCCGGTATGGAGCCAGTAGCCATGCCTGGCTCTTTACATCAAAATTAATTAAGATTAAAAATTGAGTCCCTCAGTCGCATGTCAGGTGCTCAGTAGGCACACACGACCGGCACAGACAACATTTCCATCGTCACAGAAAATTCCGTTGAATAGGACTGTTCTTGAGGGCGCCGGGCGTCACACAGACGACCGGGACAAGAGGGACCTTTTCTCTCTGCTCCCCTCCAAGCCGGGGGTCCAGGCTCTCGGGAGCTTAGCTCCTTCCCCCTGGCGCAATGGCCTCTGCTGTCCCCCGGCCCACCGCCATTCTGACCCACCCGGCCTGGATTCAGCTCCAAAATAGACCGCTGGGTGAAGAGCTGGTTCATTTCAAAAAACTGGTGAAGCAGAAGGAAGCTTTTTTTTTTTTTTTTTTTTTTTTTTTTCTGTACGCGGACCTCTCACTGTTGCGGCCTCTCCCGTTGCGGAGCACAGGCTCTGGACGCGCAGGCTCAGCGGCCATGGCTCACGGGCCCAGCCGCTCCGCGGCATGTGGGATCCTCCCAGACCGGGGCACGAACCCGTGTCCCCTAGCATCGGCAGGCAGACTCTCAACCACTGCGCCACCAGGGAAGCCCCAGAAGGAAGCTTTTATGTATCCATTTCCACTAGTGCGGAGATCCTTCTATGCTCTCAGACAGGTTTGGTTCTTGTGTGAGGGAGGTGGCCTGGAGGTGTCACAGCCTCAGGGACTGAGGAAGGCCACTCACTGCTCTAGAATTAATTTCTTAGAGTCGTGCAACGGGGCACGAGTCCGTGGTGATTAATATCTGATGCTGGACTTGGCATTGCATTCAAGAGCTCCCTTTACGGGCAGACCAAGCTCCCCGCTTGGCAGTGACCTCAGTCAGGCCTCCCTGAAGGCACCCACTGACCTCGATGGAATCGTGAGAAATTGTCCATCGACCTGTATCACAGGTGCACCAGAGAGCGTGCCCTTCAGGCACGGTGACCCTGTTGTAAAGCAAAAAGAACAAAGCCTGGTCCCCGTGGCATTTGCCTTCTGCACCTGCCGTGGGTACCACCGAGGGGAAGGAGGCCCATTAGGACCGAGTTCTGGTGTCTCGAGATGAGACAGCTCCGGGACTTGTGTGTAATGAGGAATAGTTACAGACTGGGAGGCTCTCGGGTGGTTTGATTTACAGCTACTATATGACCTGATTTTAGGAGGAATTTGCCTTATTCTGGTTATAATGTTCCAGAATAGCTTTCATTTTAGGAATCCAAATCCATCTTGAGGAAATACAGACATTATACATCTGTTGAAGTAATCTGGAATCTCAGAATCAGCCTGTCAGTAAGTCGGGGAAGGGAGAGAAATCTTTTCAGAATGAGCCCCTAAGCTCGATTCTGAAGTCAGTGAAAAATACCCCTGGTTTCAGAGACAGACCCAGAGTCTTCAAACCTTGGTCTCCTGCAGGCCCTGGGCAGGCTGCTCACCTGTGGCCTTGGTTCAGCCTCCGGTTGCCCTCCGTGGGACCGGGTGTGTGCAGAAGGTATAAAACAGGCAGACAGAAGCGGTCGTAGCTGGGGGAGCTCACCTGGGCGGCACTTGGGCACCTGACGCGGACACCCAGCAGCTGACCCAGGGGGCTCCTCGGGGTCACGGTGCCTGCCGTGTCCAGTGGCTCAGTCTCGCCGGGGAAGGGCAGGAAGGTGACTGGACAGGACGGAGAAGGTGCCCCGTGGGGCAGGGACACAGCAGAGCTGGGGCCAGAGGAGAGGCGGCAGCCTCATTTCCTGTCCAGTGCCCGGACTCCCACCCCCATCCTGGCGTCGCCCTGGGGCTGAGCCTCACGCACCGGGACGTGCAGGTGCGGGCCCTGCAGGGGGGACGGGGCAGGAGGCGGGCCGGTCGGCTGGTCTTGCGGGGGCGGGGCAGAGAACAGCGGATTTCCAATCCTCCCTTTATTAAAGGTCTGCTTACAAAAGAGAACATAGAAGCAGTTTTATTTTAGGCTTCACCCTGGATAATTAGGTTTAATTCTCAATTAACTTTACCACCTTTAGTCTTGTTAGACTAAAGGGCTGTGATAATCCATTGCCTTTTCACCAGGAGGTTTTCTGGGGTTTCCTGATAACGGTACTGAGGACCAGCACGGGAGAAAGCAGGGGGTCCCATCTGCTGACGTGGGAAAGGGCTCAGAGAACGCTGCTCCCCAGGTCAGAGGTCAGCGTCGCTCACCACCCTCACCACCCTGCCAAGGCGTGTCTGTGCACTTTCTGGCTGTCTCTGAAGAATTACACTAGGCATGAGAAGGGAAACCGGGAATACGAGTCAAACGTCCTGAGTGTGGACTCATTGGGGAAAAGGCCGGTCTGAATCAGTGTGAATTCACGAGGCATCCAAACTATACACATGTATACATAGGTGTATAAAACTCATGTGTATGTATATGAAGGGTTTCATTGTTCTGAATGTATGTGAAGACATAACTATTAATAGATAAGCATATATATACACATGTACATGCCTATACCTATGTATCTACCTTCATTCCTGTAAATGAAGCATCATTTAGGAGTAGCCACAGCCAAGGGCACTGGGTAGGCCTGGGCCCCTCCTGGTTCTGTCACTAGCTTGTTGACACCCGACCAGGGTGTCCATCTTCGGCACTGACGTCATCTGGGGCTGGATCACTCTTTGTAGTGAGGCTGCTCTGTTCGCGGTGGGAGGCTTAGCATCATCCCTGCCTCAACGCACTGGAGGAAAGTAGCCCCCCACCCAGGACAACCGAAAACGTCTCAAGACATTTCCAGACATTGCCCTGGGTGAGAACTACCGTTCCAGATCAAGCAGGGTCATTCCCAGGCCACAGAGTCCCCGTCAGTCAACTGGGGAGAGCTCACCCTCCCAGGACGATGGTCAAGGGTCCGACCACACTCAGAAGCCACCTGACGCCTGTGCTGTTGTCAGTGGGGGTGTGAGTGGAAATGTGTTCTGAGGGGTAAACGTCTCAGCTCTCGTTTATACTGTCCATTTGCTTATGTAACCTACCCCGGCCCAGTGACCAAATACCAGATGACGAATGATACTATACCGTATTCCTAAGAAGTCCAAACTGGACTTAAACTTGCTCAGATTTTTATTAGCTTTATCCACACGGCTGCATTTAACAGAGGGGAGTTTTGGAAATGATTTGGCTGAAACACCTCTTCTTTCCCACAGGAATTCTCACCGTACAGAGAGCGAATGAGCTTCTGAGCACGTGCGTGCCAGGCAGCTTCCTGATCCGGGTCAGCGAGAGAATCAAGGGCTACGTCCTGTCCTATCTGTCCAAGGACGGCTGCAAACACTTCGTCATAGATGCCTCCACGGACTCGTACAGCTTCCTGGGTGCGGACCAGCTGCAGCATGCCAGCCTGGCTGAGCTGGTGGAGTACCACAAGGTGAAGCAATGCGCAGACTTCGCTGGCTCTGTGACAGGGGTCCTGCAGCAGCTCTGACAGTGAAAGGCAATTCCAGGAAACATGACTGACACAAGCAGTGGGGGAATTAGCCTTTGATGACCCCTGCTGATAATCAGGATTGTCAATGGCATTTCCTTTATCACTGAACCTTGTTCCTCCTCAAATGCTCAGGGAGAACCCGCTGGGGCAGAACATGCAGGACATGCGACAAAATCTGTGCACTCGGACCACATCTGAGAACACTCCTTTTTGTTTTTGAAGTATAGTTGACTTACAATGTGGTGTTGATTACTGCTGTACTGCAAAGATTCATATACAGTTATACATATATATACATTCTTTTTTTTTTCGGTACGCGGGCCTCACTGTTGTGGCCTCTCCCGTTGCGGAGCACAGGCTCCGGATGCACAGGCTCAGCAGCCATGGCTCACGGGCCCAGCCGCTCCGCGGCATGTGGGATCTTTCCAGACCAGGGCACGAACCCGTGTCCCCTGCATCGGCAGGCGGACTCTCAACCACTGCGCCACCAGGGAAGCCCTCTTTTTTTTTTTTTTAATATATTCTTTTCCATCATGAGAACACTCTTAAGTTAGAGCACAAGCCCAGGAAGGAGGGAGACCACATGGCAGTTTGAGGGCAAGAAAAATCTCTTTCAAGGCTGCCTAAGCCAAGAAAGCTTTGTGAACACCCAAGGGGAGACCAGAAGTTATGTGCTCTGGCGAGGTAGGGAGGGCATGGCTTCTTATTCAACTGTCTTATAAATAAGACTCAGGAGCCACCTAATACCTGTGCTGCTCTCACTGGGCACAGCCTGACCTGTACCCTCTGCTTCACAGGAGGAACCCATCACCTCCCTGGGGAAGGAGCTCCTTCTGTACCCCTGCGGTCAGCAGGAACAGCCGCCCGACTACCAGGACCTGTTTGAGTGACAGCCTCATCGTGTCATCCTGTAACCGCCAGCTGGGCCGTCCTCTGGACAGACAGACACCACGGAGATGGACACTTGTGTATGAAGCCACGTCGCCCTGCAGCAAGCCGATCCCGATCAAGTGAAAGGACCCTTAGGGGTCCCGTGGCGACCTCTCTTCTGCACAAATGCTGGAGTAATTAACGCTAAGAGGGAATCGCCTCTGCATTGTACGCACCCCAGCAGTAAAGGGAGAAGAACCCCCATTTCTGAAGCTCCCAACGTGAAGGCTACAACCCTAGTGATGTATGGAATAAACGAAGAAGAAATTGGAACCTTTTAGGAATTAAGGGGCACCTCAAAACCGGAAGTCCTCCATGGCCTCGGCACTCCCTTTCTGCCTCATCTCGGAAGGTCTCGGGGTCCTGTTCCTATGAAGTTCCTCAGTGGTGTCAGGGACTGGCGAAAGAGCCTGCACTGGTGGCTGAGCCCGCGGCCTTGCACACCTCACTTGCGGTGCATGTGTGGGCCAGGGTGTAAGACACACAGGGAACACAAGTTGCAGGTGTTGTGAACTGAATGAGGAGTTTGACGGTGTAAGTCGAGAGCCTTCACACGTACAGAAATACTCCGGACGATGGCAGGGGGTGAGGGGCCCTGTGTGAGGGGTTCCCTGGCTCTGGGGAGCTGGGCAGGGCTCCACCCAGGACCTCGCTGAGGAGGGTGAAGCCACATGCGTGCCTTGGATGCACAAGGGCAGAAGAGTGAGCTTTTTGGACACTAGGTACTGTGGGTCGAGTCCCCCAAAGAGACATTGAAGTCCTAACCCCCTGCACCTGTGAACGTGGCCTTCTTTGGAAACAGGGTCTTTGATCAAATTAAGACGAGGTCAGACCAGATTAGGGTGGGCCCCAAAGCCAACGACCGGCGTCCTCATAAGGAGAGAGGGGTTGGGAAGTTGAGGTGCGCACGCAGAGGGAATGGCAGCCAGGGGACAACAGAGGCAGGGCCCCGAGTGACAAGCCGCAAGCCAGGGGATGCCAGGGGCCGGGGTGGGGGCAGCGTGGAGCACACTCCCCAGAGCCCTAGAGGGGAGCATGGCCCTGCGGACACCTCGATTCCAGACTTCTAGCCTCCAGAACTATGACAGAATAAATGTCTTTTGTCTTAAGCCACCGAGTTTATGGTAATTTCTTACGGCAGCCCTAGGAAACTAATATAGAAGTTTATGTAATTGCAGACCCTGATGTGCATTGTGTACCTTTGGTTGCTGTACAGCCCGCCAGCCTCCTGAGGGAGGGAAGGCGGGAGATAACTCCCTCCGGCTCTTTGGCTCTGGACGCAGATTTGCTCAGTCAGGGAGGCATCTCGTGCAGTAGCTCCCGGGCCAGCCCAGCAGGGCGACGGCCTCTTGGCGGCCACCAGGATCACGCGGGAGGATGGGGTTTGTTTGCTGGTACTCCAGGCTTGGCTCCTGTGGCGGCATTCATTTAAAGGATGCGTAGGGTTGTAGCAGTCTGTTCGTGAAGTTGTTGGCTGTGCAAGACACACATGGACAGTGTAAAATGTAGCCAGAGAAGAGGGTGGGGCGCACGTATATGTGTGAGTGTGCATGGGTGTATGTGTGCTTTAATGAGAAAGTTTTTAAACTGATCATTGTTAGGTGTTTCTTGAAATGTTCCGTGTGGTTTCTGTTGTCTGAGAGACAATGGTCAGTTGTCTAAGAGAACCTTTAGCTTTCATTTCTAACAGTAGTTCAGCAGTCATGACATTATAAAATTGCAGACATACACAGGGCTGGAAGTCAGAAACTTCTGTTACCAGGCTTCCCTGGTGGCGCAGTGGTTAAGAATCCACCTGCCAATGCAGGGGACACGGGTTCAAGCCCTGGTCCGGGAAGATCCCACATGCCGCGGAGCAACTAAGCCTGTGCGCCACAACTACTGAGCCTGCGCTCCAGAGCCCGCGAGACACAACTGCTGAAGCCCATGGGCCTTAAGCCCATGCTCCGCAACAAGAGAAGCCACCGCAATGAGAAGCCCGCGCACCGCAACAAAGAGTGGCCCCCGCTCACCGCGACTAGAGAAAGCCCACGCGCAGCAACAAAGACCCAACGCAGCCAAAAATAAATAAAATTTTAAAAAAAAACTTTCATTCCCATCTCTTCCCACCATTAGCTGTGTGACCTTGGACAGGTCCCTCTACCTCTCTGAACTTCAGTTTTTCACTTCTAGCAAAACAAGTTGGGATAACCAGGTAATTATTATTTTCATCCAGCTCTGAAATCTTAAGGTTCTGGAATAAATAGAAAAATACCCTATAGCCACTAGTAATTATGAAGACATATAAGATTCTAGCATCACCCTCTGCCTACAGTTATTTTGGAGGAAATAAGTACAGTCATATCCGGATATAACTACAGAGTGACACCCTACTGGATGAAGACTTAGAAAACAGGTGAGGTGGATAGACCTAGAGTCTGTCATACAGAGCAAAGTAAGTCAGAGAAAGACAAATACTGTATGCTAACACATATATATGGAATTTAAGAAAAAAATGTCATGAAGAACCTAGGGGTAAAACAGGAATAAAGACACAGACCTACTTGAGAATGGACTTAAGGATATGGGGAGGGGGAAGGGTAAGCTGTGACAAAGCGAAAGAGAGGCATGGACATATATACAGTACCAAACGTAAAATAGATAGCTAGTGGGAAGCAGCCGCAAACACAGGGAGATCAGCTCGGTGCTTTGTGACCATCTAGAGGGGTGGGATAGGGAGGGTGGGAGGGAGGGAGACGCAAGAGGGAAGGGATGGGGGAACAGATGTATATGTATAACTGATTCACTTTGTTATAAAGCAGAAACTAAAAAAAAAAAAAAAAAAAGGTGACCAGACTGAATTTGAATTTGAAATTATATATCACCAGGAGGGGCAGACTTGAGTTCTCTACTGTGTTACCTCGTTGGCTATTGATATTCAGAGGAAGAAACTGTCCAGTGTTTGCTGATATGATGGCCAAGAGTAGCCCTTGATATTCCGAGGGAGAGTGGTTTACATAACTCAGAAACTGTTTACCACTAAATGGGGTTGGGGAGGACTGAATTCTCATCCCAGCTCTGCAATTAGACTCAGTGTCCCAGGGTCTGAGCCTGCTTAAAGCCGAAGGAGAGGACGTCCAGCCTCTGGCCTAGTCTCGCCCTCCTGTGGCCTCGATAAGGCCAGTGCCCAGACCTGCTTGCCGAGCTTTCCTGGTCTGGGATGCTCCCCAGCCCTAGGCGCTGCAACCCGCCCACCTCGTGGCACTGGGCTGAATACCGCGCCCTGACCGTGGTGACTCTTCTCTCCCCCGGGGAGATTGCGGGTCTCCTACAGTCGCCCCGGACCCTCCTCTGCCCCTCCCCACCGCCAGAGCCTCACACTCCCACCAAACCCCCATCAAGGCACAGGAGGGTGCACCAGAGAGTCACTCTGTACTCTGGCATCCCCAGCTGGCTAAGCGACAAGCAGAAGTGTCAGTTGGCTCAAACCTCACACCAAGAAGAGGAAGACACAGGGACAGCCAGAGAAAAAGTGAACCTGGGGCACGGGCAGGTCACTGGAGATATCTCAGGGGCATTTGCACCAGAAATTGCCTCTCTGAGCTAATGCTTTGGAATTCACCATCCTTTTAGCGTAAGGTCATGGCTGGTGTGGCATGAGGTCTGTTTTTAGGTTAAAAAAATTAAGGTCAGGACTTCCCTGGTGGCGCAGTGGTTAAAGAATCCACCTGCCAATGCAGGGGACACAGGTTCGAGTCCTTGTCTGGGAAGATCCCACCTGCGGTGGAGCAACTAAGCCCGTGCGCCACAACTAGTGAGCTTGCGCTCTAGAGCCCACGAGCCACAACTACTGAAGCCTGTGCGCCTAGAGCCCGTGCTCCACAACAAGAGACGCCACCGCAATGAGAAGTC
Source organism: Mesoplodon mirus (assembly GCF_964341445.2). Classification (NCBI taxonomy): domain Eukaryota; kingdom Metazoa; phylum Chordata; class Mammalia; order Artiodactyla; family Ziphiidae; genus Mesoplodon; species Mesoplodon mirus. The sequence goes on from NC_138996.1 coordinate 7,481,360, forward strand.
CACGCACCGCAATGAAGAGTAGCCCCCGCTCGCTGCAACTAGACCAGCGCAGCCAATAATAAATAAATTAATATAATTTTTAAAATTATGGTCTACGTTTTTGCAATTGCCACCTCTGCAGGGGCGGCTTTCTTCATGCACACGCATCCAAACATTGGTTATGTCCTCACATATATATACCCTGGGACTCCTGCATTTGGTGCACAGAGGAGACACAGAAGTGATTTGTAGGGGATGCTCGGATGTGTTTTCATGGGGCCTCTTTGCTTTCCTTTTGTCAAGAACATGTTCCAGACTGCATTGCACAGGTTTCTGTTTTAGAGCATACGTTTTCTACATTTATATCTTTAAATAATATTTCAATTTGAATTATGTGTTCCCGTCCTCCGGAGTAACTATTTTTGACTTAAAAAAATACACAACGTGAGAGCTGTGAGTTAAGTTTTATTTGGGGCAAAATAAGGACTGCAGCCCAGGACATGGCTTTTCAGATAACTCTGAGAAACTGCGTCAAGGAGGTGAGGGGCGAGCCAGGACATAAGGAGTTTTGCAACGAAGGGGTAGTCGGGAACGTCAAAGGATTATTGTTCATTAAAGAAAAGCAGACATCTCCAGTTAAAGAATTTAGCGCTTTTCTATGTATGGGAAGATGCAAGAATCTGGGCTCACTGAAATCATTCCTTTGATGTGCACTTGAACTATCTGGGGCCAGCATCCTTTGTTTTCACATCCTGAGTTTCCTCGGGGCTCACCGCAGGGAGTGGCTGCAGTCTGTTGGCTGCTAGATGGCAGGTATTCTTTTCAGCCCCGAGTTTCCTCCGGGCTCCCGGGCTCTCCTAGCAGGGCTGCAATCATCGGTGACTGTGACATCCTTTGTTTACTGATACGGCAGGAGCTATTCCGTTCATAAATATTCCATTTGTCACTATACATCTTACTGAGATTTCCCTCCTTTGCCTTCCAGTGTTGTAATCTCCTGCTTATTGTTTTCCTCTCTCCATCCTCTTCCTTGTATTTTAGGAGAGCTGCTCACTCTTTCTTTTCCACTCACGGGTTACATTCTCTGCAGTGTTAATTCTGCTCGTACAGCCCGCAGGGTGGACACTGACACTTCTGTTTCCAAAAGTACTAGCTTTGCCCCTTTACCTTGCTGTTCAGGGATCTTTCGATGTCCTACTACTTCCCCAGACTGGAAGCCGCCAGGAGGCATAAAAGGTCTTTTTACTGTGTGGTAAAAATGCATTATTTGGTAGTGAGCTAGCTTGGTAGAGTAGAGGGAAAGCCCAGCAGGTTTGGGTTTGGGTCCTGGCTACTTCATTAACCAGCTGTGTGGAATCTTAAAAGAAAAAAAAAAAGCTAAGCTGTATGAGCTTCAGCTTCATCTCTGAAACAGGAGTTCTAAAGTCACCCTTTGTGTTCTGAGGTTTAGAAAAGAAATATGGAAAGTGCCTGGAACATACAAAGTTCTCCACAAGTTCTCTGTGAGTCCTGAGCCCGGGATCCATCTCCCCCTTTATCAGCTCAGCTCATATAACCAATGGGCTGTGTATCCTAATGGCCCCTTTGCTAGAGTTTCTGGGATGAATTTAGGGGGAAAGGGAAACTTTTATAGAGTAAGGGACCTAAGGATGAATCACACAATATATCAGCCAGTCGACTTGCAGAGAAATGGCTCACTTAGTTTGGATTTGAAATGGTATGCAAAGGGCATTCTCTAACGTCTGATTTTGACATCACCCAAGTTAGCAGTCACCAGTCTTCACCCCAAAGCTGGCCACTGACAACAGATTCAGCTGCCTTGGCACTCCTGGTCACAAACCCGCAAGTATTTGCCTCTCTTTTTGAGAAGAAGACTTATTACAAACCCAGATCGCTTGGGAGTTAACTCTGCCTTGTCTGCGGAGAGGTCAGGCAGCGCTGGTGCTAAGCCACATGGCCAGCGAGGGGGCAAGGCCCAACACCCTTGTCAGTCTAAATCAGCTTTTACTTTTCTTCCACTGAAAGGATGTTCCTTCATGAGTCTTCCCACCACCTGAGTCCAGACATGGTAACCATCCATCGCACTGGGCCTCAACACCCCACAACACAGCGAGCGCCTCACCTTTGGAAGGTGCTCTGGATGGTGTGGCCGAGCTCTGGAGAAGGCTTCTTAACCAGGCCACTCCCTACCTTCCTGGCAGCCCACACACTGTGGGTGTGAGCTTTTTTCTCTTTTATCTATTCTGTTTGTCCTGACTGGGGGAAAGTATAGGCATATGCAGGCTCTAAAGCTTGCTATTGTTTAATTTTTTTATACCCACCCCCCAAAAAAAACTAAAACAGTTCATCCATTTATCCTCCCCTCCACCCCCTGCCACATGCAACCACCAATCTTTTCTTCGTATCTATGAGCTTGGGTTGTTGTTTGGTTCTTTTTTTTTCAGATTCCACATATAAGTGAGATCATATGGTATTTGTCTTTCTCTGACTTATTTCACTTAGTATAATGCCCTCAAGGTCCTTTCATGTTGCAAATGGCAAGATTTCATTCTTTTTCATGGCTGAATAATGTTCCACTGTGTATATTTACCCATCTTCTTTCTCCATCAGTGGACACTTAGGTTGTTTCCTTACCTTGGCTATTGTAAATCATGCTGTGCTGAACGTGTGGGTATATATATCTTTTCAATTTTGTGTTTTCGCTTTCTTCAGATAACTACCCAGAAGTAGAACTCCTGGATCTTATAGTTCTAGTTTTTAGTTTTTGAGGAATCTCCGTACTGTTTTCCACGAATTTACATTCCCACCAACAGTGCACAAGGATTCCCTTTTCTCCACATCCTTGCCAACACTCACTATTTCTACACTTTTTTAGAATAGCCATTCTAACAGGTGGTGTCTCATTGTGGCTTTGATTTGCATTTCCCTGGTAATTAATGATGTTAAGCATTTTTTCATATGCCTGTTGGCCATTTGTAAACCTTCTTTGGAAAAATACCTATTCAGATCTACCACCTATTTAAAAATCAGATTGTTTTGTTTTTGTTATTGAGTTGTAGGAACTCTTTACATATTTTGGTATTAGCCCCTTGTCAGAATATATGACTTGTTGGGCTTCCCTGGTGGTGCAGTTGTTGAGAGTCCGCCTGCTGACGCAGGGGACACGGGTTCGTGCCCCAGTCTGGGTAGATTCCACATGCCGCGGAGTGGCTGGGCCCGTGAGCCATGGCTGCTGGGCCTGTGCGTCCGGAGCCTGTGCTCCACAACGGGAGAGGCCACAACGGTGAGAGGCCCGCGTACTGCAAAAAAAAAAAAAAAAAAAGAGTATATGACTTGCAATTATTTCCTCCCATTCAGTAGGTTACTTTTTCATTTTGTTTATGGTTTTCTTTGCTGTGAAAAAGCTTTTTAGTTGGATGTACTCCCACTTATTCCTTTTTGCTTTTGCTGTCAGAATTAAAAAGTCATTGCCAAGACCAATGTCAAGAAGCTTACAACCTGTGTTTTCTTGTAGGAGTTTTATGGTTTCAAGCCTTAAGTTCAAGTCTTTTACCCATTTTGAGTTAATTTTTGTGTACAGTACTGGAAAGTAATCCAGTTTAATTCTTTTGCATGTGGCTGTCCAATTTTCGCAACTTCATTTATTAAAGAGTCTATTCTTTCCTCATTGTATATTCATGATTCTGTTGTTGTAAATCAATTGACCATATATGCATAGGTTTATTTCTGGGCTTTCTATTCTGTTCCATTGATCTACGTTTCTGTTTTTATGCCAATACCATACTATTTTAGCTCTGTAATACAGTTTGAAATCAAGGAGCATGATGCCTCCAGCTTTGTTCCTCTTTTTCCAGATTGCTTTGGCTATTTGGGGTCTTTTATGGGTCTATAAAAATGTTTGGATTGTTTGTTCTATTTCTTTGAAAAATACCACTGGGATTTTGATAGCGATTGAATGGAATCTGTAGATTGCTTTGGGTAGTATGGACATTTTAACAACAGTACTTCTTCAATCCGTGAGCACAGAATATATTTCCATTTATTTATGTCTTCAATTTCTTTCATTAATACCTTATAGTTTTCAATATACAGGTGTTTCACCCCCTGGTTAAATTTATTCCTAAGTGTTTTACTCTTTTGGATGCAATTGTAAATGGGATTGTTTTCTTAAATTCTCTGATAGTTTGTTATTAGTGTATAAAATGCAACTGATTTCTCTATGTTAATTTTGTATCCTGCAACTTTATGAAATTCATTCATTAGTTCTAACAGTTTTTTTGGTGGAATATCCAGGGTTTATATATAGTACCATGTCATCTGAAAATAATGACAGTTTTTCTTCTTCCTTTCCAATTTGGGTGCCTTTTGTTTCTTTTCCTTGCCTTACTGCTTTAAGAATTCCAATACTATGCTGTATAAAAGTGGCAAATGTGGGCATCCTTGTCTTTTTCCTAATCTTAGTGGAAATGCTTTCAGCTTTTCATCATTGAATATGATATTAACTGTGGGCTTGTCATATATAGCCTTTATTATGTTGAGGTACATTCCCTCTATATCCACTTTGCTGATAGTTTTTATCATAAACGGATGTTGAATTTTGTCAAATGTTTTTTCTGCATCTATTGAAATGATTATATGATTTTTATCCTTCATTTTGTTAATATGATGTATCACTTTGAAAGATTTTCAGGTACTGAACCATCCCTGAGTCCCTGGAATAAATTCCATTTGGTCACAGTTGTATGATCCTTTTAATGTACTGCTGATTTCGATTTACTAATATTTTGTTGAGGATTTTTTGCATCTATGTTCATCAGGCATATTGGCCTGTAATTTTCTTTTCTTTCTTTCTTTTTTTTTTTTGTGGCATCTTTGTCCCGTTTTGGTGTCAGGGTAATGCTGGCCTTGTAAAATGTGTTTGGAAGAGCTCCCCTCTTTTCTATATTTTGAACAAGTTTGAAAAGGATTGGTATTCATTCTTCTTTGAATGTTTGGTAGAATTCACCAGTGAATCCATCTGGTCCTGGACTTTTGTTTGTTGGGAGGTTTTTGATTACTGATTCAATCTCTTTGTTAATCATTCTGTTCAAAGTTCTATTTCATCATGAATCAGTTTTGGTAGGTTATATGTTTTAGGAATTTATCCATTTCTTCTAGGTTGTGCAGTTTGTTGGCACATAATTGTTCACAGTAGTCTCTTGTGATCCTTTGTATTTTTGATGTATTAGTTGTAATTTCTCTTTCATTTCTGATTTTATCTGAGTCCTCTCTTTTTCCTGGTGAGGCGAGCTACCGGTTGGTCTATTTTGTTTATCTTTTCCATAAACCAGCTCTTAATGTGATTGATTTTTCTATTATCTTTTTTTGTCTCAATTTCATTTGTTTCTATTCTGATCTTTGTCATTTCCTTCCTTCTGCTAACCTTAAACTTCATTCTTTTTCTAGTCCCTTGAGATGTAAAGTTAGGTTTTTTATTTGAGGCTTTTCTTGTTTCTTGAGGTGGGCATTTATCGCTTTGAACTTCCTTCTTTGAACTGCCTTTGCTGCATCCCATAGATTTTAGTATATTACGACTCCGTTTTTGTCTCAAGGTATTTTTAAAATTTCTCCTTTGGCCCATTGGTTATTCAGTAGTGTGTTGCTTAATCTCCACATATTTGTGATTTTCCAGTTTTCTTCATGTAATTAATTTCTAGTTTCATACTCTTGTGGCCAGAGAAGATCTTCGATATGATCTCAATCCTCTTAAATTTATCAAGACATGTTTTGTGGGGTCTGTGTTTAATTTTCATTTATTTTTCTTACCCTTTTCAAATGAGGTTTGACATCCCAGCCAAAGAGGTGATGTTAATTGTTGTAGATTTGTAAACACTGGAGTTGGAGGTTGTTTTGGTGGGGGGGGGTAACAAGCTGGGGGATTGATGACTGAGGTAGGGAGTTGCCAGCGGTGCCGTACTCACCTTGATTCAAGCTAACATGTCTGACCCTCAAGTAGATGAAGAATAAGTACAGTTCACCCAGCGTCCCCACTTGCCACCCTGGGTACTGCCGGTGTGTAGAAGGCAGGCCATCTGCACAGCCAGCCACCAGGTGTGTCTTGGGCAGAGGCCATGAATGTGGCCTGGCCCTCTCTGAACCTCTGCATGATGATGGAGGCCAAGACAGCCTGAGGCAGCACAGTGTCACTTCGTCTCCCCACCCCTGCCCCTTGGAAGAGTGGACAAGGCAGACACAGCCGAGGAGCACTGGGCTGGCTACTCCAGAGGGTGTGTCAGAGGAGCAGTGATGCAGAGATGTTTGAAGGGCACCTCTGCTGACTGAAGAGAACATTTTCTCTCTATGTTGAAAACAACCACCACCCAAATCCTCCAACCAACTGGCACAAGCCCCATAGTTTTTGGCAGCATCAACAGCAAAGCCCTGAGTCCTGCCAAGAGAAACAGCTTTGAATTCAGATATAAAGCTCATCAGAATAGGGACCACACAAAGCTGCCAGCTATTTGATGGGTGTTGGGAGGAAAACACAGCCACCTTTCCAAGGGCCCACCCAAGGGCATTCTCTCTGATCAGCAATCCTCAGAAACAATGTCGAATCCTTTCCAAAAGGCAAGAATTCCCACCTGCCCTCCCCTCCAACCCAAGGTAGACTTTACATCTAACACCTTGGGATCCTGCTTGGAGAGCTGGCTTCTGAGGCCTCCAACCTGCCGGTGATGACCCAGAGCTGGAGGGGCAGTGGGAACCCGAGGCACAAGAGGACAGGTGCTGGACTCCACCCGGGCCAAAGCTCCTGCCCTTGCCCTGAGACCATCAAGCCCCCTGGAGCTGGTCCTGGGAGGGAAAATGATGCCAATTTCTGGCCAGGCCTCTGGGCAAGTTCCTGACCTTTTCTGAGCCTTGGTTTTCTGCATCTGGAAAATGGAAGTAATGACATTAGCTGCCTTAGAAGGTTGGCGTTCTGTATATAAGGTGCCTGGCTATGCTTTTTACTTCAAAAACCTCTAATGTCTCTCAGCTGCCTAGGGGGTCACCAACTCCAAATCACTGAGCACAGAATTTAAGGGAGGAACTATTCATTATCTTTTACACTCCTACTAACATTTCTGTGGATAGGCTGAAATTGTTTTCAGAATGACAGAAATAAATGACAGTGGTGCACGCATGATGGGTGCATGACCTCTACTGTGTGACCCACTGTCTGATTATACCCAAGAGGTGCGGGGCATGCTGGGAAGTACAGCAGACACAGTCGTGAATGCAAAATTGGTATCAGATAATAACAAATGGATGTGAATACCTGCTACGTGCATGGTGTCCTAATTCCATGGTCAGTAGTATGATATAAATGTGATTGCATTCATGAACCTGAACGAGAAAACGGGTGGAGATGAGTGTCAGGTTTAAGATCATATGGGCTGGAAGTGAAAGAACTGCATTTGAACCCAGGCATGTGGCTGGGGAAACCCTGATACTGATTCCCACGCTGAACTGAAACTGCAAATACGACGCATCCTACATAAGAGACTTGCACAAAAGCAGCCCCCGTGGATGCCAGTGGAGGACTGTCCCCCCCGCCGGGGCTGACTGCAAACTGCCAACGTGTCTTTAGGTTACAAGTGAGGAGCGGGAGGGAGTGCCAGCAACTGGCTCTCACGAGGCTGGTTGGTGCACGGCTGCTGGACGGGACCCCAAGTTCTACTAGGGACCCTGCTCCAGCGGCATGACTGGGGCCAGTTCCTGGGCGATTTACATACAGTCACAACAGTGGAGGATGCAGAGCTGGAAGGGACCTCAGAGAAGCCCCAGCCTCAGTGCTTCCCTGGTAGCATCCTTCCTCCTTTAGAAGATGTCATTCATCCCTGCCGTCCTTTGCTGTCTAAGGTTAAATGTCAAGTCCCTGATTATAATGCTCCAGTGGTGCCTCACCAACCCTTCCATTATAAATAAGTATCTTGGGCAGGGAACGGGACAGGTCCTGCTAGGGAATGAATGTTTGTGCCCCCATAAGATTCTTAAGTTGAAGCCCTAATGAGATGGTCTTTGGAGGTGGGGCCTTTGAGAGGTCCTAGGTCATGAGGGTGGAGCCCCCATGGTGGGATTAGTGTCCTTTGAAGAATACGAAGGAAAGCAAGCCCTCTGTCTGCTCTCAGCCATGTGAGGACAACAGCAAGAGGGGGTCCTCACCAGACACCTGATCTGCGGTGCTTTGACCTTGGACTTTGCAGCCTCCAGAACCTGGGAGAATCAGCATCGGTTGATGAAGCTGCCCTGTCTGTGGTATGTGTTACAGACCAAGCTGAGACAGACCCCTCCTGCATGGCTCTGTGAGGGCTCCTGCCTCTTGGTAAAACCGTTTACCTACTCAGCATCCTTGAAAATCCCATTTTTAACCCCTGCCTCAGGCACCCATGATATGCAATTTAAACCCGCACAAATGGCTGGTCCCCCCACAGTGCGGCCTGGAGCCCCCATCTCAGGACCCCGAGACTTCATTCCACAGTCAGACATTCGCTCCCGCTGCTGGCCTTGCTGGGACAGCAACCTCCCGACCCAGAGGAAGACGGCAGGAGTGGGCAAGGTCGGCCCCACCAAGCCCAAGACCCAGTGGAGAGACAGACAGGTGCCCGGAGCCTCCTCCCCCAGCCCCGGAAGTACGAAACGCGCGTACAGCCAAAAAGCCTCCTGGAAACCATTCCTCAACGTCTCCTAATCAAAAAGGACGAGCGGACTGTATTAACTGCCAGGTTCTTCACTACGGCTCTCTCCTCCCTCTAGACCAGTTCCCCCCAGGGGACACCTGGCGGTGACAGGAGCCAGTTTAGGTGTCCCCCTGGGTAAGAGGTGCTCCTGGCTTCAAGTGGGGAGAGACCAGGGATGCTGGGGGCAGCCCCCAGCAGGGAGTGATCTAGCCTGAAACGCTGTAGGGCCACAGCCAGGGAACCCTGGTCTACACACACGGAAGACCGTTCTCCAAAAACTAAAGATGTGGTGTTCTTAATCCAAGAAGAAATCGTACCCACAAATCACATTTTATTAGTTGTCCAATGCCACCTTCCATTCATGTCCTGGGTTTTAATTAAATTTTATGTACTACCAGTACAAATCAATACAAAGCATTTTTTTTTTTTTTTAACACACCAACAGCTTGAATGTTCCTAAAGCTTTTAAACAATGAGTCGACTGTGGGCAAACAGAAGGCAAGGACCCAGAGAGATAATTAGCTCATGCATCTGGTGCTGGCTAATAAATAATTTCCACATGAATGTAGAAACCACTCAATGTTAACTGCATTTATTATTTTTTTAAATAGTTGGAAACGATAATAAAAGGCGATTTTCAGAAGCATCTTGGTTGACTGCGTAGAACAGCTTAAGTTAAAAAATAATTAGTGACCCCTCGGCTGGGGTGGGTGAACACACTTCACAATCCTCCGTCCCGCTGGATGCCGGCAGATGGAGTGACCTTTCACAAAAGACATTTTCCTGCGTTTCTTCCTGTGGAAGCCAGAAGCCAGGAACAGCACCCTGCTTGGAAAAGAGAATGTTTGGTTCACACAGTCTGCTTTGGTTTATTTAAACAGGTAAGAAAGTGGTCCCCAGTTCCCCTGAGGAGAAAATGTGTTTTCTGGCTTCTATCACCAGTCTGAATGTTTCCTTTTCTGTTAAGGTAAAAAGTACATGTTCCTTTCCCTCCAGTGTTCAGTTGCTCCTCTCCGGAAATACTCTTCAGATAAAGTAGCCGCGTGTCTCTTTCGGCCAGCAGCCCCAGGCCATGCCTTCCCCACGATGACCGTCTGCCGTCCAGTGCCCACAGGGCACTGCCACGCCCTCGGATGTGGGTAACAATCCGAAGCTCTGAACTGAAAGTTCTCATAATGCAGCGAAAAGTATCTTCTCAAAAAAATGTAAAAATGTAGCTATTTATGCTCTTTTAGTAAGGCTTGCGAACTGGTAATTAAATAAGCAGAATATAACTCATAAGCCAAAAAAGTGCATTTTTAAATAAAATTAACAGAGATTGTTAAAACTACAACCAAAAAGATGGATGAGCAGGTTATTTTTGGTTAATCTGGGGCGGAGATGATACAATAGCTATGGGATTATTTTCATTTTTAGTCCATTTGGTTTTGCTTGATATATTCACAAAGATCACGATGAGTGTATCTTTGAATTTCACACGGTCTCTCCTCACCGGCCTCCTGACATCCCAGACACTAGAGCCCCGCTGATAATCACTCAGATGGGGAGGGACGTGCTGGCCTTCCATTCTAATGAACTTTTTACAAAACTGGTCTTCGTTCATGAATATTTCAGTAAGCACAGAAAACAAACAGCTCTTGCTTTGCTGTAAACACACCATTAGGCTCACAATCTCACGATCAGGCTGCCTCTGTCAGACACCGGACGGGTGCGTTTGGGCTGTTTTCGCAGGCCAGGTTGAGGGGTTTCGGTTCCTGTTGCAGAAGCTCAACAGGCAGAGGGAAACAGGAGGCTCTCCCCTCGCCTGCTTTACTAATCAAATTCTTTTCATCCGTCAAATTCTTTTCTTGCCTTGTTGCAGCCATTCGTTTGGTAATTGCAAAAGGAAAAAAATAAACCGTCTCCCCACATGGTTCCCTGGGAGCTCATGTTTTCTGGCTCCTTGTCTCCTGTTTCTGTTTGCGGAGGTGGGCCTCTATCTCGTGCCTGAAGACCAGCATCCCCAGCTGCCCGTGGGACGCCTCGTTCATGGCCTTGGACTGCATGCACATCTTGTACTGCTCGGGCGTCAGCTCGTCTACGCAGCGCTTCTCGTGCCAGAGGTGGAAGAGGCCCCGCACGGGCGTCCGCACCACGATGAGGTTGCTGTGCAGGTACTTGCGGTAAAGGTGCACGTCCTCGCCACCCCAGCCTTTGATGTCCAGGTCGAACCCACCTGTGGGAGAGAACACACTGCTGAACACGCTGCCGGGGGCCCCCTGATCCGCACCAGCACAGGACGCTGCGTGGAGAGCAGGAGCCTCTCGGGGAGGTCTCCCCACCCCGCCAAGTGACGAGCGTCCACGGGGGTCAGAGAGCTCAGACACCCCAGACACAGAGGGCCTCGCTGGCAGCGGCTCCAGCTCCGAGACAGCGTGACTGCACACAGCATCCCAGCCTCACTTGCTCCCAGGAGGCCCCAGCAGCGTGGTGGGCTGCAATTATAACCCGAGGATCAGTGATACCCCAGCCTTAGACCAAGGGCTGCCGCAGCGTCCCAACCAAAACCCCTGAACGAACCCTCGTGGGATTCTTTGAACGTGGCCTCCTCCTGCCACTGCAGAGGACCAGGGCCCTGCGGTGTGAAAAATTCACGTCCCACTAAAGCACTGTTCCTCCTATCGACTCAAGGAGGTCCCCGAAGCTGTGTGTCCTCCACAGGCTGGTGAAAGGAGTCATTTTAAAGGAACTGGCCTCACAGTTCTGAAGTTTGACTCAGAGAATCTCGTTTCACGTTCTAGTGACTCCTTCACACGGTGAGGAAGGGTCCCCTTTGAAACCTGAGGCAGCCTCACATCTTCTCTTCACTTCAAGCCACGGCGTCCCAGACAGAACCAAGAAGCACTGGCCTCTCAGTCGTCACCATTCCTTTCTCCCTGAGGAGATTTCTTGGACCTTTTGTGGAGAAGTGACTCAGTGTCTTTGTCGCACAGCCCGATTCCCTGCAGTCCCCAGGCCACGCTGCTCCGATGGAGACCCCCACTGGAGGGGGAAGTGGGGAACCCAGCCTGCACCCCTGGTGGTGAGCACAGGTGCCGTGCGGCCCCCGGACGCGGGACAGGAAGACATTGAGTCATGGCCTGAATTCGTCTTGGTTATCATACTGGCAGCCACTTTCCCTCTCTTAAGTTTAGTTTCTTTACCCTGAAATGCAGCAGGTGCCATAACCAGATGGGACGGTAGGGTACGGGGCAGTGCTTGGCTGGCTGTGATGGATTTCTCATCACCGGTGTCATGACTACTTATTAGATAGAAGGCATACAAGTGAGACACCTGCAAGTGTGCACAGGATGGCAAAGAGCGACGGGGTCCAGATGTGACCCCGAGGCTCCGAGCACGAGCCCCCTTCCCGCCTGCCACCCCCATGGTTGTCAGTGACAGCGATGCTCTACCGTTAGGAAAATCCAGTGTGTTATAACTCCAAAACTGCGAAACGTACATCATCTCAAAATCACCTTTGCTTGTACACAGAGCAAGGAAACAAGAGTTTCTCAAAATGGAAATTTCCTTCAGAACATTTTAAGAATATGTCACTTTTGGAAATTACATTTGCACATAATCATTTAGGACGACTTCTTAAAGAAATCAAGGAGCACCGTGGTGAGTTGCTGGGAACCTGAGCAAACCCACCACTCAGAGACCCATGTCCCCCACGTTCTGCTGCTTCTAGCAGGACTTGACTTCAAGACGTTTGGGGTTTTTTTAACCTTTCTAACTCAGTGATCTCTTCGAGGGTCCTGTAGAGTCCCTGTTGTCCACTGCACTTCTGAGCAAAAGAAACTGGCCTCCTCAGACCGACTCACTGACCTTACGGAGAGAAGCCCAAAGCCTTGGGCAGGAGGGGACAGGCCAGGAGAAAGCAAGACAGGGGGCTGAGGGGCCCCAGGGGGACGCAGCGGGGGGAATCTCCACGGGAGGGCGGGCCTCTAGCTCCACCCCACTCAGGGTCCACCCGAGCCTCTGGGCCCAAGGTCAAGGCTTGGGCCTGTTCACTCATCCCTGGTCCTGTACAATCCACACATCTATTCCCTCCAGAGGCAACTGAGTAGGTCCTGCCGTGGGGAGGTGTGTGTGTGTGTGTGTGTGTGTGTGTGTGTGTGTGTGCGCGCGTGCGCTATTTCCCAGGGGACAGGAGACCCTCGGTGCTGATCCTGACTAGGACCCCCGATGGCTGTGAGGTCTATCTGCGTCTGAGAGACTCGGTCCCTCATCTGCAACCAGAAGGCCCTTCCTCTCTGTGTTCTGGGAGCCGTGTGTGTGTGTGTGTGTGCGCGTGCTTGTGCATGTACGTGTGTGTGTGTGCACACGTCCACGCATCTGTGTACACTCCTGTGTGCCTGTGTGCCTGTTGACAGTGACTGCGCACTCCGGACGTGCAGTGACATCTGGAATGTTCACAGGTTCAGCAGAGAGGAACCGGGACCCCCCCGATGTGTGACTTTCCCCAGTCCTCCATGTTGCTCTTCTTTCAGGTGGCTCCCCTCTCCATGGAGGACGTTCTGTGCGGACACAGGAGCCTGGCCCGGCTGGACGGAGGCCCTGGGCAACTTGCTCCAAAGCCGCCTTCGTGCAACGGCCTGACTTTGCCCTCATTTCTGTCCTCCCCCGGGACAATGAGAGGTGCTGAAGGAGAAGACAGGGTCCCTACTGCCCCAAGCGCCCTCAGCCCAGCGCCCACATCCGTGGCTGGAGAGCGGCCTCCTTAGGCACCAGGGCCCCGGGCTCACCTATGTTGATGAAGTCGGACCGGTACTGGCACGTCATCCCGAACCCGAAGTCTCTCCAGAACCCAGTTTCCTTCTTTATGACCTGCAGGGAGGGCACCGTCACTTGAGGTAGGACAGAGTGGACGCGGATGGGGGTGTCACACATGGGGGGCGTCGCTGACACACAGCCAGCCCCTGGGTGGAGGGCAGTCAGGACACAGCAAGCCACCCGTCCCCAAGGGGCTCTGTGATTTTGGGCACCTGTGGCCGGAATGTTTCCAGGGCAGAGGCTTGAACACACACACACACACACACACACTCTCTCTCTCCCTCTCTCACAGCGCAGCGGGGTCCGGGGTGGGGAGCCAGTTTGGGGCGGCGCCATGGAAAAGCCACCTACACATCTGGCCTGACACCTGCACGGGCGAGAAGCAGGCCTGGGGCCCACAGGCCAGGCGGGCGGCCGGCAAAGGGCTCAGGAAGCTGAGAGAAGGAGAGGGAACCACCTAGAATTCAGGCGCCCTGGCCCGGGACACGAACCGGACTCCCTCAGGGACTGAAAAGCAAACCCGAGGCTGCGCTGCTGGCCCTGGACAAGGGCACCGAGAGGCCAGGTCCTGAGGACACGCTCAGTCCAATCGTCCGCGGTCCGTTTTAACATCAGCTGCTCCCCGCGCACGTGCGGGGCCTCCAGGCAGGGACCGGCTATGAGAAGCCGGGCCTGGCCCTGCCCCTTGTCTCTCACTCTGCAAGTACATTTCTAACGTATTTGCTGGAGCAGCAAGACTAGTTTTAAAATGGTTTTTGTTGTTTATGTATTTCCGGCTGCACTAATCCTGGGAGTGGCTTTGCGACCCTAATGGCTGTTTTTCCGGATTTGTCCCGGTCTCTTGCGTAGGTGTTAGGAGGAAAGGAAGCCCCGCAGCAGGGCCCCCACGCCCGGCCCGTTGCCGCTAACTGGAGAGAGCTCGCCTCGCCCCAGCGAGACCTCTGGCCGGCGTGTCTGCCTCAGGCAGGCCCCACAGTCCCTCTGTTTCTGTTCCTTTAATGAGGAGATGGAGCCTAGTCGCCCCAAGGGCTCTCCCAGCCTCACACCCAAATACTCACCCCATCCCTGCCTTCCACCTTCCCGAGGGCTCCCTCCACCTGTACCACAGGCTACACTACACTTGACAAATGGCCTGCAGAAGCGGCGATGGACTTAACATTTCCTCTACTCTGCGACCTATGAAACCGTCTTATTTCACTACAACCTACACGTGGATGTCACTTACACTATGGTTGGCACAAATCAAGACCAAGGAGAAGGGTCAGGAGAGGCCTGTCTGTCCCCCTCGACTCCAGAACCAAGGCCTGCTGTACGGTAGCTCCCCAGCCACACGTGTCATTAATATCAAGTGGAAAGATTGCACAGGGCAGGAAAGTCGGGAAAAATTTCCACTGAGTCATTTTTTAAAAATGCTTTCTGTTCCATCCCAGTCATGGCAGGTACACTGTCTCTGCCACGGCTAATGGCTCACTGTCCTTTCTGGTGGCTGGGACACAGACATGGCCTGGGTAAAAATGCAGTCAAAGAGGGCTCTCCTGGTGGCACAGTGGTTAAGAGTCCGCCTGGCCAATGCAGGGGACACAGGTTTGAGTCCTGGTCTGGGAAGATCCCACAGGTCTCAGAGCACCTAAGCCCGTACACCACAGCTACTGAGCCTGCACTCTAGAGCCTGCGAGCCACAACTACTGAACCCACGTGCCACAACTACTGAAGCCTGAGCGCCTAGAGCCCGTGCTCCGCAACAAGAGAAGCCACCATGATGAGAAGCCCACGCACCGCAACGAAGAGTAGCCCCAGCTCGCTGCAACTAGAGAAAGCCCGTGCGTAGCAACGAAGACCCAACACAGCCAAAAATAAATAAATAAAATAAATAAATTTATATATAAAAAAATGCAGTCAAAGAGCCATGCAGCATTCGAACTTCAAATATTTGGCAGCGGTCTACCTGGCATTTAAGAGAGAATCCACACAGGGAAAACAATGGGCCAGCGCTTGGGAAGAAACACTAGAGGGACTGCAGAGGTAGCCTCCCAGGACCCACTGAGTGGACACAGTGCCCGGCAAGATATGACCCTCACCTGGGGACAGTGTGACAGAGGCAAACTGACTTCTGAGCCGGGAATGAGCTACACAAACACTCATTAACAGGGGCTTTAAAGCTGGCAGGCCATGAAAAGCCAGTATCTGAACAGCACGTCGAAATTCAGCCCTTGGTGGGAAGAGATCCGGTGGTGCCCTCAGCATGTACCGTGTGGGCAAGATGGGCGTGCGTGCCAAGTTCACGCCCCTCAGGTGGGCTGGGCGCTAACTGAAGCAGCGCCCTCGACAGCCCATGAGGCCTCGAGCGTGCGGCAGGCCGCAGCACAGCCCGCTTCCGAGCCCTCGGTGGTTTAACTGCACCCTCCCCCAGGCAATCAGAATAAAATCCACAGGAACATCCGGCCTGCAGAGGCCCCACGTGACCTGCCCCTGCCTGCCCTGTCCATCCCCTGTCCCCTCGAATGTGCCAGCTCACAGGTCTCCAAGGCTGGACACCCGCAGTCTGCCCGGCTGGGGTCGCCCTTTCCTGCTCACCACTGGGCTCTGCTCAGAGTGGTCACCCTGATCCCCCACCAGTGTCACGTCACATCAGCTGGTTTATTTTCCCTGTAACGTGAGGTTTCTCTGAAACTCTCCTGTCGAGGGACTGTTTCCGCCTGCTGTCCTCACCCACCACCACTGGTGAACGTAAGCTCAGGGCCTTGGTCTCGCTCAGGCTGTAAGTGCAGGTCCGATCACTGTCCAGCACCTAGCAGGCACTCAGTCACTCCTTCTCCAAGGAACGAGTGAGGAACAACCGGCCAGTGGAAACGGAGACGGCTGGGGTAGGGAATTCTCAGCAGCGAGGGGCTCAGCCCAGGCCTCGGAGTCCACCGAGGAAGCTCTCAGAACCTTGGGCTCTGGACCCACAGGCAGAAACGCTTTCCCCTTCCTGGGCTCTAAGCAGACGGCTCGACTTCTTAGAACCTTGGCCCCAAGCTTCTACACGGAGCTACACACGCGGGTGACATCTACTACCGTGGAGGAGATGGAGATGATACTGTAAGAGGACAATCCCCCTGCCCTGGATCTCACCCCTCTGCTTCCAGGGCTGTGTCCTCATGACCATGCCCCCTCCCGACCCCCAGCACCCTCTGCACCCGGATCCCAGCAGGCTCTGCCCAGCACGACACACCACAACCAGACAACTGGACAGTGGTCAGGCCCGCCCTCCCTCGGGGAGCCCCCAGACATGCACTCTGGGGGAGGTCATGTGACGGGAGTAATAACTTCCTATCAGGACAAAAACACAAAGCACAAATCAGCGCCTCTCCCCACAGATGTGGGAAAGCTCCTCCCTGAGGCCCCACAGGTTCAGTCGCGCCTGTGGGGCTCCACGTGGCTGACTTGGCAAATGCCGGGGAAGCAATCTGGGCCGGAAAATAAAATCAGTTACAAATTCTCAGGCAGAGTATTTCCTCTAAACCAGAGAGAGTCGCCCAGGAGCCGAGGCTGCGCTTGGCCCGCCTCACGTCACCGGAAACCCCACGGGCCCCGGGTTTACAGGCCTCGTGCCTGGTGGGAGGCTCAGCCGTTGTTGCCTTGAAATCTTAGTATGTCCTGAGTACTGAGGGCCTGTGATTTCACCGTGCACCAGGCCGTGCGGTCACGCGGTGAGCGGCAGACAACCTGGGCTGCAGGGGTCCCGAGGCCAGGCTGCCGCCCCCCGTACACCCCGCGTGGGCTGGGCCCTGAGGTTCAGGGGTCACATGCACAGGATCCCAGGGGCTGCGTGTGGTGTGCACGGGCCTCGGGCTGGGAGGCAGCATGACCTGTCCACGATCACTCAGCCAGTCGAGGCCGAGCCCAGACCAGCACCAGGCTGGCCGTGACGGTGTCCATTTCTTGACAAATAAGGTGTTTCTCAAGCCACAGCTTTCAAAGAATTGGTCTAAGAACGGACTCAATTGTCACCTCCTCCAGGATTTGTACTAACCCACACTTTTCTACAAGTCTCCTTTCATCGGCATCCGCATGAAAAAGTGAAGTGTTGGGACTTCCCTGGTGGCACAGTGGTTCAGGATCTGCCTGCCAATGCAGGGGACACGGGTTCGAGCCCTGGTCTGGGAAGATCCCACATGCTGCAGAGCAACTGAGCTCATGTGCCACAACTACTGAGCCTGCGCTCTAGAGCCCACAAGCCACAACTACTGAGCCCGTGTGCCACAACTACTGAGCCCGTGTGCCACAACTACTGAGCCCGTGTGCCACAACTACTGAGCCCACAAGCCACAACTACTGAAGCTCGCGCACCTAGAGCCTGTGCTCTGCAACAAGAGAAGCCATGGCAATGAGAAGACTGCGCATGGCAACAAAGCGTAGCCCCCGCTTGCTGCAGCTAGAGAAAGCCCACACACAGCAACAAAGACCCAACACAGCCAAAAATAAATTTAAAAAAAAGAAAAAAGAAGTGTCTTCTGAAGGGCATCGTGCTGGACCAGGACTCTGCCCGGGGAGCCTGCAACCCAGAGCCAGACCCTCTGCCCCCTGGAAGCACGCGGATGTGGAGAACGTGCCCCTGACCCCAGCTGCCGCAGTCTGGTCCCATCACTTGAGTTCCCGACCCAGCGCTGAGGGCGTCTGAGCAAGTGACGCATGCCTCTGAGATTCAACGTTCTCACCCGTGACATGAGCGTAGCGCTCCTTTTCACCTTACTGACTGTTACACGACAACGTGGGCAGAGTGCCAGCGGCCCAAAGGCCACGGACATGGCATCTGTGAATGTGACTTCTGTTCTCAGCGAATGTCTGCTTCCTGAACAAACAGAAACAGACTAAAGGGATGGACCAGGCCCAGTCAGCACTTTTTAGAAGTTTAAACTGAAATGCAGGTCAGTGGTGAAGTACTTTTGGTTAAAGTACTCTCAGGAGAGAGAAGGGTGTAACGAGAGAGAGGTGAGGACAGGGCCCGCGGACCAGGCGTACGCTGACCAGTCGTCAGACAGTGCCGGGCAGGACCACATGACAGAGGGAGCGGCCAGGCACTGTGGGCATCAGCGCCGGAGAGGAGATGGCCCTCGGGGGAGAGCAGCTCAGGAGACACGGGGCAGGGGTGCTCCAGCTGGCGTCAAGCCCAGGTGCTGGGGTCGGGTTTGCAGACATTTCCTCGGTGATGAGTATGAGAGTCAGATTGTGGAGGGCAGTTCATTCCCCAAAGAATCAGGATTCAGGGCTGTGCTGGCACGGCCGGGACCAGCCCACCGCCTGGGCAAGGAAGTCTCTTCCCAGCTCTGTCCAGAAATGTCACGGGTGGAGCCTGAACCAGGCCCCGCTGGAGGACTGACGCCCCAAAGATAGGCAGACAACGCTGGGAGCCAGCTCCTTCCCCCTTCGGAGAGTGGGCTTTAAACACTTCTGAGCGCACCACCTGCTTTATGCCTTCAAAGGTTTTTTTTAGTGCAATTAATCTGTGTTTTGGAAATGCATCGCTGGCCGAGGGTGAAGGAGAGACTGGAGTGTGAGGGAGAGGTGGATCTAGATGGCTCCTGCAGTGGCCTCAGCAGGAACTGACAAGGCTCGAACCAAGAGAGGGGATGTCTAAAGTTAGCAGTTACGTAAATGAAGGGTTATTCCTTTCTCGGAAGGCTGTTTCTACATTAAAGCATCAGCAAGTTTCACCTCAGGTTTAAAACTCTGCAAATTAAATATTAGTATGAAATCCCATGATTTCACTTACTACTGATTACTAACTGTCTGTACTCAAATGTAAAGAAAGAAGTAACCTAAACACACAAAAAATCCCCATAAATTTGGTTTCTCGCCTCTATCTGCAGGCAAATGTTATCAAGTGTCAGTGGCAAAAGCCAGGAGTAATAAGTGGTTCACTGACGACCAAGGTCGTACTGGCCAAGTCTCCCGTTTGCACATGGCAGTTGTCTGTCACAGCCGCATTCCGGACCTGGGCTTTCCCTTCACCTTGATACTGATGCACTCCAGTGAAGGCTCTCAAGACTTATTAATATATATGTGTCGTATCTTTCAAGACTGAGCCAGAAGGAACCCCTGGCAGGAAGTCTCTCCTAATTTACCCACCTCCAATCACTACCTGTTATTTTATACCTTCTCTGCACCCACATGTTCTCTCTCCACCATATTAACTTCTGGAGTTCGAGGCTCTCCTCTGGTCATTTCCCTTCTATTTCTGCTCTCACCGAGATCTTAAGCAAATCTGTCTCTGCCACACTAGATAAGGGAATCCTGGTCTTGGCCTGAGCTCTAGCTGGCTGTGTGACCCTGGGCGAGTCTAGGAGAAAGAAGTGAGTGAGTGAAATGACCTGGGGCATCACTGCCCAGCACAGGAAACTGCTCCAGTCCCTGATTGCCCCACGCACACCTCAACTATCTCTTTATGGGCAGCAAGTGCTCCAGAAACGGCTCATCCAGTAAGAACATAATGGATGCTTTTCTGTTTTGATGGAGACCCCTTTGTCTCAGAGACAATTGCTCTTTCTGGGATAAAGAGCCATAAATACTGACTGCTAAAATACCAGACCCGTGTGCTCTATGGAAGGTCTCAGCTGTATTCGGAGGTGACTGGTAAAGGTTGCAGGATAACTCAGAGGCCTCGGAGCTGTGGACACAGCAATCTGAGTTCTGTTTCTGACTTGACCACTAGTTCTGAGGACCTGAGAAGCTGGCTGGACCATGCCAGACCTTGAGCTTCCCTGCAGGAATGGCAATAAAAGGATAAAACTTTTTTTTTTTTTTTTGCAGTACATGGGCCTCTCACTGTTGTGGCCTCTCCTGTTGCGGAGCACAGGCTCCGGACACGCGGGCTCAGTGGCCATGGCTCACGGGCTCAGCCGCTCCGCGGCATGTGGGATCTTCCCGGACCGGGGCACAAACCCATGTCCCCTGCATCGGCAGGCGGGCTCTCAACCACTGCGCCACCAGGGAAGCCCAGGATAAAACTTTTAAATTGTGAAATGAAATGAATTCCTTGAAAGCAAATAAGGTCTTGATTTGAAGTTGAAACATTAATCCTATTCAATGTCAAACGTAAAGCAGTACTTTATTTAAAATCAAAGGAACTTTTATTCTGATTGGTTGAAAGAAAATCAATCCTGCATCCCATTCCCCCCCTCAAGCCCTATTAGAAGCTTAGAACTCTATGGAAAGGAAACGTGAAGTTTTTCTGTCTCAACAGGAGTGATATCCCCTCTAAGGAGGAGTGAAAAACTCTTACTGTGTTTATGTACAAAGCACACGCATACACACAGTGCGTACAGATACACAACGAACGTGCGGTATTACAGTTTCGCTGGGGAAGAGAGAACGGTGTTACTACTGTGCTGTGCGCCTCACGCCGCAAGTGAAACCACGCTAAGACATGGTGAGAAACGAACCTGGTGCAGCCTCGAGGAACCCAGGCTGGAAAAGATCATTACATCAGCTGCCAGAGGTTAGCTGGAGGGGCACCCAGGATGGGGTGGGAGAGAACAGGTTTTCCTACTTCTGGAAGCTTCAACAAAGAATCAGCCTTCCCAAAGAATTCCACAGAACACATTTTCAATGAAAATCAGTTTACTTTCCCACTGCAGGGAAGCATGGGAGACTGAGTCCCATCACCTCCTCATGGTCAGACAGCGGCTTCCTTTCTCCACCCTGAGAGGTAAAGAAACACGGCTTCGCTACCTCAACAGGAGAGAGAGCCGCTTGAGGCAATTCCTACCACCGCCCCCCAGGCTCAGCCTGAGCTGGCAACAGCTTCAGATAAGCCCCGCTGGCGTCTCTACAGAAGATCACAGCCCAGCTTGGCGATGACAACAGTGGGACATTTTGCCTTGGAGGGGCACACCGTCCAGTGGCACAGGGACCTTCGACTGGCTTCACCCTGTCCTCCTATTGCCTGCACTGTCTGCTGAATGGACCAGCGAAGACATCTCAGCTTACAGAGAGCCTGGGTGCTGTGTGGGTACCCCACCCATCACCTGTGCGGCTGGGATCTTAGCACAGAAGTCCCTCCCATATTCCTGTGAAAGCCACCTTGCTGGTGACACTTCTGATGCTAATGTGGGAATGGTGACGGAGAGCAGGGATCTGGCCCCTGCCCCACTGTGTGCCTGGTGGTGGGGGGGTGGTCAGCCACCTCTTCCTGACTTCCGTTTTCCACCTGTCAGATGGGAACCTACATCTCACCTTTCTTACCTTATAGGATTGTAATAATAAAGCGGAAATGCACTGCAACCATAATGCAATAATACTGGTTTCCAAAACCGTAGAAGAAAACTATGAAATTACCTTTCTATAAGGTACTGTTCCTATTTATTTTCCACTTTTAAATACTGCAAGCACTTTTAATCAACGAGGCTCTGGGAACAAAAGCCAGAACACCTGTCACACTTACAAATTACTCTGGGAAGCAATCCACAGGTTTCCACTCACCTCCACTCACGGTCAGGTGCCCCTGGTGACGAAAGACATGAAACAGAGCCCCACCAAGGCCCCTCGGGGGGAGCACTCACCAGCTGCTTTTCTAAGGGAGGGACCGAGTCATGATGGCCGTATATTATGCCAGGATTGTACTGACTGAAAAGGACCGGATAAAATACCTTCTTCCCTGCAAACCAGAAAACAGACATATGCGTAAGCGACAGATAAAGCTGTTAGGTTTGTTCATGTATATGCGACCGTCAGAAACAGCCTAGGGATCTGTGTCCACTGTCCCTTTTCCCTCCACTGGACTCTGACACAGACCTTAGCAGTACTGCGGCAGGTAGACCAGATGGACACACACGGATTCCCAACTTCCCAGCACAGGGGTAACGTTCCAAGCTCGGACGGCCAGTGGACTTGGCACTGGGCACGACTAGTGGGCGTGGGTGTGAAAGAGGGTCCCAGTGCCCCCGTCCTACCAGACCTTAACCCTTTAACTGCTGGCTCGTGGGGCAGTCAGCCAGGGTGACCTCGGGCAGCAGGAAAAGAGTGTGGGAGCCCCAGGTAGCTGCTCTTTACCAATTTTCACAGAAGAATTTCAGTATCTGAATGATGGACATGGCCATTCCAGCGGTTATCAGCTGAGTATCGGCCTTGCTGCTGAGTCAAAGCTATGAGAACAATTTTCATACTGTGGGTTCTTTCTGTCTGGAGCCCCTCCTGCCCCAGTAGA
Source organism: Mesoplodon mirus (assembly GCF_964341445.2). Lineage (NCBI taxonomy): Eukaryota > Metazoa > Chordata > Mammalia > Artiodactyla > Ziphiidae > Mesoplodon > Mesoplodon mirus. The sequence goes on from NC_138996.1 coordinate 7,504,019, forward strand.
CGCCCATAGCCACGCCTTCCCTTCCATTTCAGCAGTGTCTCCCAGGCCCAATCCTCCCCACCACACCTGCTCCCGGGTCATCCCCTAAAGCTGACCTCCTAGGGGAGGATGGAAAAGGGGCTGTACACACGAACTTGGGACCAAGAGTCCCAGAGCTATGGTGGCTGACGGGCCCACAGCACGACACCAAAGGAGGAATCAAACCAGACGGCATCCTTGTCTTCTTTGTCAGCGGGGTAAATAAGGCAGATCCAGGAGTGGGTCGTCGAGGCGAGCTGAGAGGACGCTCGGGAGGGGAGCCCCACCTGGCTGCGTGTTCAGCCTGCAGGTGTTGAGGAGCTCAGAGGTGAAGTAGATGTCCACGTCGCAGAAGAAGAGCAGCACGTTGCGCCCCGTCCAGGAGCGGGCGCCCACGTCCAGCCCCTTTCCCCGAGAGAACTCCCCGTTCAGCTGGATGAAGGTGAAGTTCCTGAAGTTGGCGGCTCTGAAAGGTGAGACCACACACAGTCACTCGGGTGCCCGGGCTCGCTGCCGGTGGAATCCCCTGGAAAACACACAACCGAGAGGCCCACGACATCTCACCACGTGTCTTCTGGGACCCGAGGGCACTGGGATTACGGGCACCAAGGACACTTCGAGAAGTTTTAGCACCAATTCATTTTTTCTTTTTCTAGCAGTTTCCCCGTATTGAAAACTACCGTCACGGCGAACGTGTGCTCCTCGTGAGGGGGAGAACGTGAGCCAGTGGAGACCAGGGGACAGAACCCGGGACGATCCCAGTGCCTCTGGAGCCAGTGAAACCACTGGCCAAGGACATAAAGCCACACTGCGATGGCCCCACTGAGCAGCTTCTCATCGGGATTCCCTCCAGGAACCCGGCAGCGTGGTCCGGGTGTACGTCTATCCCCAGACACGCTCACACCTGGATCCCTTCCCCACCCGAAGGTAAAACAGCCGAGCACAGTAAGGGAATGACACTTGGATTCAGAAGAGGAGGACGTTTGGGACCTGGCTCCCCTGTGGATTAACGCTGTGATCTAGGCAAGCCCATTAATCTCCCGGAGCCTCGGCTGCCTCATCTGCAAAACAGAAATAACGACACCTTCCTTAACTGCTCTGATCAGCGTGGTAAGTGACGCTAAGAGTGTAACGCGCACCAGGTAAGCATCAGCCAGTCTGTTAGCAGCACAGGCCTGAGGTCATGGAGTCCAGGTGCTTCTCCACTTGGCTGCTCTCTCCCAGAACCTTCTGAGATGCGGCACGTCTTGAGCAAAAGTTCCAGGAATTCATCTAGTACCTAGTGGGACAGGGACTGTCTTCTCCCAGAGACCCACTCTGGGTCCTACTGGACTCCCAATTCCACTTGGACAGGCCTGGCATCTGGCCAGCCCCTCTCCCGTGACACACCCTTCCTGTCCTGATGGCTTCCTCGCCCCCAGCTCAGAGCCCTCCCCCAACCCAGCCTATCCCATCCCCCGATTCTCTCTAATCCTGATGCCTCAAAAGAGGTTCAAAACCCATCGCCACTGTTTAAAGTCTGTAACTATCTCGGGTAAAGGTCACCACAAATACAGTCATAATTCAAATGGTAGTTTAATCAGTGGAACTAGTTCTGCTACTCCTTCCTTGACTTGTCACCTCCTTTCAGACCTGGCAATGAGCCTGGGTTTTTTATCCTGGGAATCTGGGCCCAAGCTTCTCTGAGTCTGAGGCCAAACATGCTTTTCAGATTAAGGCAGAAGGCCTGGTGCCTGGAGGAGCACTGGAGCGTAAGCCAGGAGTCCAGGTCCAGGGCCTGGAGCTGCCCAGCACTGGGTACCCAGTGGATGCTGGTGACTAAATGTGTCCATAGACGAATGACTGCAATCCAGCACTGCCTCTCATTATTTTGGGCAGTGACTTCACTTCTCTGGTCTCAGTTTCCTTGCTGCAAAGCCTCATGGTCCAGACCTCAGGCCCTTTACATGCTAAGGTTCTACTGTTGGAGGATTCAGCTCAGCCCTGCTCTACCCGATTCGACTCTTCCAGAACTCCGTTTTGACTCTTCTCTCTGGGTAGGCGGGCCCCAGTTCCTATTTTCTGTGTCGCCTGGGGGTTATGCCCCAGCCTTCCCTGGTAGGGACAGCGCTGCCCCCTTGTCTGCAAAGAAGACGTCCAGGTGGAGTGAGACCCTTGCAGCACCTCTGCATCCCCTGGAGGTTTCAACAGCCCACTTCCCCCGGCCCTACTTGACCAGTTCTCAGGAAAGTTCTACCCTTGGGAGATGCCTGGGTTTTCACCTGGTCATCGAAGCTAGCCTCACAGAACTTGTCCACCACCCGGTGGCCCGGCTTTCTCTCACAGCTGTAGCAGGTCTCTTTTCTCAAGTGTCTCACAGTTCATACTCTGGGAGACCACAGGGACTAATTTCCAGGGCAGGGAGGGCTTATATGCCCAAGCACCAAATCCTTGTTCACGTGTATCTGACTCATGACTCAGGTGGCTCCTCCCAGAGGTTTCCCAGGGTCTATCGTTAGAGATTGCAAATAGAAAAATGCTTCACATTTGAACAATGGCAAGAAACTTTCGCCAAGAGCAGGGGAAGGCAGGTCCTTCCTTCACTGTGTTAAAGACAAGCAGGAGTTTTGTCCCAAACAGCTTACAGTCCATTTGTGTTGACAGATCAAATATTTACACACAAATGTATATTTGCTGTTTACTGTGTAGAATATCAAACATTTACACAAAGTGGAGTCATGTTTAATACTTAAATAAGAATACAGGCAGCATTAGAAGCTGAATTAACAGCATCGAAGGCATGACCAGCCAGGGGGCTGAGTGAGTGGTAGGGAGGCAGCGGAGGGCTACAGGTCCAGGGAGGGTGGTGGCTGGGGGACACACGAACCCCACACAGAGCTTAGTCTCGTTTGTCCTGTCCCCCAGTTCCCCAAGCCCTGGTCTGAACTCTGCTGATGGACTGCTCTTCTCTGCCCTGCTGCAGTGGGTGGAGGTGGGAGAAAGGGAGGGGAGGGGGGGGGAGGGGAGGGGGGGAGGGGTGGGGGAGGGGAGGGCAGGGGAGGGAGCTTGCCTGTTGGTCACTGTCCCTGGGAAAGGGGGCTGGGACAGCTCACTGTCCTAGTGCTTGAGATGACCTTGATGTAGAAGAATTTATTTTAAAGTCTTAGAACATCGGCCTCCATGCTTCAGTGTCTGGTCTGTAGAGGAAGAGATCTCGGGGCATGGGTGCCAGGCCCACGGCCGGATGCACATGCAATCTGCCTCCTCTCTCTCCGTCCAACCTCCCAACGAGGATGAGACAAGCCGTGTTACACCCACGGCACCACCCAACCTGAATGTGCACTTTAAACCCACTCTCCAGAGCGTCCACAGGCCGGACGCAAAGCCCCAGGACACAGCTCCTGCCACTTGCTGTCCACGCAGCGGCCCCTCTGCCCCACGGGCCCCGGCCGTCTCTGCTTCCCGCGCCCCACGGAACCCTGGCTTCCCATCCACCCTGACCAACGCCGGCTGGCAGGGGACATGAGGGACCTGGACAAGACTGCACACCGAGGCAAGGTGGGGACGGAGTCCCTGCTGGCCCGGGAAGCCCCATCGGCCGGTCCTGGGCACTGGAGAGGCGCAGGGTAACTCTGTCACCAGCCGTGGTTCCCAGTGGGGCGGCCAGGTCACCGTGCTCAGTTACACGTCTGTCTGCAGGTGGATATCGGCGCTGCCCTCTTCCTGATCACTCAGCCCAGCACCCCCTATAATTAACCAGGACCCCTCCTTCTCCTCTCTTGCCGTCAGGAAGGACCTCTGATAATTGACACGTGGTCTCTGCTGAGAAAGAGGGCTGAGCTGGAGACACCAGAAACCAAATCAGAACAACTTCCCTCCTCTCTTCTCCAGAATGGCGAGATGAACACACCGCGAAGCATCTGGGCTGGGAGTGGGATGCCCCCTCCCGTCTCAGACTCATCAGCACCAGCTCCGGAGCACAGGGCGCACGGGATGCAGGGACACCAGCTTCTGCAGGATAACTGGGCCCCGGACATTCACGCAGGGGGACTTGCTCACTGGGCCCGAGCGTCCTGCCCAGCAGCACGTGGACAGCATACTGAGAGGCTGTGCAGAAGCAAGGACACATTTCAACACACAACACTGACTGGCCCGTGTGGTCGTGGGTTTGGGAATGTGCATGACACGACCACAGGGCCACAACCCCACATGCAGGCCGCAGAGCTACACGGGCAGGGGCCCTGTTTAGTTCTCTGTTCATCCCCATCCCCTCTGCAGCGACCAGCCGGAAGACGGGCCCCAAGAGCGTGGACGCACTGGGGCCTCCTGTGTCAGCTCAGGGGTCCCTCCCCGGAATCCACCTCCTGCCCTGACTCCTGTGAAGATCCCATGCAATCCTCACGGCCCACATCGAGTGTCACTGCCTTTTACCCTCCTGTGAACCAAGGTGCCCTCTCTGGACCCCCAGGAGTTTGGGCAAGTCCCGCCTCTGTTCTCCTGGGCCCAGTGCATTCTCGTGCACTGTGCACTGGACCACCTGGTCTGTCCTCTAAACCCTGGAGGACAGGGACTGCCTTATTTTCTTATCTCTATCTTCAGAGATTATCAGCGCTGTGCAGCAAGTGGCGCCCACAGGGACACAGTGCAGCTCAATGAACACTGGGTGGATCAAGAGACGAGTCAATGGAAAACACAGAGTGTGTCTCAGACCTGTCACTGTGGGAGATGCTGCCCCAAGATGCCACCTCATCCCCTCAGGTGGGCACCGGAGAGGCCCTCACACATCCTAAGCCCGCCTCCCCCATCAGAAAGAGGCTCCAACCAATACGTTCCCAAGGACAGGCGCAAACCAAGCTTTTAAGAAGATGACAAATATGTAAGTAACAGAAAAAAAGAGAGCTGAAGAAAATAAAATGCAATTTGGTTTGAAATATTTAATTTAGCCATACAAAGAAATGTAATATTTAGCGGCATGTCTAGAGTAATGGCCTCGTGAGGAATGGGCTTTTTCACGGTAGAATGTGGGCATTACACTCTCTACTATGTAATTTCCTGTTATGAGTCAGAGTCTGCAGTTCCAAACGGCCCCAGGATTACTTATAATTATTTCTTCTCTTTTCTTCTTGAATTGTATTATCAACTGATGAAACTCTTGAGTCTCTCATTCAATTCCTTTCCTTTATATCATAAGTCTGATGCATGGGGTCTCCTCCAGGTTATATGTAGTCATGCTGACAGAGGTTAAAATGACCTGAGGCAGCCACTGTTTCAGCCGGAGATTTAATTTCTCTAATTGACATGCATTTCCCAGAACTGCTGGCTTAAAAATGATAGAAGATCTTGCTGTCTAACGTAATACAAATTTCTTCCCACCCCTGCAAGGAAATTCTCTTAATGTGACACTTCCCACAAGAACCCTTCATAAAAAAGAAGAAAAAACCTTTAAAAATTTACATAGAAATATTATATTTGATGTATAACTTAAAAATTTAAATCTAACAGCCCTGAATACTGACATTTCTTCTGAGTTCTATTTACTAAAGGGATCTGAATGTGGTAAATAATTTAAGGCTAAACATATTCTCAGCCAGTTGTTTATAGTAGGCATTTTAAACAGTTTAGAGTTTTCTAGTTTCTGAGCTTATATACAAGCCTGCTTATACAATTGTTTTAGCAAGTTTCTTTTGAAAAGATAAATAAAATTGACAAACCTGTAGCTCATTATCTAGAAAAATAAGAGAGATGGCTCAAATTAATAAAGTTATAAACAAAAAAGGAGACATTACAACTGACACCACAGAAATCCCAAATATTGTAAGAGACAACTATGAACAATTACATGCTGACAAATTAGATAACTTAGTAAAAATGGATAAATTCCTAGAAACACACAACACTCAAGACTGAATCATGAAGTAATAGAAAAGCTGAACAGACAAATAATGAACAAGGAGATTAAAACCTCCCAACAAATAAAAGCCCAGGGTTAGATGGCTTTACAGATGAATTCTACCAAACATTTAAAGAAGTAATTCCAATCCTTCTCAAATTCTCCCAAAATATTGAAGAGGAAGGAACACTTCCAAACTCATTTTATGAGGCCAGCATTACCCTGATACCAAAGTCAAACAAAAACACAACAAGAAAAGAAAATTACAGGCCAATATCCCTGAACTTAATGCAAAATCTTCAACAAAATACTAGCAAACTGAATTCAAGAGTTCATTAAAATGATCATAAGCCATGATCAAGCGAGATCCATCCCTTGATGGATGCAAGGATGGTTCAACATCTGCAAATTTAAAAATGTTATACATCACATTAACAGAATGAAGAATAAAACTCATATTATTATTTCAATAGATGCAGAAAAAATTCAAACAAAATTCAAACATCCTCTTATTATAGAAACTCTCAACAAATTAGGAATAGAAGGAATGTACCTAAACATAATAAAGGCCATATATTATAAGTCCACAGCTAACATCATACTCAACAGTAAAAATTTAAAAGCTTTTCCTCTAAGATCAGGAACAAGACAAGGATGTCCACTCTCGCCACTTTTATACAGTACAGTATTGGAAACCCTAGCCAGATCAATTAAGCAACAAAAGGAAATAAAATGCATCCAAATTGGAAAGGAAGAAGTAAAACTGTCACTATTTGCAGATGGCATGATACTATCTAGAGAAAACCCTAATGACTTTACCGAAAAACCATTTTAACTAATAAATGAATTCAGTAAAGTTGCAGGAAACAAAATAACATATAAAAAATCAGTTGTGTGTCTATCAATACAGATTTATAGTTACTGCTTTATGCAGTTATCTTTTTACTTTTACATCAGATAGGAAAAGAGCATAAGCAAAAAATACATTTATACTGTGTCTCATATTTCCCTATGTAGTAACTTTTACTGGCTCTCTGTATTTCCTCACATGGATTTGAGTTTGTGTCTAGTGTCCTTTCATGTCAGCCTCAAGGACTCCTTTCATTATTTCTTGTGGGGCAGGTTTACTAGTGATAAAGTCTTTCAGTTCTTAACTGGGGATGTCTTAATTTCTCTTTCAATTTTGATGGATGGTTTTGCTGAATATTGAATTCTTGGTTGACAGTACTTTACTTTCAGCACTTTGAATATGCCGCCCCACTTTCCATCTTATTAAGGATCCCATGGACCTGATGAGTTGCTTCACTCTTGCTGCTTATGTAATAGGGAAGAACAAATCTGACTCCATATTGGATCTGTTTCTTTTACTTTAACCTTTGTAGTCTACTGCTTTCGCTAGAAGTTAAATATGTTGCCTAGAGCCTGAAATATACAGGGTAGCCCATTCTCAAGGCTCTGACCTTTAAAGGTATAACTCTTTTCCATTCATATAGAGATAAAAAGTTGCAGAACAGAGAACAACATTTGTCTTGTTGGAGGTTTACAGGAATGTCATTACCTGACCTACCTGACCTAGTGGACAGCTGCAAGAACAAAGGATTCCAGCACAAAGAAGTTTGCAACAACTAACCACACCCCCTCCCCTTTTAGTACAAAAGGAACCTGAATTCTAATTCAGGAAAGATGGTTCTTTAGGACTCTAGCCCACCATCTTCTAGGTCTGCTGGCTTTCCAAATAAAGTCATTATTCCTTCCTTGCCCCAACAATTTGTCTCTCGATTTATTGGCCTGTTGTGCAGTGAGCAGTATGAGCTTGGACTCAGTAACACAGATTCTTTCTCTTTGTTTTTCAACCATTTGACTGTGATATGTCTAATGTGCATTTCTTTGAGTTTTCCTGTTTGGAGTTTTTGAGCTTCTTAGATGCGTAGATCAATGTTTTCATCAAATACAGGGAGTCTGGGGCCATTATTTCTTCAGATATTTTTTCCTGCCTCTTTCTCTCTCCCCTATCCTGGGACTCCCATTGTGTCTATGTTGGCATGCTTGATGGTATCCTGCAGGTCTCTGAGGTTTTCTATTACTTCATTCTTTTTTATTTTTGTTTCTCAAACTATATCATATATCAATTGACCTATTTTAAAGTTCACTGATTCTTTCTTCTGCCTGTCCAAACCTGATGTTGAGGCCCCACAGTGAATTTTTTTTATGTTAAATTTTGTACTTTTCAACTCCAGACTTTCTATTTGGTTCTTTTTACAACTGATCTCTCTGTATTTGGTGAGACATGGTTCTCATGCTTTTCTTTAGTTTTTTAAACATGGTCTCTTTTACTTCTTTGAACATATTTAATACAGTTGACTTAATGTCTTTGTCTAGTACAACACCTGTACTTCCTGGGGAACGATTTCTAATGATTGATTTTGTTCTCTGTGCACGAGCCATATTTTCTTGTTTCTTTGCATGCCTCGTAATTTTTTGTTTAAAGCCAAACATTTTAAATAATGTAATGTGGCAGCCCTGGAAATCAGAATCTCCGCCCCCCTCAGGGTTTTGCTATTGTTGCTGATTGTTGTTTGTTTGTTTAGTGACTTTCCTGAACTAATTCTGCAAAGTGTACTCTTGTGTGTGGACACTTAGTGGTAAGCTAATGATTAAGCAGGGATTTCCTTAAATGTCTGGAACCAATCAGTCTCCCAGTCTTTGCCAGGGGACTCTGTGTGCATGGTGGGGACTCTGTGAGCATGGTGGGGCATGTCATCAACACACAACCAAGCAGGTAACAACTTATCTGAGCCTTTACTTCCTTCTTGCACAGAGCCTCAAGATCAGTCAGAGGTAAAAAGTAAGGGCCTGCTCAGGTCTTTCCTAAGTATGAGCACAGCCTCTGGATCCCCAGGAATGTGCTGGAGCTTTCAAAACCCCTTTGGAGATTTCACTCCTCAGATTCACCTTCTGAGCTTTTTGGTTAGTCTACTGTTTGCCCCAATTCTTATCTACACCTCAGGCAGCCACAGAGTTAAAGACTTCCTATAATTGTTTTTTGTCAAATACCCCTGGATAAAAAGTTCCACTGGGAGGCCTCTGAGTCAGGTCAAATGAAGACAACCTTGTGAGCAGGGTCTGACCGACTGTGATTCTTATGGGCTGCTGAAGAGCTGGGGGCGGGGGTGAAATGGGGCAAGTTAAAGTTCACAAAGCTCCCTGTTCACACCAAAATTTAGGCATTTGGCTAAACACTTCCCAGACTGTTGCAAACTTTAATTTCCATAGTTCTTAAAAAAGTTGATTCTGAGAATTTTTAGTAATTTTCTCACTGCTTTTATGGAGGAGAATTTTGCAAGCTCTTTATTCCACCATTTACACTGAGATCACCTTTTTTTAACTGTTGCATTATATTCCATTGTATGAACTTAATATCATTTAATTTTTTCCATAATATATTTTCCCCCAATGTTTTACTTGGAAAACATTTAAACATTTAGAAGTGTTGTAAGCATAGTAAAGTACCCATATACCATCACCCAGATTCACCAAGTGTTAAAGTGTTGCCATATTTCCCCCCTCCCTCCCTCCCTCCCTCCCTCCCTCCCTTCCTTCCTTCCTTCCTCTGAACCATTTGAGGTTACAGACATCATGGCAACTTCACTTTCAAAGATAAGTACTCCCCAAGAACCAGAACACTCTCCTTCATAACATTATAACAATGTAATAATGACACTCAAGAAATTTAACACCGTCACAATACTATAATCTATATGCCATGTTTGAATCCCTCAAAGAACAACTTGGAATACCTAAAAATACAGGCACATCTCCACAAAGAGCTGGTCACCAAGCAGAGTCATGCTTAGCCCCTTCTCTGGCAGATGCCCAGTGAGATGGCCACAGGCCTAGGTGCTGCCTTCACCTGTGAGGTGCTTCCCAGGGTCCAAGCCTCTTTATCTTCTAGGAAGGAATTCACTGTGTAGCTTTTTTTCATTTTAGCAGATGAGATTCTTATCTAAAACATCCTTGTTTATGAAAAAATATTAAAGCAACAATTCTCCAATTTCAGACAACTTTCCCCCCAATTTTCTTTTGGGATGTCCTGATAAAATGTTCCTGAGGGTACCCGTCAAGCAAATCCCTTAAAAGAGGCATGAAATGTGGACAACACCATGGCATCAGGGCATTTTCCTGACAACACACACACACACAAAACCCTCTCTCAGGCACATACTTGCAGGACAGGGCAGTATCTCAGTTCTAGTTCTTCAATGTCAGAGGTGATTCTACTGAAAGATGCCTTTGTGTCCTCACGAATGGACAAAGATGAAGATACCACACAGTAAATTATAACTCATGCAAATCCACCCACCAGTATGGATTTTTTAAAATTTCCTAATACATAGCTCCAAGCAAGTGTCTACCTAGGTCAGAATTCCTCAAAAACCCACATCAGCATCACAGGTTGAGCTCATTCTCAGTGTTGGTTCCCAGGCTTCATCTCAGGCCTAATAACTCAGAATTTCTGGGGCTGGATCTCAGGAATCTGTATTTTAAAAAGCACCCCAGGTTATTCAAAGTACATTTATATTTGAGAACCACTGAGCTAGGGTGTAATCTGAGATTAACTGAAGCTTAGTATGAAAAACTTTGTGGAATAAAAATCAGATATTGAGAACTGATTTGTACTGTTATCTACGTCAGTGGCTTCTAAATATTTTGATCACAACCCTTACCCTTTCAAAAGAATATATTATAAATCATGACACAGCGCATGCACACACGTGCACACACACACACACTCTGAAATTAAAGTTTCATGAAACAATATTTATCTTTAATACTTGTGATGTATTCTGATAATCTTCTATTCTATTTTGATTTTTTAAAAACACTGCACGTAACCCACTAAATCAATTTCACAACCCTCTAATGAATCACAAACTGTCGTTTGCAAAACACTGCTCTACAGCAATCAACTGAGACGTAAAGCTCGACAGAGTAAGCGTAAACCGAGAGACACAGACACTGCACGCTAGTCACTAAACTGGGGTTTTTCAAGATATTCTTAAAATACATACATTAGCTAGATTTAGAACAGTTTGATCACAATGCTGAGAGCCAAATGAAATAAATTTCATTTAAACTGGTTTCAGATCATATTGTTCTCAATGAACAATGATTGGTTTTTGGAGTGAGAATTTGGCGCGACGTTAAGACTGGGAGTCCAGGAGTTACAGACGAGGTTCAGATCTGGCTGTCGCCCTGGATAGGGGTGGCAGGCTGAGTAACAACCTCTCTTAGCCTCTGTTTCTTCATCTAAGAAGTGGGGTTAATAACAGCTTCTATCTCACAAGGTTGCTGTGAATATTAAATGACATAACTCATGTTAATCACAATGGCTATTATATTATTCAAAGATAAGATGCATTTGAATAAAAGCTTTAGCATCTTAAGAGAATGATAAAAATGGTATTTAAATAAAGCTTCGTATATGCGTTTTATATAGATTACAATGTGTACAAATCTACTACACACCTGGCATTGTCCTTCTCCTGATGAACGAACAGTGACTATTTTATTTATTTATTTGTTTATTTATTTTTTAACATCTTTATTGGAGTATAATTGCTTTACAATGGTGTGTTAGTTTCTGCTTTGTAACAAAGTGAATCAGCTCTACATATACATATGTTCCCATATCTCTCCCCTCTTGTGTCTCCCTCCCTCCCACCCTCCCTATCCCACCCCTCTAGGTGGTCACAAAGCACCGAGCTGATCTCCCTGTGCTATGCGGCTGCTTCCCACTAGCTATCTATTTTACATTTGGTAAACACTGAACATTTTAAACCTGGGTGAGGCCCAGTGCCAAGAGCTGGAGTTTCAGAAGCATGCGACACAGTACTACTAAGCAGCTTATAATCTAGTGAGGACAGCAGAAAGAAACATAAACAGGCAAATCATATGCCAAGTGCCACAGATGAGAGATGCTGAAGGGGTGTATGGTTCCAATTCAGAGAGGAAAGGACAGGTCAGGATGAGCTCCGGAGTGGGGACCTGGGCGGGGATGCACAGGTAGGGGGTCTGAGGAAACAGGAAGGAGGATGGAGGGAAGGCCAAACCTGAGAGAATAATGGGCGTGAAGACAAAGGGTAAACTGCGCCCACATCTGGCTGCGGGGCAGTAAGTCATCAACACAAAGTTAGAAGTAAGAGCCCGCTTGGGTACCAGGCTGGGACAGTGGGTGATGAGGAACTTCATCTGGACGGCGGGGCTGCAGGCAGCCGCGGGAAATCAGCTCAGGCTGGTGGCAGAGGGCAGGGCATTCCTAGAGCAACGCCCTGGAAAGGGCAGGACACACCCCACGGCATCAGTGACTGCAGCACTGCTTTAAAGACTGACTCAGGCTCCAGAACGACGTCCCCATCACGGGTAGCTTCATCTCTGGAAATTTTCCAAGCCATCCCTACCCCTCAAATGATTTTACTTTTCTCGTTCAGATTCATTCTTTGCTCACCACACAACCTTCTGATTGCGAATTCAGCTTGCCAGGTCATGTGACACGGCGGAGAATGCCTTGATAGAAAGAATCCTGGGCACTCCGGTCACTAGAAAGGGTATTTTCCGTAACATTGTCTCAACTCGCCTTCCACTCGTCCATCAGACTCCTGTAAAGTCGGTTACACGTATCTATCAGACATCTGATCACCTTCTGATGTCCTCGGAAGGTGCCGGAGCCGACAGGACTGATGTCTCAGTCCTGGCTGGGCTTTCGAATCACCTGGATCTCTACTTCAGAATACCTCGAAAGGAGGCAGCTGGCTGCAACCAAGGCCTTCCTCGGGCAGCCCCTGGGGCGGCCGCCACTTTCCCAAATAATCGTTCTCAATCCTGGCTGCATGTCAGAATCATCTGGGAAATTTGAAAAAGGTCCACACCCAGGGGGTGGCTACTTGCAGAGATGTTAAAACCTATCCACTGGGCAGAGGACATGAATTCTAATAACTCACGCTCCTCACTCCTACGCAGAGATGAAAAGGATATTGCAATGCATTGGAGTCGAGAGATTTCTATTTCACTTACATTTAGGATATTGAATTATTTTATTCCCTTTGATCTCCCTTCAACAGGTGTCATAGCTTTAAGCTGGTACTAGTTTTAAACTCTTTTAACTCCTTATTGCTTTAGAACAGAGGTCAGCAAACTTTTTCTGTAAAGGACCAGATAGTAAAGAGTTCAGCTTTGCGAGTCACACTGTATCTGTCACAACTATTCAGCCCTGCAGCTGTAGCCCAAAAGCAGCCATAACTAATACAGAAACAGACGAGCACGCCTGCTAGCCAATAAAACTTTATTTACAAAGTAAGTGTGGACAAAATTTGACCAGTGCACTGCTTCAGATGTTTGAATAATAATTAGCATTCTGATCTTGTGCTCGTGACACAAAATGGGTAACAAAGCCTGCAAATAAATACAAAAAGTGCACTCAGTCTCGGCATCTTATCCTTTGACTATCATCCTATTACCATTTACTGAAGACTCAAAACAGAGGGACTTGTTTATATTCAGACCATACGGACCTACTCAGACGACTTCTGCCCCCAGTACCTCTGACCACCCTCCAAGCTGCACCTATGGAGAAACCACCCACCTCGTCGTTCACCTGCAGCTTGCGAACCAGAGGGAGTGGGCAGTGCCGCCAGCTTCCTCACCAGTAGAAAATGCTACAGATATGTGCTCATTAAATACATGCTTGTTCGTTTCTTCTGGTAAGAAAAACCCCTCTCTTCTGCTTTTGAATACATTTAATCCTCCATGTAACTGATGAACGAGGTAAAAATCCAGAGCTCTCAGTCCCAAAGTGTTGGTTAAACAGCTTCTGTTAATCTAGGGTCCCTCCCCAGCATCACTGGCCCCTGATCTCTCAAAATGCAGAATGAGTGACAGTCAGAAGGCTGAGGCCATTTGCTCAGTGGATGAGAGCGAACCTTGACGAGCGGGGACTGAGAAGGAGCTCCCTGCATGGCTGTGCTCCCCAAGTCCACCCCTGCCACGTATGGTCCCCAAACCTGCTGTGTCAGACGGGGGATGGAGGAGCCCTGCCCCCCACCCTGGGTGCTCCGGGCAGTTGTCTCCACTGTCCGAGCTGACACCCCTCACAATGAGGGCGGGTGTGAGGCAGGTGGTCCCCAGGAAGGAGGGCACAGAACTCCCACCCCCGACACCACCACACGCAAAAGGCCAGCCCGTCCCTCTCCCGGGTTGGGTCGCCCACAGTGAAAAGGACATAAAACGGTTTGCATGAGCTCAGGTATCTCCTCCCGTGTTCAGGTTCCAGACTCCCCACCATGGCTCCACATCAGACTTACTTGGAAGTGTTTTCAAGTATTCCTTTGACCTCATTCATTTCTTCTTTTCCAAAGTAAACGACGGTGAGATGAACTCTCCCATCCTGCTGGATGCACATCTCCCTAGAAGACAAAACATGGATGTCTGGTCCTGTGTTCACAGCAACAGGCAAAGTCGAAACAAATACCTATTCTGTAAAGTGCAAAAGGGTCCTGGGAGGGAACTGGGCTGCCAGGAGAGCAGAGAGGGGACAGGACGTGCTGGCTGGCTCCTGCCACCACCTGTATTCCTATTTCTCTTACCAGGAAAACATGAAATTTAAACATGCAGATCTGGTCCATGAAAACTCAGATGCAAGAGGCCACAGGCTCGGGCGTCCCTGGTGGCGCAGTGGTTGAGAATCTGCCTGCTAATGCAGGGGACACGGGTTCGAGCCCTGGTCTGGGAGGATCCCACATGCCGCGGAGCAACTAGGCCCGTGAGCCGCAACTATTGAGCCTGCGCCTCTGGAGCCTGTGCTCCGCAACAAGAGAGGCTGCGATAGTGAGAGGCCCGTGCACCGCGATGAAGAGTGGCCCCCACTTGCCACAACTAGAGAAAGCCCTCGCACAGAAATGAAGACCCAACACAGCCAAAATAAATAAATTAATTCATAAATTCCTACCCCCAACATCTTCAAAAAAAAAAAAAAAAAAGAGGCCACAGGCTCAACCTGCCTCACGTCCAGCCCATTAGGGCCTGGATCCAGTGTCTAGAACGGCCCTGGGTCCGTACCCTTCTCTGCCACAAGAAATCTACAAAGTACAGAAGACACAAAGCCCAATGTACAGATGAGAACACTGAAGTCCAGTGAGGGTGAGACTGGAGGCCTCGTCCTTGCCTTTTCTTGTGTGTGCAACACAAATAGTCTTAGAGGCTGAACGAGCAAAGGTAAAAAGACATTTATTTGTTTAGGACCCTAGAAACCCTGGGGACACCCAGTGTCATGGCTGTGTGGAGGGGCGAGAGTCCAAAAGCATAGCTGCTGTACCTCACCCTCCCCAGGCAGATTCCTTCACTGCTCCTCCCTGTGGCTGACGGTCCCAGGCACCCGGCACACACACGACAGGCTCCCAGCAGCCCTTCTGGGCGGGGCCAGGCCTACACCTGCCTTCCCCACCAAAGCATATCTGTTATTTGCCTGGGCCCTGTCCTCTGCTGAGGGTTTACTTCATATACATGTGTGTATCACGTGCGTAATGTGTGTTGATGTGTGTATATGGATGTATATGTAAATATGTGTGTATAAAAATATGTTGATGTGTAAAACATGTGTGTACAGATATGTACGTGTGTGTGTCATTTTAGCAGATTTCTGAAAGCAAATGAATGGATTCTACTGGCAGGATGGTATCTGTGATACGCTGATACTTTGCCTGCCCTCCCGTTTCATTCCTTTTATCGCTGTGTTGCAACTTCCCTGAAGCCCTGACAACAATCCACGTCAGAGTCTTTCAGAGTCTCCGAGCTCTAACTGCAGAGGCCAATTTATGCAGTGATTTTTATCGTGACATCAAGAAGGAGGGACTGGGGGCTTCCCTGGTGGCGCAGTGGTTGAGAGTCCGCCTGCCGATGCAGGGGACACGGGTTCGTGCCCCGGTCCGGGAAGATCCCACATGCCGCGGAGCGGCTCGGTCCGTGAGCCATGGCTGCTGAGCCTGCGTGTCCGGAGCCTGTGCTCCGCAACGGGAGAGGCCACAACAGTAGGAGGCCCGCATACCGCAAAAAAAAAAAAAAAAAAAAAAAAAAAAGAAGGAGGGACTGCCTACCTGGGGTTGCTGGGAAGATCAGAGAAGATACGGTTCCTGCACTCAAAAACCTTACTTGAGAAATAAATAGCTCAAATGAAATCATCAGACACATCGTGGCACTGATAAAAGTTCACAGAATTCAGAAAGCGCGGCCAAGCCTGTGGGCTGGATGGCTGGAACCCTGAAGGATGGGCCGGGTTTAGGACGGCAGAGAGGAGGAGGAGAGAATCCAGAGGGAAGAAGTCCTGGGGAAGATTCTACTGACCCTGGGCAGAGGCACCAGGGCTCACCTGGTCAGAGGCTCGGCTCAGAGAATTCTCTCTCTTTCCAGAGGAAGGAGGGGAAGAGCTGATTCTAAAAGCAGATGGAGGGCGGAGCTCTGAGCAGCAGACAAGGGACCAGGAATGGGGCCAGGTGCCATTCTTGCTTCAGAACCGAGTGCTTCCCCAGCCTCAGCCCTGCAGACAGAGCTACCACCCACCGAGCACAAAATTCCCTGTACATAAAAGATCCCTTCTGCAAACCTGCCAGAGGACGCTGTACTTCCTTTGCCAGGGAAGAATAAAAGCCCCCACACAGCACCAAGCGCCCGAAAAACTATGCTTTAAAAGTGTGGGCAGTTGGACAAATCCATCCCAGAGTCAGCAGAGGGTCACCCGCTGAGCCTGAATAAAAAGCGTTCTTGGTTTTTCTAGTAACATCTTTGTGGGCATTTTAAAATCCATCAAAGGACTTCCTGTTTTCAAGGAATAAAACAGAGACACACTGGACCTTTACTTTTCATTCACCAGCTCAGGCTTCCCGAAAAGGCAAAGCAGAGTTTTGTTCTGAGGGCACCTCCAGGGCCCTTTCCATTTATTCCTTCCTTCCTTCCTTCCTTCACCAAACAATAAATCTTAAAAAAGGCGTAGGCCGTTTCTACCCTTGAGTAGTTCTCCATCTGATTGGAGATTGCATGATTAAAGCTATCTACACTGCAGCCAACACACACTGCCGGAGAGAAACACCATCACCAAATGTCTGATGATCTTGTAACTTTCATATTTTTCAAAACAGTGCTCGCTGGACTCCATCCCCAGAAAGATGTGTAAGAAAGAGTTGTGCATGTGGGCACAGAGGTACGTGTTCTGGTGTCATTATCTGTACCCGGACCCACACTGCCTACGTCCTTGGAGCCAACCCAGGTGCCCTGCTAGCCCGTCTCTGTAACAGCAGGGTGGCAGTGTCTGGGACGAACCTCAGGGAACCCAAATTCCTAAGAACCCTCTGGGAAGCTCTTCGGTTCACCCGGCTCCACTGCTTAACTCCGCGCTGGACTTTCTTCCACCTTAAGCTGGAAGCCTAAAAATTCTCTTTCTATGTCACCAAGACCTTATCTTTTTAGGATTTTAGAGGGGAAACAACAGTTCCTTCTCACCCAGGATATTGTAACACAGAGTATAGAGACTAAATAAGATATCTTTTCAGCCAGAAAACATGGATCGCAGCCACTTAAACACCCATATTTTTATTTCCCAAGAGGCAGAGAGCACGTCACGGTTTCTGAGTTCTGCTACTAATCTGTACAACTGAACTATGGAAAGAGACCCTTGACTGTCATTCACACCCTACCTGTACAGGTAAGAAAAGGGGTTCCAATGTCCTGCACACCTAGGCATGCAGCCCAGTTTCCCTCAGGACCAGCCCTGTATTGGTACCTCAGGTTTCCTTGGCGAGGGTGAGGGATGCACCCAGGACGCCTCACGGCTCTGGTCCTACCACTCAGGACCCCAGCACAAAGCTGGGTAGTGGGTATGGCCAAGTGGAGGACAGATGCTGCTGGCAGTCAGCATGGCAGCACCATGGTCCTTCGGCATCCGTGAGGACCAACAATGCTGCTCTTGTGAGAAGCACTGAGTTTGCACCACGCAGCTGACCTGGCAGTTAGCGGAGGCTGAAGTGTGTCTAACCTTGTGTGAGACTTCCCTGGGAAGTCGGACAAAGACCAGAGGGCACAGGAGGCTGAACATCTCGCCACAGAAGGTGAGAGAGAGCAGGAAAACCATGTTTCTCATAGTTAGGGGACCTGTGCTTATACCCTGGGCTGAGTAGCCTGTGGAAACACGGTTTCAATGACAAACATTACTGAGTCCCTTTGTTGTGTGATGCGTAATTCTCACTGGAATAAGATTTTAAAAGAATCATCGTGTATGGCCCTGTAGGGGGACCATCCAGGTTTGCCTGGGGTTCTCCAGGGTTTAGCACTGGAAGTCCACATCCCAGGAAACACCTCAAAGCAAACTGGGACAACTGGTCACCCTTCCTGCATCAGGGACTGGACAGGAAGGAATGGGCACCTGAAGAGCACAGGACAAGGCGGGACAAAATAACGGCAGTAACAGGTCTAATGAGCCAGGGGAGTGTGGCGGAGACGTGACTCATGTCTGATGGGTGATGGGGATGGGTACCACGGTCAAGGCAGCATCCAGGCCGAGCCTGGACAGGTGAGTAGACGCCACGCAGGTGGAGAGGACCAGGGCAAGGGCTCTCCCGGCTGAGAAGGCGCGGATACAAGGACATCACGTCCCGATCCTTCTCTCAGTCAATCTGCTGCTCAGGTATGTCAGGTATGAGAAGAAACCCTGTTCAGGCTTTTTTTGTGTGTTTGTTTGTTTTTTGCGGTACGTGGGCCTCTCACTGTTATGGCCTCTCCCGTCGCGGAGCACAGGCTCCGGACGCGCAGGCTCAGCGGCCATGGCTCACGGGCCCAGCCGCTCCGCGGCATGTGGGATCTTCCCAGACTGGGGCACGAACCTGCATCCCCTGCATCGGCAGGCAGACTCCCAACCACTGCGCCACCAGGGACGCCCCTGTTTAGGCTTTAATTATGTCCCATGCAAATGAAATAACACATAACAGCCTGTCAGGCTACCATCTCTCCCTTTGGTAGTCGAGGACACCAGGAAGAAATGTGTTCAGGCACAAAGGGACGGAGGAGGGAACAGAGAGTGGGGGGGGCCCGTCATCATCAGGCTTTAGAAAATGACGTTCTTCTTTTGCTTTGGTGGGTTCTCCCCGCTCCTGCACCCCACGCTGAGGCGACACACAACTCCTGGACACCGTTATCTGACAAGCTGAGATGTGAGAGTGAACAGTGACCCTCAACCAAGCCATCGGGACCTGCTCTCCTGGCTGCACGTTTCAGGACAGCAAATGGGACCATTGCCAACTGACCATTTTCTTCTCTTGAATGGAGGTTTCTACATAATCGGTGGCTCAAATGAAGTGCAAAACAACTTCTATTAGGTCCCACAGAGAAACTTCTATGGAAATAAGGTGAATGATGTAGATACGCGTTTCTCAAACATGTGAACCGTAAAACTTTCCTGGGGGCAACACTGGGGTCTGAGCAGAGAAGGGGCTGCCTGACGACAGCTAGTGGAGCGAGGCAGGGGTGGAGGACGGTACAGGGAAAGGTACGCTGGTTTTCCTTCTGGGAAACACAACGAAGACCGAGCACCTCCTGGATCGCAGCCTGCGGGGGAGGCCCAGCCCACCGCACGGCAGGGCTCAGCTGGTCCACAGCACACATGCCGGCTGAGCCCACGCTGCAGCCCCACTTCAGTCTCAGAGAGTCCACAGTCGCTGTTTTTTAAAGATCCAGAAGCGTCCACAAAAAACATCTTAACGGCGCTAAGCAGGAAAAGGATTTTAAAAATCGCTGAAGAAAATTCAAGTAAAAGATGTCCCTGAGGGCTTCCCTGGTGGTGCAGTGGTTGGGAGTCCGTCTGCCGATGCAGGGGACACGGGTTCGTGCCCCGGTCTGGGAGGATCCCACATGCCACGGAGCGGCTGGGCCCGTGAGCCATGGCCGCTGAGCCTGCGCGTCCGGAGCCTGTGCTCCGCAACGGGAGAGGCCACAACAGTGAGAGGCCCGCGTACCGCAAAAAAAAAAAAAAAAGATGTCCCTGATACTACCTTTAAATGTCATAAATGCCGAGGGAGGGACCAAGAGAAGTGTCAGAGGAAGGAGAAAGGGACAGATTAAAACAGAAATAACCAGCAAAGTCTGAGAAGACCCACAGCAACATGGAAAAGGGTTCTCAGCCCAGCTGGAAGGAGTCAGAATAAAGATCAAGCAAACTTGGAATGAACTGAGAAAGATCTTTGCAAATCACAAAAAATCATTTCCATAAAAATCCTTTTCTTCTAGGAGAGGCTCAGAGACAAAGACACTAAGACCGTCTATAGTTTTCTTACCGTGAGGTCCCTCCTGCTACTGCGAACAAAGTACACAATAAAACAATAGATGAGCTTACAACCTATAAGCCAGATGCCAAGGGAAACTGAGCAGCCAAAAAGCAAGCGTGAGAATAGTTTCAAGAAAGGCAGAGGAGGGGATTAAAAAAGAGAGAAGGAGGAGGGGGAGGTGGGTTTAAGGCAACACGCCACTGGGCAAAGGGGACGGAATCTGAAGCAAGTTCTCCTGGGGGCACCCCCTCTACGGCCACGCGAAAAGCCATCCTGGGAGGGGAAATGGCATGTGGAGCCTGCGAGGCTCATCCAGGGATCAGGACCACCAGAGAGCAAGGGCGGAAGAGGCTGCTGGAGCAAAGAGCCATCTTATCTCCATAGCAACAGTGGAGCCCGGAGCACGAAGGCCCCAAAGCAGCCCCACAGCAACTGACCAGAGGGTCCATACGTGTCCTCAGGGCACATCCGGGTGTCACTGCCACTCATGGAGGGGACAAGTTACGAGGAGCTTTAGCCTCCTAACTTCTTTTTTTTTTTTAACATTTTATTGGAGTATAATTGCTTTACAATGTTGTGTTAGTTGCTGCTTTATAACAAAGTGAATCAGCTATGCATACACATACATCCCCATATCTCCTCCCTCTTGCGTCTCCCTCCCACCCTCCCTATCCCCCCCTCTAGGTGGTCACAGAGCACCGAGCTGATCTCCCTGTGCTTCGCCTCCTAACTTCTTGTAAATCCCAGAACATCACCCATTCTTGTTCATGGCCTCTTAAATAAAGGCCCTTAGGGTCTAGGGCTAGGAAAATCTTCTCTCACCCAACAAATAGCAGCTTCCTTTTCATTAACCCCTGAGGCTGAAGGAAACTAGGCTTCCTTTTTCTCTCTCCCCCTGGCCTGCCAGGGGGTTCAGAGCTGGTGTTTCTGACAAGTTTCACTGCTTCCCTCAGTCCCAGCGCCCAGGTGTACTTCACCCCTGTTCCACACTGTTACTGAGTCCTTGTCCACTGACCTTTATAAAAATGGTTTCATGGAATTTGTATTTTTTATAAACACAAATAATTCTTAGGATTTGTTGAGATGGTTCTAATAATCATGAGAATAGAAGAGCCATCATAATAAATACCTTAGGCCATGAACTCCATAAACCCAGGAATCAATTTTGTCACGGGGGTCCACCCCACCCCAGACACAGTTCTGGACCAGGAAAGCTTGGTCCTTGGTCCTTGCAGAGGGCACCCCAGGCCCAGTCATCACCCCAAGTGAGCGATTTCTCAGATCCAGCCTTCCCCAGGGCTCTTTGTGTCTGTGACCAGGCCTGCTCTCTCTGGGGGATTCCAGGCTCTACATCGATTTCTTCCGTCCAAGAAGACATATTTGTTATAATTCTTAGCCATTTCGGTCTTGTCTAGCTGAATACTTAGCACACTGATACTGAAGTGGGAAATAAAAAACCTAACAACCAGCATCAGAGGTGAAAGGGACTCATGTGGACCAGTACTTTGATGTTATAGAAGATGCTAAAGCCCAGCTGTATGAAGTGACTTGTAAAAGTCCTCAGCCAAATGGTGTCAGGGCAAAGGTTGTTTACATTTTAAAGGAGATGCAGTGGGAGAATAATGTTTTAAAGAACCTCAAGTGGTGATCATTGCAACCATGTACCCAAAATAGTGGAAAATGGCAAAAATCTTGCCACCAACAAATGGCCAAAGAAAGAGATACAATCTGCCATAAGCGTCACACAGAGGAGGCCAAGGAAAGAAATGGAAGAGTCCACGGTAGCCTCGTGGTTTCAGCTCCACAAATGCTGCCGAAGAGGGGCTGGAGGTGAGCAGCAGCTGGGAAGGCTGGCCGTCAGGGGCCCCGGCTCCGTGGCGAGGTCTCCATGCAGGGACGGCTGCAGCGGGGTATCTGGCCCCTCCACAGCGCGTGGGAAGTGGCGAAGGAAGCAGGGCCATCCTAATGATGCTCGGTGAACTAACCCCCGCAAAGAGGCAGGTGCGGCAGGACCAGAGGGGAAAGGGCATTGCATTAAGTCAAGATCCTTCGTAAGAGCAGAAGAGGAGCCGGGGTGAGGGGCACTGACGGCCAGACCCCTCCCCGCCCCCCCAGCAAACACAGGGCCAAAACCTCATCTTTTTTCCCCATTTTTACCTGTGGGAGTGGAAAGAGCTGAAAACAACCGGTGGGTAAAGATGAGAGAGGAAAACGAATGGGGGCCTCGGATGTTTTAGCCTCAGCCCTTAACAGAGGCCCCTGCTGGGAGCCAAAGGATCTTCCCTCTGCCGTTTAGGACAGAGGTCCACCCACAACCAGGTAGAGTGCGGCTGGTACCACCACACGCCCGCCCCGAGGCCCGGAGGGGCTGCAGGAATCTGGAACCTCTAAGAAAGGTGCACAAAGGCTAGCGGAGCTGTCTCCTCATTCACCTGCTCTTCCAGACCACGAAGAATGTGAGGAGAACACAAAATACAGCTGGGAGTGTGACACAGCCCTCAGTCAGGGTGGGGGACAGCCGAGGACAACCCACCACTACAACGTCAGAGTGGCAGAAAGCACGCCGCACGCAAGAGGGATGAAGACAAACAGCAGAGAGTCACATCTGAAGGACAACAGCAAAGTTAAAGGAAGAAAGAGAGGGCATTCAGAAAGCAAGAGTGTTCAAACCGCGAATGAAAAACATAGTCTGAGACAAACTGTAACTCTAATTGAAGAAAACGTCTTACAAATGTTTCACACTTTCTTAATAAAAATGTGAATTCAATAAAAAAAGTTCAAAGAGGAAATGATAAAAATAACAGATTATGATTAAGAAGCACATTCTGTGCTCAGAAAAATAACGTGATAACCAAAAGAAACAGAAGTAAATTAGAAACAGCAAGGTACAGAATAGAGGTATCTGAAAATCAAATTACTCATATAAAGGAAAGGCTTATGTGAAAGCAGATAAAAGACGAATGCATTAAAAACTAGAGAGAAGCTAGTAAGTGGAGAAAACCTATGGAATGCACAACTGGGTCTGAGAAGCAGAGAAATCGAACCCAAAGCAGGAGAAGTACTCAAAATTAGAACACCAGAAAAAGTTCCCTGAAATGAAAGAATCCACAAAACAAACAAGGAAACTGAATTACAGGAGAGAGAACAACAGGCACTGAGCTGAGAGAGACATATCCTGATTAAGTGATCACGGTTCACAGCAAAGGACGGCGTTCTTCCGTCATTTTCAGGAGAGACAAAATAAAGCTGTCCTAACACTTCTCCACAGTATCATCAGATGCAGAAGAACCTCTACAAGGTCCTAAGGAAAGAAAGTGTATCCAAGAGTTTTAAGCCCAGCCACGTCATCCTTAAACTGTGCAGATAACAAGCAGACATTCTATTCTCAAGCACT
Organism: Mesoplodon mirus; assembly: GCF_964341445.2. Lineage (NCBI taxonomy): Eukaryota > Metazoa > Chordata > Mammalia > Artiodactyla > Ziphiidae > Mesoplodon > Mesoplodon mirus. The sequence continues at coordinate 7,527,657 of NC_138996.1, forward strand.
CATGACCCTTCTTGAAGAAATGTCTTGACCATGAAATCCAGACAACCCAAACCTCAGGAATGAAGAAGCACTGTTGGAGGACAGCTGATGAATGCACTAAATCCACTTAACACACAGGAGCTGTGGTTACAACGCAAAGTGTAAGGGCTGCAAACCCTGATGAGGTAAAAATGATAGAGCAGTGATTTATGTCAGAGAGTGTTCTGCCTATGTTTTCCTCTAAGAGTTTGATAGTGTCTGGCCTTACGTTTAGGTCTTTAATCCATTTTGAGTTTATTTTCGTGTATGGTGTTAGGGAGTGTTCTAATTTCATACTTTTACATGTACCTGTCCAGTTTTCCCAGTACCACTTATTGAAGAGGCTGTCTTTTCTCCACTGTATATTCTTGCCTCCTTTATCAAAGATAAGGTGACCATATGTGTGTGGGTTTATCTCTGGGCTTTCTATCCTGTTCCATTGATCTATATTTCTGTTTTTATGCCAGTACCATATTGTCTTGATCACTGTAGCTTTATAATATAGTCTGAAGTCAGGGAGCCTGATTCCTCCAGCTCCATTTTTCTTTCTCAAGATTGCTTTGGCTATTCAGGATCTTTTGTGTTTCCATACAAATTGTGAAATTTTTTGTTCTAGTTCTGTGAAAAATGCCAGTGGTAGTTTGATAGGGATTGCATTAAGTCTGTAGATTGCTTTGGGTAGTAGAGTCATTTTCACAATGTTGAAACTAAAAATAGAACTACCATACGACCCAGCAATCCCACTACTGGGCATATACCCTGAGAAAACCATAATTCAAAAAGAGTCATGTATGAAAATGTTCACTGCAGCTCTATTTACAATAGCCAGGACATGGAAGCAACCTAAGTGTCCATCAACAGATGAATGGATAAAGAAGATGTGGCACATATATACAATGGAATATTACTCGGCCATAAAAGAAATGAAATCGAGTTATTTGTAGTGAGGTAGATGGACCTAGAGTCTGTCATACAGAGTGAAGTAAGTCAGAAAGAGAAAAACAAATACCGTATGCTAACACATATATATGGAATCTAAGAAAAAAAAAAAGGTCATGAAGAACCTAGGGGCAAGACGGGAATAAAGACACAGAACTACTAGAGAATGGACTTGAGGATATGGGGAGGGGGAAGGGTAAGCTGTGACAAAGTGAGAGAGAGGCATGGACATATATACACTACCAAATGTAAAATAGATAGCTAGTGGGAAGCAGCTGCATAGCACAAGGAGATCAGCTCGGTGCTTTGTGACCACCTAGAGGGGTGGGATAGGGAGGGTGGGAGGGAGGGAGACGCAAGAGGGAAGAGATATGGGAACATATGTATATGTATAACTGATTCACTTTGTTATAAAGCAGAAACTAACACACCATTGTAAAGCAATTATACTCCAATAAAGATGTTAAAAAAATGTACTTTAAAGGAAAAAAAAATGATAGAGCAAATGGGGAGATGGGACCAGGAGAGCAAGAAAATATAACTGTGCTGCTCTCCTCTTCTTATTATAATTTTTCAACCAATGTAGTCTAAAACTAAAATATGAGGTAAAAATACATAATGATTCCAATATGTTCTGGTTTGTAAAGTCACTTTTTTAATTTTAGAGGGATTTTTTATAGCACAGAAACATTTTCTCAAAGATCAGCAATTTCTTCTGTTATACTTCAGATTCTCTTCTATAAATTTAAGTAAAGTAAAATTTAATTCTTTAATTAAAAATAGAACATATAGCATGTCTCATGCTTAATTACATTTCAAGCATGTCATTTTTCTATCTGTGTATATGCAAAGAAAGGTGCCCAGAATGTTCAATTAATGTTAAAAATGGCTAATTTAGGGAAGCAGGGCCAGAAGTGAATTTTTAAATAATTTACTCCTGGTTGTGTTCTACTGTTTAAACATCTCATAATAGCCACGTGTCACTTTTATAAACTTAAAGTCAGGTTTAAATTATAAAAGAAAAAATATATATTTTGTTGAATTTTTAAAGAAAACATAAAAAAATGCTAACTATATAAACATTTACAAAATACAAAAATTTATAAAACGGAGAGAATCCAAAAGAAGGAACTAAAGATCACTCATAGTTCCATATTCAGTGCCAACCACAGTTAACAGTTTCCACTCCTGGGATGGACAGGACTTCATAAAGACAACATCAAATATTGAATAATTAGCCCCTTATATTTTCTCCCAATACTCATATGGTCTATTTAACGGCATTTAAATATTTAATTGACCAGAGTTTACTTTGGGTTTTGGTGTGAAGTCAGAATTAAATCTTTTCTGCTGTTTGGTCAGTTGTCCTAAAGCCACGCTCTGAACAATCCATTCTCTGCTGGCCAACTTGAAATGCCGCCTTTACCAAGTTCTGACCTGGAATTAAATACCCCAGGCTTGAGTACCCTCTATCATCCCAATTTTTCAGAGACCTCAATGTGCTCGGAAGCCCCTGGTCCACAGAGCAGACTCCCCTGTCAGCCTCTGCTCAAGCGCCTTCCATCTGGGAAGCCTTTCTTGGCCCACTGTCCTGGTCTCTATTTCTATCTCTGTGGGACTAAGATTCTTCTCTCCATGAAGCCAGGTTCCTCTTATCCCTCCATCTGGTCCAGTGTCCGGTGCACACACAGGCCCTCCTTGTCCCCAGGGAACCAGTCTCCCTGACCACCCTCTCCTGCCCACGTGCTACAGTGGGCATCTGAACAGTGACAGGCAAGAGAAAGGACCCCTGGATTTTTGTTTTTAAAACATTAACTAGAATGTCATTCATTTCACCACTTCCACTTTGGAGACTTGTAAAGTTTTTACTTTTTTCAGCGATATTTCCCTTCCAATTTTATTCCTACTGTTAATTACTTGCCATCCTTGTGACACTAAGGCAATAATCAGTCATAATAATTAGTCCTATGCACCCAAGAGAATCCTTCCAGGCTCTGGAGTCCTGCAAGGAGGACTTGGCTGTCCCCTGAGCAGACAGCCCTCCGGTGGGGGCACCATCTCGCCAAGCTCAGCTCTCTAGCGACCAGCCTGTGTGCTAAAGGGCCCTGCCCCAGGCTCCAGGCAGCTTCCTGGCCGAGGGAACTTTCTATACACTTGTCCTGGGAACAGGCACACCGGCCGCTGGGAGTCAGGGTTTGCCTCCAGGCCTGGTACCCAGCCCTGGGTCCGTCCTCCCAGGATGGATGCTTCATTGGCCAGTGCACTCGGCCGGTCCGAAGAGAAGGCAGAGAGGGACACAGACCCACCCAGGGGGGCTTAAGGGAGCCACAGCCACACAGACACTTCAGTGCCAGAGCCAGAGGGGTGCTGCCGACAGTCGTGGGATCGTGCGCCGGGGTGTTCTCCAAACTGGTGGGGTGTGGGTGTGGGAAGATCAGCCCAGCCAGCTCCGCAGGACGTCAAGCTGAAGGCCCAGCTCCCAAACCCGGAGAAGACAAAGGCAGCCATTGCTTCAAAGGCCACAACTAGACCCACTGGGTAGAAATTACAGGGAGGCAGACTTCAGGTGCAAGTAACAGCGAGCTTTCTACCCGGAGCTGCAGCCCGCCCTGGCACGCACGTGCACACACCACACACACACACCACACACACACAGCCGCATCAGGAGTGCCCCAAGGGATTCTGAACTCGCGGAAGACCAGGCCAGAGGGCCCCCCAAAGACTCTTGGGTTCTGACCTTAAAATGTAGCTAGAAAAGGGTTACTCTTTTTAGTTGGAGAAGATGTATTAAGGACCTATTTACAAAGCTTAATGATAGGGTGTAAGAGGGTGTAAGGAGGACAGGGGGACGAGAGCAATAGCCCCTCCTAGTGACCGCAGAGCTGTTATCATCTCCAGGCCTGAATATGCTAGTGGAGAAGGTTATGGAAGCTGGAATGAGACCATCTTGAGGGAAGGGCCATCTTGAGAGGAGCTGTCGCCTTTGCCTGAAGGACACATTCAGACTGAGGTTACAAGACAGAAAGGGACGCAGATACCTAAGTGCTGGGCTTCATTTACTCCCATCTCTGAAGCCTGGCCAGAAACAGGTTACTCTTCAAATGTGTTCATTATCCAGAAATTTGAGAAGCATCAACTACACACTTATACTGAGCCTTACGGGCTTTTAATAAAGTGAATTTAATGATAAAAGATTAAAAATAAGTTTGATCTTCCAATATTTATCATTAGGCACACATGACGTTCTATCGTTAAAATAAGCTGGCTAAGTCAGCTAGCAAATTGACCTCAAGCAGCGTGTGAGTGTCGTCCACAAGAGTGTAAGATCCGACACCACATCGTCAGGAGCTTGAAGACACGTGTAAAAACTACACACCGCATCGGAACATAAAACCTGCTTAAATCTTCTTGAGTAGCTACAAAAATGAGTGTTGGGAGACTTCTCAGCATAATTTTACATGTAATCTCCTAGGAGACACAGGTTAAAATAAAAAAGCCTCTGACTGAATGCATTCCAGCCGCTGCCAGGGCAGGACACCAAAGGAAGCCAGGCGGCAGCCGAGCACACAGGTCCACGGCCACGCGGGTGCCGGCCTTTTGGAGGCTGGGAGGGGCCCAGTCCAGTGAGGGGACAGCATGGCCTCGTGGTCCCCCAACTGCAGCCAGAATGGCACCCAGCAGGCGTGACCCTACAGATCCTGATGAAAACCCAATCCTCCTAACCTTCGCTTCTGAAGGTAAATCTGCTTATCTGGCAGCTTTCTAATTGCTTTAGGGAAAGACAGATACAACAATAAACTTTACAGGAAGAAAACAGAGTCGAACAGGGAGAGACAGGGGCCTTCGTGCTGGGCAGGGACCAGGGAGGGATGGGACGCGCCATCAGCGTTTCACACACACGTGCCAACAGGCCCACCTGAAATTCTGCATGAACTGCCGGAACTTGTCCACCCTTCTGGCCAGTGGGACGATGACATTGACCAGCGTGCCGGCCATGTTCAAATCCTCCTTCTTCACCTTCATGATGGGGCCAAACGGTCGGAACAAGACAAGGCGTCTGAACTCGTGCTTGTGGTCCCCCCGGAACGTGAGCTCGTACAAAGTGCCTTTATCCTTTTCTGTGCGGTAGATCCCTGTTAACAGACACAAGGAGAGACAGTTCTAAAAATTCACCGTGGCTGCTGAGTGTTTTTAATAGCCAGGAGCTAGCACAAAATGCCTCACGTTAAAAAATTAAGATGAAATCTCCACACCTAATACTTATGAGAAAACTCAAAATGCTCCCACTTAAATCGCAAAAGAAATGAAAATGCCGTCAATTTAAAAATCGGTTATGAAGACCTCAAAAAAACACACGGCAAAAAGTTTGTAACGTTGTAATTCAAAAAGAGTCATGTACCACAATGTTCATTGCAGCTCTATTTACAATAGCCAGGACATGGAAGCAACCTGAGTGTCCACTGACAGATGAACGGATAAAGAAGATGTGGCACATATATACAATGGAATATTGCTCAGCCATAAAAAGAAATGAAATTGAGATATTTGTAGTGAGGTGGATGGACCTAGAGTCTGTCATACAGAGTGAAATAAGCCAGAAAGAGAAAAACAAATACCGTATGCTAACACATATATATGGGATCTAAGGGAAAAAAAAGATCATGAAGAAACTAGGGGTAAGACGGGAAGAAAGACACAGACCTAGTAGAGAATGGACTTGAGGATATGGGAAGGGGGAAGGGTAAGCTGTGACAAAGTGAGAGAGTGGCATGGACATATATACACTACCAAACGTAATATATACACTTCCCACACCTAGTGGGAAGCAGCCGCATAGCACAGGGAGATCAGCTCGGTGCTTTGTAACCACCTAGAGGGGTGGGATAGGGAGGGTGGGAGGGAGGGAGAGAGGAGATATGGGGATATATGCATATGTATAGCTGATTCACTTTGTTATACAGCAGAAACTAACACACCATTGTAAAGCAATTATACTCCAATAAAGATGTTAAAAAATTTGTAACATTGGATACAAAGCTGCATTTATACTATTCAGAGGCATTTAAAAAAGGACTGTAAGGAAATACGTCAAAATAAGACTGGCTATGCTGTGGAGCAGGGTTATGTTTTTTTTCTTTTCTGCTATTTATCTACATTTCTGCAATATGATAAGATACATACTTTAATATTATATTTAAGAAGTGTGTTAAAACGATCTCTGAGAAACGACAGCCATTTCAGATGAAGTGACCACAGTGGTCCATTCGGGGCACTGGGAGCCTCTCGGTCCGCTCCCATGGGCCATGTGGCCCCTCGGAAGCTTCCGGAAGCACTAAAGCAGCCGGCATGTACAGTACCAGCACAGCGGCAGGTGCACGTCTTACGTAACCTCCCCTCTGGGAAGCAGCAGAGCCAGCCTACTTGGGGCGACGATGGGCCCCCCAAGTGTCGCCGTCACTGGAACTCCACCATCTCATTGCTGGGCGGACGGTGTGACCCAGCATTTCGCTCAACCATGGGATGAGGCTCCGCAGGCCTGACCAGACGGAACTTCCCCACCTTGCGAGCCAACCATCCCCTGGGGCCTAAGTTCCACACCTCCCTGTGTCACTGGGCTTGTGGGTGTTTTCCTACCGGCAGAAAAACCCATCCAGTTCGACAAGTCACCAGAGAAGCGTCCTCGTCTCTCTTCTCTTGACTGGCCAGGATTTTTCTTCCTCCTCCTCCCTTCCTCTGAGCCCCTACTTTGGCTGGGACGCACCCTGGGCTCTGAGTAGCTACAAAGGCGACTCCACAGAAGGCATCCTCCTGGGTTCGCCGGTTTCCAGGCCTCTCCGAGCCCTTCTCTGTTCGTCCTCGCCAGCCCCCGCTTCTGTGGGGACCACAGGTCTGCTGCACAAACGGCTCTGTTCTTCACCTTCCAGGAGCTGTTCACCCCACACCCCCGGCTCTGTGGCCTCTCTGATCTCCCTCCAGGGCCGCAGAGAGGAGCCTGGGCTGCGAATCTTCCAGGGGGTCTCACCTCCCACCGCCCAGAGGTTCACACGCACAGCCCGACGCTGGCGGCTCAGGGACTCAAGGACCTGGGCGCAGGGTTACGAGGATGGGGCGGAGCTCCCCCCTGAAGCCCCCTGGGCTCCCCAGTGCAGGTCGGGGAAGCTGAGAGAAGGTCTGCCGAGCTCCTGCTGGGATGGGGTCCCAGCATCCCCACCGGGACCACCCATGGGAGAAGGGAGGGGCACTTCTCACGAGGCTCGGAGGATGTCTCTGAAAAAGTGAAGTGGTTCCATTAGAAGCCTGTTCACCCTTTCAGGCAACTGGTCCTCGCAGAGGACACGGGCTCTTCCCACCTCTGCTGCCCAGAGCAGCTGCCCAGAGCAGCTGGGCAGCCACCAGCTCCCAGGGGCCCAGGTGAGGTGGGGCTGAGTCAGGAAGCAGTCGGCTCAGTTAACAGCATCTCTGCTAGACAGAAACACAGCTGTGAGCCGGGGCCGGCAAGTACCCCTGCTCTCCACGGCAACCCCCGCGCAAGGCTGCTACAGCTGAACCTGCAGATGACAAGTATGCGGGCCGGGATGGCTTCTCAGAATTGGAGTCATTTTCTTTCTCAGCACCAGGGTCAGAATCATTAACTTTTAAAAATCTAAATCCACAGATTTGAAGATGCAGGTATGCACCTGTCTCAAGAGATGGGCGTCCATTTATAAAGAACCAGAGAACGTAGCAGTTCTTCTTAATAATGATTCCTACAACCATGCCTATGGGGAGCAGCATCAGCATCCCGGGGGACAGGAGCGGCCTGCGTTCCTGGTTCCCGGACACACCCTCCCCCCACCCCTCCGGGGCCACCAGGAGCCAGCAGACCAGCCTGATCTCACCCACAACTCCAGCTGCTTTGTCGGCATCACCTGCAACCTGTGCCTTGAAACAGCTATTACATCAACAACTTTTTAGCATATTTCCCCCTACTCTGCCTAATTCAATTCATTATGTCTTACAAACCTGATTTTAGATCCCTTAATCCCATCTATTTTAAATAAGTTACTTAAAGCTCTCTTGCAGCCTGTGTCCACCAAAACCCAGACCCAGCCCTCGTCCACCACACCCACAGGTACGTCCCCCCACCCCAGTCTCCTTGTGACATAAGGACAGAGCCCGCGCCTCCTGGAAACCTTCAGGGGTGGAAACTCGGACAGTCTCTCTCTGAGAGAAAGGGAGCAGGAGCACCGCGGCGGGATGGGGTTTTCAGCCAACAAGCTGCACGCACAATGGCAAAGGCAAAGCAAGCTGGCCATGCGAATACCTCCCTGGTAATATTTTATAGGGCAGTATCATTCTTATCCATTATGCAAATTAAAGACCAAAATAAGGACTGGGCTTCCCTGGTGGCTCAGTGGTTGGGAGTCCACCTGCCGATGCAGGGGACGCAGGTTCGTGCCCCGGTCCAGGAAGATCCCATATGCCGCAGAGCGGCTGGGTCCGTGAGCCATGGCTGCTGAGCCTGCGCGTCCGGAGCCTGTGCTCCGCAACGGGAGAGGCCACAACAGTGAGAGGCCCGCGTACCGCAAAAAAGAAAAAAAAAAAAAAGTGAAACACAGAATTATAATCTGACCCAGCCATTCCACTTCTGGGTGTGCACCCAAAAGAGCTGAAAACAGAGACTTGAACAGACACTTGTACACACATGTTCACAGCAGCCAAACGTGGCAACAACTCAAACCTCCACGAACAGGTGACTGGATGGACAAAGCGTGGTCTATACATGCGACGGAATATTACTCAGCCTTAAAAAGGAATGACATTCTGACACATGCTACAGCATGGATGGACCCGAAAACATGAGCTAACTGGAGTCAGCTAGACAGAAAAGGACAGAGGCTGTATGACCCCCCTCGTACGAGGAGTCTAAAGTAGTCAAATTCACAGAGACAGGCAGTAGACTGGGGCTCACCAGCGGCTTGGTCAGGGGGAGGGGACTTAGTGTTTAATGGGCACGGAGTTTCAGTCTGACATAATGAAAACGTTCTAGAAATGTGTGGGGATGACAGTTACACACAATGTGAGTGTGCTTAATGCCAATGAACTGTACACCTAAAAATGGTTAAAATAGGGAATTCCCTGGTGGTCCAGTGGTTAGGACTCCATGCTGTCACCGCGGAGGGCGCGGGTTCAATCCTTGGTTGAGGAATTAAGATCCCATAAGCTGCGCACTGTGGCCAAAAAAACAACAAAAAAGCTTAAAGTGGTGAATTTTACGTTATGTGTATTTTACCACAGTAACTGCTGTCCTGTGAAAAGGCCTGGCACTTTCTCAAGACACAGGTCCCCACCGGTCCCCCCTCACCCCTTCTAAACAGGACTCTCCTCCCGTGGGAAGATTCCCAGACTTTCTCAATCCCAAGTGATTGCTCGCTCCTCCAGACACGCGGATCTGTGAGCTTAAACACCTCTGTGTGGAGCTGCTCTCCTGGCCCGTGACGCACGTGCCCCCGGACATGGCCTAGTCCAGCCTCTCATTGTACGGACGAGCTGCACAGCAAGACCCGGGGAAGCTGTTTCCTCCCTGGAGGTCGCCTTCCGTACCCAACACGAACCCCTCAGAGCAAAGGAAGAAGCAGCAGCGTCTGAGAAGTCAGACAAACGACATAAGGTCTGTGGTAAAAACCACGGTTCATAGCTCCTTTACCCTCGGATACCCTTACAGGCCCCCTTGGAGCTTTTATCTTTCTTTTACACATAGCTCTAACAGCTGCTAAATAACAATTATCTGAGTTCAGAGTCTACGACACATTAAAAGTAGTAAATTTTGAAAAGGGGGGGGGATTTTCATGAAAAAAAAATATTTCCAGAAAAAGGAGAGTATGGGCGGAAAGAAAAGGTGTAACAGGCAGAAATGCTGACAGTACTAAGTAGTGACAGGTCACCTCCTAACAGCAAGGGGGAGACAGAATGTTATTATTTTTTTTTAATTTAACAGAAATGTCTGGGATCATCTAATAAAAAGAAAAAAAAATACTCCACCCATGTAAACTGCCTTTGAAGACATCACTGTAGGAGCCTAATCTCCTTAGTCTGTTCAGAAAGAGAAACTGGGACATACCTGAGAAAGATTTTATTTCACAACGGTAATTTTCTACCTTTGCGGTGCTTCAGTTATCTAGAGAATTCCACTTAGATGAAACGTCTCACTCTCAGGCCACGTGGGATAACAAGACATCATCACAGTGCCATCTGTTGGCAGCTCTATTTTCTTAGGGAAAGTAGCAGACATTTGACATTTGCGAAAGACTGCCGTGAATCCCCAAATGCTCAGAGACTACAATGTAAATAATTCTCCCCATGAAGACAGTAAAAAGTAACCACTTTACAGCTTTCCTCCTCTGCCAGGTTATGGGACGCCTGCACACACCTTGTTTCTCCTGCATCACAGGGCATCAGCTCACAGCCGCTTCTGTACTCGTCCTGACTCAGGTTCATCACCATTAACTTTCACTAAACATTTCTTTTGATAAGAAACGTCTGCACCGACTGATGTCCTTGCTGAAACAATTCATGAATCCCCTTTTTTATTCCTATTTATTGCATTTGTTCATGCTGTAGATCCATGCAGAAAACTCAACACTTGGTTCTTTTCTTTTTCTTTAATTATTTTTATTTATTTATTTTTGGCTACATTGGGTCTTCGTTGCTGCGCGCGGGCTTTCTCTAAGTTGTGGCGAGCAGGGGCTACTCTTCATTGTGGTGCGCGGGCTTCTCATTGCGGTGGCTTCTCTTGTGGAGCACGGGCTCCAACACTTCGTTCTTAATCCGTCAAGAATTTCTAAGAACCTCACTTACTGAGGGCTCCTCCTTACTTCATCAGTGATATGGGCAGTCGACTTTCTTTTCAGAGCCATCTTTTCCCCACAAAGCTACAGATCAACTCCATGAAGACAATCATGTACCTGATACTAAGTGGGAAGCGAAGACGCGTTATGATCCCAGCGCAGCAGTGGGCTGGGCTCCTCGCCAGGTGTACCACCAGCCACGCACAATTCATAGTCACATGACATGGTTATTTTTACTCTTATTGATTTTCCTTATGGGTATCATTCACCATGGACTGTGTTCTCCATTAGAGATATAAAGAGGGTTGTGATTAAAAAAAAAAAAACTGTGGGGACTTCCCTGGTGGCACAGTGGTTAAGAATCCGCCTGCCAATGCAGGGGACACGAGTTCGAGCCCTGGTCCGGGAAGATCCCACCTGCCACGGAGCAACTAAGCCTGTGCGCCACAACTACCGAGCCCGCGTGCCGCAACTACTGAAGCCCGCGTACCTAGAGCCCGTGCTCCACAACAAGAGAAGCCACCGCAATGAGACGCCCGCGTGCCACAACGAAGAGTAGCCCCCGCTCGCTGCAACTAGAGAAAGCCCACATGCAGCAGTGAAGACCCAATGCAGCCAAAAATAAATTAAAGATTAAAAAAGAAAATCACTGTGCTCTCAGAATTCACGTTCTAGAGAGAAGGCAGAAAGGTAAACCGAAGAGGCAGGGAGCAGAAAGGAGGGCGTCTCCACCTGCTGAGGGTGTGGACAGGCTGACAGACGCTATTTCACCAGAACTGGAGACTGGGCGTTTGCCAAGACTTCAAAATCAGAGAGAACATTCCACGGAAAGATAACAAAGGTACTGAACAAACAAAACCAACTTGTTATGTTTGGCAAACTTGCAGCAGTTCAGCCAGGCTGGGGCACAAGAGGCAGGTGCAGGAGGTGACGCTGCACAGTGCGGTAGGGCACAGCACGCTGGCCACCAGGGCCTCCTAGGGGGCAAACCCTCCCCGCGCTCAGGGGAGAGGCTAAGTGGCGTTAGTGCCATCGCCTGCCAGCGGTGTGGATGGAGGACAGGGGGTGAGATCAGAGCACTGAGGGAAGAAGCCCTGTGACTCAGCAGGAAGCTGAGACAGCGTCAGCGAGAGGAGGGCAAGTGGCAAAGGCTGGAGAGAACCGGTCTGAGGTGAGAGGGCAGGCGGGGGGAGTGAGCTGCAGGTGAGGCGAGGCCTACGAGTTCAAGCCTGAAATGCTGACTTGAGGAGCTTGTGTCTGACGCTCAGCAGACGGGCCCTTTGCAGAGTGAGATGCCCCAGCGTTTGGGGGGCTGCGGAAGTGTGGAGTGTGAGAAGAGGGGCCCTGGAGGCAGGTGCTGTGTAGCCAGCAGGGAGGCTGCCAGGTCAGGCGCAGGACGGGGCGGCAGGGAGCTCACGGTGGGCCAGGGCAGCTCAGAGCCCGCTGCTGCGTCAAGGTCAAGTAAGATGAGGACGGGGCAAGCCCACCGGATGGCAAGCGGCCCAACGGTGGCCCCGGCCATGACGTTCCCGGAAGCGACAGGGTCTGGAGCGAATCTGAAAGAGGGTGAGAGGTCGAGTGGCGGGAGTGAGCTAGGTGAGAAAGGCATCTTGCTTCTGTGTCCTGGAAGTTGTCCAGCTCCTTCCTGCGCCAGGACCTTTGCCCTTTCCTCCGCCTCTGCCTGGGATGCCTCCCCAGGCTGGGCACCGCCGGATCCTTCCCCCCTTGTAGGTCTCGACCCAGATGCACCTCTTGCACGGGGCCGTCTCCCGTCCCCTCGGTCCCCTCTTCCACGCGCCCTGTTCTAGCGCCGTCGCCGCCCGTTACCTGAGGGTGTTCACCCTCCTCGCCCCTGTGCCCCCCCATAGCTGAGCTCCACGGGAGCCAGAGCTCTGTTTCTGCGGCACAGAAGGCGGGTGGGGTGGGGAGGTGCTGGGTGAGGAGGGGCGGACCCAGCCGAGTGGCAGCCGGAGGAACTCAGAGGCCTGGGAAGTCCTTCAAGTCCTGCATGAGGACTTGAAAAGCAGGAGAAAGAACAAGTGCGTCACGCGCTAAGAGGAAGGAGCCAACAGAAACAGGTCACGAGGACACACGGACGGAAGGAGGGGTGCGGTGGGGCCCCACCCAGGGAAGGACCAGGTCTGGGACCGAGAGGGGGCAACCTACCCCCCAGCACAGGGCAGGAGGCCAGCGGGGTGCGGGCCACGCAGGGGTGGGACAAGGAGCTCAAGGAAGCACGAGGACGAACGTCCAGTTTCTCCTGCAGCAGGAGGAAGGCCAGGCTGAGAATGGGGGTTATAGGGGCGACCCGGGCCGCAGGGCGAGAGGGGTCCACAGCCGGGCACGAGGGCGCAGTGGGCCCCCGTGAGCCCCGACAGAGCACGTGCACGAGGGGACTGTCCCCGGCTGCTGGAGGAGCAGGGCGAGGACGGGGAGACAGGACTTGCGCACCCAGGCAGGACACACGTGCAGGGCCAGGGCGTCGGCACCGCCAAGAAAGTGGCCGAGGGGACTCACCGGGGTCCGGCCGAGGGTGCGGGGAAGAGCCGAAGGCAATGCAGGATCGGAGCGGGGGAACATCGGGCCAAGTGAGCAGCCGCAGCTCGGGGGCCGAGGTCAGAAGTGACAGCGGAGTCACGGGAAAAGGCTCCTGAGGACGTTTAGGTTTCGTGGAAAAGTGGGCTCCCGGGGAGGCCAGGCTTCCACGCTGGCAGGACAGACCGCAACCCCACCGTCTCCTCTCCACCCGAGCTCTCACTCTGCGGGGACGGGGTCTCAGGGGATGCACCCCTGTCCTCCCTCTAGGGAACCAACGTGGAAGCCACACAGAGCGACGCTGCCGGACTGAGCAGAGTCTGAGGGGCCTGGAGCGGGGACCAGGCAGGGGGTCTCAAGGCTCCAGAGCAAACCCGGGGACAGGAAGTCGGACGCCGTTATCACACTTCCCACCAGCTGCGGACGGCACGTCCAGGATGTGGGAGAAGCAGCAACTCAAGATAGAGCAGCAGCAAGGCGCAGGGGTTAAGGGTCAGAGAGCAGGGTATGTGTGACCTCGCCGTTTTTCTGGGGACCGTGAGCTATGTGTACACGACTACTCGTCCAGCTCACCCCGAAGCAGAGGCCACGCAGCCCAAACAGCTGTGCCTGATCAGACCGTGTTCACAAATATGACCTCGATGCGAAGGAGGCTTCCAGAGGGTCCGCCCTTTACCACGTCCTTTTACAGACGGGAGAATGGAGGCCTTTCCAGAAGGCAAGTGAGTAACCTGTTCCACGTTACGAATGACACACTGCTCACAGGGTGACAGGCAGGACGGCTGTGAATCCAAGAGCCTGTCATGCTCAAGCTCTTAAAGGTCAATCAACCTCACCATCAAAAGGATGTTTACAAGTCTTCTTTCTTTTCTGTTCTTTCTTTCTTTTTGAGATTGACTTTTGAGAAGAGAAAAACATCAATAAAGATACTTCAGAAAGATAATAACTGTCCAAAGTATACCAGAAAAGTCAGTCTCAAGACTCACTTTTGAAGATTGAGATAACGTATTATGGATTGATTCCCTGATACCACTTTCCTCATCTTCAAGAAACGGGATCAATAAAAATACAGCCCTGGGCTTCCCTGGTGGCGCAGTGGTTGAGAGTCCGCCTGCCGATGCACGGGACATGGGTTTGTGCCCCCGTCCGGGCAGATCCCACATGCCGCGGAGCAGCTGGGCCCGTGAGCCATGGCCGCTGAGCCTGCGCGTCCGGAGCCTGTGCCCCGCAACGGGAGAGGCCACAACAGTGAGAGGCCCACTTGCCGCAAAAAAAAAAAAAAAAAAAAAAATCCCTATTTCTTTATACGGATGTTGTGAAGATTAAATAAATTAACACATGTAAACATGCCTGGTACCCAGGAAACACTTAGTGATGTCAGCAGTGGTAATAACAATAACGAAGTCATTACTATTATTATCAATACTATGACATCCTGCCCCTTTGCCCCATTCGTCGCTGACTGCATCACTGCTCTCAGTCGGATGGGTCCGGGCTTGGGCCAGCCCTCCTCTTGCTGTGCTGTATATCAACACTATGGCATCAAATATGCTTGGAAGCTGGATCCAATAACTCATTCTTTTAAGTCACTGTGGACCCAGAGACCAGGATTCTTTTTTTTTTTTAATTTTATTTTTTTATTGGAGTCTAGTTGATTTACAATGTTGTGATAGTTTTGGGTGTACAGCTAAGTGATTCAGTTATACATACATATATATATATATATATATACACACATACATATATTCTTCTTCAGAATTTTTTCCATTATAGGTTATTATAAAATACTGAGTATAGTTCCCTGTGCTATACAGTAGGTCCTTGTTGGTTATCTATTTTACACATAGTTGTATGTATATGTTAATCCCAAGCTCCTAATTTATCCCTCCCCTCCTTTCCAACCTTTGGTAACTGTAAGTTTGTTTTCTATGTCTGTGGGTCTATTTCTGTTTGGTAAATAAGTTCATTTGTATCATTTTTTAGATTCCACATATAAGTGATATCATATGATATTTATCTTTTTCTCTGTCTGACTTACTTAGCATGACAATCTCTAGGTCCATCCATGTTGCTGCAAATGGCATTATTTCATTCTTTTTTATGGCTGAGTAATATTCCATTGTATATATGTACCACATCTTCCTTATCCATTCATCTGTTGATGGACACTTAGGTTGCTTCCACGTCCTGGCTATTGTAAACAGAGCTGCAATGAACACTGTGGTATATGACTCTTTTTGAATTATGGTTTCCTCAGGGTATATGTCCAGTAGTGGGACTGCTGGGTCGTATGATAGTTCTATTTTTAGTTTTTTAAGGAACCTTCATACTGTTTTTCCATAGTGGCTGCACCAATTTACATTTCCACCAACAGTGTAGGAGGGTTCCCTTTTCTCCACACCTTCTCCAGCATTTATTATTTGTAGACTTTTTGATGATGGCCATTCTGACTGGTGTGAGGTGATACCTCATTGTAGATTTGATTTGCATTTCTCTAATCATTAGGATGTTGAGCTCTTTTCATGTGCCTTTTGGCCATCTGTATGAGACCAGGATTCTTGATATTCTGGTAAAAGGCCTGATGATATACAAACTAGCACATATAAACTCTGAGTCAAGGTAGATTCTTAGCAATATTGCAACAATTTTTTTACCCGTTGCTTGAGAAACCCATTTCTAATGTATAATATCAACTGGAATTTTCAAATCACTGACCTGTAGTTATCAGATACCACAACATTTATCTGACTACACCCCTACACAGAGGTGGTTAGCACCACCCTGCACCGTAGCACGCCTACACCCCTTCCATCATCAACACAATTAGAGCAGCCTCCTTCCCGCTGCAGACACGTCCAGGCCCAGAGCTGTCCTGACAGTCGCTGTGCTTGGCAGCACCTAAGCCAGAGACCCCGGTCTAACCCTGGCTTCACACTCACTTCACAACACTTTAAACAAGATATTTCACGACACCAAGCTCTTACTTCCTGGTCTTAAAAATCAAATCACAGGGTAAGGTCAAAGCATCCATGTCAACTGCTTTGTGCTTCAAGGAATATCCTAAGTTGGACCTCCTCTAAGCATTTATTTTATTTGGCTAACTTATCCAATTAGTCAGTGGTAAGAATTCATTTTAGCTTTACAGATAGGCTGTAACACTGAACCACTGGATATCTGGGGGAAAGCATGTATGTTTCTGTGGAAGTGCCACAAGACAGATCAACCACAGCAAGCTGAAGAGTAAAAGAATCAGAAGGCCTGGCATACAGGTCACCATTTTCTACCACAACAGACACTGGTCCACCTGCATTTGTCTTTGCTGGTAGGAGCTGGTCAGCCTTAGAAAAGGCAGATTCTTGGGCCCCCCCCACCAGACCTATTAAATTGGGGAACCACTGGTTTACCCCCAAACTGGTACCAACATTAGACAGTAAACACCAGAAGTAGCCATTGCAATAAATAATAATGTTCTGAATCGATGGAGCTTTGTTGGGAGGGGGCTGTGGTCAGAGGCCCACGGAGCACAGCTTGGCCTGTGACCCCCGCTGCTTCCAGGGTCACAGAAAGGGAGAGGAACTGAGGCCACAACAGCCTGGAAAACTAACACGGAAAGAAAGCACTTTTCAGACCCCAATCCTCTTTTTTTTCTATTTGAACATCTCCTTTCTAACATGAGAAAGTTTGGAGCCATGGCCCAAACGTTAGCAGTATTTTAAATGAAATGTGAATAATGAATCACTTCTTGCAAACACTCTGGGGCCACAGAGGCAGAAGGAAAGGCAAGAGGCTGGTGAGTGACGGGTCACGCTTCTGTGAACCGTCAACCCAGTCGCTCCTTCGCTCCACGGTCCCGTGATACGCACCTTCCATCACGGTAATGGACTAGAGCCATGAAGGTGAATAAGACCCCGGCCTGCCTGGAGAGCACTGTGGTCGGGGGGTGGGGGGCGTTGAGAAGCCCCTGGCTCTGTCCAGGAGACGTGGGGACTGAGTAACGGAGAGGAGGTGGACGTGTCCACGCAGAAAGCTTCGGACAGTCCTAAGGCTGGGAGGGGGCCAGGTGGGTTCCCAGTCTCCTACACCTGTGAGTCACACCAAGGTCGGACCAGTCATGACCACACAGGTTATTGGTTTTGCTTGGATCCTGGTTTGTGGATTTTCTTTTACTTTTTGACAATCATTCTAGCTAAAATATAACAATCTCAATCCTAAACTGTAAAAAAAGTATGTCCTAATCACCATAACGGGTTGTGAAGAAAACCCCGTTGAGATTCGCTTTCTTTTAGAAGAATGAATCCTATGCTACACTTTCTTCCCCATCCTTAGAAACAGACATGGACACACACTTCAGCTTGATCACCAGGGAAATGCACACTGTGAGGAAGTGAACATGCTTCTCCTCTGGGGTGAAGACCACATTAAGAAACAATGGAACACCGACCACTGGGAGCTGTGAAGTCTGTCACCCAACAGGAACATCCCGTTTAGTAAAACAATCTGCTCAGAACGCCGAGCTATGTGTCCGTCACCCCGTGAGGTGGCACGTCATAAAGGGACACCTTAGATGAAAGAGCCAGGGACGTTCTTACACAGACACTGCCCCAGGAGAAAGAGACACTGAATTTAATTCCAGTCAACAATTAACTTGCTCTATGACTTTGGACAAAGTCAATTCTCAGAGCTTCAGGTTCTCCAACTGCACAGGACACACGACAAACAGCACGTGACTCACTGCGTCCGTGAAATCACAATAAACCCAGCGAAACACATCTTAGGGTTATGAACCTCTAGAGAATTCCCACAGCAACCTTACTCACATAGCCTGAAACTGACCTACTAGGCAAGCATAAAGTAATTCCACAGCATATCAAAACAAGGTGGTCTGTTAGGCTATGCAGTTTTCAAATGATAGTTAATATAAATTTTTTTTTAACTTAGAGAATGTAAAAGAACAGATACCACTTAACCTATCCAGGTGGCAGTACTCCATAAATATTTTTTCTCAAGTATGTCATGATCCCCAAATTATCTTACAAGGTTCCCATCAAGGGAGGGCCCACCCCCTCGAATCTGAGTGGGCTTGTGGCTACTTTGTCCAGGAGAGGACCATGGAGTGATGTAGCTGCTACTTTGTTTGCTGGAACGTTTTCTCCTGGAGCCCAGACCACCACGTAAGAGGTCAACTACCCCAGGGTCGCCTAGCTCCAGGGACCGTCCTGGTGCTCACGTCACCACAGCGCAGCTACCAGATTTGCAAGGGAAGGTACGTTTGGGTGATTGTCTCCCAAGGGTTGAGTCACCCCAACCTTCCCACCTTCCCAGACGTGGCCCCAGACGAGCTGGAACAGGGACAGTCATCCCCACTGGCTCCTTCCTGAACCCTGGACCCAGAGAATCTGTCAGTATGTGAAAATGGGGGTCAAAAGCCACTAAATTCTAGGATAGTCTGCAATGCAACAGTAATAATGGAGTAAGAGCAACTGATAAGGGCGTGCAGACACGAAAATACACCATGCTGGTCACCACGAGCAGATGCAAACACTGCCAGCCACCGTGACTGCAGTATTACTGACATCCTCCTGTGACACACAGGGCACATACCTGAGCAGACGGCCACTTGACCTCAGCAAGGAGCTGCACACAGGGAGTCCCCAGATGGGACCAAATATTCCTCAGAAGAAAGTTCTGGGTCCACCAAACACATGAACAAATGGGCATTAGCTGAGTTTAGCTGAGATGCTAAAACGCCATGCAATTAAGTGTGATCTCAATAAATTTAGGTTAGAAAACTTTTCAAGAGGGTAACATCAAACTTTTACTTTGGCCATAAAATCATGCAAATAAACAAAGATCCCTTGGTCAAGTACCCACTGACAACTGTTGTTAATTTCATCTCTTGGTAAAATCCGTAAAAGAAAATGCACCCTGGTTATGTAAACTGTTAACTTGGGAGACAAACTTTAACACATCATAATTACCTCAAGTCTAAATGGCCTAAATATACCAATTTTAAAAAGGAGATTGGCAGAGTGGATTAATAAAAATGTAACACAACTCCAGCTGTTCACAAGAAACTCACTTCAAATTTGACAAATGACATGGATAAACTGAAAGAAAAAGGGTGGAGAAAGATGTACCATGTAAACATTAATAAAACAGGAGTGGCCATATAAGATAAAGTAGACTTTAGAGCAAAGAAAATTCCTAGAGACAAAGAGGGACATTATAAAATGATAAAGGGATCAATCCACCAGGAAGACATATTGATCCTAAATACATACACACCAAACAACAGAGCCTCAAAATACATAGAGCAAAAACCAACAAAGCTGAAAGGAGAAACAGACAATTCCACAATTATAGTTGGAGACTTCAAGCCCCTTGTCAGCAACTAATAGAACTACTACACATAAAATCATAAAGGATACAGAAGAAAAAAAAAGGGGGCACAGAAGATGTGAACAATACAGTCAAGCAACAGGATCTAACTGACGTATATAGAATACTCCACCAAACAATAGCGTGATACACATATTTTCCAAGCACCCATGGAACATTCAATAAGACAGACTATATCTTAGGCCATAAACAAACCACCAATCTTAAAAGAAGTGAAATTATACAGAGTGTGTTCTCTGATCATGATGAATTCAAAGTAGAAACCACTAACAGAAAAACAAGGAAATCGCTAAACACTTGGAAATTAAACAACACACTTCTAAATAATCCACAGGTCAAAGAGGGCATCTCAAAGAAAGTAAAACAAAGTACATTCAATTAGATAGTTAACTTGCTGTTTAAGGTTGTTAGATATAGACGAGCTGGTGTTATAGGACATCAACCAAGAGTAATTATTTTGAAATTGATTTTAAGTCATTTTCTTCTGACAGCATTACACAGGTCTGTTATCTGTTAAGCCACCCCTAGTTCACGACAATGAAAGTATGAGTAAGGGCCTGGCACACTGTAGGGGCTCTGTTAATGCCTACTGAATGAATCAGTGCTTGGCTTTCTCTCCGTGGACTGAGAGGCAGGAGGCAGGAGCGTGGACCCCAGGGCCAGGGCACCTGGGCTCAAGTGCCAGCTGTGTAATCCTGGGCAGGCGACTGAAGCCTTCTTTGCCTCTGTGTCCTCGCCTGTAAATACGCAGGAATGTAATATAAGACCCGTCTCATGGGGTCCTCGTGAGGACTGAAGTACACATAGAGCGCTTAATACACAAAATGCTTGAAGCACTCAGTTAAGTGTTAGCTAGCGTATTATTTGGGGAGAAGGGAAGGACCAAATGAAGGTCATGTGCTAGTTACAGAGAGAAGGTCAAATATATTTCATAATGTTCCACAAAGAGTATCACAACTTCCAGAGACCAGCCCCCAAACGGGCACGGGCTTGAGAACTATTACCTGGAAGGGTGTTCCAGCTCTAGGGCTGGCGATTCCTTCAAGGCAGCGGTTCACAACAGCGGCTGCACACTGGGGTCACCCGGGGAGCTTTAAAAACAGCGATGCCCACACCCCGGCCCTAGAGATCCCGATTTAGTTAGTCTGTGGCGTGCCCTGGATTCCCAAGAGATTGCAACGTGCAGCCAGGGTTGGAAGGCACTGCTTAGAGACTATGACGTCAACGCTTCCACAAGCCAGTGATTTCCGAATGGAGCAAGGCCATCGCAGGAGCCGGGGGCTGCACTGCAGAGCAGTTCTAGGAGGTGAGTAAGGACAGGAACGATGCCCCCTCCTCCACCCTGAACCACTCTGACACTTGACTCTAAACTGCACCAGGAAAGGAGCATCCCGGCTGCAGGGGCCTGATGTGGCAGAGGTTTCATCCCTTGGAGGCCTGACTTTCACGTGAACTGGTGTGAACAATCCCGAAACCAAGAAGAGCCTCCCACCCTCACTGCTTGTCATCCTCCTTAAAATGGCCGTTCAGTACGCTGTGTATCTTCACCGAGTGTGTAATAATAAGGGGCTTGAGAAGCCCCGGGTTTCCCCGTTTTATAAAATCCACTTTAGGTTGCCAGTGTGTGAATGGTGGACATTTCTGTGAGAAGAAATGGAGGGGGAACTCTGGGGGCACAAGGACACCATGAATGCCTGGAGACGGCTTGTCTGATGGTGTTTAGACATGGAATTCAGCATGAAAGCCCCACAGGGTAAAAGTCTTATGCATGATGGCTACTATGGGATGTGGGTTGTCATGGTGAGGGCATGCAGCTGGGAAGAGATAGGAAAAAATATCATCCTTCAGGACAGGGACCCATCTGTAAAGCTTGTGCAAAAGCTGCCTTCTGGGCCCAGGGTCCCATCCGTTCCAATAAGAATGGAGGTAATCACAGCTGTCACTGACACAGAATAAGACACCTCAAGGGCCACAGCTATAAAGAAGCTCTTACAGAAGCAGGCGTGAGCTTCCCTGGTGGTGCAGTGGTTAAGAATCTGCCTGCCAATTCAGGGGACACGGGTTTGAGCCCTGGTCCCAGAAGATCCCACATTCCGCAGAGCAACTAAGCCCGTGTGCCACAACTACTGAGCCTGCGCTCTAGAGCCCGCGAGCCACAACTACTGAAGCCTGCACACGCCTAGAGCCCATGCACCGCAACAAGAGAAGCCATCGCAATGAGAAGCCCGCGCACCACAAGAGTAGCCCCCGCGAGCCACAACTAGAGAAAGCCCACACACAGCAACGAAGACCCAATGCAGCCAAAAATAAAAATAAATAAATAAATAAATAAATATATATATATATATATATATATATATATATATATATATATATATATAAAAGCAGGCGTGATGTAAACAAAGGAACGACAGATACCTGATAGCAGAGCCTTAAAGAGTAATTCTCAGGACTGCAGGCGTATTTTCTCAAATTCGAATTATAAATACCTACAGCAGTGCATATTTCAGTTGCCTCCTTCTCTAATTCCAATTAGGAAACAAGTATATTTTATATAAACCTAGGAAAGAGCAGCGATGCTGAAACTTCGTGGTCTGGAGGGTCTGGCGCTGAGAAGTAAATGGGTAGGCACTTAGCAGGAGCTCAGGAAACATGTGTGGACAGGGGTGACCTTAGGGGTTGCCATGTAGTCAGGGATGTAACATCATAGGTCTCTAGACCCCCAAACTACGGCATAGGGCAACACCCAAGTGGACCTGGGAACCGCCCTGGGGAAAAAGAGTGCAAAACTGGGGACACACATGCAATCCTATGGTCAAAATTCATTTCCACATCCCCAACGCCCAGCTCAGGAGCTGGAGCACAGAACGCACTCAGCACACGATGCCATGTGATCAGGCCATGCAGTACGTCACCCAGCACCGATGCCCTAGGAGGAGGTCAGAGTTTAAGTCAACAGACAGGTACCCACCACGCTTTACGTGCAAAGCTAAAAATTATCAAGGTACAGGGATAAAACCATGTTTTCTCTTCCCAAGGGAACTTTTAAACACACCTAGAAGTATTCAAAATAATTTTCTCAGGGTATCACAATGCTGGCAGGAGCAGAAGGGATCTTTCTTCTATTCACTACAGCTGCCTGATAGGGCAGAGGCGGACATATAGTTCACACATGAGCTCTTTTCCACCCAGCTCTAAGGATCTTATGTCTCTCTCATCTCACACACACACACACACACGCACACACACAGCTCAGAACAGCCACTGCTCCATTTCTTTCCTCTCCTTCACTGCTCAGCATCTAGACCATGACTGCCAAACAGAATTTTCTAAGATGATGAAAATGTTCTGAATCTGTGCTGTCAGATGGCTACTGGAGACTTGAAATGTGGCTAGTGAAAGTGAGAAACTGAATTTTTAATCTGAGAGCATCTTACCTTTCATTTGAAGTCGCCACCTATGTGAGTGGCCACTGTGCTGGCAGAGCCGTTCCAGATCACGTCTGTGTCCAAAGACTCCATCTCTTCCTCTCCCTTTCCTCCACCCACTGCAATCTTATTCCTGTCCCACCACACCACCGAAAACATTCTTGTTAGCCCAGGGCATCGGTGACCTCCTGGGGCAAATCCAGGGATTCTGTGAGTTCCTATCTTACCCTGCCTCTCACCAGCATCCCACAAGGATGCCCGCTCTCTCCATCAAAAACTGCCTCCTGTCCTTGGCTTTCAAGGTACCAAATTCTCCTGGTTTTCTGCCAACTTCCTTGGCTGTTCCTTTCTAGCCTCCTGCACAGGTGCCCTCCCTCTGCTGGTCACTCAATGTGGGTCTTGGGTGTCCAGACTTCTGGTCTTAGGTATTTCACCAGAGCATCTCACTCCGCTCCACAGATCGGATAGACCTCTGTAGCTCCAGACCTGATTTTTGTCTTGAGCGCCAAACCCATATTCCAACAGTCCTGACCATCTCCCCTCACGGGTCCCAGAGACACCTCAAAGTCACCACCAAAGCTGGGCTGACCATCTCCCCTTGTTCTTCCTCTTCTGAGGAGCAGTGAATGGCACCAGCATTAAAGGAGCTGCCCAAACCTGAGGTTCAACCTTAATCCCTCCCTCTCTATGCCCTGCCTGGCACACAGTGAGCTTCAGCTAAATGTCAGGTATTACCATCATGGAATCAATCACCATCTCTGGAACCGTCCACATCTCATATCACCAATTCTGCTAGCACAGATCAGCTGGCATCACCCCAGCCCCGAATCACTACAACAGATCTCTGTCCCTCTGGGCTGCATCCCTCTGATTCCTCCTCCACAGAGCAGCCAAGTGATACTTCTAAATCCTGACAGTATCACCCTTCTGTTTAGCCCCGTCCAGTGGCTTTCCGGTGTCATCAAGGTCAAGCTCCCAGGCATGCAAAGCTAAGGCACTTGATCATCTGGTTCTCAGTGACGTTTCTAGCCTGATCTCAACACACCTGACCCCAACCCAAAGCTCCAGTCAAAATGGGTCCAGCCCATGAATTCACCCAGCTCTGCCTGTCCCCAGGGCTCTGAATATCTCCACGCTGGCCCTGGCCCCCCACCTCCAGTCTGCCTTCCCCCAGTCCCCACCCAGTTGCCATTCATCCCTCAAGACTCAGCACAGAGTATCTCTTGCAGGAGCCAGTCCTCCCCATGCCCTACAGGAGCGGGCTTGGTGGCCTTCCTTCTATGGAATCTCGCCACTGTCAGTGATCACCTGTGGACTTGGCTGCCCATCTGGACAAGGGGCACTAGCTCATTCATCTCTGTTTCAATGCCTAACTCGTCAGACGTACTTAATACGTGCTGAGTGAGTGAGATGAAATATGCAGCAAAGAGCATTTATTTCAATGTTCTGTCCTTTAACATAAGGAATATTATTGACATCCTCATTCCAGGGGTCATTTCTCCCGGCTGCAAGACAGTCTAACCACACGCCTTCAGATTTCCAGATACCAAAGATGACCAACGTTATAGGCTGAAATTTGTCCTCCAAAAATTCATATCTACCCACCTCCGGGTGTCTCAGGATGTGACTGTGTTTGGAGACAGGACCTCTAAGGAAGTGATTATGTTACAGAGAGGCTGGTGCCCTTACAGAAGAGATTAGGACACACAGGGACAACACAGATGTGTGTGCACAGGAGAGACTGTGTGAGGACAGGGCGGGTAGGTGGCAGCTTGCAGGTCAAGGACAAAGGCTTCAGAAGAAACCAACCCTGCCTACACCTTGATCTTGGACTTCCAGCCTCCAGACCTGTGAGAAAATGAACGTCTGTTGTTTAAGCCCCTCCCCCATCTGTGGTACTTGTCGTGCAGCCCTGGGACCAACGATGACCACCATCAGTTACACGGGGGCCTACCTTCCCCGAACATATCGGGCTTCGTGTGTGCGCACGCGTGTGTGTACTTGTTTAGGAAACCTATGATCAGAGTACGTTTCTTATCATTTTCTCAAAAACAAGCTTCATCTAGTTTAGACACGAGAAAGACATCTGCAAGTTGCAAAACAGACCTCTCTTCTCCCCCAACATACACACACATGCACACGAGTGCACACGTGCGCACACACACACACACGCACGCTCTGCCCAGAGTCGGCCCATCTCCGTCAACAGCAGTGTGCCCTCTGGATGCTCAGGCTGAAGTCCCCGCATTCATCCCCGACTCCCCTATTTTGCTCGTCAATCCTCCGGCCAATGAGCCGCTTCCATGCTCAAAATACACCCAGCATCCGACCACTGTCAACCACCTCCCCTGTCACCACCCTGCTCCAACCACTCCACCTGTGCACGGTCCCCGCGACAGCCCCCGACGGTCTTCGGCTTCTACCCACCCCACGGTCTACTCCCAACCCAGCATCCAAAATAACCCTTCCAAAGCTCAAGTCAGACCATGCTACCCTTCAGCTGAAAGCCAGCCAGGCTCTCCCCATTTCACCGAGGCACGTTAAGCCAAGTCCCCACGATGGTCCGTGAGATGCGGCGCACACCCCGTCCCCCCCCCGCTCCATCTCCCCTCTCCTCCCCCACAGCTCTGCCCGGCTCGCCGGCTGCCCACACCTCCCTCCCGGCACCAGGCAGTGCCAGCATCCCCGCCTGTCCTCTCTGGACCCCTCTCCCTCCAGGTACGTGGAGGACCAGCTCCCTCGCCTTCTGCACGCTTCTGTCCACCTGTCACCGGCTCAGCAAGGCCTCGTCTGACCGCCTTATTTCAGACTGCAGTTCGCTCCCGGGCAGCCCGCCCCCCTCCTCTTAAACTCCTTTATTTTTCCCCGCTAGAGGGGCCTGTCTTTACTTTTGCCGCATAATTTGCTCCTTTAGGTTTACATTGACTCTCTTCACCAGCTGGAACGTAAACTCCACGAGCCAGGCTCCGTGTCTGGGTTTCCACTTCTGGGCCCCCAGTGCCTGGGATGGCGCCTGGCACACGGCAGGCTCCCAGTGATGCCGCGGGATGAACGGGAACGGAAAGGCTGTCTGCTGTTTCACGCCTGTGCGAACGTCTTGGGATTTACCACACTGCGTCAGGAAGCCCGGGTAAAGAGAAATCCTTTCACCATTATTTCTGGGGAAGAAAGTTAACCTATATTCAGGTGCCAACTCACACTTCTATATGATGCTTCCTTTCTGAAGTTATTACCTCATTTTTTTCCCCTCAAGCTGACAACTCTGAAGAGCTTAAATTTTATTTCCAAAAGCTTGTGCTTTAACATTTACCTATCATCTGCCCCAGAGACTTATCTATCAGGTTAATATTTGAAAAGCACTACGAAATAAACTCTATCTTAAAACACAGTATTCCTTTAGAAAGACAAACGATTTTATTCTGACACCCCAAAGTTAGGACCATTCCACCTCCCCACGGTAGCTGTGGGGCACTGAAATAAAAGAATGAATTTACTTTATTTCCGCTCTTGCTTGGTCCCACTGGTCCCACATCCCAAGAGCACTGGCCGCCCAGTCTCGTGACACAGAGGTCTGGACACAGCCCCCCAGTGGAGGAGGGGACGCTACGGCAGAGCCTGCACCGAGTTCAACGGGCGGAACACAGGAGTCTGGGGCCAGAGGAAGGAGCATCTAATCGCAATTAACACGGTGAATGGAAAGTCAGGAAGACTAATGGGTGAAATTCCAGACAAGAAACATGGTCAGGCTTTGAAAGACGCAGCTACTCATAAACTCCAACAGGCAAGAAGCCACAGCACTAACAAATCTGCCTGCAGCTTCAGCTACAGGGCGTGGTCCACGCCTGCTGCTGACGGTAGTTCTCAGCACAGAAGCGCCTTTTCACATGCCAACTGCGAGACCCCTCCTCTGCCACCATCTCCTAAGAGGATTCTAATCCGGAAGACACGGCAGGGGTCGCGAAATCACTGGGCTCTCCAGCATCAGCAGGCTTGGGGTTGAGAATGGAACACAGCAGCCCGAAGAGAGAAATGGGAAAGAACGAAAACTCACTTTCCAGGATGTGCTGACATCAATGTATTGATAATCATCCCAGATCCAAAATTCTCCACATTATACCTGTCCCAAGAGACACCCTCTTACTTCAATAGATTCTGATGCACAAAACTATGATTAGGATACTACTGACATTTAAATATGACCACTGATAACCAAAATATTAACACTGGGGGGCTTCCCTGGTGGCGGTGGCGCAGTGATTGAGAGTCCGCCTGCCGATGCAGGGGACACAGGTTCGTGCCCCAGTCTGGGAAGATCCCACATGCTGTGGAGCGGCTGGGCCCGTGAGCCATGGCTGCTGAGCCTGTGCTCCGCAATGGGAGAGGCCACAGCAGTGAGAGGCCCGCGTACCACAAAAAAAAAAAAAAAAAAAAAAAAAAAAATTAACACTGGGTTAGATCAGAACTCTAACTTTGTGAAGAGAACTTTTCAAAACTTCTTCACTGGAAAACTTTTAATTTTGCTTGCATTAAATGATATTTTGGAGATGAGTCAAGAAAGGGAAATGAACTCACCACTATCTCAATGGTGTCTTAGAGAAAATCAACTATAATTCAGGAGGGTATGAGGAACCAGGAAAGGAGTCTAAGAAATTTCTGGGGCTATAAAAATGCTTCCCCCAGGCCTACCAACAAATAGCAAATGCAGTAATAATAATTAACATTTACTGTGCCAGGGGCCACTGTAAAAGCATTGTGTGTATTAACCCATATATTCCTTGCAACAATCTCATGAGGTATTAGTAATGCCCACTGTGCAGATAAGAGAAACGGGAGTGGTTTCTGTCTGTACATCTACAGGTACAATTGGTTAGATGGCTCAGCTGAGATTTTTAACAGTTTTTTTAAAATTAATTAATTTATTTATTTATGGTTGCATTGGGTCTTCGTTGCTGCACGCGGGCTTCTCATTGCGGTGGCTTCTCTTGTTGTGGAGCACGGGCTCTAGGCGCGTGGGCTTCAGTACTTATGGCACGTGGGCTCAGTAGTTGTGGCTCGCGGGCTCTAGAGCGCAGGCTCAGTAGTTGTGGCGCACGGGCTTAGTTGCTCCGCAGCATGTGGGATCTTCCCGGACCAGGGCTCGAACCCACGTCACCTGCACTGGCAGGCGGATTCTTAACCACTGCGCCACCAGGGAAGTCCCTCAGCTGAGCTTTAAATCCAGGCAGCTTGACGCCAAAGCCAAACTTATGAAAGAAGACAGCAGAGGGATGGGACAGTCTAATATCAATACATGTTTCCCACCGTGAGGTCATGGAAAATACATATTGGTCTCTGACCTGGTTCCTGGCACAGAGCTCCTCAAACCCTTGGAATTTCCTGGGTGACATGAGTGTCTTTTGTTTTGATGAGGTGACTCTGGGTGGGCTTCCGGATGGGGCCTGGTCACCGGAAGGACAGAGTCATGATTAGAAGCATGGAATTTTCAGCTCCACCTCCACATCCTCTTGAGAAGTGAGGAAGGCTGGAAATGGGAGTTAATAATCGATCCTGCCTGTGTGATGAAGCCTCCATAAAAATCCCAAACGTATGGGGGTTCAGAGAGCATCCAGGCTGGCGAACAGGTAGAGATGCTAGGGGGCACCCAGAGAGGCCATGGAAACTGTGCCCCTTCCCACATATCCTGCCCTACAACTCTCTCCAAACTCTAGGTTCATCTGTATCCTTTATCATATCCTTTTATCCTAAACCAGTCATCTAGTAAGTAAAATGTTTCTCTGAGTTCTGTGAGCTACTCTAGGAAATTTTTTTTTTTTTTTGTGGTACACAGGCCTCCCACTGTTGTGGCCTCTCCCGTTGCGGAGCACAGGCTCCGGACGCGCAGGCTCAGCGGCCATGGCTCACAGGCCCAGCCGCTCCCCAGCATGTGGGATCTTCCCAGACCGGGGCACGAACCCGTGTCCCCTGCATCGGCAGGCGGATCTCAACCACTGTGCCACCAGGGAAGCTCTACTCTAGGAAATTAATTGAACCCAGTGGGGGCATTGGAACCTCCAATCTATAGCTGGCCAGTCGGAAGCACAGGTGGTAACCTGGGTTTCAACTGGCTTCTGACGTTGCAGAAGGGGGCAGGCTTGTGGGACTGAGCCCCCAACCTGTGGGATCCGATGCGCTCTCCAGGTAGAAAGTATCAGAACTGAGTTGAATTCTATGATGCCCAGCTGGTGTCAGAGAATTCCTTGCTGGATGTATGGGGAAAAAAAACCCACACACATTGGAATTGGGCACAGAACCCTTTTACCTGCCCATGAGTCACAGTAGAATGAGAAGGTTTGCATTTTACATAGACCAAGATTGTAAAAACTTAGTTATATGCAGTTACGACAGTGGCCCACACTGGCCCCCCTTTGAAAGGCAGAAGATGCATCTCCTACTGGTGCAGTATGGAGGTGAACAAGAGAATGCCAGGTCACCTAAGACAGGTTAACAGCAAAGAGACTGCTGTGAATCGCAGCGGGGTGAGGCATCCTTGGAAGAGAAGGAAGATGGACCAAGGGCAAGAACCAGGTTGGTTACTAAAATAGAAACGCCAAACACACATTAAATTAGCTTTCTACTTTAAACACTCAAATACATAGAGATATGGAAGAATAAAAGTGCATATGAAATCATCACTGTCAAACATTTATTGAATCGTAAGTACAGTGGTTATTTTTATGTGTTTAGACCTTAAACTGCTAGTCTCTCTCTCAGAGGAAAAAAATCAAATGAGCAAAAGTTTACTCATCACACTGCAGGGCCACCCTCTCCTCCGGTTCAAAGGAAGCGTCCTCCTTCTCCTGGGCAGGCTAATCCCTCTACCTGCGCCCCTGTGAATTAATTTATTCATTCAACAAACACCTGCCAGCGTCTATGTACCAGGCACTCCACTTAGTGTTAGGGCTCGAAAGTGGTATGAGAAATGGTCCCTCATCTCAGGCTAGTGGGAGAACTTAGCAATCACAGGACACAAATGCTATGAAAGAGAAGTGCATGGGGTCAGCACCAAATGCCCCAGCTTGGGTTTCCTCTGACTCCCTTGACAAAGACATCTTTCTCTACCCCAATTACAGAGTTGAGTATCTCTACTTTCAAATTTAAAACAAACAAAACCCCTCTCCTTCCATCTTTTTGCTAGGAA
This sequence comes from Mesoplodon mirus, assembly GCF_964341445.2. Lineage (NCBI taxonomy): Eukaryota > Metazoa > Chordata > Mammalia > Artiodactyla > Ziphiidae > Mesoplodon > Mesoplodon mirus. The sequence goes on from NC_138996.1 coordinate 7,557,980, forward strand.
CCTTTCATTTGGGAAGCCAAGAAGAGCTGTTATCTCTCAGCTGTGATGATTCATTTACACACATTTTCTACCCAAAGCCTCTGTCCACAACTTGAACGGCACAGATGCGAAATTCTGCGCCAAGCTCAGAAAATGACCAATTGCCTCCATGGACTAGTTACCGCCTGGGCCAGCTGCCTTCACAGGCCAACTGATCTCTTGATGTCCCGAACTATCTCTAACTTCTGGATTCGCAGATAAGAGCCAACAGGATTCAGCAGCCACTCCCATCAATAGCCCTGCTCTCCCATCTGACTTTCCAGCTTCTCTTGAAACAGCACAAGGAACAGTCCCAATTTAGGCAGCTAAATATATGTCACATCATACAGACCAAGCTACAGATGGAAAGCCACATATGCGAGGCTGCCACAGCTCACGCTGTCTTTCACAAACCGACTGACTGCAAGACATATTTTTGGAAAATAAGGGAAAGGGGAGAGACAGGCTTAAAAAAAGAGGCACCATTGACAGTAGGGTCTTTTTCCAAGAGGAGGAAGAAGCGGTGTTTTGTTCTCCTTCTTGACATCTGAAACTCCTGTTCCTCTCACAGGAGTCCTGGGAGGGCTTTGAAGAAAGTCAGAATTTGAAAAAGAATGGATACTGTACATGTATATGTATAATTGAATCACTTTGTTGCACATGTGAAACTAACACAACATTGTTAATCAACTACACTACAATATAAAATTAAAGGTTTTTTTTTTTAAAAAAAACAGCTATGTATACAGAATAACAACAACAACAAAAAATAAAGCCTATTTTGTCTGATACCGAAAAAAAAAGAAAGTTAGATAACAGAGTAAGACGTCATGGGGACAGGGACGCGGACGGAGAGCAGCAGAGCCGCGGGAATGTCGGGAACACAGGCTCCGCCAAACGGCTGTCCGGGGCCACAGGACCCAGGGCCACCGTCTTGCAGAGCTGGTGACGAGGGTGAACATATGGCTCTCTGCCGAATCCTTCCCTCCAGCCTGGACACCTGCGATCCATCATGATGAGGATGGACACGGAACTCAGGGCACGAAGAAGCTGTGCTCAAGCCTCTTCCAAGAGGCTGGCCATTGCCTTTCTAAGAACGACCCTCACTTCTGCGGGCTGGCTGCCTTCTCCAGGCTTGGTATTTAGGTATTGGTCAAGACTGAGAAGCGATCTACAATGTGTTTTTCTCTTCTTGAGTCTCCAGAAGCAGGAGAGAAATGCACTAACACCACCCCCTTGGATTCTCTGTTTCAACCACCAAATTTTGTCACTTTGAGGAGATCAAACACTACTTTCTTTTTTAATCATGTCAACATCGTTCAAGTACTGCTGTATCCTTTTGCAAAATATAAGAGCAACAGATTGTCACAGTAGAATATCTGGAAATAAAGCATCACCTATAATTCCACCACTTGTGAATAAATCCATAAATGCTTTGATACAGCATTTTCATCCTCTTAATCTTTTTTCTTTACATAGTTAGGTGTAAACTTTATCATTACTTTCACAGCTAAAATTAGTTTTGCTCATGACATAGGCTTTGCCCCATTTTACTTAATAGTTACTGAATAAATGATTTTTAATTGCTGTACAACATCCCACTTTAAAGATACATGATTTTACCAGTCTCCTACCGTCAGACATCTGAGTTGTTTCTATTTTTTCACTATTATAACCATTTCTATGGCGAACATTCTTGATATAAATATTCACGGGCATTTCCGAGAATAAGTTTTCAGAAATGAAAATACTGGGGAAAGGTATGAACATTTTAGAGGCTCTTGATACAAACTGCCTTACAGAATGGTTGTACCCATTTATATTCACATTACTAGGTATAAATGTTCATTTCACCTCACCCTCACCAATGCCATGTATTGCCATTTTTTAAATTATGGCAATTTAATATTCAACTTTTGTTTTCATTTTTAACTGTTATTCACTTTTTTTTTTTTTTTTTTTCAGTACGCAGGCCTCTCACTGTTGTGGCCTCTCCCGTTGCGGAGCACAGGCTCCGGACGCGCAGGCTCAGTGGCCATGGCTCACGGGCCCAGCTGCTCCGCGGCATGTGGGATCTTCCCGGACCGGGGCACGAACCCGTGCCCTCTACGTCGGCAGGCGGACTCTTAACCACTGCGCCACCAGCGAAGCCCTGATTTTCACTTTTAATGTGTACTTCAGGCACCCGTGTCTCTTCTTCTGTCTGTTCATATCTTTAGCCCATTTATCTTTCATAATATTTGTCTGGACTTAAGTTTAAGCAAGAACTTGTATCAGGCTCATTGTACCTTTAGCCAAATAAAGTAGGGTCTGTTTAGATTTCACTCTTAGCATTTGATGTGTGCCTATCTGTTATCCAATAAGCTGCAAAGAACATGACTGATTCTGAATAAATCTGGTACATAACTGAAGGGTACTAAGACATACTTTTATATCCACACACTTTACGTGAGGCCACACAGTCTGCTATTATTCACGAATTCCAGTGCAATTTAGTTTGTGGCTAGAGGTTACTGAGATTAATGATTTCATTAAACACGTAGGGAAGGCCAAAGTATACTCCGTGCTATTAATAAACTCTATCGACCATCAACATATTCATAATTTGAGGTTCAGCCATGAACTTGAAAATAATAACATGTTTAAACTACAGCTTTTTAGGAACATTGGTAACTAGTGAGCATCCCTAAGAAAATGTCCAGAAAGTTAGAGGATTTTAGTAACATAATATTATCTACGTGAGAACTGGGAAGGCTGCTTTCAGAGAAGCACACAGCCCTCACCCTGAGGTCAGCCAACATACCTCTGGGCTCTGCCTGACACGCAGTAGACATTCCATAAGTGTTTGTTGAATAAATAACTGTCCCAGGGTGCCGAGCTCACTGCTCCTGACCTGACTCAGATCGCGTCTCCTGCCTGTTCCCTGTGTCCAGCTGAACCACAGGCCTTTATCCCCGTTGAGCCTCTTGAACTCGGCACCTCCTGCCCTGCTTGGGCCTCCTTGCCCACTGGTGCTAAACCTTGCCTGCGTCGGGCCTGATGCCCCAGGTGGACCAGGTTTTGCCCTAAAGGCTTCTGTCCCCTTCAACACCAGCTGGAGGCCCAGCTGTGGTTTGGTCTCACAGCTGGTCCACCCGGCAGCCCAGCTCCCAGGCCTCTGCTGATGGCCACTGACCAGCGACGGCACACACGCTTTTGGTTCTTATGCTTGAATGTTTGGCCTCAGACCAATGACAGCGTGTTTGGACAATGATTCCCAAACTGGAAATTCGATTTTTGTTTTTGGTTTTTTTGAGATTTTTATTTCTCATCTTACTAATTCATTTATTTTTCTTTTTTTAAATTTTTTATTAGTTTCTGCTTTATATCAAAGTGAATCAGTTATACATATACATCTGTTCCCATATCCCTTCCCTCTTGCGTCTCCCTCCCTCCCACCCTCCCTATCCCATCCCTCCAGTCGGTCACAAAGCACCGAGCTGATCTCCCTGTGCTATGCGGCTGCTTCCCAATAGCTATCTACCTTACATTTGGTAGTGTATATATGTCCATGCCTCTCTCGCGCTTTGTCACAGCTTACCCTTCCCCCTCCCCATATCCTCAAGTCCATTCTCAAGTAGGTCTGTGTCTTTATTCCTGTTTTAACCCTAGGTTCTTCATGGCATTTTTTTCCCTTAAATTCCATATATATGTGTTAGCATATGGTATTTGTCTTTCTCTTTCTGACTTACTTCACTCTGTATGACAGACTCTAGGTCTATCCACCTCATTACAAATAGCTCAATTTCGTTTCTTTTTATGGCTGAGTAATATTCCATTGTATATATGTGCCACATCTTCTTCATCCATCCATTGGATGATGGACACTTAGGTTGTTTCCATCTCCGGGATATTGTAAATAGAGCTGCAATGAACATTTTGGTACATGACTCTTTTTGAATTATGGTTTTCTCGTTTTTAAGGCAGTCAGTTGACTATGATCAGAAACACATAAACAGAGATTTTTCGTATTTCTGTCTGTTGAATTAACCTTATAGTAAAAATAAGATGTGGGTCTTCCTTTTTTCAGCCTCTGTTCTACTTCCCCGCCCAGCGTCTGCCCATAATAGTGTCTCATATAAGAAGGACATGATTTAGCACGTACATAAGGGGGAAAGAGGTTTGACATCAATAAATACCACTGCTGCCTTATATTCCCTTTTGAAAAAGCCACGATGTAAGTAAATATGCTCTTGGTAGCTTGTTCATTACACACTCTGGAGAAATGCCTATGGAAGAGCCCAGGATTCTATGGTTGGACCCAAGGAGTCACCACCTCTCGACATACTCAGCTCCACACCCGCCCCCTCCCTGGCCCTGCCTTCCTGTCCCACAGCTGCAGCCTCGGTGCAGGAGCCTTCACCACCTCAACTATGTATAAAGCCTTGTCATTAGTCTCCCAGCCTTCACTTTCTTTTAAGGACAGAGATTATGTCATATTTATTTTTAGTTATTTATAAGTAGCTTTATTGAGATATAATTCACATACCAAACAATTCACCACTTCAACCGCACAAGTCACCGTTTTTACTATAGTCACAGAGTTGTGTGACCACTACCACAATCTAATTTTAGAGCATTTCATCCCCCTTAAAGGAAACCCGTACCTATTAGTGGCCACTGCTCATCCCCACCTACCCACCCACCCACCTACCTGCAGTCCTAGGCCACCAAAAATCTACTTCCCGTCTGTACCGACTAGGTGGTTCTGGACATTTCATGTAAGTGGATTATACAGTATGTGGTCTTTTGTATTTGGATTCTTTCACTCAGCATCATGTTTTCAAGGGACATTTGTGCTGTAGCATATATCAGTACTTCATTTCTTTCTACGGCAAATACTTTTGTATGGATAAGTCACATTTTGTTTATCGGTCCATCCACAGGTGGACATCTGGGTTGTTTCCACCATCTGGCTATCCTGAACACATTTTTGTGTGAATGTACATTCTCCTCTCTCTTGGGTTCATACTTAGGAGTAGAACTGCTGGGTCATGCAGTAACTCTACATCTCCCATGTTGAGGAACTGCCAAATTATTTCCCAAACCTGCCTTGACTCCCAGCCCACTCCAATATCCCCCCTACCCTGCTATCATAGTGACCCAGCTGGAAAGCCAACCTAACCACTGTTAAAAATGGTCAACAGTGCCTATGGCCTGCAGGATAGACTAGAAACTCTAAAATGCATATAAACCCTTGATGATGTTGGTTCTAATCTTTCAGGGTCGTCATCTGGCCACACCTCCTCCCACCCAGACCAACATCCTCCTACTTAATACTCCAGCGTCCTCTGACTGCCTGCAGGTCCGTGACTGCCCCAAGCTTTCACATGTCACTGCACATGTTACTCCCCCTGCCTGGAGCACTCCCCCGTCCCAGAGCACACGCCCTTGACCTGAGACAACTCGAATTGTCTTTCAAAAGCCTTCCCTGTGATGCCCTTTCTGACCCGCCACCTACGGCCCATCTCTCCCCCCTGTACCACTTGTTTAAGGTGTGACTCCGCCCTCATCGCCTGTGAGGGGCAGGGACCACGCGTGTGACTGTGTCCACCCCTAGCACGGACGAGGCCGGCACAGAGGGCGCAGCCAACGGATGAACAGACTGAACACCCAAGTCTTTGAAAACCTCAAAGCGTAACTCTCCCGTTACCCATCTTTTCCTACATTTAAGAAGGCGTGTAACCCAATCCCTTCCTCCTGGAGCTTCGTTTCCTCTCAGCTCTGTCCTTGACCGTCAGCATCCTCCCGACAAGACCTGCACGTGACGAAACCTCACCAAATCGTGTTTTCCAGACCAACTGATAAACCAATGGAACCTCCAAGGATAGAAAAGTCTATTCCTTCCCTTCATCTATGTCCACAGCAAAGACAGGGGGCTGAGGGCAGGAGAGCCGGGCAAGATGCAGGCCAGTGTTTCCAAGACGGAGCCGCGCCCCTTGGTGTTTACTCTTCCTCCACCTCAGCTCCTATGGGTCCTACAATGAGAATGAAGTCATCGGGGCAGAGGCTCAGCGGCCCTTCCAACCCATCTCCCTGTGGATGCCGACTTCTGATCGGCAGCCTCAGTGGAAACAGATGGAGAGAGAGGAGAGGCGTTTCACAGACCCTGGTGACCGCTTACACCTCTAAGCGAAATATAAAAGGTAATCTCGTCACTGTCACCCATATGCTCCCTTTCCCTGGGTGAGTCCGATGGGGTCTGACTTGCAGTGCAGGAAGCGTTGGCTGCTGCTGACAGAAACACTTACAATGCAAAGGAAATGGGGGGGATCCCCCATCTACAAGTGGGCTGCATTCAAGAGTGCATGTGTAAATCGCTCCGAAGGCAAATGCTAGGATCTGTGGTGGTGACGTCCTCGGGCCAGCCCTGATCCACCACGTGCCTGCAGAGACGCACCCAGTGCTCTGAACCAGCCCAAGCCCACGGCCGTGAAGTCCAGTCACAGTTACGGCTCCACAAGTCAGCACGACAGACATCGGATGGGACAGGGGACCATTGTCCCTCCCCCACAAGACTGGGGACAAGGGGCACTGGCTGCAGGGAAGGAAGGAAGGAGCCGGGTGACAGCCAGGGACAGAGCCCCAGAGGAAGCAGCGGGACAGGACACAGAGGGGAGAGCACAGCCTCCCAGCGCTTCCAAGTCTTGGCTTTATTTCCTAAACAACGGTCTGTGTAGCGTGACAAAGAGGTGGGGCGGCAGGTGCCAGCTTCAGCCACCAAAGTGTCCCCAGGCCTGCGGGGACGTGTGGGAGGGGGTGGAATGCAGGAAGAAGGCGGATGTTTGATGTGGGCACAGGACAGTACCTTTCCCCCTTTTCCCCTTAACTCCCCCCACCCGGCTAACACAGGACCCGCATCAACACCAGCAGGAGGGTGACGGGGATCCCAGACAGACCAAGGTGAAAGGCAGAAAGGGATGGAAAATAGTAACCCCAAGTACTGACAATGCAGAAGGCAGGGATGGCTCCACACGCCAGTTTGGGGAAGTGTGCTTGGAAATGATCGATTGTCACAATACTGTTACTTTTTATGATCGTGTGACATTTTGATAGAAGAAATCCAAGTGGCCAACACTGAAACATTAAAACTCAAAGAATAGACATATGGTACCAGATAGGCTTAAGTGACCCTGCCATTTCTCTGATTCATGGCCACAGAGGAGAGACCACAGCATTCAAGGTTTCCACTCAGAGGACCCAGGTGTGGGATGTCCCAACCTTCCTGCTCATGAGCGAAATCAATGCAGTTCAGTGCTTTTAAACTGTTGGCTTGAGCATGATGGGTGAAACCATCAATAGATTGTGAGAAGAGATTACTGATTCATAGAGAAATGGAAGTAGATGAAGTAAGCAATAGATTTTAAATTATTATTTTAAAAAGTGGCTTCACACTTCTGCTTCCACTCCAGGGTATGATGAGTTTAAAGACACATGGCTCACAGTGAAAAAGAGCCAGACTCCTTTCAAATGCAGGACTTTTCTGAACTTCGGGGAGAGCTGAGGCCACAGAACAAACGGCTGGTCCCAAATCTGAGGAGGGACAGGAGCCTGCAGGGAGGGGCGAGCGGGGAGCGCTGGCCCAGAGGGGCGGAGGACACGGGGCGCAAGAAAGAAGGCCGAGCACAGGCTGGCGGCACAGGGACGCCCTGGGGCGCCAGAGAATGGAGAGGTCCGTACCCCCCGCGGCTCTTCCTCCTGAAGCCTCCTCGGGTACTCACAGAAAACCAGAGCCTTAGAAGTGTCCACGAGGTGCTGGCCCGGGGGCGGGGGTCAGCAGCCATGTCGGGGGGCCCTTTCCTCCTGTCCCCCTCTCTGGAATCAAAACCTATTGTTGGGGAAAGTTCAACCAACATTCTCACCCTCAGGAACTGCTGAAAGCTCCCTGCAGCTGGGGAGGGAGGAATAAAACGCCTTATTCCTGGGGCGGGACAGGAGACACCCCAAGAACCAAAGACCTGGTAGGACTGAGATTTAATCAGAACATCAGAGACCGCTCCACTCCCCACTGCCCTGCACTAAGCTAACAAGCTTGAATAGCAAGTGACAGCAGAAATGCGGGGAGGGGACAGGACAGGAGCACAAGGAGACCTTCCCGGGGGGTCACAGGGCTGGACGGACAGCCCGCAGGCAGAACCGCCTCCACCCTAACACAAGGTAGGACCCAGGAATTTGGAGCCTGGGATGCACTGAGGGTAACCATAGCAACCACAAACCTCAAGCCCCGCCCACTCCTGCGCCCCTGCATGCATACACACGGCACAGGAAAGGGAAAAGTGTGCCATTTCCAGGCATAAACACCATTTATCTCAGTCTCTACTAGCTACACCAGAGTCGACAAAAGTTATGAGGTTTGGAAAAGACAAGAAAAAAATCCAAGACACAAAGCAATCATCAGAACCGGACTCAGAGATGACACAGATGCTGGAGTCACCTGACAGGGAATTTAAAATAACTATGATTAATATGTTAAAGGTGGAAAAAGTGGACAACACGTGCGATCAGATGGGCAACTTCAGCAGAGAGATGGAAATGATCAGAAATAAATGGAAATGCTAGAAATTAAAAGCGCCGTAATAGGTATAAAGAACGCCTTGAAGGGTCGTCTCTCTGCTGAGGAAGCATCAGTTAACTTGAGGTGGGTCAACGGAAGTTACTAAACACAACGAGAAAAAAAAGTGAAAACAAAAAAGAAACAGAACATCCACTAGCTGTGAGACATTCACACAGGTGGAGTCCAGAATGAGACAGAAATCACAGGGCAAAGAAGGACTGGCTGAAATACTGGCTCAGAATTTCCCCAAATGAATGACAGACACCAAACCACGGAGCTAAGCAGTCCCGAGAACACCAGGCAGGAGAAACACAAAAACGAAGCAAAGCTGAGGCACAACTGAGGAGACAGTGCCGTACCAGGGCTGCTTCCCAGGGCTGATGCCTGCACACGTGCAGAATGCTGACAGCAGGGAAGCTGAGGAGAGGCAGGCGGGAACCCTGCGCTGTTCCTGCAACTCTTCTGTAATTCCAAAATGACTGCAAAATACAGCATTTTTTTTAAGTGGCTTTGGTGTTAGGTACTCTGTTGAGAATATACTAGTAACACCCAGGGCAGAAAAATGAAGATAACTTTCTGAAGACCTCCTCTCCACTCATCCCCAACCTCTGGCATTTATGTCCTTGAGTTTAGAGTTTAAATCTGATCTGTGATGGGTCCTAGGAACCCAAGTACTCTTCACAGTATTGTTTCCTTGGAAAATATCCTCCCATCAAACAGCTGATTTACAATGGAAATTGAAGAGCCGAGGTGAGAACTGTGTACCTGGGGTTTTCTGTAAACTTTCTTCCACAAGGTTCGAGCCATCTCTCCTATACATACGGACCGGGCAGGGTGTACTCAGAGACAGGAGCTGAATGGGCCACGGGTCTGGTGCCCCAGGCCCATGCTGCTCACCCGGCACGGGGAGCGGGAGGCCGAGCCCCCCAGGGCCAGTGGGGTCGGGGGGGGACCTCTGGGGAGTCAGACTCTGGCCAGGCGAGGCTCCCAAATGGGAAACACCACTGTGAGGGCTGTGCAGCCACTGAACAGGGAAAGCACTGTGCGCCCATCACTGCTGCTGGACGTGGTGAGGAAGACGGGCTGAGTCTGATAAACCAAGAGCGACAGAGGGAAAAAAGGTCCACGAGCTCATCACACGGCCTCGGGAAGATGACAGGGAACTTCTGGCTGGAAGAACCTGAAGACTGCGGAGGGGAAAGGCTTACAGAGGGCAGGGCCTTGGGTGCAGAGGATGGCGCACGGGGAGGAGGAGGGTCAGGGCAGGCAGGAGAGCTGGGCACTGGGCGGGAACAGAGCTGGCAGGCAAGCTGGGATCAGAAGGCGGGCGGGGTCCCCCAGGACTGCCCGCATCGTGGGCTTTCATCCAATCCAGAACTCTACATAAAGTGCGTATGTTGGAGAAGAAAACAGGACCGTAAACCCCGTCTCTTCCCTTAAGCACCGGATACGCCCGCCACCCGGCTCCCTGACAGCCCCTGACTGGCTCTTCTGCCCTCCGTCTTCTCTCCTGACTCATCAGCTCCCACCCCTCTTCCACACTGCTGTAGGAGTCTCAGAAGAAACGCACCCCGATCAGTTCAAGTAAAGCGTTTCATGCTGAAGGCGCCCAGCCCCGCATGACCCCCTCCCCTTACTTGAATGATGCGGCCCCTCCCGTGCCTCTGTCTGCCCGTCTCCCCCAGGAGCTCATGAATTTCCTTCTCTTCCTTTAAAAACTTCTTCCCAAGAACATTGACACAGCTCACCCGGGTAGGACATCTCCCCACCGTCTGCACCCCTTGGACGTGCTTTTAGGTTTCCCCCATACCATCCGGGACCAGAGAAGCGTGCGGACAGGTCAGAGATCCACAGAGGTCCGAGGTGGCACGGCCAGGAGCTATGATCTAAAGGTCTGGCATCTGGGCCCATCACTTGCCAGGTGAGTGGCCTGGAGGCTGTTACTTAACCTCCGAGTTCCAGACTCACACTGACACAATGGAGATAAAATGAATCCAGGGTGCTGGTGGAAGAGGGGATGAGATGAACCAGTGCTGGTGAGATGTCAGGACAGGGCGTGGTGCACAGACACAAGACCAGCTACGATAAACCACGGGGTCCCCATCTCCGACCACGGGACCTCCAAGATGCCACGGCTGCTTGAGCACCTGAGAACCACAGCAAGTGGGAGGTGTGGGGGGTGGGCTGAGCGGGACCCAGGAGCTGAGCTCACTACCCACCGCCCCCCAGACGAGGGACCGTCTGACTACAGATCCAGGCGACCCTGTGAGCTAAACCCCTTGGCCCAGGCCTCAGGGTCCTCATGTCGAACATTCCCAGTGACTCTCGGGTCCCGCCTGCTGGCTGGGCTGGCCTCCCCCTAACCCCACCCCAGTCCTATTCCCCGGTCAGTCGGCTTTCTGGCCCCCTCCCTCTGCTGCCATCTGTTCCCCCTCTCGCTCGCCCCTCCCTGTAACCCAGTCTCCCCTTCGAGGCTGGCTCAGGTCCCGCCTTCTCTGAGGTCTCTCCCGAGCCCCAGGGGCCTCCAGGCACCGATCCTGACACCCTCGGACCAGCGGCCGCTTCCCGCCACTGAACCTCAGGTCACTGAGAGCTTTGTCTACCCATGTGGGGAACTGGGTCCTTCAGGCCAGAGACCTGGCTTCATCCCCCTTCCCCCGCCCCTCAGGCCACTGGGGACATTCTGCCCACAGAGCAGGTGTCCCGTCCACGCACGTCGATTAAGCCTGGGCACCGGGCCTCATCCACGACCCCGCACAGGACAAACTCGGGGTCTGGCTAAAAAACTATGGCTCCTTTCTGCAAACACCAGCTCTTCCCCAACGTGGCTGACAGACTGGGCCCACTGGCCGTACCCCTTGCCTGCCGTCTCCCCGCCCCGCACCTCCCACGGAGCCCGAGGCCCGGGTCCAGGCCTCCGCCCATCGCGCCTCTGCTCAGCACTCCCGCTAACGCAGCCACGTTCCTCCGTCCTGGACGTGCCCACAGCATCCCCAGCTCCCTCTCACAGCACATCCCTAGCAGGAAACGCGAGGCAGGAAGAACAGTGACACCTCAATTTAAGAAAAATCCCCTGGGGGCTTCCCTGGTGGCGCAGTGTTTGAGAGTCTGCCTGCCGATGCAGGGGACACGGGTTCGTGCCCCGGTCCGGGAAGATCCCACGTGCTGCGGAGCGGCTGGGCCTGTGAGCCATGGCCGCTGAGCCTGCGCGTCCGGAGCCTGTGTTCCGCAACGTGAGAGGCCACAACAGTGAGAGGCCTGTGTAACGCAAAAAAAAAAAAAAAAAAGAAAGAAAAATCCCCTGGGAACGAAAGTGCTTCGAGTGAGTCCAATAAAATACTAACAAGGTTATCATAAAACAAAGTTAAGACTTGCCGGTTTCTGCAGTCTTGCTAGAAACTACTACACACGCACAGGATGGGCGTCAAACCAAGGTCGCGCCTGTCCCTGTCCGCCGCGGGTCCACAGAGCTGGCCTCAGCGACGGTGCTGGGCTGCACAGTGGCCTAGTTCCGTCTCCCCGCCTCACCCTCCCTCCTGGCTTCTCTACTCGGCGGTAGGACTGGCTGCCCAGCTTGCAGGGACCAGAGCAAAATGAAAAGGTAGGGCCCCTTGTTCACAGCTTACGAAGAACTTCAAAATATCCTGTAACAGCAGAGCCCCGACCCTGGCAGGAGGCTCGTCCACTCCCCAGAAGGGGGCTCGGGTCCCGCCCCTCCTCCTCGCCACCCCCCCGGGAAGAATCCCTCTATAGTGTAGCCTCAAAACATTTACTGGCATTGAAGCCTCTTGTCTCTGAGTTCAGAATAAAAAGCATTTCTCCCTCTTTAGGAAGGTAAAGCATCAGCAAACACATGAGACCTCAGGGAGGAAGCAGACAGAGGGAACTAACACCACGCAGGCCCGGTGGGAACTGGACAGTCAACACGCACGGTCCATCCGTGCACGTGACGTGAGGGCGGGTGGGAAGGGCTGTCCTGGGTTCTACGGCCTTCGCCTCCCTGGAGATGCTGGCTGAGAGCTGGGGCCCCACTCAGGATCTGAAGCCCTACGTCCTGCCCACAGCAACCTCCCTGCACCACCTGCTCTCTTCCCTCCACACCCCGTCCACTGCGCGGAACCCTTGCTCTCCCTTATTTCTGCACCGAGATCCCCAGGCACCCCCAAATGCCCGGCAATGCACCTGAACGCCTTACCTTTCCTCCCCAAGTCACAGAGGAGCATCTCCCTGAAATGCACGCCGAGCATCACGGTCCCGAGCACCCGGGTCTCCAAGCACCTGGCCCTGGGACTGGACTCAGCTTGTCTAGAAAAGCTTAGCAACAGGGTCACAGGGCATCCTTGGAGGTTATGCAGAGGCACCAGCAATGGACATAAAAGTCTCCAGGCCTCACTCGGTGCCTCGGCTGCCCAGGAAGCACGCGGGCTTGGCTGTGGAGCACGGGAGGTGGGAGCTCACTGGGCAGGCGGTGGTCACTAAGGTTTTAGAGCTATTCCCGTATCCCTTTGTTTTAAAACGCATCTCAGGGTGCCATCAAAACCTTCAGTTTCTTGTGGCTCGTAGCTTGACTCCGTCTCACCATAAAATCAAGTCTTTTGGCATCTGAGCCACTCTTGCGACCTCTAACCCTGCGAAAGCTGGAGGAGGGGAGGTGCCCAGGCCCGTACAGAGCCTCCCCATGGAGACAGCAGACATGGCACCTCACACAGGACTCACGGTGTTGGGTGTCTGGGTTGTAAAAGGGGAATAATTCGGGAGGCTAAATTGTTTTATGGAATGATGTCGAATGTAGGCCCCGGAGCTCTATTTAAATAGGCCATCAAAGCCAAGAATTGTGCCACTCAGACTTAAACAGGAGTCTGTGTATCCCACACAGGAGTCATGAACCACAAACACAAAGAGAGGTTTTCTGTTCACTTGAGGAGATAAAACAGTTAGGCTTCCGAAAGCACAGGATCTGATCATGCTTTTCTACTTTATCTTCTTTTCCCAGACGGTTGTACAAAAAATTCATGTTATTATGTGAGAAGCCAATGCAAGAATCAGCGCCAGTGAGACATCTGGTGAAGGGAAACTGGGGCAAATGTTGTTCCCTCTACGTTTCAGAGATAGATAATAATTCAATCAACATGGATCATAAATTAGATGGTCATCAATAGGCATTCGCCCTCCGCAGGCTTCAGAGAACTGTAGGAAGTGGCCATGGTCAGAGCAGACCTTACAGATCATCTGTCTGAATCCCTCCTTCCACAGAGCAGAATCCCAAGGGGTGGGACATATCCTGTCACCCAGCAGAGCGGGGGCAGGGTACCCCTCAGGGACGGTTCCTCGGCAAAGCCAAGAAGAAGAAAGCCAAAGCGGTGCTTTGTATTTTGCAGAAGGCTGGGCCGGGTGGGCCTTGGGGGACGTGAAAGTCAACCTCTTATTGATGGATGAGGAGACGCCAGCCGCCAGGAGGTGAGGGGTCTGGGTCAGAGTCACACAGCCTCTGCTGTGTCATCACGCCTCCTGCCCCACGGTTAGCTTTAAGTCTACTCAACTGTTATCATCCAGAAGCATTCCACAGGGTTTTATTATTATTCGTTTAAACACAAAAAACCCCCATCCTTATCACACTAGTTCAGGGTTCAGTGAATCCGTGGCCCTCGTGTAGAGCTCTCTGAGGGTGTGGAACCCAGGTATGCCCATGGACTTCCACTCAACTGCCCCAACGTTTAGACTACTGACACCCAAACACAAAATAGTCTCTCCAAGGTTATGTTTAAAAACCCAAATACGTTACGTTAAAGATACACTTCATCCGTACAGGGTCCCACTGCTTGTTCTCACGCATTATAAAACACAGATTTCAAATCAGACCCTTCCCGTTCCCTTCCTTCTCCTTAACTAGGTGTAGGTCAAAGAATCGTGAGCCAGGACTCAAAGGTCTTCAAATGTAATTCAGTCCAACCACTTCTCTGATGCTAGAGTCATGAATTGTCACCTCCTGGCCATCCAGCTGAGGACAGAATCCTTGCAGTGACGGGAATCCCATTTTGTTCCGAAACATCACTGTTTGACAGTTACTCCTTTTGCTGAATTTAACTCTGCCTTCCTGCAGCTCCCTGACTAGTTAAGTCTCTCATGATGCCCCAATTCCTGGGCATATAAAAGATCCCCTCCACCATCTTTTGTGATAAGAACGAGAAAGTGAGATCAACTGTGTATGACAGTCAAATATATAGAAACATATTTAAAGTGTTGGTGTCTATTTACTCATCATATGAAAATAGCTGACAAGACTCTCTCCAAATTTGGAAGGTGTGTGTGGACTGATCTGCTTTCACACACAGGCTGTGTTAAGCCCCACGGGGCAGCATGACAAGAGGGTTTCTGACAGAAAGTCAGACGTACCACAGAGCACCTCAGCTCAGGGACAAGAGGCCCGAGTCACTGAAAACCACAGGCCTTGCACTTTAGATCCTGTACACAGAAAAGCAGATGGGGATTTCAAACATGAATGCAGATTAAAAATCACTGATTTGTAATCAAGTTCTTTTGAAAGTGCTTTGTGAGAGGGCAGCTCTGGCAACGTACTCCACAACCAGGGTTTCCTTTTTAAGGATGTTTAATGATTTTCCCTGGGGGTCAGCCAGGCAAGTAATAGTTGTGGAAATGTTTCATAAACTCTAAAGCACTATAAAATGGGACGCTGCACCCTCATGATACTTTAAACGCTTCCTGAGTGCTTACCTTGTGTTTATACTTGCTAGCTCCCCAGTGCACCAGGCACTTTTAATACCTCATATAAATGAGTAAAATCCTGACATCGGTGGATGAAAAACTGTCCCTTGCCATCCGCCTCTACAAGGATGAAGTCACTGGCCATCGCAGCCGTTGACCTTCAACTCACCCTGAAAGGAGCTCAGGGTGAAGATCAGGAACGAGGCTCCCCGTGCTCTGGGAGAAACTGGCAGAGCAGGCCTTCAGATAGAGATTTTCAGGAGGTTTTATGAGCCCAATGTCTTGCATCTCCTCATATCTAGAAAAGCACTAACATCATGAATGGTGACATCTGCTCCTCGTGACTGGCAGCCACCTTCTGCCAGAACGTGTGCTTCACTGCACGGACCCCCTTCACCAAAGTCACACATATGCTGACCTCCACCCCACCTCTTCGGATCAGTTCCTCAAAGCTGTCTGAGATGCTGTCCCGGGCTATCGTCCTCATTTTGGCCCCAAATAAAATTTAACTCACTACTCTCACATTGTGCTTTTTTTTTTTTTCAGTCGACAGACCAAAAGCTTGATCTTGCAAAAGATTTCTTTACCTAGCTCTAGGTATGTGAAAAATGATAATATACCAAAATTGCATTAATTTACAGTTCCCACGTAAAGGGGAAAAAACCATAAGACAGGAAAGCGTCCAGAGAGAACAGGCGTAAGTAGCAGAGGAAGGGTTTCTGGTACGACTAAAGAGGGTTTGTCTTGCCTACAGGTTCATGAGACGGTCGTTACAGAACCCAAGTAGGGAGCGGGGTAAGCCAGACAAGCCATGTGTCTGGGAAGTATCTCCTTTCTGGAAACAGGAGGAAGAGCTGGATGCCCTCGAAGGCAGTTCCTCTTCCAAATTATTAGTTGATTTTTGAATCAGTAACAACGGAAAAATTGGTAAGAAGAGTCTTCCAAGAAACTCCAAGACGAGGCTGCTTTCTTCTAAAATTGACACAAACACAATTACTACTAGGTTGTTCTGTGCCCATGAAGAAAGGTGAGGCATTCACCCTCCTAGTTTCCAGGTGCTCTGACCACCTCTACAATATGACCTAGTGGTTAAGGACGTGGACGCTGGAATCAGACTTCTGGGTTCAAATCCCAGCTCCGTCACTTGCTAACAGAGCCCCCTTAGGTGATTTACTTAATTAATCTGAACCTCCATTTCCTCACCCCACAAAAGGGGTCACTGCAAGCGTAAAGCTCCCAGAACAGAGCTGGACGGACCTACGAGCTACACGTAGACGTTCGCTACTACTACAGGGCCCGGTCTCTAGACGTGCCTGGGAGAAGGCATAAAACGAAAACTGCCTATCACACTCTATATGGGTTTCAATATTTCATGTTTGTATTCTGTTTTCTTTCTTTTTTATTGAGAGCAAGAAGTTCCACCTTTTTCTGCCAAGAAACAACGAACCTGTCCACTCAGTGACTGTGGCTTCCATGAGGAAGTGAGTGGAAGCAGATATTTCTGAAAAATACAAAAAGCCAAGCCTTGCCTCCAGTCGCTCATACAGAGCTGCCTACGCGCCATCCCCAAAGCCACCGCCAGCCGCTGCAGCCGGGCTCCGCCTGGGCCCAGACCCAGGTGCCCCTCCGACCACCTTCCACCCCCTTTGCAAGCGGGCCAACCTTCGATGAAGTCTGAGGCCGTGTAAGGACGCTGGTCGGGGCCGCCTTCGGCCGGGCTGTTCAGGGCCTCCACGGCCAGCTGGATGACCTCCACCAGCTCATCCCGCTTGTCCTTGCGCACGGGCTTCTCCTCGGGGTGGCGGGTCAGGCCCGTCTCCAGCTGGTACACTTTGTGCAGGGTGAAGCTGTCAAAGGGCACGGCGGCATACTCGGTGGCCTGCTTGACGCCGGTGTGCACCTCCGCCCTGTCCACCTGGGAGCGCAGGAAGGCCAGCAGGTCGGCCTGGGCCCTCCCGGAGGGGCCCGCGGGGTCCCCCGCCAGATGCTGCGCGGTCCTGAGCTGCTCGCTCCTCTCCCGCAGCTCCTCCTGGAGCTGTGCGATCTGCCTCTGGAGGCTGCTGATGTAGTCGCGGTGATGTTCTTCCCACTCCTGCATCGCCGCCTGGTACCCGTCCTTCCCCGTGGGGCCGTTGGCCCTGGGCAGCCCCAGCTGCTCGTCGTCGCCCCTGGGCGTGCAGGCCAGCATGTAGAGGACGGAGACGACACAGCAGAGGAGCACGAGCAAGACCACCACCCGGGAGACCCAGGCGAGCAGCCCCCGGCGCACCATCCTCGCTCAGGGATCAGCCACGCGTCCAGCAGCCGCGGCGTTCATCCCAGACCACCCGGCCCGCGAGGGGCGTCCCTGGACTAGACCACAGGGAGCACACGTCCGGGGGTCCCCGAGCTGCTCTCATCCATTTCGGTCTACAGCGCGTCTTGTTCCTGGGAGTCCACCACCAAGGGCAGCAGGTTCCTGACTTCTAAAGGATGCACTTCCAGGCAGAGGCAACGAGTCAGGGGAACCGTCCAAGTTGTCACGCTCATTCCCATCATAGCCTTCCAGAGGGAACCTGGGGAGACCAATGACAATAACACTTACTCAGGACAATAACCCCCTTGTGTTCACCATGGCGATCAATAATCAATATTCGATGGAGTTTATGGAAAATGCTTACAACAGGTGATTAAATATTGTTCAGTGTTTCTAAATCAGAATGCGAATATGCATCTGCAAAGTAGCGTACACAAGAACAAAGGATGCAGAGAAAAGATGGGAAGAAAACACGGCAAAATGCGAATTCTCTCTGGGTGGAAGAATTAATGGTGATTTTTCTGCTTCTCTGTAATTTTCTCTATCTTGCAAATTGTCCACAATGGCACATATTATTTTCATGGTTAAAAGGAAAAAGCAAAACTTGAGTGACAATGAAATTGCAGAACAGGGCCTTCCCAGCACCGGTGGATGCAAACAGTGAGCATCCCGGGCTCCTGAGGGCACCCAACCAGGGTAGTAGGCCTGCAAGCTGGCGCAGGGTGGTCCTCGTACTTTCTGATGAGGAGGTGAGGAAGCACCTGGAGGCCCAAATATGCAAATGCTAAGTGCGGATGATAACATTCAGAATGCATCGGGACAGTTCTTCCAGGACAGGGGGGATGGAGCTGGGAGAAGTAGACCAGAAATACTGCTTTGTCAGGACTCAAACCCAGGATGCCTCTGCTCAACCTCTGGGAGCAATTCCGTGTCCTGGCGGCTCATCAGGAACACCCAGCCAGACCACAGGGCCTTTCAGCCAACTCCACCCACCCCCGCCCCAAACAAATGAGGAGCCACCTGGCTCTCACCCGCTGCCCCCTTCCCCCGGGAAGCCCCTCCCTCCTCCACCCGGCACTCCTTCCTCAGTGCCCTCCCTTCCTTAATCCCCTGTCCTCAGCTCCCCTGCCCATCTGAGCCGAAAAAAGGAATGATAAATGGATCAAATAAGATTTCTTGTTGTAGGGAGATTTTAATAAAATTTTCCTAGATGCATCTTTTTATGTCACTTCTCTGAAACAACCTCCCTGAGGGTACTGTGTCCTGGCCATTTTATAAAAATTCAACATTTAAAAAATCCCCCCCCAAAAAAATCCCCATGAAAACTAAATTACCTTTTTTTTTTTAGGGTTTTTTGTTTGTTTGGGGGGTTTTTTTGGCTGCACCTTGCAGCTTGTGGGATCTTAGTTCCCCGACCAGGGATTGAACCCAGGCCTCGGAAGTGAGATCACAGAGTCCTAACCGCTGGACCACCAGGGAATTCCCTAAATTACCTTTTACAGTCTTCACCCGACCTAGAAATCCAGATTCTCACCTCATGTACTGGTGGGCTGTTCCCTTTACTGACTGGAAGGACTCCAGTCAATGAGCAACTTCAGGACCCCTGGGAGTAGGGAGAGATGATACTTCTGGCATCCTCCCTACGCTGAAAATACCGTAAACAGTAAGGCTCACTGACGGCCTGAGTAGTCACCTGCCATGTCCTGTGGCCACACTCTCGAGTTCCTCTCTTATTTCCCTGGTGATGTGCCTCTTACATATATCACTATGCTATCAAAATAGTTTATTTCCCAATTTTCCTTTAAAATTCAACACATAACATTCTCTCCAATATTTCCCTTGGCCTGAGGATTTTCTCTCTCCTATAATTTAGCACAATACACGGTTATCAGTGCTGAGTTTAAAGTGTACGTTTAGCCATGGAAGCCTTTTCTGTCTGATGAAAATCTCAGGCTTTGTATAATTACTATAATTCTGTGATTTAAAACATCTCAGCTTTGGTATTCAGGCACCTTGCTGTTTTTAAGGAAATCTCTCCGATGAACTCATTATATCCAAGTATTAAATTACCAGTGAAGACATGTTATCACGTTATGCGGCTACTTTAAAGACTTTTACTTTAAATGGACTGTCATTAAAGACAAAATAAGCAAATCAAATAACAAAAATGGAAGGTTCAACACTATTTGTTGTACTGTGGAAACAAAGTATGCAATCTTTCTAACATATTTTTAACGGAATAATGGTTATGTTTGCATAATAAATTGAAATCACATTGGTTAACCAAAGCAATGTATTAAAGCAATGGCCAAAGAAATTTAAAACTGTACAACAATTATTAGTTCTGTTCCATAAGTCTCTTGAAAGTCTAGTCTTGTTTTTGAAATTCACGAGTATAAATTTCAAAGTTATTTGGTATTCCACTCTTCTGGATGTAAAAGGAGAAAAAAAAAAAAACAGACCTAGGAAGAAATGACTTTTTAAAAGCAATAAAAGCCGTAAAAGTTACTGCCAAAGGAGCAGTGATGGATTTCTCCTTTTAAATGTCAAGAGCAGATAATGTATGTCAGAAACAAAATTCTGCATCTTTTAACACACAGTGTTTTTTGGATGTTTCTAGCAATCTAACCTGTAATCATAATAGTAACACCTGGCCACACATTTGTCTGGTAGAGTCAGGAGGCTCATCCTTCGCTCGCTTGCTTCTGTGGAGACATCGGGTTTTTCATCTGCAGCAAAGATCTGACCTTCCCAGCTCTACCACATACAGGAAAGAACAGCCTCAATGAGATGTAACCCTGACCAAACGTACAGCCAAACCGCAAGGTACAACCTCTCCCGCTCTCTGCAGAGATGCTGGGAGAATTAAAGAGTTAACTTTTATAATGTGTTTACAGCTGCAGATGGAGAACACCATGTAATTACCAAGCACTATTACAAGTTAGAGACGACAGTGAAAATACAGCTGTACCATCCCAGCAGCATTGTGCTCCTATTTTAAAAACTTAGAAAAGGAACCCAGATTTCAGAGGAGCTCCATCTTTGGGGTGGCTGGAGCGCGAGATAAAGCCCTGTCAGTGACCAACGTTAGGAAGTGTGGGTGAAGGGAGGTGTGTGCTCCTTTTTTTTTTTTTTTTTTTTTTTGTGGTACGCGGGTCTCTCACTGCCGTGGCCTCTCCCGTTGTGGAGCACAGGCTCCAGACACGCAGGCTCAGCGGCCATGGCTCACGGACCCAGCCGCTCCGCAGCATGTGGGATCCTCCCTGACCGGGGCACGAACCCGTGTCCCCTGCATCGGCAGGCAGACTCTCAACCACTGCGCCACCAGGGAAGCCCCTGTGCTCCTACTTTTTAACCACAGAAAATCCCTCGTGCTCGTCAGGTGTCTTGCCACCTACACTTTAAACGTCCATCCTTCTCAAGCGCTTCCCCCAGTGCTTTCCTGCCTCTTGCTAAATCCTCGAGGATGTTCTGTGATGCACCTTGTCCAAAACACTGAACTTATTGATTAGACTGAAAAGACATCCAAGCCCAGCGGTTTTGCTGCTATTCTTACAACCTCTCTGGGCAACAAAACGGCGGGCGGAGGCTCCTCCATGGTCCTCTGTGAAGGGAGAATACGCTGCAGAGCAATGCTCTCCAGATGCCCCGGGGTGAGCCAACCTAACGCAGCGCTACTCTCCAAACTCTCAGGCTGGACAAGGGATCTAAGGGCAGACTGAATAACCCTAAGAGCTCTGCCCTGGGGTATACAGGTAGGGGGCTGCGTAAGGAATTTCTTTCTGAACATTTAAGGCAGAGAGTCTGAAAGAAGCAGGGGGCCCTAGGCCAAGGGGTCCAGCAATGGGTGGGTTTCTCAGACTCCAAGTGCAAAAGCTGTCCGGCAGCCCTGACATCCTGGCCAGACCAGCAAGCATCCTGGGCAGCCCCACATCTCCAAATAACACAGCGATGGCCCAACCATAGGACAGAGTCACAGTCCATGCCACCCAGGATACTGTCATTATTCATCCTTGCTGTTACTGAGCATCTATTGTTATTATACACTGATAAGTTGTTACAGGAGATGAAAAGTGAACCGAGCACAAATTCCATCAGCAAGTTCATGAGATTGTAGAGGCATTAAGCCCTTTGCAAATAACTATAACATGAGCCCCCAGCAAAGCGTTAATGCCATGCTCCCACCTACCAAACGTATGGGTGTGTGTGTGTGTGTGTGTGTGTGTATGCGGGGATTGAGAAGAAAAGTATAAATAAATAAATTTCCAAATGAGAAAAGCTTAAAATAAATGTTAGGAATCAACAACGTTCGTTAAAATAAGATAGGCAAGTGGTCAAAGGTACTGTTTATCTTTTCATCTTAAGAGTGGAAACTCTTCGAGAATGAGACTAAGACAGGTCTAAGTTTGGTCCAGAGTCTGACACTCAACCAAAATGGGGACAGTGGAAATTAGAACTTCCACAGCTAGGACAGAGGCACCATTAGGACGGGTGTACTCATTTTACTCTGTAGACCCCAGGGGACGTTTTGGTCACGAGGGCTGTGTACTGTGACAGAACGTCCACGAGAGGCTCATAAATCACGAGGCCCGCAGGACATGCCCGGCTGTGAGATGCTGTCGGAGCAGCAGCAGGCGGAAAGGACTGTGGCTTTGTGGCGAGACCAGGTCGGGCGACACTACACACCACAATGACAGGCCTTGTGAGCGATAAAGGAGGCCATTCAGGGAGTGGCAATAAATTCCACGGGCCAGCTCCACCCTGTGCGCACACACAGCCAAAAGGGATGGCGGGGAAGAAACCCAGCAGTGTGTCCTGAGCCAGGAAGTGGCGGGCCAGGGCCCCAAGGCCGCTGTGTGCATCGGCTCCTCCTGGGCACAGACAATCGGCTCTTTGACGGCAGGGGCACAGCTAACCTTCAGCGCCAGGATTAGCTGTACTAACAGAACATAAATCGAGGACCTATCTCCCGGGTAAACACACCATCCTGAATGTGTGTGGAGAAGGCAACCTGCAAAGATTCTTATTCAGAGATGTTCTCGGAAACATATATAAAGTAACTCTGTACACTTCACCCGGCCTCAGCGCTGCATTTAGAATCCCCTCCGCCTCCGTTTGGCCCCCAGGACTCCCTCCGCGTCCCTGCCTTCCCACCATGGTGTCTACCTCCCCCCATCAGCCTGGGGCCACACGGCCGGAGTGGGGGGATTCTGCAGAATCCAGCAGAACACGGACCAAAGCCACTGCAGGAGCCGAAGACCCCCCCAGCCCCAAGCCCCTGCTCGCCGCCTCCTGTTCAGATTCCTCCTAACTGTTCTCCATCTGGTCTCTTAAGAGAGACGAGCGTCTACACACCACTCCTGCAGCGGCGTTGCAGGGTCCACAGCAACCTGGCTCTTGTGCGTACCTCTACTTCAGGGCGAGACGCTGCAGAGAAGTTAAAGCAGCCTGAGATGAGCATAATCTCCCCAAACCACACCCCCGGGGGCTTCGGAGCAGGGCTCCTCAGGCGTGGCAGACCTTTCCGGAACGCAGGTGTCTCTGCTACACTGGGGCTTCAGTCAGCATCCATCACGGGCCACGTGCTTTATCCTCGGGGGGCTTCTGACGGCAGCTGGGGAGCGGAGGGAAGCCCTGTGTCACTGTCCACACAGGACCAGGTATGGGCCAGCGGGGGGGCTGCACAGGCCTCCACACGCCATCACAGCATCAACGTGGCCGAGAAGCGTCCTCGCGGACCGCATCCACCCTGACACCAGGCTGCCCGGCCCGAGGCTCTGCCCGGACACAGAACCGGGCTCTGAGGGTTGCGCTCCGCCTTCGCCCTTGGCCCTCGGATCAGGGGTCTCCAAACTGACCAACATAAATAGCATGTTCCAGGCAGGAAATAACTAGTGGACGAGTACCACATGTTAACGTGCTTACTGATAAGTCAGAGCACTATTGTAGTATGTATTCGCAAAACAATACCCCTAAAATAACGAAAAGACTGTTTTTAATGTCTTCTCACCCTGAGGAACCGTCCCAGGCTCCCCAGGAACCCGCTTCCAGCTCCCAAGTAACTGCCCTCGGCCCCGAGTTTCATCCCAGTGTCCCCGGGACGGAGCTGCAGCCCCGCCCACCCCAGGGCCCCATCGCAGGTTCCCACTCCTCAGGGTGACCGTCCTGCCTCTGGACCTCCAGCTCCATCCCAGGGTCCCCAACACCTGCTGCCCAGACACTGCCTGGGCCCTGCCAGGTACATGCTTCCCTCCCTTACAACCCGAGGACCTGGACGTGGCCTTCAAGACACCCTAGAGGGTCCATTCTCAGGTCCTCCCTGGAACCAGATCTGGGAGCTGGTTCCCCATGGCCCAGAGGGACTGAAATCCCCTCGTTGGGAGGTGTCCCTCCATCCCCCCATCTCTACACTGCTCTGCAAGAATCATTGATTCCTTTTTCCCTACTTGGAAGCAGAAAAAGGGAAATGTGGAAAAAGAAACTGGGGTCTGCTAATCAGAAAATGAACACACGGAGATTAATCACAGCTCTGAAAGCCAAAAAGCCAGGAAACAAGCCCAAGCCCTTTCGGCTAGTCTCTTTTGATTTGGGTTTCTAATTCACTGGTGAACCTCTGTAGAGAAGAATTGAAAGAGAGGGTCTTCCTGAATACACGTAGATTTTTCTATTCCCCGCCCCTTGCCACCTCCAACCTTGTTTCAGGAAGCTTCTAAGGAGGTCAACCGGCACAGGTGGTGGACATGGGGCCTGGGGAGTGACGAGAGAGAAGGGCACCGGTGCGAGAGGGCAGGACTCGTGCTACTTAGGATAAGCTGAATCAAGAACCTTTTCCCGGCAGGAAGATGCCCCAAGCAGACATGCAGGCCTGAGTCAGCTGCCAAAACCCCGCTGAGAGATCTGCCCGGTCTCGGTCTCCCTCGTCCTGCGGGCTCTCTGAGGCTGGTGGGGTCACCCTGCCCGCAAAGCGAGAGCCCCGGAAACCAGGCTCCCAGCACCTCCCGATGCTCACGATTACATCGCTTAGAGAGTGCCTGCTCTGGGCCAGACACCAGACTAAGCACTTTATAAACATCATCTCATTTAATCCTCCAAACAATCCTATGAGCTATGTTTTATTATCCCATTAAAGATAAGGAAACTGAGGCTTAGAGGCTTAGAGCAGTAACTAGCCCAATGTGCACAGCTGGCAAGCGGCCAAGCCTGGTTTCAAATCCAGCTCAATCTGATGCTAAACCTTGCTCTCACCCACTAGGCTGTACCGTTCACCACCCTCACTGATCCCGAACTGCTTGCTGAGACCCGTTCCTCATCTTGCACCCAACCTGTCCAAGTTTTCTTGCTTCTGAATGCCTAGTGGATCTTGCCTGGCCCCTCAGATGTAGCATAAAGCAATCTTTTCTTCTCTATATAATGTTTTGCCTCCCCACTTAGCTGTGGTTTGCATGTCCACATCCCTAACCAGCTCTGCAAACTCACACCACCCCTGGAAACAATGCCGATCCCGGCTGTGCCTGGTGTGAGCCTTGCTCTGGCCCCTCGGTGGGCTCGGGACAGAATGCCCCCTGCGACATCCAAGGGCTTCTGAGCAGATGCCAGAAGCTGACACCCACGTATCGCCCACTAAAAAGCCTCCTGGCAAGTGGAATTTCTTCTTTGAAAGGAGAGAGACAGGACATCTCTCAGTCGGCTAACCAAGCTGCTGGCTGGCCTCACCATGAGTTCTCTCCTGCCCGACACCGGCTTCTCCCTTCCGTCCTCCAGAGCCTGGCAAAAGGAGCTGCCCGTGCAGTGCCACGCACCGCGAGTCCCCTACCGTGCTCCCATGCAGGCAGAAGTCACCCCGACCGCTGACACCGCTGGAGACTCAGGGAAGTGTGCCGCTGGGGAGACCAGGCCCCAGCTTCCAGGGAAAGGCGTGCCACTGATTCACAGGAGAGGGTAATTAAAAGTGAGTGGTGCTCCTACGCCCCTCCAGCTGAGCAGCAAGCACAGGGCCCCAAGCAGATGCTGGGTGGAGCTGCTGGGCAGCAAAGGCCGGCTCCGAGGGTGGGTCGGAGCTGTGAATCACCCTCCCTGTGCCGTGAAGGCTGAGGTGGCCTCAACTTCAGTTACAGCGAGGGCAGCAGAGAGGGAAAGCGGGGCTCTCTGCTTCCTGGTAAGATGATCCATGTGCCTTGCTAGCAGATCAGAGAAGGAAGGAGGAAGATGAGAAATAAGGTTCACCAAATGCCCCCACCATGTCTCAGCCAATGCCTTCTAGAAACTTCTAGACACAGAGCTCCCAGAGCAGGTGAAAGTCCAAGGCAGGGACCTGGCGGCTCTTCAGGCAACCCCAGCGGCTCCACTGAGGACCTTCCGAGAATCACTGGACCTCGAGCATCACTTGCTGTCTCACCTGAACCTCATGTGAGCGGCTGATCCCAGTCCTGAGACTAGGATCTGGGACGCGGGGAGGTCCGAGACTTACCCACACAGCCAGCGGCTTCCATATCCCCAAACACCCCCAAAGTCATCGACACCCATCAGCCTGATGCTCCAGAGTGCAGACAGAGCTGCCACACGCACAGAACTAAACCTCACCAGCAAAGGGGAGGCAACGCCCACAAGCAGGGCCACAGGGAGCAACGCAGCAGGGAAAGCCCCACAAAGAGGATAAAACACGGGCCCTAAAGAGAAGCGGAACCAGACACCAGCCTCTGAAAGTGCAAGATGGCGGCCCCTGGACCTGGAGGTGAGAGCTGGGGAGATGCATGAAGCTCTCCCCACTCCCCATCCTGGGCTCCCTGGGTGAGACTCGGCTTCACTGCAAACAGTGACGACCCACGGCT
The DNA here is from genome assembly GCF_964341445.2 of Mesoplodon mirus. NCBI lineage: Eukaryota > Metazoa > Chordata > Mammalia > Artiodactyla > Ziphiidae > Mesoplodon > Mesoplodon mirus. The sequence goes on from NC_138996.1 coordinate 7,584,438, forward strand.
TTCCTCTGGCCCTTGTGGTCACCCTGTGGCTGGTGTGTGCTGTCCCTCCCAGGGGTGTCACTCCAACCCCGGGCATCAGCCAACTTGATGTATGAGTGTGGTCACCCCAGGTCTCGTGAAAGAAGCGGGTGAGCACAGCATCTCCTCACCCTGCAGCACGGCCAGGAAAGGACAGCCCCTGGACACATCCTAAATCGAACGTGCTGGGACCAACGCTCTCGAGCCCATTGACGTGTTTTGCTGGCATGTTTTTTTTTTTTTTGCGGTACGCGGGCCTCTCACTGCGGTGGCCTCTCCCGTTGCGGAGCACAGGCTCCAGACGCGCAGGCTCAGCGGCCATGGCTCATGGGCCCAGCCGCTCCGTGGCATGCGGGATCCTCCCGGACCGGGGCACGAACCCATGTCCCCTGCATTGGCAGACAGACTCTCAACCACTGCGCCACCAGGGAAGCCCTTGCTGGCATGTTTGAAGCGAGAGGGTTAAGGAGGAAACCGCCACTTTGAGTCAAGACAAAATAACCAGACTGATTCTGCCTGGTTCTCCTCTTTCTTCCCCACCGACGAGGCGGCATCAGCACACAAAACAAGGGTCTGGCTTCTAGAAAGTGGCTATTACAGAACAGGACTGGAGAAAGTGCGGATGGTACAGAATTACTGTAGAAACCCCATGGGGCTAGATCAGCAGAGCCGTATATCTGAGCAGAGAAGTAGAACCAATAATGCAGAAAAATATCAGTCCAATATTATATAAATGCAAGATGTCGTATTATTTTCGCAAAAATAAAACCTAGAGCTGATCGCAGACCGTATTTTGTGGTCCAGCTGCGGCCCGCCACGCCACGGGCCCCTCCTCTGGCGGCCCAGCCTTTCCTCGGCTTGTACCCCATACCAGTGCCAAGACTCTCCTACTGCCCACTTTACTCACTGATCACTAAGGGATTAGCTAAAGCATTTCAAGATGTTATTTCCAGGGACTTCCCTGGTGGCACAGTGGTTAGGAAGCTGCCTGCCAATAAAAGGGACACGGGTTTCAGCCCTGGTCCAGGAAGATCCCACATGCCGCGGTGCAACTGGGCCCGTGCGCCTCAACTACTGAGCCCGTGCGCCTAGAGCCCATGCGCCACAACAAAAGAAGCCAGTGTGATGAGAAGCCAGCCAACCGCAGCAAAGAGTAGCCCCCACTCGCCGCAACTAGAGAAAAGCCCACGCGCAGCAAGGAAGACCCAACGCAGCCAAACATAAAATAAATAAATAAATTTATTTAAAAAAAAAGAAAAAGATATTACTCCCAGAAAGAAATTTACCTGCAATAAAAATTGTCCTATTTCTACACAAGGTAGACAGCACAGAGTGCTTACTTCATCCGTTTGTTTTTCAGTTTAATACTACTTAATATTATGCTAATATTCCTCTGCATCACTCTTAAAATATTCCCTGCCCTTTCTGGAAATATTCACCTTCCTCTCTAGGACCCCACCCTCTCTGCATCTTCTTCCTGCTTTTCTGAGGCCTCTGATGGGGCAGGTTCTATTAACATCATACCCATTTCGTAGGAAAGGTCATGGAGGCAGAGGTTAGGCACTGGCTCAAGTCACCCAGCAACAAAACAGCAGAACTGGGTGTCCAGCTCAGGCAGCGTGGCTCTGCTGTCCGTCTCTCCATCACTGGGCCCTACGCTTCTCTACAATTTTCTACGTGCTTTAACAGAGGCATGGGCATCGTAGAGAGGTGCACAAAGCCTGGCCAGGGAGCAGTGCTGGAGCATGAAGGGCCTGAAAAGAAGGAACCAACCAGCCAGGCTGGTTGACCTCAGACCTCCAGCTTCCAGAACTGTGAGAAATAAACGTGTGCTGTTTAAGCCACCTGGTCTGTGGTGTCAGAACAGTGGTCTGGCCTAAGACAGGCCTCCTGTCACGACGGAGACTTTGTACGGTAGCCTATAGGCATGCGTTAGCCAGCCGGCTACCTTTTTAAATAGGAGAACCACATGATGTGAACTGAATTTCAGCAAACGGGCGGTGCTGAGAGGGACTGGAGAGGGGAGACCGGCCTCAGGGAGATGGGCACGTGCCACGCACCTCTGCGGTGTCCGAATAAGGGATGTGGGGATAGCAGCCGTAAACGTGGACTGTGGCTCTAGAGAGCCGTGTCGGGTACATCTGCAGGGCCTGCAGACCGGCCTGACACGGGATAGAGAGTGTCCAGGGAGCACGAGGGTGGAGGACGGAGCCACTGCAGGGAGAGAACAGGCACAGGGGAAGATCCGGGGCAAAGACGGGCTGGTGCTGCACACGCCCCGCGGGTGCTGCTGCTGAAATGACGGGGGCGGGGGGGTCGCCCCGTTGACCCCCGAGCATCACACCTGCAGAGCCAGCAGTCAACCGAACGCGGGCGGAAACTGATCACAGAGCCGAGCCGGCACTGGCATTGTTTCACTCACCAGGAAGCTTAGCCTCGGAGAAACAGCTGGTGTTTAGACAGTGAGAAGGCTCGGGTGAAGCACCGTCAGAACCAGAGCCCACGGCTCTGGACGCCGGTCCCTGCCTCTGCCCCGCACTCCAGAAATGTTACATCAAAGGAGCTTTCTCACATCCTTCCCATCCCCCAAAGCCCAGTTTATTTTTAAAAAGAAAAAAGATGAAAACCGTAGTGTATCTTAAAAGCTCTCCCCACACTGCATTTAAACAGAGAGGCGGGGACCCCAGGCAGGCTGCTGGGGTTTTTTTAAAGGCCACTGCATGTGAACGCTCAGCTCGGTGCCCAGGCATGGGGACGGGCACGGGGCGGGGAGGGGGGTCATCACGTTTCCTAGACATCACGCAGGTCTCGGGACAAAACACCTCCCGGCTGTAAGCAGCAAGCAGACTGTCCGACCAGCGGACTGCCCACTTGGACCATGGGCACAACTCAGCCAAGGTCGGACCCACCAGGTCCTTGGTGAAAGGTCAGCAGGTACCATTTGGGAGAAATCTCAGATCCTCCTAAGATATTTCTGAAATGCAATTTTCCAGTAGCTCAAAATGACATGACTCGATACGGCAGTGTTCTAATTTTAGTTGCCAGTGCTAGAGATATTCCTGGGGTTCAAAAAACATTTTTTTTTTTTTTTTTGCGGTACACGGGCCTCTCACTGTTGCGGCCTCTCCCGTTGCGGAGCACAGGCTCCGGACGCGCAGGCTCAGCGGCCACGGCTCACGGGCCCAGCCGCTCCACGGCACGTGGGATCTTCCCGGACCGGGGCACGAACCTGCATCCCCGGCATCGGCAGGCGGACTCTCAACCACTGTGCCACCAGGGAAGCCCCCCCAAATTTTTTTAAACAACAATAAAACCTGCTTCTCTAAATGAGGCTTCAAGATGCCCTCTTCTGACTGCACATCAGCATCCTGATACAGAACAGTTGTCAGTTCCAAGCTGCTCAGGGTGGGCATAAAATGCCTCTTCCTGAAAGATAAACTGGAATACTATCCTGTTGGTTACCCACTGAGTCTGCAGCACTTGCTAAAATGACCACAACCGCACGACCCCATCTCAGAGGAGCCAAACACACACAGAGTCTCACCCCAGCTGCAGCGACCTGCGGGCAGCAGGGACAGGTGGAAGATGAGCGGGGGCTTTGAGACCACCCCACTCTCCGCATGCCCACCAGTTCCCACCGGAGGGTGGCACGTGGAACCCTCGTGACAAGCATTTTCTCCATAGTAACAGGAGCATAGAAAATAACTCCTGAAATTCAGCAACGATGTTATAATTAACATGAGTTTTATCCACCCAGTCACTGAATACGTATTGAAGGAGACCGTTTGGACTATGACAGTGACAGAGGAGGGGTTGGTCAAGGCCTCCGTCCTCACAAGGTGCCGGGAAGGCGGAGAGAGGGACAGGTGAAAAGTACCTGGCTGCCAGGGGGATGTGATCAATCATCATTAATACAAACAAGATGTCGCTGTGGCTCAGAGGAGAGACTGTTCTGGCTGGATCAGAGGAACCTTCCAGGCGGCAGAGCTGCGGACCCTCCGAGAATCCCTCCATGACCCCGGTTATAAAACATGCAGACCTAGTTACGGTTTTCTACTCCTGCTCCAATTCCACTACTTAGGATGCCTACCGTCTTAATTTTTAAAAGGGGGGAAAAAAACCTATAAAAATTCAGCATTTTATTCACAGACTCTAGTTTTTCCTAGATTTTTTTCAGATTCTTTTCCATTATAGGTTTTTACAGAATACTGAGTAGAGCTTCCTGTGCTATACAGTAGGTCCTTGTTGTTTATCCATTTTATATACAGCAGTGTGTATATGTTCACGCCAAACTCCTAATTTATCCCTCCCCCATCCCAGACTGTGTCTCTCTGAGTGTGTCTCTCTGTGTTCAAATCTCTTTCATGTGTCCCAAGCCAGGTGAAAACTCCATGGCCTTGTCACAGCCCTTATTTATTTATTTTTTTAACACCAGCTCCTTCTACATAGAAAGAAGACTTGAAATTTTTTTCTTGAAACCAAGCTAATGGGTCTCAAGATTGACACAAAGGCCATTATCCGGTGGAGAAGTGGGTCTGAGGAGGGCTCCACTTTAAATGAACGTTGCTTTATCTCTATTAAAAGCCTCTACTGAGATGAGATTTTTAAGGAGCTTCCTTAGCTACAGAGGCTGACCCTGTCGCTTGCCTACGTTTGGCAGATGTTTATTTCCAAGTTTCTGGCTCCCGGACAGGGCTGACATAAGCAAAAACATAACGAAATGAAGGTACTACCTCTGTCAAACATGGCACAACCTCAGCCTCAGAGTCAGACGAAAGATGCTGAAAAGAACAAAAGGAGGCCATCCCATCCCCACCGCGGGTCTGCTCACCAGCACGCTGGCTCTGAGAAGCCTCCAGGGAATCTACAAACAGGGCAAAGCACACACTGACCACACCTTCAGGCCTCAGCACTGCATATAATTCACCGTTTCATTAAGTCTTTATCTGTAGCAATTCAGAAAAGCAAGCAAGCCCCCTCAGCAAGTTCATGTTCTTTATCCCATTTATTTGCCAGGTCAAGGTCTCCCTCCAGGGCACACAATCCCAGCTGCAAAGCTGATGAAAAAGTAATGTCAATTTTCTTTAAACAAATGTGAAAATGCAGAGTACAAACTAAAACCCTCATGACAGGTGGGATCATTACTGCTTTCATCTTCACTATGACCGGCACTAAGAACTTGCAGAAATTTCAAAGGAACAGCGCTGGAGAAAACCAGATTAGGAGGTGATCATCAGGAAAACAAAAATTCTTGTTTACACAGGAAGTTCAAGGCCAAGTCTGTTCTCAGATCACTGGCCTCCACCTCTCCCTCCCAGCTCCTCTCTCCTCCTGTCGCCACCCCCTCTCAGACCTACACTCACCTGGCCCATCCTTCACCTGGCACCAGGTGTGTTCTGAGAGGCCTCCCCTCCCCCAGAGACCGGCAGCCGGAGAGACTGCTTGGTATGTGGTCTGGCTCAAAAGGATGAGGTGACTGCGTGGAGGGGTGGGATAGGGAAGGTGGGAGGGAGGGAGACGCAAGAGGGAAGGGATATGGGAACAGATGTATATGTATAACTGATTCACTTTGTTATAAAGCAGAAACTAACACACCATTGTGAAGCAATTATACTCCAATAAAGTTGTAAAAAAAAAAAGATAAGTTATATATCTACATCTGTTATTGTCTAAAAGGGAGCAGCGGGGGACGCCTGGGGTACAAGTGCTATGGTAATATTCTGTTTCATGATCTGGGTGCAAGTTATGTATTTTTAGTTTGTGAAAATTAATGAGCTATACCCTTACATATATAACTTCAATAAAGAGTTTGAAAATTTAAATGCCAAAAAAAAAAAAAAAAAAAAAAAAGGATGAGCCGAGACTACCAGAGGTCGCGCTCAGAAAGTTGGAGTCAATGACCCAGGGGGAAGCTGCCCACTGGGAGTGGCAGCTGGGGCACGTGGCTGAGTCACAGGATGTCCAGAGCTGCAGGCCCACAACCTGAGCGCCTTGTCAGACCCAGGTGAGGCCAGAGGCAGTTCCTCCCTGTGCCTGCGGAGGGACTGCCGTCAGGTCCTGTAAAGCTGCTGCCTGTCCAATCCCACACCCTGCCCCCGCCCCTGAAATCCAATGGGGTCTAAGGAACACAGGATAAGGAGGCTGGAGCCCCGGTTCCACCCAGAGGCTTGCACTCCCTCAACTAGGAGGGGACGATAGCCATTATTTAAGGACCCTTAACTTTGAGCTTATAGATATATTTAAGATTTATAGATAAAAATTATAGATAAAATGAAAAATGCTTATTTAACTGATAAAGATATTACCTAAACTCTCAGGAGTCATAACCCAATGGCAGTCCATCAGAAACGGAAATAAAGCAGTCCTGAAAATATCCTGTAATTTAATGAGGGAAAACTGTGTACTTTACAAACTTCAATCCAGATACTACTTTTCTGAATTATATCCTGAGTAAAGTAAAAGACACCCAGATAAAAAATATTTGGCTTACTCTTTTCAATACTAAAGTCAACAAAGCTCTGGTCATTCCAGGACTGGACAAAATGCTAACAGAGTCTTTGGACAACAAGCCGTTTAACAAGCATGCACTGAATATACTGAATTAAGTGACAAGTCTAGTTCACGGTATCAGCTGCCTATATCATACAGACCCGTAGCTACATGTCTGCATTTAGATACAAGTGTAAGTGCAGATATCTAAGTACAGACAAAGTATAGATGTACAGATACATCTCAAGACATAAAGATGCACAAGCTAGAGGCCCTGCAGGAGGCAAGCAAATGAACTCCAGCTCACTGCTGGAGAAGCAAAAGTAAGAAAGGATTGACACAGACAGGGGCATCCAAGCCAGCACTGAGGGTAGAGAAAAGGCTTTCTGCAGGTGGTGACACCTGAGCTAGGTCTTGAAGGAGGGACTTAGCAGGGTGAGAAAGGATGAAAGAGCATTCCTGGCAGAAATAACCCCGTGGCAGGGCTTGGGGGCAGGAAGCAACATGGCGCACATGGGCCGTGCAGGCCCATTGGGGTGGCTGGAACGGGGGCTGGAGCTATGGGATCAGGTTGTACAGAAAATCGAGTTTAGGGTGGAGACTATAAATTTGGCTTTGGCCTTGGGCATGATAAATGCCTCGGAAACGTCCAGGTGGAGATGGGGCATAAGAGGAAGTCTAGCATACAGACGGTACAGCATCTAGGCCATCGCTGTGGAGACGGTACTGAAACCCTGAGGCCAAAGGGGATAACGTGGGGAGAGCACAGAGCAGCAAGCAAAGCTGGTACCCACACCAGTGTAGGAACTCCAGCACCAGATGGCCAGGAAAAGGAGAGCGGCTGCAAAGGAGCCGAGAAGGGACTTCCCAGGAGCTCCGAGTTCATGGCACTGTTTCGATCTAGAGACAAAGACCCTGGGCCGCTGGGCCTACGCATCTCCCGCGCCATCCACGAATGGGTGGGAGTCTGCCTGTTCTAGGTTCAATATCAGGTAGCCCACTTTTGCCACATACTCAAACCATGTCCTGCAAGCTAACCTTCTAACAAAGCTGATCTCGTGGTCTCCGTCTACCTGAATAGAGTTTCTCCACTTGTTCAGAACTGAGAACAAAGAAAAAAGAAAGCAACTCCGGACATTCAGAAGCTGCCCTGACCCTCCCAGCAAGGCCATGTACCCTCGTACTAGACATAAACCATCTGAAGAACACCAGCCTCCCACAAGGGCACTCTGAGACCAGGATAAGAACCAACCAACCCAAACAAAACAAGCCCGCTTCATAATTCTGTCTAATCACAGACAAAAACAAAGAAAGTGTCACCCACAAAACACCAAACAGCCCCTTTCTTGGCCAAAGTGACTAAGCGCTCCTTCTTTCCTAGCTCCCCATTTGAGCCACTGCCGCAATGGATGAGATCTATTGAGATGCCAAATCAGAGAATTAACCCCGCTTTCTGACAGCATCCAATCTGGAGCAAATCTCCCCTTCCTCAGACCCACCTGCAGGTCCTCCAACTGAAACCCCAATCCATATACTAGGTTCTAACGGCCTCCTCCTGACACCCCCTGCATTCTCCACACTGTGTCTTTATTGTAATGAGCAACAGACCCAGAAAGACCAAGTACCGCCTTCCTGTCTGTGGCTGGAGACAACTGACGGAACTCAGGTGAGGAAGACGGATACACTGAGCCCTCGGGCCCCAGGACAGGACACTCAGGACAGCAGCTGCCTCTCAGGAGGGCGCAGGTGCATGTAAGCAGGGAGGACGGAGATCCTGGGAAGCCCTAGAAGGAAACAGGTGTTGATATTGTTAAGATTCTTTTTCTTACAGTGGGTGGTATGTGGAGCTGTCATATGCTTAATAACATGTTTGTAAGTCTGAAATCGTTAACACTATACTTTTAAGAAGGAGGATGCAAAATAACAATGTCAGGTGCTGCTGAGCTGTCAAGCTAAGAGCTGAGAAAAGGAGGTCACGGGAACTCAGCGAAAGCTCTCTTGCTGGCTTGATGGGTGTGAACGGCAGGTTAGGGTGGATTACAGACAGAGGGGGAAGGAGATGGAGACAATGAATACGGAAAACATTTTCTAGTTTAGCTGCAAGGGCGAAGGCAGAGAGAGCCGGAAAGGTGCGTGATGTCACGTGACAGGTGAGACCTGTGGATCCCCACTCAGGACACGCAGCAAGGAAGGGGTGCCACACGGAGGAGAGAAGACCCTGCCTCCTGCGGCCGCCTCTGCCCCTATGCTCCGGCCTCTGATCAACGTTTAACTGATCATCACCACAAATCCCCCTTCCCCATTACTGACGAATGAGTATCAGATAGGAGTGAATGAAAAGGTTGTATCTATGAAATTTCATAATATCTGCAACCCTTTCTTTCATTAACATAGATCAGTAATAGACTTTGTATTTAGTTTACTCTCTACATTTATAAATTATAACCATGTTATATAAGCTTCACTGTAATTCAGACGCTAAAAATCTCATTTCCGTAAAATTGTGGAACCAAGAGCAAAGCAGAAAAAGGCGACGGTCCACAAAGCTCGCGGACTTTACGTCTCACCTCACAGACGCTCGAATGAGAACGGGGCTGGTGACAACAGGAGGCCCCTGGAAGCAGCCACGGAGTTGTGTTCAGCACAGCGTTTCCCTGCACTCGGGGCTCCAGGAGCTGCTGTCCCACCACACACACAGCAGGACCAAGGCTGCAGCCATGCCCCGGCCTCTCCGGAAGCAGCTGCTTCAAGACAGAGGTCAGGGGCTTCCCTGGTGGCACAGTGGTTGAGAGTCCGCCTGCCGATGCAGCGGACACGGGTTCGTGCCCCGGTCCAGGAAGATCCCATGTGCCGCGGAGCAGCTGGGCCCGTGAGCCATGGCTGCTGGGCCTGCACGTCCAGAGCCTGTGGTCCGCAAGGGGAGAGGCCACAACAGTGAGAGGCCCCCGTACCACACACACACACACAAAAGACAGAGGTCAGCGGGGCTCAAGGTCAAACCTAGAACCTGGGCTGTGCTCTGAGCTCTAAGAACCCCAGTCAGTGGTTACTTGGTAAAGCTGCCATTCCCATCAAATGAAAACATGACGATGATAAATTAAAAACCTTTGACTAATTCCAGGGAGCTCGAAACTCATCACAGACAAGATTATTTCCCTAATCGTCATGACATGCTACTAAGGGATCAGATATCTATTATCCTTATTTGAGAGAAGGAAAAATGTAAATCCCCAAAGCACAAGCTTTCTAGATGAATGTAAAATAACTAATGAATCAGCCTGCCAGAATATTCATTCCCATCTACACATAATGAAGAAAAAATATATTTAGAATCCTCCTTGCTATGGGAGGATAGAAGACATTTTTAAAGATCCTTTTCTTCAAGGAACATGTAATCCGAGGGAAAAACATTAAATATGAGGAAAGCAACGCTTAAACAGAACTTCTTACAAATGCCAAAATGATAAGATGTTCAAAACCAGGAGGGGAGGAAAGAGAATCTTAAGTATCAACCAAAATACAGCCTCCCTGAGTGTTCTGGCTACAGGCCTGAACGTCTCACCTCTGCAGCGTGTAGCCAAGGTGAAACTGTGTATCAACAATGACTTCTTTGGATGAGAAGAATTTTATCTTCTGCAACTGAATTCAATCTGCTCTCAGGGCCTCCATCTGCATGGAGCAGACCTCAGATTCCCATCTGTTCTGGTGCGCCGCGGCCCGATCCAGCTCAAGCACCGCTGCACACCTGAATGTGCCCTGGGCATCACTGTGCAGCCCAGAGCTGCACCTCCTCCAGCAGGCAGTGCCCCGAGGTTTCCCCACCGCTCCTGCTCTTCTCCTGCAGGCAAGGATCCTGGGGGCAATGGAAGGGCCGGCCCCTCGGAACCTCTCCGCTTCCCGCTGCGCTTCCCCATTCCCTACTCTTAATTTTTTCCTTTCCAAATCTGCCTCCTTCTTCAAGACTCATCTTAAATACCTAACTGTTCACGAAGCTTTTCTTTACTGCTATAGATTCTCTCCTGCTTAGCCTTCAAGTCCCTTGATTGCATCTTTCTCGTGGCGCAGACATTCTGTCTCCAGTCACATATTTCTAGGCACTTCGTGTCCTCTTAAGGGACTATAAGCCCCTTGAGGGCAGGACTGGACCTGCCCAATCTGTATATCGACAGCACAGAGGGCACAGAATAACATTCAATCTGTTGAGCATCTACAATATATTTGGAAGCCTCCCTGCTGGGGAGTATAGAAGAGAATTTTAAAGATCCTTCTCTTTTCTTCAAGGAGTATGCAATATAATTGAAGAGAAAAAAATTAGATATATGATAAAGCTTAGACAGAACTTCTTAAAATGGCTAAAATGATAAGATACTCAAAAGCATGAAAGGAGGAAAAAAAGAATCTTTTGTCTTAGATCAAAATACAGCCTCCCAAAACGTTCTGGCCGGTCTCCCCAGCACCTCCACCCCCGACCAAATCCACTGTCGTAAAAAACTCAGATCCAGGCGTTTTGTCTTCTTTCCTAAAGGCCTAAATTAAAGTAAGTATAATAAGAAAATATATCCTATTCAGTGATGTGTGAAAATCAGAATAAAGTTTGGAAAAAAAAAACCCAAAACACACTTGTTATTACCAAGCTCATATGGGGTGAGATATTCAGCTACAGGAGAGCAGTTACATAACAAAGAAGCAAACCGCAGGGAAATCAAACGCCAGCCTATTGAGTTGCTGCAGATGGTGGTATGTGAGCAGGAAAACACCCATCACAACCCTGCAGAGGCCGCTAAACCAGGGGCCGGGGCAGTTAAATGAAATCCACCAAGAATTATTTCTTGTCAGAACTCAAGGCAGAAGGAACAGATAACTGAATCAGAAATGGAAAAGCCCCAAGTGACCTAAACTCTCTCACAGGTACCTAAAATGCACAGGGAATGACTGCTTAAAGAGGCATAAGAAATGCCTAGAAGAAATCTAATAATAATAATAATAGGCAGTTGATCAGGACTAATCCTGCAAGCGGCAGTGTTTTTTCCTCCTCCGGTTAAGTGGGGAGTTTGCAATCCAAACAGTTTTGGTGATTATAACGATATATTATATTTTGTGTCTCTCCACTGCACTTCCCAATATTTCCTCCCAGCAGAAGCTTCTGATCACAGGCAGCTGCCAAAACATGCGGGGGGCTGACAGGGCCAAAGATGTTGCTGGTTAAAGAAGGTGAGGGCACTGAGTCTGCAGAGAAGAGTTTACGAAGGAGAACAGCAAAGGCTCGAAACCATCTTTGGTGAGAAAAAGAAAGAGGTCTCTAGTACTTTAAAAAATGTTAAACCGACTTCCAAATTATAAGCCCTGTGCCTGTTATCCGTAAGTAGACTAGACCATACAATACGTAAGAAGAGAAACATTCTCGTTTAATATTATAGAATAATTAGTGAAGACTTCCAGTTCTCTAAAGGCCTGCAAAAAAATTTCAGGGTGCTCTCCCAGCACCTCAAAGAAGGATTCATCATCCAAGCTGCCCCTTAAACTATGTCCAAAATTAAGGGTCTAAGATAACTTAATGATTTACAACTTCTGTTCCAATGACAACAGTCAAAAATGGGATAAAAGTTGATTACTACTTAAAGTAGACCTTCTTGTAATGGGTGATTCATCAACTGAACTCTCGTGATTAGAAGGTTTCGAAAAAATATACACTTGAGCTCAAAATCACTGGTTCAACTAAATGTCCATTAATAACAACGTTAACATTTCAAACATTTGCAATCATTTAAACAACGATTAATAGCCCCAGATTAACAACTGAAAAGTGAGGTTTTGTTTCTTATAACTGAGGGAAACATAATGCTCCAATTCAGTGTCTGGAAATTTAGAAACTAAACATGATTCCAGTTGCAAGATAGCAGACTGAACCCATACATTTAAGCTAATGTAATACACCATATTAACATGCTATAGAACAAAATCACATGATCTGATGAATTGATGCAAAAAAAGCATCTGACAAAATTCAACACCCATTCATGATAAAAAAAAAAAAACTCTCAGAAAACTAAGAATAGAGGGAACTTCAACTTGACAAAGAGTATCTACAAAAACCTACGACTAACATTACATTAATGGTGAAATACTGAACTGGGAACAAAGCATGGATTCCCACCCTCATAACTTTTGTTAGGTCTAGTACTGGAAATTCTAGCTAGTGCAACAGTCAAGAAAAGGCAGACACGCTAGAAGTAAAGAAATAAAACTGCCCATATTTGTAGATGACATGATTGTCTCTAGAAAATACAAAAATCAATCATATTTCTATGTACTATCAGTGAACATGTGGACACAAATTTAAAATACAACAGCATTTACAATCACTCAAAGAACTGAAATACTTAGGTGTAAATCTAACAAAACATATATACAACCTATGTGCTGAAAACTACAAAATGCTAACAAAAGTATTGAAAGATCTAAATAAACTGATTCATGGACTGGAAAACATATTCATGGATTCAAAGACTCAACATAAGACAGATACAGATTCTCCCCAAACTGATATACAGACTTACTGCAACTCATAAAAATCTCAGCAAAATTGTTTTATACATACAGACAAGATTATTCTAACAATTATATAAGGCAGCAAAGGAACTAGAATAGCTAAAACAATTTGCAAAAGAATAAAATGAGAGGAATCAGTCTACCCATTTCAAGAATTATTACACAACTACAGTAATCAAGACTGTGTGATACTGGCAGAGAGACAGACACACAGCCCAGTGAAACGGGATAGAGAACCTGAAATAGACCCAATGGATATGCCCACCTGGGTTTTCACAAAGGTGCAAAAGTAATTCAATGGAGGACAAACAGCCTTTTCAACAAGGGTGCTACAGCAATTGACTATCCACAGTCCCTCCTCCCCACAATGTCGACCAAAAATTAACTCAAAAGGGATCACAAATTTCAATGTAAGATGTTAAACTATAGAGATTTTAGAAAAAAACACAGGCGAAAATCTTTGGGATCTAAGACTAGACAAAGAGTTCTTTCACTGGCACCAAAAGTATAATGAATAAGAGGAAAAATTAATAAATTGGATGTCATCAAAATTTAAAACTTGTGCTCTGCAAAAGACTTTGTCAAGAGGATGAAAAGCTAAGCTATGGATTGGGGGAAGTATCTGCAAAGCACATATCCAACAAAGGCCTAGCATCTAGAATATACAAAGAACTCTCAAAACTCAACAGTGAAAAACACGAATAATCCAATTAGGAAATGGGCAGACATTTTGCAAGGCGGGAAATCAGCCAGGAGGCCAAGGCAGGGATCCAAGCGCGAGAGAACAGTGGTCCAGATGAGGATGAGGGAGCGGGCGAGGCAGAAGGGAAGGAACCTGGGCTCTTGCTGGACCTGGGCGACCGCATGGACTGGGCGACTGCATGGTAACGTGGGAGGAGGGAGGTGTTATGGATTCTGGGAGCCACTGGATGGTTTCATTTCCTGAGCTGATGGAGACGGGCTTGGAGAACACAACATCGAGGCGTGCTTCAGTCAGGGCAAGCTGCAGGGGACTGTGAGATGAGTGGAAAAGGGCAGGGCTTTACGGTGCTCTTCGTGCCCTGGGGTCAAGGTTATAAAGCAGGTCTCCCGCCCTTGCCCCCTCGCTCCCCAGTACCCCACACTGACGGGCTGTGTCATCTCCGAGACCCCCAAGCTCACTCCTGCCCCCAGCCTTGTACACATCTCTGCCTGGAACGTGCCTCTCAAGACCTCAACTCTCAGCCCTCACTTCTTGGATTGGATGCTTCAGCCCTACTGACTTACGTTGGAGGTTTCTCGATCTTCACGCCTTCTCCTTGCCTGGAGAGCTCTGTTCGTCCTGTTCCCTTTGCCTGGGAAGGCTGACCTCTCCCTCCAGTACCTTTGCCTGAATATTCTCGTGCATCCTTCAGCATCCGTTTGGCCTCCAGGAATGCTTGTGTGACCTCTGGTTAAACACCCGCCGTGTGGTCACCTGACACGGCCCCCCTCCCATTGTCCTGTGGCCACCTGTTCACCCCAGCCCATCCCCAGACTGCCCGGCACTGAAAGAAAGAGCTCCGTCCTGTTCATTGCTGCCTCCACGCTGTCAGGCCTCTATCAGCACATACGGGACAATCACACGTGTCAATGTTTTCTCTGGGTAGTAGGACAATCAAAGGATTTTCTCTGTTGTTAGTTTGACTCTTACGGGTTTTCCATATTTAGCTTCATAAAAATGTATTTTGTAGTGGAGAGTAAATGTAACTCCTGAATGCTTCCACTTCCTCTCTCCCTCCAACGAGTGTCTGCAGTGGAGCACAAGGCTCTAGATGAGGGTCCTCCACGCTCCGGTCTAACACTGCTGCTGGCGGTTCTCGCTGGAACCCTACAACATCTGACAGAAAAGGTCTTCAGTAACCAACAAACGCTGGAGTGGAGACAAGACACCTTTATACAAAAGAAGGGCAACTCTGGCACAGGTAGATTTTACTACAGGAAATATTTCCAATCCTAGAAGATTGTCTAGTTTTGGGTGGAGGAAGGAAAAGGAGTATTTAAATGACAAAGAACCATTTTCTGAATGCTCTCTTCTGTGGGCCACTTGGTTTGTTTTTTTAAAAATAAATTTAATTTATTTATTTATTTTGGGCTGTGTTAGGTCTTCATTGCTGCGTGAGGGCTTTCTCTAGTTGTGGCGAGTGGGGGCTACTCTTTGTTGTGGTGCGCGGGCTTCTCATTGTGGAGCACAGGTTCTAGGCGCACGGGCTTCAGTAGTTGTGGCGCGCAGGCTCTAGAGCACAGACTCAGTAGTTGTGGCGCACGGGCTTAGTTGCTCCGCGGCATGTGGGATCTTCCCGGACCGGGGCTCAAACCTGTGTCCCCTGCATTGGCAGGTGGATTCTTAACCACTGCGCCACAAGGGAGGTCCGGCCACATGGTTCTGACAAGGATTTCATTCCAAGTATCCAAGAAAGAAGAGGGAAGGCACAAGGACACACACACACACACACACACACACACACACACAGTGTAACTGAAGCCTCTTAGATTAACCCAAAGGAAGGCCATTTAGGTTCCTTATAAAGAAAACAGTCAGCCAAACCAGGGCTGTGTCACTTCAGCCACAGCAAGAAGGGAAGACTGTCCATTTCACAGAAGATTGAAACCATGTTAGTGGCAGAGGGATGGTTGACTCTACAACCCCAGGCTGGCTGGTGGCTCCTGAGGATGCCCTCCCAGGCCCGCCCCCCTCACCTGCTTCTTCCTTTCCTCACACGTGCTTGCCGTCTTCCCTCTTTTCAATTCGGGTTCTGAGTGACACGTCGTGAAACTACACTAAAGGAGTAACGGAGCCCAGAGATGATTCCTTTGTACGGGGGAGCAAAACACACGTCCATGTCTTTTCATAGGAAGACAGACAGGCAGTCCCCTTCTGCTCGCCATTTCTTCATTCCGTCATTTTTATTTTCTTACCTACCTAAAACCTCATCATTCCCTTGAGATTTTAGAACAGTTGTTATTCAAAACAGAACCAGAAAAGAAGAAAACATGATTTCTAAGTTGTTTTAATTGCCTAAATGGCTCTAAAGCTATTGGATTAATTTATAAAAGTAACATTGTAAGCACTTTATGAAGCCCTTCCTTACATTCCAGTCCTGTGTCCTGATAAACCCAATTTAGTTCTGCAAGCTTCAATAATGAAATATCAGAGAGGTAACAGCTACTCCTAGAATATTCACCCACAGGTGTAATCCTTCAGGAACACGAAGATAAACTACTGGCAATAAAACCAATTTAAACTGTATGATGCCCAAGCTCGAGCATTTCAGAAGCAAGCGCTTGCGTCTGCAAAATGTAACCCTGACGATGACTGAATTATAACTTAAAAATATTAGGCTCATGAGACTTCTAAAAATAGAAGTATATTACACAGAGAACCCTCACAGTTTTTCATCTTTGGCTCCAGGTACCTTTATAAAATGCAAAGTCTGATCCTGATGACAGTTCAGAGGAACACTCATAGCGATTTCCCCATCACTGTCACTTAGAGTTCAGTGTACTGTTGCAAACAGTTTACAAAAATGAAATGCAGGGCCTCCCTGGTGGCGCAGTGGTTGAGAGTCCGCCTGCCGATGCAGGGGATACGGGTTCGTGCCTCGGTCCGGGAAGATCCCACATGCCGCAGAGCGGCTGGGCCCGTGAGCCATGGCCGCTGAGCCTGCGCGTCCGGAGCCTGTGCTCCGCAACGGGAGAGGCCACAACAGTGAGAGGCCCGCGTACCGCAAAAAAAAAAAAAAAAAAAAAAAAAAATGAAATGCAGGCCTGTGTGGGAAAGCATTCACACAGCAGGCCTGAGGCTGCCGTCCTTAGAAAGGCCTGCTTACAAGGTTGGCCCTTGGCTGGTGTCCGGGAACTTGGCTTGTACAAAACTCCCTAAACCAATGTGCAGTATCTCCTAACTTATAACGTGGTTTTGCTGTGTCCAGGCTGTCTGCATAAACAATGTGATTTATGGTGAACATCTGCTTTCTTTCTGGGAGGCTGGAATTTTAGTGGGCGTGCTAGGCAGACAGTGCCTACCTGACCATCCCCACAATAAAACCCTAAACTCAGACCCAAATGGGCTTCTCGGGGCAGAAAGCTCTGCAGACAGTCAGCTGTAGTTTTCGCCGTTCGGGAGGGTGTAGCTCGGATATCTTTCATACGGACGGCACAGGAAAACTGCACAACCCTAGCTGTGTCACTGTAAACACCCCAGATGTAAGTGTGGCCACATGCTGATCCTGTGAGCCCTTCTAGTAAATCACCAAACTACCCCTCCAAAAGGCTTAGAACAAAATATTAGCTCTTACTGGACAAATATTTGTGTTTGTTAAATTTTCTAAAGGGAAAAACAGACTGCCATCATTAAATCCAGCTGACATAATAACCTGATGCTGCTAATGTAACGGGGTTTTCATTATGGAGACACAACTGTAACGTTTTTGTTTTTTGCCATTTAGTTGTTTGTTGTAACTTAGTTTATGGAAAAAGAAGAGTTTGGTAACCACAAGGACATGGCTGTCAAACTATAGATTTAGACAGAACCCAAATAATAAATCTGCTCTCTGCCAGAGGCAACAAAATAAAGCAGAGCCGACAGCTGGAATATGGGCCTCCACCAAGGAGACTAAGACTTTATTTCTCTAATTCAATCTTAAGAAAAATATAACTTAATAAGGCTCATCGCCACTACTTTAAAAATATATACTTTACATTTCTCCACAGAACATATACAGACTGCCAACAAACACATGAAAGAATGCTCAACATCATTAATCATTAGAGAAATGCAAATCAAAACTACAATGAGATATCATCTCACACCAGTCAGAATGGCCATCATCAAGAAATCTAGAAACAATAAATGCTGGTGAGGGTGTGGAGAAAAGGGAAGACTCTTGCACTGCTGGTGGGAATGTGAATTGGTACAGCCACTATGGAGAACAGTGTGGAGGTTCCTTAAAAAACTAAAAATAGAACTACCATATGACCCAGCAATCCCACTACTAGGCATATACCTTGAGAAATCCATAATTCAAAAAGGGACATGTACCAAAATGTTCATTGCAGCTCTATTCACAATAGCCCGGAGATGGAAACAACCTAAGTGTCCATCATCGGATGAATGGATAAAGAAGATGTGGCACATACATACAATGGAATATTACTCAGCCATAAAAAGAAACGAAACTGAGCTATTTGTAATGAGGTGGATAGACCTAGAGTCTGTCATACAGAGTGAAGTAAGTCAGAAAGAGAAAGACAAATACCATATGCTAACACATATATATGGAATTTAAGAAAAAAAAATGTCATGAAGAACCTAGGGTTAAAACAGGAATAAAGACACAGATCTACTTGAGAATGGACTTGAGGATATGGGGAGGGGGAAGGGTAAGCTGTGACAAAGCGAAAGAGAGGCATGGACATATATACAGTACCAAACGTAAGGTAGATAGATAGTGGGAAGCAGCCGCAGAGCACAGGGAGATCAGCTCGGTGCTTTGTGACCGCCTGGAGGGGTGGGATAGGGAGGGTAGGAGGGAGGGAGACACAAGAGGGAAGGGATGGGGGAACAGATGTATATGTATAACTGATTCACTTTGTTATAAAGCAGAGACTAATTTAAAAAATTAGAAAAAAATTAAAAAATTAAAAAAAATAAAATATATACTTTAGGGCTTCCCTGGTGGCGCAGTGGTTGAGAGTCCGCCTGCTGATGCAGGGGACGGGGGTTCGTGCCCCGGTCCGGGAAGATCCCACATGCCGCAGAGCGGCTGGGCCCGTAAGCCATGGCCACTGACCCCGCGCATCTGGAGCCTGTGCTCCGCAATGGGAGAGGCCACAACAGTGAGAGGTCCACATACCGGAAAAAAAAAAAAAAAAAATATATATATATATATATACTTTAAAAGATATTGGGAACAAATTATCACTAATTTTTATTACCGAAACACTGGACATAATAAACATGAAAATTCAGGTGTTCAAAATAAGGACATAAGATTTTAATTTTCTTCTCCAATAGTGAAAAGAAAAAAAACTATAGACCTGTACAAAAGAGATAAGCAACAAGGATACATTGTACAGCACAGAGAAATACAGCCATTATTTTGTAATAACTTTAAATGGAGTATAATCCATAAAAATATTGAATCACTATGCTGTACATCTGAAACTAATATAATACTGTGAATCAAGTACACTTCAATTTAAAAAAAAAACACAGAGCTGCCTGATAACTCTGAAAGAAGAAAACTCTGTTTTCACTACTTTAGAAATACACAGAACTGGGACTTCCCTGGTGGCGTAGTGGTTAAGAATCCGCCTGCCAACGCAGGGGACATGGGTTCGAGCCCTGGTCCGGGAAGATCTCACATGCCGCGGAGCAACTAAGCCTGTGTGCCACAACTACCGAGCCTACGCTCTAAAGCCCACGAGCCACGACTACTGAAGCCCACGTGCCACAACTACTGAAGCCCGCCTGCCTAGAGCCCATGCTCCACAGCAAGAGAAGCCACTGCAATGAGAAGCCCGTGCACCGCAAAGAAGAGTATCCCCTGCTTGCCACAACTAGAGAAAGCCTGCGCGCAGCAATGAAAACCCAACGCAGCCAAATATAAATAAATAAAATAAATAAATTTATTTAAAAATTTTTTATTAAAAAAGAAGAAATACACAGAACTGAACCAAAGCTGATCCCAAATAAACATGCACCAGCTTGGAAGACCTTCCTTTTTTAACCACTCTGATGTTACAAACAGTAGAGAGGACCTGCAACTGGCTTATCCAAATATTTCATTATATTTCTAGAGAAATATGGAAAATGGCCCCCGAGTCATGCTGGGAGATTACACAGAATATGTATGTAGATTACACAGTAGGTCTGATCTTCATCCATCCCACTCGGTAATTATGGACATCCAACTTCATCCTCCAAATGGAGGCTGTGAATCTAAGAAACAAAAAAAGCCCCCTGGGAAGAGAGCAAAGAAATAGACTATGCTTTATGGAAGGGACTTTGAGCCTCTTTCCTTTCAAAAAGAGCAGCTTTCAAGAGCAAGAACCATGGGAGAAACCAGCCATTCTCTCAGACACTTTCTACTTTCAACAGCTTATCTCCCAGGACGAGGGTGACACCACAGCTGCACAGGGATTCCTGGGGCTGGGATTGCAGCACAGCAAGGCCACTCCCAGGTCATCCCTGAGGCTACAAATGATGCATTTGTCTCCGGTGAAACGGTTCAAGTCCTATTTCTGGACTTGACCGACCAAGGCCGAGTCTGGCCTGTCAGGGAGGCCTGTTCACAGTGGTTAAGTGGCCACCTTGGGTGTCTGCTGTAGGAGGATGTGGCCATCCTCCCGGTTGAGCTGAGATGAAATGTAGGAAATATCAAGAAAAGACTTTCTATAGAACAGCCACCATTTAATTGAAGATGTAAATTCACAGACAAGCCTCTCATGGAAAATGAGATTCTGAGAATTTTCTCACAGACGTATCCCAGAAAGGCAGACCCTGGCCTACGGCTCTTTTTTTCTTTGATGATAATGGATGCTGAGAAAGTATAAAATGCCATCGTGCACGGCCTCTTGCTGACAGCAAGGACTTTGCCTTTTTCTATTCCTTCCTTCCCAGCGCCTAGCACAGGGCTTCAAACATAAAAGGCGCTCAATAAATGCTTCTGGATGAATGAAATGGGTACGTTAAAGAGATGAGGTAATAAAACAAGTCAAATGATCAAATGAAACCACAACGCACGTTTCCTCCCACAGTCTCCAGACGGACGAGGATGGAAGATGCTGAGAGCAGCTGGTGGGGGACCAACGCGACAACCCCATTTTTAAAAAACGGCAAAAGAAAACACAAAAAAGCAAGCAAGCGAGGCACGTAGTGTGTAATGTGCAAGTACAGTTATGGAGTGTGATAGAGTTTGAAGTTCAGGATGTGCAGTTGCGTAGTGTTGGATAAAATCACTAGAGTACTTTTCCCTTCATTTAACGCAAGGAACAAAGGTTTTACGAGGAAACAAGAAAACATTCAATTTGCTTTACATGTTTAATTCAATTATACAAATAAATGTAGGCAGAAAAATTTAGTGAAGTAGAACATTTACTTTCAATATTTTTACCCAATTTCTATACTCACTGATATTTGTATATCAAATATACCAATATAATAAAATATTTCTTTAAGCGTATATATATATATATATTTTTTTTTTCCTCTTTGCGGTACACGGGCCTCTCACTGTTGTGGCCTCTCCCGTTGTGGAGCACAGGCTCCGGATGCGCAGGCCCAGCGGCCATGGCTCACGGGCCCAGCCGCTCCGCGGCATGTGGGATCTTCCCGGACCGGGGCACAAACCCGTGTCCCCTGCATCGGCAGGCAGACTCCCAACCACCGCGCCACCAGGGAAGCCCCTTAAGCATATTTTGATAAATGAGTTAAATATGGCTTTAATGTATTCTTAAGGGGCTGTGTTTCAATATTAAGGTTTACATTTTTTCCTTCCCCAAAATAACAAAATGCCCACATGTCCATCTTATTCCTGCTACAACAATCAATTTTTGTGCAAGTTACTGACCACACACAAGTTATTAGACACTATTCTTTCTAATAAGAGCTCTGCCTTTACTTCTGTCGAAGAAATCTGTGAACCTCAACAGAAGTGTTGGAACAACTGTGCCTCATCACTCTCCACTGAGACAGGAACGCATCATTAAGAATTAGAAGGAGGTCGTAAAGCCTACTAGAATTTCCTTAACTAAACGTGCCATCAAATCATTTAGAAAATAAATACCTGGAATATCCTCTGACAATGCACAACAACAGAAATTCTTTAAGAATATAAGTTAAATCCTTTTTCAGTCTACTGAGGTGTAGGGACCTATAGATCAGAAATTGGCCCTTCAGGACATGAACAGACATCTGTACACCAATGTTAATAGCAGGATTATTCACATTAGCCAAAAGAGTGAAATCAGATGTCCACTGACAGATGAATGGATAAGCAAAATGTGGTCGTGTTATACATACAACGGGCTATTATTCAGTCTTATAAAGGACGGAAATTCTGACACCTGCTGCAACATGGACGAACCTTGAAGACATTATGCTCGGTGAAATGAGCCAGACATAAAAAGACAGACACTGCATGCTTCCACTTACCTGTTTCATCATGCAATTATTTAGATATCCTGCTAAACTGCTAATAAAATGATATCTTAAAAGCCGTCCTGATCTCTACCCAAACCCAGATGAAAACTAAAAACAAACCCAACTGTTCCTTGCAAAGAACTTTAAGTCAACCAAGCTGAGGTCTTGCCACTGTAACCGAGGTCCCTGAATCAGTGCCACATTAAGGGCCAGGGTGCAGGGCGCTCCTGTGGCTTCACAAAGTCCATTAACTGCCAAGATGCTCTTCCCAGTGGGAGCTGACAGCAGCTGAATCATCAGAAGCCTCTTCCCTAGAAATACCTGACAGTGATTTTCCAAAAACATCTTCTGAGAGCTCACCAGTACCTCAAAGGAGAATCTCCTGGTACTTTTACACCCAAAATATAACAGATGCAAAAAGACACTCAGAGTCTTACTCGCTAAAAAATATATGTGTTAGCCAACAGATGAAGGTTCTAGATGATGCAACAATAAAAGCAGTGTTTTGCCAAAAGTCTGTTCATCACTTGTTGGGTTTTTTGAGGCTTTTATATAACATGTTTTAAGGTACATGTTTACATAACGTGTTTTGGTTATATAACATGTTGAGGGAGAGAAGAAAAATCTTTTAATTATGGTCCAGGCCTGGTCATTTGGGTTCAGAATGCACTTACATATTTAGAAGAAACAACAGTGTATTCTAGGCACTTTCAACTCACATTAAGAATAATAATTTAGGGGCTTCCCTGGTGGCACAGTGGTTGGGAGTCTGCCTGCCGATGCAGGGGACACGGGTTCGTGCTCCAGTCCGGGAAGATCCCACATGCCGCGGAGCGGCTGGGTGCGTGAGCCATGGCCACTGAGCCTGCGTGTCCAGAGCCTGTGCTCCGCAACAGGAGAGGCCACAACAGTGAGAGGCCTGCGTACCGCCAAAAAAAAAAAAAAGAATAATAATTTAAAATTCCTTGGAAAAAGAGATCACTGATATGGAAAATAAATTTTGACCTGTAAATATTCTCAGAAGTGAAGGAAAGAGCAAAACTTACATAAAAGGCAAACAGGACAAGAAGGCCACCGCCAGGCCCCGAGAGACTGGGGTGTGTTTGGGGGGCACCGTGGTGATGGAGGAGGGACAGGGGAGAGAAGCTAAGGTTCTTGGCTCAGTTTCCACCCTGTCCAAAGCACCTTATTACAAAATCCTATGTATGATGTAACACATCATTCACCCGGACTCTGTGAGGTTGAAAGCCTTTAGATTCCAGAGCTGGAAGGAGACCACTATAGGCTTGTTAAATGTTTAAAATAAATAGTGCATCTGGAGTATATTTCAGCCAAACCACAATCAACACTAATCATTAAACTCAGAAGAGGCAACTTGCCCATTTCACTATAACTGGAATTTTCCTCAAGGAAGGCAAATTTGAATTCCAATGATTCTGGCACCTTTTTCTAATGCTTAATAAATATTAAAGAGTAAATTGAACACCCCGTGTGTGAATAATAAAGCTATGTTCTCACAAATTCCAATGTCAAATATCAAACCAACCATGACTCTGAACCCAGGATTCAAAACAAACTAGAAACTGTGACCTTTTCAATATATCCCCAAAACTTGTTGCTGTTAGTTTTTCTTAAATAAATATTAATAAAGTATTTTGTGAAATACATGAAAGTTTACACATGTAAACACACTTTTATGTAAATGGTTTACTTTACTTTTATCAGCATAATGCATGCACATAATTTCCAAACTGAACAGCAACACAGGCTCACAATTAAAATGGCAGACCTCTGCCCTCCCTGACCTCCCAATTCTTGAGTCCCAGGAACCAAAGGCAATCACTTTCAACCCTTTTAGCTGTTTTATGGGGTTTTTGTAGTATTTACATTCATATTTTAACAAATATTCTTCAACTGCACCTTCTGACCCATTTTTACTGTCTCTGGGCTTCCTACTGTAGAAAGTGAGGATTTAGCACTCTTGCCTTCTACACACACTTCCCAGCAACCCCACCAAATCCTCTCAATTTAACTACATCAGTTTTTGGTTGCAATAACACTCAGCATTTGCATTACACTATTATGTCTGTTTAAGTACTGTTCAAAGCTGAGCCCCATCATAAGAGACTACTACAAGCAACTGTATGCCAATAAAATGGATAACCTGGAAGAAAAGGACAAATTCTTGGAAAGGTACAACTTTCCAACATTGAACCAGGAAGAATTAGAAAATATAAACAGACCAATCACAGGTAATGAAATTGAAACTGTAATTAGAAATCTTCCAACAAACAGAAGTCCAGGACTAGATGGCTTCCCAGGCGAATTCTATCAAACATTTAGAGAAGAGCTAAAACCCATCCTTTTCAAACTCTTCCAAAAAACTGCAGAGGGAGGAACACTCCCAAACTTGTTCTACGAGGCCACCATCATCCCGATACCAAAACCAGACAAGGATATCACACAAAAAAATTACAGACCAATATCACTGATGAACACAGATGCAAAAATCCTCAACCAAATACTAGGAAACAGAATCCAACAACACATTAAAAAGATCATATACCATGATCAAGTGGGATTTATCCCAGGGATGCAAGGATTCTTCAATATATGCAAAACAATCAATGTGATACACCATATTAACAAATTGAAGAATAAAAACCATATGATCATCTCAATAGATGCAGAAAAAGCTTTTGACAAAATTCAACACCCATTTATGATAAAAACTCTCCAGAAAGTGGGCATAGAAGGAACTTACCTCAACATAATAAAAGCCATATACAACAAACCCACAACAAACATCATTCTCAACAGTGAAAAACTGAAAGCATTTCTTCTAAGATCAGGAACAAGACAAGGATGTTCACTCTCGCCACTATTATTCAACATAGTATTGGAAGTCCTAGCCACAGCAACCAAAGAAGAAAAAGAAATAAAAGGAATACAAATTGGAAAAGAAGAAGTAAAACTGTCACTGTTTGCCAGTGACATGATATTATACATAGAAAATCTAAAGATGCCACCAGAAAACTACTAGAACTAATCAATGAATTCGGTAAGGTTGCAGGATACAAAATTAATGCACAGAAATCTCTTGCAATCCTATACACTAACAATGAAAGATCAGAAAGAGAAATTAAGGAAACAATCCCATTTACCATTGCAACAAAAAGAATAAAACACCTAGGAATAAACCTACCTAAGGAGGCAAAAGACCTGTACTCAGAAACTATAAAACACTGATGAAAGAAATCAAAGATGACACAAACAGATGGCGAGATATACCATGTTCCTAGTTGGAAAAATCAATATTGTGAAAATGACTATACTACCCAAAGCAATCTACAGATTCCATGTAATCCCTATCAAATTACCAATGGCATTTTTCACAGAACTAGAACAAGAAATTTTACAATTTGTATGGAAACACAAAAGACCCCAAATAGCTAAAGCAATCTTAAGAAAAACGAAGCTGGAGGAATCAGGCTCCCTGACTTCAGACTATACTACAAAGCTACAGTAATCAAGACGGTATGGTACTGGCACAGAAACAGAAATATAGATCAGGGGAACAGGATAGAAGGCCCAGAGATAAACCCATGCACATATGGTCACCTTATCTTTGACAAAGGACGCAAGAATATACAATGGAAAAAGAACAGCCTCTTCAATAAGTGGTGCAGGGAAAACTACACAGCTACATGTAAAGGAATGAAATTAGAACATTACCTAACACCACACACAAAAATAAACCCAAAATAAATTAAAGACCTAAATGTAAGGCCAGACACTATAAAACCCTTAGAGGAAAACATAGGCAGAACACTCTATGACATAAATCACAGCAAGATCCTTTTTGACCCACCCCCTAGAGAAATGGAAATAAAAACGAAAGTAAGCAAATGGGACCTAACGAAATTTAAAAGCTTTTGCACAGCAAAGGAAACCATAATCAAGACGAAAAGACAACCCTCAGAATGGGAGAAAATATTTTCAAATGAAGCAACTGACAAAGGATTAATCTCCAAAATATACAAGCAACTCACGCAGCTCAATATCAAAATAACAACCCAATCCAAAAATGGACAGAAGACCTAGATAGACATTTCTCCAAAGAAGATATACAGATGGTCAACAAATACATGAAAAGATGCTCAGCATCACTAATCATTAGAGAAATGCAAATCAAAACCACAGTGAGGTATCACCTCATGCCGGTCAGAATGGCCATCATCAAAAAACTACAAACAATAAATCCTGGAAAGGGTGTGGAGCAAAGGGAACCCTCCTGCACTGTTGGTGGGAATGTAAATTGAGACAGCCACTGTGGAGAACAGTATGGAAGTTCCTTAATAAACTAAAAGTAGAACCACCATACAACCCAGCAATCCCACTCCTGGGCATATACCCTGAGAAAACCATAATTCAAAAAGAGTCATGTACCAAAATGTTCATTGCAGCTCTATTTACAATAGCCAGGACATGGAAGCAACCTAAGTGTCCATCAACAGATGAATGGATAAAGAAGACGTGGCACATATATACAGTGGACTATTACTCAGCCATAAAAAGAAATGAAATTGAGTTATTTGTAGTGAAGTGGATGGACCTAGAGCCTGTCATACGGAGTGAAGTAAGTCAGAAAGAGAAAAACAAATACCGTATGCTAACACATATATATGGAATCTAAAAAAGCGGTACTGATGAAACTAGTGGCAGGGCAGGAATAAAGATGCAGATGTAGAGAATGGACTTGAAGACACAGCAGGGGAAAGGGAAGCTGGGACGAAGCGAGAGAGTGGCATGGACATATATACACTACTCAATGTAAAATAGATAGCTAGTGGGAAGCCGCCGCATAGCACAGGGAGATCAGCTCGGTGCTTTGTGACCACCTAGAGGGGTGGGATAGGGAGCGTTGGAGGGAGACGCAAGAGGGAGGGGATATGGAGTATATGTATACGTATAGTTGATTCAATTTGTTATACAGCAGAAACTAACACAATATTGTAAAGCAATTATACTCCAATAAAGATGTGGGGGAAAAAGCTGAGCCCATGATGTACTATAATTATATTTCTTTTCTTGTGCAACCTTTTGTTTTTCCTGTTAATAATTATCTCAATTTTCCATTTGATTGATTTTTTTCAGGTCTCTAACACTCATTCCCCCCATACTCTAGTACAGAACCAGATGTCTCATCTCATCAAAGGTAAACACACTAAGTGATCTCTCTGATTTGCTGCTGTTTCTTTCTCTCCTGCCTCTCCATCCCCATCTGATCTGGAAAGGCTGTTCTCCAGGCCTCAAGCAGGTGCTATGTAGGTGTCACCTGGAACATGCCTTCTCCTCCCATCACGGAACTTCCTTCCCTTTCCCCTGCTCCCCGCACAGTGTTTGGTGTGTTCCTATTCACTTCCTCCAGGGACTAACCAAGAAAGAGTCATGGGAGGCCAATTTTTGAGACCTTTCATGTCTGTCTGAAAATAGCCTTATTCTACTCTTGCATTTGGCTGACAATCCAGCCAGTTCCAGGATTCCAGACTGGAGGCTATTTCCCCTCAAATTTGGGGGTAGAGCTCTATTTCTTCTACATTGCACTACTGCAGTTGAGAAGTCAGATTCCTCAACCTTTGTATGTGACCTACTTTTTCTCTCTGTTAAAACTTGTAGCAAAAATGTCTGTTATTCACAGACTTTATCAAATATGTTTTGGAACTGGTCCTTTGTTATATATTTCACTTAATGTACCCCTTCTCTGTGGAAATTTATGTCCTTCAATTTTGAAAGAGTATTCCATATCATTCTCCTTTAGTTTTGTTTTCTGCATTTTCGTTTTCTTTCTAAACCTCTTACTAATCAGATTTTAGGCTTCCTAAAAGGAGCCTCTCATTTCCTCCTCTTTTCTCTCATGTTTTCTGTCATCAACATTCCAACTCTTCACTGAATTTTTAATTTCTGCTATCAATTCCCAAGCCCTCCCTCACAGATGCAATATCTTCTCTAACCTCTCAAAGAATACCAATTATAGTTTGTTGACCTTTTTCTCCTCTCTGCATTTCTCTCTGTTTTCCCTGACTGTGTATTTGTTTTGGTCCCATTCGTTCGTGTTAGAGATGACCCTCAATGCGTGGTGATCCTTGGCTGTGCCCGTGGGACCCAAAAAAGGTGAACTTATGTTTTATCTCCTCAACTGGTCAGTTTCCCAGAGAAGAACCTTCTAGTCCTCTAATCCAGGGATGGAGGGATACAAGCCTGGTTATCAGAGCTCTGGGTGCCCAGAAGGGAGGTGGCGGCGCCTTTCTACATGTAGACGTTTACATAACACTCCTATTTTCTTCAAAGCGTCTCACCTGCACTCTCACCTGTATCTGCTGTTTCCAAGTCCAGCACGTCTCTGCTGTAATTTCTCCAGACAATATACCTACGAGGGGTGTCTGCCCAGCAGCCTGGGCAGAGAGGGAGTCCAACTACTCCTTACCTGGGTTCCCACTGTCCCCAGTGCCAACCTCTCCCTCACCTGCCCTCTGTACAGCTTGGGGTGCCAACTGCAGAGCCTCTGGGTCCCAACCACAGTCACTCTCCCCAGGCTGCTTCCCTCCCTGTGGGCACCTGGCTCTCAGCCTCCTCCCCTCTGCCAATTCGACTCCCACCCAACCAAACCTCCCTGTCAAGCCTCCGAACTTTTGCCGACACACCTCATCCACCAAGCCTCATTCCCCAACTTCCTTGTCCGAGTGGATTTATTCCTTTCTTATTTGCTACCTAATCTGGGTAATCTTAGGTAGCAGAGATAAACAAGCGTGTCTGAACTGCCATGTAGAGCCTTCAGCCCAAAAATCTTTTTATCATGAAAAAAAAACTCAGGTTAGAAGTCTCGGTTAGAGAACTCTCTAACAGAGTGACACCCTAATTGGTTAATGAGGGTATGACCAAACGGTCATACATTGGCAAAAGTATTAGGTTCGATTTTTGAGTCTATAAATCATAATTTATAGAGGATATGGAGAGAATTTACATGGGAAAAAAACAGTAATTAGAGAAGTTGGAAGCTGGCTTAAGAGAAAGAGCTAAACAAACAGATTATACCACAAAGAGAAGGATGGTGTGGGATTTAGCAATGGCCATCAGGCAGGTGGAGGATTATTATAGACACAAGACGCTTGGCCCCATTTCTCTGTTTCCATTTGAAACAGAGTAAGAAAATGCACTTAAGACATAGCATAAGGAAAATTCACTGACAGTGAAAGTATATTAAACATTACCAGGGGAGGGTGTGGAATTTTATTTTCTGGAATTATATTAAAAGCGAGAATAGTCCACTTCTTAGAGGTAAAATCCTGCACTAGATAACCTCTTAAATTTCTTCCAGATGCATGTTTTTTTTCTTTCCAATAGACCTGCATGCAGAAAATAATCACTGCTATTTCAAGCTTTTTTTTTTTTTTTGCTAATAGAAACATTCTTCTGGGAATAAGAAAGATTATTTTTAAAGCAAGTTCAGTTCAATTTCAAGATTCATACTTGAAAGTTCCAATAATTTTTTAGCGAAATTAAAGACTGAGTTTCTACACATTAAAAGCATGACTACGGGCTTCCCTGGCGGTGCAGTGGTTGAGAGTCCGCCTGCCGATGCAGGGGACACGGGTTCGTGCCCCGGTCTGGGAAGATCCCACATGCCGCGGAGCGGCTGGGCCCGTGAGCCATGGCCGCTGAGCCTGCGCGTCCGGAGCCTGTGCTCTGCAGCAGGAGAGGCCACAACAGTGAGAGGCCCGCGTACCACAAAAAAAAAAAAAAAAAAATAGCGTGGCTACATTCAAAATGTGGGTGATCGCTTCAATACTGAGACAAAAATCATCACTGCTAAAGTTTTAGACTCTGCTTTGCAATAAGATGCACATTTACAAAGTATTAGTTTCCACGTGTAAAAAGGCTCATGAAGACAGAGTCGAACTACAGCTAAACAGAATGCTTATTATAAGACTTTTCCTTTCCCATTCACCTTCGATAACACACTGACCAAGGGCAGGACGGTGGCTCCTAAGGGGCTACCGGGAGGGACAGAGGCAGAGGAGGACGCAGGTACGATGCACGGAAACCACATCGCAAGGTCAGGTTAAGGCTCAACCACATGGCCCTGCCTCCATCACGTGCTTGATTTTCATGTTGTTGCTAAAGAAACATAGGTGTGTGTCTATTTGTTTTTAGTACAGAAATTTGAGCCTGACCTCACACCACGCACAAGAGTCAATTCCAGGCAGAAGAACTAAACGTGAGACACAAAGGTTTAGGAAAAAAAATACAACCACACCTTCTTGACCTCGGATTAGGAAAAGATTTATTACATAAAACAGAAAAAGCACTATCTACAAATATTGATTAGACCACAATAAAAATATTTGTTTATTAAAAGATACCCCAAAGGAAGTAAAAAGGCAAGCCACAGAGTGGCAAAAGCTGTTTGTAACACATAGAACTGACAGATAACGTGAACCCAAAACACATTTTTTAAAAACCCTACAAATCAAAAAGAAAAAGATAACCCAACAGTGAAGAAGAAATCCAAATGGCCACACGACATGTAAAAATGAGTTCAACTCAGCCATCAGCAAAATATAAAGAAAAACTACAAAGAGATGCCACTCTATACCTATCAGAATAACAAATTTTAGAATCTGACAACATGCTGCATTAATGGGCAAAACCCCTTCAGAACTGTTGGCAGCATCTCGTAAAGCTGAAGACAGGCATACTCCATGACCAGCAGTTCCACGCCCCAGTATCCACCTGGGAGAACCCCGAGGACACATGTATCAGGATACCCGTACGAGAATGCTCCCAGCAGCATCGCAACAGTGTAAAACTGGAGACTAGTCAAATGTCCACGAAGAGCAGCCTGGCTAAAGAAACTGTCATATATTCACATAATGGAATATTTTGCAGCAGTGAGGATGAATGCACTACAGCTCCAGGTAACCATGGGAATAAACCCCACACAAAGGAAGGCAAGCAAAGGAAGCCCGAAGGATGACTCCATTTAAACGTGATCCTAAATCACGATTCACCTTAAATCAGTTCCCAGAAAGTCACTAGGAATCCATACTTAGGTAAACCTATAAAGAAATCCAAGGAAGTCATAACCTTACAAATCTGGCCAGTGGTTACTTTAGGGTGACAGAGGCACTGTGACTGGGGAAGGACACGGCAGAGCTTCTGCGGGGCTGGGCTGCCCTGCGTCTTGATCTGGGCAGTGGTTCACAGGTATTCACTTTAAGTAACTCTTTGAGCTGTACGTGTACGATTTACTTCTCTTCATTAGTTTTTATTTAAAAATCTAAGTAGTTAAAGAAAACAAATACAGCAGTACATAAAGTAGATACTGAGTCCTTACCCCACACTGACAAAGTAACTACTGTTAACAATTTGGTGTGTTTCTTTCCAGATGTGCCTGCATGCTTTTTCTATAACTTAAAAAAAAAAAAAACAAAACTGAGAAGGGATCCAAAATGGAATCATACAACACCAACTCACTGCAGAAAGGCTACAAGGAGATGTCACTGTAAACTCCTTCTCATCTGAGTGAATCCAAACGCCAGTGAGGCTGCTGAGACTCATAAGCAGTTACAGCAAGGTCCCAGGATACAAGGTTAACATACAAACGTCAGTCACTTTTCTGTATACAAGCAATGTACAGATGGAAACTAAAAACAGCATCCGAATGTGAAACAAACACTGTGGTATAAATATAACAAAAATGTAAAAGATCTATGTGAGGCAAACTGCAAAACTGTGATTAAGGAAATCAAAAAAGAACTAAATGAATGGAGAGATTTTCCATGTTCAAGGGTAGGAAGACTCAATCTTGTCAAGACGTCAGTTCTTGCCATCCTGATCTATGAAGTCAATGCAATCCCAGTCAAAATCCCAGCAAGTTATTTTTCAGATATTGAGAAACTGATTCTAAAGTTTATATGGAGAGACAGAAGACCCAGAATAGCCAATGCAAAATTGAAGGAGAAAAACAAAGTTGAAAGACTGATACTACCCAACTTCAAGACTTACTATCAAGCTACAGTAATCAAGACTGTGGTATTGATGAAAGAATAGACAGACAAATCAATGAAACAGGACAGATAGCACAGAAATGGACCCACATAAACACAGTCAACTGATCTTTGACAAAGGAGCAAAGGCAATACAGTGGAGCAAAGACAGTCTTTTGACAAATAATGCTGGAACAACTGGACATCCACATGCAAAAAAATGAGTCTAGACACACCTTTCACAAAAATTAAATCAAAATGGATCACAGACCTAAGTGTAAAATGCAAAACTATAAAGCTCCTAGAAGATGACATAGGGGAAAACACAGATGACCTTGGATGTAGCAATGAGTTTTTTAGCTACAAAACCAAAGGCACAATCCATAAAAGAAAAAGTTGATGAGCTGGGCTACATTAAAATTAAAAACTTCTGCTCTGCTAAAGACAATGTCAAAAGAATGAGAAGATAAGCCACAGGCTGGGGAAAAAATTTGCAAATACGCATCTGATAATAGACTGTCACCCAAAATATACGAAGAACCCTTAAAACTCAACAAGAAGAAAACAAAAAACCTGATTAAAAAACAGGCCAACAATCTTAACAGATGCCTCAACAAAGAAGATATAGAGATGGCAGATAAGCACATGAAAAGATACTCAACATCATATGTCATCAGGGAAGTGTAAATTAAAACAACAATGATACCTCTATACACCCATTAGAACAGCCAAAATCCCAAACGCTGACAACACCAAATGCTGGCAAGGATGTGGAGCAACCGGAACTCTCATTCACTGCTGGTGGGAATGCAAGATGGTGCAGCCCCACTTTGGAAGACAGTTTGGCTGTTTCTTATAAAACTAAACATACTCTTAGTATAGAATCCAGCTGTCATACTCCTTGGCATTTACCCAAAGGAGTTGAAAATGTATGTCTACATAAAAACCTGCACATGGATTTTATAGATACTTTATTCATAACTGTAAAACTTGGAAGCAAGCAAGATGTCCTTCAGTAGGTGAATAAATAAACTGTGGTACATCCGGACAATGGAATATTAGTCACTGTTAAAAACAAACGAGCTCTGAAGCCATGAAAGACAGGAGAAAACTTGAGTGCATGTTACTAAGTGAAAGAAGCCAATCTGAAAAGGCTACACACACTGTAGTGTAAGTCCGACTACATGAAATCCTGCAAAAAAAAAAAAGAAAACCCGAAAAACTATGGAGACAATTAAATATCAGTGGTTGCAAGGGATGGGGGCGGGGAACAGATGCTGAGATGGAGCACAGAGGATTTTTAGGGCAGTGAAAATACACTGTATGATAATATAAAGATGGAAATGGGTCATTATATCAATACATTTGTTCAAATCCACAGAATATACAATACCAAGGGTGCTTATGATGTGTCAATGTAGGTTCATCAACTATACCATGTGTACCACTCTGGTGGGGATGTTGACAATGGGCGAGGCTATGCATGCATGGGAACAGAGGGTATATGAGAAATTTCTGCACCTTTAAAAGAAGTTTTTAAAATGTAATTATTTTATTCTCAGAGAGCTGATAAAATACTGCATCCATAAGATAAGTACAGGATGTTATGAAAAAATCAATCACAGAATAAAAAAGGAAGACACACACAAAAATCTTTTTAATCAATAAAAGATTGGAAGATAAAGCAGAGAAAACCATCCAGAATATAGAAAAAGAAAATACAGGCATCTAAAAGATGATTTCCAGCTTGTCTAACTGTCCATCATCTAACAGAAGTTCTAGAAAGAGTGAACAGAGAAAATGGGAGAAAGTTAGTAGGAGAAATTGGAAAATTAATGAAATAAAACACACAGACACACACACACACCGACACTCACACACAGAGACACACACTCCTGAACACAATATGGAGAAATTTCAGGACCCCAAAGTAAAGAAAATATTCTAAAGGTCTCCAAAGAGAAAGCACAGGTCACCTGCAAAGCAAAGACAACTAGATCATTATCAGGCTTATCAGCAGCACCGGACACCAAAGTGGAGCAGCGTCTCAAAGCTCTGAGGGAAAAGCAATGTATCAACTTATCAAATAAACCGTATCAATATGGGCAACTGGAAGGTCCATGGACATGACAGAAGGGGACAGGGAGAAGGGGGAGAGGTGCCGGGACCTCAGCCTACAAGTCAGGGACCAGGTGACTCCACCTGGAGAGATGAAACAAGATACACAATAAAACTATGTTACTTAAATTACTGAAATAGGGGAACTAAAGATTGTGATACAACTACACTGGGTAAAGGGGGAAGGAGAGATGGGAAAGTATGGCAGGAAACCAGCAGACACTGTCCAAGCTGGTGGATGAAGAAATAACAGCGTGAGTGCAGAGCTCAGATATATGGCAAGAGCCACCAGAAGAAGCAGTTACAGGTGTTAAAAGGGTTTCCTTTTGGCAGGACGGGAAGGGGTCTAAGCCATGCTGCACTGTTTGACGTTTTAACCATGGGCGTGAGTTACTTCGATAACAATTTTAAAAGAAGCTATATCATCAAACACATTTATAAGTCAGTTATTGATGTGCTGTTGCAGCGGAGGTTGGGAGTGCTTCGGAGGACGGGTAGCAGGGCCCGCAGCCAAGACAGCAGCTCTCAGAGGGCGGACCAGGCTGAGGGCGACGTGAAGAACCTGGTGGAGGGAATTCCCTGGCGGTCCAGTGGGTACGACTCCGCGCTCCCAATGCAGGGGGCCCGGGTTCCATTCCTGGTCAGGGAACTGGATCCCGCACGCATGCCGCAATGAAAAGATCCCGCACACGGCAGCAAAGTTCCTGCGTGCCACAACTAAAAAGACCCCGTGTGCTGCAACGAAGACCCAGCGCAGCCAAATAAATAGATGAGACCACACTAAAAAAAGAAGAATCTGGTGGAGAAGCTGTAGAGGACGGGGTGACTGACAGCCAGGAGGACAGGACTAAGGGGACTTGGAGACGCAGGTCAAAGCTGCAGGGAGGGGCGTGGGCTGGAGCCGACAGCTCACAGGCGTCTGTCCACAGGCTGTTAAAAAGGCGGGAGGGGCTTCCCTGGTGGCGCAGTGGTTGAGAGTCCGCCTGCCGATGCAGGGGACACGGGTTCGTGCCCAGGTCCGGGAGGATCCCACATGCCGCGGAGCGGCTGGGCCCGTGAGCCATGGTCGCTGGGCCTGCGCGTCCGGACCCTGTGCTCCGCAACGGGAGAGGCCACAACAGTGAGAGGCCCGCGCACCGCAAAAAAAAAAAAAAAAAAAAAAAAAAAAAAGGCGGGAGGGAGGCTATCTGGGAAGAATATGCAGTGGGATCAAAGGAGTGGCCAAGGGTAAACCCTGGAGAAGATCCAGGTGGTGTGGAGGGAGACCCAGGAAGGTTTGCTGTCACGGGAGCTGGAGGGGTGGAGTCTGAAGAAGGAAACTGACAAGCGTATCAGATGCAACAGAGAGGTCGCTTTAAAGGGCCATAACTCCCACACTTTTCAAGGTCTCCTATGCTACCTGCAAGCACTCTGATCTAAGGATCTGAAGTCTATGCATAGACTGAAGCATAATTCCCACACAGCTAATAAGGGGCTAAAACGGGACCTTGACGTCAGCTTAACTGGAAACATCTCTGAGCATTCAAACCGCCCTCGTGGTTAAGGTGCAGTTTCGTGTTCCAAACCCTACACATCTAGGCTGCACCTGCACCTAACAGGTGGCTGGGCTCCAGGACAACTACTCGATCCACTTCCACTCATATTTGACTCCGCCTACAAAGATGGGATGCCTGCTTTGTGAGGAACCCTCAACCTGGTGTATAAACTACTGAAAATGCCACTTTTGGAAACACACCAACTCCATGCATTCCTCCCCTTGGTAACTCAGCAGTGGGGCTGGATCAGAAATTGGAGAAGTAAAACGCTCATCTTCATTCTCGAGTCCCATTCAAACACCAGCCATCGGGAATGTCTATGCTGCGGTGTGTTTTCCCCTCAAAAATAAGAACAACAATAACCCTGAAAGTTACAATGAAAAGCAATAACAACATCTGGCGTTAACAGACTACATGAAAAGGAATATTTCATTAGTGAAGAAATCCTGATTGAGTATGTGTTCCTTGTATTTTATTAGAAGAAGGAAAAAAACAGCCGGCAATCAGCATTCACGAAACCTAACGGATCTGCCTTTGGCATCAATTCAGAGTCAAGACTCAGTGTCACTGAACCAGAGCGGGGGACGCTGCCTTCCAAGAGCACTGTCCTCCGGCCCGTTTAATGAGCTGGTACCACTGGACACTGCACTGTTGGGACTGTTCTGTATGCAAATTCCTCTCTGCTATGAGCGGGCACAAACTAATAGAGTCTCTCCTTCTTCCAGGATAATTTCTTTAGGGCCAACACGCCAAGCTACAACAGCCATATTAATGCCCCATCTATCTTGAAGCAAATCCAACCTCAGAAAGACTTAGCAATTTTCAGGTCAATGCAGAGATTAAAGGAAAACATTACGAAGTTTTCAGGTGTAAACTGAACCAGGTGCAGGCATTTGAAGTCAATCCCATGCCAAGTTAGTGACACCTGTGGGCAGGTGGGCTGTAAACAAACCTTCCATCACCGCAGATGAGAAGGATGTCTGCCCAGCAAACAGCCTGAAGCCTTGACTCAAAAACATCCCTGAGAAAGAAGGGTAAAAGCACATTCCGGCAAAGCCTTCTAAGGAGGGGTAGTCGGGTGGAAGGGAACAGGCAGCATGGTGCGGGGCCTGGATCCCCCCTGTATCCCACACCCAATTCTTTTGCCAGTCTCGTTGCTGAACCTTTAAAATATATCAAGAAGTCATCACGCTGTCTCTCTCACTCGTTACTCCTGGTTTCGCGCCATGCAACCGCAGCCACCTCCCCTCCCCACCAAGCCCTCTTCCATCCTGGTCTCTCTTCAGACGTTTCTACAGCAGCCGGAGGGCACCCTTCAAACCTGCAGTCAGACTGCGTTATTTCCCTGCTCAAAACTCTGCAATGCCTTCCGACACTTAGAGTAAATCCTGAGGTTCTCAGCAGGCCTCTGGCCCTGGTGACATGTCCCAGGCCTCACCCCACCTCCTGGCCCACCTCGCCTGCCCACCTGCCTCCAACCCCTGACCTGGCTGCCCAGAACACGGAGCATCTGTGCTTCCTATTCCCTTTTCCTAGAACATTCTTCTCCAAGACCACGGGCTCACTCCCTCATGTCAAAGGTCACCTCCTCAGTGAGACTTTTCTTGACCACCCTACTCAACAGCATCCCTGTCACCTTCACTCCCTCCCCCCACTTCATTTCTCTTCTTCCCACTTCTCCACACCTGTCACTTTATCATATACCTCTTCGCTACTGCCAGTCTCCTACTCTGGAATATAAATCCTGGGAGGAAGGGAAGGACTTTGTTCACCCCCGTATCCCCAGTATATAGAACAATTTCTCACACATAATAGGTTCTCAGTAAATGCGTGTTGAATAAAGGAATGAAGAAACAAACAAACAAACAAATTTAGTCCCAACTCTAATAAACAGGCACATCGCTGGTCTCATCTCTGGGATGAGGAAGTAATACTGCATGGTTGCTGATGTCTCCTCTTATTCTAAAATGCTAATATTTCCTTCATCAGCTCATTGCCACCATGAAACAGCGGGAAGCTACCATCCGATTAGTATGTATCATGTTTGCAGGTGTTCACGAAAACTACCTCTTAGCACACTTTCCTTTTTTATGGATTCGGGGTTCCTTAACGTCCGATTTGTTTCAATTGTCAGTAATATCCATTTATACATATATACTCACCTGCACAGCCACTCCAGGGAGATAGGAACCCTTTTCTCATGCTGGCTACCTAGCTCTTTGTCCTTTCCAATACTATCTCAGAAACTTGGGGGGTTTTATAATCAGGGATGGAAGGGTCCCTGTAGCTGAGCAAGTCATATCATCAGGGTTTCCAGGTGGTTTCTGAACACTCTCGCAAAGAATGTGTTGACATAGAGAAAGATATATATGATCTGGAAAGTTAATTAACATCAATCAAAATTATAACATATATTTTACTTCATGTGGCTTTTATTTAGATTTTACTTTTTTTTAACTTATAACACTTGTCTTTTGCTTCTAAAAACTATTTTTAGAAAATACACCACTCAGGGCTTCCCTGGTGGCACAGTAGTTGAGAGTCCGCCTCCCGATGCAGGGGACACGGGTTCGTGCCCGGGTCCGGGAAGATCCCACATGCCGCGGAGCAGCTGGGCCCGTGAGCCATGGCCACTCAGCCTGCACGTCCAGAACCTGTGCTCCGCAACGAGAGAGGCCACAACAGTGAGAGGCCCATGTACAGCAAAAAAAAAAAAAAAAAAGAAAATACACCACTCATTTACTGACGCAATACTCAAATTGTTAGTGTCACTGGTCATCCAGAACAAGAAATGCTCTTACCACACTGACATTTAGTTTAGAGACTGAAATGGAATCATGGGCAAGTTTTAAATCTAATTATCTTTTAAAAATTGGTTCCTCAAAGGATAAGGCCATTACATACATGTCAACAACATTCTTGTAACGATTTTGAAAAGAACTCTTTTCCTCCATGAAAAATTTGTATAAAGGAATTTTCTCATTATTACCCAAGCAAAACAATTCTGAACATGATTTGAAATTTTTCAAGGGAAATCAATTCCAAATACTTGATATTCCTTGCACTACATGCATGGATAAATAGTTCTATTTCATTGCAACGGTACCTTTCATATTAAAAAGCTTAATTTTTATTCCTCAGGGAAATTCAGAATGAAATTCAGTATTTCAAGGCCTTAGTTTAACAACATAGATGGTATGAAAAAGGAAAAAATCACAAACTAACCTCTTTAACGAACACAGATACAAAAACCCTCACTCAAAATGTCAGCAAACTGAATTCACAAACATATAAAATATCAAGTTGATTTTATCCCAGATACTAAGTTGGTTTAACACAATTAAATCAGGAATCTAGTTTCTCACATTAGCAGTCTAAAGCAGAAATATCATATAATCTTCTCAACAAATGCAGAAAATATATTTAGTAAAATTCAATATTCATGATTCAAAATCCTTAGAAAAGTAGGAATAGAATATCACATCTTTCCTCTTTATTAAGTTACCTACAGCCTCTCCCAAAATGCTATAGCAAACATCATACTGAATACAGAAAATTTCCCTTTGAAATTAAAAGGACAAAGATGTCCACCTTCCTAGTCAATAGTAAATGGACCCCAGCCAGCATAATGGGAGTAAGTAATTAAATGGTATAAGGCTTGGAAAGAAAGCCTTATATAATTGGATTCTTCTCAGATGATATGATTATGTTTGTTGAATATCCAAAGGTATTTACACATAAGCTGTTAGGAGAGTTTCACAATGCAGAAAAATCAATTAGCAATGCAGAAAAACCAATTAAATTTCTATATACACAGCAAACAGAAAATTAAATCCTAAAAACAATAACATTTGCAAGAGTATAAAAAAAATCTATGAAGTGCCTAGCAATAAATCTAACAAAAGATACATAAGGTTTCTAAGGAAAAAACTACAGAACTTTATTAAAAGGCATTTTAAAAGACTTAAAGAAAGATTCAGTATTATAAAATATCAATTTTCCTCAAATTAATTCATAGATTCAGTGCAATCCCACTCGAAATCCCAAAACTTTATTTGGGGGGTGTTGAACTTCAATAAGTCGATTCTAAAATTTTAAATGGAAATGTAAATGGCCAGGACACGTCAAGACTCTCTTGAAGAAGCATGCCCTCTCACATATCAACATTAAAAAAAATAAAATAAACCAGTGTGGGCACTTCCCTGGTTGTCCAGTGGGTAAGACTCCACGCTCCCAATGCACGGGGCCCGGGTTCAATCCCTGGTCAGGGAACTATATCCCACATGCCGCAACAAAGATCTCAGGTGCCGCAATGAAGACCCGGCACAGGTAAAATAAATAAATAAATAGATATTTTAAAAAATAATAAACCAGTGTGGTACAGGCATAGAATAGACCAACAGAACAGACTCACATTCTTACTGATATGTGATACATCACAGAAGTAGAAAAGGTAGTCTTTTCAACCGAACTGGGACTATTACATATCCATATCCATAGAGAAGAAATCAATCTGGATTTTTAACCTCACATCACACATCAAAATTAATTTCAGGTGAACTTCAGAACTATGTGAAAGGCTACATAAAGAAAATAATTTAATATAGAAAATTCATTAAATCACAACTGCTGAAAATTCATCGACAGGAAGACACTGAACTCACCAAAAAAGATACCCCACCTCCAAAGAAAAAGGAGAAGCCACAATGAGATGGTAGGAGGGGCGCAATCACAATAAAATCAAATCCTATAACCCTGGGTGGGTTACTTACACACTGGAGAACACTTATACCACAGGAGCCCACCCACTGGAGTGAAGGTTCTGAGCCCCACATCAGGCTTCCCAACCTGGGGGTCTGGCAATGGGAGGAGGAATTCCTAGAGAATCAGACTTTGAAGGCTAGCGGGATTTGACTAGAGGACTTTGACAGGACTCGGGGAAACAGAGACTCGACTCGTGGAGGGCACACACAAAGTAGTGTGTACATCGGGACCCAGGGGAAGGAGCAGTGACCCCATAGGAGACTGAACCAGACCTACCTGCTACTGTTGGAGGGTTTCCTGCAGAGGCAGGGGGTGGCTGTGGCTCACTGTGAGGACAAGGACACTGGCAGCAGAAGTTCTGGGAAGTGCTCCTTGGCATGAGCCCTCCCAGAGTCCACCATTACCCCACCAAAGAGCTGGGTAGGCTCCAATGTTGGGTGACCTCAGGCCAAACAACCAACAGGGAGGGAACCCAGCCCCAGCCATCAGCAGACAAGCAGATTAAAGTTTTACTGAGCTCTGCCCACCAGAGCAACACCCAGTTTTACCCACCACCAGTCCCTCCCATCAGGAAATGTGCACAAGCCTCTTAGATAGCCTCATCCACCAGAGGGCAGGCAGCAGAAGCAAGAAGAACTACAATTCTGCAGCCTGTGGAACGAAAACCACATTCACAGAAAGATAGACAAGATGAAAACGCAGATGGCTATGTACCAGATGAAGGACCAAGATAAAACCCCAGAAAAACAACTAAATGAAGTGGAGATAGGAAACCTTCCAGAAAAAGAATTCAGAATAATGAGATTGAAGATGATCCAGGACCTCCGAAAAAGAATGGAGGCAAAGACTGAGAAGATGCAAGAAATGTTTAACAAAGACCTAGAAGAATTAAAGAAAAACACCTAGAAGAATTAAAGAACAAACAAACAGAAATGAACAATACAATAACTGAAATGAAAAATACACTAGAAGGAATCAATAGCAGAATAACTGAGGCAGAAGAACAGATAAGTGGACAGAATAGTGGAATTCACTGCTGCAAAACAGAATAAAGAAAAAAGAATGAAAGGAAATGAACACAGCCTAAGAGACTTCTGGGACAACATTAAATGCAAGAACATTCACATTATAGGGGTCCCAGAAGGAGAAGAGAGAGGAAAGGACCAGAGAAAATATTTGAAGAGATTACAGTCGAAAACTTCCCTAACATGTGAAAGGAAATAGCCACCCAAGTCCAGGAAGCGCAGAGAGTCCCAGGCAGGATAAAACCAAGAAGAAGCACGCCGAGACACATAGTAATCAAACTGACAAAAATTAAAGACAAAGAAAAATTATTGAAAGCAAAAAGGAAAAAACGACAAATAACATACAAGGGAAAAATGACAAATAACCTACAAGGGAACTCCCATAAGGTTAACAGCTGATTTCTCAGCAGAAACTCTACAAGTCAGAAGGGAGTGGCATGATATATTTAAAGTGATGAAAGGGAAGAACCCACAACCAAGATTACTCTACCTGGCAAGGATCTCATTCAGATTTGACGGAGAAATCAAAAGCTTTACAGACAAGCAAAAGCTAAGAGAATTCAGCGCCACACCAAACCAGCTCTACAACAAATGCTAAAGGAACTTCTCTAAGTGGGAAACACAAGAGAAGACAAAGACCAACAAAAACAAACCCATAACAATTAAGAATATGGTAGGG
Organism: Mesoplodon mirus; assembly: GCF_964341445.2. NCBI lineage: Eukaryota > Metazoa > Chordata > Mammalia > Artiodactyla > Ziphiidae > Mesoplodon > Mesoplodon mirus. The sequence continues at coordinate 7,626,827 of NC_138996.1, forward strand.
CTTCCCTGGTGGCGCAGTGGTTGAGAGTCCGCCTGCCGATGCAGGGGACACGGGTTTGTGTCCCAGTCTGGGAAGATCCCACATGCTGCGGAGCAGCTGGGCCCATGAGCCATGGCCACTGAGCCTGCGCATCCAGAGCTGGTGCTCCGCAATGGGAGAGGCCACAGCAGTGAGAGGCCTGCATACCACACACACAAAAAAAAGAATATGGTAATAGGAACATACATATTGATAATTACCTTAAACGTGAATGGATTAAATGCCCCAAACAAAAGACACAGGCTCGATGAATGGATATAAAAACAAAACCCATATATATGCTGTCTACAAGAGACCCACTTCACACCTAGGGACACATACAGACTGAAAGTGAGGGGATGGAAAAAGATATTCCATGCAAATGGAAATAAAAAAAAAAACTAGAGTGGGTTTCCCTGGTGGCGCAGTGGTTGAGAGTCCACCTGCCGATGCAGGGGACATGGGTTTGTGCCCCGGTCCGGGAATATCCCGCATGCCATGGAGCGGCTGGGCCTGTGAGCCATGGCCGCTGAGCCTGCGCGTCCGGAGCGTGTGCTCCGCAACAGGAGAGGCCACAACAGTGAGAGGCCTGTGTACCAAAAACAAACAAACAAACAAAAAAACAAAAAAACAAAACTGGAGTAGCAATACTCATATCAGATAAAGTAGACTTTAAAATAAAGAATGTTACAAGAGACAAAGAAGGACACTACATAATGATCAAGGGATCAATCCAAGAAGAAGATATAACAATTATAAATATATACGCACCCAACATAGGAGCACCTCAATACATAAGGCAACTGCTAACAGCTATAAAAGAGGAAATCAACAGTAACAGAATAATAGTGGGGCACTTTAACACCTCACTTACACCAATGAACAGATCATCCAAACTGAAAATTAATAAGGAAACACAAGCTTTAAATGACACAATAGACCAGATAGATTTAATTGATATTTATAGGACATTCCATCCAAAACAGCAGATTACATTTTCTTCTCAAGTGCACATGGAACATTCTCCAGGACAGATCATATCTTGTGTCACAAATCAAGCCTCAGTAAATTTAAGAAAATTGAAATCATATCAAGCAACGTTTCTGACCACAACACTATGAGATTAGAAATCAAATGGAAAAAACCGTAAGAACCAGAAACACATGGAGGCTAAACAATACGTTACTAAATAACGAAGAGATCACTGAAGAAATCTAAGAGGAAATAAAAAAATACCCAGAGACAAATGACAATGAAAACACGATGATCCAAAACCTTTGGGATGCAGCAAAAACAGTTCTAAGAGAGAAGTTTATAGCAACACAAGCCTACCTCAAGGAACAAGAAAAATCGCAAATAAACAATCTAGCCTTACACCTAAAGGAACTAGAGAAAGAAGAACAAACAAAACCCAAAGTTAGCAGAAGGAAAGAAATCATAAAGATCAGAGCAGAAATAAATGAAATAGAAACAAAAGAATAGCAAAGATCAATCAAACTAAAAGCTGGTTCTTTGAGAAGATAAACAAAACTGGCAAACCATTAGCCAGACTCATCCAGAAAAAAAGGGAGAAGACTCAAATCAATAAAATTAGAAATGAAAAAGGAGAAGTTACAACAGACACCGCAGAAATACAAAGCATCCTAAGAGACTACTACAAGCAACTCTATGACAAAAAAATGGACAACCTGGAAGAAATGGAGATTCTTAGAAAGGTATAACCTTCCAGGACTGAACCAGGAAGAAACAGAAATATGAACAGACGGATCACAAGTAATGAAATTGAAACTGTGATGTAAAATCTTCCAACAAACAAAAGTCCAGGACCAGATGGCTTCACAGGTGAATTCTATCAACCATTTAGAGAAGAGCTAACACCCATCCTTCTCAAACTCTTCCAAAAATTGCAGCAGAAGGAACACTCCCAAACTCATTCTATGAGGCTACCATCACCCTGATACCAAAACCAGACAAAGATACTACAAAAAGAGAAAATTACAGGCCAATATCACTGATGAATATAGGTGCAAAAATCCTCAACAAAATACTAGCAAACAGAATCCAACAACACATTAAAAGGATCATACACCATGAACAAGTGGGGTTTATTCCAGGAATGCAAGGATTCTTCAATATATGCAAATCAGTCAATGTGATACACCACATTAACAAACTGAAGAAGGAAAACCATATGATCATCTCAATAGATGCAGGAAAAGCTTTTGACAAAATTCAATGCAAGTTTATGAGAAAAGACTCTCCAGAAAGTGGGCATAGAGGAAACCTACCTCAACATAATAAAGGCCATATATGACAAACCCACAGCAAACATCATTCTCAATGGTGAAAAACTGAAACCATTTCCTGTAAGATCAGGAACAAGAAAAGGATGTTCACTGTCGCCACTATTATTCAACATAGTTTTCGAAGTTCTAGCCACGGCATTCAGAGAAGAAAAAGAAATAAAAGGAATACAAATTGGAAAAGAAGAAGTAAAACTGTCACTGTTTGCAGATGACATGACACTATACACAGAGAATCCTAAAGATGCCACCAGAAAACTAATAGAGCTAATCAATGAATTTGGTAAAGTTGCAGGATACAAAATTAATGCACAGAAATCTCTTGCATTCTTATACACTAATGATGAAAAATTTGCAAGAGAAATTAAGGAAACACTTCCATTTACCATGCAACAAAAAGAATAAAATACCTAGGAATAAACCTACATAGGGAGACAAAAGACTTGTATGCAGAAAACTACTAAGACACCGATGAAAGAAGTTAAAGATGATACCAACAGATGGAGAGATATACCATGTTCTTGGATTGGAAGAATCAATATTGTGAAAATGACTATACTACCAAAAGCAATCTAAAGATTCAATACCATCCCTATCAAACTACCAATGGCATTTTTCACAGAACTTGAACAAAAAACTGCACAATTTGTATGGAAACACAAAAGACCCCGAATAGCCATAAAAATCTTGAGAAAGAAAATCAGAGCTGGAAGAATCAGGCTCCCAGACTTCAGACTATACTACAAATCTACAGTAATCAAGACAGTACTGTACTGGCACAAAAACAGAAATATAGATCAGTGGAACAGGATAGAAAGCCCAGAGATAAACCCATGCACATATGGACACCTTATCTTTGATAAAGGAGGCAAGAATACACAATGGAGAAAAGACAGCCTCTTCAATAAGTAGTGCTGGGAAAACTGAACAGCTACATGTGAAAGAATGAAATTAGAACACTCCCTAACACCATACACAAAAATAAACTCAAAATGGATTAGAGACCTAAATGTAAGACTGGACATTATAAAGCTCTTAGAGGAAAACATAGGGAGAACACTCTTCGACATAAATCACAGCAAGATCTTTTTTGATCCATCTCCTAGGGAAATAGAAATAAAAACAAAAATAAACAAATGGGACCTAATGCAACTTAAAAGCTTTTGCAAAGCAAAGGAAACTACAAACAAGATGAAAAGACAACCCTCAGACTGGGAGAAAATATTTGCAAATGAATCAAGGGACAAAGGATTAATCTCCAAAATATATAAACAGCTCATGCAGCTCAATGTTAAAAAACACAAACAACCCAATCAAAAAATGGGCAGAAGACCTAAATAGACATTTCTCCAAAGAAGACATACAGATGACAAAGAAGCACTGAAAAGCTGTTCAACATCACTAATTATTACAGAAATGCAAATCAAAACTGCAGTGAGGTATCACCTCACACCAGTTAGAATGGGCATCATCAGAAAATCTACAAACATCAAATGCTGGAGAGGGTGGGGAGGAAAGGGAACCCTCTTGCACTGTTGGTGGGAATGTAAATTGATACAGCCACTATGGAGAACAGTATGGAGGCTCGTTAAAAAACTAAAAATAGAATTACTATATGACCCAGCAATCCCACTACTGGGCATATACCTAGAGGAAACCATAATTCAAAAAGACACATGCACCCCAGTGTTCATTGCAGCACTATTTACAATAGCCACATCATGGAAGCAACCTAAATGCCCATCAACAGACGAATGGATAGAGAAGGTGTGGTACATATATACAATGGAATATTACTCAGCCATAAAAAGGAATGAAACTGGGTCATTTGTAGAGACGTGGATGGATCTAGAGACTGTCATACAGAGTGAAGTAAGTCAGAAAGAGAAAAACAAATATCGTATATTAACGTATGCATGTGGAACCTAGAAAAATGGTACAGATGAGCCAGTTTGCAGGGCAGAAATAGAGACACAGACGTAGAGAACAAACGTATGGACACCAAGGGGGGGAAAGTGGCGGGGGCAGGTGGTGGTGGTGGGGTGAATTGGGAGATTGGGACTGACATATATACACTAATATGTATAAAATGGATAACTAATAAGAACCTGCTGTATAAAAAAATTAAATTTAATTAAAAAAATATATTAAATATACTGAAGTTTCTAATAGAAAATACATTAAATATAGAATTTAATATAGAAAATACTTCCTTACCTTGGGGTGGGAAAGGATGTCTTAAACAAGGTCCAAAAAGCACAACCCATAAAGGAAATAACTTATGAATTTGACTACATCAAAATTAAAATTTTGTTTACCAAGAAACACCATAGGAATGTCATCAGGGAGCAGGAGAAGAGATAAGGCGTATGTAGAACCAAGAGAAGACCAGGATCCAGAATGTATAAAGAATTCTGGAACAATACAAAAGAGACAGACGACACAACAGAAAAATGACCCGCTTCACAAAAGAAGAAATCCATATGGCCATAAACATATGGAAAAGCGATCAACCTCATAGTAAACAGAGAAAAGCAAAGAAAACCCCCAAGAGATATGAATACACACTCTCTTTTAGCAAAAAACAAGGTTTGCCAACACTAAGTGTTGGCAAAGTCAGATGACCTTCTGGAACACAGCAGAGATGAAGACAGCCAGAAATTCCCCTTCTCGGCTGACAGAGAACGTCAAGCTGTGCACGGGACACAGGCACAGAATAGTCATCGCTGCTTCATCTGTGTTCCCCAGACTGTTAGCAAAACCAAGAGGTGGAGAAGCACATGTCATGTTTTCAGTCAATGAAACACGATATGGCAGCAGAATTTAACAAACTATAGCTACACACAACAAAGCAAACGCATCTTACAAACCTAATGCAGAACAAAGAAGACACAAAAGAAGCACAGTCTAACTCCACTTACCTATGATCCCAAAACAAGAAAAACCAAATATATTATTTAAAGAGTGGTGAGATTATTTTTTAAAGCAAGACAATTATTATCATAAAGATGAGAACGGTCACCTGAGTGAGGAGGACGGGGTACGATCAGGAAAAGACCGGCAGGCCGTCCATGCTCTGGGTTACGGAGGTGCTTACTTTCTAATGATTCATTAACCTATATATTTATGGTCTATGGGGTTTTCATACATCTGTTATATTTTATAATGAAAATTACTGAAAAATATGTAAATTCTAGAGTTTGATTTGGAGCTATTAAAGTTTCATTGTCATAAGCAAGTACAGGAAGATAGGAGAATGATAAGAAATAGGTTACAAATAAGAGTGGAAGCTGTTCCCTACTTACTTGTCCCTCTTCTTTTTTTTTTTTTTTTTTTTTTGCGGTACGCGGGCCTCTCACTGTTGTGGCCTCTTCCGTTGTGGAGCACAGGCTCAGCAGCCATGGCTCACGGGCCCAGCCGCTCCGCAGCACGTGGGATCTTCCCAGACCAGGGCACGAACCCGTGTCCCCTGCATCGGCAGGCGGACTCTCAACCACTGCGCCACCAGGGCAGCCCTGTCCCTCTTCTTAGCCCCCTTGGCTTCTCACTTGTGTTCCCTCCACTGAACCACAGAAAAAATTCACGTCCAAGTGCTGCGTCCATCTCTGCTACAGCTGACCTCAGCCTGTTGTGCTGTGGTCCCTGGGTCAGGACATACGTGTCAGCCTGGTCTTCCTTCACATGGGCAAATAGAGAAGTGGGGGGATGGGCAGGGGGCACAAAAGAGAAGACACCATGACCCCATCTGCCTGGACGCCGGAAACTATCACAAGGCCAAGGGCAGGAAGAACACGTGCTGAAACTGGTTCTACCTGCAAGGAACCAACAGGGAGAGCACGGCCAGGGGAAGCCACAGGGGCCGCCGGCCGAGGAGTTAGGGGGACCTGAGCCACCACGGGGCCACACAGGCAGGGGACAGGTCGCTACTGCAGCTCAAGGCCGGCTCCTCCACTGCTCACTCCTGGTCCCCCACCTCCACCTTCAGCAAAGGACCTCAGGCTTTAAGACACTTCCCTCAGCTTTCAACTTTGAAAAGGCCACCTGTGGTCATTTACAGCAGAGGTCCCCAACCCTCAGACCATGGCCCGTTAGGAAGCGGGCCCCACAGCGGGAGGTGAGCTGCAGGTGAGCAAGCGAAGCTTCGTCTGCCGCTCCCTGTCGCTCCCATCACCACCTGAACCATCCCCCATCCGTGGAAAAATTGTCTTCCACGAAACCGGTCCCTGGTGCCAAAAAAGTTGCGGACTGCTGATTTATTTTATTTATTTTTTATTTTGGGGGGGCCTCTCACTGCCGTGGCCTCTCCCATTGCAGAGCACAGGCTCCGGACGCGCAGGCTCAGCAGCCACGGCTCACGGGCCCAGCCGCTCCGTGGCATGTGGGATCTTCCCGGACCGGGGCACGAACCCGTGTCCCCTACATCGGCAGGAGGACTCTCAACCACTGCGCCACCAGGGAAGCCCCGGACCGCTGATTTAAAGCATATTTTCCAATTAAGATGACTTGCTCATTTAGTACACATTCTTCAGGCTCACACCGAAAGATCAGTTCGAAGTTCCCTTGCACAGAGTATTAAGAACTTAGAAAGAAAAGTCATTTTCAGCCACAGCAGCAACTGGCGAGTCCCTGATGACCCGGACTCACCTCGGCTGGCCCCCACTGGGTGACAGCCCACCTCCACCGTCCACGCCACCGCACCGCCCTCACACCCACCTGCTCCCCACACGCAGGGCTCACCCAGGCTCCACCGCTGCTCCCACAGCAGCCCCGGGCCCCGTAACCTCACTCTCGCTCCAGGCTCACCCCCCAGGCCTCCCACCCCGAGCCTGCTCAGACCCTCGCGGCCTCAGCTCCGTGCGAGGGCTCCCAGCAGCTTCCGTGCGTACCGCTCAGGGGCCTCGGCCTGCTCCCCCGTCTCTTTCCCCACGTTGCCCCCCTCTTCCTGCCTCTCCCCGCCCCACGCTGCCCCTCCACCCCACACTGCCGTGCACCCCATGACACCCCCGCTCATCTTGCCCCCACCCCATCGTGTGCCCTGCCCCGCGATGCCCCCACGTTGCCCCCTCGTACTGCCCTGTGATGCCCCCATGCTGCCCCCCTCGTCCTGCCCCGCGACGCCCCCACGCTGCCCCCCTCGTCCTGCCCCACGACGCCCCCACGCTGCCCCCCTCGTTCTGCCCCGCGACGCCCCCACGTTGCCCCCTCATCCTGCCCCGTGATACCCCCACGCTGCCCCCTCATCCTGCCCCGCGATGCCCCCACGCTGCCCCCCTCGTCCTGCCCCGCGATGCCCCCACGCTGCCCCCCTCGTACTGCCCCGCGATGCCCCCACGCTGCCCCCCTCGTCCTGCCCCGCGATGCCCCCACGCTGCCCCCCTCGTACTGCCCCACGATGCCCCCACGCTGCCCCCCTCGTCCTGCCCTGCGATCCCCCCACGCTGCCCCCTCGTCCTGCCCTGCGATCCCCCCACGCTGCCCCCTCGTCCTGCCCCGCGATGCCCCCACGCTGCCCCCCTCGTCCTGCCCCGCGATGCTCCCACGTTGCCCCCTCGTCCTACCCCGTGATGCCCCCACGCTGCCCCCTCACCCTTCCCTGTGATGCCCCCACGCTGCCCCCCTCGTCCTGCCCTGCGATCCCCCCACGCTGCCCCCTCGTCCTGCCCTGTGATCCCCCCACGCTGCCCCCTCGTCCTGCCCCGCGACGCCCCCACGCTGCCCCCCTCGTCCTGCCCCGCGATGCCCCCACGTTGCCCCCTCGTCCTGCTCCGCGACGCCCCCACGTTGCCCCCTCGTCCTGCCCTGCGATCCCCCCATGCTGCCCCCTCATCCTGCCCCATGTTGCCCCCACGCTGCCTCCTCGTCCTGCCCCCGCGATGCCCCCACACTGCCCACCTCGTCCTGCCCGGCGATGCCCCACACTGCCCCTCCACCCCACGCTGCTCTGGCACCCCATGCTGCCCCACTCCCGATGACCCCACACCGGCTCTCTCTGAAGCCTGGAAGGTGTGTCTTCACGGCCCTACTCACCAAACACCTCCTCCTTCAAATCTCGTGCCTTCCGCTGGGAACTTCCCCAGCCGGCTTTGACCCCTCTGTGTTCTGTGCACCCACAAGACTTTGCTTAAGCTTCAGCTGAGGTATTTGTTTCACTTAACATGTCTACAGCCAAACTCCTAACTTCCCTCACCAAACCTGCTCCTCCTTTGGGCTTCCCGTCCAGTGCCCGGAGCTATGATCCACCTGGTCACTCAGACTGGAATGGCATCTGGGTTCTCTCCCCGCCACATGCGATCCATCAGCGGCCCCGCTGGCACTGCCAGTCCCCCATGTCTGCCACAGCCTCCCTGTGGCCCCCATCTCTTCTGCGACCTACAATCCCTTCTCCACAAAGGACACAGAGAGAGGCCTTCTAAAAACATAAAGCCCATGATGTCATTCCCGCTGTTAAAGGACTCCATGACCTTCCACTGATTTTAAAATAAAATTCCTTACCTTTTCAGAATCCCGAATTACCATGCTGGCTTTAGATTAGAAGAAGATTTTTTTTTTTTTTGCAATTATAAATCAGCATTTATTAAAAATAAACCAAAACTTGTAAAGGAAGTAAATCAAGAGAAACTAAACTGTTGATCTTGCATTAATCACATTTAGCTTAGAACTTAGCTGTACTTTCTTAGAAACAGAAACAAAATAATCATGGGAATGTGTGAAACCCATAAGCATCACTGGAGAGTCGCCACACCCACAGGGACTCCCCCCAGAGAGCAGTGTGGCCTCGTGGGCTATTCCTCAACGTCAGCCGATGAGAGAGCAGGTAATAAGTCAAAGATCCTTTGCTTTGGGCTGGAATTACAGTAATTCAAATTGGTACTAAGGAATATTTCATTTATGGCAGATGTTCTAATTGGCTATTGATCATAAAGTAATTTCTGAGGGCCGTCTTAGAACAAAGGATCCCAGACAGTAAAAAAGTGGGGGAATTACTGTTAAATTCACCGATAACACCTTGGGAACAAAAAAAACCAAAAAAAAACCAGCCACAGAAATGGATGCCGGTTCCACCCTCATAGATTCGCATTTAGTTTCTCTAGGGTGAGGTCCAGGTAAGGTTTCAGGCCCCTGCAGACGTTTCTGTGGGCTGAGAACCGCAGAACCAGGTGACCAGCTCTAAGCCCTTCTCCAGCCTCGCTCACTCTGCTCATTTTTTGGTTCCTCCAAGACATCAAGTTCATTCTTGCCCTTGGGACCTTTGCAAGAGCTGTTGCCACTGTCCTGTATGTTTCGGCACCCTCTCTAGCCCACCCACAGGCTCACTCCTTCCTGTGCCATCATAGATATCACCTCCTGAGAGAGGCCTTCTTGGCTGGATCCCCAGTCAAGAAGCCACTGGTCACTCTGTAGCACTTCTTACTTCAGTTATCTGCACAGCACTTATCCTTCTCTAAATTTCTCTTGGCTGTTTTCTGTCTATTCTCCACCAAAGTGAAATCCTTATCTGTGCTGTTCATCACAGCTTCCCAAGCTTCTAGGACAGTGCCTGGCACACAGCAGCAATTCGGTAAATATCTGTTGAATAAATGAGTGATAAGCAAAAAAACAAAATAATAATCTAGGTCATCTCTATCTACCATGTCTCATGAAAATCAACACTGTGTTACAAATGTAGCCAAACTTTAAACATTACAGTCAGCCTTCCTGAAAAATATCCTTTTCCCATATCTATAGAATGAAATATTGAAGACTAAAATCCATCATTCAGAAAAACTGTAAAATTGATACGCATCATGTAAAACAATTACCAGTCTGTGACTCCCAGAGTGAATACATTTAAAATAAAGCATCCCTTCAATTTCCTTTGGCATAAACTGTCACCTCTCTAGGCAGTGCAGCATGACTGTTTACTTACATTCTTCGACGTCGTGTAAATTTTTTGAATTAAATCTTTTACTCTGTATTTTTGACATTCATTCATATCATTGGGTTGTTCGAGAATCTTTCAAACTCAAGTCCCCCTAATAATCAATTTTAGTGGAAATAAACAGGAAGTCCAAAGGAAAAACGAGAGATATATTCATATATTATTTCCTCTAGCTCCACTTTTTGGGTACTAAAAGTAGAGGCACCTCTATTCATACATTAAAGAAATTCAAGGCTGGTCTAGTCTTTAAGTGTCCATTTCTAGTTACACCAAGAAAATCACCACCAAAAAAATAGCTTTACTTTTAGGGGACTGAATGGTGGTCTCCAAAGAGATATATCCACACCCTAGAACCTGTGAATATTATCTCACATGGTAAAAGAGTGAATACCACCTTACATGGTAAAAGATGTGATTATGTTAACGATCTTGAGAGGAGGTGCTTTCCTGAATTATCTGGTTGGACCCTAAATGCAAACCCAGGTACCCTTAGATGAGAGACGCTGACAGAAGCGGGGGAGGCAATGTGGTCATGGAAGCAGGGGCTGGAACGAGGTGGCCTCAACCAGCAGATGCTACAAGAGGCAAAGACCAGACCCCTCCGGAGCCTTCAGAGGGAGCACAGCCCTGCCAGCACCTTTCTTTTAGACTTCCAGCCTCCAGAACTGTGAGATAATACATTTCTATTGTTTTAAGCTTTCAGTTTGTGGTCATTTCACAACATTGGTTACAGTGGTCACTTAATTGACCATTAAGATGTGCTAGACACTATGAAAAGCATGGCACAAGACGTTTGATAGCTATCCAAAAAATGGTTTTGTCTTAAAGTAAATAAAGTTGGACATTTACATTTTAAATAAGTATAATTTAAATATATTCAAGTTCCATTTGCAGGACAGATCAAGAATATGGCGCTCTGTTCTCCGCATGGTTTGAAGCCAATTGCTTGATCTCTGTAAGGCAGTTTTCCACCTGAAAATACAAGATTAAAATTCTTGACCCCCTCACGGTTGTAAGGATAATGAGAAAAAAGACGATGACAGACAACCCCTCAAATATTCACAGAGTCTTAGAGCTACCGTAGCCCTAGAGGAGAATTTAGCGCCAACCTCGATCCAGGGAGGGGAACACAACAAGTCACGGGGTGAGGCCCTTGCCCTGCGAGAGCCAGGGGACCCCAGGTACCTTGACTCTGCCAAGAGCCCTTTGCACAGAGATGTGCTGCCTATAGAAGGATAAGGGCGATATTCCCAATTCACCCGTGCATGGGACTGCGACACAGATTGTTTCCACTGAAAAGACTCTAGCCTAGGCCTGATGGGGGGAAAAGTAACAAAACAAAAACCCAAAATGTATTCTGAGGATAATGAGCCAGGCCCTACACAGAACCTGCACAGAAAGGAGGTGTCGGGTGATTGTAAACATCAATTCTTCCAGCATCAGTTAGCCAAGAAAGAGATCGAAAGGATCTGCCTGGAACCCATCCCAGGTAATAAACAATCCAAAAGGTCACATCTTAATGTGTGTCAGTCAGCACTGCCATCTTCCCATTAAAGAGACAGTGTGATAGAGACAAAGTGTGTGATAAAACTCACACCCAAACAGGTTAAAAATTCTTAACAACTGAGAATAGGAGGCAGCTTCTTTAATTTGATGAAGGGTATTTACAAAAACTCTCCAAGAGGCATCAGACCTATCAGTGAAATGATAAAAATTTTCCCTTCAGGATCAGGAATAAGATAAGGATGCCCACCACCACTACTTCTGTTCAACACTGTACTCAAGATCTCAGCCTATGCAGTAAGGCAAGAAAAAGAAATAAAAATGATAAGGGATGGAAATGAAGAAATAAAAGTGTCATTATTTACTGATGTATGATTATGTATGTCAAAAATCCAAAAGAAAGCACAGATGAAATATCAGAATTAATAAGCATGTTTAACAATGTTGCTAGATACGAAATTCAGTATGTAAAAATAAATTGTATTTCAATATATCAGCACAAAGAGTCAGAAAATGAAATATTTAAAAGACACCACTGACTACATCATCAGAAATATAAAGTATCTAGAAAGGGGTTTAACAAAAGATGTGCAAAACCTATACAAGGAAAATTATCAAGTTTACTGAGTTTTCTAAAAGTAACTCAGGTGTGTGCATAGGTTTTAGTCATAACAAATGAAAGAAAAATAAATTGGATATGATTATCACCATGTCTTCTCATTCAAAATTGGTTTTTGAAATCTAGAGGTATCTTGATGCATTAAATAAGAATTCTGATCAGACACATACAATGTAGGATAAGAAAGACTTCTTATCATTATCCCATGTTTAAGTAAACATTGAAGAAACATTTGAATTACCATAGTTTTCCACACTAAGTACTATATTAACTGTGAAAAACAAAAGGACTTTAAGTCCTTTAATTTTACAATGAATATACAGAAAAGTCTATTGGAATATAAGATCTAAAGTGACTTTAACACATATCTAAAGATATGTATAAAATTTTAACACATCTGAGGTTCTACTCCATCTACTCTATTCCAATCCATTTAGAATAAGTGGTCCAAACCAATGGATATATAATGGGGCCAATTCATCCTTTAATGGGAATTATTTGAAATTTCTGCCTTAATTTTTAGTTGTTCCCCTGTTAGAGCTACCTTTAAATGTAGGTGGAATGGATAGCTTCCCTTAATGTGATATTTATAAAGCAGACTCCTCAAAATTCTCCATTAGCCTGAAAACATCAAAAATCCAAGCATCAATGGTAATTCCTTTGAGCTAAGACACTATGCCTCCTGGGATCCATTTTTAAAAGAAAATACCTCTTGGAGGAGGTAATATATATGAGTCATTATCCAATTTTAATACAAAACTTAATATACCTGACTCATAAGCAAGATTTTGGGGAATCAAATCTGACAGTGCGCAGGAGAAAGGCACAGTACTTTTAGGGAGTACACAGTGCTACCATCAGCCAGATGGGCTGGCACAGTGAGGTATGCTGGGAAGTACAAAGTTGACAACGTCATAGTGCTAAAGGAAAAGTGAGAAGACGCCAGAGATGAGCACTTGACAATGTAGCTGAGGACACAGTCCTGCTGTCAGGATGTGTTTGAGTGACTTGAATATGGCACTTATTCACATCCTGACTTGCAGTGCTGATGGTCTGCTCTCTACAGCACCCCAGTGGAATATGGTAAACCCATGAAAGCAGGGGTTATGTTTTATTCTCTTACAGACCCTAAGGCACAATAAAGCCCTCAATAATACTCAATAATAGCATTTGGTGAATTGAAAATTCATTTAAAAGCAAGTAACCTAGCTCTGGGGATATAAAAATTATATGTTTAAATTAGAGATAGCATTTTTTTCAATGTTAAAAGTTGGCTGCTGACAAAACCAAGTGTTGACAAAGATGTAGAGCAACGGGAACTCACAAACAATGCTGGTGGGAGTCTACACCGACACCACCAATTTGGAAAACTGTTTATTAGTGAATTCTAAAGATACACATAGGCTCTGTGATCAAGTAATTCAAGAATAGATGTGTCCACCAGAGCTTTATTTGTAATAGTCATTGTATGATGGACACAAATTGTCCATCAACAGTAAAATGATAAATAAATTGCTGTATATTCCTACAATCGAACACTACACAGCAACAAACAAGAACAAACCGTTGTATCAATCTCACACAGTGAAAGAAGCCAGATGCAAAGGAACACAGACCTTATGATGCCACTTACCTGAAGCTCAAAAACAGGCAAAACTAATCCAAGATGTTGGATTAGATCAGAGGTCAGAATAGCAGTTATCTTTGAGGGCAGGGGTATTAAGTGTGAGAGAGGGGTGGACAGGGAGCCTCTCTGGTGCTAGACATGTCCTAAATCTTGATCTGTGTGGTGATCTGTGTGGGTATATTTGTATGTAAAACTTGATTGAGCTGCACACTTTAGATTTGTGTACTTTATATAAATTATACCTCATCAAAATGGTAAATAAGAAAAAATGGTGGCTGTTTATCAATGTTTAATATTTGTTTTAATCACTTTAATTATGAGAAACCAATTTTCTTTAAACATATATTTGCTGTTGGCAATAATTTGAACATCTAAACACTTGGAAGGAACTTTTAGCCAGTAAAATAAAGAACAGGACTCTCTCCCAACTCAGATATTTAAGCGGTTCTGTCTCAATAGTTTGGTCCTCATTAACATCTCAAAGAAGCCCTAATCAAAATCCAGACATCAACGGAGAGCGGAGGTAATGTGGACAGGCACCGAAATGAGAATCATCTCCAGCTTTGCGACTGGGGGGCCCCAGGGGCTCAGGGAACAGCTCTTGCTATCCCTGAGGACTCTCCTAATGTAATAAGATGTGTACAGAGATGCTTCTGATTCCTGAAACTCTACATCTGAGATGCATAAGACACTCACTGGCCAGACCCTCTGTCTTATATGAGACAGTCGCCAGCTAAAGACCTGTTAGTCGGGAAGTTACAGAAACTAGAGCAGGAGAATTACTGCTGACATGAGCCTGGTGTGTCTATGGTGGAAAGACAAAGGCAGCGGAAAGCAGACAGAAATCAGAACCAGGGAAAGGGTCGCTGTTAGCTGCCACCTCTTTCTCACTGACTGATGTGGCTACGATGGCATTTGCATGAAAAAGGTGCTAAACATATTTTAAGTTAATGATTAAACATAAAGGAGTTGTTATTGTTGTTTAAGAAGCTCCAGATGAAAATAGCTAACATTTGGGGAAAAAATAATATTGAAAAGCCACAGAGAAAGGCATTAACTTCAGCTTCCACAGCCAAAGCCCATGGAAAATGGCCTCGGCTATTTCAGCCACTGACTTTCAGAGCTTTCGAGCAAACCTACAGTCCATCAGCAAAATGGAAAGGAGACCTCTGCCCTTTTTGCTACCAGAACTGGCTACCTGAAAAGCTAAGGTATGATACCTCTGAATTCTATGAAGATGCTGTTAAGTTTTCAGTGGGGTCTAGACAGATAAGTTGGATTCATTTCAAAATATTTAGATTAAAACCGCCGGCCTCATTTTCATCAACGAAAAAGTCATTACATCATTTTTTCCCTTTAGCCGACTTCCCACTTGAATGGGAAACACACTCATCATGTATCACCTCATAATTGCGTATTTTAAATGGTTACAGAAAATCATCCACCATCAAGTGTTTTCTTCACACTGAAAACAGGAAAATCTGCCAATAAACTGGAAAAATGTCAGCAACAACAAAAATGTAAATACTTCCCCTTAAAATATTATCGAGTCACTTCCCCAAAAGACCTAAATGTTTATCCATCTATAAAATTTCATCTCCCCTGAAGAAAGGGATGAAAACTCTAAAATTCCCACCATTAATTTTCTCCTTTTCTTGTCATTCTTCATGGCTATGAGGCAGTGAGAGAAGAGTAGTATTTTAGGCTTAACACTGACTCTAAGAAAAAAAATCACAGTAATTTTCAGAACAGGTTAACACAGGAAGTCAAGAAAGCAAAAAGCAACAAGATTCAAGAGTCCCTTCTGGGAAACTAGCCTTAAGAATGGTTCAGGCTCAAATATCAAATGTTTCTTTGACCGGCAAAAGAATCACTTTCTGTGTGCACACTACTCACAAAGTAAAAGTTTAAATTCAGCAAAAATAATAAATTATTTCGGCAGTTCAAATTAATTCTATTTACCCAACTACAAATAAATAAATTTACCCTTTGGGTGGATAATTTGCAAGGCACACTTCTTATGCAAAAGGGAGGAAACCGGATAGCAAATGGTAAAAATGGCATTTCATAAGGACTATTAAATGTTTACACACTTCATGTTTTATTAATCGGGCCACTTGTGACAATTCAAGCTTTTCATGGATGTCCATGAAAGACTTTTCATTTTGTTCCAGTTAAGATAAATAACCTGGAATGAAATATAATTGCACACTTTCTCTAGAAAACTGCCATGGCCCTGAAAATCATATTTAGAAAAGACAATACAAAGGAATCCATGTCAAAACTGTACGCGTTTCAACTCATGGAAATGACATCAAATGAGAACTACACAGAGGACTGAGGATGAAATTAACAGACAGCAGGTGGGCGCTCCCATTTAAAAGGATACACGCCCTCGGCTGCTCTTCAGAGGTTTTACTTTAATTCAAGACTTGAAAAAGATGAAGTCAGCTTGGTTCATACTCTCCTCACCCAGCCCAACCCAGCAAATTAGTTCCCACCCACTCCATCCAAACACGCACTGTCTGAGCAGCCAGCATGCTGACCGAGCACCACCAGAGAACGTGATCAAGACACAACGGACACAGAGAACAGACTGGTGGTTGCCAAGGGGGAGGGGGCTGGGGGAGGGACGGAGTGGGAGGCTGGGATGAGCAGATGTAAGCTTTTATGTAGAGAACGGATAAACAACAAGGTCCTACTGTACAGCACAGGGAACTATATTCAATACCCTACAGTAAAGCATAATGGAAAAGAATATTAAAAAAAAGAATGTATACATGCGTATAACTGAATCACTTTCCTGTACAGCAGCAGAAATAAACTTTAATAGGCTCAACTGATTAACAGTCAATGGTTTTATTTTTTCCAGTAACTGCGAGCTGCACACTGTGCCCCCTTCCCCTTGGGAAGTGAGTGACTTTTAGTCTCAGTTCATTCCCAAACGTTTTAGTCTCCTCTGCTTATTAAATATTAATAACATTAATATTAATAATATTTAATATTGATATATTAAAATAACCACCTATGAAGTATCTTGTCTAAAAATAACTGAGCCTGAATCTAGTCAAGTTTCTAAATCTACCTACCAGCTTACAGGTAATACCAGGGATAGAGAAACAAGTGAATTGTCACCAAGAGGAATCAGTCAAGAGGGTGAAATGTTCTACAGGACAAATGAACCTGCTTCTGCATCAGTCAATGTCAGGAAGAAAAAAGAGAGAGTTCACTAGGGGAACAACAACATAATAAAAGAGACATAAAACACAGTAACCAAATGCAAAATGTGGGCCTTGTTTATATACAAATTTGAAAAGCAACTGTGAAATGATCCCTTTGAAATAACTGGGGAAATCTGAATGTGAGTTGGGTGTTATATAATATTAAGTAAGGAATTAATATTAATTTTGTTATAAACAATAATGGTTTTGCAAAAACATGTCCTCGTATGTTAGAAATATACACAAGAGCATTGACACGAGAAATGACATAATGGCTAGGATTTGCTTTAAAATATTCTCACAAAAATTTTTTTAATGAAGTAAAAGTTGGGGAAGGAGAGAAGAAACAAGATGGGCAAAACGCTGATACCTGTTGAGACTGGGCGATGGGCTCATGAAAGTTCATTATATTCTACTTTTGTGTATATTTAAATATGTTCACAATAAAAGGGTTTTTTTTTAAGTCCATGCAACATTTCAATCTCACGTTCATTTCTAAGACTTCCCTCCTCTCTGTAAAGCAGGCCAAGCTGCTGGTCCTAATGGCTGAGGAGGAAAGAGGTGGGTGGGGAGAGGCAGAGGATGGGGTAGCCTGCTCCCCACGTCCCGCCCTCTTCCCTGCACCCGCTCCTCTGACCGCAGAGCAGAGAGGCTGGGGGAACATTTCCCTTCGCGGTTAGTTGCTTCTGTGTTGGTGTCCTATTCTTTTACACAATGGACACAGAAGGATGGGTGGAGGCCCCAGCATGGCTTGCCGGCAGGAGGCTCAATCCCGAGCAGTAACTGGGCATCGATGGTGTTAGATCCGATTGCACCTTCCCGTTGAACCCCCGCCAGCAGCATCATGCCACCCTGCGCCGATACGAGAGCCTTCTCTCCATGCCTGGGACAGCCCAAGCTAGTGTTCCCTCTGTGGGCCAGGACGTGGGCCTGCTCATGGTGGGAGCCTGCCTGCATATGTCTCAGGGACCCTGAACTCGAGGGGGCTGTCTTGTGTCCTCTGCATGTTACCCCACCACACCCTCTGTCATCAACGCTCTGCTCTGTGCTCCATCAGCCCTGGGGCAGGTCAGCAGGTCCGGTAGCTCAGCAGACATCCAGTAAGATAGCGCACAGGCAGCCTTCGCTTCTTGAAGACCCCAGGAATTTGATGAGCAATCCTCTTGCCCCTCCTCCACCTCAGCTCAGAAGCATGGTACCCTGCCAGCCCCCTTAGCCTCTCTGCTCTCCTTTGGGAGATTCACAAAGGTTGTCCCCAGAAGTCCCTCTTCTTATCTGTCACTGGTAGAAATTTGACAAACTAGTGGTCCTTTTTAAAAAAATTTATTTTATTATTTATTTATTTTATTTTTGGCTTCATTGGGTCTTCGTTGCTACGCGTGGGCTTTCTCTAGTTGTGGCAAGTGGGAGCTTCTCTTCGTTGAGGTGTGCAGGCTTCTCATTGCGGTGACTTCTATTGTTGTGGAGCATGGGCTCTAGGCTCACAGGCTTCAGCAGCTGTGGCTCGCGGGCTCAGTAGCTGTGGCCTGCAGGCTCTAGAGCACAGGCTCAGTAGTTGTGGCTCGCAGGCTCTAGAGCACAGGCTCAGAAGCTGTGGCCCACGGGCTCTAGAGAGCAGGCTCAGTAGCTATGGCCCGCAGGCTCTAGAGCACAGGCTCAGTAGCTGTGGCCCACGGGCTCTAGAGCACAGGCTCAGTAGTTGTGGCTCGCAGGCTCTAGAGCACAGGCTCAGAAGCTGTGGCCCACAGGCTCTAGAGCACAGGCTCAGAAGCTGTGGCCCACGGGCTCTAGAGAGCAGGCTCAGTAGCTATGGCCCGCAGGCTCTAGAGCACAGGCTCAGTAGCTGTGGCCCACAGGCTCTAGAGCACAGGCTCAGTAGCTATGGCCCCCAGGCTCTAGAGCACAGGCTCAGTAGCTATGGCTCACAGGCTCTAGAGTGCAGGCTCAGTAGCTGTGGCCCGCGGGCTCAAGAGCGCAGGCTCAGTAGTTGTGGCGCACGGGCTTAGCTGCTCCGCGGCATGTGGGATCTTCCCAGACCAGGGCTTGAAACCATGTCCCCTGCACTGGCAGGCAGATTCTTAACCACTGCACCACCAGGGAAGTCCCTAGTGTCCCTTCTTGCACATGGAAATCAACTGGGGGTGTACTGGGCCTTGGAGAACTTAGAACTTGTTCTCCACAGGACACTAGCTCTACTGTTGGGGCTGGGGGGTGTGGCACAAAAGATCTCAGCCAGCACCTCCCACTGCCCTGCTGCATCTATTAGGCATCAGGCAACGAGAATATGAAGGCAAATGAGACCCATCACACTGGCTTTGACATCACAGGGAGTGAATGTGGGCACAGGACTTGACACTTCCCGGGGCTCTGCCTTGAGTAAGACTCTGGAGCCTTGTGAAGACTTTGCCCCTGTCACCAGGAAAGGAGAGGTGGCTGAGATGACTCCCTGACCCGGAGCCCTGGAGGCCGGTGAACGAAACTCCTGGCATCCTGTGAGCCCAGCCCTCTGCCACAGCTGATTCTAAAGTGAAGAGCCTGCTGGCGTGGGCCCCGTAGGTGTGGTTCCCTGAATGGAGTGGTGGAAAACACTGTGCCACAGGTGACAGGTCGGTGCAGGGTCCAGATCAGGTGGTGTGCACAGCCCATGCCCAAGTCACAAGGTAGCAGGCGGGCTGTAGACGCTGCCCTGAGATTCTACTCCCCCTAGCTGTTCACCCTGCCACTGGCATTCAGGATGACAATGCATCACAATTTCTAATATTATCTCTCGTAAAAGCCCAGTCCTATTATGAGAGCTAGTCCAGCCCCTGGCCGCCAAGAGACCTAGGATAAGCCAATGCAGTGGACACCTGCCATGCCCTGGGCTTTGTGTACACCCCTCCTATACTTAGGAATCAACCCTATGATCCTGCGGCCTCAAAGATGACGTTTATTTTTCCAGGGTCTCTTTCGTTTAGGGTGAACCATCACCCTGGAGTTTAAGTTAAAAACTTAACTATTACTTAAGTCACTGTATTTGGAGGTAGTTTAGCCCAGTCTCTAATACTCACACGAAGTGAAAACAGTCTGTTCTACAGGACTGAAGACCCTACCACCCCTGTGCCGTCCATGAATTTACATTCGAGTGTGCGTGTGAGTACTGATGCACAGCCAGGTTCCTCAGAACAGCATCGGCCCTGGTGTCTCTGTCTTCTCACCTCTCAGCCCCTCAGTCTGGCTGCCGCGTCCACCACTCCACTCACACTGACCCTCCTGAGGTCACCTCTGAGCTCCTTTACAAAGCCCTGATTGCCAAATGCCTTAGGACTCAGGTCAACGGAAACACACCCACCTGAACTCCATCCGAATCATCGTGATCACTACTGTACCTAGATGAATAGATTTACTCCATGGCCCAGCAGAAAGAAATTAAGTCTTCTCTGGAGGAAGGTAACAGCATCCAGAGACCTTATGATTTTCATATACAATGTCAGGTCCTTAATGAAAAATTACAAAGCACAACAAGAGACAAGAACAAATGACCAAAAACTAAAGAGAAAGGATGAATAATATATACACTCTAGGTGTACTATCTAGGGGATATACTATCATTATCAAAAAGGAATTTTGATATAATTATAATTGCTGTGTGCTAGAAAACATAGATTAAAGATGATGAATTTTATCAGATACCTGGAATCTATGTAAAAGAATTAGATAGAAATATAATAATTGAAATTAAAAATGCAATAGATGGGTTCAAGAGCAGAGTAGACAAAGCCAAAGAGGGATTTCCTAAAGTAAAAGAGATGTAAGGAGAAAATATCCACTTAAAAAGCACAGAGAGACCTAAAGAATGAAAATACAGAAAAGAGCTGAAGTGGCACCTGAGACATGGATCAAAGAACTAACATGCCTGTAACTTGAATCCCAAAAGGAAAAAAGAGGAGAAAGAAGCAACAGTTGCAGAAATACTCACCCAGAGTTTTCCAAAACCAATTAAGGATATTGAGCTGCAAATCCAAGATGCTCCGTGAACCACAACTAGGGGAAATATATTTCAGGGGAGGGGGGCTAGTAATGGCAGATATAAATCGCATATTTAGGCCTGGCTCATAATTTTATCTCAATTATGGAATTTTGATACTCTCTCTCTCCCAGTTTGCTATTAAGGATAAAAGGTCGGATAACACCCCTTTTAAAGTCCCAAGGTTAAAAGTTTTTATTAATTTGGGGCAGAATTCTGCAAGATATCAACTGTGACATATAGCTTCTTTTCTTTTTTTTCTTTCTTTTTTACCTTTAAAACCTGTCACTTGTTCTATAAAGAGAAAAGATTTTTATTGAAGTCGGATGCTTCTTTAACTCCTAAAATGAATATAAAAATACAGCAGCTACTGGGTATCAACAGTATACTTATACTCATGATTTCACTTTCTAGGAACCCAAGGCCCATAAAGGAGAGAATAAAATTGAGTTATTATTCTGGTGTGCTGAAACTGATCTCTTAACATGAAGACAGAAAGCTGCTATTGTAGATATTTAAGAGTGCTGAGTACACCTGTAATTTATATAATACTGTACATCAAGTATACTTCAATACATTTTTTTAAAAATAAAGAGTTCAGGGCTTCCTTGGTGGCGCAGTGGTTGAGAGTCCGCCTGCCGATGCAGGGGACACGGGTTCGTGCCCCGGTCTGGGAAGATCCCACATGCCATGGAGCGACTGGGCCCGTGAGCCATGGCCGCTGAGCCTGCGCATCCGGAGCCTGTGCTCTGCAACGGGAAAGGCCCCAACAGTGAGAGGCCCGCATACCGCAAAAAAAAAAAAAAAAAAAAAAAAGAGTTCAAAAGGGATTTATACTTTTAAAAAAAGAGTGGTGAGCTCATCATAATTTCAAAGGCTTCAGAAATTTATTCTGATTTTTCCAACAACCTAGAAAGCTATTCATCTTAGTTAACAGGAAAAGAAAGCAGATGCAAAAGCTTAAAGATAATTTTGTGAGGGAAGGGGGTTTGAAGGTGGGTGAAGGGGTCACCTGTATGGTGATGTATGGTACCTAGACTTAAGGTGGTGACCACCTGTAGTGTATACAGATGCTGAACTATCGTGCTGTATACCTGAAACTTATACAATGAGAAAAAACTTTTTAAGACAATTTTGTGATAATAACTTACCCGCCCAGGCTCTGTTTGAGTACCTGTCTCACCCAAATGAGTCCTGGACACAAAAACAAGTCTTGAAAGCAGAAAGCTCCCGTCTCTCTGCCCTCCCGCAAGAAGGCCAAGGCTGTTACTGGGCACTACAGCTGACTGTAGGTCCTCATTTACTGGGATTTTAGACATTGTCCTGGTAAGTAATAGCATAATGGAAGAATATGATTAAAGTCTTCACAGATAGCTCAGAGAAACCAACACAAGAACCTTATGGGGGAAAAAATCAACACTGACTGCTTAGACCATGGGCGACACTGCGGCATCCAGGTCGAGGAAAAAGACCCTGATGCCCATATGCCCTCGAAGTCCCGACAGCTTAATTTGAAGAGCCTGAGCTCATCTACTAAACCATCATTTTCTCCAGCTCCTGTGTGAAGGAAATCACCGGCTTCAGGAGTAATACATATGACCAAGACCTCATCAATGAGTAATTCAACCCCGAGACACGAGGATTGGTTTAGATAGACATGTGCCCGCGTCAAGGACAGCGAGAGTCGATCCTGGGATCTGCTGGGATGACCAAGAAAGAAGCACCTCCCTCTTCAGCTGGAATTAAATCTACAGATTGGAATTAACTCTTTCCCCCTACCTGAATGAAGCCAACATGAAGAGCAGAGACGAGAGATCTGAGTCCCTGGACCAAGGAACCCGAGAAGCCAGCTGCCCTTGTGTATTTATATAAGCCAATATGTTTCCTTTTTTGCTTGAGCTGCTATGAGCTGGGGTTTCTAGCCCTTGTGGTAGTTAGGAGTCTCAACTAGTACACACGCTCTGCAGAAACGCAGCCATTCTAACAGGTACTGCTGTGTGATGCCTCAAAGGATTTCTCAGCTGGGAGTCCTGGGGACTGGATTAGACCGTGGAGGGCAGACACTGACATGGACACACACTTTGGAAAAAAAAAATCCTAAGCTGCACTGAACCCAATGCGAAACCACAGAGTAAATAAGGTATCTGACCAGCCTCCAAAGTTAAAACAAAGGTAAGGTCGTTTGATTCCATGCTAAGCGACCTTTTCCCAGAATGTATCAGGCTACCAAGCACCTCAGTCCTTTCTGATGATGGTAAGCAAGTATAATTCAGAACAGCATAACAGAGAGAAATACATTTAATTTTCACTAAAATTACCAATCACTATAAATCCAATTTCTTTGACTGTAGGCCTTGTTTGGAATGACGCTCACTTGCCGGTACAGCTTCAGCTTATTTCAACTCCCCCGTCACCTTTCCTGCCACCCTGCACCAGGCTTCCAGATTCTGTGGGCCACCTGCTCTTCCTCTGGGTCTGAGAGCGCTGACACTGACATCTGTCACTGCACGCAGCCCGCAGCTCTGGGGAATGTATGCGTTACTCGGTTAGCATTAAACAACACGTAAGAAGCACACACTGGGCCAAGCCTAACAGTTGGCTACTCAGGCTTGGCTAAAGTGTTTCTTAAAAATACTGCAGCTAAAGGCAACACTACCTATGGTGACAAAATAAGATGCAGTGTCTGCCACCCAACAACCTTGTAACTTTCAAAAGACCCTTCACCTCTGCACTTTTTTCATCTGTAGAAGGCTTATGTTCTTATGACTTAAGTCAAACTAAATGATCACCCTCCAGAGCTAACGTTTGAGAAATCTGTGTTCCCTAAGCCTGAAAGCTTTCAGCCATGTGCCTCCCGGGCAGTGGTATTTGGCTTCTGGAATTAAGTTATGGAGACAGTTAACATTACTCACACTGAGCTTTTGCAAGTCTATGGTGATTTTCACGTTACAATTTCAAACTGAGCCGAAATAAAGGTTTTTTTTCTCTTTTTTTGTTTTAACACAGTAAGGTTTAGCTTGGATTCTGAATTAAGAGAAAGTTTAGGCTAACAGTTAACCTTGGATTAATATTTATTTTACTAATGCTGGCTTTTTTCTTTTTCTTTCTTTCTTTTCTTTTTTTTTTTTTTTTGAGGTACGCGGGCCTCTCACTGCTGTGGCCTCTCCCGTTGCGGAGCACAGGCTCTGGACGCGCAGGCTCAGCGGCCACGGCTCACGGGCCCAGCTGCTCCACGGCATGTGGGATCCTCCCAGACCGGGGCATGAACCCGTGTCCCCTGCAGCGGCAGGCGGACTCTCAACCACTGCACCACCAGGGAAGCCCACTAATGCTGGCTTTATATCACATGGTGATATTCTATTTCCTCCAGGAAATTCTGTCTGCCATTATAAAATTCTAGCTAATGCCACAAATTCTAGATATAGGGCACACTGCCAGAGAGCACTATCGACTGCTTCTTTGAAAACCAATCATCTATTTATAAAATCAAAAGAAGCATAATCCAAATATACTCAGAGGAGAAAAAGGCTGGATCCTGCGCCACCATGTTCTTTTCTTCCAGAGTCTGTCCCAGAATGACTGGTGACAAACAGGGCTCTGTCCCATGGCTGCAGTAGTATCTGATAAGCAATAAAGCATTACAAGGCATCTCTTTATGTTTCTAAGAGCTTGTTATCCAGCTCAACCACAAGAAAGATATTCAGAAGCAAGAGTGGTGGGAACCTTGACATGCGGACCAGCAACCGACAGCAGGACAGGCTGGGGAGCATCCAGGTGGACGTCGGAATCAAATAGATTTAAGTCTGAACTCTAGGCCCGTCACTCTCAAGCCATCCGTGTACCCTTGGACAAGATATTTTACCTCTGAGCTTCCGTGTCTCTCATTTTTACTTAGAGAATTAATAAGAAGTACTGTCCATAGCTGTGGCGGGGAATAAATGGGGAGATTATACAGTATATGTGAAGTAGATTATACAGTGCTTGGACCCCCATGCAGAAGGTGGTCCCCTTTTCTCACCTCCTGGCCCACCCCTGAGCGGGTCACTTCCCAGCACCACAGACCAGTGAGGGCCCTTTCCTCCGTCCATAAATTCACAGGACGGGGATTGCTTTCTGTCTGAGTTTACACTCTCTGGTGACAACTGGCATCATTTCTGTGGTGAGGCCAGTGACCCCACGCTGACCACGTGAAGACAAGCTTGATTCGCCTGCCTCTGATCCAAGATTTAGCTGCTGGGGCCTGTCCCACACCCCGTGCAGTGTGGGTCGATTTGGTGGACACTGAGTTGGATTTAAACCCGAGCAGGACCCTCTGCGGCCTTCCCAGGACAGACCCCTACCCCCCATGTCCTATTTCTGCTTTTTGTCTTGTAGAAAACCTTTAGCCAAAGAATAAACTTAATCAGAGAAGTCAGAAAATGCAAAAGCAAAGAAAAGCAGTCAAACAGGATAAAATAATAACAATTTAGTCATTAAACAAAGTCAAGGACCTTTAGTTCCTCCTCAAGGGCTATGGATAATATTCTGAGCCATGTCCTGTGAGCAGTCTTGTAGATACTGAAACTCCCACCAGGTGGAAAAAGTTAACTACATGATGACCAGGCTGTAGCCATGACATAAGCTGCCACAATTCAGAGAACTGGCCTCGAGGAAATGGGAACTAACCGACCCTGGAACTGAAGATTAACTGTACTTAAAACAATCAAGCTGACGCTGATCAGACCACCGCATGACCAATTTTGAGCTGACTGTGCTGTTTCTACATGTAGCCCCTTCCCTCCGCCTGTACATCCCTGAAGCTCCCCCTTCAAAGCTCTTGCCCCCTGGTCAGCAGGGGGAGTGGGCCTTTGGACATGAGTCTGTCTTCTCCCCTGGTTTCCAGCCTCCAAAATAAAGCAACCTTTCCTTTCTACCAACACTTGTCTCTCCAGTATTGGCTTATAAGCAGTGAGCAGCTGGACCTGAGTTTAGTGACAGCTTCTGTGTCCTATGTTCTCACCTGCGCCCTTTCCTGGAAAAGTCCCCGGGGCACACAGCCTGTGGCGGCAGGACCCACCTTACTCTCCCTGTGTTAATTCCCTGAGGAGCTACTGCAAAACCCCACCCACCTCACTGAGCCATCTCCCACCTGGCTCTCATGGTACGAGGCAGGGGAACAGAGATTCGAGAGGATGTCAGGTCCTGAGGGGAAAGAGCAGAAGAACCTAACGGGACATTCCTCCAAGAGGACCTGAGACCCACCTCCACGTCACCAAGTCACCAGCTGACTGATGGGCAGAGATCCAGGTCTAAGCAGCACCTGAGGGCTCAGAAGCAGGACCCTCCTCTTCACCACTTCCCTCCACCCTCCAGCAACCTCAGGACCACACCTGCAAGAGACCGGGGCCAAACCCCCGGCACACAACAGCGGGAGGCCCAGGGGCTGAGGACCTCTGAGCCACACGTCACATCAGATTTTTTTCAACACGAAACCAGTTCCCTCGAGGAAACATCCCAGCATCAAAGAGCGTGAAGTGGAGACAACTACGACGGCCTTAGAGAAAAAAAAAACAGAATTAGAAACTTCTTCCAAGCAGAGTGACTCTCAGCCTCTAGCACATCTGAGACCACCTGCAGAGCATCTTAAAAATGTACGTCACTGGCACCAGCCCAGACACTCAGGATCAGAAACTCTGGGATGAGCTTTTTCAAAGCTCCAAGACAAAGGCTGAGAAACCCTGGCTGAATCTGTGACTATCAGTGAGGGGCCAAACTTAAGTCTTCCCTTTAGAATTTCCAGAACCTTTCACAGGCCCAGGCTCGTCGCACACTACAAGAGAGGAATGTGCTATATGGTATTTTCCAATCTTATCTGATCAGAAAACTCTCCCTTCGAAAAACGTCTGGTAGCTCTAGTCATCTCTGGGAAACATTTTGGGTCGGACAAACTGTCCTCCGTTAATTGTCTCTACGGGTTTCCTGAAAGAACAGTACAGTGAAAAGGCTGGAACGCAAGGAGGGGCAATGATGATGCCACTCGGAGATTAGTCGAGAATCCGGTGATGAGGACCTCTTTTCCCATGTCTCCCCGCCTGGGATACTGCTCTACACAGCCCAACACTCTTCTAACTTGGTCCCAATAGAAACACACATAGGTAATAATGACTCCCAAGCAGTGAATGAAAGTGAGCCTCTGCACATAGCACCGAATTTCTTGGAATAAAGTTGCCAGGTATATCCACGTTCTCAATGATACTGCAAACTTGTATGGACCTCCTCCCAAAAAGATGATGCTGTACAAGCCCTGTGAGCTGTTATTCTAGGAGCTAGTGCCAAGAGCACAAACACCCCTGCATCACAAGAGGGATCCTTAAAAGGGAGGTACCGTCCAACCTCAGGTCACACAGGGGCACAGCTTTCCTCTGTTTCCCCTCTTGGGGGGGTCAGAATTTTTTTTTTAAATTTTATTTATTTATTTATTTATGGCTGTGTTGGGTCTTCGTTTCTGTGTGAGGGCTTTCTCTAGTTGCGGCGAGTGGGGGCCACTCTTCATTGCCGTGCGCAGGCCTCTCACTATTGCGGCCTCTCTTGTTGCAGAGCACAGGCTCCAGACACGCAGGCTCAGTAATTGTGGCTCATGGGCCTAGCTGCTCCACGGCATCTGGGATCCTCCCAGACCAGGGCTTGAACCCGTGTCCCCTGCATTGGCAGGCAGACTCTCAACCACTGCGCCACAAGGGAAGCCCGGGGGGTCAGAATTTTAAACTCAACATAAGCAACAGACGCCGGCTATGATCGGATCACACTTGCACTTCCTTTGTGGCCAGCACTGCAAATACGCAACAAAATAAAGTAATAGGCAGGGTATTCAGTTGGTGATGACAAAAATACTAATGTCATAATACTACCTTCAATATCACATTCTAGCCAGTGAGAACTCAGCACAGACATTATTATTTCTGCAGAGTATTATTTGATTGTGAGTAACATGAAATAAAGTTCATCTAAGCAAACTTAAAACAACCCAGTAACTTATATCCTACCAGAGTACTGACTACCTAAGTATAGTATTACCCACAAACTTTACCTATAAGTTAGAGCGTGCCCTTGCTCCCAATCCACACATCTCCGGAGTGTCTCCTCTTTGCCAGGCAGTATCCTAGGAGGTGGAAATGCAGCAGTGAACGAGACAAAAATCCCTGCCCTCCTGAAGCTTTTATTCTAGATCCAGGAATCTAAATATTTAGCAAGTTAACTGGGTTTTTGTCATTTCCATTTCCTTCTAAGGTTTCTTCACTATTAAACTCCTATCTCACATGCACCCCAATGTTCACACCAGCACTAAGACATGGAAGCAAACTAAATGTCCATTGACTGATGAATGGATAAAGAAGATGTGGTACATATCTACAATGGAATACTACTCAGTCATAAAAAAGAACGAAATAATGCCAGTTACAGCAACATGGAGGGACCTAGAGATGATCCTACTAAATGAAGTAAGTCAGACAGAGAAAGACAAATACCATATGATATCACTTATATGTGGAATCTAAAAAACAATACAAATGAACTTATTTACAAAACAGAAACAGACTCACAGACATAGAAAACTAACTTATGGTTATCAAAGGGGAAAGGAGACGGGGACAAATTAGGAGGTTGGGATTAACATATATGCACTACTATGTATAAAATAATCAACAAGGACTTACTGTATAGCACAGGGTACTATATTCACTATCCTGTCATAACCTATAATGAAATATAATCTGCAAAAAAAAAAAATCACTTTGCTGTTCATCTGAAACTAGCTCAACACTGTAGATAAAAACCATAGTTCAATAAAAGAAAAAAAAAAACTCCCATCTCTCTTTGATCACAAAAATCTTGGATTATCAGAGCTGAAGGAAATGACCGGGGCCGCTGTGTCCCTGGCATGGACTCCAGGCAGGCGGGCAGGGGACCAGATCCTGGCTGTACTCGTACCTGTGACCTCAGATGACCCCTTTCCTGCTCTGAGCCTCAGTTTCCTCATCTGTTAAACAAGGACTGGGTTCGAGTTTGACCCAAGCACGGTAATAGTGGAGGGTGTCTGGAATGTTGGAGGGGGCATATTCTGGCTGACACAACAGCTGAGTGGGCCCAGGAACGCCGAACACCCTGCAGGTCCCCGGACAAGCCTCGCCCGGGCCACGGAGCTTGTGAGCACAGAGCTGGCACAGGGCCGAGATCGCTACACGTAGCTGGGGGCTCCTTATGGACACCAGGCCGTTCCTCTCTTTAAGGACAGTCTCGGCCTTTGATGGGGAGGCCGCCTGCCATGCCCCTCTACTCTGAAGTCCTCACACTGGGTAGAGCAGGTGCCCCTCGTCACTGTTCTAAAGCTACCCTGATTTTCAAAATGTCCGCCTTCCTCTCACAAAAGCCTTTTCACAGTTGAAGCTCAAATATATAAAATTGCAATTATTATGTCAACTAGATCTAATTTCTACTAGGAGCTAGTTAATCTGCATCTTGTTACCAAAGATATAAACCTTGGGCTTCCCTGGTGGCGCAGTGGTTGAGAGTCCGCCTGCCAATGCAGGAGACACGAGTTCGTGCCCCAGTCCGGGAAGATCCCACATGCCGTGGAGCGGCTGGGCCTGTGAGCTGTGGCCGCTGAGCCTGCGTGTCCAGAGCCTGTGCTCCGCAACGGGAGAGGCCACAACAGTGAGAGGCCCGCGTACCGCAAAAAAAACAAACAAAACAAAACAAAAAAGATATAAACCTTATGACAACTTTGGTTTTGAGATGATTTTCAGCATTCTTCCAAAGCCTGAAGACAAGCTAATCATTAATCCATAGAAAATAAGCAGCTTGTGGGGAGAATAACATGTGAACCAAACCAAAAAGGTTAAGTAAGAAAATCTCATCAAATAAACAATATAGTTAAACAGCGATCTGCTTATCCATGGTAAGCAGGGTATAAAGCAGTACTGACCAAAAGGCAGAGATCAGGCCTCCTTCCTGAGCCATACCATAAAAAAAGAAGGAATTTTCACCTTTTGCCAATTAGGTTGAAATGTCATCTCTGTCTCCTGGCCGTGTGCTGTGAAGTTATAATCTTGCTGCTTACAGTTATTCAACCCCTAAAGTGTCCTGGAGGCACATATTTGGGCGGCTAAAGGCTACAGAAGGATTATAAAGCATCCCCAGAAAGATTCTTACACCTAACTTGATGGTCCGCAACTGTGTCCCGAGGCATCCTGGGGCACCAAAGGGAGCTCAGAGCTGTGCTTCAGAATATTTTAAACTTTCAAGCAAAGCACTGGATACTAGACATCTGTTGGACATTATGCAAACTGCTGGCTCCAGGTAATTCACACTTTCAACGTTAGACTCAGCTACATTCCTTTTGAAGATATCACATCTTTGTGAAACTACATTCTGAGCAGTTCCTGTGATGAAAAGCAACGGCTACATAAGATGAAGCGTCAAATCTGACCCCAAGGTTTGGGGAGCTGTGCAGCACCCTAGAGAGAGACACATCCCATTATTAAGTAACTGCGGTTAAGAATGAGATAAAGCAAGTATTTTTCTTTCAATTTATTGTATTATTTTTCAAACAGCTACTAAGTTGTTAGGACATAAACACTCACAAGCTAATGAACGTTACTACTTAGTGGGGGAAAAAAAAAGTTAGCCATTTTCTTGGCCAAGGGGTGTTGGGAAAATGAATGGGGCACTGACGACGCTGTTAAACCTCTGACCTAAACATCTCAGTCAATCTCCAAAACAGGGCAGGGAACAGGAAAGTTTCTTTTGCAAAGGGCAGACCTTTGGAAAAAGAGGTCCACTCCTGGGCGGCCTCCTCAAGCGTCACGGTGACGGCATCGCTGCTGTGGCCCCCGTGGGACGGCCAGGACCGCCAGGACCACCAGCTGCCCACGTTGTATGGCCACGGCCAACTTTGTTTCTGGGGTCAAACACAGAAGGCTAGAATGACTGAATATGTACAGTAAACACAGCCTACGAGCTAAAGATGGATTTCCACATTGTCACTGCAATTATTTAGCATGAATTTAGGAGTGTGAGCTCTTGGAAATAATTCACCATAAGAGCATCTGTAAAAAATCAGTGACGGTTACTTCAGTTCCTTTTCAGGCCTCCTATTCATCAATCTCCAATCCATCCAACTACTGCCATAAAATTAAGATCAGGCAGGAGATGCTCGGCATAAGCCAAGCGTCTGAATTGTACAAAGTAGGCTTTAAGACTGCTAACTTCATTACGGGCAAAGAGTTGACGGATAGGTATCAAAACAAAAGGGATAAAAGTGAGGTATTTCTCATTAGTTACAAGGAGAAAAACAGCAACCATACAGTGAAGAAATGAATCATCACCTTGCTTGGGTCATCAAAATTAGCATCACCAGTAAGGGGCAGATGGGGACCTGATAAGAACACATCCCTAAGCAGAATCCCTGCTAGGAATGCACAGCGTGAATCCAACCATGAGATCACTCATCTAACCCCAAATGAATATTCTTTAAAAGAAAAATGATTGTCTTCTTCAAAAACATCATTTCACAAAAGAAAGACTATGAAAACATTTCAGATTTAAGGAAGATACAGACATAACAGCTAAATGGAATGCCTGGTCCTAGTACTAGAGGGAAATGCTATAAAGGACATTAGAAGTGAACTTACAGAGTCAGAGTACAGTCCGTTATCTAAGAAGATAAACTGAAATAAATGTTAAACTGACTGAATGATGCCTGCACCATTGTTATATTAGAAAACATGCTTATTCTTGGGAAATACACACTGACCTATTTAGGAATAAGGGCTATGATGTATGAACTTAAATGGTTCAGAAAAAAACCTAATGTACAATAATCTTCATGTGTATATATACTATATAGATAGAAGGAGAAAGAGGGGAAGAGAACGCACAAATGAAAAACGGTGCAAAATATTAACAACAGGTGGATCTGGGTAAAGGCCTTATGAACTTTTGGTTCTGTTGTGTTTTTTTTAACATCTTTATTGGGGTATAATTGCTTTACAATGGTGTGTTAATTTCTGCTTTATAACAAAGTGAATCAGCTATACATATACATATACCTCCATATCCCCTCCCTCTTGCATCTCCCTCCCACCCTCCCTATCCCACCCCTCTAGGTGGTCACAAAGCACCGAGCTGATCTCCCTGTGCTACGCGGCTGCTTCTCACTAGCTATCTGTTTTAAATTTGGTAGTGTATATATGTCCATGCCACTCTCTCACTTCGTCCCAGCTTACCCTTCCCCCTCCCCGTGTCCTCAAGTCCATTCTCTACCTCTGCATCTTTAGATCCCATATATATGTGTTAGCATATGGTATTTGTTTTTCTCTTTCTGACTTAATTCACTCTGTATGACAGACTCTAGGTCCATCCACCTCACTACAAATAACTCAACTTCATTTCTTTTTATGGCTGAGTAATATTCCATTATATACATGCGCCACATATTCTTTATCCATTCATCTGTCAACAGACACTACATGAAAGGATGCTCAACATCACTAATCGTTAGAGAAATCAAAACTACAATGAGGTATCACTTCACACCAGTCAGAATGACCATCGTCAAAAAATCTACAAACAATAAATGCTGGAGAGGGTGTGCAGAAAAGGGAACCCTCTTGCACTGTTGGTGGGAATGTAAATTGGTACAGCCACTATGGAGAACAGTATGGAGGTTCCTTAAAAAACTACAAATAGAACTACCATATGACCCAGCAATCCCACTACTGGGCATATACCGTGAGAAAACCATAATTCAAAAAGAGTCATGTGCCACAATGTTCATGGTTCTATTCTTATATTTACAACTTTTTGATAATATGAAATTATTTCCAAATAACGTATTTTCAAACAGTAAAGTGCTGAACCACATTTGAACACAAGAAAACTGCTTAAGTAACTAAACATGACACATGCACCACAGCTAAAGAATGTGCATATCAGAAGTGTGTGGTCTTGGTGGCAGGACGTTCACCATAACCCAAGTGTGATGACAGCAGAGCTCGTCGAAAGAGGCTCTCCGGTCATCAGCCTGTTGGAGGCTCTGGAGTGAGGCGCAGGGACACTGAACAAACTGGAGACGGCCAGCCCGGAGCAAAGGCCACGCCTCCTTCAGGGGCCCTGGTTGAGAGGTTCTCCACGAGGCGGTGAAGTCAGTGTTATTCTGAGGCTCCTGCGGGCAGAGCCAGAACACCCGAGCTCCCCAAAGATTCCGATTCCAAGTGAAGCCTGGGACTCTAGGTGGGTCCCCAGCATCCCAGATGACTCAGTGCAGTGGCTCAAGGACCCCGCCATGGGTTCCTGGAGGGCAAGGACCATCCATCCCACCAAATCTCCAGCGTCTAGCAGGGGAGGACTCATGGCTGACACCCAAGCCAACGTTTGCTTAATTAATTGATTAACCAACAAACAAGTGAATTCTTTCAATTATGGAAGCTGGGAAAGGAAAAGGGAGGAAGCAGGGACCAGAGACATTTTTTTTTCCATTTTAGAATAATGTAAACATTTACATCCTGTTAGTGAATACTGATAATTTCTTGCACCCCTACTATGTGCCAGGAACTTCTCAATCCTCACAACAACTCCAAAAGGTACCATTCGTTTCATTTTCCAGAAGAGGAGAAAGGCAGAGGGGTTCCGTAACCTGTCCAGCTCACGGGATTAATAAGGGATGGAGCTGAGGCTCCAATACCAGTTCCAGGGTCTTTGTGAAGCCAACTGCCTTGCCTCTAGAAACAGGAAAATGTAGACTTCAATGCCAATCGGCCGAACAACCAGAAGGGCCGTGGTGAGAGCCACCTGTGCCCTGAGTTGAAGAAGAAGAAATTCAGAAGAAAGGGTATGCCTAGATACACCTTTAGTCTGCTTCTAACGGGAAGAAACGCACGTTAGGACAAAGACATCTTAGGGAGACATGCAGCCTGCAAGTCGCCAGGCTGGTGGCCAGGTACTTATGTTCCCCAAACCAAAGTAAAACACCTGGAAACAGGAGTGAGAGGGCAGTGGGTAGCGTAAACAAGAAGTCATTTTTCTGATGCACTTTTGACTCTTTAAGTGAATTATCTTCTTTCATTCATATAGTCCTTTGTCTTAAGTTTCTCCCATGATTTTACTCAGGAAGAACGAGAGCCCTTCCTAGAGGGGAAGGCACAGAGCAGGAGAAGAGGGGAGAAGAAAGACGCTGGTTTGAATCCCTCGACAGCTCGGGTCCTCTGCATCCACGCATCCACGCATCCACCATCCTTGTCAGAAGAGCAGGCGGGCCCGCTCCCGACCGGTTCACACTCACCCCCAACCCAGCCGCTCGTGCCGCCGAGCATGTGCTCTATGCCAGGCACCAGAGGTGTCAAGTGGTCCCGATGGGGCTCAGGACCCTCCAGACATCTCAGGTTAGTTAACAGGAAAGAAAGGCAAGAAAATCAAATGGAATAACACCATTTAGTAAGTGCCAAACATCGGGAGGTTAACCCGCACGTCAGCCCAGGGGGAGAGGCCTGAGCCGAGTCATGGAGGACGAGTAGGAAGCGGCCTGGCCAATGAGCCCGGAAGGGCGTCCCGGGGAGAGGACCCAGCAAAGGCCCCAGGTCAAGCCAGAGAGCCCTCAGGGTTGGTGCACCAGAGCGCAGGCCACCTGGAGGTGCTGGGAGGCCACTGGGGGATTCTGGACAGTAGCAACGTGAGCCAAGATGACATACCTCAGAAGGGCTGCTGTGGCCACGGGGACGGGTGGGGGTGAAGGTGAGGTAAGGACAGCCTGGGGAGTCCAAGTGCAGACTGACACACAAGGAAGAGGGGTAGGTGGGATGTAGGCACTCGGCGACGGACCGCATGAGCACCCTGAGCGACAGTAAGGGAGTCAGGAGGCCTCGGGGGGCTCTGGCTGGTGACGGAGGGGGAGCCTGAGAGGACGTAACGAGTGCAGGGTGCTGGCGGGACACGTGGCAGAGATGGCCGAGAGCCCGCGGTGCCAGACGGCAGTGTGACCTGGGGAAACAAATGTGAAGTCGGCAGAAGTTCACCATTTAGCACAGAGGAAACTGCGTGGATAATACAGAATGAGAGGGCAGAGAGGATGGAACGCCGGGAACAAGAGACGGGAAAGGGAGCCCCGGGGATCAGCCACAGAAAGAGGGAGAAAACCAGGGAGAGTTCATTGTCACTGTACATAAGCCAAGGGAGAGAGAGTTTCGAGGGCAGGGGTCAGAGCGTCGGAGGCTGGAGAGACACGTGTCGGGTCACACGCATCTCCATAATCTGACTTCCTAGGTCCTAAACTTATCAAACCACAGTGAGAGGAGCAACAACACTGAGACAGAAACTCACAACCGGAAATTCACCCCAACATTTGTTTGTGAATATGAACAAACACGCTAGAGGCTGCGAATGTAGAGACGGTGCTCCCTCTGAGGACAGTGGCAGCCCAAGGACAGACATCTAGCAGGTAAACTGCAGGCAATGGAGAAATAAGGTGGGAGGTGGCGGGGGGCACAGAGGCCCAGCCCCGGGCCAGGCAAAGGCTCAGGAAAAGGCTTTCCAGGGCTGAGTCCTGAGTCCAGAGAAGGAACGCAGTCCGGACGGCAGAAGACAGAGGAGGCGGGTGGGGGTGGGCCGCCAGGACAAGACGCAGGCGTTAAGAGGCTGAAGCAAGAAACCAACGGGATGCAAGAGGCATCTCAACGAGCAGAGCCCGGAACAGGGCAGGAAAGACAAAAGCCAGGCCTGAGGAAGTGTCGATCAGCAGGGAGACATGGCGGCCACTGGCAGGCGTGCACCAGTGGACACCCAGGCTGGTGCCAGCGTGACCCTCCTGGGGTGGCCCGGAGAAGCCTCATCTGCGGAGAGCAAACTGTGCTCAGGAGGCTAAATGAAAATTGCAGCAGCAAACGCTGACACTCATGAAAAGCCTACAGACTTTACGTCTCATTCCATTAAATAGAAAGATTCTGAGAGTCTAAAACAGGGCCCAAAGGAGGCTACTTTATAAAACACACACTGCTCTACGGAATTCTCTAGTTTTGCAAAAATGCGCAACGTGCCAAGTGTCTCCATTATAACTTTATATTAGTATTTACTTATCATACCCGCTTCGTTCCAGCATAAGACGGAATCAGCCACCCTTTTACGTGAGCTGGAGGACGCATGTCACGGGCTTGTAGAGCTGCAGAGAACGACGGGGTTATCCGTCCACAGACAGAGTCTGTATCCCTCAGACACCAGGTGAGGAACTAAGCGGATCACAGAGGTGAGAACAGACGGGTCTGCGGCCTGCTGCAGGGGGCGGGGGCGGGGCGCCCGGGAGGCCAACGTGGAACAGGGATGACGGAGCAGTGACGGACGCCAGTCCGGGAGGGTGTGAGGGCCAGGGGCCGGTGGCTCCTGCAGGGCCGGGCCCCCGCTTATTCCCTTTCCCACGCACCCGCTCACCCATTCATTGCTTCCTTCGGTGCCTCCAGGTGCCAGGCCCTGCTTCTGAGTGCCGGAGGCGGGTTGCTGCTGAAGGACCAGTAAACGTCCCCTGGGGGGTGGCAAGGAAGGAAGAGCCGCTGGTGGGAAGGAGAGCGTGGAGACACGGGGCACGGAGTGGGGCACAAACACGGAGGGCAGCGCTTCACTGAGAAGGACTGGCGATAGCACAGGCTCCGGGGAGGACGCGGGGACACCGGGAGATGCCCCGGCAAAGCCTTTCAAGGCCTCGTGCTGGTGAGCATCTGAATCAGTCACCTGTCCTGGCTGGGACTCCGTGAGCACCTTGCACGGGGGTGGCATACCTGCCGACCAACACCCCAGACACCCTTTCCCCAGCTGACACCGCTGTTCCCCGCAGGTCTGGTGAAGCTCCGCTACCGAGGGACGTTCAAGTCCCTGCGTCTATAAAGGACTCAGTCTGTAAGAAGCAGTTCCTGGAAAACCGAAGGCTTTCCCAGGCTCGTACTGCCCGGCTGGAGCCTGACTCCCTGGCAATAGCCAGTCTCTGCAGCGGTGTGCACAGCCCCCAGGCCGCCGCCCTCATCGCTGCGTCCTGAAGGATAAACATCTTAATCGGCTTCTGATTACTTCTCTATTTTGTACAGTTGACTTTGGCTCTTTTCTATTATTGCCTCAAGGCTTTAATATCATGGAGTTCTAATGAACGGCTCTCTTCTACATCATCCAAGTAGTTCTCAAAAACATTAAACCTCGCAAGACCTCAGATTAGAAAAATTCCATTATGACCCTTAAGCCGGCCTTGAGTCACGTAGGCCTCTTAGCCTCTCGACTTTCTACTCAGAAAAGAACTTGTGAAGAATTATTCTTTAGTTATTTTTGTTTGATTATTAACTTTGGCCAAGGTTGGTTTTATTTTTCGTTTCTGGTGACTCAGATACAGTGCCTTTAACTCCTCATTCTCTACTGTTTGAGTACAAAGTGGTTCATGAACCCAAAATCACATCCTGTGTTTTGACGTTCACTCTTTTATCTTAATCAGTGTAACAAAAGTAAAAACAAAAAACACAAAATCGTGAACAAAACCTCTACAGAAGTTTGTTAAATGGAGAAGGGTGAAGGGGTTTTCTTGAAGATATGCAAAGGCGGAGCACAACTTACCTATTTTCATTTTTATGGCTCCAGAATCATGTCCAGAGAAACCTAAAAAAGGGTTTTTGCTCTGCTGAAGGTAAGAACCCCATATACGACTTCCCATCTCATGCTGTTCCATTTCAACTAATGATGTCCCTGAGGTGCTTGTTTTTTTCAAAGTTTAGTATTGCCAGATGTAATAAAATAACTTATTGCCGAGAAATTCAAAATGACTGGTTACAACAGCTGAACTAAAACAACGTTCCCGAGATTTACATGCGTCCCCAGTCTGAAACCAACCGTACAATCCATCAGGGTACTATTATTCTCCAAGAATTCTAGAAAGTATTCCCCTAAGATGTTATAAGTTAGAAAGGCAGATCATCCTTCAATTTCCTAAACATCTTATTTAAATAATTATTTTGTAGCATGGTGAAAATTACGATGCCCTTTTGATTATGAGTTAAATATTTGAGAAAGCTTAACGTTTTGTCACAACTTCCAAAAGAACAAATGTTCCTATTTAAGTGAACTTTTTTTAAAAAGAATTATGCAGTTCTTCTAACTGTTTACATTACTGGTTTCAGGCATTTGCCACTCTGAGAAGAGACAAATTCTGAGGAAGCTGGCAAAGTTAAATGTCGAGTACAGGCTTTATAAGTGAAGAAAAGGCTTTTCCAAAGCTGCCAAGTAATTGTATTACGTTGAAAAAGTACTCATATCTTAAAATAGTAATTTGTTATTAATGGAAAGTAAAATGAACTTTAGCACATTTCAAACACAGCCACAATATTGAATAAACTCAGATCATACAGAGATTCATTTCTTAAGTAATGCATGATTAATAGACTCACTTACCTGGAAGTATAGGAAAAGAAGGTTATGATGAAACTACATCATTTTTTCACTGGGTAATAATATCTTGGCTTCTCTCCTTGAAATGGAAAGGAATCTAAAATACAAAAAATAAAATAAAATAAAAATAGGAGTCGCCCTTGTGAATTTCCATGTTTTATATTACGAAATTTTAAATCATTTAGGAGATAAAATACAGTTCATCCAAAGTCCTGCCCCAAAAAGCAGGACGGTATTTTCCCCTTTCTATCTTAATGGGTAAAATGCAAAATATTTGTTAAAACACACACACACACAGATAATCAAGGTTTAAAACAAATGCTGAGAGCCATGCAGAAGTGTGTGTAAAAGCAAAGCAGAGTCACATGCTCGGGAAAGACCCCAAAAAGCAAACCTCGCAGCGAAGCAGGGTGCCCGCTGCCCGCTGGGGCCTGGGCGCTGCGTCCGCACGGAAGCCGCAGCTCAGGTGGGGTCAGGGGACCGCGCACGGCGCCGGCACTTTTTTTTTTTTAAATCGTCGTAGGGACTGAAATGTTACGAAACAGCAAATCCCCGGGAAGTTAGAGAGTCCTGCTCCCTGGGACGCGCGCCCCCGCGGACGCCCCCGCGCCCCGACCCGGGGGCGCGCACGGCCCGCGGGACCTGCCCCCCGGCTCCGCGCCCCGCGCCCCCGCGCCCGGCCTTGCAGGAACCCACCGAGCCGCCCCTGGGTCCACGGAGATCAACGCAGATGGGGAAGAGGAACGAGCAAAACACCCGGGAAGCGAAGGCAAGGAAAATACTCTGGAGAGGACTGAGCCTCCCTGTTAAGTAGGTGTTAATAATGCTACCTTCACCTCATTCACGCAGAGTCGTCTTTCCCGAGTTTGTGATTTCATCTCATTTGTCTTTATAATTCAAGTCATAGCAAAAAAATAAAAAATACTATATGGTTCCCTTTTCACACGCAGGAATTAAAAAAGGCCCAGGGTGTTTATACGACGACAAAGAAAAGACTGATAAGCTGCTGAGGTCTGCGACCACTAACTAGTCCCCCTGCTCCGCCGCGTCGGCCGCCTGGTGCTAGAGCGCGGCTGTCACGTGTTTGTTCCCCCCTCCCGTTAAGTTTGAAGGTTTTCTCTGCGGCACTGACACTGTCAGTACAAGTGTGAGGTGCGTCCCTGGAGAACTTGGGAGGCCATCCGTGTCCACACACTCACCGCTTTCCTGCAAGTGGGCCAGCCGGGGCCCCGCGGCAATGCCTCTCCTCAAAGCCACCTCCGTCCCTGCCTGGCGAATTAATCTGTGTCGAAATGGAATTGCAGTTGGCAGAACGGCAGCAATGCCAAGATCGAATAATCACTTGGACCCGAATCTGAGTTGTTTCCAACCTTGACAACAAATAATGTTACCCTCCGGAGCCTGCGGGCCAGGAGTTTGAAACGTGTTTGTAATTTGGCTTCCAGGCTCTCTTCTCATTCTCAACCACTTAAATGTCCTTTTCTGCCTTTTAGCATGCAGGGGGCAGCTTTGGAGGCTGAATCACCGACCTGGTCTTTATTGATATCCGTCGTGAATATTCTTTGCCAAATAAATAAAAAGACGAAAAGCCCACATCCTTCAAAACCACAATTGTTTTAACAGTGAAACTAAATAGACTGTCGGCTCATACTACCCCATGATCATTAATAATCTAATTTTTTCTTCTCTCTCCAGCAACTTGAAGAGAAATGCTCAGTGTTTTCATCTACACACAGAGGCCCCATTCATCCGGCCCCTCAGTGCCTGGTCCTGGTGATGCCAAACTGCAGGTTAAGAGCCACAGGACAACCCAGCGCCTCCTCTTTTCCTAGTAAAGAACTCATTGGGCTTCCCTGGTGGCGCAGTGGTTGAGAGTCCGCCTGCCGATGAAGGGGACACGGGTTCGTGCCCTGGTCCGGGAAGATCCCACGTGCCGCAGAGCAGCTGGGACTGTGAGCCATGGCCGCTGAGCCTGCGCGTCCGGAGCCTGTGCTCCGCCACGGGAGAGTCCACAACAGTGAGAGGCCCACGTACCACAAAAAAAAAAAAAAAAGAACTCATTAACACTCAGCTCCTTGGCTCTGGGAAGTACATTGTCTCCTCAGCAGTTCCAAACATCATGTGCCCTGAGTAGGTAGTCATCTCCAGCTGGTGATGGAAAAGGAAAGAGACAGGAAGGCAGAACCACTGGCAAGACTCCCTAGAGATCAGGGTGGGACGGGAATTAGCATCATGGAAAATTACTGGAGGTGAGCCAATGCAAAGGACAGGTGGGTGTGTCCAGCTAACATGCCCTGTTAGGAGGAAGGGAAGTGTCATCACCCACACGCCCACCACACGCCTCCCGCTGAGCGAGCGGCTCTGCGCGTGAGCTCCTCCCATCCCCACAGCGACGCCATGGATGTCTGCATTAACATCCCCATTTTACAGATGGGGAAAATGAGGCTCAAAGGTGTTAAGAAACCTCTCCGACTGGTACATGGTAAAGCCAGGATTTTTCTGACTTCAAAACCAAAGCTCAAACAAGAGAAAGAAATGCAAGCCTTTACTTCTTCTAGGATGTGACGTGGCCTTGTCTGCAAGCGCTAGTCCTCACGGGTGCTTCTCCAACAGGTGGGTGGCTGCCGCCAGTGGTAACCTGGCAGATATGCTGCCAGCATCCAAAGGCTGCCAGTGAGGTATTGGGAACAAAAAGACCCTCCCCAGACTCCTGAATCCCTCATCCTTTATAAGAAATCACAGTGACAAAGCCACTCTTGGACAAGCCTTCCTGAGTATCAAAGAAATAGACAATAACAATGTGCTAAAAATAAAAGCTAAATCCAGGGAAGCAACTGCAGGTACAGAGTAGAGAGAGTACCTTGCTTTGTCCAATTCAGAAAATAGTTCTCGTCGACATCCCTCAGGCTAAATCCAGGTCTGAGGGCTCCTCTCCTGTCATC
Organism: Mesoplodon mirus; assembly: GCF_964341445.2. Taxonomy (NCBI): domain Eukaryota; kingdom Metazoa; phylum Chordata; class Mammalia; order Artiodactyla; family Ziphiidae; genus Mesoplodon; species Mesoplodon mirus. The sequence goes on from NC_138996.1 coordinate 7,668,426, forward strand.
TGATGCCCTGCTGTTCTCGATAGTTTGGCCTAGAGAGTGAGGACTACAGAGGGGCTTCTGTGGATTACAGAGGGGCTTCTGTGGCTTCCCGAGTTCTAGTTATGGTAAAGAGTGAGCAGGAGAAGGCAGGATGTGCCTGAGAGTGGCTGGGAGAGCGTCCATGGGAAAATCACACACTCGGTTTTGGAAATCTCCCCGCTGGGATTCTAAAGGTTGGGAAGCCTGCCTCACCCCACCGCCACAGTAATAGAGTTTGACATCCGTCAATTAGTAGCACTCCATAAATAAGTCAGCTTTTAATCATGCCAAAGAAGCCCGCCAAAAATCAACTATGGAAAAGAGCAGTTGAAAATGAGCACACTGAGATCAATACTATTTTAACAATCTAGGAAGCCGTGCTATTCAACATACAATGAATAAGCCAAAGTCGCCAGCACTTGCGAAGAACTTCAAAGTCATAATTGGTCCAACGGTGTGACTATAGCCATCTGTGTAGGTTAAGTTCCAAGGCTTCCTCATATTCATAAATGTAAATCTAAATCTTTAATCCATCTAGACCACGTCTGTGTCAGACACATTGATTCCTGAAATGTGAAAAGTAAGACGGGAAGACGAAAAAGCCCTTTCATCATCAGCGTGCCTAAAATAACAAACACAAGCACCGAAAGACTAGAAAAGTGTCAGCCAACTCAGGCTGCCTGGTGGGATTTTCTTTGTGCAAATGTGGATAGTAATATACATGTTTTAAAATCTTGATGGTAGTGTTTTCGTTTGTATAAATCAATGGAGTCCCCTGGGTAGCAGCACTGGGAGACATAGCAGGGTTAGGGTCAGGAACTGCGCAGCCAACTTCTAAAATTATCTTTCTCAAGACTATGTTTCAGAAAAGAAAGTGCCCTTGCATGCTACATGTTACAAGTGGCATGTGATTATAGGCTTGACAAGATTCCTTCCACATTAAATAATTTTACTGAAAACAATATGCTTTAGGACTCAACTGACTTTAAAAGTCATGAGTTCTTCCCCCCAGATGTTGTCTTCTATTCTGTGAAATGAAAAACAGGGTCTCTGTGTTCTGGTCTTGTGTGTACAGACGCGGACTGAATGAGAAGATGCCCCTTTCTTATTCCTAATCCTGCCCGTGAAGTCGGCTACCCTCACTTTCTTCAATTTCTCACTCTGATAAGTGAGGATAAGCACAGATACTATGACCAGAGCTACGAAGATGATGAACAGAATTATGATGCTAAATTATTTGAAGTCTCTTTTAAAATGCATTGGTCTAATATTACCTTAAAGGTATCAAGTAGATTTCCTTATGCTCCAAGGATTTACCAAGTGCCTCCTACCCTAGGCCGTGGGGTCCCCGTGAGGCCCCTGTGTGAGCCGTCTCCACACAATCAACATGTAAACCATCAATACGAGAGAGAATGAAATGACTCACATGCTAAATAGAGACGCAGATAATATGCCATTAAAGCATCAGAAAAGATGGGCTAGGACTGGAGAGAATCGGAGTTACATCTATTCTCTCGGAAAGAAACTAAAGCACTCTGTTTGCCTTTGATCGTAAGACCAATAACACAATCTTTCTCCTAAATCAGCTGGGATACAGACAGTTGATGCTCCTTCATAAAAGAGAGCTCTTTTGCAGCACAGTCTGCAGTTACACTCAACACCCTCTCCCAGGAAACTCCTCCAAGGCCAGCCCTGCCCCTATGAGATGCTGCAGCTGCCGGCACGTGCTAGACAACATCACAGATGCTAATGAGGGAGACCTGCTGCACTTAAACCCTGAGCAGAGCAAGAGATTCAGGTTTTCATCTGTTATGGACTGAATATTTCTGCCGCCCCAAAATTCATATTTGAAATTTTAATCCCAGTATGTTGGTATTTGGATGTAGGATCTTTGGGAGGTAATTAGGTCATGAGGGTGCAGCCCTCTTGAGTTGGATTAGTGCCCTCATGAGACGCCACGAGAGAGCTAGCTTGCTCTTTTTTTGCCATGTGAGGACACAGTGAGAAGTCAGCTGTCTGCAGCCTGGAAGAGGGTCCTCATCAAAACCAGACCATGCTGACACCATGATCTTGGACTTCCAGCCTCCAGAACCATGAGGAACAAGTGGCTGTTGCTGATAAGACTCCCAGCCTGTGGTGTTTTGTTACAATGGCCTGAGCTAAACCATCATCTTAAATCTGTTGCTGTGAGATTGCATACAAGTTCATAACTTCTTAGCCTGTGTTTCCAGATCTGTAAGTAAGGGGTTGGACCAGGCCATGGTTCTCAGTGAAGTAGGATGGTTTTTATCGGCTGCCTCCCCTCCCCACTAGGATTACATCTGTGGAAAAGATACATTGCAGAGAGGAACAAGCAACACAGACAGAGGAAGATGAGTCAGGACAGCATCTAGACTTCGATGTGGAGGGGAGGGAAGGGAACTTTAAAAAGCACAACCTCTTGCAAGACTTAAAGTTATGGCCTTCCTGAGTATAAAGATTCTACCAGACTAGTTGATAAGGGGTAACTTGACGATCAAAATCATGCATTTGTCCATTAACCAAACGTCACATCTCACATAACTGATAGACCCGGAAGCACAACCCCCCATTCACCAAAGTACACCCACCCCCCAAAGACAGGATGCTCAGGAAGAAGGGATCGTCAGGTTGAGGTGCCCCAGGGAACAGGGACCCCTACACGGAGCAGCTCAGAGAGAACAAATCACACATTCCTGCCCTGTACACACCAACAAACCAGCCCCAACACAGCAGAAGCAGCAACACAGAGAGGGCATGAGTGTGTGGTTCAGAAATCCCAGATCTAGTCCCAGTTCTGCCATTAAGTTATTGTGTGACCTTGGGCTGGTCACCAGCAAAATAAAAGTCTGGACCAGATCATCTCCAAGTTAACCTTCCAGCACAGAAAGTAACTGACTTACTTTTTACCGTGTTACATAAAAATTTCTCTGATCCTAGAATCCTTTCAGCATCTTTAAGGCCAGTATATACAACTCCATTTATGGGCTCAGTTTTTAAATTAGTGCATTCCCAGGCTTCCTAGGACAACTGCCCAGAACACAAGTCTGAGGTGCAGAATGGGTGAAGTTTCTTTTCTCTGGCTTTCTTTATGATTCCCTATGGCTAAACTCTGCCCTTGCCGCTGCCAAGTCTCTGCACTCCTGGCACTGAGGTTTGATCTGTAGTGTTCATAGGGCTCGTAACACTGTGACAGATGAAGAAATTAAACCTTTCGCCAAACTTGAACAGGCGTTTTGAATGGTAATTTTTATCTTCTCCCTTCCCAGATGCAGAAATGTCAACAGTTGAGAGATACTATGATGTTGGTAAAAAGTCATTACAAAAATGGACTTGCTGCCCAAATGATCTCTTATTATCTTGCAAATGTATTACTTTTGCTGTATCAATTTTTTTTTAGTTTATTTCATGTTATGCTCCAGCTGCAAGGGAATTGAGAACATATTGTCCACATTTTCATTAAAAAAACTATAACATTAACAGAAGAAATATTTCACCATAAAAATGAAAACTATGTGTAAATATTCATATAATTGAATTTATTCAATCAAGTTATTGAGTCAAGCCAATGGAAGGATGCTTTTTTTTGTAGTGAGAGCCAACAAGACAGGAGAAAATTTTCATCTCAGTATTCAAATAAATAAATAGTAATATTGCTCATGGATATCAATTTTTTAAAATATGCATACAGAATATAATGGGTGTTGCTCTCAGGGAATGTACAATTCCTATGTACTGTTTACTAAGTATACTGGATAACAACAAAATGAAAACTAAGAAAGAGAAACACATATTTAATCAAGGAATATTTAAAAATCATTAAAATATGTTTTCATTCCATACCATGGCCAGTTAAGCAAGACAGGGGTAAAGAGTAAACAAAGAAAATATTATTGGAGTAATCAGCAGTAACAAGGAATGAACTATTGGTACACATATCAAGAGGATGATAATTATGCTGAGTAAAAGAAGCCAAACAAATAGTAAACATACTGCATGACTGCATAATATAAAATTCTAGCAGATCAGCATTTGCCTGGGGATGGGTGTGGAGGGTTGGGAGGGGCCAGGAGGGAGCAGGAGGGGTAGGATGGTGGGATTACCAAGGGGCAGAGGAAAACTGTCCTGATGATGTACATATGTTCATTATCTTGATTTGGGGGGTGGTTTCATGTGTGTATCAAAACTAATCAAATTGTATACTTTAAATATGTGAGTTTATTATATATCACTTATACCTCAATAAAGCTATAAAAATTATTGAGTAGAGAGACAAAAATAGGGAAAAAATTTTAAAGATTAGGAGTAGTTATATTTTGAGGCGATTAAGATACCTGTTGGATGAAAAGCTACAGAAAAAAATAGGCTACACTAGACCCATAAAAGACTACCAAAGAAAGATTTCTGATTGTTGCTATATTATATAGAGAGAACTTTTTTATTTCTTTAGGATTTTTCACAGAAATAGTTCTAACTACCCTCAGAGTCTCAATAACAATGACTAACCTTGAGCCATTTTATCCTCACCTAAGGAACCTAAGAGCTGGGTACTACCTACTATGATGAGAAGCTCACGTCCTTCACCAGCCCAGTGGTGGAGCTGGGATATGAACCCAGGTTGAGCTCCTGAAATTAAACTTCTCTCCCTCTGCTAGACAAACAGGATCCTGGACCAGTGCTGTGGGTCACAATTTGCTGATTCACACCTCTGATGGCTTAAAGAAACAGTGCATTAAACAGCTACATTTCTAAGTCTGAAGTCTAATCGTGGTAGCACAGAAAAGGTCAGTAATAAAGTGGTGGTGGAAGGCAGGGGAACTGCAGCAGGGGGAGCAGGAAAAATAATACCCAGAAATCAACAGATTTGGTTTGGGCCATGTCCTCAGTGATGAGTATAAGCTTGGGCAAGCCACTTTTCTTCCTGGAGTCTGTCTCCTGTTTAGTAAAATCAAGGGTTTGGACTAATCAATGTCTAAGACTCCTTCCAGCTTGGTGATTTTGCCAGTTCTCTTTGGGGTAATACACCTTGCATTTTGTAACCTGGGTCAAAACTTTTCCATGACACCAAACACATTTCCAGTACAAAGCTTCCTCCATCTCTTTAAGCACCCGCATGTAGCAAATCCCTTCACTATTTCCCAGAAGCATTCTGTTCCCAAAGGACAGCGCTAAGGGAAGGCCCAAGGAAAAGGAGGACGATCCCTCAATCAGAGCCCACCATGTTCCCCTGTACACACTAACAATCTTTTTCACTTCAAAAACACTAAAACATTGACTTGGGAGGTGTGGCCAGGATGGTGGTGTAGGAAGGCCCTGAGCTCACCTCCTCCCATGGACACACCAAAATTACAACTATTTACAGAGCAACTATTGATGAGAACAACCTAAAGACCAACAGAAAAGATTTTCCACTGCTAAAAATATAAAGAAGGAACCACGAGATGGGCACGGGATGGAGACGTGTTATAGTCAAAACCCATACCCCCAGGTGGGCCACCCACAAACTGGACGGTAACCACAATCTCCCCAAGGAGTGAGGGGTCCGAGCCCCACGTTGGGCTCCTCAGCCCAGGGGTCCTGCACTGGCAAGATGTGCTCCCAGAATGTCTGGCTTTGAAGGCCAGCAGGGCTTGTAGATGGGAGAACGAGAGGACTGTGGGAAATAGAGTTCCACTCTTAAAAGGCACACAGGATCTCACATGCTCTGGGAACCAGGGCAGAAGCAGTAATTTGAAAGAAGCCTGAGTGAGACCCTCTTGGTGATGTTGGAAAGCCTCTGAGAAAGGCAGGAGGCAACTGGGACCCACCCCCCTCCCTGTCGGGGACATAGACACTGGCGGCAGCCATTCTGAGGGCTCTTTCTGCCACCTGGGCACTGGTGCTGGTAAGCACCATTTTGGAGCCCTCCCCCTAGCCTATTACTGCCAGGGGCTTGCCTGCCCACCAGTGGGCTGGCACCACGTCCAGCCCCACCACCCAGGCCATGCAGCCAGGGAGACCTGGCCCCACACACCAGCGAGCAACCAGCCACTGCACGAGGCAGGGCCCGGCAGCCAACGAGGCCAGAGGCAGCCTTGCTCACCAGCCACACCCAGAGAAGTTGGCCTCACCACAACAGAAGGGCCCACACAGCGAACACAGGGGCACCCCAGAGCACATAGCTCTGGTGAGGGCACTGTGCTGCTGGGTCCCACAGGACATCTCCTACATACGGCCACTTCTCCAACCGGGAAATGTGACCAACCTAAATAAAACACAGAAATAAATACAGAGAATTAGGGAAAATAAGGAAACAGAGGAATATGTTCCAAACAAAGGAACAAGACAAAACCTCAGAAAAAGAACTAAATGAAGTGGAGATAAACAATCCACCCAATAAAGAGGTCAAAGTAATGACCATAAAGATGCTCAATGAACTTGGGAAAAGAATGGATGAACACAGTGAGAAACTTAACACAGTTAAAAAATATAAAGAAGAACCAAACAGAGATGATGAATAAAGTAACTGAAATTTAAAATACATTAGAAGGACTCAACAGTAGATTAGGTGATACAAAGAAACAGATAAGTGATCTGGAAGACAAAGTAGTGGGAATCATCTAGCTGAACAGAAAAAATGAATTTTTAAAAATAAGGACAGTTTGGAATAAATTAGGAGTTTGGGATTAAAATATACACAGTACTATATGTAAAATAGATAACCAACAAGGACCTACTGTATAGAACAGGGAACTATACTCAATATCTTGTAATAACCTATAATGGAAGAGGATGTAAAAAAAGACTATATATTTACATATTTATGAATAACCCAATCACTTTGCTGCACACCTGAAACTAACACAACATTGTAAATCAACAATATTTCAATAAAATAACTTTTAAAAAGAATCTAAATAAGTAAATAAATATGAGGACAGTTTAAGAGACCTCTGAGACAACTCAAGGATACTAACATTCACATTATACAGATCCCAGAAGAAGAGAGAGCAAGGGATGGAGAATTTATTTGAAGAAATAATAGGTGAAAAATTCACTAACTGGGAAAGGAAACAGACATCCAGGTCCAGGAAGCACAGAGAGTCCCAAACAAGATGAACCCAAAGAGGTCCACACCAGGACATATTGTAATTAAAACAGCAAAAATTAAAGATAAAGAGAGAATCCTAAAAGCAGCAAAAGAAAAGCAACTCATTATATAGAAGGGAACTCCCCTAAGACTATCTGACTTTTTAGGAGAAACTTTGCAGGCCACAAGGGAGAGGCACAATATATTCAAAATGATGACAAGAAAAAACAAACAACAACAAAAAACAAAAAAAATAAGAATAGTCTACCTGGCAAGGCTATCATTCAGTTTTGAGGGAGAAATAGAGAGTTATATGTAAAAACAAAAGCTTAAAATGTTCAGCACCACTAAACTGGCTTTACAGGAAATGCTAAACTTCTCCAAGCAGAAAAGAAAAGACCACAATTTGAAATTAGAAGAATGAAAATATCACAGTTAGACAAATGAAAATAGAAAACACACTGATCCAAAATCAGTGGGATGCAGCAGTTCTGAAAGGGAATATGAGCCTACCTCAGGGAACAAAAAAAAGATCTCCAATACACAACTCTACTTTACACCTAGAGGAACTAGAAAAAGAAGAAAAAACAAAACCCAAAGTTAGTAGAAGGAAAGAAATCATAAAGATCAGAGCAGAAATAAATGAAATAGAGACAAAAAAACACAATAAAAAAGATCAATGAAATTAAGAGCTGGTTCCTTGAAAAGATAAACAAAATTGATAAGGCTTTAGCCAGATTCATCAAGAAAAATAGGGAGAGAGCCCAAATCAATAAAAACAAATGAAAAAGGAGAAATTACAACTGACACCACAGCAATACAAAGGATCATAAGAGACTACTACAACGACTATGCAGCAATAAAATGGACAACCTAGAAGAAATGGACAAATTCTTAGAAAGTTACACTCTCCCAAGGCTGAATCAAAAAGAAATAGAAAACATGAACAGACCAATTACCAGTAAGGAAATTAAATTAGTAATTTAAAAGACTCCCAATAAGCAAAAGTTTGGGACCAGATGGGTTCACAGATGAATTCTACCTTCTCAAACTATTCAAAAAAAACTGAATAGAAAGAATGCTTCCAAACTCATTCTATCAGGCCTGTATCACCCTGATACCAAAACCAGACAACAAAAGAGAAAATTACAGGCCAATATCACTGATGAACACAGATGCAAAAATTCTCAACAAAATATTAGTAACTCAAATTCACAATACACTAGAAGAATCATACACCATGATCAAGTAGAATTTATCTGAGGATACGAGGATGGTTGAATATCTGCAAATCAATCAATGTGATACACTACATTAACAAATTGAAGAATCAAAATCATATGATCATCTCAGTAGATAAAGAAAAATCTTTTGACAAAATTCAAATCCATTTATGATAAAAATGCTCAACAAAGTGGGTATAGAGGGAACATAACTCAACATAATAAAGGCCATATGTAAGCCCACAGCTAGCATCATATGCAATGGTGAAAAGCTGAAAGCACTTCCTCTAAGATCAGGAACAAAGATGCCAATTTTATTCAACACAGTGTTAGAAGTCCTAGTTACAGCAATCAGACAAGAAAAAGAAATAAAATGCATCCAAATTGGAAAGGAATGAGGAAAACTGTCACTGTTTGCAGATGGCATGATGCTATATATAGAAAATCTTAGAGATGTCACAAAAAAACTGTTAAAACTAATAAATGAGTTCAGTAAAGTTGCAGAATATAAAATTAATATACAGAAACCTGTTGTGTTTCTACACACTAACAACAAACTATCAGAAAGAGAAATTAAGAAAACAATCCCATTTACAACTGCATCAAAAAGAATAAAATACCTAGGAATAAGTCTAACCAAGGAGGTGAAAGACGCAGAAAACTATAAGACACTGATGAAAGAAACTGAAGATGACAGAAACAGATGGAAAGATGTACCATGCTCGTAGATTGGAAGAATTGTTAAAATGACCATACTACTCAAAGCATTGTTAAAATGACCTAACTACTCAAAGCAATCTACAGATTCAGTGCAATTCCTATCAAAATCCCAATGTCATTTTTAGCAAACTAGAATATTTTTCACAGAAATGACTTCAGACTATACTGCAAAGCTACAGCAATCAAAACAGTATGGTATGACACAGAAACAGACATGTACATCAATGGAACAGAATAGAGAGCCTAGACATAAACCCATACTTATATGCTCGATTAACCTAAGACAAGGGAGGGAAGACTATACAATGGGGAAAAGACAGCCTCTTCATTGAATGGTAGTGGGAAAACTGGACAGCTACATGCAAAAGAATCAAACTGGACTATTTTCTCACACAATGCACAAAAATAAATTCAAAGTGAATTAAAGACTTAAATGGAGGACCTGAAAACAATAAAACTCCTAGAAGAAAACATAAGCAGTATGCTCTTTGACATCAGTCTTAGCAATATTTTTGATATGTCTTCTCAGGCAAGGGAAACAAAAGCAAAAATAAATGTGACTACAGAAAACTAAAAAGCTTCTGCACAGGAAAGAAAACAATCAACAAAGTGAAAAGGCAGCCTTCTTAATGGGAGAAGATATTTGCCAATGATATATCTGATAAGGGGTTAATATCCAAAATATACAAAGTACATACAACTCAACATCAAAACAAACAAACACTCGATTGAAATATGAGCAGAAGACCTGAATGGCCATTTTTCCAAGAAGATGTACAGATGGCCAACAGACACATGAAAAGATGCTCAACATCACTAATGATCAGGGAAATGCAAATCAAAGCTGCAATGAGATAACACCTCATGCCTGTCAGAATAGCTATCATCAAAAAAGACCAGAAATAACAAGAAGATGTGGAGAAAAGGGAACCCTCCTACACTGTTGGAAGGAATGTAAATTGGTGCGGCCACCATGGAAATCAGTATGGAGGTTCCTTGAAAAAGTAGAAACCGAACTGCCATATAATCCAGCAATTTCACTTGTAGGTTTTTACACAAAGAAAATAAAAACAGTAATTCAAAAAGATGTATGCACCTTTATGTTCACTGCAGCACTATTTACAATAGCCAAGGCATGGAAGCAACGTAAGTGCCCATCAGTAGATGAATGGATCAAGGAGATGTGGTTTTATATATATATATATATATACACACACACACATATATATAAAACACAGACTACTACTCGACCACTAAAAAATGAAATCTTGCCATGTGCGACAACGTGGATGGATATAGAGGGTATTATGCTGAACGAAATAAGTCAGAGAAAGACAAATACTACACGATTTCACTTATATGTGAAACCTAAAAAACAAAATAAACAAACAAAACAAAATGAAAACAGACTCTTAGATACACAGAACAAATGGGTGGTTGCCAGAGAGGAGAAGAGTGGGGGCTGGGTGAAATAAGTGAAGGGAATTAAGTGGTACAAACTTCCAGTTTTATCAGTTATATAATAAATAAGTCAGGGCATGTCATACACAGCATAAGGAAGACCATTTCATAATGTATGCAGATGCCGAATCATTATGTGGTACACCTCACCTGAAACCAACATCATGTTGTATGTCAACTATATTTCAATTAAAAAAATTAAAAATACATTTTTTTAAAGTTGGTTTGGGCTTTCAGGTAGTTAAAAAGGAGGCACCCCATTGCCTACGGCTCATTCCATTTTCCCTGTAAAGCTTCCAACATCTGAGATGATCCAAAGTACTCAGCATGTTGTGGCCATGGGGCCAGGCTCCATTTATCTCCATTCCTGTTGGTTCTCTAAAGTGGCTATTCTCTCTTTACACTAAAAACTGATCATTTTCTCTTTTTAAATGATGAATTTTTGATACTCTTTGGAGAGACATAAAAAATAAGGGCAACTAAATAAGGCAATTGTAAACCATTTCAGCATCTATAAAACTGCCTCCTTTGTCACAAAAGTAAAGAAGGAAAAGCCACTGGAAAAAAAATGCAACTGACAGGGAACCAGATATCCTAAAAACAACTTCTCTAAGAGTTTTCTTCTCCAAATTTGAGGGTTTTAGCTGCCTTGAAAATTATTTCTGGGAAAAGCGTGTGTGGTATCAGTTATCAAGTGTGATAACTACTTTCATGATGCACTGGTGAGGCAAATGCTTAAAAATTAAGGTAAGCATAATGTCTATTTTTCTATAATTCGACCTGTATTTCTGCTCTACATTGTTATTCTGTAGTTCATACACTCTCTTTTCATAGATACTCTGTTCTATCTCAGAACATATAATTTATATTTTTATTTTTATTGACTGACTTAGCAATCATTATACTATCAATATAATGAACCAAAAATCAAAATATAGACCACCTCTTTCCCACATAAAACTGGAGATTCACAAAGTTTGCTTCCAACCTTTATCATTGCACAGGCATGGGTTTTACGTGGCTGTGTTCAGATGTGCACACTATTTTCTAGCTTTTTTGCTTGAATTCTCCATGCATCTACTTGGTCCTCATATCTGTCATTTTAAATGGAGAAATATTCCACGGTTTAATTAAGCCATCTTTCATCTAATTGTTTCCACCCGTTATAATTCAGTCAAGCATTTTTAAATAAATAAATATTCTTTTTCCTTTTTGAGCTGTTTCCTCAGGCTGTAATCTGAAAAGTGGGACTACCAGTTTACAGACCATCATCAGCTGGGTGACTTTTATTATAAGTTGCCAGGAGCTCTCCACAAGAAGCATTACCAATTTGCAATGTCACCAGAAAAATATGAGTCTAGCTTTTTCTTCACAGTCTCTTTAACACTGGGCTTTCTGGGTTTTATTTATTTTGGGGTGATTTCAAAAGATTAATGTATTTTAGTTCTTTGAATCTATCATATGTTTGTTTAATACTCTTACTGCCTTTTCTTAAAAATAGGTATTGATCATGTACTACATGCCAGGTGCTTTATGTGCCTTGTAACTCACTTAATACCCCTGACTGCCTCATAAAGTAGCCACTGTAAATTTCATTTTCACTTAAGAAAATGAGTCTCAAAAAGTTAAATAATGTGATTTGAAGGCTAATAGTTGATGTTGTCAGGATTCAAACTCACTATCTCCTTCCTGTGAATTCTCCATACACCATCCTGCCTTATAACCACAACCTTTAAACATCTTGCCAGCTTTTTTCCTCTCTTTTTTTTTTGGTTTATTTATCCTGTTTATTGAGGTATAAAACACACAAGTAAAGTGATTAAGTTGCCTTCATCTTAAAGGTACAGCCAATGCGTTTTTACATACATATACACAATACCGCACAGATAAAGACACAGAGTCTTTTATCAACTTAGGATCTTTTCTCTACTTTTTAAACACAGACAGGTATCGTGCTTCTCATTCTCCATAGGGCCTGGTACTGAAGCTATGCAAATAAGTGTTTAATAAACTCTCTTTAATCATAGAAGGTTGAAACCTAGAAGTGACCTCAGAGATTATGTGTCCCAACCTCCTAAACTTCCAGTGTGGGAACTGAAGCTCAGAAGGAAAGGACCTAATATTCAGAGCTATTTCTGCCTCACCACGCTGCCCACTCAGGCCTGGATGGCTGCTTGCCACTCCTTACACAGGAGACACAGTGAGGCTGACAGAAAAGGCAGGGTGCACAGCAGAGAGAGGGCCTAGACAAAGATTTTGTTTTGCTATTTTTATTTTAAATGAGTCTTTAAGTAACCAAAGGGTCAAATTACAGTAAGCTGACCTTACTGTAAAACACTATTTTTTTTTACATAAAAGTATCAACACTTGAAATCAAATTTGTTTGCCTGTCAGAGCAGCCTCCTTTGTTGGGTAGACACTTACTCCAATAATGCTCCATTGCTCATGACTTCTTTCGAATGCCCTTTTTACAAGAACTTTCAGAGCTAATGAGTCACTTTTACTTTTAAAGCTATAAAATTGGCAACAACAGAATAAAAACTGGATGTTGCCTTTCAAATCACTAGAAAGAGAACAAAAATATAATCCATATAACAAAAGCACAGAGAACAAGAAGCATATATAGTAAAAGAAAATTTTTTAATGACAAAAGATCAAATTTATCAAATATGACAATAAATGTGAATGGGTTAAACAGACCCCAACAAAGACAAGGATTCCCAGCATCCAGTTACATGCTGTTTATAAGACAGACCTAAAACCAAATGACTCAGAAATCTAACATAAAAAGAAGGGCAAGATATTTCTAGAAAACACAAATGGAAGGAAGGTTTAGATAGCAATATTTATACTAAACAAGGCAGAGTTTGAGGCAAAAGAACATTTAACAACACAGACTACGTGAAAAATTTCAACTGTACTAATAATAAAAATTTTGCTTTTAAGAAGTAGTTTAGTTTATCAAATTGGTAAATATATTTTAATTATAATAGTTTTATCATTGAGTGTACAGGCAAAGAGACACATCCAGGAGCTACTATTAATAAGACAATAGGAAAATGGTCAATACAGTATGGATACATATGATGGAATAAAACGTAACCACTAAAAATCACCTTTTAAAAATTTAATGAATGGCAATGTACTCATCATGCAATACTAAATAAAAGAGACAAGATACAAGCAGTAGGATCTCTATTTGTCTTAAATAAAATATACATAAAAAAATAATAATAAAATAAAATATACATGAGATATTTTTTAAATTAGAAAAAGTATACCAAAATAATACTCTGGTTAACTTAGGGTAGATCTTTAGTTACTTTTTACACTATTTTTCCCTATTAAAAAAAAAAAAAGAGGGCCTGAAGTCCAAGATAAATGAAAAGATAGCATGAGGGGACTTTGCTTCCTTAAATGAATTCAGGTATCCAGACTTCCTGACACAGACAAACCCCGTCCCGGGGCACTGGCAAATGAGTTAAAGAAAAGACTTTTTGTATAGGATGAGAATTCTGAACCTCACAGCACCTTCAAGATCTAAAACCATGATGTTTAGTGCTTTCTTCCAAGGACTAACTAATTTTTAACTGGAATATAAACTATGTTAACTTTCTTTTCTATTCTAGGTCCTCCAAATGAACACAGAACAAGTAAACTAATAAATAAGTAAACAAAGCAGTAACACAGTTCGGTCACCCACTTTGTTCACAAATCTATCCTGCAAAGACAGATTTGCCTGCATTAGAAACAAGAATGTGCAAGTTCTCAAGGATGATTCTGAACAGAAGTTCCAATCGTATTTTAAGCAAAGGCAGTCTCCTGGGAACAGCATCCTGGATATCTTCACTGAATTACTTTGCATTCATTTTGATGTACATATTTTACATGTTAGGGTATCTTAAAATAAAATGGTACTGATTTATGTTACCATGTCATTTATTTAACAGTTTCAAGGAAGAATAGATAAGCTTTTACAAGACGGACTCAATAAAATTCATTATATTCCTATATGCTTAAAATGAGATTTGTACTTAGTATCATGATTAGGAAATAATCAGATTCCAGGTCTTTTGAGAAGTTCTGTATCTTTGCACAATACACCCCCCCCCCAAATTATAATACATTGGCTATCAGGTGTGGCAGTAAGGGCCACAGACCTGAAAGAATCCCGGCAATCACGGCGCCCAGTGTCCCCTTCTCCTGGAAACCACAGCCCAGGGAGGGGGATGACTCGGTCAAGTTCTTAGCTGGAGCTCTTTCCTAGTGTAGCCACATCTGTCATGACTTCAGAATTTTTCCTCCCTGCTGGATCTACATAATGGAATTATCACCACCACCCATTTTCGTCCACATTGAACTCTTTACCTCAAAAGGAGAAGAGAAATGTTTAATGGGGTGGAGAGCAGGTACTTGAACAGGTAAACCTCCCATTTCTCACTGATACAACAGAAATGTCCTGAGGGCCCTCAAGGGTCCAGTTCTATGGTGGGGCTACAGCCCCTGCGCTCAGGGAGCTCACAGACCCTCTGCTTCACCACCACCCAAAATTCAGAAGGCTGTGGGGTCTGGAGGCGCATTGCAGGTGCCAGGGGAGCATCTAATCAGAGTAGGGGGCTCAGGCTCACACCTGAACCGCGACAGGCAGGTGGGAGGGAAGAGGAGAGAGGAAAACAGCATTAAACGTGGTCGGACGTGCAGATGCCTGGGGGCCCTGGAAGCAGGCAAGGGGGCAGAGAAGGCTGGAAGCCTTCCTACAGGAAGGAACCGTGTCCAAAAGGCCATGCAGCCACTAACAGAACTTAACTGAGAGATGGAAATGGTCAAACTTGTGTTTTAAAATGCTCACTGTAGGGCCGTGATGCAGCTGGGCTGGGGAGGTGAGGACCCCAGTTGTGGAACATTCCAGAAGGCTCCAGCATCACCCAGCCAAAAGGACTGGGGGCTAGGTGAGGGGGGCAGGTGCCATGGGGCAGGTCGAGGGAACATCCAGGCAGGCACTCGGGACAGATGATGGTTCTCCCGTCGGGTGAGGGAAAGGAGGAAGCTATTCAAACTTAACTTTCTTCTTTTTCAAAAGACATGTTGGAATCATTTACACATTAATGTGTAACCACAACAAAATGGCCCTGTCCTCAGACTCTAAATTTCAAGGAATCCTGACTAAATTCTGGCAATAAAAAGGGAAGCAGGGGCCAGTGAGGTTACTTGAGAGACAAAGGAGAAACAGCACAGGCCGCTGACCAGTCACAGGACAACATAGTGGTTAGAGTGGCAGGCGAACTTGAGTTCAACTCCCAGGCTGGCCACTTGAAACCTCGGGCAAGTTTTCCTTATTAAATCTCAGTTTTCTCATTTTTAAAATGAGGGTAAGGATGGGGCCTACCTGAGGAGGTTAGTCAGCAGGTTGATATAAGGAGAAAGTGCAAAATGCAGGATCTGACCCCCGTGAGCGCTCCTCAAGTGATTGCTGTCATTATATAGTACAGAGGATTTCCTAGGGCTGGAAAAGAATAACATTATAATTTATAATATTAGCTTTTACTGTTAAGATATCCTGAGTTCTGGACATTGGGCAAGAAAGAGAGTGTCAACACCCAGCAGGTAGCAATGACTTAATGGCCACAGTCAGGTGCTCCTTCTCGGTTTCAGGCAGGGGCATCAGAGGGAGCAAAGGTCCTCACGGGGGACGGTGAGGTGTTCCCATCCAAAATCTGCCAGCAGGACTCAGGGAAGTGCACCGTTAGAAGGCGCTGACAGAGAAACAGAAAAATCTTTTAAGCAAGAGGAGAGGGATTATCTACTTTGTAATCTGAATAGATAAGCAGAGAAACCCACTACTATAAAACATATTGTAAATATTGTGAAAACCTTGAGTGAGGCCTGGGTAGTTTTTTTGTTTTTTGTTTGTTTGTTTGTTTTTTATTGGAGGATAATTGCTTTACAATGGTGTGTTAGTTTCTGCTTTATAACAAAGTGAATCAGTTATACATATACATATGTTCCCATATCCCTTCCCTCTTGTGTCTCCCTCCCTCCCACCCTCCCCATCCCACCCCTCTAGGTGGTCACAAAGCACCGAGCTGATCTCCCTGTGCTATGCGGCTGCTTCCCACTAGCTATCTATTTTACGTTTGGTAGTGTATATATGTCCATGCCACTCTCTCACTTTGTCACAGCTTACCCTTCCCCCTCCCCATATCCTCAAGTCCATTCTCTAGTAGATCTGTGTCTTTCTTCCTGTCTTACCCCTAGGTTCTTCCGCAATCCCACTACTGGGCATATACCCTGAGAAAACCATAATTCAAAAAGAGTCATGTACCAAAATGTTCATTGCAGCTCTATTTACAATAGCCAGGAGATGGAAGCTACCTAAGTGTCCTTCATCGGATGAATGGATAAAGAAGATGTGGCACATATATACAATGGAATATTACTCAGCCATAAAAAGAAATGAAATTGAGTTATTTGTAGTGAGGTGGATGGACCTAGAGTCTGTCATACAGAGTGAAGTCAGAAAGAGAGAGAGACAAATACCGTATGTTAACACATATATATGGAATCTAAGAAAAAAAAATGTCATGAAGGCCTGGGTAGTTTTGACAGAGGTGATAAAGAGGACAACTTGTCCACGTTCGGGGGAAACGCTAGTAAAGAAATGTACAAAGAAGCAATTGCCGTATTTAAGTCAGCAACTTCTGTCACCTTTCATCGAGGATTCCTAAGTCAGCAGATACAATAACAACACTTTTAACTAGTTTTAGAGGAATGATTCAGTGGTGTGCTGGTGAATGTTAACAACCAGCTCTGTGGAAAAAGAGGAATTGCCTGTATATCTATACCTATGTACATACGTAAATTATGAATTTTACTGGTGTAGAGTATTAGTACACAATTTACAAATACCAATAAAATATACAATGTCCTTTATTATAAATTCCATATAGCCAATTCATTCATTAATTTTTGCTCAATTCTTGTATCTGGTGAAAACCTATGATGGCTGCAGCTGACAAATGAGTGTATTAGTCCCAAGACGAATGCCTGTCCATACTTTATCTTACATCAAGAGCAAGACAACACATCACTCGCTTATCAATGGCAAGAATGGCTTTCTGCTGAGTCAGGTAACTGTGTTTTAATATTAGAAGAATATTTCCACCATTTTTTGTGCTTTTCATGATGTAACGCTACAGATAGGAGACATTATTAAAGTTAATCTCCAGTTTTCTTAAGTCTAGGAAACAAAACAACAAATCATGCTCTGATGTAGAGCCAATACTCCCAAGAAGTAAATATTCCACTGAGGCCAGTTTCAATCCACAGCACGCCCACCACTCAACAGGGTTGGGAGGAAGGCAGCGGCACACGGTTACATGGTGTTTCCGCCATGCAGGTACCTCGCTGTGGCACGTTTACAAGCTCCTTCTCAATCCTTCATCCAGGTCATCAGTAAAAATGTGCCCCACTTGTTGAACGTGACAAAACATGGTGTTTGTTTCATTGTTTAGGGATCACCTATACCCATGTTTAGATGCTGAGATGTTTGGAATTCCAAGGATTCCTTTTATTAAACTTGGCTATCAGTCTAAGAAATGACCTCACTAGGGACTTCCCTGGCGGTCCAGCAGTTGAGACTTTGCCTTCCAGTGCAGGGGGTGCAGGTTCAATCCCAGGTCGGGGAACTGGGGTCCTGCATGCCTCTCAGCCAATGGGCCAAAGCATGGAACAGAAGCAATACTGTAACAAATTCAATAAAGACTCTAGGGATGGTCCACAACAACAACAAAATATCTTAAAAAAAAAAAAAAGAAATGACCTCGCTCAGTGGTACTTGAGCCAGCTCATACTGGCTCAAAAAAGATAATTATTCAATTTTCAAGGATTTTGCAAGCTGGCTGTTAAAAACAACCATTACTAAAAAATAAATTATATAGACGTATAATTAAATAAGTCATATTTTAAAAGTTTAAACAAAGATATTAAATAATCAAGAACCGTTACTTCTTATCAATTTTACCACACTGCACCATTATCATTGCTCATGGAGTTATTCAAAATACATGAATATAGTAGCATATAAGAAGAGGTGGGACAAATAGAAATCAAATAGTAAGACGGTAGCTTGAAATCAAAATAGATATGTAACTTCAAAGACAAACAGACTAGTCCAATTAAAAGACAAAGACTGACAAACTAGATGCACAATAAAATTTAATTATGCTGCTTGTAAGAGACATACTTTGAACATAAGGATGCAAATGTTTGACAGTAATAGGATTTTTTTAAAAAGATACAGCATGCCAACACTAACCAAAAGAAAGCTGGAAGAGCTATGTTAATCACAGTAGACCTTAAGGGAAAAATCATTGTCATCAGACTAGTAAAACAATTCTATATTTTGTATAAAGGTAGTAACAGGCCTTGAACCATATAAAGCAAAAAATAAAAGAAATGAGGGAGAAATCATCACAAGCACTAATCCATAATCACAGTGAGATATTTCAACATACCTCTCTCAGGAGCTAATAGAATAAACCTGAAAAATTCAATTTTTCTACCCTTTTACCTTTAACTTCTCTATGTCCTTAATTCAAGAAGTATCTCTTATAAGCAGTATAAAGTTGGTCTGACACATTTTTAAAATTAAACAATGCTATTAACACTCTTGAACACTCAACAGCTGTAGGATACGCATGCTTTTCAGGGATAAATAGAATGTTTACAACAACTGACCGCATGCTGGGCCAGAAAGCATGTCTCAGCAAATCTCTAAAGATGGAAATTACACTGAGTGCATTCACTGATCACAGTAAAATTAAGCCAGAAATCAAGAACAGAACTGAAAAATCCCCAGGTGCCTGGATATTAACCAATAAACTTTTAAATAATTCATCATCAAAAACTACTTAGCAATGAATGATAATGAGAATATAAATCCTTCCAGATGGAGAAACCTCTAAGAGGGCATCTTTTGATCTATCCAGTGAAAGTGGTGAAGAGGTCCGCTCCCCTCAAGACGGGCTGTCCTGAGATCTCGGTCATTTTTGTTTTGTTTTGTTTTTTGTGGTACGCGGGCCTCTCACTGTTGTGGCCCCTCCCGTTGCGGAGCACAGGCTCCGGACGCGCAGGCCCAGCGGCCATGGCTCACGGGCCCAGCCGCTCCACGGCATGTGGGATCCTCCCGGACCGGGACACGAACCCCTGTCCCCTGCATCGGCAGGCGGACTCCCAACCACTGCGCCACCAGGGAAGCCCATTGGTCATCTTTTATTAACGAAGCACACACTGAGCCTCTGCCTGAGAAGAGGGCTCCCTCCTGCTTGCGTCTGGGAGGTCACTGGAAGCAGATGGTTAAACACCTTGGATATAGACCCTGGGCAGCCACCCCAACGGAACACACTGTTTTACAGTGAGAAAGGGTACAGTCTTTCCTTCGGTGCCCAGCGTTACTCTCCCAGGAGAAGAATGCCCACCCCCACCAGACCATCCAGACGACCTCCTCAGCAAAGGAGGCCCTCTGAGACTCTGGTTCCTTCTGCCACTCTGGTTCCTGATGGCCCTTACCCTTAAGGGACTACTGCCTTGACTTTCACCTGGATAAAGGACCTGCCTTCTGATGCTTGAAAATCACATAAAACACACATAAAACCTCAAACACATAAAACTCTCAAAAATATTTGTTTGAAATTTTATATTCATCACAAATGAAGATCTTGTGTTACAGCCTCCTACTAAGTTTGCCTGCAGCCTTCCTAATGTATTTCCTGCAGCTCATTAAAATCATGAAGCATTTAGAGTATCATAACAAATATAATATTCAAAAGATACTTTTGTTTTTTTTTAAACAGTCATCAGTACGTTAATTGGAGTAATTACCACTAAGTGCTGTAACCCATCCCCCCAGATCTCAGTGGTTTAAAACAACAAAGGTTTAGTTCTCTTTCAAACCACTACAGTGACCTGGGGACTCAGGCCACCGCCACCTTGCTGCTGCAGTGTCATCCAGGTATCGTGCAGCAGAAGCAGAGGCATACAAGGGACGTCAGACCAGACAGGGTCAGACTTAGCCTCTCGGCCCTGGAGTGATACACACTGGTCATGCTCACATTCCATTGGCCAGGACTAGTCACATGACCCTACCCCAGTGTCAAGGGGCAGGCAGGTGTGGTCTCCCATGATCAGGAGGAAATGAAGTGGTCTGTTAAACCTGTAACACTGTCCGGCCTCAAGTGGACATCAAACCTCCCAGGCCTTTAAGGAGGAAGGAGGAAGGAAGTGGCCTTTACTGATGTAAGTACCAACTTCACACACATTGTGTTTAAACAGAAAGAAGGTTTGTGAGCCAGATGCCGTTATCCCCGTTTTATAGATGAAGAAACCAAAGCACAGAGTTAGTAAACAGGCAAGTGAGGAGTTGATCCAGTTCGATGACTCCAAGGCCATGTGCTTTCTCGATCATCTCAGGTTGGGCCCACCTGCATCAGAGTCCTTGAGGTGCCTCTTCAAATTGTGGGTTCCTGAGCCCCGCACCACACTTACTGAATAAGAACCACTGGGTACACGAACCTGTACTCTTAACAAGTTTCCAATGGACTCCATCTTGTTACCCCTGGAATTCAATAGCAGAGTCTAAATAATCCCTTCCAAGAAAATAGAACAATGCATGGGCAAAAGAAAAGATTCAGTAGGTTTAAGAGGGGAGGACTTGTGGAAAATTGAAAATCCTGCAGACGAAAGAGTCACAAGCCGTGGACACTGGTCCTTGACCAATTAACCTCCTGAGTGACCTTAGGAGCCACTCACCCACACTGAATCTGTTCCAAAGAAAGATGACATTTTCTCCACCAGAAAACATTGTAATCAGGCTAAATGATCTTTTTAAAAAAATTTATTTATTTATGTATGTATTTGTTTATTTCTTTTTCGTTGTGTTGGGTCTTCGTTGCTGTGCACAGGCTTTCTCTAGTTGCGGTGAGCGGGGGCTACTCTTCGTTGCGGTGCGCAGGCTTCTCACTGCGGTGGCTTCTCTTGTTGCTGAGCACAGGCTCTAGGCATGCGGGCTTCAGTAGTTGTGGCTCACGGGCTTAGTTGCTCCACAGCATGTGGGATCTTCCTGGGCTCCCCTGCATTGGCAGGCGGATTCTTAACCACTGCACCACCAGGGAAGTCCCAGGCTAAATGATCTTTAAAGCCCACTTTGGTTCTATGATAATGTGAGAACTGTAAAGTGAGGCAATAAAACAAATACAGAACGAAAAAAGTAATAGTAACATTTAAAATAACAGCTTACCCCAGCAAGGCTTTTTTTTTTTTAAACAAAGATGAGCTGCTTCTAAAATTTACAGGGGAAGGCAAAAGAACTAAAATACCTAAAAACAACTTTGGAAAAGAAGAATACAGAGAGAGGAATCACAATACCCAATTTTGAGACTGACTCTGTAACTGCAGTAATCAAGACAGTGTGGGATTTACTGGCAGAGGAACAAACAGGTAGATCAATACAACAGATTTTGGAACCCAGAAATAGCTCTGCGTCAGTATGGCTGATGAATCTGTTTACAAAGACACGAAAGCAACTGAATGGAGGGAGTATAGTATTTTTAACAAATGGTGTTGGAATAATTGTTTATCCATATGCAAAAAGAAGGAAAGAATTTCAATCTAAACCTCATACCTTAAACAAAAATTAAATCAAAATAGATCCTAGATCTCAATGTAAAATGTAAAAATATAAAGCTTTTCAGAAAAAACATAGGAGAAAACCTTTATAATTTAGGGTTAAGCAAAGAAATCTCAGACAAGCAAAGGCATGATCAATAAAAGAAAAAAATCAATAAATTAAAAACTTTCACTCTGCAAAACATCCTGTGAACAGGATGCCACAAAAAGGGAGAAAATATCTTCAAATCACGTATCTGACAAAGGCCTTGTATGCTGAATATATGAACTTTCTAAACTCAATAGTAAGAACATAAGGAATCCAATTTCTTAAATAAGCAAAAGACTTGAAAACAGAAGATCACCAAAGAGAATATACGGATGACAAATAAGTACATGAAGAGATGTCCAGAGTCACTAGCCTTTAGGGAAACGCAAATTAAAGCCACAGTGAGATACCACTTCACAGCTAATAGAATAGCAAAAATAAAAAACAGCAATGCAGAGAAGCTGGATGTCTCCATTGCTGGTGGAAATGTAAAATGGTACAGCCACTAGAGAAAATAGCTTGACTTTTTTTTTTTTAAGTTAAACATACACTTCACATATGACTCAGCCATCACAATTTTAGGTATTTATCCTTTGAGAAATGAAAACACGCTCACACAAAATGGACATGAATTTTAATAGCAGCTTTGTTTGTAACAGCCAAAGAATTGCCAACAACCTGAACGTCTTTCCAGCAGTCAATGGATGAACAAACTTGGGGCATCCATACAATGGGCTGCTACTCAGCAGTGAAAAGTCAGGCACTGCCACCTCTCGAACAACCTGGATGGCCCTCAAGGTCGTTATGTTGAGTGAAAAAGACCCATCTCAAAAGGTATGATCTCCCCTTGTACGACGCTCTCCAAGTGCGATGGAGAACAGACGCTTGGTTGCCGGGGGATGGTCGGGGGGAGGGTATGACGGCGCCGGGACAGCCACTGTGGAAACGGATCAATTCTGCATCCTGACCAGGGTGGTGGTTACACAAAGGCATGTCATGAACTTTCATAGAACTGTACACACATACACATGAACACACAAAAGAAAGCATGGAAAACAGGTGGAATCCGAGTAAGATCCGTAGTGTTATAACAATGCCAGTTTCCTGGGTTTGATAAAGCATTATCATTATGGAAGATATTATCATTAGCTGAAGCTGGGGTGGATTCAGAACTTTCTATAATATTTCTTCAACTTCTTGTGAATCTCAATGATTTCAAAACAAAATGTAAAAAAAAAATAGCTAATATTTGTTGCGTACTCTCTGTGTAGCCGTACTGTTCTGAGAACTTTATATTTATCCACACATTAACTAGTTGAATCTTTACAGTAGACACTGTGTTCATCACATTTTACAGATGAGTTTCAGAAAAGTTAAGTACTTTGGGCAAGGATGCAGTTGGTAGGTAAGTAAAAGAGGTGGGACTCAGACCCAGGAAGGCCAGCCCCAGAGCCTTAGCTAATAGGCAGTATTTAAAAAAAAAAAAAAGCAAGTCAAAGAAAAGGTCGGCACAGGAGTCAATAATATGGAAGGAAAGAAAAAGGACACAAAGAGAGTACAATGGACACAGCAGGAAAGGCCCCAGAGTGGTCATTCCTCGCTGCTCTGTGTGTGCCCAGGAGGACACATGGTCCCTTTTGACCCACGTGTCTCTAAGAACTGAGGAGGAGCTGGAGAGAAGGAAGGGACACTTTCAAAGGGGCATCGATCAGTTAGAGGAACTGAGGTGATTTCATCTAGAGGAAGTCAGGAAGGTGGTTTAATTACCACCTTGATGAAGGCTCTTGAGAGAGTGTCCAGAGGATATGGGACAAAGGAAAGGAGACTTACACTGAAAAAAAGACAGTTTAGTTTGACATTAAAAAACATCTTCCCGACCACGTGAGGAGGGAGAAAACTAGGACAGATTAGAGCGAGATGACTCTTCTGAGACCTTCTAGAAGGAAAACATGAAACTGGCAGTTCATCCTGCTCACTATTAAACCTGCGTGGACAGTCCCCCACCCCCATGCTGTGCAGACCCCGCGGAGGGCATGTAATACATGCTATCTGATTGAATCAGCTGGTTATAAAGTAGGTGTGGCCAGTCCATTTTACAGATGAGGAAACTGAGCTTCAGAGAGGCTGAGTTCCAGCCTAAGCCCCTGAGCTGCCAGGATGAACATGTGGGGTTCAAGCCCATGTTTTTCTGCCTTCAGCCCAGACTCTTCCACTACATGACACAACTCTGCTAGGTTCAAAGAAGTAGGACTTGAAGAGTCCTCTGCCTGCTGGCATTAGAAAAAAAAAAATCAACTATGGTCCTTTCCAGCTGCAAAAATATCTATCCCTCAAAGTGTGGTTTTACATCGGCTCCATTTCCCCGGATACCTACCAGGCTGATCTTTCAGGAGCTCGATTCATCCAGAAAGTTAACCCATGTTTCTGATTATCATTCTCTTTACAACATCCCTGTGGGTGTCAAGTCGAATGAGAAGAAACTCGAGAGAAAAAGGAAGAACAGTGACTCCCGCCTTCTAGAGGAGAAGCTGGGCTGCCCCCTCGGGTGGGCGTGGGAAGCGACTCGGGGGCTGCAGAGAGAACCACGGGAAGATTTCTAAACAGAACTAGTGCAGCCCAGGGGAGGCCACCTCAGAACAAACGCCCCTGGGAGGACTCCTCCCATCCAGCCTGTGCAGACGGTGATGCAGACAGTCTTCTTCAGCCTGATTATGCGTGTGCGCTCCAATAAACTTTCACTTATAGACACCGAAATTTGAATTTCATTTCACTTTTTGCTGAGTTTTTAAATTAATAGACGGTGATGCAGCCACGGTTACCATGTCACAAGAGACATCCACCGAAGTGCCGCAGGTGTGTATTTATGTGTGTGTGCTCCAATTAAATTTCATTTATGGACACCGAAATTTGCATTTCAGTTCCCTTTTTGCTGATGTAGGTTTACAGAAAAATTGAGCAGAGAGTACAGAGTTTCCATATATTCCCAACCACCCCACGGAGTTTCCCCTATTACTCACATCTTGCATTCCTGTGAAACATTCATGACAACTGCTGAACCAATACGGATACATTATTATTAATACACTTTGCATTAAGGCTCATGCTTGCTTACAGAGTCTATGGGCTCCGCCAACTGCATTATGACACACATCCACCATCACAAAACCACACAGAGGAGCTTCACTGCCCTAAAAATCCTGTGTGCTCTGCCTGTTCACCCTTCCCCACCCCAAGCCCTGGCAACCACTGATCTTTTTACTGCCTCCAGAGTTTTGCTTTTTCCAGAATG
The DNA here is from genome assembly GCF_964341445.2 of Mesoplodon mirus. Lineage (NCBI taxonomy): Eukaryota > Metazoa > Chordata > Mammalia > Artiodactyla > Ziphiidae > Mesoplodon > Mesoplodon mirus. Next base: position 7,693,934 of record NC_138996.1, read on the forward strand.
TCACAGAGTTGGAATCACACAGTCTGCAACCCTTTCAGCCTGGCTTCTTCCACTTAGCTATGTGCATTTAAGGTTCCTCCATGTCTTTTCATGACCTGAGAGATTTTGTTTTTTTTTTTGCAGTACGTGGGCCTCTCACTGCTGTGGCCCCTCCCGTTGCGGAGCACAGGCTCCGGACGCGCAGGCCCAGCAGCCACGGCCCACGGGCCCAGCCGCTCCGCGGCATGTGGGATCCTCCCGGACCGCGGCACGAACCCGCGTCCCCTGCATCGACAGGCGGACTCCCAACCACTGCGCCACCAGGGAAGCCCTGAGAGATTTTTTTAATAGACTTTTCTCTTAAGAGCAGTGTTAGGATTACAGAAAAATAGATCAGAAAGTACAGAGAGTTCCCACAAACCCCCTCTCCCCACACACTCACAGTTTACAACCTGTATTAGTGTGGTGTGTTTGCTGTAACTGATGAACCAATACTGATCCATTATTATTAACTGAAGTCGACACTTTGACATTAGGGCTCACCAGGTTATGATAGATGTATATGGACGTGTGTCCATCATTAGCTCGTTTCTTTTTATCACTGAGTAATTAACACCCCATGGTATGTATGTACCATAGTTTATCCATTCACTGATGAAGGACTTTTTGGTGTGTTCCAATTTGGGGCAATTATGAATAAAAGTGCTAGAAATGTTTGTGTGCATGTTTTTGTGTGGACCTAGTTTTCAATTCATTAGGAAAACACTTAGGAGCATGACTGCTGGATCATGTGGAGAAAATATGTTTTGCTTTGTAGAAATTGCAAACTGTCTCCAAAGCAGCTGTACCATTTTGCATCCCCACCAGCAACAAATGAGAGTTCCTGTTGGTCTACATCCTCGCCAGCACTTGGTGTTGTCCGTGTTTTAGATTCATCCATTCTAATGGTCTGGAGTGGTATCTCAGTGTTGTTTTAACCCAAATATATATTTTTTAAAAGCACAATGTTCAACTCCCTAATGTAAAAAAGCAAGTTCTAATAAACTGCATAATAAACTTCCAGGATTTAGCCCATAATGGTCATTCTCAGAAATTCCAAGCACACAAAAAGGCTACCTTGAGAGAGAGAGAAAAAAATCTTTAAAACAATTAATTCCTATTGCTGAAGTCAAGGTTGGTATGACTTGGAACTTGAAATACACTGAGCTTGAAAAAGCCAAAGCAAAATTTGTCTGTTCATCACTAATAAACTAAGATGAACTTTCAAAGGCAGGAGGACACCTGAAGTTTAAAGATTAAAAAAAAAATGTCTTCTAGTAACCACTTGCCACATACAGGCATTTCCTCTGACATTCCTGGATTTGCTTTAACACAGTTCTCAGATTTAAACTCTGTGCAGTCCTAAATTGCTTTGTACTACTTCTGAGACAGTATAACTTGTGGAGAGGGAAGGGGAGGGAGGGCTGGGTTTTTCCTTCTTCTATAGCTTGTCCAGATGTTCTCTTAACACTTTCTATGGAAACTAGAGCACCAGAATAATGGGAAGAAAGATTTTACTGTATATTATTACACCTGCTATGGCTTGAATTTTCACAGTTAAAGATATTCTCTTACTATATTTACGTCAAAGCAGCATTTCACACCTGCATGTTGATATAATGGTTTTGATGTTCATTAACTCAACAAAGATTCAGGCAATAAAGTGCAAATAAATTCTTGAAGAAAGAAGTCATTCAATTTCATATTTTTTTGCATCCACTTGCCATATGAAACTTAACATGGTCAAAAGTCACATAACACACCTACCTTGAAAAATTATTGGCATCTTAAATTTTTAAACAGCCCATTTTATGTTCCCATTCTTAATAGGCATGATATAACCCATATAAAACAAGTGCTTTATCCTCAACTCTAGATCTGCTGTTTATGGCAGCTCCTCAAAAGCCTTGGAGATAGTCCATGATGAGGTGGCAAAGATGCCTGAAAACTTTTCCAAACCAAATGGCAAAACATTTAAGAGAAGCATCAAAAAAGAATTTGCCAGGAATAAACCTAACATGTGGAATACCTTTTCTCTGTATTTTGAGGATGCATTTTTGGAGGATACGTTCAAATACTTCTGTTTTTAACCACTGGCTACCTACAAGAACTGATGCTAGGCGTCCCCATATTTTATATGGCAACACCTCTGGTGTAAGAACCTTCAAGTAAAAGCTGAAACACCCACACTTTGGTAATGCTAAGAAAATTCTCCCCATTATTTTGCTGTCAACCTAAGCAGAGTGACTATGCATTCTGCTGAAAGCTTTTTTAAGGGGAGTTTTGGGGCTAGTAAAAGTAAAATATAGTCTAACTTATTTAAAATTTCCAGAGAGGGAATTCTGACCCAGAGCATACTTGATTATCGTGCTGAATTGAGGTGTCTTTGCCAGGTCAACCACATACCCTCACTAATCATGCTGTGAAGTCTCCAGGACAGAAGAGGTACAGATGTTTAATGTAGTACAAGTAACTGGAAGATTTTTGTAATTCACTCCTTTCCTTTTACACCCACAGCTTGATAAACATACTACTCCCATCCACACCAAAGATGGAAAATTTTCTAGCATATAGTTATGGGTTGAGCTGTGTCCCTCCTCCCCAACAAAAACAAAAAAAGATATATTGAAGTCCTAATACCCAGTCCCTCAGAATGTGACTTATTTGGAACTAGGTTCTTTTCAGATGCAATAAGGTCACCTCACTGGAATCAACTGGTCAATGGAATAGGACAGGTCCCTAATCCAGTACGGCTGGAGTCCTCATAAGAAGACGATGTGCAGACACAGGGAGAGCACATGACAACAGAGACAGATATTGGAGAGATTGAAAGATGCAGCTGAAAGCCAAGAAAGGCCGAGAATCAACACCACTACAAGAAGCTAGGAAAAGGGAAGGAAGAACTGTCCCCTACAGGCTTCAAAGGGAGCATGGCCCTGCCCACAGCTTTCAGACTTACAGATTTCAGACGTCTGACCTCCAGATTTGTGAGACAATACATTTCTGTTGTTTTAAGCCACTCAGCTTATGGTAATTTGTGTGGCATCCGTACAAAACTAATGCACAGCATGATCAAGTGGGATTTCAGCATACACAAGACAACCAATGTGATATACCACATTAACAGAATCAAAGATAAAAATTATGTATTCGTCTCAATAGATGCAGAAAAAGCATTTGATAAAAACACAACAGGCTCTCATGGTAAAACTCCTAGCAAACTGAGTACAGAAAGAACATACCTCAACACAACAAAGGTCATATATGACAAACTCACAGCCAACTTATTCTCAATGGTGAAAGACTGAAAGCTTTTCCTGTAACAACAGAAGCAAGAAAAGGGTGCCCACCGACACCACTCCTATTCAACCTAGTGCTGGAAGTCCTAGACAGAGCAATCAGGTAAGAAAAAGAAATAAAAGGCATCCAAGTAGGAAAGGAAGAAGTAAAAGTGACTTTGCTTGCAGATAACATGACCTTACATTTTAAAAATCTAAAGACTCCACCAAAAAAAAGTGCTAGAAGTAATCAGCTAATTCAGTAAAGTTGCAGGTTACAAAATCAACACATAGAAAACAGTTGCGAGGGACTTCCCTGGTGGTACAGTGGTTAAGAATCCGCCTGCCAACGCAAGGGACACAGGTTTGAGCCCTGGTCTGGGGAGATCCCACATGCCGCAGAGCAGGGCAAGCCCGTGCACCACAACTACTGAGCCTGCACTCTAGAGCCCACGAGCCACAACTACTGAGCCCACGTGTCACAACTACTGAAGCCCATGCACCTAGAGCCCATGCTCTGCAACAAGAGAAGTTACCGCAATAAGAAGCACCGCAGCGAAGAGTAGCTCCCACTCGCCACAACTAGAGAAAGCCCATGCGCAGCAATGAAGACCCAATGCAGCCAAAAATAAACAAATATATAAATTTATTTATAAAAACAGTTATGATTCTACATACTAATAACAAAACACCTAAAAACGAAATAAAGAAAACAATCCCATTCACAGTAGTATTAAAAACAATAAAATACTTAGTAATAAATTTAACCAAGGAGGTGAAAGATCTGTACACTGAAAACTACAAGACTTTGATAAAAGAAATTGAAAAAGACACAAACAAATGGAAAGATATTCCATGTTCATGGTTTAGAATTAATATTGTTAAAATGTTCCTATTACCCAAAGCCATCTACAGATTCAAAGCAATTCCTCTCTAAATTCCAATGATATTTTTCATGCAAATATAAAAACTGTCCTAAAATCTGTATGGAGCCACGAAAGACCCCCAAATGGCCAAAACAATTCTGGTAAAGCAGAACAAAGCTAGAGGCATCACACATTCGGATTTCAAACTGTACTACAAAGCTGTAGTAATCAAAACAGCATGGTACTGGCATAAAACTAGACACATAGACCAATGGAACAGAATTGAAAGCCCAGAAATAAACCCATGCATATATGGTCAACTAATACTTGACAAGACACCAAGTATACACAATGTGGAAAGGACAGTCTCGTCAATAAATGGCATTGGGAAAACTGGATAACCACATGCAGAAGAATGTGCACCACTCACAAAAATGAACTTGGAATGGATTGAAGACTTAAATTTAAGATATAAAACCACAAAACTTCTAGAAGAAAACAAAGAGGAAAAAGCTCCTTGTCACTGGTCTTGGCAGCAATTTCCTGGACATGACGCCAAAAGCACAAGCAACAAGAGCAAACATAAATAAGTGGGGCTACATCAAACTAAAAAGCTTCTGCATATCAACAGAAGGAAGCAGCAACCTACCGAATGGGAGAAAACATTTGCAAATCATAGATCTGATAAGGGCTTAATACCCAAAATATACAAAGAACTCATACAAATCAACAGCAAAAAAACAAACAACCCAATTGAAAAATCAGTGGAGGGCTTCCCCGGTGGTGCAGTGGTTAAGAATCTGTCTGCCAATGCAGGGGACCCTGGTTCAAGCCCTGGTCCAGGAAGATCCCACCTTGTGGAGCAACTAAACCCGTGCGCCACAGCTACTGAGCCTGCACTCTAGAGCCCACAAGCCACAACTACCGAGCCTGCATGCCACAACTACTGAAGCTCATGTGCCTAGAGCCCGTGCTCCACAACAAGAGAAGCCACCGCAATGAGAAGCCAGTGCTCTGCAATGAAGAGTAGCCCCCGTGGGCTTCCCTGGTGGTGCAGTGGTTGGGAGTCCGCCTGCCGATGCAGGGGACGCGGGTTCGTGCCCCGGTCTGGGAAGATCCCACATGCCGTGGAGCAGCTGGGCCCGTGAGCCATGGCCGCTGGGTCTGCGCGTCCGGAGCCTGTGCTCTGCAGCGGGAGAGGCCACAACAGTGAGAGGCCCGCGTACCGCAAAAAAAAAAAAAAAAAAAAAAAAAAGAGTAGCCCCCGCTCGCCACAACTAGAGAAAGTCCATGCGCAGCAACAAAGACCCAACACAGCCAAAAATAAACAAATTAATAAATTAATTTTTAAAAAAATTAGTGGACTAACTGATTTTCCAGAGAAGACATCCAAATGGCCAATAGTTATATGAAAAGGTGCTTGACATCACTAATCATTAGGGTAATGCAAAACCACAATGAGGTATTACCTCACACCAGTTAGAATCAAAAAGAACACAAATTACAAATGTTGGCGACGATGCGGAGAAAAGGGAACCCTAGTGCACTGTTGGTGGGAATGCAAGTTGGTACAGCCATTATGGAAACCAGTATGGTGGTTCCTCACAAAAGTAAAAATAGGACTACCATATGATCCAGCAATCCTACTTCTGGGTATTTATCCAAAGGAGTTAAAAACCAGGATCTTAATAGTGCTATCTGCAATCCCATGTGCACTGCAGCTTTACTCACAATAGTCAAGATATGAAAACAACCTAAGTGTCCATTAACAGATGAATGGATAAAGAAGATGTGGTATGTATAAGACTAACAAGTTATAAATTATAAGATGAACAAGTTCTGGGAATCTAATGCACAGCCTGATGATTACAGCTAACAATACTGTATCATATATTTGAACGTTGTGAAGAGAATAGATATTAAATATTCTCATCACAAAAAAGAGATAGTAATTATGTAACAAGATGGAGTTACTAGTTAATGCCATGGTAGTAATCACTTTGCCATATATAAATACATCAAATCAACATGTTGTACACCTTAAACTTTCACAATGTTGTATGTCAATTACATCTGAATAAAGCTGGGGGGGAATTAAAAATAAAATTAACCATCAAAAAAAAAAAAAGGCTAGTACACATACCTTGTGAAAAATGGGTTCTGGAGTCAGATAATGGTTCAGACCCTGCTGCCTGGAGAAACTTTCATGGCCTTCAAAGCTCTTCTGGGATAGCCTTGCTGTAGTTACCCCTCCACAAGGGCCAGAATCCTGTCCAGACCCAGAGTCGGTGCCTTGCTTCTTGTCCCTGCACTTTCCTTAGCAGGGAAATAGCCTCCAGAGACACCACCTAAATGAAGGTCTGTGGTCAGAATTCATGGAGGGCCTCCAGGGACGTGTGAGTTTGTTTTTTGTTTCTTTGATATTTAATAAACCCAAAATAAACTGGGAAACTCATTTTACCTTAAAATTAAAATATACCTAGGATATTTTATGCCATATTCATTAATCCTAAAAATATATTTTATTACTTTTACACATATAAAACAGCTTTGGCTTAAAAGTTGTTGGTATAGATTGACTTGTGTTCACCCAAAATTCATATGTTGAAGCCCTAACCCCAATATAATGGTATTTGGAGATAGGGCCTTCGGAAGGTACTTAGGGTTAGGAGGTCATGAGGGTGGAGCCCTCATGATGGGATTAGTGCCCTTATAAGAAGAGACGCTGGAGTATGTGTGTGTGTTGTGTGTCTGTCTGTCTGTCTCTCCCCCTACCTCACCCTGCCATGTGAAGACACAGCAAGAAGGCAGAAGTACAAGCCAGGAAGAGAGTCCTCACCAGAAACCCACACACTGGCACTTGGATGCCCAGCCTCTAGAACTATGAGAAAATAAATTTTTATTGGTTAAGCCTCCCAGTCTACGGTATTTTGTTATGGTAGCTTGAGTTAAGACAGCTGTCATATACAAATGAGAACACAATTTAATGAAATGGTGAAAACACCTCAAATTCTGTAGTGGTCATCAGATATTAACTGGGTCAGAACTCCCTCCTTGGAAGTCTTAGGTGCTTTAAGTACAACAAACGTCTAAATGATTGTGTTTCAGTGAAGCTGCTGTGCTCCTTTGCTTTCAGTAACAAATAAGATCTGTTTATTTTGTGTTCCAGGGCACAGCCCTGTGCCCTGGGGTTAGCTTTCAGGGCAAAGTAGAACAGGAGGAAGGGAGGAAGAAGATGGCTCTCCTGTCTTTTCTCCAGTACACCCTGGCCTGAGCCTGGGCCCCTGCCTGAACCTCACGGCCAGTGATGCTTGCGCAAAGCCACAGCATGTTAGCCTCAAGAGCTTGGGATGCATCGAGGCTGCTTCTCTGCCCAGCTTCCCTGGTGCCAGCGCCCTGTCTAGAGCACCAGATGAATAGCTCCTCCCCTCACCGCCCCCATCACCTCTGAGATCAGCTCCACTGCCTCGGCTTATTGGGGTCACTTCATTAAGGGATGAGCAGAAGGGAACAGACGTGAGGCATCCAGAGAAGGGCAGGAGGAAGTCTCTCCACTTTCCTCTCTATCTTTTCACTCCCCTGTTCTTTCAAGCTGTTTAGAAGACCTCTCACACAATTTCTCAAATTTCATGATAATATTCCCAGAAAGGATGTATAAGACATGCCAGAACCCCAGAGAAAATACCTCTGAAATCAGCACCGCTTTTGCATAGTGTTGGGGCCACTTCATAGAGAAGGGCTGACTCTTTTATATTCTATGGTTTTTTTAATCTGAAATGTATTGACAGGTCCATAAAAACACATTGGTTTGTTATTTTTAATACAGCTGAACAACACAACATTGTCTGGCCAAAATCGGTGTTCACAGCAACTGAGGTTCACTGGTGCCATATATGCACAGCCAACAGAACCTCCCTAACTTCAGGCAGATCTTTGTAACATCCTTCTAGAATTCTCTGTTCAACAAGCATAGCAGGAGAGTCCTTCTTCTTGGAGGTTTTATGAAGTTTTTTACCTTTATTACTTAATGCATCATTTTATACCACTTGGATATGGATGCTTTCATACGATAATCAGAATCCATGAGACAATGGTTTCAGATGTATCATTCATTAAAGAAAGCAATGACTTACATTGCATCATCTGTTTTCATTAAAACGTCTTAAGGAGGGCTTCCCTGGTGGCGCAGTGGTTGAGAGTCCACCTGCCAATGCAGGGGACACGGGTTCGAGCCCTGGTCTGGGAAGATCCCACATGCCGCGGAGCAACTGGGCCCGTGAGCCACAACTACTGAGCCTGCGCGTCTGGAGCCTGTGCTCCGCAACAAGAGAGGCCGCAATAGTGAGAGGCCCGCGCACCGTGATGAGGAGCGGCCCCCGCTCGCCGCAACTAGAGAAAGCCCTCGCACAGAAACGAAGACCCAACACAGCAAAAATTAATTAATTAATTAATTAAAACGTCTTAAGGAAATTGTTCTGTCTTAAAGGCTCCCTTTCTTGTTCATATGCAACCAAATCACCCCTTCTTTTCCATGAGAAACGTTTTATTTTTCCAAGTTAAAGTTGGTGATTTTAATATTTAGTAATAGCCACAATCATTCTTTTTTATTTACCATATGCAGTTGGTAAGAGTTTTCTTTTACCATTTTTCTTTACATTTTATGATAATGTTCTCTTTTTTGTTTGATAATGTCATAAGCCTAATTTTCCCTTCTGCTAGGTCTTGGTTATTCCCCCCAAAGGCTGATAATTTAAATGAAAGCATTTAAAACTGAATGTTAGCAGAATGGCTATGTGGTCACATGCATATATGGGGAAATAAGCCTACAGATAGTGTTAATATTATTTCTTGCAAATTAAGTCTAATGCAGCACATGCAGTAAGCAGCTTCCCTTCAGGGCTGAGCTGATTGTAAAACTGAGGCTAAAGTTTTCAAAAGGTAACAAGAGGGAAAGCAAATAACTAGGAATCGGTTTGTCAACTGCTGCTGCAGGGTTGACTTCTGAGCCTCATCTGCATCTGACAAAGATAATGACAACTTAAGAATTATGCCCATAGGGCTTCCCTGGTGGCGCAGTGGTTGAGAGTCCGCCTGCCGATGCAGGGGACACGGGTTCGTGCCCCGGTCCGGGAAGATCCCACGTGCCGCAGAGCGGCTGGGCCCGTGAGCCATGGCCGCTGAGCCTGCACGTCCGGAGCCTGTGCTCCGCAACGGGAGAGGCCACAACAGTGAGATGCCCGTGTACCGCAAAAAAAAAAAAAAAAAAAAAAAAAAGACTTATGCCCATGGTATGAGAGTCTAGTCTAAATTAACCTGACCAGTTTTTTTGTTGCTATTTGTTAACAAACGTACCAGACTGGTGTCTCTTGCAGACGTGAGCTGATGTTGGCCCAAGGAATCCATTAAACAGGTCCTTCGAGGTTATCTGGAGCCCAAGTGCAAGTTGAAAAGAGACAGCTAGTTTAACTGAAGCCAGAGGATGGGGGTTACTGGGAGGATCAGTTTCAGAAAGGCAGGAAGTGGCAGTGAATCAAGCTTACTGGCTTGAGGAACAGCCTCAACTGTCAGTTCCTTGAGAGCAGTCACTGAGTAAGATTTCCCTCGTTTCCCACTTAATCACACGTGCTAAAACCTTCTCTGTGCCTGAAATTCCCGCCCCCGTCTCTCAGCATCGCCAGGTGCACCCACCCTTCAGGCCTCAGCTCCAGGGTCAGCTCCTGAGAGAGGCCAACCCCAGCCAGGCCCTGCCCCAATGTCTACTGAGATGGCACGGCAGAGATGAGAGACTGACAAGGACAGCCTGCAGGGGAGAAATGGACACGTCACGCCCACGCCCCAACGAGGCCTACTTGACTTTCGGCTCAACCTGACCCCAGACCTACCCTTCTCTCTGCCGTGTATGATTCCTCCTCTCACATGGCTCACCGTTCTAATTACTTACGGTTCTCAGAAGCATCAAAACTGTTATTCCAAGGTGAAGTAAAAGAAACTGGAGGAATTGGAAAGGGAATAATAGAGAAAAGAATAATAAAAGGGGACTTGGAAGGTATTATAATTGAATGAAATCTAAATGCACAAAAGACGGACCCACCTGGAATTCAAACGGTTTTAGGAGATCTTTGCAAGAAGTGATTATGTAAGTGGACAGAAAAGAGCAGGAATAGAGAGGAGGGGCTGCAGAGTGTTACTCCCCCCGCTGAGAGATGCAGTGAAAGAGCTGAGCTGGGCCTCTGCGAAGGTATTTTGTAAAGTCAATGCATTATCATCACTTTTATAGACCACATTCGGGTATAAAAGCACATACAAAGCCTTATGTAACTCCAAGGTCAGCTAAAACCACCACATACATAATTGGACAAGGGCTTTTTTAAACTATAAATGCCTACTTTTGTGTTCTTTTTCTGAACTTTTATGGCTCACCAATAAAGAGATGTGTCATCATGATGTATTCTCTAATGAATCTGCCCTGTCTGTCTATTCAGGACTCTGCAAAGGGAAAATCGGGAGTAAGGGTAAATGTTTTCCTAGCCCTTATAAAAGTACAAAATTAAAAAGGCCTGCTATCCTGTAATGGAAATATTCTACTTAATTGAAATCTCATTTTCAAATGACTCAACTGCAGAACAATCAACAATCACAGGCTTTATGTCCAAACGGGAGAGGAGAGGGGCACAGCTAACTTGCCCGTGGGTTAGAAGGGCTATATTTAAACAGTGAGGGCCAAACATATCTATACAATGGGCTCTGAGAAAAATATGCTGGGTATTTTTTTAATTAAGGGGAATTTTACTCCCAAATTTCCACAGAAAGCTTTTTCTTTTCTAATCTGATTATTCATTGCAGTTTTAGCCACTGCCAGGAAGAAGTCAGAGGATTGTAAAAATCTATGACATCACATCTGAAGCAATGTGACATACTATCGGGGTCCCGGAGCCGCATGTCCCAGCACGAGCTGGGTAGGGGTGCAGGGGTCAGGAAGAGAGATGCACATAAGACACCAAGCTTGGGAGGTCCCCAAAGCGGGAGCAAGTATTGAGAACCACAATCACACCAAGTGTGGGCGACCAGAAGCCGGGTCAGTGATTTAACACTTCTGACAAAAAAAGTTTCCCACCCCTCCCAGACCCACAAAGGCTGCTTTTCTTAATTAGGCCACAGACAACACGCAACTGCTTTGACCCCCTCCCTTTGCCGTGAACAGATGGCAAAATATTACAGTGTCCCGGATTTACAGGGATATATCCATTTGCATTATCTAGAAGTGATCTTTGGAACACTCAATTTTAAAAGAATAGCTCTTGAAACAACAAGGTCCTACTGTAGAGCACAGGGAACTATATTCAATAGCCTGTGATAAACCACAGTGGAAAAGAATATGAAAAAGAATGTATATATGTGTATAACTGATTCACTGTGCTGTACAGCAGAAATGAACACAACATTGTAAATCAACTAGACTTCTATAAAATTAATTTTAAAAAAAGGACAGTTTTTGAAAACTGATATAACAAAACAATGGGATGCAGGGGGATTAAAAGGTGAGAGTTTATAAAGTTAGTTGCAACTTAGCATCATTTCAGTCTAATGAAACGCCTGAAAGCTTTAAGCTTTATTTTGTAATCTATAGGATATTCTCATACAATGAAAACAACGAAATGTACCAAGATTCTTTTAAAAGTCTACTTGTTTCCTTGTAAGAATCTTGAAGCTACTACATGTGAAAACCCCACGCACGACCAGCTGACCGCAGTGTCAGCAGTAACATCATCACATCTTCATGCCTCTCCGGGTGCATCATAGGCAGTACTTTAGATCACCGTCGTGGTAATTATCATTCCCATCGGAGGAAGTCACCCAGACAAGTGGCAAAGACAGCCAGTGAGGGAATCCGTCCCATAAACCGAGCACCCAACCCCGAACCCAGTACTTTTATTATTTACCACCTCACTAAGGTCAAGTTTTCTGAGGAAGAAAATTAGTCTCCTTAAGAAAGGCAGTATTGCGTGGTGGTTAAAAATATGGGCTTTGGAGGCAACAAACCTAAGTCCTAGGCCATGCTCTGCCATATTCCAGCTGTGTGACTTTGGACCAGTATCCCATCCTCTCTGGGCTCGGTTTCACCATCTGTACAATGGACCTATGAGAGCCTTTGTCATTATACACCAGTTTCTGGTCCCCCCGCCTCCACCCACCCAACCTTCCCAGTGCACAGAAGGCTCGCCTCCTGGCCACCTGCGGCTGGATGGCGCCACATGACCAGTTCTGACCAATGAAATGTGAGCAGATATAGGCTCGTGCGGTCCAGGTGTGGACAGTGAAAAGCCCATGCACCCACGATGCCAAAGCCCCTCTGGTACCCAACCCTGGGCTGAGATGGCAGAGGCGTGCTGAGACCACGGAGTCATCTCACGTGGGGTTGTGACTGTAGCACGACCCAAGAGATCCTGGCTCAGGCACTCCTCGGGCCTCTTCTTGTGATGATCAAACAAAATGACAGAGGAAGTTTTTAACACAATGCCTTGTACAGTCACCAACCAATAAAAGCTGGGCCCCATCAGTGTGACTGTACAGGGGCGACATGTGAGAACTAGGATTCAATCTCAAGACACCTAATTTATAGTCCACTTATTCCCTCTACAAATGTTTACTGAGTCTCTACCATGTGCCAGGCACTCTGCTGGGAGCTGAATATACCCCCCAAGAAATAAGCACATCTTTTTTTTTTCTTTTTTTTTTTTTTTTTTGCGGTACGCGGGCCTCTCACTGCTGTGGCCTCTCCCATTGCGGAGCACAGGCTCCGGACGCGCAGGCTCAGCGGCCATGGCTCACGGGCCCAGCCGCTCCGCGGCATGTGGGATCTTCCCGGACCGGGGCACGAACCCGTGTCCCCTGCATCGGCAGGCGGACTCTCAACCACTGCGCCACCAGGGAAGCCCCAATAAGTACATCTTTAAAAATCATCTAGAAACCCCTTTCTGAGGAAGTTTAGGTGCAACTTCTCATGAATATGTACAGATATGTCCTAGTGACTTGGCAAAGAATGAAGCCCTGCCCTGGCAAAGCTCTGAGGTATTAGACCCAACAGGTCTCTTCCTAGAGAGACCACCTAGGAAGCTTCCAAGGCCTCGACTACCCCCAACGCCGCTGCCCCGCACAGAACTCACTGAGCCACGCTGCCTGCTGAAGAGGACCTGATGGAAACGACTGAGGGTCCACAAGGATACAGCTCTGATTTCCTTCAAGGATATTCTAGGGAACAAACAGCTTGTTACATTAGCATCTCACAGTGTATCCTAACTGCACTTGCCAGGTATCAGCTCATTTTATGAAATATGTGAGCTGGATAGATAGATCCAGATTAATCTCCCAATATTTTAATCTTGTTTTCTCCTTGATTCTCAAAACTATACTCTACTTGAGTGGGAAATTCTCCAAAGACTCCCTGGAGTTCAGCTGCTAGAATATTCCCCACTAAACATCCAACTGCTGCTGGACACATTCTCAAAGTAAGAGCTTTGAGCTCCTGATAGAGCCACGTTTTCATTGACTTAGAGACAATGCTTATCTCTGATACAGCTGCACTCAAAGCTCAACATTGACCCCCCATGGCATCAACAAACAGCTCTATTAACTGCAGGAGACTCCTGTAGAATTTAACAGTGAGGCACGACTGCATTTCTCAGTCGTGATCAGTCACACTCAAATCTAATTTAAATTTCCAACAACTTTGCTTTAGAAGTTTTTCCATGAAATGTGGTCTTTGCCTGACTCGCCTGCTGTAAGTTCTATTAACCAAGCTCGGCAGGGCCTTCCACTACACTTGAATGATGCTACATTTGGAGGAAAAAAAAGATTATGAAACATCTAGCAAACACCTGCAATATTTCAGAAAGTAAACTTAGGAGCTTAAGACTTAAAGGTTGGTTGTTTTTCCTTTCAGATTATCCAAAAGGCTGGTTTCGATGCCTGAACAATCATATTTTCCAAGACACAGGAGACAAACCCTCAATTTGGTCCCAGCCGTGAGACTCAGGCTGCTCAAACCATGAAACCAGGTCTCACTGGCCCTCTGGCCCTTTCTTCAGCAACAATGGAAACTTCTGGAACAGAGGCAGAACTGATGTTATTATTCTGACTCATCTGTCTTAAGTTTTTCTTTCCTTGGGGTTTCCAGGTCTCTCAGGACATGGAATTTGCTCATGTTACCAGTAACAGCGACCTGTTGACCCCGTCTGTCTCCTGCCAACCATCTCACATCCTCAAGTCTCCTCCCAACACCTTGCAAAAGTCTTCAAGCTCCTTCAGGACACCCGCAGCCTCCGCAGCGCTATTTCCTTGCCTGAGCTGCTAGACCCACACTCCTGTCCCGTCCCCGGGAGCATCTGAGCATTCTCCAGTGATGTCATCCTTCAGTATCTGCAAGGGATTGGTTCTGGGACCCTCGTGGATACCAAAATCCAGGGATGCTCAAGTCCCTTATGTAAAATGATGTAGTATTTGCATATAACCTATATGCATCCTCTCCTATACTTTAAATCATGTCCAGATTACTTCTAATACCTAATACAACGTAAATGCTATGTAAGTAGTTGTAAATACAATGTAAATGCTATATAAATAGTTGCTGGCACACAGCAAATTCAAGTTTTGCTTTTTGGAACTTTCTGGGACTTTTTTTCTCAAATAGTTTTGATCTGCAGTTGGTTGAACCCTCAGATGCAGAACCCATGGATATGGAAGGTCGACTGTAGATGGACGTTAATCGGATAATAAGCCAGATCACATCAGGTTAACAAAATGCGTTACTCTAGTTAAGAAGAAGTATATGAAATAGCATTGCTGGTAGGGTTTGGAGCATGGGGCGGACCTTGGGAGTCTGCTTGGAGCCCTGCAGACATGTCTGTGTGGACACCCGCTGACCCCACCAGCCCTGCTTCAGGACACAGGTCATAAAAAAAAAAGATGTTCCTACAAGCAGACATGAGCCTTCAAAAACAAATACTTAAAAAAAAGTTTCACAACACTCAAGGCACTTTTTTTTTTCTTTTGCAGTACACGGGCCTCCCACTGTTGTGGCCTCTCCCGTTGCGGAGCACAGGCTCCGGACGCGCAGGCTCAGCGGCCATGGCTCACGGGCCCAGCCGCTCCGCGGCATGTGGGATCTTCCCGGACCGGGGCACGAACCCGTGTCCCCTGCATCGGCAGGCAGACTCTCAACCACTGCGCCACCAGGGAAGGCCTCAAGGCACTTTTTAAAATGTATAAAAACATTTTGAAATGTAGGGAGAAAACAAAGGAAGAAAGAAATAAAACCTGTAGTCATTCACTCATATACTCAACTAAGATTACCTTCAATGCATTAAACAAACAAACAAGCAAAAGCCTTCCGCATGCCTGTCTGTGTGCCGGTGGTTTGCTACAGATGCCCTCGGCAAACTTTATCTGTAAAGAGCCAGACAGTAAATATTTTTGGCTTTGTGGGCCACAAAAGGTCTCTGTCGAATATTCTTCTTTGATTTTACAAGCTTTTTTTTTTTTTTTTTGCCGTGCCACGCGGCATGCAGGATCTTAGTTCCCCAACCAGGGATCGAACCTCACCCCCTGCAGTGGAAGTGCAGAGTCTTAACCACTGGACCATCAGGGAAGTCCCTGATTTTACAAGCTTTTAAAAGTGTAAAAACCATGCCAGCTTGAGAGCCATGGGTGGGCAGCCTTTGGCCACCTTTGGCCATTTTCAGGCTGTAATCACACAGTTCTGCCTTACACCATCTTTGGTGCTCAAACAGCGACGCATGATAACCACCTCTGAGATGATAAAGTTGTAGATTAAGCAAAATACAGAAAAATGAGAAGCTTATGTTTAAAAGGAAAGTGCCTTTCTAGATAGGCACTAAAAGAGCTCAGTTCTGCCTAAATCATTTTATTGGTTCTACAAAATTCCAATTATAAATCCCAGAGCTGTTTGTGTTTCCTTTTGCTTTTCATTTTGTCTCTTTTTGCTCTAGGGTGGAAGTGGGGAGGTCAAGGCAGATAGAGGATAAAGAATTTGGCAAAATGATTCTTTGACTTAACCTTTAACTTAAAGGTTAAAATAAGTAAATTCTGGAAAATAATTGTAAGAAGGAGAAATACAACCTCTCAAATAATGAAACATATTATAAATCTACAGTAATTAAAAGTATAATTTTAGACTAAAAATAGAGTTGCCATATGATCCTACAATTCCACTCCTGGGCATATATCTGGACAAAACTATAATTCAAAAAAATACATGCACCCCTATGTTCAAAGCAACACTATTCACAACAGCCAAGACATGGAAGCAACCTAAATGTCCATCGACAGAGAAATGGATAAAGAAGATGTGGTACATATATATATATAATGGAATAGTACTCAGCCATAAAAAAAGAATGAAATAATGCCATTTGCAGCAACGTGTATGCAACTAGAGATTATCATACTAAGGGAAATAAGTCAGAAAGAGAAAGACAAATATCATATGATATCACTTATATGTGGAATCTAAAATATGACACAAATGAACTTATCTACAGAACAGAAACAGACTCACTGACAAAGAGAACAGACTTGTGGCTGCCAAGGGGGAGGGGGGTGGGAGAGGGATGGAATGGGAATTTGGGATTAGCAGATGCAAACTATTATATATAGAGAATGGATAAACAACAAGGTCCTGCTGTATAGCACAGGGAACTATATTCAGTATCCTGTGATAAACCATAATAGAAAAGAATATGAAAAAGAATGTACATATATGTATAACTGAATCACTATGTTATACAGCAGAAATTAATACCACTTTGTTAATCAACTATACTTCAATAAAATAAATTTTTAAGTATAATTTTTACTGTAAATAAGAAACAGATCAATAAAACAAAATGTCATAGAAACAGACTCTAAGACTCTAAGAAACAGACTCTCTTAGATCTCTTTGTATCTAAGAGATACAAAACATGAATACATGATGAAGTGATGACAAAATCTGTGGTGACACAATGGCTTATTCACCAAAATAATTGCTGGGTCAACTGATTACCTATTGGAGGAAATCAAGTTAGAAATATATACTCCAAAATAAATTCCAAGTAAATCACAAAGTTTAAAAATTCCATTAGAGGAGCTGTGAAAAAACAGTTAAATGTATTATCTCCTTTCTGTATGGGGAAAGACTTTCTAAAACTATGACAGAAATCACACGCACATAAAATATAAAATTGACTACTTACACATTAAAATTAGTAAATTAGGGACTTCCCTGGTGGCGCAGTGGTTAAGAATCTGCCTGCCAGTGCAGGGGACATGGTTTCGAGCCCCGGTCCAGGAAGATCCCACATGCAGCGGAGCAACTAAACCCATGCACCACAAATACTGAGCCTGTGAGCCACAACTACTAAAGCCTGCGAGCCGCAACAAGAGAAGCCACTGCAGTGAGAAGCCCATGAACTGCAACAAAGAGTAGCCCCCGCTCGAAGCAACTAGAGAAAGCCCACGCACAGCAACGAAGACCCAATGCAGCCAAAAATAAATAAATAAATAAAATTAGTAAATTAAATTAATAAATTTATTTTTACATAGTAAATTATATGTTCTACAATATATTATAAATTATATAGCAAGTTAACATTATAAATAATAAATTAAATGCATCTAAAACATCAAAAAACTAAAAGCCAACAACTAATTAGGAAAATATTTTCAACAAATATAATGGAGAAAGGGTCCATAGCCTTAATATATAAAGATCCCTTATAAACTGTTAGGAATATTCTAGACTTCAACAGTTTAAAAAGTATTTTTTTAAAAGAGTAGAAAAGTTTATATTCAGATAAAAAATGTTTAACTTTGCTGATAATCAAAGAAATGCAAATTGAAACACCATTAGTTTTTGCTTCTCAAATTAGCCAGGTCAGCACACAATGTCTGATGGGGGTAATGAGTCCAGGCTCCCACCCACTGCTGGCTGGATGGAAATTCACACTGGGAAATAATTTTGGGTTTTTTTTTTTTTTTTTTTTTTTTGCGGTATGCGGGCTTCTCACTGTTGTGGCCTCTCCGTTGAGGAGCACAGGCTCAGCGGCCATGGCTTACGGGCCCAGCCACTCCACGGCATGTGGGATCTTCCCGGATCGGTGCGCGAACCCGTGTCCCCTGCATCGGCAGGCGGACTCTCAACCATTGCGCCCAGGGAAGCCCTTGGGTTTTTTTACTGTTCGATTTTTTTTTATTGAGGAGTAGTTGATTTACAATGTTGTGTTAATTTCTGCTGTACAGCAAAGTGATTTAGTTATATATACAATCTCTTTACAATGTTGTGTTAATTTCTGCTGTACCGCAAAGTGATTTAGTTATATATACAATCTCTTTCTTAATATTCTTTTCCATTATGGTTTATCACAGGACACTGAATATAGTTCCCCGTGCTATACTGTACAGTAAGACCTTGTTGTTTATCCATCCCATATAAAATAGCTTACATCTGCTAACTCTGGGAAATAATTTGGCAAGCATTATACATCAAGTACCTTTAAAGTGATCATACTTTTTGGCCTATTAATTTCACTTCGAAAAAACTCAATCTAAACAGAGCAATCATAAATCTGGACAAAGCAGATGCACTAAAGTGTACATGGGAGCATTATTCATAAAATTAGGAACAATATTTAAATTGTGGTAGGCATTTAAGCCTACCACTGGGGAATGGTTAATAAGTGATGACATATACGTACTATGAAATATTATCTTGCCATTAAAATAGTGCTCATGAAGAGTTTTTAATGATGGAGAATTTATTATGATCTACTTTAAATGAGAAAGGAGAATAAAAAATTGTGCATGTGTTGTGATCTAAGGTCTGATAAAATACACACAAACACACACACACAAGGACTGGAACAAAATCCTGAAGTGGCCAAAAGAAAGTGAGAAAGTGGGCTTCCCTGGTGGCGCGGTGGTTGAGAGTCCACCTGCCGATGCGGGGGACGCGGGTTCGTGCCCCGGTCCGGGAGGATCCCACGTGCTGCGGAGCAGCTGGGCCCGTGAGCTGTGGCCGTTGGGCCTGCGTGTCCGGAGCCTGTGCTCCGCAACGGGGGAGGCCACAACAGTGAGAGGCCCACATACCACAAAAAAAAAAAAAAAAAAAAAAAGAAAGTGAGATTACAGGTGGTTATTATTTTATTCTTTATATATCACTGCATTTTCTACATTTTCCCCAATTAATATATGGTAACTTCCTACTCACAAAATATACACTTTAAAGACTTTCCTCAACCCCTTAAGAAAAGATAGTAAGAAAGGCAATATTGATACTCACCAAGACAAAACGTATTGGAAACCAGAATCACAAAACTAAAAAGTACCTCGGGCATCTAATCTATAATTTTCACTGTAGGTTAAAACTCATTATAAGAATCTTATGGAACTGAGACATACCCTAAATTTATCAAGGTCTTATCCTAGCCTGCACTCAGCCCAATATTAATAATATTCCCATGCAAACATCAGCAGAATGCTCTGTTTAGGCAAGACACGGGTCTAAGAGTTAAAAAGCCAGCACCGATAAAATGAAAGAATCCATGTAAAAATCCTTTAAGCATCAAAGTTTAATTCATTAAAAGGAAAATAGTCAGTAACCTCGATTTTTTTTTTTTTTTTTTTTTTTTTTTTTGCGGTACGCGGGCCTCTCACTGTTGTGGCCTCTCCCGTTGCGGAGCACAGGCTCCGGATGCGCAGGCTCAGCGACCATGGCTCACGGGCCCAGCCGCTCCGCGGCATGTGGGATCCTCCCGGGCCGGGGCACGAACCCATGTCCCCTGCATCGGCAGGCGGACTCTCAACCACTGCGCCACCAGGGAAGCCCAGTAACCTTGATTTTGATAGTACTAATATTAGATGGTCAGGGCAACACGTGGTATTACGTTAGGCCTGCCCTCACAGTGCAGGAGGCTGGGAAACCGGATTCACCAGGTACCTGATTCTAACACAGTGAACAAGGGAAACGATGTACCGAGATTATTAATGAATCAAATAGGGAGCATGATGCAATAGTATTAAGATACAAACTAAGACATCCTCTAATTAGGACACCAAGGCGCTAATCCAAAGGAAGATAACAAAAAGTGTAGACAGCACTCAAGTACCAAGTTCATTTGGACAGAAAGGACATACCGCGGTGGAAATAATGCAGCTTTTGGAGTCACACAGACGGGGCTGGAATCTCAGAGCATCTGCTGACAAAATGTGTGCTCCTTGGCAAGATTCTTAACCTCTCAGAGCCTCAGCTTCCTTGACCGTCAAGCACAGAGAGTAATGAACCTTGCAGGGTGGGTATGAGGTTTGAGGTAATAGGTACCAGACACATGAATTGAAGCCCAGGTGCCCAGCCATGAATGGAACCTACTCCCCACTCCGTTAGGAAAGACCAGGGGCCACAGAGGCCACCCGTACCCGATGCTGGGGGCACTGCTTTCTGTTTCCTGGCCGACTTGTGGGCCCCAGGGAAAAGCCTTGCTTGGCGCTGGCAGGGGGGCAGTGGCGGGTAGGAAGGGAATGAGGGGCAGACCCTGAGTGATTCCACCGAGTCCAGGCGCTGACGGGCCCTGCTCCACCACAGCCCAACCCAGACTCCAGACAGCCTGGGACCGAACTGGGCAAAAGGGACGGGAAAACAGCCAAAATAATCCCCGGGGAAGGAGCAAACTATAGTAAGCCTTATAATTAAAAGAAAAATAATAAGAAAAAAATCAAGAATGAAAAATCGACAAATCTCAATAAGCCTACTGAATCCTTTAAAAGAGGTGTTGATCACAAAGGAAGAAGAAAATTTCGCAGTGATGGGAAGAATGAATGAAGCCCAAAATCAATATCACTCAGTAGGAAGACAGAGAAAAATCCTGGAAATACAATGATGTGTAAAATAAGAATGCTGCCTGGTGTGCATGAGGATCCTAGACATTGACCTTGCTAGGGGGCAGGGATGGGGAGGGAGAAGGGGAGAGAGAGAGAGAACAAGACAGAGAGCGAGCTCCATTCATCACCACAAGCTGATGAAAGACCCTGAGTGGTACTGTTGATCACTGAAAAGTTAAAGGGCAATTCTGACAACCTGTCAATGAATTAAGGCCTCAGTTTTCAGATAAGTAATAAAGATAATTAGAGGAGATACTGAAAACCATTAGCAACATTAAAATTACGGGTTGTCGGGCTTCCCTGGTGGTGCAGTGGTTGAGAGTCCACCTGCCGATGCAGGGGACACGGGTTCGAGCCCTGGTCCGGGAAGATCCCACATGCCACGAGCGGCTGGGCCCGTAAGCCATGGCCGCTGAGCCTATGCGTCCGGAGCCTGTGCTCCGCAACGGGAGAGGCCACAGTGGTGAGAGGCCCACGTACAGAAAAAAAAAAAAATTACGGGTTGTTGAAGTAGGAGTAATAATGAGCCCTTATTTAGAAAACACTATTGTTTCAGACAAATGTGACAGCCCCTGACCTCAGTGCAGGCACTTCTCTTTTTAGCTGGCAGGAGAGCACAGTGGATAAGGAAGCACCACCCTCAGTGTGACAAGGACCTGAGCATGAACCTTGGTTCTGTCCCCTTCTTAGTTTACACGTCAGTTCATCTCTCCAAGCTTCGATATGTCATCTCTCTCACTGGTGTTGGTGACAATTAACAATTAATTGACAAAAAGACTAGCACGTAGGAAGAGCCACATAAATGTACCTACTGTGAAGTTTAACAGCATCTCTTGTGTTGAGCTAGATTCTCAAGGGCGGGGGAAAGACACGTTCCTCAAGTCAAGATCTTGTCGAGTCACTAAGAAGGGATGACAGCCATGCCAATGATGCTGATGATAACGTGTCTGGTGGCCAACTCCTCAGGGAACACGTGCATTGTCCCCTTGGCCCCCCACAACAGGCAAGCATGGAGGGCTGTGATTCAGCCCACCACAAAGTACCCGGGGACCCCACTTGTCCATGGGCCAGTAAATCAGAGCAAACTTTCTGTGGCCCCTTGCGTCCCCCATAGGGGGCCTGACAAACTACAGCCACCACGCGTGGGCATCACAGGCTGCCCTGAAGGTCATTTCCTGGATCTGCAACAGCAAGCGCATCCCTACCAGGTGGGGAGCAGTCAGCCAAAAGCCCGCTGGGTACCACCTTGACCAGCTATGCCATTCAACACTCTTCCCATCCAGCAGGTACTTCCTGAGCAACACCAGGGACTAGAAGTGGCCACGTGTTTACAAGCCTCTTGGGACATAACGTTATTTTTGTTTCTCCTCAGCTCACCTGAATATTCGAAAAGAACCTAGCAATCTGATCGTCTGCTAAATGGATTAAAAATGTGTATTTCAGTGCTGATCACAATGCTCACCACAGACTAGTGTTATGTCCCAGGAGGGCAGTTATATTATGTACTCTGTAAAATTCAACAGCCGAATTATTTACAAAATGTAAAATAGGTAAGAGGATTGCACATATTTTGGACTGCTCAAAAATTACTAAGCGAAGGTCACACGTTTTGCCTACATCCTAAATAAAAGCTGTACAGTCAGAACGGTTGGCAGCAAGGGTTTGTATAACGAGATGTGTGAGGGACAGGAAGAGGCTCTCCACATGCCAACCTCAGAAATGAAGGCACCTGGCAGGGCTGGGAAGCCGGGCGCTCCAAGGAGCCTTCAGAGGCCAGCACCACGCAAACTAGAACATGACGTACACTGTTGTTCCAGGTTCTTCCAAACTGTTTTGTTTCAGTATCTCGAGAATAATTCTGGAGTCAGTGAATATAATGAGTTTGTTTCATGCTGTACGTCCCTCACCATACCACTATATCACTCCTTCAACACCTCAGAACAACTATCTTCCCAAAAACCTGTTCCAAAAAATCCAGCAAACAATGAAATTTCCAAATACACATGGGTATTTTATTACATATTCATGAACAAAACTGTATTTTTTTAACTTTTTTAATTGAAGTATAGTTGAATTACAATGTTTGTTAGTTTCAGGTGTACAGCAAAATGATTCAGTTATACATATATATATTCTTTTCAGATTCTTTTCCCATATAGGTTATTACAGAATATTGAGTAGAGTTCCCTGTACTATACAGTAGGTCCTTGTTGTTTATCTATTTTATATATAGTAGTGTGCAGTTAATCCCAGCCTCCTAATCTACACCTCCCCACCTTTTCCCCTTTGGTAACCATAAGTTTATTTTCTATGTCTGAGAGTCTGTTTCTGTTTTGCAAATAAGTTTGTGTCATTTTTTAAAGATTCTACATGTAAGTGATATCATATGATATTTGTCTTTCTCTCTCTCTGACTTAATATGATCATCTCTAGGTCCATCCATGTTGCTGAAAACAGCATTATTTCATTCTACTTTATGGCTGAGTAGTATTCCATTGTGTCTATATATATGTACCCCACCTTCTTTATCCATTCATCTGTCAATGGGCACTTGGGTTGCTTCCATGTCTTGACTATTGTAAATACTGCTGCTATGAACAGTGGGGTTCATGTATCTTTTCAAATTAGAGTCTTTGTCTTTTCCAGATATATGCCCAGGAATGGAATTGCTGGATCATATGGTAACTCTATTTTTAGTTTTTTAAAAGACCTCCGTACTGTTCACCACAGTGGCTGTATCCATTTACATTCCCACCAACAGTGTAGGAGGGCTCCCTTTTCTCCACACCCTCTCCAGCATTTATTGTCTGTAGCCTTTTTGATGATGGCCCTTCTGACTGGTGTGAGGTGATACCTCCTTGTAGTTTTGATTTGCATTTCTGTAATATAAAATTGTGTTTTTAAACATTAAACTCTGATTGTCAACACAAGTATATGAGAACATTTTGCTGATAAGAGTACATCATTCTACAGAGGGCATTTCATCAGTCTCCAGCAAAACAAAAACCTATACTTTGACCATTTCTAGATTCCACTTCTAGAAATTCACCTACAGACACAGTAGCACATGCACACATGCAATGTCACCAAGGCTGTTGATAATATCATAGGGATGGAAAGAACCCAAAGATCCACCCGTAGGGGACGGGATACATAAATAATATCCATAAAACTGAGTCCTACAGACCCACCAAAAAGAATGCGGCAGATAGATCTATACATAATACAATGAACCAATCTCCACACTGTGAGGTTAAAAAAAAAGCAAGCTGTGGTAGTGTATACAGTATGCTACTATTTAGTACAGAAGTGCAAAGGACATAAAGAAATGCTCACGCTCTGCAGGCCAAGAATTGTTCTTAGCACTTCACATGAATTATCTCATTCGTTCTTCTCAGCAACTCTGAGATCCCATTCATACATCCATTGTGCAGATGAGAAAACTGAGGTACAGTGAGGTTGGGTAACTTGCTCAAAGTCACAAAGCTAGTAGCCAAGGTTCAAACTCTGCCTGGCCTCAGAGCCCACCCGCTTGGGCATGACCGTACTGAACTTTCTAGTACATACACTACCTCTGAGAGTGTCCCTAAGAAACTCATACGAAGAGCTGCCCCCATGGAGGGAACTGCCTGGCTAGGAGGTGGGGATGGGAAGGAGATGATCTGAATTCTATATATATGCATGACCTGCCCCAAAATAAATAAATGCAATAATTTTTTACTCTGCCTGCTTGGATTAATCGTCAAGAAGGACAATATCAATTAGTGTTACGAATGAATTATGTATTTTTAACGAAATGTAGTTTTATTCATCTATTGACTTGTTCCTATATTTAATTAGTTCCTCAATTTTTTCAAGGACTTGAAAAAACGGGAAATAAAACTTCACCCGCTACAGAACTCACAGTTACGCATAAAAGCAATTTCTGAGATAATCAAGGAGGAATGATAAAATATGCACACAAAATATAGCATTAAGCCTACGGCTACAGGTGAGAGTGGACATTGTTCACTTACTACCCCAGACTCTCCTCAAAGGCAGGAGGAGTATTAGACTTTGTTATTTCTACATAAACAGAGAAGTTAAATGCAGAAAGAATAGAACCACACTCGATCTGTCTCTTAAGTATGATCTATCTTCAACAGTAATCGAGAAAAACAGCAACGTTTTCTGATAGTGAAAACATTCATCCTAAAATATAAAACCACATTATCACAACATATACAAGGTATAAAACCTCCGTGCGGTAGGGCTCGATTCTTTGTGTGTTTGTCTGCAACACAAGGTCCATAGGCCAGAGCAGTGCTTCTCAAACTTTAATGTGTGTACACATCCTAGGGGGACCTTGTTAAAATGCATATTCTGATTCGGTAAGTCTGGGTGGGACCCAAGACTCTGCACCTCTAACGCGCTCCCAAGGGACGCCTGGACTGCGGTGGGCTGACCACACTTTGAGTAGCAAGAAGCTAGACAATATGGGTAAGTAGGCACAACTACAACCTGATAAATTAAGTTGTAGAATTGAACTGCAACTATTGAAATCTTAGTCCCTTTTTTACCTTCCCCAGTCAATAGGAATTGATCAGAGGTCAGACAAGAAATTCAGGCAAGGCTTTACGGGGGTCCCTGCTGCAGCAGTGGGTGAGCAAGAACAAGTATCCGGTTCCCTCGCTCTCTCGCTCCCCAGGTGGGGCGAGCTATTTCCTTACATGGGGTGAGGGTAGGGTCGGGTCCAGGGGTTGGGCAGGAGGCGGGGCTTAGGTGGTCTGCCCACCCCTTAGGTGGGGTTGAGAGCAGGGGGCACACGCAGGACCCTGCTTTTGCTCCTGCCTCCTCAGAAGTGGCAGCTGGGGTTGGGGTCTTTTTGTATCTTGTTGTCCATAATTTGCCCCACCTGCACATATACGCAGTTATTTTTAGTCCCTTATAGTTCCTTTGCATTTTGTGGCTCAAGGAGACGTTTGTCCAGGTGCAAGCCCTGCAGCAAAGGTCCCTGGTCCCAGGTCCCAGCCTGTCTCACCTTCAGAAGCACCTGAAAATCCGGCAAAGAAACAGATTTGAACGGATGTGTATTTTCTCTTGAAAACTGAGCAGTGTGGCATAAAGAGGGGAATATGCACCTGTAAACACATTGCTTTCAATCTGGTCAGTAATTCAAAGTGGATTCAAAAGAGTCAGGAGAGGATCTGGTTTCAGGAGCGGCTGAGGAGGGCCAGTACTTAGCACCATTTCACGCAGAAGTGAGCAATTCTACAGCACTTAACATTTTTCAGCTTCGTCAAAATGCACGTGCTGAGCGTCAGTACCCATTGTGCAACTGTGGGACACAGGGTCAGTGAGGTCCCCGTCCTCCAGGTTAGAGTGGACCATGCAGCAGCCCCATCACATCAGGGCCTCTCACAGGACACAGAGGATACTCGAAATGCACATGCAGGATGGAAACAACACACTTAAGTGCTGGGGAAGTTCAAGGCAAAGAAACAAAGCCACCGGGGTAAGAAATACGTGAGGGTTTTGGTAATGATTTCAGAGAGAAAGTAGGTCTTGGCTTCTTAGAAAAGGTGGAGAAAAGTAATCCAAGGGAAGCAGAATAAAGCAGCACATCCCAGTCATGGAGAGAGCAGGGCTGGCAGAGTCCTGCCTGCAACACCAGGGATCCTGCCTTTAGCACAGGTCCGCTTAACAAGCACCCAGACAGGGCTTCCCTGGTGGTGCAGTGGTTGAGAGTCTGCCTGCCGATGCAGGGGACACGGGTTCGTGCCCCGCTCCGGGAAGATCCCACATGCCGCGGAGCAGCTGGGCCCGTGAGCCATGGCCGCTGAGCCTGTGCGTCCGGAGCCTGTGCTCCACAACGGGAGAGGCCACAACAGTGAGAGGCCCGCGTACCACACACACACAAAAAAAGAAGCACCCAGACAGGTGTATCTCTAGGGTATGGCCGGGATAGGTGTAAATGCGATCTAATCTAAAATTGTAACAGTTGAAGTTCTGAGAGTGGAGTTAGCAGGTAACTCTCAGAGCAGGCGACATCTGGAGAACGCCAGGGAACACAGAAGGAAGTGCTCCCAGAGATGGGGGGAGGGGGCTCCTCTGAAGCAACATCCCCTCTGCGCCTCAGTTTTGCCACCTGTACAGAGGTCAGTAAACTTCCGAAAAGGGCTAGTCAGTGGCTATTTTAGGCTTTGCCGTTGCCATGCAAAAGCAGTCTGAGATGACGTGTAAATGAATGAATTGGAACATGGCCGTGTGTCAATAAAACTTTATTTTACAGAACAGGCGGCAGGCAGGCTGAATTTGCCAATGCCCCTGCGCTGTAAGGTGGGGGGAGGTGATAACTTTCCTAATGTTAGGTATTTGGGGGTAAAGCTCAAGGAGGGGGAGTTGATGCAACTTACAAGTGACACTGCACGCAATTCAGCAGTCGTTGACTACAGCCATCTGTGCCCATCTAGAAACATCTGCATCCCTCTCATCTTTACCCCCGTCCCTCCTGATCGTGGGGCGAGGTGTCTCTTCCCACCCATCTCCTTCCTCCTCTGGGACCTCACTCCTTAAACCTCCTTTCTCCCCTCCAGATCTTCAATTACCTCCGTCCCTCCTGACCGTGGGGCGAGGTGTCTCTCCCCACCCACCTCCTTCCTCCTCTGGGACCTCACTCCTTAAACCTCCTTTCTCCCCTCCAGATCTTCAATTACCTCCGTCCCTCCTGACCGTGGCGCGAGGTATCTCTCCCCACCCACCTCCTTCCTCCTCTGGGACCTCACTCCTTAAACCTCCTTTCTCCCCTCCAGATCTTCAATTACTTCCGTCCCTCCTGATCGTGGGGCGAGGTGTCTCTCCCCACCCACCTCCTTCCTCCTCTGGGACCTCACTCCTTAAACCTCCTTTCTCCCCTCCAGATCTTCAATTACCCCCGTCCCTCCTGATCGTGGGGCGAGGTGTCTCTCCCCACCCACCTCCTTCCTCCTCTGGGACCTCACTCCTTAAACCTCCTTTCTCCCCTCCAGATCTTCAATTACCTCCGTCCCTCCTGATCGTGGGGCGAGCTGTCTCTTCCCACCCATCTCCTTCCTCCTCTGGGACCTCACTCCTTAAACCTCCTTTCTCCCCTCCAGATCTTCAATTACCTCCGTCCCTCCTGATCGTGGGGCGAGCTGTCTCTTCCCACCCATCTCCTTCCTCCTCTGGGACCTCACTCCTTAAACCTCCTTTCTCCCCTCCAGATCTTCAATCACCTCTGTCCCTCCTGACCGAGGGGCGAGGTGTCTCTCCCCACCCATGTCCTTCCTCCTCTGGGACCTCACTCCTTAAACCTTTCTCCCCTCCAGATCTTCAATTACCCCCGTCCCTCCTGATTGTGGGGCGAGGTGTCTCTTCCCACCCACCTCCTTCCTCCTCTGGGACCTCACTCCTTAAACCTCCTTTCTCCCCTCCAGATCTTCAATTACCTCCGTCCCTCCTGATCGTGGGGCGAGGTGTCTCTTCCCACCCATCTCCTTCCTCCTCTGGGACCTCACTCCTTAAACCTCCTTTCTCCCCTCCAGATCTTCAATTACCTCCGTCCCTCCTGATCGTGGGGCGAGGTGTCTCTTCCCACCCACCTCCTTCCTCCTCTGGGACCTCACTCCTTAAACCTCCTTTCTCCCCTCCAGATCTTCAATTACCCCCATCCATCCTGATCGTGGGGCGAGGTGTCTCTTCCCACCCACCTCCTTCCTCCTCTGGGACCTCACTCCTTAAACCTCCTTTCTCCCCTCCAGACCTTCAACTGCCCTCACTCTACTGCGTCTTTCCATTAGCTTACAAAAGCACAAGCCTATCCTGCCCCCCTAAAATAATCCCCGCCTCTTGACCACAACCCTCTCTATCTACCAGTCAGGCAACTTCAGGAAACAGGGACCTGCACCAGCTCTGCCCACTTCTCAGCACTTCCACTTAGCATTCCTGTGCTAATTGGACTCGGACCCCACTAGCTTCTGTAGTAGTCTATGCCAACATCACTTCTGAGTCATTCATGTCCCTGACCGTCTCGAGCAATGGAAACTGCCGACAGCCATCCCCTCCTTCAGAGCCTCTCCCCGCCTGGCTGGCGAGCCAGCCCCAGCGTCTCCTGCCCGTGGCCTCTTCAAGCGCTCCTCCTCTTCGTCCCTCAGATGCTGCCATTCATCAGGTTTCTGCTTTGAACCTCCTGTCTGCATACGTAATAATTTATGCAACCCGAGTTTGAGAGTCATAAACTTATCCTTTTAATTAAAGCCATGGAAGGGATTGATGAACTGATGAAAAATGAATCCACCCCTTTCTCTTCAGAGCTGCTCCCCGCTCCCAGATCCGCTGTCCCCCTCGGTGGAACCAGCATCCACCTCGCTACCCAAAACACAATACTGTCCCCTCCCCCACTGCCCCTCAAGCCCCATTTTCAACTGATGGTCATCTCCTGTCAGTTTTAATTCTCTCAGAGTCTTCATATCTTGCCAGATGGATCCAATGAACACTTTTCAATTTCACTGTGACCTGATCTCTCGCAGAGTTGGCACTGCCGGGGACGCCCTCAGACGGCAACCCTCCCCTCTGATGTTACAGGTCCCGCACTCCCGCCCCCGCAGGCACCTGCTCCCACTGCCACCTGGAGGCTCCCTTTTTATGGCCCATTGTGTGCCTCAAGGTCCTGCCCTTGGTCCTGATCCAACCCCACAGCTTTAAGTCCCATCTATGTGTCTTAAGTATCAAGTCAGAATCTTTACCTGTGCATTCCTCCAGGGCGTCAGACCCCTACATCCAACCATCCACCCACCTCTCCATTTGGGTATCACCAAGTGCACGACAGTGGCTGTAGTGTCTGACTGTCTGCGTGCCTCCTCCTTGTAAGGAAGCCATTCTGGGTGGTTCATGCCAGACCCCGTGTCCCCCCCACTCCCACCAGCCAGAGCCCTGCAGGCCCCTTGCCATGCCCACGGCGCCAACAGTGTCCTGTCCAACAACTACAGAAAATGCCTAGGACTACCCTTGAGTGCGTTTGTCACGGTCAGTGGTAGTCACTGGACAGATAATATTTTCCTGCTGTTTCTCCACATACAAAGTAAACAACAGGAACTAGGAATGCTCAGTCATGTTCCGATGAGGTCATATCCTGTGAATATCACAATAAGCTTTGAATTTCAAATGGGAAGGGAAGGCGTTTAAACATGTTTAATGTCTAACGTTTAAAATCTGACCAAATCATAGTATAAAGCTGAACCTGTGAGTGTGTGGAGCCGGGAAAAGAAAGCAGAGCTCTAAGGTCAGGTGAAGCAAATCATAACGGTCCCATCCTTAATTGGTGAGTGACTAAGACAAGTTATTTTGCTTCCGTTTCCAAATATTTAAAATGAGGATCCTGTAGGATATTCAAAGTTTAGATCAGGTAGTTTATAAAAATTTCCCAGTTCAAAGTAAATTTTCCAGAAGCCCCAGATGAAGCAAACTCAAGACTTTAAAGAAAACGTTTCTCCAGTTCTACTGGGAAAAAACTTCTAAAATCACCTAATATTGGAAAAGAATTGGAAAGGAAGAAAAATTGCAACCTGCGTTCATTCACTTAACAAATTGAATGCAATATATTGAGTAATGATCAAATAAACTTCAGAGCAGTAATTTTTATAGAACAGTCTGGCCTAATCTCTCTTTGAAAAAGCAACTGATAAAAATCATTTTCCTAGAGTGATACAAAGATTCTCCTCCATAACAGACATCTCTGACTCTATGATGAACAGACAGTTTGGCCACACCACTCTGAACTCCAGACACTGCGACAGTGCAAAAAAATCCAAGCTCTCTGTGACGGGGGATGTCATCACCCAGATAAGGTCTCCACCCACTTCAAACTGCGCACGAGCTGATCCCGTACCTCGCAGCCCCTCCCTCACACTGCCTTTAAAACCCCTTTCTTAAAAGCCATTGGGGAGTGTGGGTCTCCTGAGCATGAGCTGCCCATTCTCCTTGCTTGGTGCCCTGAAATAAACACTGTACTTTCCTTCACCACAACCTGGTGTCAGTAGATTGGCTTTACTGTGTGCCGGCAAGCGGACCCACGTTTGGTTTGGTAACATTATGAAATTTTTCTGACCAAAACAATAAAGTATCTTGAATAAAGTATCTTGAAAAATGACGTGAATTTTCACAGCATCAACCACATAACAAGCAATATGGCTGCCTCCCAGGGACTGCAAGCAAATCTGACTTCTCAAACCTCGTGACTACGTGGAGGAATCAACCTCCCCTAAAAACCTGTCGTCAAGATCTAGCTCTCACATAGAACCTGCCAGGCAAATTCACAGTGCCTGGTGGCCTGGCAAACCTCAAGATAAAAATGTATTTTAAGGCGCTCCCAGGTTGGTGGGATCACCAAGAAATCTGATAGCAGCAAACTAATTCTCTGGAGGAACCCACCTTCAATCTAGACCTCAAAGAAGCCCCACATATAAATTTTCAAAATAACTGAATTCACACTTAAAAGTCACAGATATACAGGAGGAAGAACCAGCAGAAACCACACATACAAAAAGATCAGCAAAGATTTCAAATATTAGAATTATCAAACACAAAACATAACACAATTATGTTTAAAGAAATAAAAGTAGCAATTGATAAGATGAATATAAAGAAATAAAAGTAGCAACTGATAAGATGAATATGAAACAAGAAACTGTTAAAAAAATAAGCAAGTTTTTTAAAATAAATAGAGCTTTTGGAAATAAAAGCATGTAAGATAAGTGACATTTAAAATGCAACAGATATATTTATTAGCAGACTAGACACCAATGAAGATACATCTTGAAGACAAAACTAAAGAAATTATTGAGAATGAAGCAGAGAAAGACACAGATGGAAAACTGAAGGAGATATTAAAAGACATGAGGATGTTGAAGACGTCTAACGAATCTAATCAGATTCCCATGAGAAGAGAGACTGGATCAGAGGCAGCAAATGAAGAGAATGGCTGGGCATTTCCTAGAATTGATGAAAGACGCCAATTCAAAGATTCAGAAGATCTAACAAATCCCAAACAGATTCATCGAAAGACCTCTTGACATATCAGAGACCTTTTAAGACAAAAGGTCTTAAAAGCAGCCAGAATGAAAAGACAGATTACAGTTGTCCCTCAGTATCCAAGGAGGACTGGTTCCAGAACCACCCTGCAAATACCAAAATCCACGGATGCTCAAGTCCCTTATGTAAAATGGTGTCGTATTTGCATATAACCTAGGCACATACTCCCGTATACTTTAAATCATTCCTAGATTACTTATAATACCTAATACAATGTAAAGGCTATATAAATAGCTGTAAATACGATGTAGATGCTATATAAATAGTTGCTGGCTTGTGGCAAATTCAACTTTTGCTTTACAGAACTTTCTGGCTTGTTTTCCAAATATTTTCAATCCAAAGTTGGTTGAATCCTCAGATGTGGAATCCATAGATACGAAGGGCCAACTGGACCTTCCAAGGAACAACAATTAGCTGATTTCTCAAGAGCTACAATGCAAGTCACAAATGAGTAGAATAATAATCTTAGTGTAATGACAGAAAATCAACGTCAGTCTAGCACCAGTACATGTTGAGGCAGCAGCTGAAGCACTAAGGCAAAAGAAATGTATCATGGAAAGAGTATTCGAGACCGAGGGGACAGAAAGTACAAAGTACAAAGGTCTGGAGATGGGCACACGGGGGGACTGTTTGGAAAAAAGGCCAGTGTGACGGGGGCAGAGTAACTGAACAGGGCTGCCAGGACATGAGGACAAAGGGGACCCTGGGGCACATTATAGGGACCTATAAAGCTAACTTGAAGGACCTGAGCTTCTCCACTGGGAAAGTCAGTGGAGGGTCCAATGGACCACACTGGCTGAGCCCCACATTGTTGAGTATCCAGACGTCGATCAGACAGCTTGATGCACAGAAGACTCAGACATCCGACTTGTGGTCCAAACAGCTGATTTTTAAGGCTCCTCTCAACCCTGAAATCTTATTCAGGCAGAACAATGATAGAGGAGTTATGGTTTATTATTCAACCAATCATACTTTATTAAGATATATTTCAAGATAGGAACCACCAAGAAAAGTTAAGAGGAATTCCAAAATCCAAGCAAATTCTCCGTGCAACCAGATTTTCAGCAGCCGTGGTATTTAGCAAGCTTCAGCTCCTTTAAGGGAATTTTGAGGCTAAAAAGTAACACACCTTCCAATCTGTAAATCTTGTGTTGAACAGGTCAGTGGGATGTAAGAGTCAAAATCCAGTACCTGAGGGCTAGTTACATTTGTTGAAGTTGTGAATAACTAGCTTCATCTAAGTGATGGAATCACTGATTCAGTTCTCACTGAGAAGGTAAAGGTTTTTCCAACTTGCATGTCTTTGTTGTCTACATTTTCTGCTGGATGGTTTTGGCATTTTAATGCCCAGTGTACCTTTGGGGGACATATATATTCTGGGCAAGTTTATCAAGGCATCTCCCAGAAGAAGAGGGTGCAATGGTATTTCTTAAATTCATACTAAAAAGCAGAACTCTGTAAGCCAAGCCCACTGTGTCTGTGTCTTCCATGATTTCCCATCTGTAACTCTCTAAGCATCTCTTTCTTTGACCCAACTATGTCATCATCCTTCAGCATGATGTCCTCCATACTCTCTGCATCAACCCAAAATGTGAATTCTCATCACCAATCCAAACCCTCCCACAAAGCCGACCACAAGTAATTGTGTGTTTCCAACAAAACTGAAGCCTCCCTGGGAGCAATTAGTCATATGAATCCCCCAGAACTTGTGTCTCTGTACTGCTTCCAAAAGTGTTTAAATTGAATCTGCCCAGAACCTATAAATTACCATGAAAGTTTTTTTAATCAGAATCCGATATCATCTTAAATTTTCATTTTCTTTTTTGCATAATAAGAGTATAGGACACGTACCCTGTTAATTTCTACCTAGATTGTTACCTAAAGACTGGCTGATCATCCAGTTTTGTTTAATATGTTACCTAGAACATTGTCTGCCAAGACCCCCAGCATCAAGGCACCTGCACGGGGACAAAGCTGCATGTCCCACCAGCCACAAAGTACCCACCTCTTCTCCTGCCTGCGGACAGCAGCAAATTATGACAAAATATAATGGCTGACATGTAGTGAATGCTCATCATATGCTAGACTCTGTCCTAAGTGCTTTCTAGGGAGGAACTCATTTACTATTTTAACAACATAAAGTAGGTACTACTATTGTCCCTGGCTTACAGATGGAGAAACTGAGGCAAAGATATGTTAAGTAACTTGCCCAGGCTCACAGCTAGGATGTGGCCAGGCCTTGATGTAAACCTGGTAAGTCTGTTGGGCTCTGCAGGTCACATCTGTAACCACAATTTCATGTACACATGTATAAAGGGCACACTGCACTATCCCCTATATCCTGCCACAGATAGGAGGAAGGAGGGAAGGAAAGAAGGGAGGGAGGTGAAAAGAGGGGGGGGGGAAGGAAGGGAGAAAGGGAGGGAGGGAGAAAGAAAGGAAAGAAAGATACAGAGAGAGAAAGAGGGAGGGAGGGAGGGAGGGGAGGGAGGGAAAAGACGAGAGGGCACAGCAGATTTCAGAGTGCAGTCTGGGGGCCAGACAGGCCTGAGTTACAGTTCCGACTCCTTTAATTAACTGTGTGATCTCAGGCCAATTACCCGACCTCCCTAAGCCTTAATTTCCTCATCTGTAAACTGGGGATAATTATACCTTCTATCACTGCTGATGAGTGGCTGAAGCAGTATTCAGCCCCATAATCTTTCCATAACACTATGTTGCCACATCCTCCAGAAGATTATAATGTTTCAAAACTATGGGGAAGGGCTTCCCTGGTGGCGCAGTGGTTGAGGGTCCGCCTGCTGATGCAGGGGACACGGGTTCGTGTCCCGGTCCAGGAAGATCCCACATGCCGCAGAGCGGCTGGGCCCGTGAGCCATGGCCGCTGAGCCTGTGCATCCGGGGCCTGTGCTCTGCAGCAGGAGAGGCCACAACAGTGAGAGGCCCGCGTACCAGAAAAAAAAAAAAAAAAACTATGGGGAAGAGCAAAGCTTTCTGCTCCCAGCTGGCTGGGAGGCAACTGTACCGCCAACCAGAATCCCCTGGTCCCATTACATCCAAAAAGCCTGGGTTCTGAGTGAACCAGTAAGCCATCACACAGACACACTTCCCATCAAAGAAAGGCCATCCTCTTCCTCGTGAACAGCTCCATTAGCTAAGGGAGTGTCCCCAGAGCCCATTTGCACGTCACCCTCTATGTCAAAGGTGATGGCATCGTAGCTGAGAATCACCAGCACCCGCCCAGAACCACCCACTGCCTCCTACACACAGCAAAACACAAGGTTCTGAAATAGCGCATGCATCCCCAAAGGCTCCT
Source organism: Mesoplodon mirus (assembly GCF_964341445.2). Taxonomy (NCBI): domain Eukaryota; kingdom Metazoa; phylum Chordata; class Mammalia; order Artiodactyla; family Ziphiidae; genus Mesoplodon; species Mesoplodon mirus. The sequence goes on from NC_138996.1 coordinate 7,729,429, forward strand.
AGACAGACCTGCTGCTAGGGGGGCGGGGCCTTTCAACCCTCCCACCCTGGATCTGCAAGAGCTCGCCCAGCGAAGGCCCTGGAAACTGGCATGGCTCCGCTCAGACCACGTGAAGATGACTCACCACCGGGGAGAACCTTGAGCTATCGTCACCCGGCACAGGTCCTCGGCGGGCTGCTGCAGAGACCTTTTACGGATTCACTATGCAGCAGCCGCCAAAGCTGTTTATTAAATGAAGGTTAAAAATCAAAATGAAAAGCTATCTAGAATCTGAAGCATGCACCAAACCAACAGTGTCTGTGTGAAGGTTCTGGTTTCATGGCTTATACTTCTTTTTGAGACTTTTCAAATGTTCTGTAATACAGTATTATTATTGCTATAGAGATTTTTTTTTAAGTAACACAGATAATATGTAGCCTGGATTGGAAGAGAGATAAGGATCTTTATCCCTGATCTATTTCATGACCGTCTGTTACGCTCCCTGTAAAAATAATGGGACAGACACTTAGAATATTCTGTTATGATGGGAGGGTCCGCTCTTCCCTTTTCATGAGCACTAAAGGGCAGGTGTATCTTGACTTCTAACAGAAGTACTGATGGATCTACCACCGACACACACAGTGATGGGTATCCCGCCTTTCCACAGCCTCCATCAATTTCATGTGTGAACAGCATCTTTTCTTATGAGACTTACTTTGACCTAAGAGTGCCCTTTCATCCTAGTGTGTCAAGATTTGGGGAACAAGCCCATATCCCCCTCAGCCATTCCCCTTCTTAATGTTCACTCTTCTGGACTCAGAGGTTAGATATCTTTAGAGTCTCCCATCCAGCACTCACTCCGTTCCCACCCATCATTTAAAGCTGTCCCTCTGCATCGTCACCAGCTCCTGCTCTTTATAGAAACATAAATTTATGTTCCCAATACCCTCACTGATTTAAAAAATCAAAGTTAAAATGCTAAGGTGATGTTTCGGTTAAAAAAAGGTTTGCGTCGTCCAACCTAGGGGCAGGACAGGAATAAAGACACAGATGTAGAGAATGGACTTGAGGACACGGGGAGGGGGAAGGGTAAGCTGGGACGAAGCGAGAGAGTGGCATGGACATATATACACTACCAAATGTAAAACAGATAGCTAGTGGGAAGCAGCCGCATAGCCCAGGGAGATCAGCTTGTGCTCTGTGACCACCTAGAGGGTGGGATAGGGAGGGTAGGAGGGAGGGAGACGCAAGAGGGAGGGGATATGGGGAATATATGTATATGTATAGCTGATTCACTTTCTTATAAAGCAGAAACTAACACACCATTGTAAAGGAATTATACTCCAATAAAGATGTTTAAAAAAAAGAGAGAGAAAGAAGTTAAATTTAAATAAAGAGGAAACCAGAGAAAGGATTATGGGAGAAATGCAGCTATGTTAATGATTACTTTTGACATGGGTAAACTTGTTTGTTTGTTTTTGATTACTTATTTAAATGTTACATACAGAGAAGTGCATAAATTACAAACATAACTTGGTATAATTTCACAAAGTGAACACACCCCTGTAACCATCATGGAGACTAGAAACCAAACATTACCTGCATCCCTGTAACTCTATCTTATGCCTTTTTCTAGTCCCCAAGGGCAGCAATTATCTTGCTCTGACACTATAGTTTAGTTTGCCTATTTTAAAACTTTAAATGAAGTAATACAGTGTATGCTTTTTTTAAATTTCTGGATGCTTTGTTTAATGTTATGATTGTGAGACTTATACACTGTTGCTTGTAGCTGTGGTTCTAGTTTGTTCTTTTTTTTTTCTTTTGCTGTAAATATACGACACATTTATTATCAAAAATCAAAAAAAAAAAGGTTTGCATCATCCAACAAGTGTATGCCATCTAAAGAGTTAACAGTCATATTACCAGTAAACAGATTTCCTCCTCACAAGAAAGCCTCCTATTATTCTATTTCCTCTTTCCTGATAGGAAACCTTTAAGTCCTGAAGTGGAACACAGCAGCTGGCCGCAAGCACGGAAAAGCAGTCTGCTAAGAGGATGCTGAGGCTGCGGCGATAAACACATCAGAACAAGATAGTTGTTGGTTTCACTCCTTTGGTGACAGGGGTCAAGCTGGTAACACCCTCATCTGGCTCTGGCCCCGCCGACCGCTGTGAGCCATGAGGAGACACAGCCCATCTGCTGTGGCCTCAGCAGAGCTGTCGTGGTCCCCCAACGCAGGGGGCCGCACTGTGCATCCGGCCACTCTTGAGCCTCCAAGCTGCCCCCGGAGAGGAAACACCTGTGCCTCAGCTCTCCCCCAAAGACACCCCCACCACCCAAGGCAGAAACCCGGGCATCATCCACTCACGCAGTCAAGCACATCTTTAAGGGCAAAAGGGAAAGAAAAAAGCTTCTAGTGCTACACACGCCTGGAACAGGATGCGAAGCACAGCGTCCGGGCCCCGTCCGTGTATCTACCATGTTTCTCATCAATGACGATCACTCTGCTTCTGCGATGCCTTGAATCCCCACCCGGGTCCCCGTACAGTTGGGAAAACACTTCCCGTCAACATATTTCAAGACACACAGTCCTGACGATGGATTTTTCCATCTTCCGTGACTTAGGGTCAGGTCTGCACTTACTGTATGTTTTTCATCTCCTACCATGGTTGAAGGCTAACATACTATGGAAACACTATGTGTTCTTTGGGTGATTATCTTCCTTGTAAACCACTCCCCCAGCCCCAGAAAATCGAAAAGCCAAACATACTGAAAATCACTCACTGTAATGAAAGATTCCCAGAGCCAATCTTACATCTAAAACGACCAACGACCGAGCACCTCCAATCCTCCTTTCCTCCCAGGAAGAGGGGTTCCCTCCAATGCGCTCCCTTCCAGACGGCGTGCATTCATGCTTTCACGAGCTGGGAACAGACAGTCCTGGAGGCTGCAAAGAAGGCCTTATTCACATGCCAGGCATGCGTGGCCGGGATGGCAGTGCTTCCTTAAACCTCCATGGCTCAGAGCTTGGAGGAAGGTATAAATGATTACTGACTGGGGGTGAGGGAGGGGAGTGGGGGACCGTGTACACATGTGTGAGACTGAAAGAGACGAGTGTATTACCTGAAACAACTTGGAGGAAATGTAATGCTACATTTCTCTGGTGCAAAAAGTGCCAATTCATCAAGAAGGAGTATTAGGTATGAAGGCTGGTAAGAGCCAGGGAGATAATCCAGGCCCCCCACCCTGCTTCCTCCAATTCTCTGCTGCTAATGTTTGATGTGACCCTGAAACCACGTTTAGATCTGGGTGTGAGCCGACGCTGGCAATGTTAAGGCAACAGACAATGTCACTTTCTATACAAGACTAAAGAAGACAGTCTCCTCGTGACAGAGACTTTTCCAATTCCCAGCAGAGGGACCCGACCCCCCCGGAGAGGGCAGTCCACGGCCGGACACCCCCATCCCCAGGCCCTCGGGGGGCCCGTGCGGAGGCTCAGGCGAGGCCCTCGGAAAGAGCAATTCTGCTCTCATTACCTCTTGGTATTGCTATATTCTCCCCAAATGTTTCTCAGCCTCACATTTTACGCTGAAAACATTTTTCAAAGCTGTACATCGAGGAGTGGAATGAAGACGTTGCTGGTTTTACAGGGTTGCTGAATAAAGAAATGGCATTTCTACTCAGCTTCAAACTATCCTGATAGATAAATCTGGGACTTACAAAAATAAAAGAGAAACTTGTTTGCAAGAGGATTCCAGACTGAATTCTGTTATTGTGTAGACCAAAAAAGTTCGTTTGGGTTTTTCCATAAGGTACTTGGCCAACACGATAAATACTGTGGTCCTTTCAGGCTTTTAACAGTGTGTAAAATAGTTACCAAGTGTCTATTAATAGCCAGCTTGCCTCCTAAGATAATACACAGGAGCCAGAACTCAGAAGGAAGGATCAAGAAAAGGCAACTGTCTCCAAGGTCCTGAGGCTCCAAGTGGACTTTGGTGGAATAAATGCTCGTATTCACAGCCTGTGCTGAAATGTCTCCACACAGCGATGACTCACCAAGCCTCCTCCCGACGTGCAGCCCGGGGTGCCATGGGCCTCACTCCCATCTCGCTGACGTGCAGCCTGGGGCACAGCCGCAGTCCACCGAGGAGACTTCAATTCTGCCATCAGGACCGAAGTGGACGGTCGCCTTGGAAGACGTGATCCTCTGCCAATAACCTCCCAAACGACGTGAATTTTCCCCAGAGTCAACACATTGTGTAAGGGTGTGCGTTCGTTACACTGGGAATAACAGATAACTAAAAACATATTTTCCCCTGTCAAAGAGCACAGCTTCTATTCATTTCACCTTTAACATGTCAACGTCCAAGAGGCAACCCCTCCATCTCACCTCCCGGGATGAGGTCAAGGGCCCTCGTTCATCTAACCCCATCCCTGACGATGTGCCAGACGTCTTACTTCCATCTTTCTGGTCCAAGTTTCCATTCTCTTTACATTTCCCTCAGGACAGCTTTCACGTGGTGGTCCACGTTTAGGTTATTTTAATTCCTTTTGGGGTCACTTCCTATTGTTTGTTTGGTTAAAATCCTGGCAACCTTAGAGATCGTTCCCTACAGTGGTGTGAAACAGTAAGTAAAAGGAGGCTGTTCCATGTCCCACTAAGCCTCATGGAATGAGGTAGACGTGCTGGAAGCAGAGACCAGGACAACCCATCAGCGCCCCTCCCAAAGCCCCAGAGCCCACGTTGCCAGCCTTCCCCAGTCAGACCACACAGTGTTAGTGCTGCAGGGGAATGGGAAGCATCCAACCCACTGGCCCCACTTTACAACTAAGGGACGGAGCCCCAGAGAAATGCAGTCACTTGCCCCAAGTCCCACGAAGAAAACACCACCTCTTTTACTTCCTTCTGTTCTAGTGTTAGCTACTTCACACAAGGCATTTACTAACGTCTTCTCCTCCAAAGAAAATTTCTATTCTACCTTAGTACTTAAAATGTGAAGTGATCTCTTATATGTGGAATCTAAAAAAGAATACAAATGAACTTATTTACAAGGCAGAAACAGACTCACAGACATAGAAAAAAAACTTACCGTTACCAAAGGGGAAACAGTGGAGAGGGATAAAATAGAAGTTGGGGATTAACATATACATGCCACAATATATTAAACAGATAAACAACAAGGACCTACTGTATAGCACAGGGAACTATATTCAATATTGTAATAACCTATAATGGAAAAGAATCAGAAAAAAATATATAAATATGTTTAACTGAATCATTTTGCTGTACACCTGAAACTAACACAATACTGTAAATTAACTATACTTCAATTTCTAAAAAATGTGGTCTAAGTATTCCTTCACACAACAATGAGAGGAATAGGTCAGGACTCCCTATGAACAAGCAGGACTGAAGTTTGGACAGGTCGAGACCCTAAATCCAACATGACCACAAAACGACAGTCAGGAAACGACGTCTGCAACTCAAAACCTAAAGTCTCTCCCTCCAATGAGGAGAACTTCCAGAAAGCAGAGATCGTTTGCTGCTTCATGAGAATGTGAAATCATAGGCTGTAAATCACTCTAAGTTATACCAAAGAGATTGGAATGTAAGATTATACCAGGCACATATTTTCATTATGAGTATTAAATATTGGTAAGAAATTCAAAAACTTGAAAAAGCATTTGAAAAAAGTATTAAACTCTATGAGCATCATGAAATTGCCTTCAACTAAATATTTTAAAAGGAAACATAATTAAAGTGCAGATTACCAACTCCTCTGAAAATAAGGATAGGATAGTTGAACAGAAGGAACTGTAAAAATTCAAATATGAGAAGAAGCTGGATTAAGAAAATAAAATCCTGGGCAGCATACACCGTATCCTGTAACTTTTCCAACGGGAAAGCAAAAAACTGGCTCCAAAATGTAAAACACAGTCATCTCCACAGGGAAAAACAGTTTTGACAAGTATTTTTTTCTGTATTTTATTCAAAAATGCAAAAAAGGAAAAGTAAAAATCATACATAATCTCATCATTCTTTTAAAAGTATATAAAGTAGGAAGTGACTGTCTCCTTCCCCCACTCCTCCAGCCCCACCCTTGTCCCTGGAGCCACTTCAGGGATGCAGCTTGGGGCCGGATGCTCCTCAGCTTGTTTCTCTACACACAGAACCCTAGCTTCACACACACACACACACACACACACACACACACAGAGCCCCAACTCAGACACATACACACACACAGCCCCAGCTCAGACACACACACACACACGCATGTACACACAGCCCCAGCTCAGACACACACACACACACATGCGTGTACACACAGCCCTAGCTCAGACACACACACACACGTGTACACACAGCCCCAGCTCAGACGCACGCACGCACAAACTTTACAAAAATAGGCAAACATTCCACATGAGTCTTCAATTCACTCTCTTTCTGAACATACTTCAGAGTTTCAAAACTAAAAAAAAGTAACAAGTTGAATCTTTTTTTAAGTAAGACCAAAAAGAGGTAACTCATCACCTACTTGGTGAGTAAACTCAAATCCAAAGATTCCTAGCTATGTACTTCTAAACTGCAAATCTATTTTTTCCCTCTTTCCAAGTTTATTGAGATATAATTGACATATAACTGTGTAAGTTTAAGTTGTACAACGTGATAATTTGATATATGTATATATATATATATATATATATATATATATATATATATATAGCAAAAGAATTACCACAATAATGTTACCACATCCATCACCTCACAGCTCCTTTTCTTTGTGGTAAGAACTTTTTTTTTTTTAACATCTTTATTAGAGTATAATTGCTTTACAATGGTGTGTCAGTTTCTGCTTTATAACAAAGTGAATCAGTTATACATATACATATGTCCCCATATCTCTTCCCTCTTGCGTCTCCCTCCCTCCCACCCTCCCTATCCCACCCCTCTAGGTGGTCACAAAGCACGAAGCTGATCTCCCTGTGCTATGCAGCTGCTTCCCACTAGCTATCTGTTTTACATTTGGTAGTGTATATATGTCCATGCCACTCTCTCACTTCATCCCAGCTTACCCTTCCCCCTCCCTGTATCCTCAAGTCCATTCTCTACGACTGCATCTTTATTCCCGTGTTGCCCCTAGGTTCTTCTGACCATTTTCTTTTTTTTTATTTTAGATCCCATATATATGTGTTAGCATACGGTATTTGTTTTTCTCTTTCTGACTTACTTCACTCTGTATGACAGACTCTAGGTCCACCCAACTCACTACAAATAATTCATTTTCGTTCCTTTGTATGGCTGAGTAATATTCCATTGTATATATGTGCCACATCTTCTTTATCCATTCATCTGTTGATGGACACTTAGGTTGCTTCCATGTCCTGACTATTGTAAATAGAGCTGGCAGAAGACCTAAATAGACATTTCTCCAAAGAAGATATACAGACTGCCAACAAACACAAGAAAGAATGCTCAACATCATTAATCATTAGAGAAGTGCAAATGAAGTGCTTTCTAAATGATTATAAGGACCTTCCAAGATGCTGCATTCCTGGAGTATGTCTTCTCTTCCATCCCTCTATTCCACCTATTGCCCAGATGATAAAGAAAAGTGAAAGAAGATACCACAAAATGAAAAGAAAGGCAGAGAAGGCTAAAAATGAATGTAGAAAAAAACAAACGAGTAGAAAATAATAGGCTAAAGGAGGCCAAGAACCGGTTAGAGTAACATAAGAAAAGAATGACAGGAATAGGAAATTAAGCATGCCGTTTATACACAGGGTCATAGCATCCCAAGGAAGCCTTACTTATGTGTTCCGGCTTCTGCTCGACTGGGTCGTATAAATACAAATTACTTTCTATAAGTAGTATGGGAAGATATAATAGTATGGATAGATAGATAGTCTCAGCCCATGACTTAGCACACGATTCTTACATTTAAACAGGTTTGGAAGAACCGAGCTGAGAAGAGGAACAGTTGTTAAGAACAGTTTAGATAATCACAAGCTTGTTTAAGGTGGACCCATAAGACTTTTACTGAGATAAATGTCCTTCCAGAACCAGAGACCCTATCCCACTGCACTGCCTCCTGAGCCCACTTCGCACTGTTCTTTGTTCCCTGCCACTAAACCTCAGAACTGGAAAGACTGCTTGAAGGATGACGATCGAAAATGTGTGCCAAGAATAGTGGTTCTCAGGGAGATCAGCTCGGTGCTTTGTGACCACCTGGAGGGGGGATAGGGAGGGTGGGAGGGAGACGCAAGAGGGAAGAGATATGGGAACAGATGTATATGTATAACTGCTTCACTTTGTTATAAAGCAGAAACTGACACACCATCGTAAAGCAATTATACTCCAATAAAGATGTTAAAAAAAAAAAAAAGAACAGTGGTTCTTAAATACTGTTCATTAGAATCCACTGGAGAGCTGTTAAAAAAAAAAAAAAAACCACAATGAGATATCATCTCACACGGGTCAGAATGGCCATCGTCAAAAAATCTACAAACAATAAATGCTGGAGGAGGTGTGGAGAAAAGGGAACCCCTCTTGCACTGTTGGTGGGAATGTAAATTGATACAGCCACTATGGAGAACAGTATGGGGGTTCCTTAAAAAGCTAAAAATAGAACTATCATATGACCCAGCAATCCCACTACTGGGCATATACCCTGAGAAAACCATAATGCAAAAAGAGTCATGTAGCAAATCTATTTTTAAATGAGAAAATTATATAAATCATGTACGGTTAGGAATATACACTTTCAAAACCTTTTGAAATACTATGAAAAATAGTTTATGAATTTCCAGTGATCATGATTTGAATTCCTCCCCAAAATGTTTCTAAAAACTGTTACAGATGATCATTTATTGACTCTGAAACTAATTCTGCATAAAGTAATAGACAGAAGTAGCATTAATATCAGAACACTCACTGCACATAGTGGTGTCAATCATATCGATAATTGTCGCACAGTTTCTGGTAAGGCACACTTCTTAGAGACTAGGCAACGTAGAATCCATTCAAAAGTATTTTAATAATTTGGTATACAGCTTGGAGAAAATAATTTTTTTGGCTGTACCACACAGCTTGTGGGATCTTAGTTCCCCGACCAGGAATTGAACCTACGCCCTCAGCAGTAAAAGTGCAGAGTCCTGACCACTGGACCGCCAGGGAATTCCCTTAAGATAATAATTTAACCACTTAAAATTTACCTCCATTTTCACAATAGTAGTTGAGTAAATTTGCAAATTCAAGTGCTAGTCCAATCCAGTAGCTGTGCAACCACAGAGGGAAAAACACATGTTTCTGGAAGCAAACAACTTTCTCTTTGATTTTATGTCTGTTCACTTAATAAATTTCATTATCAGACGAAAGGCACTACCATAAATACGACAAACGGCAAAAGCACATGGTTCCTCTTCTACTTATCAAACCAAATGAAAACCGGAAACCTTTTCTTTCAAACCCCGTTTCTAATGTGCTCTCTTGGGAGGCTGAAAACAGAGCCTCCTACTCCAGCAGGAAGGGTCTCCCTGTGGTTCCTGAATCCACCTGCCAGCTTCCTCTGCCAGCTCTCGCCTGCACATCCCTGCCCAGGAACCATTCACCCAGTTCCTCCTCTCATCCCCTCTCAACTGTGTTACCTCCACCTGGAATCCTTTATTTCCCCATGTCTACGATCTCCCCCCTAACAAAAGTCATAATTCTGGGCCCATAATAATGCCCCTACTCCGTGCAGGCACACCTGTCCCCAGATCTCACACAATCTCTCCCCGCTTTAAGTGCCAACAGTATGTCTTTTCCCTTCGGCATCATTTATGCACTTAGCATCCCACCTCACAGCCTATTTTTCAGCTGACCTATACAATCTCCTTCATTGCTTACTGAATTACCTTATAAACAGTAGAATCTCAATAAACATTTACTGAATTGAATCATCAGTTATAGGATAAACTGCTTCCTAAAAATCAATCTGTAGTCCCTGAATAAAAACCACACCATTTTAACAGCGTAAGGTTACTGCAACCAAGTTATAGGGACTTTTCACTTTAGTTTATTAGCTTTTTAAATTATTCATAACAAACTGTCATTAACTATATATGTGCATACATATATTACTATGCCTTCTAAGGCACATGAGTCACCGCCCCATTCTATTCTCATGCCATGTCTGAAGGGTCAGAAAAGACACTTATTTTACATAAGGGAAACCAAGGATTAACCAACAGTATGTGGTATCAACTTGGAGACCAGAACTATCTATGCATTAGTGAAGGCAAGAGAAGTAGAAAATAGAAAACTTTTTCTCCAGCAGCTTGTCATTTGCTTGCAGAGAAAAGACAGCACAGAGACAAGCGTCCCGTATGTGCTTAGAGTATTTCTACGCTTGCTTCTTAAAGAGATTCCACGTGGCTCCCGACAATGGTAGCTCTGGCCTCTTTGGTTAATGTCGGTTGCAAACGAGGGTCTCCCAAAGGCCAGTGTGAGAGCCGTGAACTAAGAATGGAGTTGAAATGGTGACCAGGAAAAATAGAACCTGTGAAGGAGAAAGGGGGAGACGCAGAGGCAGCCCCGAGCACGGGGTGTGATGGGAAAAGGGGAAATGGAACAGGAGAGGCTTAAAACCCGACCACAGTGGTGCGCAGAAGCCAGGCCAGAGCCCAGGGGTCCTGAGATCCACGCAGACGATGCTCACAGCTAGAAGGCTCTGGTTCTGACCCTTCAGTCATCCATTCAGCCATCCCCAGATAAACTAGGTAGGTCACATGAGGAATTCATTTGCAACAATATCTCTTTTACGTTTTTTTCCCTCTACGTATAGAAGTAATCCAGGTTTATTACAGAAAATATGGAAAGTTCCGAAAAGTAAAAGGAAATAATAACAATCATCTTATTATAACCCCATTTCCTTCAACATGTATTCAACAATCACAATATTTATTAAGATCCGCCATGTGCCAAACCCGTCAGAGAGCAAGATAGGAAAACATCCCTGCCCTCCTACAACTTAAATCCTATCAGGAGAGAAAGACGATAAGCAGAAATGTGAAGAAGTAGGTTGTATAGGACGTTGGCAGGTGGTCAAGAGCTGGGCAAGGGGGGCCCAGAGTACGCCAGGCGGCCCGTCCAGGGTGAAAACGACACGTTACCACGTTGAGAGCATCCTGCTTTACAGGCTTCCTTGCCCACTTATTAGATGGTGGGTGTTTCGGCATGTCATTACACATTCTTTTGCAAAATAATTTTTAATGACTGCAGAGAACTGCATCTCGTGAACGTACCGTAATTAATTTCACCATTCTGCTCTATGCAGCAAAGGGATTTTCTTTCTTTAACTATCATAAATAATGCTTCTATTTCCTCGAGAGAAATACAAAGAAGAGGAATTCCACAGGACAGAGGGCACTGCTGAGGCTCGTGGTACCCTGTTACTGCTCAGGGCACAGCATCTTCAAGCCATGCGCTCAGACTCCTCGTCCTCTCTTTCCTTCAGGGTTCCTGCCACCCACACCTGACAACCTTTCCATCAATTCCCAGAAGAGCTCTGGCTTCTGCACTGCCCCACCAACAGCTGCTGTATATAAAGGAGCGGAACTCTCCCCTAGACGCCCACCTAGCGCCATGTCTGGTATGGAGTGGAGCATTCAATAAATACCTACTGGATTAATAAATGCATAGAAAAATGAATGAGTACTCAAACATCACTCTGGCTTTCAGACAGCCGGGAAGCTGCTTAGAAATTTCCCTCCCACTGAGGAGTGAGTCATATCTCAGACACATTCAGCACCTTCCTAACAGGGCTGTAAAGTATTTCCCATAATGCCTTTCAGATATTGGAAATTGCCATACGACCTGGACAGCCAGAGAATACTATTAACCATCTAAATTAAACACTAAATAGCACACAGAGACTATGCAGAAAACATTGCCAATACCTCCCCTCTTTCTAGTTACTGAAAAATTACAATTACATACTACCTTACTCTTGAAACATAAATGAGTATATCTTTTCATAGTTCATGAGCCACTATTCATCCTAAATGCCAACCATAGCATTATAAACTGCTACTCTCATCAAAAATAAACAACAAAAAACTTATACTATCACATAAAGAAAGAGGAAAAGCCTTAAAATGATGTGTAGAAAAACTTGACAACCAATTCGAAACAGACTCACAGACACAGAGAACAGACTTGTGGTTGCCAAGGGGGAGGGGGGGCTTGGGAGAGATGGACTAGAAGCTGGGGATTAGCAGATGCAAACTATTATATAGAGAATGGATAAAGAACAAGGTCCTACTGTAGAGCACAGGGAACTATATTTAATATCCTGTAATAAATCATAATGGAAAAGAATATAAAAAAGAATGTATATATGTGTATAACTGAATCACTCTGCTGTACAGCAGAAATTAACACAACACTGTTCATCAACTATAGTCAAATAAAATTTTAAAAAATATAACTTGGCAAACAAGAAAATACAGAACTCAAAAAAGCAAACAGGGCCTCCCTGGTGGCGCAGTGGTTGAGAGTCCGCCTGCCGATGCAGGGGACACGGGCTCGTGCCCCGGTCCGGGAAGATCCCATATGCCGCGGAGCGGCTGGGCCCGTGAGCCATGGCCGCTGAGCCTGCGCATCCGGAGCCTGTGCTCCGCAACGGGAGAGGCCACAACAGTGAGAGGCCCGCGTACTGCAAAAAAAAAAAAAAAAAAAAGCAAACAAAGAACAAGAGCAGACATCAGTTCTTCTTCCCCGTAAGCTGGCTCATTATGGGGCCACGTGACCGAGCAGTAACAGTTTCAATGCTGAGGGGACTGTGAGTTGTAAGTGCGATATTTCACTCTGAGAAAAACATCCCTGAAATCCTCCTTCAAGTCCACTTTCAGAAGTTAGAAGTAAATCCAGGAAGCCATCTCAAAAGAGCTCCTAATTTATACTGTAGCCTTAGGAAACATGAGAGGCAAATGGCCCCTTATACTCACCAGCAGTGAGAACACACACCCTGGGGTGACAACTTTCCCCGTGGCCCTTCATCCACTTCACTGAAAATGGACTCGGATGCAAAGAACAGAGGAGATGTGGATTTCAGAGTCTTCACTGGGTTTCTGGGCGTACGCATTTGAGCTCCATAACTAGGGCATCTTCACAACCCCCCCAGGCTGCGTCTCAGAGGTGCTGAAATCAATACAGGAGGGGAGGATTCTGGCCGCAGCAGCAAGTGACTGTTTAAAGTTGCTCACTGTTTAAAGTTGCAGATAGGGGCTGTCTATCTGCATACGAGCTCTCAGCCTGTCATCACGTTCTTGGGACCTGGCCACAGCAGAAGAAGATGCAGGATAATGAGGCCAAACTGGCTCTGGGCAATGTGGCCAGGGCTGGCTTCCACACTGCTGTGTCCACCCCATCAGTCTTCAGATGCACTATGTATTTGCATCTCTGATTCCAGTGGCTATCCTTAAAAAAAAATGGCCCACTGGGAACCAAGTACCCAGTCCAAGTGTGTAAGAGTCAAAATTCATTCATCTGCTTCCTCCAGGGCACTGATGCTCTGCAGTCCAAGGGTGGCCTTGTGATGCCAGCATCTTAGAACACACCACCATAACAATGTCTGCATCCTTCTCTTAATACAGTGTTTTTGGAAAAGATTGGAAAGTAACTCTACCAAATTCCTTTCTGCGAAGAAATACTCTGGCTACATTGTTTGTCTTTTGGTTTGTTCATTCAACACATATTTCTCGACTATCAGTTATGCAAGATGAAAAGAGCTATGGAGACCAACGGTGGTGAGGACTGACCAACATTACGAATGTATTCAATACCACTGAACTGTACACTTCAAAATGGATAAGATGGTAAATTTTATGTTATATGTATTTCACCACAGTAAAGAAAAAGGAAAAAATGGGGGGAAAAAAGCAAGCAGACTGTGGAAGGGAGTCAAAGTTGGAAGAGCGACCTGCAAAGGGTTAAGCCCCCCATTTCTCTCCCTCCCCTCCACCTTCCTTTGTCCCCAAGCGTGGGCCCCCGTCACAGAGGTCCACGGTCCAATAAATCACACAGAGGAAACCGTCCATCTGGCTCTAGTGTGAGTGGGACCAAAGAGCAGAGACAGCTAGACAAGGGGGGGTCCCCCGAATTCCACGTGTGAACCCATCCAAGCAACATACGTGCAGGACAGACTCAAAACAGAAAACAGAGGCTTTGGAAAACTAAACCACCACTCAGAGAGGGTGAGACAGAAGTTGTGTCCCAACCTAACCATGTCAACTACCTGCTAAAACAAAGAAACAGACAAAAACACCCTCCCGGATTACAACAGGACCCAGAGTTTACACACACAACTTTCACAATGTTCAGGACCACGCAAAAATTACTCAGTGTACAAAGAACCAGGGAAATGAGACCTGTTCCCAAGGGAAAAGATGATCAGCAGATGGCGACCCAATTTGACCCAGATGTTAGCATTACCAAGCAAAAACTTTAAAGCAGCTATTACAGCTGTGTTCCGTGAGGTAATCACTCTTGAAAGCAATGGAAAGTCAGGTGTTCCCAGCACAGAAACAGAAACGATAGAAAAGAATCAAATGGAAATTACAGAACTGAAAGCTAGAAGACCTATAATCAAAAACTCATAGGGTCGGGCTTCCCTGGTGGCGCAGTGGTTGAGAGTCCGCCTGCCGATGCAGGGGACACGGATTCGTGCCCAGGTCCGGGAAGATCCCACATGCCGCGGAGCGGCTGGGCCCGTGAGCCATGGCTGCTGGGCCTGCGCGTCCGGAGCCTGTGCTCCACAACGGGAGAGGCCACAACAGTGAGAGGCCCGCGTATCACAAAAAAAAAAAAAAAAAGAAAGAAAAACTCATAGGGTCATCGCAATAGCAGAGGGGAGATGAGAGAAGAAAAGTCTGTAAACTTGAAGATCAACAGAAATTACCCAGTGTGAAGAACAGAGAGAACAAATATCGAACGATAATAAACATACAGCCTCCTGAACCTGCGGGGCAGTGTCAGAAGATCTGATACATGTTGTCGTCAAAGAATGAGCAGATCAGGGAAGACAGACCAAAAGCAAATATCTGAAGAAATAAAGGCAAGGAACTAGATGAGAACCTCTGTAAAGTAAGAGAAGAGGGGACCCCAAAACCGAGCCCAGTGCTCAGACTCAAGAGGAAGAGAGACCATCAACATGCAGTAAAGGGGGAAAAGGCAGGACGGAACTGGGAGGCTGGGCCCTGGGACCCAGGGAAGAAAAGCAGAAAGTGAGGAGTGGAGGGCTGTGCCAATGCTCTTGGTGGATCAAGTGTGACCAGGATTGGGAACCAACCACTGGACTAGACAATCACAGTTATCAGTGACCTTGGTAAGACCTGTTTGGTAAGGTGATGGGGACAAAAGCCAAAATAATGAGGATGCAACGCAGGAAGGAAGGAAAGGGAGCGCAGATGATTCTTCTGAAAAGTCTCGCAGGAAAGGGGAGGAGGGTTCTGCCTAGAAGGTTCTACAGACAGACTGGGTTCAAGAGTGTGGTTTTTTTTTTAAATAAATTTATTTATTTATTTATTTTTGGCTGCATTGGGTCTTTGTTTCTGTGCGCAGGCTTTCTCTAGTTGCGGTGAGCAGGGGCTACTCTTCATGGCGGTGCGGGGGCTTCTCATTGTCGTGGCTTCTCTTGTTGCGGAGCACGGGCTCTAGAGCGCAGGCTCAGTAGTTGTGGCTCACGGGCCCAGTTGCTCCGCGGCATGTGGGATCCTCCCAGACCAGGGCTCGAACCCGCGTCCCCTGCATTGGCAGGCAGATTCCCAACCACTGCGCCACCAGGGAAGCCCCAAGAGTGTGTTTTTTAAGATGGAAGGTATTTCTGAATGCTGATGGGGCTGATCCAGCAAAGAGGGCAAAGTAATGACACAGAAGAGAAGGATCAACCTTAGAAGGACGTCCCTGAGTGAATGAGAGGGGATGGACCCCAGCACAAGGAGGACAGGCCTTAGAGAGGCACACGGGTAAGAGTGTGGGTGTTGCATCAAAAAGGCGTCAGAGTCTAAAAGCGCAGACGTGGGGGCTGGTAGTTTTAACTCAAAGGATAGGTTCACTGTCTCAAAGTGTTTTATCAGTGAAATAAGAAGCAAGATCTCCAGCTGACATTAAGGAAGGGTGGGAGATGGTGGAGATTTGAGCAGACAAAAAGGTGTGAATAGAGTCATTTTGGAGAGAGCGAGCATATCTGGTCCAGGGAAAATCACAGGACAGAATTCAGCAGGGATGTAAGGAGGGTTCCTCGGTAGGGAAGGTTGAAAGTCACAGATGACTGGAATTTTCAAACTGTCTGAAAAACAACCCCACTAAATGCTTCCTCAGCCACATTATAAACCCTTTCCTAAGTCATTTCCTGGGGGACTAATCCCAGATGTTAGGCAATCACTTCAGCCTTAACACCCAGCGCTCCCGGGCTCAGGCATGGCCAGGGCGTAGAAAGAGGTTTCTGCATATTTGCTTTGTGGCCTCAAGGAGACTGGCTGTTGGGAATGAATGTGAAACACTAACACATCACAACCACTCCAGACGGGGGACTCTTCAAATAACCAACAACAAAGCCAAAACTATCCCAGGAGGAGCTGCACAAAGGGCAGCTCAATTTAGAAAGTTCTGTCGCCTTTTTGTCCTCATAGCTGAGCAGAAACTGCTCATGTCTGACATAATGGCAAAGCAGGCACCCAACAGGAAAGGTAAACAGGCTTGAAGAATACCCCTCCACCCACAGATTATTAAGAAAAGAAGGTCCAAGACTAATGGTGAACAGGAAAAGGTCAAGAAAAATAAAAGCTGGAAGGACTCTGAGACAACAGACAGGAATCAAAACCAGTTCCTGGAACGGAACAAATCAAAATCCTAACAACGTAAAAATGAAGAAATGCTGTACCTCTTGACCCATGAAGGAGAGCTCTCAGAATATGAAACAGCTTCCTCTGGAGTGACAGAAACGACCTTCAAATTCAGGAGGAGGCACCAGAAAGCACAGGAAACCCACTAAGGAGCAGAAGGAAGAGGCTCCCAGCAGTGACGGCATCCTTGGCTGCAGTGACCACAGGACAAGAAGAGAAGCACACAGTCGGGGTCCTATTACTACAGGCAGGTGGTGCCAGGTCATCGCAACGTGTCATGATCCCTGGTTTATAGACGAGGAACAGCCTCAGCATGTTACGCGATTGATACAAGAGGAAACAAATTTCACAAAGTTCGTTAAAACAGTAGTTATTATTCTACCGACTAGAACTCTTTAAAGGTAAGGAAATTCCAGATTGCCGGAAAGCCAGGAAAAAATTCCTGCAATTTAATTCCACGTGCAGATCAATGTCATTTTAAAGTTGGGACGAGGACACCAAGAATGTGGAGTGGATGAACCCCGCGGCCACCTTTCAACTCTAAGAAGCTATGACACTTTTTTTTTTTTTTTTTTTTTTTTTGCGGTGCGTGGGCCTCTCACTGCTGTGGCCTCTCCCGTTGCGGAGCACAGGCTCCGGACGCACAGGCTCAGCGGCCATGGCTCACGGGCCCAGCCGCTCCGCGGCATGTGGGATCTTCCCGGACCGGGGCACGAACCCATGTCCCCTGCACCGGCAGGCGGACTCCCAACCACTGCGCCACCAGGGAAGCCCGAAGCTATAACTCTTGCTGCTGCTCTTCAAAGGTCCTCTCATTCCAACGTGGTCATGAGTATGAAATCTAACGGGCACACGTGGAGCTGAGGGTCCTGGGCGCAAAGGGGGGTTCCCCTACACCTCCTCCCCACCCTGAGCTCCCTACCCCTGAACAGGTGCTATTACCCAAATCCCCCAGGAATCAAAACAGCCCTCCTCCGTCCTGACAGGGGTGGGAGAGGGCAGCAAGGTGGGCTCCCAGGCCTGGCTACAGAGAAGGCTTTGTTGAGCTTTGTAGAAATCACTTCACACTCTGATCAAGGTTTCCTCGCCCGTAAGAACCAAGCAGATGGACTCAAATCACAGCCCTTCAGAGCTGAAAGGGCGCCCCCATCAGGTGAGATTGGATTGGGTGCACTTAGTGATGTGCAAAGAGTATCTTTTACATCCAAAATTCTAAAAATAACAGCAGGCCTTCCCTGGTGGCGCAGTGGTTGACAGTCCGCCTGCCGATGCAGGGGACACGGGTTCGTGCCCCGGTCCGAGAAGATCCCACATGCCGCGGAGTGGCTGGGCCCGTGGGCCATGGCCGCTGAGCCTGCGCGTCCGGAGCCTGTGCTCCGCAACGGGAGAGGCCACAACATTGAGAGGCCCACGTACTGCAAATAAATAAATAAAATAAAAATAACAGCAGACCTAAAAAAGACTAGTTGGTCGTAACAATGACCAACACGTTTTCTTCTGGAAGTTCATTTCTAAATCAGTTATTTGAAACCGAGAATGTACTTCTCCATAGAAATAATGTTATTAGAATAGTTAGTTTTCCATGTCAACTGACCCAAGCCTAGTAACTTGCAGAATACCCGAATGCAGTGCCACCATGATAATGTCACCACTCACTGGGGTACACGGGAAACTCTCCCACCTCCCCGCCAACCATCGCCACCACTGTCACTGTCACCAAGCGTCAGGGAGAAGGAAATTCTCAGGCATAAAAGGAACAGAAAATGAGAACGGAAACAAAGTGGAAAGATGGGTACTGGGTGGGTGCCGGGAGCTAAGGCAAAGAGTGAGGACCAGACCAGCAGATGTGTAAGAGCAGAGGCAGGAGGAACCATGTGTCCTGCTCCTCCCCAGCCCCCCTACTGGCGCCTTTCACCATAGCAGACCCCCTTCCACCAACACCGAAGCCACATTATAAGGGAGAACTGGGGACAGGGGCTGGGAAGGAGAGGGTCCGAGACGGCACCATGTCCACTGGGTCTGTATCAGAGGAGTCGTGAGCCTGTATGCGTATCGCCCACACCCAGAAGTCACAAAAGGGCATTTCTAACGTCACAGTTTGGCACGTCCCAGGGCTCGCAGGCTTGGGGCGCCTGGTCTCGTCCCCGCAGCACCTCGTCCGCTCCATCCACTCCCGCCATCTCCATCCCCCGCCCCCGCTGTGCACGGTAAGCTGGGCACCAAGCCCAGAGGACCCCGCTCACACCCCTCCAGCCGTGCCATGTCCACGAGGCAAGGGGCTCACAGGGCCCCCATCTTCCAGACCACACGAAGGTCCTGGGGCCGTCTCCCAAGGCCCGTTCTCCCCAGGGGGGACCACTCCACCGTGTGCACAAGGAGCCTGTCTGCAGGAGAGCACACGGACAAGAGGGGCATGAGGATTCAAACTTGAACCCAGCTGCCCAGGCCGTTATGAAGGTGTATTATTTATCCAGAGAGGAGGACAGGACCTGATTTACAGGGAGGTGACTGATGCCTCTGAGATCTGTGTTCAGACACACAGTACCTGAGCCTCCAGCTGTGCTCCTGGCCCCGCCCCAGCCAATGGCAGGGGCGGGGCTGCCCCTCCTGCCCCACCCAGGCCACCTGGCAGTGTGCCCACCAGGTCACATCAGGTTTGTAGTGAGCTGATCTCCTTTCTCAGGGCTCTTCTTAATTAGAAATAAAATGATTCCCAGCGCTCCCCCAACAGAAGGTTCCCCAAATTTCACTCCCACTGAGGACACTTCCCCCGCCACATACACACACACAATCACAAAGATGACCTCTGTGGGCATCACAACCCGGGGCTTGTTCCCCTGCAGTAGGACACTCGCCAACTCACTCACACGGGAGGTGCAAAGCCCACAGACTGTGTTGCTTCAACGTGAAACAACGTTCAAGGGTGACCCGTCTACCCCACAGGTAAGGCATGGATGCGGGTCTCAGGTTACTCACCTCCGTGCCACTCAGCTGGGCCCCAGCACAGCCTGGGCACGGCCGCGGACCTCGGCTGCCCACCTCACATCCCGCTGCACAGGGAAGCGGTAACACCTGCTGCAGGGCCCCCACCCAACAGCAGGTTGCCCCCAGGTACACACGGTGTGGGGACTCCCTGCTACCTGCACTCACCCAGGGCTCGTCCAGCAGGCACTGTCCTGCACGGCCAAGAGCAGGTAGAACCAGGGGGCACCGACGTGCGTCATCAGACAGGACAGTCGGGGCAAGTGAGAAGCAGCCGTGTAGTATCAGGACCACGACCAAGTTCAATGCCAGCGCAGGATACGTGACCTGATCTGTGCTACAGCGGGATCTGTGTTGTGTGGGTCACACTTTGCCAGGCTCTCAGTGATTTCAGTAAATTCCACAAGTTCTGTGCATCCTAAGCTTTGCCCTACTTTGCTCCATCACAATTGTTATGAGCAGGAATCCTGTCCGATCAGGTCACCAGGATGAGGCCACCAGGCCCTGACCTCCCCTCACAGCACAGGGGCCAGTCATTATAGTGTTTCTGATGAATTTTTATTCATCAGAAACCACTCCAAAACTGGGTTTGATGACATGTCGAATTCTTTTGTAAAAAGCCTTTCTACATACCAACAACTGCCAGCTACAAAAGATTATGGGAGAGGGACATAAGATCCCTTTCAGAACAAAAATAAAAAATACTACCTAGAGGGCTTCCTTGGTGGTGCAGTGGTTGAGAGTCCGCCTGCCGATGCGGGGGACGTGGGTTCGTGCCCCGGTTCGGGAAGATCCCACATGCCGCAGAGCGGCTGGGCCCGTGAGCTATGGCCACTGAGCCTGCGCGTCCAGAGCCTGTGCTCCGCAACGGGAGAGGCCACAACAGTGAGAGGCCCGCGTACCGCAAAAAAAAAAAAAATACTACCTAGAACTGAATATTAAAATTTTGCCAAAAAGACCAGAAAAACCCATACCAATCACAGAAAAAAGAAAATGGAATAAAGAGAAATACCACATTTCTGGAGAACATAATTTAGTGTCTTTAGAAAATAATCTAAATTTAATCCAATCAAATCCCAACAGAATTTTTTTCTGGAGTTTGGCAAAAATGATTCTAAACATCACTTGGAATAATAAAATATGTGAGAAGAGTCAAGAAACTTTGTTAAAAGAAAAGCTATTGCAGGGACAGGTCAAGACCCCACCCTCCGAATATAAAAACATATACTAAAGTTCAACAATTGAGGGAGCAATGGCCCAGAAATAAACAGGTGTATCAATGAACAGAACAGAAAACCCAGAAACAGATCCAAGTATAAATAATAATTTAATATATGGTAAAAGTGGCATTTCAAATCACTGGGGCAGGGTGGATTAGTTAACAAATGGACTGAAGCACCTGGTGAAAACTTGGAAAAAATAATCAATTAGATCCTTACCCCTGAAACATTCACCAGATTAAACTAGATGTGACAAAGACAAAACATGAAACCATAAAATTCTGAGAAGAAACTGCCAGCAAATGCCTGTATCATCTTGGGGCGGGACAGGAACTGTTCCATCCCTGCTGGCTGACTCCCGGGGGCCCCAGGCTCGCAGCTCGGAAGAGAAGCCCCCTCCCCTGGCCACAGCCCTGGACCCAGGCTCTTCCGTTGCCCCGCTTCCCTCCCCTGGGCGGCCAATGAAGCGTAAGCAGCGGGACCCTCCCTCACAGTGGCCCCTGGGAGGGCCGAAGAGCCACGTTCCAATCTGATCAAGAAGCCTTTTTAGTATAAGCTTTTCTGGCCAACTGCCCAAAGAGCCCAGAAGAAAAAAAGGAAGCTGAATTTCCAGAGCCCCGGTGATGTGTTGCGACTCCTCTTCTCGTAAAGTAAACATTCGCTTACGTATCTAACTCTGTATTCAAATTTTTATATTCTTTTTCTTAAAGAAAAACCGCATTGCACAAGCTTCAGGCCCTGAAAAGCTGGACCCAGGGTGCCTCACACTTCCCTGCAGCAGCGTGATCACAAGCACCTCGCTGCAGCAGGAACACGGTTGGGAGGAGGTCCTTGATAAGAATTCATGAAGTAACTGCACGTTTATACCATGCAGTGTACGGTTATGGTTACAGCCCAGCCTTTGGAATCAGGCAGACTCCTCAGACGTTCAGTTCCTTTTTCTGTAAAATGGGGATTATAATAACTTGCCAGCTGGGAAGCTTGATGAGACCAGGTATGTAAAAACGCTAAGAACAGTACCTACTCTGTGGTGGTGAAATTTAACAGAAAGAAGGGCCAGAAAAACACGTTAAGGTGGTTTGGCTTCTGAAGACACGCGTTTCCAGAGCTGAAACTCTATTGTCCTATTATCTACTCCAGTCCGTGATTTTTACCCTTAGAAAGAAAAAGACTACCTAGAGGGAATACTCATTACTGTGTCCATTGCAACTGTAGATCACGAAGCAAAAAATCATTGCAATTTTTCAACTGCTGACACTTCCAGGCAATTTAGTCAAAAAAATGGAAAAGTGATTGAAGCAGATAGTATATGACCTTCAGAGAAAAAAATCAGGTTTCTCATAAAATGTAAATACCCACAGTGGCCTACAGGACTACAAATAATCGGTTCCTTATATCTGTATAGCACTCTGCAGTTCACAATTTTTACCATTTAGAGAGCATTTTTACAAGAGTGATCAATCTCACAACATCCCCTGAAGTAGGTGCTCATACCCATTTTACAGATGAGCAGTTGACGCTCCGAGAAAAACAGCTCTCTGGCCAGATCAGCGTTTGGTCCTGGGGCCCTCTGTGAGGGCTTCTAGAAGCCCTCCAAGCCCCAGGTCTTCCTACGGGCTCTCCTGCTTCAGGGGGTGAGCTGGGAAGAGGTGGGGTTTGCTGGTGAGTTCTCTGAGGTGAGGCTGAGGAGAAGAAGTTGTCACAAGTTCCAGTGGAGGTCACTGGTGGGCCACGGCTTCCAGCAACGTGGGGTATTGATTTGTATTTAAAATCTCTTTGGTCTATTGCAAAACAAAATGGCAGGCAAAGGGCCACATCCTGAAGGGGAAGGAAAGAGGCCACCACCGCTGGTGAGCCGCCCCATAAACAAGGCTTTTCTCCAGGCAGAATCCCTTTGGTCTGCAGCAAAGACTTAGGGAGTGTCTATGGTGTGAGGCACGGTGCAGGATCCTGCACTGAAAGAGGAAGTCAGTCGTGTAGGTGGACGGGATGCCACCCGACACTTGGCATGGGCTCCTTCCCTTCACCCTACAAACTCTCCCAGCCATGAAAAACGAAACAATAGAAAAAAGAAAAAGACAAGGAAAGCTGTCCTGGCCCACCATCACCATCTTCTTCAAACCTGGGCTAAACACTGCGAGCACACCGCCACACTTGCTGACCTTGCATCCCCATTGTCATCCCATGGCTCCCGGTGGCCTCGCAGCCTGACGTCCATCCCTTCCACCCCAACAGGACAGCCTCGGCCAGCTCACCTGGGCCCACGGCACTGCACACCTGAAGAACACTGCTCGGCAGTACCTGCGAGGCCCAGACTGAGTCCAGTCTGGCTGTGTGATCAGAGGAGGCCAGGCAGCCTCTCCCGATCAACAAGCCATCAAAAGTCTCCCACTCGGTATTCACAACAGCCAAGACATGGAAGCAACCTAAATGTCCACCAACAGAGGAATGGATAAAGAAGATGTGGTACGTGTTTACAATGGAATAGTACTCAGCCATAAAAAAGAATGAAATAATGCCATTTGCAGCAACATGGATGGACCTAGAGATTAGCATACTAAGTGAACTAAGTCAGAAAGAGAAAGACAAATATATGGTATCATTTATACGTGGAATCTAAAATATGACGCAAAAGAACTTATCTACGAAAGAGAAACAGACCAGACTTGTGGTTGCCAAGGGGGAGGAGGCAGGTGGGGGAAGGAAGGATTGGGACTTCGGGGTGAGCAGATGCAAACTATTACACAGGGTGGATAAACGATTGAGCTGTACTCAATATCCTGTGATAAACAATAATAGAAAAGAATATGAAAAAGAATATACATAGGTATAACTGAACCACTTTGCTGTACATGAGAAATTAACACAACATTGTAAATCAACTATACTTCAATACAAAAAAATGTTTAAGTCTTCCATTTAGAAGCCACAGCTAAATGTTCACCAGAGGCTCCTGATAGGGGGTGGCCTTCCTCTTGTCAACAGGTACAGTCTGTGGTCCCCAACCTACAACGGAACACAGAAGTCATGCCCTGAGACTCCCAAGGTTGGCAGGAAGAGGACATCACAGCTCACCACCTGGTTCCCACCAGGATGACGGCTCCCAGAACCCAGCTCCCGTGGTACAAGAGAGCTCAGGCGCCCGTGGAGGGTCTCACAGGGAGAGGGACAAGTACAAGCTTGGAAGAGAATTCTCCACCCCCGCCCCTCCCCCGTCCCATCCCCATCTCCCTCCCCCTCCCTCCCCTCCCCCTCCCATCCCCATCTCCCTCCCCCCTCCCCTCCCCATCCCTCTCCCCCCTCCCCCTCCCTCCCCTCCCCCCTCCCATCACCATCTCCCTCCTCCATCCCCTCCCCTCCCCCCTCCTTGAATGCATGACCCACATGCCTTGCGTGGTGTGCAAGCCTCCCAGGGCAAGCTCTGCCCAAATCATCTGTTTGTGCATAAATAATAAATGACTGTTGTTGTTTTGAGCTGCTATGTTTGAGGAAGGTTTGCTATGCGGCAATAAATAACATACACGGGACTGCAGAAAATTCTGCTTCTACTTAGAAATTCTAAATGAAAGATGGTGAGAATTTTCTATGTATTAAACATTACATAAAGTACAATACTGTATTTTAGAGATAACTGGAAAACTGCAGGTACAAACTTGTGAGAGTCTGAAGAAAACTGTGTTTTGAATAAAAGGTCACAAGCAGTTATTTTCTAATAGATTGCCTAATATTGATTAGCAATTAATACACGAATACTTTCGGAAATGATATCTAAAGTAAGAGAAAATATAATTTTCCATCTTTTCTTTCCAGAAGGCCACCATTAACTGCATTAATAGCCAAGTAAAGCTGTTTTAAACCTTTATCATCCAAATTAATTATCTACATTGTTATAAATTCATCCATTTTTCTAATCTAATCCAGGTCCTAGAACGTTGATTTCTCTACTTTGGGTCTTAACTCGCTATTTCTGCACAGGAAACATGATGGAAGCTTCTGTGAATGTGATATACAGAACTATTACAAACAGCTCACATTTCTCCTAACTCAGAATTTGGTTACTGTTCCCCAAAATGAAAAAAGAGAAACCATATATAAAACAGCTTTTTCCTTTATAAGCAAAGCCCACTTGTAATAAACTACATGAGATATTCAAATCTGCTTGAATAGAGCTGTTTAAAAATACATGGCTGGAATTCACCATGCAGTTTGCAGGTGGAACAATAAAGATACTTGGAATTAATAATTCATACGTGATTTAAATCCGGCAGGGAAGGAGGTGGTGTGTCACGCACACTCTCACCCTCTTTATCCCTCATGCCCTGTCTTCCCGTGGGCGGTTTTGCTCAGTGCCTGATTCGGGAAGTTAGGCAGAGTTTGTGGGTTTTGTATCCGAGATCAGGGATGAGAACTCACGACTCTGTGACTCTGTAAGGGTTACTGGGAATGGCCACAGCATCCATCCACGTGGGAGGCCGATTTTATTAAAAATATCCTCTGTTATTATGAAACAAAATGCCAGGCAACAGGCCACACCCCGAGTTAGAAGGAAAGAGGTCTGAGCGCGGTGGCGAATGTCCACACTGCAGGCGCTGGGCCCGGGGCTGGGGGTTCCCAGTCCAGAGGTCAGCTGGTCATGCAGAGGGGCCCCCCCGAGGGCCGTGGAGTGGGGCTCCCAGGCCTCACAGCCTCAGCACAGCCAGCCTCAGTCAGCAGGGGCGTTTGTACCAAAAGTGA
This sequence comes from Mesoplodon mirus, assembly GCF_964341445.2. NCBI lineage: Eukaryota > Metazoa > Chordata > Mammalia > Artiodactyla > Ziphiidae > Mesoplodon > Mesoplodon mirus. The sequence continues at coordinate 7,755,231 of NC_138996.1, forward strand.
AAGCCCACTAACCAATCCAAATAGGACCCAATGTTTTTAAAAACGTAACCCACGGGCTTCCCTGGTGGCGCAGTGGTCGAGAGTCCGCCTGCCGATGCAGGGGACACGGGTTCATGCCCCGGTCCGGGAAGATCCCACATGCCGCGGAGCGGTTGGGCCCGTGAGCCATGGCCGCTGAGCCTGCGCGTCCGGAGCCTGTGCTCCGCAACGAGAGAGGCCACAACAGTGGGAGGCCCGCGTACCGCAAAAAAAAAAACAAAAAAAAAGTAACCCACATAACCAACAAGGACCTACTATATAGCACAGGGAACTATACTCAGTATTTTGTAATAACCTATAAGGGAAGAGAATCTGATGGAGAATAGATATGTATAATATATGTATAACGGAATCACTGTGCTGTACACCTGAAACTAACACGATATTGAAAGTCAACTATACTTCAATTTTTAAAAAAATGTAACCCATCAATTCACTTTCACCACAGAATAAAATTTAATTAAAAAACTCACTAGGGCTGTAAGACCAAACTACGAATGCCACAGGTGGCCACCGAGGGTGGCACCATCCAGTCCTGCGGCACCGAAGCCCTAACGATAGTCCAGGCCTGACCGTGGTCAAACCTGAGGGACACCAGCAGCTGACACACACAAGGACCTCCCGCTAGCGCCTCTCAGCCACATGGCCCTGAACTAGCGACGTGATCGCTCCCAGCCTCAGCTCTTCTGCCGTAGGATGGATAACAACACTGCCCGTACTTTGTGCGGAACCAAGGCACCTGTGCTGTGGTTCTCAGAGGGCATTGGGACCAGCAGCATCAGCATCATCTGGAAACCAGTGAGAAACACACACTCTGAGGCCCCATCCAGACCCGCTGAGTCAGAAACAGAGTGGGAGCCTGTAAGGTAGAGAAGCTGCCTGTATTTTAATAAGCCCTGTAGGTGATTCTGATTCACACTAAGGTCTGAGAACCATGGCCCAGATGTTCTTTTTTTTTTTTTAATTGAAGTACAGTTAATTTACAATGTGTTAGTTTTACGTTAGTTTTACAGCAAAGGGATTCAGTTATACATATTTAAATACATTTTTCAGATTCTTTTCCATTATAGGTTATTACAAGATATTGAGTAGAATTCCCTGTGCTATATAGCAGGTCCTTGTTGTTTACTTATTTTATATGTAGTAGTGTGTACGTGTTCATCCCAAACTCCTAATTTCTGGCCCAGCTGTTCTTAAAGCACTTTGCACAGTGCCTGGTGTGTGTTAATAGTTCAATAAGTGACAATTATCATGGTTACAAAGAGCTGAACTCAGCTCACCTCATCCCTTCCCCGGAATGCAGGTGACACAAGGTTCTACTGACACGTGTTCAATTTCTGTGACGAGGACAATGCGGATGCTGACAATGGTGACGGGATGATTAAAATGGCAACTGTTCTATCTAGAGCAGCTGGAAGGGGTACAGAGACTAGAAGACACCCTAGTTCACGGCTGGAAATTTACATGACTAACTCAGAAGAGTGCTGGCTCTGCAGCCATCCAGGACAGAAAGGCATGAAAGGAGCCTTCTTTACAGCACTATATTTTAGTTCTCACTGTCACAGAATTCTCCATCACTGATCCAGGGAGGTTTGGGGAGCCCTGGTTGAAGGCCAGCTACTGTGCCTTCATGCGGTGGTTGGAATCCTAAGAAGGCGTCACTGCCCACACACCTGGCTGAGCTCCCAGCAGGCTGGAGAAGAAGCGCCGTCTCCCACTGTGAGGGGCCCGATGCTCAGGCTCGGTCACCCTCGTGGAAGGCTTGCTCTGCTGCTCCTGCACATGCACTGGGCAAGCTTGAAACTTGCCAGGAGCGCATCTCCCTCCAGCCCTGCCCCAGCCTCAGGCCTACTGCTGGTCACGGACCTTCCCCTGGAAACCACCTTTTCCAGACTCACCTGCCAACTGGCTCCAGCTAGGGTGAGGTGCAAGGCTGGAGGACAGATGGGAGGAAGAGGCCGGAGTATCTCTTCTCTTTCCTCTCTCTGCTTTGGATGGTACCTCCAGCAGTGGCACCAGACAGGCCTTCCCTCCATGGCCCCAGCTGCCTCTGTGAGCCTCCGTGGAGACCCAGCTCTTGGCCTCTGTTCCACCAGCCTCAGGGTGGCACTGGTTTCCTGCTATTGCCCATCTCTGGGTGACCACATCGCCCCCTATTTGGCTTTCGGATCTTCCAAAGACCTTTGTAACTAAGTCCTTGCATTAAAGGGCTCCTATTTGACTGCATGGGCCACGACTAATGCAGTCTCCTCTCACATCTTCAGCCTTGATCGAGCCTTACCTGACACCTGTACGACTGAGTCAGCTCCCTAGCCAAGCCCTTCCTTGGGACTATATTCCCCTGTGGGGAGCCCCTGTTCACAGCTGGCTCTTCAGTTCTTATCTGTCTGTGATCATCCAGATCTGATACCAGCCTATGCAGCTGTGCCCTGACCAGAGCCCCAGCCCTGATCACTGAGACTGGATACCCACCTAAGTCCAGTACCCTCGAGGACCAGCATGGGCCACCTGTCCCTCCTTGAACTCAGTAACTAAGTTAACACGCACATTGAGTTTCCCAATAAATATTTTACATTTTAAACTCTTTCCAGGAGCAACCATACACCATGAACTGATAGGTCAGTCAGGCAAAAGTAAATTTGTGACTTGAAATAACCGTCTAACTGGCCCCAAACTCACCTGATACTTTCACAACGTTCCACTTTCTTTTGGCTAGAAAGATACAGCAGATGCACAGACTAGAGTCAGAACACAGTGTTCCAGAAAATGAGGATGCTTTTGGCAACTACCCACATAAGTGAAGTAAGTACAGTATTAGTGACTGTCCTTGCTTGGTGCTTCTTGTTTTGTAGAGACATCTGTCCCATTTCAAGTCCTGCATTCCAAGAGAAATCACCGAATTATCCTTAATGGCCAAACTCTAAAAGCTCAACTCTCTTAATTAATTTCTCAAAAAGCTCAAAAGTGAAAAAAGCTAACCAAACAACTGCATGTAAGGAAAAACATGGTGGTGTTGGTCTGGGATTGGAGCCAGATCTGGCAGACGCAGTGACTTTCCTGGGCAGACAAGCACTATATTTATTCAAGCTGCACACTGCACTGCAGCTTTTGGAAACATTCAGTTCATGTCTGTGAGAGCTTCTAGAATGGGAAAGGGTATGGGTTTCCTTAAACGTTAAGTAAACTACGAGAAGTGATCAACTACCTTAATATGTGCTTCTGAGCCCTCTGTCGTTACTCAGCTATTCCCAGTTTGCCCGGAAGCTAATGCAGGCAGCTGTCTTAAGAAAAAGCACATTAATAAAAAGAAGAAAAAGGACAGGCACAGATGTACAGGTTATGTTCTAAATTGATCCACTGCACAAATGCACAAGGTCCCCAAGAGTTTATGCCATGCTGCCTGTGCAAAGACAAGGGGGCACTGTGTCTGCAAAACAGCCATGGCCCCTCCCATTCGACAAGCCCGGGAGACCCTACCTGAGAACGCTTGGGCCAACACAAAGCCCCCATCTCGCTGCATTTGGATGCCAAGAGCCTAGTATTTTAACATCACCTAACATTGTGAATGAGGATGTCAAATCCCAAGAAAATGTGTCTGTAGAAACATCAGTGTGAAATTCAGTGCTTCTTCAAAGTGCATTGTTACAGTTTTCCTAAAACCACTGCCTTAATTTCAGGTTTCTACAGATTTGGAAATCATTTAAATCATAATAGCTTAAGTTTACAAATAAGAACTTGGACTTTTATTATTTTTTCCCACCCAAGTTTCTGGATGATTTCATCCCTGAAAACTTACAAAAGGGAAAATTTTCAACTAGGAAATATGAGTGTGTGGGTCTTATCCTGTCTTCATTCCACCACTGTCTAGTCATATGACCATGAGTATATTTCATAATCTCTCTCCTCATCTTTCTTTCTTGTAAACAAGGTGGTTGGCCCCTTCTAGGCCTAAATGTTCTGATTAAAATGTACAATCGGCTCCAGAATAATATCCTAAAAAATGCAGGTTTTCATTCAAGATAAATTTGAAGCATGATGAAATAAAAACACTGGCTCTTAGATTTCTAAAACTATTTTAGAGGCTACACTGCAGCTTGGGGCTGAGATTACAAATATAAGAGAAACAACAATAAAAAGATAAAGGAACGTGTGTGATTTAGAATAGCTTCCAAAAGTTACTAAGGTTTCACGTGATGTAATGCACATTTTTTTAAATTTGCACTCAAAAGCTTTTCCCTTCAGTACAGAAGAGTTTGTAATATTCCTAACTGACAGCATGTGAGGAAGAGAAAAATCAAATATTACACTACACGAGCTTTCATCCTGTCACACAGCCATTAGAGCTAATGGAGAACAGTGGCATTGTTAAGTTTTATTTATAGTTTCTTCTTAACAAAATGAAAAATGAACAGAAAAACACTCTGAATAGAAATTTTTAAAGACATTAAAGATCGAAGACCAATAGCAAAAACATATATGTTGACATAGGCCTATAAATAGTCTTTTTTATGTACAGATACTAGGCTTGTGTATGGGTCCTGCGGAGTTGTCCTTTTCCCCACTGGCATCATGAGTAATTAGATATCCTGCAGTCCCAGGTCACTGCCATCAGGAATTTGGGGACCTCATAACGTGAAAAAGATCGTGTCTTCAACTCAAACTGTATACAATCTGTCCTAAACACTGCTGACTGAGCCCCAGTATAACCAAGTGAAGCGTGATACCGCACACCGAATTGTCACCTGCCGTCAAACCAACAAACCAGGCACTACCCTAAATTAGGTCTAGGAGCAGGAGAGAGAAAGATCACATTTGTTTAGCACTTACTGTCCAATGCTTCACAAACTGTATCCCATTTAATCAGACAAATGTGTCCTAAACATTTCACTTTTTTTTTTTTTTTTCTTTTTGCGGTATGCGGGCCTCTCACTGTTGTGGCCTCTCCCGTTGCGGAGCACAGGCTCCGGACGCGCAGGCCCAGCGGCCATGGCTCACGGGCCCAGCCGCTCCGCGGCGTATGGGATCCTCCCAGACCGGGGCACGAACCCGTATCCCCTGCATTAGCAGGCGGCCCCTCAACCACTGCGCCACCAGGGAGGCCCCATTTCACATTTTTTAATCCCCGCTCCCACCATAATACATGACAACGATAAAGTAACACTGTAATTTAAATAGAACTTTGAGCAGGGGTCAGCAGTAAAAGGCCAGAGATTATATATTTTAGGTTTTGCAGGCCAAGAGGCAAAATTGAGGATATTATGTAGGTACTTACATAATAAGGGAACACATAAATATCCTCAAATTTGATACTGACCAAATTCAGCAGTCACGCCAACTGAATGTAACAGATCTACCAATAAGGAAGAACAGAAATCTTGGGAGGAATAACATTTCATCTAGTTGGCTTTTAGAGTCCATGTTCCCTATTAGCAGCTCTACTGCAAATATTCATCTGTAAATTCTTAGCTTGTAGATAATGCAGAAACAGGCTGCAGGCCAGATCTGTCGATAGTTGGCTGACACTTGCTTTACACCTTACCCCAAATGTTTTCATTAATCATTCATTCAACTAATTTTTAATATATTCCTTCAGGTATCCTTTCAAAAAATATTAGATGAGTATGTACCATGTGCCTCACTGGACCATGGGAATACAGAAGTTTTCGTCTTTTCTGGATATATACCCAGGAGTGGGATTGCTGGGTGGTATGGTAATTCTATTTTTAGTTTTTTAAGGAACCTCCATATGATTCTCCATAGTGGCTGCACCAATTTACATTCCCACCAACAGTGTAGGAGGGTTCCCTTTTCTCCACACCCTCTCCAGCATTTATTATTTGTAGACTTTTTGAAGATGGCCATTCTGACCCATGTGAGGTGGTACCGCATTGTAGTTTTGATTTGCATTTCTCTAATAATTAGTGATGCTGAGCAGCTTTTCATGTGCCTGTTGGCCATCTGTATATCTTCTTGAGAGAAATGTCTATTTAGGTCTTCTGCCCGTTTTCTTGATATTGAGCTGTATAAGCTGTTTGTATATTTTGGAAATTAAGCCCTTGCAGTCGCATCATTTGCAAATACTTTCTCCCACTCCATAGGCTGTCTTTTCATTTTCTTTGCTCATGGTTTCCTTTGCTGTGCAAAAGCTTTTAAGTTTAATTAGGTCCCACTTGTTTATTTTTGTTTTTATTTCCGTTACTCTAGGAAACGGATCCAAAAAATCACTGCCGTGATTTACGTCAAAGAGTGTTCTGCCTATGTTTTCCTCGAGGAGTTTTATAGTATCTGGTCTTAACATTTAGGTCTTTAATCCATTTTGAGTTTATTTTTGTACATGGTGTTAGAGAATGTTCTAATTTCCTTCTTTTTACATGCAGCTGTCCAGTTTTCCCAGCACCACTTATTAAAGAGACTGTCTTTTTTCTCCACTGTTGTATATTCTTGCCTCCTTTGTCATAGATTAATAAGTGCATGGGTTTATTTCTGGGTTTTCTATCTTGTTCCACTGATCTATGTGTCTGTTTTTGTGCCAGTACCATACTGTTTTGATGACTGCAGCTTAACAGCATAGGCTGAAGTCAGGGAGCCTGATTCCTCCAGCTCCGTTCTTCTTTCTCAAGATTGTTTGACTATTCGGGGTCTTTTGAGTTTCCACACAAATTTTAATTGTTTTTGTTCCAGTTCTGTGAAAAATGTCATTGATAATTTGATTGGAATTGCATTGAATCTGTAGACTGCCTTGGGTGGTATAGTCATTTTCACAATATTGATTTTTCGAATCCAGGAACATGGTATATCCCTATCCCTCCATCTGTGTGTGTCATCTTTGATTTCTTTCATCAGCGTCTTATAGTTTTCAGTAGGTTTATTCTTAGGTATCTTATTCTTTCTGATGGGATGGTAAATGGGATTGTTTCCTTAATTTCTCTCTGATATTTCATTGTTAGTGTATGGAAATGCAACAGATTTCTGTATATCAATTTTGTATCCTGCAACTTTATCGAATTCATTGATGAGCTCTAGTAGTTTTCTGGTAGTGTCTTTAGGATTTTCTATGTATGGTACCATGTCATCTGCAAACAGTGACAGCTTTACTTCTTCCTTTCCAATTTGGGTTCCTTTCATTTCTTTTTCTTCTCTGATGGCTGTGGCTAGGGTCCCTGCACCCAGGACATAAGCACAACTAGGGGCTCCCTGCGTACGTGGAGGAGAGTGTACCAAATGCCATAATAGAGCTGTGTGTGAGTCAGGTGCAGGCAGGGCATCCCAGGAGGAAGTGGCCACCTCTGTCTGATGCAGCCAGCACTGCTCCAGTGGTTCAGAGCCCAAAGTCTACAGTGAGACTGCCTGTCCTCAGATCCCTGCTAGGCACTAGCTAGCAGCGTAACCCTGAGCAAGACATTTAACCTCTCTGTGCCTCCGTTTCCCAACTGTGAACTGAGAGTGATAACAATGGTGCTTACCCTACAGGTTGTTTTGAGGACTCAGCAAATTAATTCACGTAGAGCATTGAAAGCAGCAACCGGCACACAGGAAGCACATGCAAGTGTTGGCTGCTCTCCTTATGACAGAGACAACTGGGATGGAGCCGAGTCTTAAATGATGACTGGGAATTTCTACCTCCCCTCAAGGTAGAGAGAGTCTTCCTGGCAGAAAACAACGCATGCAAACACACACCAGCATGAAAAGCAACCCCAAGTGCTTTGCTGTAGCTCAGCAGTGAAGGGGTTTGAGAGGCAGAGGCCTGTGTGTGCCCTTCAGAGGGAAAAGACCTTGATCTTCAAGGGGGCGCGCGCTCTAGACAGCTGAGAGCGGCAGCGTCGGAGGGTCTAGCGGCGGAGTGGAGGACGCCAGGGAGAAGGCAAGGATGGGGACCAAGCGACAGGACGAGGACTAAGGCAACAGTGACAAGGAGAGACGACCGCAGCCTGAAAAAGGAAAGCGGCATTGACACAGAGGAGGGGAGGACGCAGGAGCCGTGCAGAAGCTCAGGGACCCTCAGCTGCAGGTCACGAGGGAAAGGGACAAGGGGGAGTCCCAAGTGACAGCCACATCTCTGGCCTTGGTAAAAGGTGGATGGTGGGACTGATGGCCTGACGGGAACTCAGGTGGAGTTCGAGGAACAGGCAGGGAGGGGTCCAGACACAACGGTGAACCAGGGTAAGCCCGGGGAAGGCCTGGCCATACCCTGCAAGGCAACTAGGCTCGAAATCCCAGGGCTGCGCAGAAGCAGAACAGGAAGAGCAAGCTGAACCGTCAGGAGGATCGAGAGGCTTGACCGAGGGCGCAGGGGTGGGAGCCGGGTGGCAGAGGATGAGCGGTCCCAGCGCTCCCGGAAAAGGCCCGAGGAGGGGGGGGCGGTAGGGAGGAACCCGCCGCTCAGGAAGTGCGGTCTAACCTGGGGGGGGGGGAGGGGGAGGGGGAGGGAAGGAGGGAGACGCAAGAGGGAGGGGATACGGGGATATATGTATACGTGGAGCTGATTCACTGTGTTATCCAGCAGCAGCTAACACACCATTGTAAAGCAATTGCACTCCAATAAAGATGTAAAATAAATAGATAAATAATAAAACAGATATTCCCTGGTCAAAAAAGGAAAGAAAATGAGGTCTTGAAATACACATTCGAGGCTCATCGGAACATGTGCAGTGGGGGGGTGCCCCGTCCCGAGAGAGTGAGGAGAAGTAGGAGAAGGGGAGAAACAGGATGCTGAGAGAGAACTGTCCAGAAGACACAGGAAATCACAGGGAAGCACTGTCCCAGGAGCCGAGGGGGAAGGTCACAAAGGGGGCGGTAAACACGCTCAGCTGCTGCAGAAGAGTCAGGGAGGAGGCCCCGCGCTCTCCTGACTTGGTGATTGGAAGAGTCACCGTGAGAGCTGAGGGCAGCGAAGCCGTTTGCAAGGAAGCTGTAACTTCAGGCGTGAAGAAAGCATGGAAAATCACAGGGTGGCAGCAAGAGGGAGGCTGCTGGGATCCCACTTCTGGGTGTTTACCCGAAGGAAATGAAAACAGGATCTTGAAGATACATCTGCATCCTCAGGTTCCCAGCAGCGTTATTCACAGCAGCCAAGACGGGGATACAACCTGAGTGTCCGTCAGCGGATGAGCGGATAAGAATCTCAAGATCCATGATGTGTGTGGAGATGATGGGACATCACTCAGCCGTGAGAAAGAAGGAAATCCTGCCACTTGACCCAACATGGATGGACCGTGAAGGTGTTATGCTCAGAGAAAGAAGCCAAAGGCATTAGATACCTTATGTTCTCACTTACATGAAGAATTTTTAAAAGTCAAACTCAGAGAAACAGAGTGTAGAACGGTGGTCGCCAGGGCCTGGGGCAGGGGGCAGGGGGATGAAGAGATGTTGCTCAAAGGGTACAAACTCCCGGCTAGAAGATGAATAAATTCTGGGGATCTATGTACAGCACAGTGCTCAAAGGGTACAAACTCCCGGCTAGAAGATGAATAAATTCTGGGGATCTATGTACAGCACAGTGCTCAAAGGGTACAAACTCCCGGCTAGAAGATGAATAAATTCTGGGGATCTAATGTACAGCACAGTGACTAAAACAGACAGTATTCTTTACTCCAAAGTTGTTAAGAGGGTACATCTTAAATGTTATAACCACACACAAGAAAAGTGGTAATTTTTTTAATATAAATTTATTTATTTATTCATTTTTGGCTGCGTTGGGTCTTTGTTGCTGTGTGCAGTCTTTCTCTAGTTGCGGCGAGCGGGGGCTACTCTTCACTGTGGTGCACGGGCTTCTCATTGCAGTGGCTTCTCTTCTTGTGGAGCACGGGCTCTAGGCGTGCAGGCTTCAGTAGTTGTGGCATGTGGGCTCAGTAGTTGTGGCTCGTGGGCTCTAGAGCACAGGCTCAGTAGTTGTGGCACAAGGGTTCAGTAGTTGTGGCTTGCAGGCTCTAGAGAGCAGGTTCCGTAGTGGTGGCGCACGGGCTTAGTTGCTCCACGGCATGTGGGATCTTCCCGGACCAGGGAACGAACCCATGTCCCCTGCATTGGCAGGCAGATTCCTAACCACCGCACCATCAGGGAGCCCCCAAAATGGTAATTTTTTTTTTTTTTTTTTTGCGGTACGCGGGCCTCTCACCGTTGTGGCCTCTCCCGTTGCGGAGCACAGGCTCCGGACGCACAGGCTCAGCGGCCATGGCTCACGGGCCTAGCCGCTCTGCAGCATGTGGGATCTTCCCAGACTGGGGCACGAACCCGTGTCCCCTGCATCGGCAGGCGGATTCTCAACCACTGCGCCACCAGGGAAGCCCCAAAATGGTAATTTTTTAGATGGAGGTGTCAGCTAATCTTATCGTGGTAATCATCTTGCAATACGCAGGTGTATCAAGTCATCACACTTGTATGCCTTAACCTTGCATGTGTTGCATGTCAATAACATTCCAATAAAGCTGGAAAACAACTTTAGGCTGTGGTAGGGAGTTAGGGAGAGGTAAGTATACAAGTCTAGGCCCCTGAGGTGCCCACGGTTATGCCTTTTCTTAAAAGATAAAGACAGTAAGACCCAGATATTTGTCTAAGGCCCCTTGACTAGCAGGTGGGAAAGCTGGAATGCTGTTCCATGCGTTCTAGCCCCAAGACCAATGCCTTTTCCACTATAACGCTTTGAAAACATCGTGTTTTGGGTTAAGATATGGGAGGAGATCTATAGCTAGGAACAAGAGGAATATTAACAAGAGTGTACTTTGTTAATGCTTTTAGCTTTTCCAGGGGAGTAAAATTAATACTTGAATGAGCATATAGCTTAGGGCTTTATCTCATCAACATCCATACAACCCCTCCATACAGGCATTTATATTGAGTGGAAACTGAAATTGAGGCTCTTGGGCTAAGTTACTCGCCCGAGTAGAAGATACAAGAATAAGCAGGGGAGCAGTGACTCGAAAGGAAGTTAATCTGGAGGCCCTGCTGATACTGCTTGAAAACTTCGGTAGGCACCTCACTCCTATTAGGATGGCCACTGTCAAAACCACAGAAAACAAGTGCTGGTGAGGCTGTGGAGAACCTGGAATCCTTGTGCACCGCCAGGAGGAATGCAAAATGCTGCAGCCGCTCTGGGAAACAGTATGGCTGTTCCTCCAAAACTTAAAAATAGAATTACCACATGATCCAGCAATTCTCCTTCAGGGTATATACCCAAAAGAATTGAAAGCAGAGTCTCAAGGAAATATTTGTGCACTCATGCTCACAGCACCATTATTTGTAATAGCCTAAAGGTGGAAGCAACCCAAGTGTCCATCGACAAACAAATAGACAAACAAAATGTGGTGTATGCAGACAATGGAATATTATTCAGCCTCAATAAAGGAAGGAAAGTTTCACGCATGCTGCACCACGGATGAACCTTGAAGACAGTATTCCTAGTGCAGGAAGCCACTCACAAATGGACATTTACTAGATGATTCCAGTCATTCTGAGGGAAGTGGAACAGTCAAAATCATAGAGACAGAGTAGAATGCTGGTTGCCAGGGGTTGCGGGGAGGGAATGAGGAGGTATTGTTTCACAGAGGTTCAGCTGGGGAAGATGAAGCTCTGCAGATGGATGGTGGTGACGGGTACACCATGTGAATATGCCCAGTGCCACTGAACTGTACACTTAGAAATGGTGAAGGTGGTAAATTTTATGGTATGTGTATTTCAGCACAACTGAAACAAAAAACTTGGGTACAAAGAGAGTAAGTTTATTTGTTTTTTTTTGTTTGTTTGTTTGTTTTTTTTTTTGCGGTACACGGGCCTCTCACTGTTGTGGCCTCTCCCGTTGCGGAGCACAGGCTCCGGACGCGCAGGCTCAGCGGCCATGGCTCACAGCGGCCCAGCCGCTTCGCGGCACGTGGGATCTTCCCGGACCGGGGCACAAACCCGCGTCCCCTGCATCAGCAGGCGGACTCTCAACCGCTGCGCCACCAGGGAAGCCCGGTAAGTTATTTTTTCAGTTATATACATCAGTTACTGCAGCTCTAAGCCTAGAGCTGAAACCTCCTACTTCCGGGTGTTGATCTTACTAGATAGCGCTCATGGGCTTTCTTTCAGCTCTGACTCGGACTCGAGGTTATGCAGGTCCTTACAGCTCGTTGCCATGGTCCTTCTTTATGTGTAACTCTTGCCTGATGTCTTTCTTATCTACAGAATCAGGCTGATTACCTTCCTTCTTTGCATCTCGTATATATTTATCATGTTTTTATATTACTGTCAGCCTGACTATACATATAGAAACATGACAGACAGGATATGGACCAGATGACAAAGTCTTCCTCACCATTGGTCAGACAGCACCTGTTATGTGACCCACGGAGTGGATCTTAGGTATAAACTACGACTCCTCCCTACACCTATACTGACAATTAATTGAGCTGAAAACATCCTATGTTACCATCTCTTTCTGTAACTGTCTTTTCTTTCTTGAACAAACTTCTTAAAGGCAAAAACTTACAATATGCTAAAAACATAATTGATTAGACTACCAGAAGCTCTCGATCTGGGAGAAGGCAATCAATTGCTACTGTAGAAATAGACAAAATTCTTTGAAGCCCTTGAGGTAGTTTTCCTGCAGTGAGGTCCCACTGTGGCAGAGACCTCTAGCTGCCCACAGAACATCCATCCTTCTCTTTTTTCTTAGTAACAGCAGAACATCTGTATTTTTGAGGGGAGCAAAGTGCCCAGAGGAAATAAGCTTTTCCAACATCCCCTGAAGATAGAGATGGCCAATAAGATATTAGTGGAAGCCCTTACGTAGGGTTTCTAGGAAGGAATTTTAAAGAGAGCTTATTGAACCGGCAGGTACCCTTTTGACCTTCCACCCTTGATTCTTCTTCCTTCAGTGAGACAGACATGGTGGCTGGAGCAGCAGCAGCCATCTTGAGCCCATGAAGGAGGGAGACCAAAAGAATCTCAGTTACCCTGACATCCTAGAAACATCAAAGCAGTGCCAGCAACTGTCTACCTGCAGTCTTCATGTTTAGAAAGTAAACCCTTAGGAGTTCAAGATTGTGGCAGGGAGAGTGTCGGTTAACTCTCGGCCAAATGCAGTTCTTAAGGGGGAATCCTTAGGATGCTGAAAAGATCCTATATCTCTGTGAAGTAAGACATTTAATTTGTTACAAATAAATGTTACAAATGATGATGATGATGATGACGACGACAACAACGATGAAGTTAACATTTGTGAAGGTGGCAGGCACTGAGGCACGGCAAGGCTAAGTGGTTCACCTAAGGTCTCACAGTTAATAAGTGGGAGGCTGCGCTTTGAATCCAGAGTCCATGCTTTGAACTACAAGACGGTAATATCACACGCGACAAACTAATATACACGGCACAAATAAACCTCCACAGATACACTGATCTTAAAGGAGCTTTGCTGAGTCATCAAGGAAAATTCTTATTACGTGTCATCCCTAAATTGCTCCTCTATTTGAGAAACTGTTTCCTGCAGGAACTGAGATAAGTCTCACAAGCCATTTGGCTGGTTTCACAGCTGTCTCACGTGTTACCTTAAACACCGCCTGGACCGTGACCACAGGAAGTCCCTCCTCACCCGCTTCCACCACTGCGAGATTAACCTCCCGAAAGTGAGCTCTGACCACATCACAGCCCTCCACACAGGCCTTCGGTGGATCCCCGCTGCCTGCACCTGCTCCCGGCCCCTCCCCTTCGCACTCCACACCCTCCCGTGTGCCCTGCATTCACCTGGGATTTTCCACCTTGGACCCTGGCTCACGCTGCCCCGTCCACCTGGATGCACGTCCTCTCCCATCCCCCACCCCCCAGCTCCACGTGTCCGCACCGGACCTCACCCTCGAGACCGAAGTCAGATGGCTCGCGTGCCATGTTGTGGCTGCTCTTGGACAAGGGCTGAGCTGCCGTGGAAGTGGTTTGGGAGGAAGAGCACTGGGTTTCAGAGTCTCCCCTAAAGAGAGCAAGGGTACCCCAGCCAGCAGCAGCCCCATCCAGACCAGGGCCAGGTCTGGACCCCTTCCTCCACCACCCTTCCCTGCCGTGCTTTCACCTCCCTCCTCCTGGTGGATCAAAATCAACACCATGGACAGCCTTCAAGCTAAAAATACTTCACAAAAGGGACCCTCGTAACCCTCGGGATGTGTGAGAAAAGGGAAGGAGAGAGGCCCTGGGCAAGCTCCCCCGGGGCCAAGGAGCCCAGCCGACAGGAAGCTGCTGCGTCTCTGACCTACGGACCAAAATCATCCAAGTCAGGGGAATCCAGAAGGGAGCTCACCCAAGGCCGGTGCATCCTAAGAGGGGGCTCACTTCTTCTGAGACCCCCAGGTAACTGGAGGGTTGATTGCTACTGACTGCACGGCACCTTGCACAGGAAAACCAAGTGCAACCAAATACGAAGCCTCCCCGTGGCGCTGCAGGTCTCACTGACTGATCCAAAGTTACCAGATTCGGCCACTCAAAACCACATATTCTAAACCCAGTCATGCACCATGGCCGAGCCTAGAGCTACTCGGTGTGACTTGATGGCAGTTCTCCCCCCCGGTGAGCACTGCTACGCTAGGGTCCTCCAGTCACGGGACGGTGCGAGCTTCCCCTCCCCCTCTCAGAAGCCCCGTGTACACATACATCACGGGCGGGCATCTGGCTGTCGCATCCTCCCCAGCAGCCGGCAGCTCCTGAAGGCCGGGGAGGGCGGCATCCAAGTCTGCTGTGCTTTTTCTTGCCCCAGTTAGACTAACACCCCACACTGCACTCGGGAGAGCTTTTTTTTTTTTTTTTAACATCTTTATTGGAGTATAATTGCTTTACAATGGTGTGTTAGTTTCTGCTTTATAACAAAGTGAATCAGCTATACATATACATATACCCCATATCCCTTCCCTCTTGCGTCTCCCTCCCTCCCACCCTCCCTATCCCACCCCTCTAGGTGGTCACAAAGCACCGACCTGATCTCCCTGTGCTATGCGGCTGCTTCCCACTAGCTATCTACCTCACATTTGGTAGTGTATATGTGTCCATGCCTCTCTCTCGCTTTGTCACAGCTTACCCTTCCCCCTCCGCATGTCCTCAAGTCCACTCTCAAGTAGGTCTGTGTCTTTATTCCCGTCTTACCCCTAGGCTCTTCATGACATTTTTTTTTCTTAAATTCCATATATATGTGTTAGCATACGGTATTTGTCTTTCTCTTTCTGACTTACTTCACTCTGTATGACAGACTCTAGGTCCATCCACCTCATTACACATAGCTCAATTTAAGGTTTTGAATGAAGAATGAGAATGCTCCGAAGTAGCTGCACTTTGTGGTGAGTTAAGCAATTCAGTTGGTCACTCTCACACCCTTCTCTCCTCCTCCCCTCCCATCCCAACACCCCCCAGAAAACAAGACACCAAGTGAACCTGGGGCCAAAGAGGAGAGAAAGAAAGTGCACCTGAGCCCCACACGCTTCTGGGGCCCCCGTTACGATAGGTTTAGGTGGATTTTTCCAAAGCACCACGAATGCTGGTTTTTAACTTAAAAATAGATGTCTAATCCCTCTCCATCCCCAATCACGCACGGCCTGTACACAGTAAACCACAGCAGGGAGAAAGCTGTTTATACCCCTCTTTCTTTGTCTGCCAGTACACCCCCAACCCCTCCCCAATTTAATCTTTAACTCACCCAAATTAGGAAGAATTCTGTTTCCGGCCTTAACAGATTTCACAAAAGGGCCAAGAATGTGTGAACCAAAGCCCAGCTCAGCCATGTGTGCGTCGTGGGGAGGGATCAGCGTTTCCTCAACATCCTCAAAGGAAACGTTACTTCCTAAAAGGAAAACCGTGGAGGGGCTGGTGGTCCCCTCGGGGCCGTCAGTCTGTTGCCACTCAGGCTGCCTGGAACGTGAACCCGGGCTCCAGAGGCACCGCACAGGGCTTAGGGGGTGTCTGTTCCTCGCCCGAAGCCCACCAGGCCCGCAGGAGAATCCTTCTTAGTCTCCAACCACGAGGGAAGGAGAGGGATCGCCGTCACGGGGATAATAAATGTCTGTGGGCCGCACGCCAGCCAGGGCATCTGGAGGCTAAGGTCCCCCCAGGATGTGGTCCCCTGGGGGGAACGCCAAGCACAGGCCTCTGGCTTATCTTCACACGTTCCCCCACACCTTATCTGAGCAAAATCAACACGACACACAGTCCTCAAGCTAAAATACATCACAGAAGGAAAACGCGTGACTCGCGGGTATGTGAGAAAGGCGGCCGCAGGGAGGCCCTGGGGAAGCTCTCCCAGCGCTGAGGGGTCCGGCCAACAGGAGGCTGCTGCCTTGCTCATCTACTGACCAAAGCCATCCGAGGCTGGGAAATGTGGAAGGCAGCGCAGGGGGAAGCAGCATGAGTTTCAACAGGATCTGAGGATACCGGCAGTGCCGGTGGAAACACTGGAAATACTGAGGGCCGGGAATTCTTGATTGGTTGACAGATCAAGCGGTCGTGTGTCCGAAAGGCACCGCACACTTACGCACGACCAGCGACAACCTTTAACTGCCAATGCGTAACGCTGGGAACCAAGGGACCCAGCAACGCCGCAGCTGCCAACCCACGTACTGATCGGTTCCTGCAAAGCTGCCCGATTTCAGATGAGGCCGCACCTGTGGGTCGGTCAGCAGCGGGAACCACGCCCTCACCAGCGCTGCGAGGAGTGACACAGCCTCACAGGTGGGGGTCCGTTTATTTAAAGAGTCATTGATCAAAAGCGGGAAGTATGGAGAAGGTCATTCTGGAGGAGCTGGCCTCTGTAATTAGCATCCGAACAGGCACACGTCTGATAACTGTGCAGGGACAGCAGACGCCACCCAGGGCTGTCCCGGGTGGGCCAGCATGTAAAGTCACCCTCCTCAGGGGTCACATTCAAATTAACTCGATAGCAGGGACGAAGGTTTAACTGACATGCTCTTTAAAATCCACCCCAAAGCACTCTTAAAACTATATTAGAGGGGCTTCCCTGGTGGCGCAGTGGGTGAGAGTCTGCCTGCCGATGCAGGGGAGACGGGTTCGGGCCCTGGTCTGGGAAGATCCCACATGCCATGGAGCAGCTGGGCCCGTGAGCCATGGCCGCTGAACCTGCGCATCCAGAGCCTGTGCTCCGCAACGGGAGAGGCCACAGCGGTGAGAGGCCCGCGTACCGCAAAAAAAAAAAAAAAAAAAAAAAAAACCTATATTAGACATAAACAACAAAACCACTCGGCAGCTCCATTCTGAGCGACGATGAGGAACCAGGCAGAGACAGAGACAAAGATGGGGACGGGGGAGGGAGGGGGGGGAGGGGGGAGGGGGGAGGGAGGGGGGAGGGAGGGGAGGGAGGGGGGAGGGAGGGGAGGGGAGGGGAGGGGGGAGGGAGGGGAGGGGAGGGGGAGGGGAGGGGGAGGGGAGGGGGAGGGGAGGGGGAGGGGAGGGGGAGGGGAGGGGAGGGGGGAGGGGGGAGGGGGGAGGGGGGAGGGAGGGAAGGGAATGGAACCAGAGAAGAGCGCTTTCATTTAGTTCTGAGGTCAAGGTAACCAATCAGATTACCCTGTCTTATTTCTTATGGTTTAATGGTCGAACGATGCAATATTTCTACAGGCAAAGGAAATATGCAGCACACGCACCTAAGTTATGAAGCAAACCAGTAAATTCAGCACCCATGACGCACCCCCCACAGAGCGGCACCCACCCCGTCGCATCACGTGGAGGCCCCCTGCATTGGAAGGGCTGACTTTTTTTTTTTAATATTCATTGATTTGGCTGCATCGGGTCTTAGTGGCAGAACGCAGAATCTTTAGTCAAGGCGTGTGGGATCTAGTTCCTTGACCAGGTACTGAACTCAGGCCCCCTGCATTGGGAGCGCAGAGTCTTAGCCACTGGACAACCAGGGAAGTCCCCGGGTGACGTATTTAATCTCTGTTAGTCAGGTACTTAGAAGCTGATGCACTGATTAGAGATGACTCCAGGCTTCAGGATCTTTTTTTTTTTTTTGCGGTACGCGGGCCTCTCACTGTTGTGGCCTTTCCCGTTGCGGAGCACAGGCTCTGGATGCGCAGGCTCAGCGGCCATGGCTCACGGGCCCAGCCGCTCCGCGGCACGTGGGATCTTCCCGGACCGGGGCACGAACCCGCGTCCCCTTCATCGGCAGGCGGACTCTCAACCACTGCGCCACCAGGGAAGCCCCCAGGGAAGGCCCCAGGCTTCAGGATCTTTTCTTGGAACTCACGGTCAGCCATGATTAGGGTTCCCATTAGCTCACTGAGGAGGGGGGCTTCCCTCAAAGCCAACCAGGTGGAACACAGCCAAGCCGCTCCAGGTCCTCACCTGCACCCAGAGAGGAGCCACAGGAAACTGTGAGCACAGAGTGGAGGGGCAGCCAGTGCCCACCGGTGCTGGAGGGGTCCGATGCCCTCTCTCACCCCCTCATGGTTCCCAAAATGGGCACCCATTCCAATCCTCTCATTTACCACGATGTGGACTCGGCCACGTTATTTATTTATTAATTATTATTTTGGTCCCAATTAATTTTATTTGATATCTAAAATTTTTTTCATTTTTATTTTGTATTGGAGTCTAGTTGATTTACAATGTTGTGTTAGTTTAGGTGTACAGCAAAGTGACTGAGTTATACATATACGTGTATCTATTCTTTTTCAGATTCTTTTCCCATTGAGGTTATCACAGAGTATTGAGTAGGGTTCCCTGTGCTATACAGTAGGTCCTTGCGGATTATCTATTTGATATGTAGTAGTGTGTATATGTTAATCCCACACTCGCGATTTACTGGCCACATTATTTACCTGCTCTGAGCCTGTTTCATCACCTGTCCGTGATCTTCCCACCCCCAAGGAAAGGATCAGGTCAGAGTATATGAATGCTCCTTAGAGCTGATGATTATTGTATACATGCTTGTGTCTATATTTTCATTTTTATTATTATTATTTCTTAGAAGATACTGAGGGAAGACCAGGATACAGGCCCAGTACTGGGTTTCAGGGTACATTGCCCTATATTCTGATTAAATATTCACAAAGAGACTGGTACATCTTTTCAGGAAAGAAGTTACCCTTCTTTAGGTCTTAGAAAAAGGACAAACTTATGCTCAGTGGCCCTTCAAGGCCTCCTGATATTAAAATTCATTCTCATTTAACAAATATTTCACACGTATATGTATTATGCCAGGCACCGTGCCGGGCACAGGAACAGGGTGTAAACAAGAAAGCAGGGTCCTACCCTCAAGGGGTCCATTTTCTAATGGGGGCGGGGGAGACAATAAGCAAGTGAACAAATTCACAGAGCATTTCAGATGGCTCCCATGTGAGGAAGGGAACAGAGAGGTGCCATGCTTTGGCCCAGCTGGTGAGGGGGGTTGGGGCGTTTAGAAAGGCTGGTCTAGGAAGGCCCATCGGAAGACGTACAGCAGGTGCTTCTGGGCCGAGGAGGCACTTGGTGAGTCCAAGAGCCTGGGGATGCGACTGTCTGGGTGTGGCCTGGAGACTCCAGGCTCCCCAGGTGTTTCTGATGCACGGCCTGAGTTAAGCACCACCCAGGTAAGCCTGTAAGTAGGCTCAGGACAGAGCCCTGGGGCACCAGGGGATGGCAGCCTTCCACTTCAGAACCTTTGCTCCAGCAGCATGGCCAGGTGAGGGGGCATGTCCACAGCAGGTGTACAGGAGTAATTACTTCTTTCACTTCACAGCCTGGAGGGAGGCAAGACAGTGTGTGTGCAATATTTACTTCCTGGAGCCTTGACTTTTCCTCCTGAAAGAATACTTCTAGGAAACACATTACAACGAAATCAGCATACTCCATATCCCTGGAAACTGTCCACTGCTTCTCATTTCAAGTGTTAAAAAAATACCAAAAAAGAAGGCATAAATTCATTATGATTGTCTCTGGCATTCCATAAAATGAATAATTAGAAATTAACACAGTATGGGGAGTGAACAGGGTTTATAATCCACATGTCAAGAAATAATAACCAGCTGAGCATCTGTGGCTGCAGGCACCCAGCTGACTTTATGGCCCATCGTAAAGCAGAAAAGTCATCCATACAAAGGATGGTTCCTATAAAAGAAGCTGATCATCACTTCAACCATTATATGCCCCGGGACAGGAAGCTCACCAAACTCACCACAGTGGCTTCCTCTGGGGAGGAAGAGAAGGACAAAGAGTTCTTTCATCAGAAATATCTTACTTCTTTCATTTAAAAAAATCTGAAGCAAACATGGCACAATAGTTATGAATTCTAGGGAGTGGTCCATGAGTGTTTGTTGTATTTACTCTATACTTTATGAAAAAGAGAAAGAGAGGGCTTCCCTGGTGGCGCAGTGGTTGGGAGTCCGCCTGCCGATGCAGGGGACACGGGTTCGTGCCCCGGTCTGGGAAGATCCCACATGCCGCGGAGCGGCTGGGCCCTTGAGCCATGGCCACTGAGCCTGCGCATCCGGAGCCCGCGTACCGCAAAAGAAAAAAAAAAGAGAGAGAGAGAGAGAAAGAGAGAGAGAACATTTGAAGGGTAAAAAAATTATTCATTTAACATTTCTTGCATAATGTGTTAAATTGGCTGGAACCGTATAATTATTTCTTACCATGACTGTTTGCCAGTTTCTGAGGCAATGATCCAGAATTCATCATTACCATTTGTGCTCCTGTTATATTTATACACGAGGGCTAAGGAAAATCTGTTAAATGCTGTGTAGATTGTCTATTTCACACTCTCCTCTCTTATTCGATTGAATAGAAGAGGACCTTAAGTGCCTCTCTGCCATTCTTCCTAAAAGTACTGCAGACAGTCTCCATAATTTCCCAGAAAGACTGATCCTGACTCACCTCTTCCAGAGCCCTACCACTGACTTAGGCATTTGGGTCAATCTTTACATATTCTTTTTTTCCCCTTAATTTATGCTTTCAATATAAAGCTGTTTCAGAGGGCAATACAACTTTAGGTTCTCCTATGTCTTTACAGGATAATTCATGGTCTTGGGCTAAGTCAGGCCCAATAAAAAGCAAGAAATCATCAAAATGATAGTTGAGTAGTGCTGGGGAAGGCACAGGAAATACAGAAACTGAAAGTTTTAGAACAGATATTTTCATCCGGAAATGTTTCTGAATCAACTGTACAACAGTAGAAAACATTACCTTCCTGCAGGAAGATGCGGTGGGGAGGAAGTAGAAAAAGAGACAAAGGAAGAGATTCTAACAAGTTCAACAATAAATTTTAACAGGATTCACATTGGTCGATCAAAACCTGTGAGCTGACTGGCAAGAAGTAATACATCCCAACACTGTGGTGTCAATTTAAAGGAATATCACAAATAAAACTTAAGCTTACAGGAAGCTTTTACAGTATAAACTCCTAAGTCAATATTATCATTACATCTAAAAATTAATATTTTTCACAAACTTACGGTTACCAAAGGGGATAGCAGGAGTAGGGGGAGAGATAAATTAGGAGTTTGGGATTGACATCTACAAACAAGTAGTATATAGTAATATATAAAATAGGTAAACAGGGGACTTCCCTGGTGGCGCAGTGATTAACAATCCACCTACCAATGCAGGGGACACGGGTTCAAGCCCTGGTCCGGGAAGATCCCACATGCCGCGGAACAACTAAGCCCATGCACCACAACTACTGAGCCTGCGCTCTAGAGACCACAAGGCACAACTACTGAGCCCACGAAGCAAAACTCCTGAAGCCTGTGTGCCTAGAGCCCATGCTCCGCAACAAGAGAAGCCACCACAATGAGAAGCCCATGCACTGCAAAGAAGAGGAGTAGCCCCCACTCACCACAACCAGAGAAAGCCCACGCGCAGCAAGGAAGACCTAACGCAGCCAAAAATAAATAAATTTTTTTTAAAAAGGCAACCTGCGGAATGGGAGAAAATATTTGCAAATCACGTATCTGATAAGGGGTTAATATCCAAAATATATAAGGAACTCTTACAACTCAATAGCAAAAAAAAAAAAAAAAACACCTCATTTAAAAATGGGCAAAGGACCTAAATAGACGTTTCCAAAGAAACCACGCAAATGGCCCACAGATATATGAAAAGATGTTCAACATCACTAATTATCAGGGAAATTTAAATCAAACCACAATATCACGTCACACCTGTTATTATCACACCTAAGAGACAACAAATGTTGGCAAGGATGTGGAGAAAGAGAACGCTGTTGGTAGTTATACAAATTGGAGTGGCAACTGTAGGAAAAAACGTGAAGATTCCTCAAAAAATTTAAAATGGAACTACCATATAATCCAGCAATCCTACATCTGGGTATGTATCCAAAGGAAATGAAATTGCTGTCTGCACCCCCACGTTCACTGTAGCATTATTCTCATGAGGCAAGATATGGAAACAACCTAAGTACCTAAGTGTCCATCAATGGATGAGTGGATGAAGAAAATGTGAAACACACACACGCACACACGCACATACAATGGAATATTATTCATCCATCCAAAAGAAGGAAGTAGAGTTGACCCTTGAAAAACATGGGTTTGAACTGCGTAGGTCCACTTATACTCAGATTGTTTTCAACAGGAAATACTATGGTACTACAGGATCCAAGGCTGGTTGAGTCTGCGGATGCAAAACTGTATCCTGAGGACCCGCGTATACAAGGAATGGAGCTGACCATGAATTATAAGCAGATACTCAACTGCGTGGAGGGTCAGTGACCCTAAGCCCCAGGCTGTTCAAGGGTGAACTGTACTGCCTTTTGCAACAACATGGATGAACCCAGAGGACATTATGCGAATTGAGATAAGTCAGAGAGAAATAAATACTGTACAGTATCACATGTGAACTCTAAGAAAACCAACAAGACCCTTAAACTCATAGAAACAGTAGAATGTTTATTTCTGGGTGAGGGGGATTTTGGTCAAAAGGTACCGTCTTCCAGTTATGAGATGAATGAAGCTCTGAGGATACAGCATGGGAACTATATGTAATAATAGTATATGATATACTTGAAATCTACTAAGAGAGTAGATCAGAAGTAGTCTCACCACAAAAAAAAAAAAAAAGGTAACTCTGAAGTGGTAGATGTGTGAATTAACTTGACTGTGGTGATCATTTCACCAATTATATCAAATCTTCACACTGCACACTTTAAATTATATTACAATTTTATTTGTCAATCATTACCTCATCAAAGCTGGAGAACGAAAAAAGGAAAACTGCAGGAAGACAGTGAATTCCAAGAGTTAAACCCTCCAAACAGTCTTCCGGCGCTGGCGGGAGCAGCCGCCCCGAATATCCCGTGTGCTTCAGGGTCTAGACCTTCACCCTCCCTCTTACCACAGAGCTTCCTGTCCGCTATTAAAACCACTCACTTGGCAAGTGTTTGTTTGAGTCTTTTCTACGTGGCAGCATGTCTCTCAATGCTAGCTGCCTACCTTCTTCTTTATTCTTTACCATTAGAACCCCAATTTTGCTCCAGGCAGCAACATACCCTCCATAACAAAGCAGCTTCATTTCCCTGGCTCTCTTGCAGCTAAGGATGGCCTACTTCTGGCCAGGGAGGTGTGAGCAAAAGAAAGCTGTCCTTTTCCTAAGAACAAGAGAAGCGAGGCTTTGTCTGGACTTCCCTGGTGGTGCAGTGGTTAAGAATCCACCTGCCAGAAGCCACCGCAATGAGAAACCCATGCACCACAACGAAGGGTAGCCCCCGCTCGCCGCAACTAGAGAAAAGCCGGCGCGTGGCAACGAAGACCCAACGCAGCCAAAAATTAATTAATTTATTTATTTAAAAGAAAAAAAAAGAATCCACCTGCCAATGCAGGGGACATGGGTTCGAGCCCTGGTCCTGGAAGATCCCACATGCCGCGGAGCAACTAAGCCCGTGCGCCACAACTGCTGAGCCTGCGCTCTAGAGCCCGCAAGCCACAATTACTGAGTCTGCGTGCCTAGAGCCTGTGCTCTGTAACAAGAGAAGCCACCGCAATGAGATGCCCGTGCACCGCAACGAAGAGTAGCCCCCACTCGCCGCAACTAGAGAAAGCCAGCGCGCAGCAATGAAGACCCAACGTTGCCAAATAAATAAATAAAAATAAATAAAGTCCTTTTGAAAAAAAGAGAAGCACACTCCGCTGGCCCACACCTTTTGACGTCGCCATTCACCCTTCTTACTACTGGGAAGGCCACGTAAGGACCATTTCTAGAGGTACAAGAGCCATTTCTAGACCTAAGAATGAGAGAAAAGCAGAGCAGAAAGCTGAGGATAGGGATGCTGCACCATCGGGGGACTGGGCACCAGCCTGGACCACTACATCCTCTGCACATCTTGCCGCACAAGAAAAATAAACAACCACATTTCAATCTAGAGGTTCAGATTTTCTATTACATGCAGCCAAATTCAGTGTCAAAGCGCTGGGGAAGAGGTGTCCTTGACAGTTAAGGGAGATGAGAAAGGCCTGGTCCCAGCAGCCCTCGGACGGCGATCATCTATCAGGGGAGATGGAAACACGGAGGAATACTCCTACCACCGGACGGAACGTGCCCAGCACGTGGGCCACAGCTGGGGTGCTAAGGGGAGCTCAGAGAGGGGAGAAGGGCTTCTAGCTAAGAGCATTTAAACTGGGCCACTTCACTCTCAAATAGCACCTTTATCCCACCTGGAGCAACACTGTGCAATCCAAGAGAGTACATCTCTACCGGTGGACGGCATGGGTTGGAGCCTCTTGGAGGGATTAAGGCGGCTCCCCTTCCACGGACAGACGGACGGACGGACGCGGCTGAGGAGCGTGGCAGGGAACACATCTAGGATTCCCTGTCTCCACGCTCCCTTCCACCCGCCCACTTAAAGAGCCCCAGATACGCGTTCTCGGGGCCCCAAGGGGACCACCCTTCCTCCCTCCTCTCCAGATGATTCTGGGGCTGCTGGCTGGTGCCCAGGAACACCCCAGCGGAGCGGCTCCCTCGAGGAGGTTTTAGTCCCACATTTCAAAGCATCGCAGCAAAAGCCCCGATGAGGAATCTGAGCCTCAGCCCGCAGGGAAGGCGGCCCTGCGGTGCTGTGAGAACAGCCCTGTGCAGAGACCCTGAGGCTGTCCGAGCTCAGCCGCAAGGCCAGGGCGCCCAAGAAGACACGCCCAGGGGTTTGCAGCACTGTTCTCCCAGACGGCACGCGGCCTGGGCAATACGTAGGGGGCTGCCAGAAGCAGGATCCCAGCTGTGCGGCCGGCCCTGTCCCTCTTCTGGAACTCGGCCACCCGCAAGCGTCCCCACTGGCTCCTCCATTCAAGGCTGGTGCCCACGACCTACACAAGGCTCTCTCCGTGTCTTCCTCCCAGGCCCCCCCGGGGTCCTCGGCCACCGCAATCTCCACAACCCGCTGCTGCCACCAGCGCACGGCTGGTCACCCACACACACACGCTCCCTGCCCTGACTCACCGAGTCCCAAATGGGGGGCACCACCCTCCGTGCCCCCCGCGGCATCCACACGGGGCACACGCAGCACCGCCCAGTGCTGTCAGCGTCTCCCACCACCCCACCCCCAGACGCTGTTCAGTGTTCACACCCTCTGTGATTTGGGGGAGGGGGTCTATTTTTTTATGTTGAAGTAGGGTTGATTTACAGTGCTGCGTTAGTTTCTGGTGTGGAGCACTCCGTTTTATATACACACACACACACATATATACTTTTTCAGATTATTTTCCACTATAGGTTATTACAGGATATTGAATATAGTTCCCTGTGCCATACAGTAGGTCCTTGTTGTTGATTTTCTTTATTTTATATATAGTAGTGTGTATCTGCTAATCCCATACTGCTAATTTACCCCTCCCCCCCTTTCCCCTTTGGTAACCATAAACTGGTTTTCTATGTCTGTGAGTCTGTTTCTGTTTTGTAAATGAGTTCATCTGTATCATTTCTTAGATCCTACATATAAGTGATATCATATGGTATTGGTCTTTCTCTGTCTGACTAACTTCTCTTAGTATGATCATCTCTAGGTCCATTCACGTTGCTGCAAATGGTAATATTTCATTCTTCTTTACGGCTGAGTAATATTCCATTGTATACATGTGCCACATCTTCTACTTTTTTTCTTTTTTTTTTTTCGCGGTACGCGGGCCTCTCACTGCTGTGGCCTCTCCTGTTGCGGAGCACAGGCTCCGGACGCGCAGGCTCAGCGGCCGTGGCTCATGGGCCCAGCCACTCCGCGGCATGTGGGATCCTCCCAGACCGGGGCACGAACCCGCGTCCCCCGCATCGGCAGGCGGACTCTCAACCACTGCGCCACCAGGGAAGCCCACTACATCTTCTTTATCCATTCATCTGTTGATGGACACTTAGGTTGCTTCTACGTCTTGGCTATTGTAAATAGTGTTGCTATGAATATATGGGTGCATGTATCTTTTCAAATTATAGTTTTGTCCCAATATACGCCCAGTAGTGGGATTGCTGGATCATATGGTAGTTCTATTTTTAGTTTTTTGAGGAACCTCCATACTGTTCTCCATAGTGGCTGCGCCAATTTACATTCCCACCAACAGTGCAGGAGGTCACACCCTCACCATCTGCTTTAAGAAGTCCCACTGCCAGCTGGGACTCGGGCCAAGTTCACCAGACCAGGCCAAACAGAGGGCAGCGCATGGACGTAAATCCCACCTCACCCTCCGAAGCTGACACCTATTGCTAACCCTCAGGGCCATCTTGCCCAGTCTACACCCTTTCTCGGGAGGCCCCCGGTCCTCCTTGTAAACACCACCCTGGAGACCATGTAACTGGTCCTCCATGGAGACCCAACTACACACCCCAGAGCCCCAGCCAAGACCTCAAGTTCCCTGTCTCCACCCACCTCACCTCACACACAAAGAACGATTCTGATTGAAGAAGCATGGAGAGCACTGTTTTCACTGTGAAATCAATAACTACACAAATATTCTACCTAAAACACATAGACTGTAACAGTCAACACAAATCTATTTGCCACCTCAAAGGTTAAATTTGAAATGACAGCCATTTCTTCTCACCATATCACATAGTCAAAAAATACCATGCATCACATTGAAAACACATCTACAGCTAATAAGCCGGACTACATAGGCAAATTCATACATGCTAATTGGCTTTGGCTGTTTCTTTTACATAAAGTCAACATTTTTATGGATGATTAAATGTCTCCCTTAGCATATTAATTTCAAAAGAAACATTAATAGCTATAAAAACAAATTCCCTGTTGCAATCAACGTAAAGATAGAAAACAGCTAACATGTTGCTACAGCCGAGTGTCTTAACATGCTGGTACCAACACTGAGTAAGTCCTCAACTCAAGCAAAAAATAAATTTGGTACTGAACTCTTTCTTTCTGTGATTTAAAGCTGACTGACCAATTCTGGTTTAAGTTCAATATAAGCTATTTTGCTTACATTTCAAATGATTTAAAGTAATTATTTAATCATTTTTTTTCTCTTTTTTCTCATTAGATGAGAAAAAGAACATAAAGACCAACAAGGCAGCAAGAGGCATCAGGTCGCGAGGCTACACTGCCTGCCCTGGGATGGCTCTTTCCCAGGATTCCACACTGCAGACTATGGCACAGAGGAGCCCAATGGACATTCTCATAGAACAAACTACTGTATACAAAAAAGATCACCGACAAAGACCTGTATAGCACAGGGGCCTGTATTCAATATCTTGTAATAACCTATAACAGAAAAGAATCTGAAAAGAATATATATGTATGTATGTATATATACAACTGACTCACTTTGCTGAAACTTACACAACGTTGTAAATCAACTACACTTCAATCAATAAATAAATAAAATGAAAAATAAGATGAAATGTTCTCCTATAAATGAAGGAAGAAATGAGCTGTTTACAGCATCTCATGATGCCTTTAGCTAATTAAAGGAATACCAACAGCTAAAATTTCTTGTAAGCTCACTATGTTCCAGGTACGCTTAAAACATAGGTAGTGTCTCCAATTTACAGAGAAGAAAACTGAGGCTCGGGAAGGTTATGTGCCCAAGGTCAAGTAGCTATTAAGTGACAGCCAAGATTCAAAGGCAGGTGTGGCCACAAACTCCCAACACCATCTGCGCCTCATTTTCCTGTCCCAGTGCCCACGAGCGGGGAAGTCTGCGGACGCGAGCATGTGGCCACCAGACACGGTCTGGCCAGCCACCCCTCAGGGGGCCTCACAGCCCAGAGTCCCAGTGGAGCACTGGCCTTGCACACCCAGAAACCTCATTTAACTGGCAGGGGCCAAATCATCACTCAGAGAGACTCAGACTAACCTAGTCCCTGTGCTGGGCGTGATCAGAGCACCAGTTCGTCTTCTGCGATGGGAAATAACATCACGGGGACCAGCGTATTCTCCTGAGTAGCGGGATCTGCTGCTACACAGGAAGCCAAGTAATCATCAGAACGTTGCTGGGAAACCAGAACAAGGGAGGGTGCAGACACTTCATAAGTCTTTTCAGAGCAACTATTTGGATTTCACTGGCTACCACTGCCGGCCACCCACCTCAGTTCTGGGGACAAAGCGTAGAGAGGCAATTCCAATGTCTGTCTCAAGACTGTCCTTTTCAGTGTCTCCACCTGAGAGCCAGCCTCCTCCAGGTACACAGGCTAATATTCACTTAGTGAGGCTACCGTCAAACTGAAATTCTGGGAACCCTTCACCTCTTGAAAGAGATGCAGCAGTTGGGGCTCTGACCCAAAGACCCAATGGATTGATATCAAAATTTAAGGTCAAAGGTTATTTCCCTTATTTTCAAGTTCTTATATTTGGGAGGACTTCTGGTACAAGTCTAAAGAACTGAAAACAATATCATACGTGTGCTTAACATTTTGAACGTGCTGATAAAAGACAAGTGTGCCAAGAACAACAAAAAAAAATCTGGCCATCAGTACTATATTTAGCATTAAACATTATATATGGGCATTAAACACTATACATTCACATTCAACATTAGCACTAGGTATTAGCATCACATCAGTGGAAACGTCACATCACTTCCATTCTCTCCAGATACGAGGGACTATTCGGAAAAAGAATAAATGTTCATCTCAGACCTCAAGGGTGGCTGACTGGGTCGGTTCTCAGGTTAGCAAGAGTAAAAAAAGGAAAAGGAATCTATAAAACTAACCACTAACAAGGCAATGCTACAGGGATAAAAAGAGAAGATGAAGGCGGGGAAGGAAGGTAAGTCGACAGCTTTATTTTCTGCCTCAGGGCACAGAGGTCATGGTTAGCCCCTCCCACACTATGTGACCTTCACTTTGGAAAAAGTGGCTCCTTTGTGAAGCTCATGGTTAAACATAATGATACCCCGTCACCATTTAATGGTACTGTACGTGAGAACATTCTATAAATGCCCTGGAAAACTCAGGTTGGTATATTATAATCTGTAAACGATCCTGGTCCCAAATTCAAATGAAAATCAAAATAGTCCGTTTGAAATAGAACTCTGACCAAAGAGTCTATCTTTCAAGGGTAGGAGACTTTCTTCTATCAGTAGAAGTAGTTTATTCTATTTTTATCACCAATTTTATCACCTTTTTTTAGGAGGGGGGCTTCAAATATCCCATTTCTAAAACCCTAGGATTTTCTGGCTCTTGGGTATATTGGCGCCTGAAGGTGGGATTTCTGCATGAACCCTCTGCGCTGGCTTCTCTGTTTCTGATCCCCTGGGCCAGGGTGACCCTGGGAAGCAGGGCCAGCCCGGCAGCACGCTTGCGCCCACTTCCTGCAGCTGCTGTGACAAATTACCACCAACTTGGTGGCTTAAAACGTCTCAAATGTATTCTGTTACAGTCCTGGAGGTCATAGGTCCACAAAGGGGTCTCCCGGGGCGGCATCCTTCTGGAACACAGGGAGCCTCTCCGGGAGAAGCATCTCGTCACCTCCCCAGTCTCCAGAAGCCGCCTTCACCCTGGCCCGCGATTCCGGCCTCCACTCCCGAGGCCAGCAATGGTTGCTTGCGTTTTTCTCACATCACGTCAATCTGGTTCTCTGTTCTCTTCCTCACATCTCCTTTCTGACTCTTTGAAGACTTGTGATCACACTGGGCCCCCCAGATAGTCCAGAATAATCTCCCTGTCTCCAGGCCCCTAATCCCGATCACATCTGCAAAGCTCCTTCTGCCACGTGAGATACCACGGGTTCCAGGGATGAGGATGGAGGCATCTTCGGAGGCGACTATCCTGCCCACAACACCCTCGGCTCATGAACGAGGAGAGACGGGGGCGATGAAGCTGCAGGGAGTCCAAAGCAAGGCACCAACGTAAGCACACTCTGCCCGGACGTCCCAGGATCCACAGCCTTGAGGGCTGCTGGTGAGACACCGCACGTGCTCCACGTGTCATGACCTTTCAGGGTTAGAGGACGGCAGTGGGTCAGGTGGGAGGCCCCACGCGCACCTGGTGCCCCGACACACCCTGCTTCCTCGAGGCGTCTGACCCGTGACCTCCACCCTTGCATCAGCCTTGGCCGGTGCCTCCACCTACCCCTGACCCCGGCTGTTTAACCTGACCCTGAACCCATCCTTACCCAGGAAGCTACGTCAGGCCAGGAATAAGCACAGGCTTCCTCGGGCAGTGTGGGTAACAGCTCATCCTCAGATGGGCACAGAATTCGAAGGCACTCGAGCCTCTCCAGTGCAGCCTACCCTCCAGAACAGTCAGAGCCGGGGGGTTCTGGACACACAGCTACCAGAATCATTGCCCGCTGGCTGCCCAAGACCCTGGGGAGTGTCCAACGTGGCTCTGAAAGCCAACTCGATAAATAAGAGCCCGTGACAATGCACCAATAGACCTGAATGTCTGCAAAGACCAGAAACTGATAATGTTGGCCAATAATCATGGCCAGTAATCATGGCCATATTACCCAGGGAAAGCCATGGGGCCTCGGATTTAGTAATAAGACACTGGCAATCCTGCCTGAATCGCCTAGATGTTAGAAAGCGTATACTTGGATATGCATGTTTGGATTTAAAAGGGTATTGCAAGTAGTTACAAATTTTAAAATAAGTGAAAATTCAATTTTAATGCAAGTATATTCAGGACCTTTAATAAATGAAATAGCCTTGTGTTCCTAAAATGAGGCCTAATAAAGAAAAACATTTATTTAAGACACAAAAAATGTTAATTACCTTAATAAATATGAAACATCCATGCTAACTTGGTGAAATAGGAAAAACACTTATTTTTAGAATGGGTATAAAATTGTACGAACAATATAAATATTGTGAGTGTGTAAAAATATATTAAGAGACAATGGAAGGAAAATACATGGAACGTTGGCAGAAATTTCCTCTAAATAGCAAGTTTATCAGTTAGAGATCTTTAGCTGCGAACAACAGGGACCAGTTCTGACTAACTCAAACCAAACGAGTTTTACGACGACGATACTGGGAGCTCAGGGGATTGTGAGCTGGGAAGCCAAGCCAGTAAATAAGGGAGAAGTAAGGCGACTTCAAGAAAGTCCTCACCCAGGAATGCCGCTCAGGTGCCACCATCAGGAATAAATGAGCCCCGGCATTTTTAATCTTTGTCACTCTCCTTAATCCTTGGGAAGGAACACCATCTACCCAGCTTGGGTCACACACACCCCGCCCCCCAGGGCAAGGGGAGGGAGAGGCCCCTGCTTTACAATCCCTCCAGACTCTACCCTGCAGGGAGAGCTGTAATCCCCCCCGAGGAGATCAGAGAGCTTAATGGAAGGGGTGGGTGATACTTTAAAATAAAAAGTCTGCTTCAGTGGAACCAGGAGTGGTTTTTTTTCTTTTTTTTCTTTTTTTTTTGCCCTCCCTTTGCGGTATGCGGGCCTCTCACTGTCGTGGCCTCTCCCGTTGCAGAGCACAGGCTCTGGACGCGCAGGCTCAGCGGCCATGGCTCACAGACCCAGCCGCTCTGCGGCATGTGGCATCTTCCCAGACCGGGGCACGAACCCGTGTCCCCTGCATCGGCAGGCGGACTCTCAACCACCGAGCCACCAGGGAAGCCCCCTTTTTTAAATACTTTCTTTACTTGCTGGATTTCTTATAATGATGATATGCTATTTTTATCAAGAAAATTATGTTCTTTTTTACGCACATGGTGGACACTGCCGGTTGCCCACCAAAATCCGCTCTCCCCTTGTTCCTAAAACCATGGCTGGATCGCATGTCCCTTCCTTCCTTGCAGACAGGTGTGGCACCGTGCCCATGGCAGGTGAGACTAAGTTCTGTTCCATGGAAGATGTACAGGGTAACACACGCCACGCCTGGGCAGACAAGGCCTCAGAGCTGAAGCAGACAGAGGGTAGGTGACCTCCACTTCCTTCCCATCCCCAGGGGCCGAATCTGAGCACGGCCACCACCCAGCCCCCATCACACAGGTGCCAACAGCGCCCTAAAGGTGACAAGAGCACTGACTTGGAAGGAACAGGAACCTGCGGCCACGAAGGACTCCCGGCAGCAAAACTGCCCTGCTCGCCTAGATGTCCCCTCAGACCTCGTGAGAGGGAAATAAAACCTTCTTTTCCTTAAGCCGCTAAAATGATTGTTGAGTCTCTTTATGGTAACCTCTCGGGGTTATCCTAACTGATACAACAGACTCAGGATGTCACTACAAGGGGGACAGTAGTTCTAGGAGCTATGCTCTGAGAGGCCATATCAAGGAGTGACTGAGCCACACTCAGGACAAACTGCCACCAGGACAAACTGCCAGGACCTCGGGCAGGGCTCCCCCTCAGCAGAGGCAAGCGGGGTGAGATGGTGAGACTTCAGAGCTTCAGTTCCCTTGCCTATACAATGGAGCTAACGGGTGCACCCACCTGTTTAGGCTGTTGCGAGGATTAAGGGAATTAGTCTGTGTAAAACATCACAGTGACTGCACAAAGGAATCACTGTTGTATGTCTACATTATTTCAAAAGAAGTAATCTCAATTTTACAGTCATATTTCAGCTATTTGATTTGGAAAAATATTAACACACCTATTAGTCAGCCCTAAAAATAAGAAGTGAGCAGGATGAAGGCTAGAACTGTAATAGGGAAGAACAAATCTGACTCCATATTAGATCTGTTCCTTTTTCTTTAACCTCTGTGCCCTGCGGCCTGTGCTTAGTCATGCTGGCTCTGCATCTTTTGTAAAACAATGTTGCCTGTAGCCTGAAATATACAGGAGAGCCCATTCTGAGGCTCTGACCTTTAAGAGTCCATTCATATAGAGATCAAGTTGCAGAACAGAGAATAACATTTGTTAGAGGTTTACAGGAACATCTTAACCTGAACTACACTGAGGGCTTCAAGAACAAAGGATTCCAACACCAAGAAGTTTGCAACAACTAACCATGCCCCTCCCTCACCTGGCCTTTAAAAGTGCTTTGCTGCAACCCTTGGATGAGTTCGGGGGAGGGGGGGGTGTTTGGGGGGTACAAGCCACCCATCTCCTTGCATGGCCCTGCAATAGACTTTTCTGCTCCAAACTCCAAAGTTTCAGTTTGTTTGGCCTCACTGTGGGCCGGGCACACAAACTTGCATTCAGTAACAGAATATGGAGCATTCTCCACGTGGGTAGCAGGAATTATTAGAACTATAGTAAGAATGAAGTTTAAGAAAGGCTTAAACTCAGTGGTGTGAGCTGAAGATAGAGTTTTATTCTAAATTCTTTCAAGGTTCTGTGAGTTTAGGTCAGACTTTTCGTCTTATTTGCGTGGATCTGTTCTAATCTGAGCACGCACGCACACACAGGCACACACACTCACACATACACACACAGGCACCCTCCTTGATGCAGAGGTGGCTCCACATTTCTGCCCACGATTTACGCAGCTGAGGATAAGGTGCTATTCATGCAGTGAAGAGGCGTGTTGCTGCCGCATAAAAAGGTGGCTTGTTAATTCATTTCTCAAGTTTTAATACTTTCTTACAAGTTCTACCCAAAACTCTGGAATGGTTTTAGGTGTGTATTACTGCACTGCGGAAAAAAACTTAACTCTTTCCTGGACCCTAGGAGACTTAATTCCCCTCTAGCCTGAGCCTTTCAAGAAGGTGAAAGAGGGCTTCCCTGGTGGCGCAGTGGTTGAGAGTCCGCCTGCCGATGCAGGGGACACGGGTTCGTGCCCCGGTCCGGGAAGATCCCACATGCCGCGGAGCGGCTGGGCCCGTGAGCCATGGCTGCTGAGCCTGCGCGTCTGGAGCCTGTGCTCCGCAACGGGGGAGGCCACAACAGTGAGAGGCCCGCGTACCACAAAAAAAAAAGAAGGTGAAAGAAAAGAAGACTAAATAAGATTATCCTTCAGGCAAGAAGCTATGAGTTTACAGATGTCATGTTACTGGCGAGTTTACCAAGGGAAAATTTTAACTGTTCCCTTTCTTTTTTAAGCTGAATATATTTACCCAAGGCAATTAACACAAATTTCCTCTCTGTCCTCTGACAAAATATCCCACAGATATTTCCATAACAGCATAAACCAGCTAAATTGGGCCTACCAGATTCAGCCCAGTGTGGCTGAGATGTACTCCTGTTGCCAGGAAGGAAAGTCGTATCTTTTGAAAACTAACGCATGCACTCGGAAGCTCTGGGCATGTTAAGCCAAGGGAGAAAAATCACACAAAATAACACATGGAGTCAAGAAGCAGGCTCAGCTCACTCTGATACTTACACATTCATGTGTGTGCTTGCCTGCTTGCTTGTTACATGATTGGGTGCATGTTTCCAGACAGGATTCACATGCAAACCGTACCCACCTTATCCAATTGCACTTCGTGTCTCTAAGGGGCAGAATTTAAGACCACTGGGTAGCAGCTGTAGAAAACATAAGGAAAGCTTTCAAATTGGGCCACCTAGATTCAGAATGGACCGTATCGTAAAGTGGTGAGTTTGCTGTCCCCAGAAGTATTCAAACACGGACTAGACAGCCCGGGTTGCTGTAGAGAAGCTTCAGTATCAGAGCTCTAGCTAGACTCCATAGAGGTCTAGACTCGATCGAGATCTACGTCAACTGAGAGAGCCCAGGACCTCACCGAGGCAAACCAGGAGGCTATTGTTCCTTTCACTTCAATCTAAGGATGTTTTTCTCCTGAACTGCCCAGGCGCAGAGGATCCAGCTCCAGGACGTACGGGGCACATACCCAGAATGTGACAAGACTTCCGTTCCCGGTCCTTGACCCCCCAGGGAAGGGTAATCCCCATCACCCGGCACCTGGGGAGGGGGGACTCCAGGTTCCTCCTGGGGACACTCGGCAGCAGTGAGAAAGAAGGGTTGCAGCGCGTTCCACGGAGCTGATCCCAGGCTCCTCCCTCAGGGAGGGACACACGCCCGACCGCCCCAGCTCCCTGGAGGGAGCGCCGCGGAGCTCTCCCAGGAGAAACACGGACGTGAGCAGGACCAGGCCATCCCTGTGGCAGAGGGGGGACCACAGGGAAGGGTGGTGCAGGGGCGGCCCACCAGACTAGAGACCTCCTAGGTAAATCCTTCCAATCTTTCTGAAGGTGCCCACGAAGCAGATAGAGACCCCCACTCTGCAACCCCGACTCTCAGCTCCTCAGTGATAGAAAAGCAGAAAGCTCGTTCCTTGAGAAACGCAAAGCCAAAAATCACATTACAAGTCACCACGCTCCCTTCTTTAGACTCTCAGTATCATCATCCCCAAATCCTAACCAACCAAAGGATTACGAAGGCAGAGACAGGCCGACTCCTGGGAACAAGGCCAGGCTCCCGGCTCGGCCCTGGTTCTGGAGAGGGCCGAAGTGCAGCACCAAGAGAATTTGCACACTGGAGGCCCAAGCGAGTTGTCAATGCAGAAACTGCTTACGCTAGATGACTAAAAACGTTCTGCATTGGTAAATGTGTATTACGTCCATGCTGAGAATGACAGTGTTTAAATGACTGCTATTCTGAATGGACTTTATCCAAAAAAAGGGGGCGGGGAATGAGCCAAAAAAAAAGTAACGTGATAAGGCGGCCTGTGTGGAGACACAGACACAGGTGTGGTCACCCGGCAGCTGTACCTCCAGGCCCAGCAAGTAACCACCAAGTGGGAGCAGCAGCCCCTCTCTGGCCATCCTCTGACTGTACTCCTAGGGCAGCGTGTCCTTCAAGCTGCTGGTGCTTGCCAGTAACAAATAGTTCTCGTGTTTTCCATCTTCTGATCATCTTGCAAACCAGACTCCAACTGCCACTGGCCAGAACTTCCTCACTAACCCCGAAAGGCTGCTCCCAGGCAGCTCTCATGCACCACGCCTGGGATGACCGTGACCTGGCCTCCTGCATCCTTCAGCCAGCAGGACACAGTCTAAAGCTTGTGGGGACTTGGAGCAGATACCCCTGGGAAGAGGAGTCGGAGAACTTGAGGAAGCGTCAGGGAATTGTAATAGGGAAGAACAAATCTGACTCCTTATTGGATCTGTTTCTTTAACTCTGTATTTTGTTGCTTTTGCTACAAGAATGTTGCCTATTGCCTGAAATATACAGGAAGCCCGTTCTCAAGGCTCTGACCTTTAAAGGTATAACACTTTTCCACTCACATAAGGATAAAAAGTTGCAAAACAGAGAATAACCTTTGCCTTGTTGGAGATTTAAGGGAACGTCCTGACCTGACCGACATGCACAGCTGCAAGAACAAAGGATTCCAGCTCCAAGAAGTTTACAACAACCACGCTGCTCCCCTTTCAGTATAAAAGAAGCCTGAATTCCAACTTGGGGAACATGGTTCTTCCGGACACTAGTCCACCATCTCCTCTGTTTGCTGGCTTTCCAAATAAAGTTACTATTCCCTGTCCCAACACCTCTTCTCTCGATTTACTGGCTGTCATGCAGTGAGCAGTACAAGCTTGGACTCCGTAGCAGAACTAACCTTGGCTGGGATCCCCACTGGGATTAGGGAGTATGGGGAAATGGAAGGGCTCCCTTTAAGAAAGGGCCTCATGAGTCCTCTAAAGATGGGTGTTTTGTGACACACCACCTTAAAACTTAAAGACCTGAGAACTTGCGATGCCACCTGTCCATAATGAAATTCCATCAGGCTAGCTAGAACATGGCACTTCAAAATAACAGTAATAACAATCAGCTCCTAAAAGAGTTCCAGAGATGAATGGTGGTGATGGCTGCACAACAATGTGAATATACTTAATGTCACTTAACTGTACACTTGTAAGTAACCATTTTTAAATGGTTAAGATGGTAAGTTTTATGTTATGTGTATTTTACCACAATAAAAAAAAAAGAAAAGCTCTTGCTTAGGCAGATATTTATTTGTCAGCATCCTCTATAATTTTACATTAAGAACTTCTTTTAAACTGTTGTCATGGTTAATCATTTAGAAAATAAATTAAAATGTTGAATCAAATAACAACCTAGTTGTCAGGCCACGTGGCAACTCTGTATTTGCCATTTCATCAGAGTGAAATCTGATGAAATTTATCAGAGTTTTTATCTCCATAATGCATTGATAGCATGCAGAAAACAAGAACATTTCCAAAAAAGTGTCATTCGCCAAACCCTTTCTTACAATCAATTCTAAATCTTCCAAGTTAAGAGAATTAAGTAATGTAAGCCAAATGCTGCAATCTGGATCAATCTAGCTTTAATCAGATCTTCCTTGTTTTCTAGAAACTAGTGTGTTAAAAATGGCACGTTTTTAAATAAACTAACAAGAGCTAACTGTATTCCTCCTACTGTGTTTGACAGATATTAACATGTAAAATCTGCACTCAAAAACACTATTTTAAATTTCCTAAAATACACAAGTAAGAGTTTTTACCAGTGTTTCTACAACAAAATATACCAATTTAAGATCCATAAGTATCCACTGTGGTTAACTCTATTTATCAGCTGCCATAGAACAGGTATCAAATTAGTTGCTGTGGGGCTTCCCTGGTGGCGCAGTGGTTGAGAGTCTGCCTGCCGATGCAGGGGGCGCGGGTTCTTGCCCCGGTCTGGGAGGATCCCACATGTCGCGGAGCGGCTGGGCCCGTGAGCCATGGCCGCTGAGCCTGCGCGTCCGGAGCCTGTGCTCTGCAGCAGGAGGGGCCGCAGCGGTGAGAGGCCCGCATATCACAAAAAAAAAAAAAAAAAAATTAATTGCTGTGCTCCAGGCCCATCTCTTGAAAACCAGAACATGAACACAAACTGACTCTCCAGTAGCTGACCTTTCACTTAGATACTGCATTTCCCCAACCCTGAAATTAGAATAAAACCCAGCTGTGTCTTCATGTGACTTTTCCCTGGCACCAGCTCAATGCAGGGCATATAGCAGGGGTTCCATGAACATGTGTTAAATGAATAAATAATAATATCAAGGTTCAAGAGTTTACAATATACACCAAAAGTAAGAAGTATTCACAGACACCTTACTTTTGGCAAGAAGTCAAGTTGCGAAAAAGTTATATATGTGAATCTTTAAAAGTTATGTCATTTCCAAATACACTACCTCGCTATATAACTGCTATCCGTATTTGTATCACTGCATGGATGAAGGAAAGTTTGGTGGTTTTTTTTTTTTTTTAAGAATGTAAGTAATTTCTAATTTATCTATTTTGTAACTTTGATGATACTGGGTTTATTGTTGTTCTGTATTTATTCTTCTTTAAAAGTAGAACATGTGGATATCTCAAATTCATTTGTAAGAATGAAAAGGATAAAATATAAATACCTAAAAACTGGAGAACCTGTACTTCTAAACGATGATACTCCTTAACCAGCCGTTTAGACTGACGTGTTGGGGAATGGTATAGCACTGAAAGAGGATTTCTGAAGATTAATAACATATATTGATAAAGAGTAAAACATGTGGAAAGAAGCGGGGAGAAGGGGCAATAGTGACCTAAGAAAACCCATCGTTTTCTATGTCTTTTGTCTGACACAGCAGTGTTTCACGTGGAAGGTATCCAGTAAATTCGGGTTAAATAAAAATACAATCACATCCATATATTCTAAATATACAATCTTATAAAGCACCCTAGTCAATGTGGAATAAGCTCCTTGTGGTATGTTACCATTACAACATCACATCCAAGGCCCACACTCGATCAATGGTCAATGTGAAATTCTATTTAAGCATAAAATAGATTCCTTTATTTCCCACTTTGAAGACCTTTACTTTCCGTTAGTAAGAATAAATCAGTTCTCTGTTCAGGATAAGCCCCAAGTCAAACTCCACTGTCTCAAGCTGTCTGATTTAGAAGTCAGCAGCTGTGTGACACATGAATGTGGATTATCGCTAACCTCCTCCAAATTCCTAAAACAGGGTTACGGAGGCAATGCACCAGGCACTCTGTGTGCTGAGAGGTCTAGGTCTTTCTGCCGATAGGGGAACATCGAGGGCTAAGATACACCTGAAACACACCTCACACACGCTGACCTTTCGGAAATGAGATGCAAACAAAGAAAAAGATACTCCTTGAGATAATCAAGGAAACCTTTTTTTCACTCATCAATATAGTTTAATCATATTTGCACATCATTAATCATTCTTTCTAATGGCTAATAATAATTCTTCTGTATGGAGGCACAATAATATCTTAACCCATTTCCCACTGAGTGATATTTAGGATCTTTTCTCTATAAATAAGGTTTTGATGAACATGCTTTTACACACCTTTGGATACTTAGTCTGATGATCGCCATAGGATGAATAATTATAAGCAGACTTACTAGGTTAGAGTATGTATTTTTTTAATTGAGGTATAACTAACATAATATAATTAGTTTCAGATGTACAATGTAATGATACAATATTTGTACAAACTGCAAAACGATCGCCACAGCAAGTCCAGTTAACATCCATCACCACAGGTAATTACAAAATGAGGAAAACTTAAATATGGCCTGGGTATTAGGTGATTTTTAAAGGATGATTATTAATATTTTAGGTGTGAAAACGGCATGTTGGTTTTATATAACAGAGACATTAAGTTGAAATAAATATAATATTCAAGCAGTATGTTTTCCCCCTGCTACCCAAGGGAAACTCTGGTAGGTCCCATAATTCTCTGGTCACTTGTAGGTAACAGAAAGTCCTAAAGTTACTTTAAGTCACAAAACACAACTGTGACTCCGAAAATAAAATGTCAGGTCAGTGTATTATCGACCCTTTAAGTAAGGCCAAAAAGAGTAAGAGGCACTGGCTTCTGCATGTCCTCCCCTCCCCCTCCCCCCTTGCTGGCTGCAGTTACCCTCCCCTCCAGTGCTGGAACGTGGAGAAAGGCCACCTGACTGCCAGTGCACAGGCTGCTGGCTGCCTCCCAATATCCACTAGTCCCTTCCTCTTGACAAAAAGAAACCCAACTTTAAGCTGGGCCCATGGCTACCCAGCAACAAGTTTATATTTCCAAGGCTTTCCTGGAGCTGGGCCTGACCCCGTGACTCGACTCTGGCTAATGGCATATAAGCAGAAATGTTGGGTGATGTATCTTGAAAGTATCCTTACAAGGGAGGGAGCAGATTCTGCCTCTGTCTGCCTGAACCATAACATGATGGTTGGAGCTGCAGCAGCCCCTCTGAGCAGGAACACGAGGACCACAGTCACGGGCCTGGGCCGTGGGGCAGTGAACCAGGAGGCGTGATCTTGACATCTGTGTGGCGCCCCCATCCCATCCCTGAACTGCCTACTTCCCAACTGATTCTGCGTAAGAGAGAAATCAACTTCTACTGTGTGTTACCACTGTTTTCTCTCTTACATGCAGGCAAACTTCCTCCTCACCAGCACAGACGGCTTTGCACTCTCCGGACCAGCCGACACTCAGGCCTGACTCTGAGTCTCGTGGGTGCTTTTGTGGATTCTCCAGGGGCTCCCCTCCGACCCCTGTGGTGCGAGCGATCCACCCAGGCCCTGAAACTCACTCCACAAGCTCTCCACTGGCTGTGTCCTTGGGCAGGGGTCAAGTTCCAGGCTGGCTCTCCCTCCCTGCAGGGGCCACACCTGGTCCAGGGGGAGCCCCCCTACAATGGCCCCAACAAACACGGCAGTGGGGGGGAGGCCTGTCCCAGCTACTCTTCACTCTCCTCACCCCCAAACGTCTCACCAGAGTCAGAGCCAGCCCACCACGCACCCAGCTGAGGGGACACAGGGCTCGGGGTGCGTGGGCAGGACCTCCACCCCCATTTCCTCCGGGGTGGAGGGGCTGGTGCAGATTCACAGCAGAAGGTTCTCCAGATAGATGGGTGCTTCTTATACCCTCACAGTAAGGAGGGTTTTCAAGAGCTGTGAGCCTCGTGTTCCGATACTGCCTCTGAAAATGCCCATCTTGGTCGTGCTCACACCTCGTTTTTGTAACTGCTACCTAGTGCATCTGGAGGCTTCAGTCAAGTTTTCCAATTCAACAGCCTGTCACAAAAACCATAAATTATGTGGGGATGCACACTGGTGGTAAAACTCTAATAAAGCAAGGAGACGATTAACACGATATCTGGAGGAGCAGTTACCCATCGGGTGGGGCAGGAGGAAGGAAGGAAATAAGACCCGGAAGTACAGGGGAGGGGCTTCAGAGGGAATGTTCTAGATGCTTACTGGGTCGTTACTCGCTTTATTATTTTAAGTCAAAAGGCACACACACGTTCCATATACATATACTTATCATGACTTATGAATTTAAAAGGAAACAAAGAGCAGACACAGCATCATCTCTAAACTCCATAGCAAAACCATCTGGAAAGAAGCCTGCACCTGACGACGAGGCTGTGAACTCAACACAAAGTGGAGGATGCTGGTCGGCGGTGGCGGACTTCCTCGAAGGTGTGAGTGTCACCCTTGAGCCCTGCGGCCGAGGCCAATGACAGCGCCCTGGGTGGATCTGATCCACTCAACCGTCCAGATGACAGATGAGGGGAAATAGTTCGGAGCTGCTGTCTGGAACCCCAGAGCCACCTGCAGCGGAGAAAGTCACCAGGTCCTGCGAGCTGGAAAGGAATCTCGGCCATCGGCTCAGCCCCGCGGCCCCCCCCGGCCCTGGTCGGCTCTCCTATGGCTGTGCCCACACTGTCCACACAGAGGGACGTTTGGTTAAGCCTCCCGAATTCTCTCTGCGTGACTTCTGTAATTGCCAAAGCGACGTTCTGACTATGACCTGGTTTCTAGGAGCTGGGTGACGGGTAAAAAAGGCGCTGATCACGTAGATTTTCCTGTTGCTGTCAGGTTTGTTACAATCAGCGAGGAAAGCTGATACTGCTTGAGTGCTTATCTCACTTGATCCTCCCAATCCTCTTAATCCCGCTGAGAGGAAGCAGAGGAGAGAGAGAAACAGTGACAGGCTGCCAAGATTCACACCCTGGCTCCAACCCTTAACAGCTGTGTAACCTGGAGCAATTCGCTGAACCTCTTTGGGCCTCAGTCTCCTCCTCTGTAAAGTGGGCGTGATGGTAGTACCTACCTCATAGGGTTGCTGTGAAGAGTACATGAGTCAGTGGTCCTGAAGCACAGAGACAGCAGCTGTCACTTAGTGAGTACAATATAAATGCTTGCTACTCTTCCCATTTTACAGACAAAACGCCTGAGGTTCAAGTAGTAAGGTAACGTGCCTAAATTCCATACACGGCAGCTAGTGCAACCCAAATATGTTAGGCTTGACCCCACGTGCTTAACCACCAGGCTTCTTACCAACCACCAAGCCAGTTATTTGTCCAAGTGAACTAACCCCTAACCCCTGTGCCCTGGGGTGTGTTGGTTGGATGACTTACTCGAGCCTGACGATGCCACCACAGGCTGGTAAAGGCCAGACTCTGGGCCTTCACAGCTGAGGTCGGCCGAGCGGCAGGCGCCCCTCCCTTGGATCATCATCCCAGGACAGCAGATAGCGCCCTCCCTACTGACCCCCTACTGAACTCAGAGATGCTCAGAGGCACACACTGGCTTTCAGTTCTCCATTTCTAGGAATATGCCAATGAGCAGATACAAAATGTTCTCCAACCCCGGACAGGTTCAGACTACACCCATTCTGCCTTGAGTTGGCTGTAAGGTAGCAAGCTTTCCTTTAAAACCTTTCTACTTGGATTGATCCCTTGATCATTACATAGTGTCCTTCTCTGTCTCTTAGTCTTTATTTTAAAGTCTATTTTATCTGACATGAGTATTGCTACTCCAGGTTTCTTTTGATTTCCATTTGCATGGAATACCTTC
Organism: Mesoplodon mirus; assembly: GCF_964341445.2. Taxonomy (NCBI): domain Eukaryota; kingdom Metazoa; phylum Chordata; class Mammalia; order Artiodactyla; family Ziphiidae; genus Mesoplodon; species Mesoplodon mirus. The sequence goes on from NC_138996.1 coordinate 7,798,311, forward strand.
TTCCATCCTCTCACTTTGTCTGTATGTGTCCCTGGATCTGATGTGGGTCTGTTGTAGGCAGCATATACATGGGTCTTATTTTTTGTATCCATTCAGCCAGTCTATGTCTTTTGGTTGGAGCATTTAATCCATTTACATTTAAGGTAATTATTGATATGTATGTTCTTACTGCCATTTTGTTAGCTGTTTTGGATTTGTTTTTGCAGGTCTTTTTTCTTCCCTTCCTCTTGTGATTCGATGACTATCTTGTGTTTGGATTGCTTTTTCTTTTTTGTGTGTGTATCTACTGTAGATTTTTGGTTTGTAGTTCCCATGAGGTTTTGATATAGCAGTCTATATTTACAAAAGATTTGTTGATTTTGATCAACAAGATTTTAACTTGTTGATCTCTAAGTTTCAAATGCATTTCCAATATCCTGCATTTGTGCTCTCCTCACAATTTCTGGTTTTGATATCATATTTGTGTGTGGATGATTTCCTATCTTTACTGTAGGTTTGCCTTTACTGGTGAGCTTTCCCATGCATAATTTTCTTATTTCTAGTCGTGGCCTTTTCTTTTCCATCTAGAGAAGTTCCTTTAGCATTTGTTGTAAAGCGGGTTTGGTGGTGCTGAATTCTCTTAGCTTTTGCTTCTTTACAAAACAGAAACAGACTCACACACTTCGAAAACAAACTTATGGTTACCAAAGGGGAAAGGTGGGGGGAGGGATAAATTAGGAGTTTGGGATTAACATACACACACTACTATATATAAAACAGATTAACAACAAGGACCTACTGTGTCGCACAGGGAACTCTGCTCAATATCCTGTAATAACCTACGTGAGAAAAGTATCTGGAAAAGAGTGGATATATGTACATGTATATCTGAATCACTTTGCTGTACACCTGAAACTAACACAACATTGTAAATCAACTAGACTCCAGTATAAAATAAAAATTAAATTAAAAAACACTTTCAAACTGATCCAGGCCCAGGCACACTGTACCTGTGAAGGGCCGGAAGGTGGGACCTGGCCCGAGGGTCACCATCAGGCCTGCAGGCAAGTGCAGTAGAGCAGGACCCCTGCTAACACCTTGAGGAGCCACGTGCCTCCCTGCCTCAGCTTCCCCACTCGAGAAGCAGAAGCATTGGACCAGATGACCTGTGAGTTCCCTTCCATTCTCTGATCTTTACATCCATATTTTATCTCAGAGCTAAATCTCATTGTGATTTGACTACATTCAAAAACAACCCAAAATAATAATAATAATCTACTCATTTTAAGGAGATACAGGCTGCTTTCTTTCCATAGTGCATCAGGGGCCAGCGATGCAACTGCTATTTGCAGTTGTGAAGGGATGAAGACACTTTCAAAACCCTAACATGAGCTGCTGGGACCATGAGAGGGAAAAACCGATTCGCCCTGAGAGCCGCCCATTACATGACACACGGCTTAAAAGCTTTTCTCCCTGAGAATAATAAGCAATAAACTGGGCCTAATCCTTATCTGGTTCATGCCCAACAGCCCCAGATTACACGTGTGCACATGCATGGTCCTGTGTGTGTGTACATGCTCACAGCACACTGCAGATTTTTTTAGGAATGTAAATAATGAGGAAGTACCACGAACACTTCCAGAAAAGACATTGTGTTCATTACAATATTGTCTCAAAATGATGTAGACAACTTGTCAGAGATACTAGCCTGATTCATAACCTTACTTTTGGCCTTATACTAATAAAATGCTTGCTAGGAAATCCATGATGCAAATTAATTTTTGCATTAGACTGCACAGAAGAAATAAGTTGAAAAAGTAAGTAATGGACCACCCCATGGACTTTCAGGTGATACTGGTTCGACATCTAAAATTATTCTTTTCATCAGCAGCATGTATAAAATGCAACTACTCACTGATGGGTTTTCTCTTCTTCCAAGTAACATTGTAACTTGTATTTTTAGCCTTTAAAGCTATTTTAAGATTCTTTAATTTAGTCAAATTAGTTTCATCAGAAATATCTGTTCAGATGACTGATTCATGAAAAATGCCAACTATAGATAATACACCGCTCCACTCATTTTTAAAAGGTTTCATAATCTTTGTAGCAGACCCCTTCTTAATGGCCCGACGGTGCTGAACCCTTCACCAAAGTGGCATGGACATATATACACTACCAAACGTAAAATAGATAGCTAGCGGGAAGCAGCCGCATAGCACAGGGAGATCAGCTCGGTGCTTTGTGACTGCCTGGAGGGGTGGGATAGGGAGGGTGGGAGGGAGGGAGACGCAAGAGAGAAGAGATGTGGGAACATATGTATATGTATAACTGATTCACTTTGTTATAAAGCAGAAACTAACACACCATTGTAAAGCAATTATACTCCTATAAAGATGTTAAAAAAAAAAAAAAAAAAAACCTTCCTGCCCTATATTAGGCACTCTGATAGGAAGAAAAAAAAAAAAACACATGATCCAGGAAGCTGAGGTATGTCACAGGTAACGAGCAGACTATTACTCTGATAATCCAGGCTTGCGCTGAGCACTTTGCCTAATTAGACTTCACACAAGGGGGAATAAACGCTTTAATATTTAATAAGTATAATGGTGTAATTGATGTACACAAATCACCTGATAAGGAACATTGCTTATTAAAGCGAGAGACAGATGGCTACGGGAGAGGTATCATCACTAAATGTAAAATCTCACAGGCCCCCACTGTGAGCACCAGCGACGCATCACCACTCCAACCCCAGTGATTCAATGCATTATTTAGTCCATCCTCTTGCTCAGGAGCCTATAGGTCCGCCCACGTCACAGATTTAAGAAAGTCACTTGGTGGAAATAGATCACCTCTGCTGTTTCTCAAAGCATCTTAACCACTCTGGCTGCTGTCAAAATCCCAGTGAGTCAAGATCTCCAGCATCGGGGCTTCCCTGGTGGCACAGTGGTTGAGAATCCACCTGCCAATGCAGGGGACACGGGTTCGAGCTCTGGGCCGGGAAGATCCCACATGCTGCAGAGCAACTAAGCCCGTGTGCCACAACTACTGAGAGCCTGCACTCTAGAGCCCGCGAGCCACAACTACTGAGCCTGCACGCCACAACTACTGAAGCCCGCGCACCTAGAGCCCGTGCTCCGCAACAAGAGAAGCGACCGCAATGAGAAGCCCGCGCACCGCAACGAAGAGTAGACCCTGCTCACCGCAACTAGAGAAAGCCCGCGCACAGCAACAAAGACCCAATGCAGCCAAAAGTAAATAAACAAAATAATTTTTTTTTAATTGTGTAAGATATGAGATGGGGCCAAGCCTCATTCTTCAAAAAAAAAAAAGAGAGAGACCTCCAGCATCTCTCTTATAATCACGTCAGTGTGATAATTGGTCCTCCTTTTTATAACCTTCAAGAACACTTAATGTGTTGGAAGCCTTCCTGACTCTGTTAGATCCAGCCAGCCTGCCATAAGACTATGAATGCATAATTTGTTTACAGGTAGCTTGGAAGAAAACACCAAGTAAGAAAAGAGTATGTGGGGAAGAGAGTTGAAAACAGGCACGCTTATGAACAGCAAATGATACTAAAAGAGACTTTTCTTTTGGGGCGGGTAGTTTGGTTTCTCCAAGGTCAGCTTTACACTCAACTGCAGGGACCCTGGAAGGTAACGTGCCCTGTTGGTGAACACAGTTTCTCACCAACGCTGCTGACTATTCAGTTGCTGCCTCTGTTCATTTCATGCGTATTTACAAAGAACCTACCGTGTCTACACACTGCACCTCGCTGCTTGCAGTGCATCCAACAGTGGTGTGAGCTGTGGACCCCATGATCCAGGTCTGCAGTCCTGTTCAAGAACGACACAAAAGCAACTGCAAGGCCGCTGCCACGTCAGGCTTGGTACCCGTGGAGGCGCCACGCTTGGGCACAGGAGCTGCAGCGGCAGACAGACTTTGCGCGAACGCTGGGTCTCCCTGCCACGCCATCTGCCCCTGCCAAGGCATTCCGTCTACCTGAATCTCAGTCCTTCCAGTATTTTTATATGGGTTTCAAAACAATTCCACAAATAAAGTGCTTTGGGTACTGCTTAGTACCTAATAGATTTCTTCCTAAGCTTCTGCCACTTCTGCATTCCCAGGGAAAAAGATGGGCCTCAATTTAATTAAAAAGCCAATAATTCAACCCCTGACTTAGCTGCAGTGATACCCATATCGACATCTTACTTCTCTTTGACATAAACAATTTAATTTTTGACTTGTGCCCATAAACAAACTCCTCCAGAACTATTCCTAGCAAGTGTTTCCAGAAAGATCATGGATTTGAAGTGCAGAGAAAAAAAGTTTCATATTTTAATCCAGAGGAGACGGGGATCATTTGGAGTCAATTTGATTCATGAAGTTTATGGCCATCATTTCCATTTCTGATGCTGTAAAATCAACAGGAAATTAAAACTAATCCCATTGACCTTGAAGTAGGCACAGAGACCTTACATCTCCAAAGATGCTCCACATGTCACTAAGCCATGGCTTAAGAATATAGTCCCTTCTTTGTATTTCACTCTACTGAGAGCTCCTTGAGGTCAGAAACCCCTGTCTTTTCACCTGTGTATCTCTAGCACCGAGAACAGTGCTGGGCACACGGCAGGAGCTCCATAACCAGATTCTGAAAAACCTGAGAGCAGGCAGCTGTGTAGGTGGCATCACTGTCGGGGCACCTAAAACTACCTGCCAGTTGGCAGTGGTACCCAAGGATGCTGCATGGCCCATCAAGAGCAGTGGGACGGAAACAAGGGACCTGGGCTCCATTCCTGACAATGTTGTTCCCCTCAGTAGCTGGGTCATCTTAGATAAGGCACTTGACTTCTCTGGGCCTCTTTCTGTTCATCTGAAAAACACAGAGGTAGTCCAAATGGTGCTATTATTTCTGCAAAATACTTATGTTGGTCCAACTGATCTCAGAAATAACATTATTCCTGTTGATGTATTCTTGCTAAGCAGTGGTCCTCCCGTGACTTCTAACTCCAACAAGTCACTGACAAGACCATTGAATGAAGTCTACAAATCCTCCAGAATCCAAGTGTCCCCTTCAGACGCACGATTCTGCCATTTCAAAGATTTTTAGTTCATAGAGATAAAATAGATGAACATGGCTAGCTTTCATCAAAGCTTCTCCATTCATTCTCTGACTCTCATTCCTAAGTGACTAAGAGCTGCAGTAATGCCTGTCCGCTTCACACGGGCATGACATGTGCCCCCAAGATAATGAAACAGTCACTTACGAGACCAGGGAAGAGAGTTTTAGAAAGCTGGTGCCTCCCACGTGCCTTGACCCCAGGAAGAGCCGTCCCCACAAGCCAAACAGTCACCTCCCCGTGCTTTCAGGCGACCAGACGGGTCTAGTTCCTGCATCTCCTCCTGTCTCCGGCCTCGTTTCCATCAGAACATGAGACACCCGCCCTGCGTAAAGGGCGTGTTCTCATGGCCTCTGCACTGCACACTAATAACAGCCCAGGCACTGGTCCAGACTCACTCTTGGAGGAAGGGAAAAAGGTAATTCCAGTGAAGCTGGATAAATTCTCCTGTATGCCCAAGGATATCCATGGAAAACACTCTGAGGATTTTTAATTACTTAAGCGAAAAATATCCTGTCTACAAAGAAAATCCGTTTTTGAGACAACCCAAGACCCAAGATGTTGAAACAGCTCACTTGATCCAACAGAGGAACTAGCTTTATGCTCAGATTTTGGCTTCAGCCACTGTTTGGACTGATGAAGCCGTTCACAGTCCATAAATTTCATTGCTTTGCACTCAAATGGCCCCTGAGTCTCAATGATTAAATTCCTACTTTAGGGATTAAGAACTTGCCCATGGCCACAGAGTGAGTCAGCTCAGGAATCCTTTCTCCACCAACCTAGTCTCCTTCTGCAGCAACATGTGTACACCTTCATCTGGAGGAGAGATACAAAACAAACAAACAAAACCCTCTTTACACCCAGCTCTCTCGTTACTGTGGCCCAGAAACCTATGGACCATGAGTTCAGTGAAAAGACAAAAGGACCCTCCCCACCAAAGAACGTGCTTTAGATACAAGAGCTTGCAAGTCAGAGCCACATCCAAAGAAATAGCCCCCAAAACACAAGACTCCTCCGCTGGATTCCCATTATGTAGCCACAAACGTACTTAAATAAATCTTATTTTTACACAAATAAGACATCCAAAGGTACCCTGGGTATTCTGAGTTATTTATGTCGAGGCCCAAGAAGTACTTATTTTCTATCCATCTGTATGTACAGTAGATGGGAAATAAGCCAAGGACGGCAAGTATCCTTTGGGCAGCTCACTGAAATAGCCGAGGGACACTAAGAATTCCTTCTTGAACGGCAAGACCCCGTCACCGTCTTGCCCCTCTCAGCCTAAGACCACGAGCTACGTGAGGATACCGAGGGCAGTTTTCTGGGATCAGAGTCTATACCCAGACACCTTATCATAGGGACATATACACAGCAGGTGTTCAAGACGTATCTGATTATAATCATCTAGAACTTAAGACATTAAAAATTATGCAAGAGGGCTTCCCTGGTGGCGCAGTGGTTGAGAATCTGCCTGCCAATGCAGGGGACACGGGTTCGAGCCCTGGTCTGGGAAGATCCCACATGCCGTGGAGCAGCTGGGCCTGTGAGCCACAATTACTGAGCCTCCGTGTCTGGAGCCTGTGCTCCGCAACAAGAGAGGCCGCAATAGTGAGAGGCCCGCACACCGCAATGAAGAGTGGCCCCCACTTGCCACAACTAGAGAAAGCCCTCGCACAGAAACGAAGACCCAACACAGCCATAAATAAATAAACAAACAAACAAACAAACAAACAAACTATGCAAGAGTAGAATGAGAAGCGTCCGGGCCCAGGGCGAATGCAGATGCTCCTGATCCTCACCTTCCCTTCCACCTTCCTTCCCGTGCGCCTATGTAATCACAACAGCTGATGCTACCAAGTGTCCAGGCTAAGCCGTTCACATACATTCTCATGCTAAGCCGTTCACATACATTCTCTAAATCAATCAGCAAACTGCCCAATACGATGGGCACTATTATCCCCACTTTACAGATGAGAAAACTGAGACCTAAAGAATTCAGTAACTTGTCCAGGATCACAGTTAAGAAAAGGTGGACCTGGGTGAACTGGATCCACTGCCCAGGCCTGTCCCGGAGGTGACCAGACTGTCTCACTTATTAGAGCAATCAGCAAACATTCATTCCGCTCAGCTCCCCAGGAACCAAAGGAACCAACCTGGAATCCATTTCAAGGATTACTCTCCTTCCCACAAAGCTCTCCTTCTATCACTTTTTTAAAGTCTGCTTGTTCATTTCATTTTAATACACTCTATTAATTCTATAAAATAGGCTTTTGAAAATTACAGTAGCTTACTTTAAACGAACTGTTCCCCGATTCAATACGTTTTTTAAATTTCTCACATTTTTTTTTAAACCCTGAATCAAGCTTCTCTTGCACCTGGGCAGGTTCTGTTTGCTTATTCACAGAAGGGCTGGTTTATGCCCATGAGCCAGAGCAGAATAAATGAGTCAGGGCCTCCTGCTCCCTGGCTGAGGTAGCCAGTCCCAGACCGTAATGATTTTGTGAAGCCCGCGCTCCATCCCTACCACACACGGCATCTACCCCGGACACCAAACAAGGTGGCCCATTATCGTAAAACCACTAGGAACATCTCCCGGAAAACACCCCTGATCTCACAACACAGGCCACGCTCCAGAAAGGCCAGCAGGGCCCTAAACAGGGCCCTGTGGACCGGGCACCCGGCCTCACCAGGAACAGATTTGGGTGTGTTTAACCGAATCTCCAACTGGAATAAGTAGTCTTATTTTCCCATGATACCAGCTACCCCCTGAAGATCGAGAGTGAAAACTGGCAACAACTAGTAATTGTGACTTAGCTGTTTGCTGGGAGAGGCTGCAGTGCTTCTGGAAAAACCCTGCAGTGGGAGGCCAGGGAGCTGGAAGTCCGGAACAAGCCCTGCAGCAATGGGGTAGGCAGTGCAGGAGGGCTGCAGGCCTCTCCCCACGCCTCAGCACCGCCCGCCAGCGGCACATCTCAGCCGCCTGGCCCCCTCGGGTCCCCAAGGACAAGCTGCTCACGTTCTTGCCTCGCCCTCCACCCACGTCCCAAACCCTTTCCACTCAGCCCGCCTCTAACTTCTTTTCTCGCCTGTTCCAATTTCCATGGGACCCGAGCTCCTGGCTACTCCCCCAGAAGACTCTCTTCCCCACCCCTGGGACCCATGGGCACCTATCCTGGGCTCGAAGCTGCCCTTGCTTCCTGGAATCCATCCTCCTCTGGGCCTCCTGGGTAACAAGCCCGTGTGACAGGAGCGCTACACTGGCACCAGCTCACGTATCACCCAACCCCGCTGCCGGGTCTGCCCCAGCCCCGCCAGGGAGAACCAGAAAGGAACATTTGGAAGAATTCTATCTTGGAGTTTCAGTATCTTTACCTCTCCCAGCCCCTGTAATTGGTGGAAGTGGGAGAAGAGACAAGTAAGATGGGAGAAGTGGAAGGGCACCGCTGGGGGGTCAGTACCCGCCCCCTCCAGCGGCCTGATGGCTTCCCCATGCATCTCATTGAATTCGTGCAACAGCCTACCAAGTATTATTATTCCCCATTGTGCACACGAGAAACTAAGCCTCAGAGATGTCCACTGACGGGGCCAGGACCCCCGGTCAGTGAGCGACGGAGCTGAGATTCAAACCCCAGCAACGCCCACCCCGAAGGCCCAGAGCCTTCCTCTGCGCTGCAGGCTTCCACATCTTCACCATCACTGTGGTGTCTGGCAGGGTGACTCCAGAGAAGAGGGGAGTAAGAAATAGTCGTTGAGTGAATGCATGAACGCCTGACACCAGTCTTCACACCTACATATTCTGCAACCCCACGCTGGGTTTTATTCATATATTCTGCTTAGAACATGCCCGAGAAGCGCCTTGACAAGACGTTAACCGCTGTACAGAAATAAGCTGTACCACGCTGTATTGTGTTTCGAGCTACTAGGAAAAGCCACATATAAAAATCTACAAATAAAAAGTGCTGATGCAGAGCCACTGATAACAGTTCACTTGTCACCCTGCTCCGTCGTGTCTAGAAAAGGATACAAATCCAAGAATCTAAGGGAAATCAATGTCTTCACATTTTGTTAACCCTCAGAACTCGAAGACGCTTTCCGGGCTACCAGCTCAAAGGGTATGGATGTTGGCAAAGACAGCACAGAGGTTCTGCAGCCGGGCAGACACGGACTCGAGGCTCAGGCCTGCCACCCACGAGCTGACCTCGGGCAGGTAAGTGGCCTCCCTACACCCTGGTTTTCTCATCCGCAAAAACGCAGAGAATAATAGCGCGTATTTCCTAAGGTTGCTGTGCTGATTGAATGAACAAGTCACCGCCCACATTTCGCAAAGCAGTTGCCACAGGTTAAGGGCTCTGGGTGAGCCGTTTCCGTCACACGAAGAGAAGAACTCTAATGGAAATGTAGCAAGACATCTGAAATGAATGAATCACTTGCTCTTTTTGCAAACATTATTCCAAGCACTAAGTTCACCTGAATTCTCTGTTCCAGATGACTGTGCCTACCAGCGTGGTCTACCCTGAAAGCAATGCTATCAGTAATGATATAATAATCACCACCACCAGCAGCGGCAATGATACGTCTCTCATCGATCATGTGCCCGGCACTGTTCCAACCACCTGTACAGGTGTGAGCCTCACAGACAGCTGGGCGGACAACTGTCCCACAAGAGTGCCCGACGGGACGCGAGCAGGCTGAGGCCCACTCTCTGCTTCCCACGCTGTGCACCCTGGCGCGGATGCTCCACCTCAAAGGGGCCCCTGCCGGGCTGGCAGCCCTGTTCACAGAGGTTAGCTGCCACTTTAACTGAGCAAGTTTCTAAAGACAGGAGACAGAAGTAGAAGGTCCCTTTTGAGAGTAGCCAGGACCTAAGTCGAAGACCATCATCTTAGTAGTTTCGTTAACAGAGTAGTTGAGGATAGCCCCCAAACACCAGTGAACAGCTCCTATCATCAAGCTGCGGGGCATGTGCTCACGTCCCTTGGGAAGGGAAAATAAGGGGACCGGGGGTCCAGCATAAACAGACAACTCCCATCTACCTCCTCCCTGCCTCCTGCTTCCCTCTTCCTCCATCAACTCAAATATCCCTTTGTGTGAATAGGAAACAGAGTAGCAGATGTGACCCCAGGATAACAAAATGTATGTTTTTGCACCGTCCAAAAGCAACAGCTAAAACGATCTGTGCATCAAAGTACTGTTTCACTAAGTCACAGGATCCAAACCTCTCTGCAGACTCTAGTGCTGCTGCTTTTGTGCATGCAGGGCCCAAGTGCAAGTTCCTAAAAAAAGACTCCCATGTATAAACATGCAATTTCTCCCACCTGGGGCATCCATCATCTTGGTCAGCTCCAGGCTGCTGTCCAAACTCACAAGCCTCGCCTTGTACGCAGCTCTACACCCATCACTGTGGCTGAGCCTCGGCCTCCTTCTGGGGGAAGTCGGGGAGGCAGAGAGACGCAGGGCCTTCGCTGGCGGGATGTTTAAGGGCAGCGGCAGCGCTCTCCCAGTTTAAAGAAGCGTTCTTGTGCAAACAGGATCTGTGTAACTCTCTGACATGCTCAGAATCCTAAACATAACCTCCAAAAGTTAGCTAACTCATCGGGAAGTGATAAGAAGAATTATCTACGATCTCCACACAGAAGTTCTCCTCTTCCCCAGTTCTTAGTAATGATCTAGACCTTGAAAGAAAGGCAGCAACGATCAGACGGCCTTGTTTTACCCCACCACGTGATGTATATCCAGACAAAACTATAATTCAAAAAGATACATGCACCCCTATGTTCATAGCAGCACTATTCACAATAGCCAAGACATGGAAGCAACCTATCTGTCCATTGACAGATAAATGGAAAAAGAAGATGTGGTGCATATATACAATGGAATACTACTCAGCCATAAAAAAGAATGAAATAATGCCATTTGCAGCAACACGGATGGACCTAGACATTATCATACTAAGTGAAGTAAGTCAGAAAGAGAAAGATAAATACCATAAGATATTACTTATATGTGGAATCTAAAATATGACACAAATGAACCTATCTATGAAACAGAAACAGAATCACGGACATAGACAACAGACTGGTGGTTGCCAAGGGGGTGCGGGCTGGGGGAGGGATGGAGTGGGAGGTTGCGGTTAGTAGATGTAAGCTTTTATATAGAGAATGGATAAACAGCAAGGTCCTACTATATAGCAGAGAACTATATTCAATATCCTATGATAAACCATAATGGAAAAGAATATTAAAAAAAAATATATATATATATATATACTGACTCACTTTGTTATACAACAGAAATTAACACAACATTGTAAATCAACAATACTTCAATAAAAGACACACTGAAGGGCCTCCCTGGTGGCGCAGTGGTTGAGAGTCCGCCTGCCGATGCAGGGGATACGGGTTCGTGCCCCGGTCTGGGAGGATCCCATATGCCGCGGAGCGGCTGGGCCCGTGAGCCATGGCCGCTGGGCCTGCGCATCCGGAGCCTGTGCTCCGCAGCGGGAGAGGCCACAACAGTGAGAGGCCCGCATACCGCAAAAAAAGAAAAAAAAAAAAAAAAAAAAAAAAAGACACACTGAAAAGAAAAGTCCTGCCATGTGAAAATCGGAATCAGAAGTCTGATAACGTACTGAATTCAGAAGCAATCCCTCGGTAAGATTTGGGGCCTGCAATGCGCTGAATCTTCTGTAACGGTAGTTAGTTTTGCTTTACCGATTACTGGTATTTAGTTTGTCACTGTAATTAAATTTCACTGAAAACCTGAAAATACAATATTCTCTTATTCACTCACAAACCATATGGCAATATTTTCAGTCATCGTGTTTGCTTACATACCTTGTCGGTACTTTTTTCTACCAAATAGCAAATTCCATCTGACAAATAAAAACACCAACACACCTTCAAGTTGTTCAATAGTCTCAAGCCTGACTAACTTCATTCAAGCTATAATTTAGAAATAAGAGGGCTTTTCAAAAACTCCCAGAAGAAAAATGCCTTTCAATGATACATCTTGGAATGTAATAAAACATATATTTTTATGCGTGGAATTTCACATGGCCCCTTTTTTAAAAAAGACAAGACACCAGCAGCTCCTACTGGCCAGATAAACTCCTTGAGAAACAAGTTATTAGTGCTCCAAGGACCAAATTAGGAAATAAAGCAATTTTAAACACACTAAAAGATAAAAATAAGCTCTACCAAAAACATACTCCCCAAATCCCCTGAAAAATACTAGAGCAAAATCATATATCTGAATTTTTAGACAGTTTTTTTTAAGTCATATATTGGAATATGAGGATATGCAAAGCAAAAAGCCCGATTATTACATCTCCTTTAAACCTTTAAAGTTATTCTCAGATGGTACCGAATCTGTCATTTAAGACCACTTGCGCATATTTTTAGGCCTTTGGTAATGCTTTTCACACAAGGTTGCCCTTTTCTAATAAAGTATTCCGTGTGGCGAACCCAGGAAGTTAAGTTCCTTGGCTACCTTACAGGACATAATAATGGCAAAGAATGACAGCCTGGGTGATACGCTATGCAGAAGAGGCCCCTAGTGGTGGAGCCGCTGCTCCGTTGGCTGCGTAAGCTTTCAAAAGACTGTTTCATCACCAGGGCAAAATCGATAGGTAATCCAGTCTACCTGAGCTACCTTCTTTAATAATCTCTATTAGCCCTAATATACAGTAGGGCTATCACTTAGAATCCCAAGGTCCTTTCACGAGGAATAAAAAAAAAAACGTGAGGGGCTTCCCTGGCGGCGCAGTGGTTGAGAGTCCGCCTGCCGATGCAGGGGACACGGGTTCGTGCCCCGGTCCGGGAAGATCCCACATGCCGCGGAGCGGCTGGGCCCGTGAGCCATGGCCGCTGAGCCTGTGCGTCTGGAGCCTGTGCTCCGCAACGGGAGAGGCCACGACAGTGAGAGGCCCGCGTACCGCAAAAAAAAAAAAAAAAAAAAAAAAAAAACCGTGACCTGAAGAATAACTTCATTACATCCTGTCTTTCAAATCCCGCGCGCCCTGCCCGGCCTGAGCTGGCCTGGAGAGACAGGGTAAAAGCGAGAGCAAGCACTGTGCAGAGCTTCCTGTGCTTTCTTTCCAGTGTGACAACATTACACCGGGGACAGCGCTAGAGCAACATGAAGACTGGGAAGTACACTGCGTCACCGTGCGACCTCGTGATGGATTCTTCCCAACAGGAAAACCCTTTAGTATTGCCCACCTCCACCTCCAGAGCGTCAGCCCCTCACTTCCAAACACCCAGACGGGGCAGCATCTGAGCTTCTTCAATAAAGGGTGCTTGAAGGGATGGATGGGAAGGAAGGCTGCACACAAGGAATTTTAAATTAAGAACAGCAACAGCGCTGAAACATGCCAGACCTGGGGGTTTCTAAAAGTCAAGGAAGACAAGAGACAACTTTTCCAGAGCACTTAGTGTGCTCTGGGCGCTGGGATAAGCCCCTAATTGTTACTTCCTTTTTCCCAACGTCTTCATAAGGTGAGGAATATTACTGGCATTTTACAAAGTCGAAACCAAGGCTGTGAAAGGGTGACTTGCCCAAGGTCATACAGTTAATAAATGGGAGGCTGCCTGGAGCCCAGGAGTCTGGGACGGCAAAGCAAAAGTTCCCTTCGCTTTCGTGTAATCTGGTGAATCCAAAAGCTTGAGGTTTTGCTTTGAACCCCATTATGACAGGTTGCAATCTGGAGCACAAAGATGAACAGAATTAAAGCATTTCAATGCTGTATACTTTAGAGTACACATAGCGTGGAAAGAACCATCACATATTTAAACCGTTACGGCCCATCTCTCGCTTTCCAGGAACTGACCCTCTCCGGGAGCACAACGCGCCGTCCCATGTCCTATTATGCACTATTACACGTGTCTGAGTCACTTTTTATGACTAAGGCTTTATGTTTTTTGCTTTATGCTTCTATATCTAAGTTTGGCTTTTCTGCTTCTAATTAGCAACGTGACAGCACCGCGCAGGGCTGGTTAATGTTCACTGTTGCAGGTAACGCTACGACAATTACGAGTTTCATGTATGAAAATGTTAAAATCCAACAAACCCGGTAGAACTGAATTTCCATTTCTAGTAAAAAGACGTGAAAGAACAGTTATTATCTTTATTATCTAGACCTCTCTAACGACATTTAAGTAAAAACCACTCCGAGGCTTTGAAATCAGAATAAAAGCGGAGTTGCGGAGAAATAGCCACTCTATTATGTACGAGGGCTTCCCAAGGCTCGCTGTTTCGGCGTGCACGGCGCTGTTAGACCTTCTCCTCTCCCATCCCTTGGCTCATCGGTGAAAAGATAAATTCAAAGTCACCGACCGGTGTGCAGGTGCAGGAAGCGCCGCGGAAACACCAACTTCGCGGCGTCTCCGTACAGCCCTCCTCCGCCGCCGCCCTCCACCCCGACCCCCAGACCGTGCCCTCGAGGGGGCCCCTCCGCTGACCGCGCACAGCACTTCTTCCCGGCATCCCGGATCGCAGCGACCCTCGGGCACGGTCGCCCCGGTCCGGGTTCCAGGCAGAGGGCATGCTGCCCACCTCCACCTGGGCGCGCGCCCCTCGCCCTCTCCATCCCAGCAAAGATGACTCTGTGCAACCGCAGCTAAAGCAGTCACGCGGGCACGTGCAAAGGCTACTTCTTAGTCGGTGTTCAAGAAAGTCTTCAAACAGCTGAAGGCCACCAGAGTCTGGTGAAGCCACAGCGACCCCGGCCAGCAGCGCCCGGGGCCCTCCCGGGAAGCCTCCCCCGCGACCCCGCGCGCCCACCTGCGGGCGCCGCGCCACCCCCTCCCCTCTCCTCCCCCTTGCCCCACCCTGCGGCGCGACCCCCTCCCCGCGGCACCGCCCCCCACGGCCGCGCGAGCCACCCGTGGTGGAGCCGCGGGGATCCAGGATGCCGCCCCGACGCCCCCGCGGCGCCCACGCCCGGCCGGCCCGGGCCCGACTCACCGCGAGGCGCTGCCGGCCGGCTGCCACCGCTCCCGCCGCCGCCGGCTCCTCCTGCGCGGCGCCGCGGGCTCGGCTCCACCTCCCGCTCGGGCGGCCGCGGAGCCTCCGGGGACCCGGGGGCGGGGAGCGCGGGACCGCGGCCGAGCCCCGCGCCGGGTGGGGGCCGCGAGCCGCGGGGCGCGGGGTGGGGGTCCCTCGGTCCCGAGCGGGCGCCCTGGCCTGAGCCGCTCCCCCTGCGGCGGGCGCGCCCGAGACCACCCCGCAGGTGGCGGCTCGGCGCGCGCCTGAGACCCGGCGAAGTTGAGGGAGGGGCGAGGACGCGGTGGCGGTGGGGCCCCAGCAGGGGGCGTTGGTGTCCACTCGGCAAGTGTGGCCCTTCCTCTTTCTGGACTGAGACCCCCCGCCCGACCCCCTCCCCCCAGCCGCCCTGTCCCCTTGCCTGCTCTCGGCTGCCCTCCCCTCCCTGGGCCGACTGACTTACCCAAACTTTGCACATGGCACTTCGGAGAATTAATCCCGCAGCCGCTGTGTTTGCGGCCCGAGTGGGTTATAACCCTTCACTAGAGAGCGGTTAACTCACAGGGAAGGTCAGAAAGCCCGTGAGCTCCGCGACCCCACCGCCGTGGGGAAGTGATGTCTGCAGGGAGCCCTGACGGCCACTGGGAGGCCGAGGAGGGAGGTCGGAGCGGGGTGGCGGGGGCGGAGGATGAAAAGCAGGCAGGCGGGGTGTTGAGTAATAAAGCGCCTCCCCGCTCACACACACACACACAGGCCCTCGGGCCACAAGTGCCCTTGACCTGCAAGTGCTCCAGCGCTCCTCTGCGGGAGGGGGAGGTATTTTGAACCCCAATTCTCAGTATAATGAAGGAGACGGGAGGCAACAGTGTCCGCCTGGAGGAGGCCATCTCTCCACGCAGCTTGCAGAGGCGCCCACGGCTGAGGCAAGGCAGGACCAGAGCTGAGACCAGTCCTCCGGCGCCTGGTACTCCTTCTACTGCCCGGCCAGC
Organism: Mesoplodon mirus; assembly: GCF_964341445.2. Lineage (NCBI taxonomy): Eukaryota > Metazoa > Chordata > Mammalia > Artiodactyla > Ziphiidae > Mesoplodon > Mesoplodon mirus. The sequence goes on from NC_138996.1 coordinate 7,814,380, forward strand.
AGAATGCCCAGGGTCCCCATCCCAGAGATTTGGGGGCACAGACTGTATGTGGGCACAGGCTGGTAAGTCCTGGAGGCAAGCACCTGCTGACCCGCAAGAAGCACTCCAGAAGCCAGCATCCTAGCAGCAAGCCTGCTCCTACGGCAACTCCCCAGACCACCCCAGGCCATCCTTCTTCCAAGGGTGCCCCGGGACCTCACTGCCCCGGGAGCCACTCTGTCCGCATCCCGACTCCGCTGAGTGAGTTACCCACCTTGTGAGGAGGTCCCCACAGCAACTCAACTGTGATTTGGGAAAGAGGGGAGAAGCAGGTGTTTACCAAATGGATGAAAAATACAGGGTCAATGTACTGCCCCCAGAATGTTGCAAAGTAATGGAGGTGGTACCTAAATGGCTAACGCGGCATCCACATACATGTGGTGCGAGTGATTGGTCAAGCCTCCTCCGTACATGATCATAGGACAGTCTCCACTGTGCAGGTGCAGGGGCCACATAGAGGCTGGGTTAGTGATGAGTCGTGTAAAGATTAGAGCCAGCACAATCAGGCACTCTGGGTAACCAAGTAACCTCTTCAGAGCCTTCCAACTGTCTCCAAGACGTTCCCCACCCCCATGCAGTAATAGGTGGGTTGCTAAAGCATTGATTTTCTTGCCTCTGCCGAGGTATCTCCCATCTCTCTGTTCAGTGATGTCTCCAGAATCTCTGTATAATAGGGTTTAAGCGACGAATCTGGTTTGGAGGATGGGCCAAGGACTTGAGTAGGGGTTGATGTGCTGCCACACCGGGCGGCCTAGAGGTCACGTGCACTGGCTTGGGGGAGGCGGGGGAGGCACCCACCCCTGTGGCTGCGATTGTCTCTTTTCCCATCATCTAGAAGGAAAAGAGAGATCACGTCCGGATTAACCACATTAGCTCCAGGGCTTGTAACACACCTGTCAAGGTACGTGAAGAAATTTTCCAACTTTTCTCAGTTAGGATACGAATAGATCAGCACTGCAGCGTAGGTATCCATACGTTTCACAGCGGTTCACATCCATATGTATCCAGTCATGAAGCCAGTGCTAGCTAAGGGCTTGGTGCCTCCAGGTACATCTTCACAATAATTGGTACAGTAATGAGAAAATAAGAGAGTTGAAAAATGATAAAACTACAAAACTGATAGCATAATGTGAGAAAACGTACCTTTTGTGGGTGTGCTACCCAGAAAGAAAGTAGATATTCTTTCAATTATTATTTAGTAGATACTATTTTGATGACATGGACTGTCTTTGGGGAGGGCCACTTTTGGGGGTGGAGGCACTATTACGAGGCAGTGTCAGTCATCCTTAGCGTCCACCATTAACAGAAACAGAACAGGGGAAAGACCAGCCAGCTCCCCTCTGCAGCTCCCGCTCTGTGATGGACGATGCCAAACAGAATTGGGACAGTGAAACCAGTAGAAGGATGGGTTCCCTTAGACTTTCTTAGTTTTCTACATGGGTTTTAGCTTTTAGCTGTTGTGCTCTTATGTAAACGTTTTTCATAAACGTAGTGATTTAGGAATCAGAATATGTTATTTGAATTTCCAAGCACATTATAAAGGTGCAGCCACCTTCACAGGGTCCTGGTAATGTGGTAACAGTACAGAAATATCCACAAAGTTTTGGAAATAAGTAAGATCATGATGCCAGAATGATTGTATCCTCTGGGGCGGGGGGGTGGGGAACTAGTCCATATAAAAATATACTGTAAAACAAACAAACAAAAAAAGTAAGGTGTCAAACTTTTACACTTATAAAATACAAACTATGTGTAGTATAATATGTAATTTGTTTAATAACCTGTTTCAGATATACACTGCATAGATATTAAACTTTAAGCACAAAAATATTCCACACAGTTCAACGTCAGACTTCTCACCCTCACCTGGATCCTTGAGAACCTTGACCCAGAGCCGTCCAGGAACCCAGGGAGCATTTATGAAGCTCATTCATTAAAACGCAGTTACTGCTTTACTTTCTAAGGGATGCAGCCAGGCAGTCACTCAATGTGTTGACTCTTTCTTTAAAGAGCTCTAATAATCAGGGTTATCTGATTTCTTAGATCACAGCAACTGTGCTGTGGAGCCAGAGGGAGTCATGCGGTGGGCGAGGTCTGCCGTGCTCAGGCGTGAGGACTCGTGGGCTGGAGCTGCTGGGAGAGGTGTCACTGAGATCGGGTCTAATTATAGTCCAGAGCGTCTACTTCAGAAATCTCGCAAATATGCAATGTATTTCCAAATAGGTTTCCGTTTAAACTGACGAAAGTAAACAATGTGTGACCTAAAAAGGCAAGCTTTGTTTTTCTAGACCAAAATCCACCCCCGTTGAAAACCTCATTCCATAAGCCCTGTAACTCAGACATAGTGGGGCTCACTTAAAATGTGTTGACTGGGGCTGCCCTGGTGGCGCAGTGGTTGAGAGTCCGCCTGCCGGTGCAGGGGACACGGGTTCGTGCCCCAGTCCGGGAAGATCCCACATGCCGCGGAGCGGCTGGGCCGCCGAGCCTGCGCGTCCGGAGCCTGTGCTCCGCAACGGGAGAGGCCACAACAGTGAGAGGCCCGCGTACCGGAAAAAAAAAAAATGTGTTGACTGAATAAGGGATGCTATTAACTTCGTCTAGATGTTTTGCATTAACATCTTGAAATATACACATCAAAATCAATGAGTTGGTTGGTATTATTTTCAATCCTACACTCTCCGTTCTTTGCGCTGTTTCTCCCGAGTCATTCCAGGAGCAGGACAAGAAGACATACTCCCATCTTTGTGCCCCTACCAAGCGCTCTTTTCCAAGCGACAGGCATCAGGAACAGTTCCACGGGCACGTGCCATCAAGAGGATCACTGAGACCTCACACAGAAGCATCTAGCACACCAAGCGCCTCGCAGGGCAATGTTGCCATTCTGCTGCTGTGCACCCAGCATACCCACGAGAAGAGAGGAGTGTTACGGAGGGAACCACAGGGGAAAAAAAAACAAACAGCACGACAGCACCGTAGACTAATCCACATCTGGTCTGCATCTGCCTGACATAAAATCCCGAGATCTAAACACAGATCAGCTCAAGACGGTGCCTTTTATTTCGACAGTAGATGCACTAATTCACCCTTATACAGCTCTAGCTCACCCAGACCTGTCTTCTTGGAAACCAGGAATACTGGTTTGTAAACATTTCCCTTGGGCACCTTAAGTCTCTAAGGTGTACAGAAAAGGGGTATGTAACTTTCACCCCAGCTTTAATTTTTTAACTCTGATGGATAGATTATTTTAAATTATTATTATCTCTTACCAAGCATTATTAGTATCTTTTTTTTAATTGATCATTTATCATTTAAGTCAATATCGGCAAAGTCCTGTCTGACTTCCAGGCCTCGCTCTGGGCCCTGTCACTGCTATAAATACATGTTATGGTGCGATCTCCATTAATAAAAAATATGTTTCGATAACACACGTTACTGTAAAAATCTTTATTACTGACAGTAGAAATAGGATGTATAAGATGTACTCAAGGATGTTAGAACAGGAAAGCTACTGTATAAAATATTAACACTCAACAGGGAAAGTGGCTTGAAGACCAGAAAGGCAAGGATAGTAATAATCAATAGGTCCAAGGATAATTAATCCTAAAGGAGAAGCAACAAGTAAAATGCCCACTGACAAATTAAAAAGACACAGAAAGGCAAAGGTGATGCAGGAAACAAGCATTGCCAATTTTAGAAACAAGTGTGTTTCCTTTCCTTTTTTCATCCATGTCTAAAACCTGGGCACACAAGGGATTCATTGTGTATAACCACACACATGCATTTGCTGGGGGGGCTTTTCAAACTCAAAGATGCCAGCATTGCCTCTCTTGCTACATGAGACATGTTTGGCTTCTTTGTAAACACAACCAAAATGTTTTAGGCAAATCATTATTCATCCAATACCAGTAAGTTAGGCAGTTCATGTGTGCCAGGCACTGTGGAAACTACAAAAATGACTACGCACAGCCCTTAACCTCAAGGAACCTAAAATCTAGTAGGAAAGACCGAACACAGTATTATAGAATCCAAAGGAGAAAAGAGAGAGACACCTGAGGTGTCCATGGACTGCTCCATGTTAGAAGTGGCTTTCCAGCTACATCTTGAGAGATGAGTAGGCTTTTGATGGGCAGAGAAAATAGGAGGGTGGCCCCAAGAAGCAATGCCTGACCAGTGAGGCAGGGATGGGAAGGGCTACACACATCCTGAAAAGGTGCCAGAACACAGGGAACATTTAGAGAGAGAGGTAAGAGTCCAGAAGTGCCCTGAGTCTAGACTATGGGGACTTTGAACGGCAGATAAGGAAGTTATGATATGGATTTTCGTGAGTATGAATTGTATGTGTGCACCATCCGTGATAGTTGTCGAATCACAGCCTTCCTTGCTGGAGGAACTCTTAGCTGTTCAGAGCGCATCCCCCAGTGACCCCCCCACCATGAGGCCCTAAGAGGGAGGTCAACATGACCCCAGGTCTTGGGAGGGAGGGATGAATTGTGGTTGGTTTTAGCCAAGAGGAAAATCAGTGTGAAAATGGCTGGGCTTACGGTATCTGTGGGACCCGAGGACAGATCTGGTTTTCCATTAGAACTAGAGAGCTGGGGACTTCCCTGGCGGTCCAATGGTTAAGACTCTGCACTTCCACTGCAGGGGGTGCGCGTGGGTTCGATCCCTGGTGGGGGACTAAGATCCCCCATGCTGCGCGGCACCACCAAAAAAAGAAAAAAAGAACTAGAGAGCTGGAGCTCAGGGTAGGCCGGAGCCAGGGATATGGACAGACTGGAGAGTCCTCCACGTATGAAATATGACCATTTAAATGAGGATGAAAGTACATAAAATGAAAGAAGGTGGCTGAGAGCACAGTCCCAGGGGACATTAGAATTAATGGCACAAGAAAAGAGGCTCTATGAAGGCAACTGGAAGGTCTGAGAAAGACAGGAACCAGGTGTCTTAGGAGCCAGAGAGCTTCACGGGGTGAGGGACGGGTATACAGGCGTGAAGTTCTATAGCATCTACTGGGTTTGTCCAGAAGCCACTTTAGTTGTAGATGAGCCATTATCATCACTTCAAAAACCCAGCAGAAAAGGTATGTATATCTACAATGGGACGGCATCAGCTTACTAAGCACAAAACTTTCCCTGTTGTTTTTTTTACTAGAATCATCTGCAATCACCGCGGTTACACTGACATTTCACAATGGACCCAAGCTGATTTGCTGCTGATGGCATTCCAGGACTTTCTGGGATGTGGATGGTGACCCTGTCACTGTGCACAGAGGGTCCAGCAAGCCGTCAATCTTGGCCTAGAAACTTAAGTGCCTGTATGTTTACTCATCCTGATTGTTTTTTAGCATCACAACCATATCAGTAATTCAAGCCACAAGGCAAATGTGTTCTATCCCTTTGATAATGGTGATTCTTTGGCTAAAATCTGGATGAATCAGAGATGAAATAGAAAAATAATGTGACTCCAAATGGAAAAAGTCATTTTTGTTACAGGCTCTCAAGACCTTGAACCTAAAGACCCAGCTGTGTCCGAGCCCTGAGTTCGTCCTAAACTATTCGGATCCGCAGCCCCGCTGTGGAGCAGGGGCTGTCTCTGGTCTCGCTGCCCTCAGTCTGTATCCACCGTGAGCATCACCGCGGGCAGCATCCTCTCCCCTTTCCGGAGGTCTGAGTTCTCTGAAAACAACCTCTGCTTTCAAGCCTGGCAGTCTGACCCAGGCCCTGATCCCTTCCTGGTTGTTTTGTTTATTCATTTGTTTTTTCCAATTTCACTTCCTCCACCTGCAATATGACTCCCTAATCAAAAGCTGCTCCAACCTTGATAACCCAAGCAAACTCAGCTTTGACCTCTGCCCTGGAAAAACAGGACCACCTCTGCACCCAAACTCCTGCAGAACAATCCACACTCCCTTAAAGGTACAGCAGCATCACGCAGACCAAAGTCTGCTGTGTCCCTCTGGGCACTCTGGGTGGGGCTGCTAGCCGGCTCTCAGGAGGGCTAGCCCTTCTATCTGGTTAGTTCAAATAATAACAATAATGATATCACTTATTATTATTATCATTGTTAAGATTTTGGTTTTTACCATGTTGCCGGCACTGCTCCAAGCCATAAATACATTTATACACTTGCCACACCTGATGAGCAAACAGGCTTAAAGAGGGTATATAGCTTTCCCAAGATCATATAGCTGGTAAGCCGTGGGACCAGGATTCACACCCAGACCAGCTTCCTTTCCCCATGGACACACCTCTGGGGGCTGGTGTCTTAGCCTGATACTGTAACCATTTAGATAACTAATAAAATCTTTCAAAACAGCATGTCTGCAGGGCAAAAATTATAAAATAGTTTCTTTGCAGTGGAAAAGTTGGGGACCAGCCATCTCTCCAGTGCCCCACTTTGAGAACAAGGTGAATCCAGAACTGGGATCTGGCCCACCTGACTTGCATTCCAACACGTTCTTCTCATAGTCTAAGTGTACATGGTCAGAGCTTTTAGGAAGTGTGGCCAAGTATTACAATGGAAAGTTAAACAAGATTTTAACTAATGGAGCTGGTTTTTCCATCAGTTCCTTTATTCTTTAGTCACATGATGCCACGTTTTGTACTGAGGTGACAATCAACATCATTTATGTATTTTCAATTTAGAGAAGGCTTTTTGGTTTTTTCCCTTCTCACAGAACAGATACTTCTCGTTCCTAATTTTTTTTTTTGCCAGCATCTTGGAAGACGACCAGTCTCAGGATCTATAAACAGTGCCTCCCTCCAGATAGAGCTTTTATGTTGATTGGACAGAGAAGATAGCCTGCTCTCTCACTGAGAAACAGCTTTTTGAAGACTTTTACATAACTTCCACAGTGTATTAGAGAATAATGTCCAGAAAAAGGGGGAACATATTACTTATTGCTATACATACAGTTCTATTTTTTTTCTAGAGTAATGTGGTGTTACAAATAAAATGGGAAAAGAGATAACAATACCACATTGCAGCTGAATTTCATCAGAAGGGAACTGGGCACTCGTCCATTGACTTTCAGCAGTTTGCACATGTGGCCTATTTCCTGGGGCATCTCTGTAAAGCTCAGGCAGGCTCATCTGCTCTTCCAGTCCTGCCTCTGAGCAACCCATTCTGAGAAAAACTAGGGAAAAAAGCCGCATTTTGAAGTGCTTAAGAAGCCGTCCCACTTACACGAGCAAGTGTTCCCTAGTCAGGGTTCCCTGTGGCCATCTCCTTGCAGAAGCCCTGATGCTGTCCTGAATTTCTAGGTACAATTAACTGGAGGTGAGCTGTGACTGTGCTATTTTATATGGGGTTTTGCAAAATCTATTTATATCATAACTGCATACCTAGTCTTAGCTTTCAGGTTGTCTTTCTTCAAGGGGGCCCTTCAGAGCCAGATAAACTGAGAGGCCAACCAGGCAGCTTCTTGGAGTAACAATCTATAAAAGGAGACTAACATATCACTGAAATGAATCAGTGCTACAGCCCCTGTTAGCCTGAGTAAAACAGAATCGGTCTCACTGCTCTGGAAATAGATGACATTCTGGACTGGGAAAATAAACACACCACACACACACACACACACACACACAAGTGCACACACACACCTATCTCTGTTGAGTATGTTGTCAATGTATATGTGCTAAATAGTAATTAGTCGCCTTCAGCTAAAATTCTGAAATCAAATAATGTATAGCATAATGTTTACTGAAGTGAGTTACGATCCAAAATTTTAAACCTTTTAATAAACCGCCTAAGATGCTGTCTGGTTCAGAAAAATCACAGAAGGAAAGGGAAGGGCAAATAAGAACTACAGAGAAATGGAAAACAAATTCAAACAAATGTATCATCAGCCACTGAAGTGAATTAAATGAGCAACTCTAACCCCATGCAATGTTCATTACTATAAACTAGTTTCTTCCCACTCCCACTAACTCAAGGCTACATAATTATTTAAAGTATATTCATTGCTGTGTAATTGCATTCCTGGCTTGCTTAGGGTGCTCACATGAAAATCTTGAGCCAGTGTCAGAAACCACCCATGCTTTTTTCACTACAAAAAAAGGGAAACAAATGGCCTGTGTCACTTTGAAAAACAGTGTGGCAGTTTCCTAAAAGGTGGCACACATATCAACCATGTGATCCAGCCATTTCACTCGTAGATATTTACCCCAAAGAAAAATAAATGTATGTCAAAAGATGTACGCACAGATGTTCATAGCAATGTTATATGTAATAGGCAAAAACGGAAACAGCCCAAACGTTCATCAACGTTGAATGAATACAGAAATTGTGTTGAATACATACAATGGAATACTACTCACAATAAAAAGGCACAAACTATTTAGACACCAACATGGATGAAACTCAGAACAGTTATGCTGAGTGAACGAAGCCAGACCAAAAAGAGCACATTCTGTACGAAAATGCAAAAGGACCTATAGTGACATAAAGCGGGTCAGTGGTGCCTGGGTGTGTGGTGGGCAGGAGGGGTAGAAGGGAAGGATGATAAAGGGCATGAGAGAACTCGTGGGTGATGGATACGTTCACAGTCTTGATTAATGGTCTGACTTTTTGTTCGACGGCTAAAACAGTGATTCTCCAAATTCAGGAAGCATAAGAATACCTGAGATGCTCGTTTGAAATGCAGACTCCTGAGTTTCACACAGAGGTGTGCTAGAAAATGTTGATCAACTAGCCCTCCCGAAAAACAAAAAAAGAAAACAATGGGGCTTCCCTGCTGGCGCAGTGGTTGAGAGTCCGCCTGCCAATGCAGGGGACACGGGTTCGTGCCCCGGTCCAGGAAGATCCCACATGCCGTGGAGCGGCTGGGCCTGTGAGCCATGGCCGCTGAGCCTGCGCGTCCGGAGCCTGTGCTCCGCAACGGGAGAGGCCGCAACAGTGAGAGGCCCGTGTACCGCAAAAAAAAAAGAAAAAGAAAAGAAAACAATGTAGCATTCTATACATACCTAAATATATTATATATCTTGCTGATAAAAAGGATGTGTAGGGCCTCCCTGGTGGCGCAGTGGTTGAGAGTCCGCCTGCCGATGCAGGGGATACGGGTTCGTGCCCCGGTCTGGGAGGATCCCATATGCCGCGGAGCGGCTGGGCCCGTGAGCCATGGCCTCTGGGCCTGCGCATCCGGAGCCTGTGCTCCGCAACGGGAGAGGCTACAACATTGAGAGGTCCACATACCGCAAAAAGAAAAAAAAAAAAAAAAAAAAAAGGATGTGTAGTACATAATTGACAATTAATGATACAACAATGTTTTTTTGTAAATTTCATACAGCTAATTGATCCCCACAGAAATGCTTTTTTTTTTTTTTTGCCAAACTCTTTTATCTATAGCCAACCTGTGGTCGCGATTGATGACTAAGTGTAGTTCTGACATGAATGTGGGTTGATATTTTCGTTTATATTAATGAGTAAAACAAAAGTGAAACATCAATTATTAGTGATGTGAGAGACTTCTGTGCTGAACTGTAATTGTTTTTTGAATACTGGAAGACTATTTTCTCATACTTTATACTATTCAAAATGTAATGGCCATAGACGTGACACACTTTTAAGTTTAATCTGCATTATTAACATTTTCTCCATTACTCTCTTAAATCTAGATAATAGACAAAACCATAAACTAAGCCTGGTTTGTATTTGCCAAGCCCCACATGGCCGATTTCAAGCCACCACTGAGCGTGCAGCTGGGAATTGACACCCGACAGCACACTGTGACACAGTATTTCCACCAGCCACACACAACCGGCCTCGAGAGCATAGATCATAGTAGAGTGTAGTAAAGCCCAAGAAGTGATGAGTTTTGAATATTTGTTACCTTTGTTTTTAATATACTGTATTTAACTGTAAGCATGTATAATTTGATTTTTAACGATTTTTAGTAATTGACTCAAAAGATTCCTTAAAATTTAATAGTTGGCTCTCAAGAACCAGTATAAGTTGGCCCCAGCAAACCTCAAGGAATTAGGTTCTCTGGGGTCGGGGGTCAGGAATTTACATTTTTAATATCTCCCAAGATGATTCCAATGTAAGATACTGGTAGAGAATCTAATTGCAGGTTTTTTTTAATCTCTGTAACTGGAAAGTAGGTAATCTTCAGAGGCAACAAGTTTTATGAGAAAAGAATATAAGCTTAAGTATTAAGAACACTAAGGTTCTAACTCCGGTTCCACCACTAATTACATGGTTTTGGACAAATCACTAACACTCTTAGCTTCCTAATCTAATAAGGAGGGAGTGGGACTAACAAAGAATTAATAGATGTAATTTTTAAAGGATTTACTTACATACTGAAGTATTTATGGATTTAATGAAGTGGCATCTATGGTTTGCTTTAAAATGCTTCAGGAAACAAAGAAAAACGTTGGCCTGGGCGGTAGGTAAAGTAAGATTAGCACACTGTTTTGTCAATGAGAATATGGGAATTTATTACAATATTCTCTCTACTTTTGAGTATGTTTGAAATTTTTCGTAATAAAAATTCCTTGGAAAGCCACCAGTAACCTTCCAGGATCCCTTCTATCTTTAAAAATAATGTTTCACATCATCTTTGAGTTTCTAAACTCTTTAACAAGACAGGGGTTAGGAATTAGCATCTACTATACATTTGATGCTTAGGAATTGAATCTCTTCTAAGTCTCAGAGCAAGTCAGTGGCTGGTCCGCCTTCCAGGCTTCGAAGCCCCTATGGCTGTCTCAGTTACACCAAGAGCCGGGGTGCTGCCGTCCCATCGTCACATCTAACGGGAACATGGCGATGGGAAAGAGGGTGGAATGGGTTTGCTGACTCAGATCTTCCAGGTCACGTTTCAATATGTTATTCAAAATACATCCCACTTCTAATTACATGCAAAATCGGGGGCAAATATTACTACAGGCAATCAAAAAGCCAGTCACAAAGAATCCTCTACGCAGGTTCCGGGCTGTTGAGAAACTACCTGTACCATTTCCATTCCCACTGATCCTTCCAGAACGAAAGGGTGGACTCACACAAGTCAACAAAGTATTGTCTTTGTTTCAGCCAGGATGGCACCTGACACAGAATTTAGCAAATAGTAAACATTCAATAAATGTATTTGGTGGAATCTAGGTAACCTTAAATGTTTTTAGCTATTTCTGCTAAATGGTAGTAGGCAACATTTCAAACTTCTTTATTTTAGATTAATTTAGTAACTTTTGATTCATCCAATTACTAATAAATTGTTATATCAATGATACTACTGAAATTTTTCAGTTTGGGAATCTTTAAGCCCTTCTTGTATAAATTTCATACAATGCAATTAACTCTAAATGCATCCGTAAAGGACAAATCATTAGATTAGAATAATAATTTAAAAAGCAAGACTCAATTATATTCTGTGTACAAGAACCGACTTTATTTTTTTATTAATTAATGTTTATTGGAGTATAGTTGCTTTACAATGTTGTGTTAGCTTCTACTGCACAGCAAAATGAATCAGTCATACATATGCATGTATCCCTTCCCTTTTGGATTTCCCTTCCACTTAGGACACCACAGTGCATTAAGTAGAGTTCCCTGGGCCATGCAGTATGTTCCTACCAGTTGTCTATTTTATACATAGTGTCAGTAGTGTATGTGTGTCAATCCCAGTCTCCCAGTTCCTCCCACCCCATCCCTTTCCCCCTTGGTATACATACATTTGAAGAACCAACTCTAAATATAAAGACACAAGATAGGTTTAAAGTAAAGGGTGGGAAAAAATGTATCATGTAAACTCTAACCAAAAGAAAGTTGGAGCAGCTATGTAGATATCAGACAAAGTAGGCTTCAGAACAAGGAATATTACCCTGAATGTAGAGGACGTTATACAGCGATAAAGGGGTCAACTCAGCAAGAAGACAACAATACTAAATGCGTGTGCACTTAGCAACAGAGATCCAAAGTACATAAAGCAAAACTTGTAGAGCTGAAGGTGATATAGAAAAATCCACAATACTTGAGCTCACCACGAGGTCTGAGAGCTAAACGTCAGAGTCTCACATTTCTCTGGGTCTTCTGAGGGGACCATCAGGTGCACACCAGAGGATAAAACAAATTCTTCCTAAAGAAAGCATCCTGGATTTAGGCCCTCAGAATTCCAACTGATTAAAATCAACCAAACCTGAACTCACAACGCAAGTTCACCAAACATGTAAGGAAGTAAGCCACCATGACCAAAAGTCGAGAAACAAGGAACAATAAACTTAGAACTCTAAGAACTTGAATACTGAAGTTACCAGTTACAGAATACAAAATACGCATGAATGAAGAGGGGGGAAATGCGTAAAAGAGTGATAAGGAAGCAACAAAACATAACATGAGCCAACAATTTTTTAAAAGAACCAAATCTTTAAAATATATTAATTGACACTCTCAGTGTATGGGTAAAAAGGCAGATTAGGTGTAGTTGAGAGATAATTGGCAAACTTGGGGAGAGATTAGAAAAACAACACAGATTGCTGCAAAGAGAGACAGGAAAGTAAATAATGTGCCCTGCACGTGGTGGGGGCCGGAGGATGAACGACAGTGAATCTAATTCTAGACGCGGTTTGTGAAACTGAAGACCATGCAAGAGAAAAAGAAGATCTTGAACGCTATGGTTGCCATACTGTTTATTGTCCAAACGGGGACACTTTTTTGGCATCAAAGAGGGCATTCTTCATCACTGTCCTAAGGCAGCAGTCTTAAACTGGGCTGTCTGGGCAAATGCAGAGGCAAGGTCATCCTGCTAAAGCAGCCAGTGAGACAAGATGACCTCCTCAGAATGACAATTAGACTGACAGCTGACTTCTCACCAGTAGCAATGGAAGCCAGGGAACTGCCAAGAAACACTTTAAAAATGCCGAGAGCAAACTACTGTGGATCTCGAATTATGAACTCAGAAAGACTATGTTTCAAGAATCAAGTTGAAATAAAGACGTTTTCAGATGGAAAATAAATTTTCAGTTTTTGTTTCCAGTGCATCTCCACTAAAAAAAAAAAAAAAACTCATAAAAGAACCTCAGAGGGGAAGGAAAACAAAAACAAAACCTGCTTCAGGAACAAAGTGTGAGATGTAAGGAGGAATGAATGAACAAAAAAATGAAACTGATAAGTGTGTGTGTGTGCATGCATGTGTGTGTGCCTAAAGCAGATATTATCTGCATAAAATAATAATATCTAAATGGGTTTTTTAAAAAGATGAAATGCTGGACAATAACAGCATATAAATTGGGAAAGAGTGATCACAAGCATATGTTCTAAAGCTCTTTTATGACCCTGGGAGAGAAAAAATGCTGATTAACGTTAAATTAAATATGTATGGTAAAATACTAAGGGTAACCACTAAGATAAAAGAAATAAAGTATATGACTTCCAAACCAGTGGAAGAGGTAAAATGGGATAAGAAGAAAATTCAATTTAAAAAAAAGAAAGAACAATAACTAACAGGTCTGAGAATACCGAGTGTTGGCAAGGCTGTGGAATCATGAGAATGTTAACATGCTTTGGAAAAGTATTGGGCATCATCCTCAAGTGAGGTATGTTTCCTCTACAAGCCAGCAGTTTTGCTCCAGTAAAAACACTCACATACATGTGTATAGGAGCAAGGGAGTTTTTAACAACACCGCTCATAATGTTAAAGACTAGAAACAACCATATATATACATATATATATATATATATATATATATATATATATATATATATGTATATATATATAGTACATATACATTATGTATATATTACATATATATGTACTTGCTAGGGCTGTCATAAAAAGATATCAATGGGTGGCTTAAACAACAAAATTTATTGCCTTACAGTTTTGGAGGCTAGAAGTCAGAGATCAGGTTTGGTTTCTCCTGAGGCCTCTTTCTTCTTGGTTTGTGGATGGCTACCTTCTTGCTGTGTCCTTACATGGTCTCTCCTCGGTTCATGTATATCCCTAGCGTCTTTTTTTTTTAATATTTATTTATTTTGGCTGCTCTGCCTTAGTTGCGGCATGCAGGATCTTCGTTGCAGCATGTGGGATCTTTAATTGCAGCACGCGGACTTCTTAGTTGCGGCACGCAGACTTCTTAGTTGCAGCATGCATGCGGGATCTAGTTCCCCAACCAGGGATCGAACCCAGGCCCCTGCACTGGGAGCATGGAGTCTTACCCACTGGGCCACCAGGGCCCCCTAGTGTCTTTTTGTGCGTCTAAATTTCTTCTTCTTATAAGGATACCAGTCAAATTGGATTAGGGCCCATCCTAAGGGTCTCATTTTAACTTAATCACCACTTTAAAGACCTGATCACCAAATCCAGTCACATTCTGAAGTACTGGGGGTTAGACCTTCAGCATACAAGTTTGAGGGAACACAATTCAGCCCATAGCAAACCCAAATGTATATCACTAGGAGAATAGGTAAATTTTGGAATAATTACTCAAGTATTATACAGCAGTACCATGGATGAATTATAAAGACATGTGAGAAAATGGATAATGTTGAATGTCAAAAGCAACTCACAAAGGACAATCTCCATTATGATACTATCTTTACACAGGAAAAGGACAGCAAGATTAAAAAGTGTATAATTTAGGGATGCATGTCACTATTTTTAAAAGGCAAAGGAATGATAAAGATAAAATTCAAGATGGTGACTTCTTGAACTCTTCTTGGGAACTTAGGAGGAGCCTACAGTATGGATGATGTTCTAACTCATAAGTTGGGTGGTGAGCTTGTGGGCCTTCATTCAATGCATCATTACTTGTATCATCCTGTATAATAATATTCATGTATAATATAGCGAGCCAGCGCCATGTATTGAGCACCATCTCCAGCCTTTACCACTAGATGTCAGTAGCGCACCCCAACCACCAACCCCAGTCAGGACAATAAATTGGCTCCAGACATTGTCAAAGGTCCCTTGGGCCAAAATCCCCCCTGGTTCAGAACCACTGTTCTAGAGCATTCCTGATGCAAAGGACAGATACACCACACTGGAAATAACTTTTTCATCCCATACTCCACTGTCCTATCTTGCCAAATAAATCCCTTTTTTTCCTTAATATAAGATCTTGCTTAGCCACCAAAACAATGTTGACCACAGTATCACATTGAAATACTAGGGATACCTGAATTTGATTTTTTTTTTTTAATATTTCACCTCACAAAAGAGCTGTGGATGTAAAGTGAAGAGAAGGCACCTGAATTTCTCTGTGTTGCCCTGGTAGCAAACTTTAAACTTTAGTTTTCTATACCTGTGGACAAATCCATGCTCTGACTTAAACTTTCCCAATCATGTCACAAGACTGTACAATACTATGCAGAAACTTTTCTTTCTACTTTTTCATAAAGCTCTTTACATATTTAAAATAAGTCCATTTCTCAGATCATTTCTCAGAAATGAAATTATTGGCTCAAGGTTATGAATAGCTTTAGAGCTCTTGAATATACTTAGCAAATCACCTTACCAAAGGGTTGTACCAATTTGTACCATCACCTCTGGTTTGAAATAATACCATTGACTAGAGAACTCTACTAGAACAGTGAGAATTTTTCCATCCTCCTGGAGGTTTCTGGCTTTCTCAGATCTTTTGAATGGTTTCCAATTTCCAGAAACTTAATTCTAGAAACCTAATTTCTAGAAGGAAATTTCTTCAATGTGGTGAAGACAATACACAAAACCCCCAGATAACATCACACTCAATAATGAAAGACTGAAAGCTTGTCCCCCAATAAGGAATAAGACAAGTATGCCCACTTTTGCCACATCTGTTTAACATGGTGCTAGAAGGCCTCACCAGAGCAATTAGACAAGAAAAAGAAATAAAAGGCATCTAAATTGGAAGGAAGAAGTAAGATTATCTGTTGGCAAGTGACATGATCTTCTATGTAGAAAACTCTAAAGATTACACACACACACACACACACACACACACACACAAACCTGTTAGAACAAATAAGGGTATTCAACAAAGTTGTAGAATACAAAATCAACACACAAAAATCAGTTCACTTTCTATACACCAGCAATGAACAATCCGAAAAGGAAATTTTAAAAAGTTTCATTGACAATGCATCAAAAAGAATCAACACTTAGGAATATAAAACTAAGGAGGCAAAAGATTTGTATACTGAAACTATAAAACATTCCTGAAAGAAATTAAAGACACATAAATAAATAGAAAGACAGCCTGTGTCACTGGAATGGAAAGTTTACTATTTTTAAGACGACGATACTATCCAGAGGGATCTACAGATTCAGTGTAATCCCTACCAAACTCCCAATAATGTGTTTTTGCAAAAATAGAAAAATACAACTTAAAATCTGAATGGAATCTCAACAGACTCCAAATAGCCAAAACAATCTTTAAGAAGAGAACAAAGTTGGAAGTTCTCACAGTTTCTGATTTTGAAACTTAACTACAAAACATCGGTAATCAAAACAGTGGGGTATTGGCATAAGGACAGACATATAAACCAACGGAATAGAACATAGAGTCCCCCCAGAAAAACTCTCACATGTACAGTCAATTGATTTTTGACGAGGGTGTGAAGACCATGCAATGAGGAAAGAATGGCTTTTTTCTTTTTATAAATTTATTTATTTTATTTATTTATTTTTGGCTGCGTTGGGTCTTTGCTGCTGTGTGCGGGCTTTCTCTAGTTGTGGCGAGCAGGGGCTACTCTTCGTTGCAGGGTGTGGGTTTCTCACTGCGGTGGCTTCTCTTGTTGCGGAGCATGGGCTCTAGGTGTGCGGGCTTCAGTAGTTGTGTCACACAGGCTCAGTAGTTGTGGCTCGCGGGCTCTAGAGAGCAGGCTCAGTAGTTGTGCTGCACAGGCTTAGTCGCTCCATGGCATGTGGGATCTTCCCGGACCAGGTCTCAAACCCATGTCCCCTGCATTGGCAGGATGATTCTTAACCACTGTGCCACCAGGGAAATCCAAGAATGGCTTTTTAAACAAATGGTGCTGGGAAAATGGGATATCCTCATACCACACACAAAAGTTAAAACAAAAGTTAACCAAAAAATCAATCAAAAGACTAAACTTAAGAGATAAAACTATAAAACTTTTAGAAGAAAACATCAGAGAAAATCTTCCTGACTTTAAATCTGATGATAATTTTTTGCATATGACATCAAAAGCACAGGCAACAAAAGAAAAAATAAACTGGATTTCATCAAAATTTAAGAGTTTGTACATCGAAGGACACAACTGAGAGTAAAAAGACAACCCATATATTAGGAGAAAATATTTGCAAATCATATATCTGATAAGAGATTAATATCAAGAATATGTAAAGAACCCCTACAACTCAACAACAACAAACAAACAACTCAATTCACAAATGGGCAAAGGACTTGAATAGACATTTCTCCAAGGAAGATCTACAGTGGCCAATAAACACATGAAAAAGTGCTCAACATCATTAGTCATTAGGGAAATGCAAACCAAAATCACAATGTCTTATCACTTCACACCTGATAGGAAGACTATTATTTTTTTAAAAAAGGAAAATAGCAAGTATTGGCCAGGATATGGAAAAATTGGAACCCTTGTGCACTGTGGTGGGAATTTCAAATGGTGAAGATGGGATGGAAAACATTTTAGCAGTTCCTCAAAAAGTTAAACATGGAATTATCATATGATCTAGCAAATTCACTTCTAGGCATTTCCTAAAAGAATTGAAAGCAGAGACTCAAAGAGATACAGATACCTGTACACCCAATGTTCATTGCCGCATTATTCATAATAGCCAAAGGCAGAAACATCTTTTGTGTCGATCAACAGATAAATGGATAAATGAAATTGTGGCCTACACATACAATGCTATGTGATTCAGCCAGAAAAGAATGAAATTATGATATATGTTACTGCATGGATGAACCTTGAAAACATTATGCTAAGTGAAATAAGTCAGACACCAAGGGGCAGATATTTTATGATTCCACTTATATGAGATTCATAGAATAAGAAAATTCAGAGACAGAAAATAAAACAGAAGTTACCAAGGACTAGTTGAAGGGGGAGGGAGGTACCCATTACTGTTTTGTTTTTTTTTTTGCGGTACGCGGGCCTCTCACTGTTGTGGCCTCTCCCGTCGCGGAGCACAGGCTCTGGACGTGCAGGCTCAGTGGCCATGGTTCACGGGCCCAGCCGCTCTGTGGCATGTGGGATCTTCCCGGACCGGGGCATGAACCCGTGTCCCCTGCATCGGCAGGTGGACTCTCAACCACTGCACCACCAGGGAAGCCCCCCATTACTGTTTAATGTTTGGGATGATGAAAAAGTTCCACAAATGGATATGTTAATGGTTGCAGAACATCGTGAATATACTTAATGCCACTGAATTGAACATTTACAATGATTAAAATGGTAAATTGTATATTGTGTATATTTCCACAATAAAAAAATAGAATGAACAGATAGTTTGAGATGTCAGCTGCCCAGTTAGGCAAAGTCGAAATCAAGGTGAAACATTAAAATCAAGTTTTTAATTGATAAACTAAAATTTGAAAATCTACTCACCAATAGTTCAGCTGACTGTTGTTAAACCCTGGTCTTACATGATTTTGCTAGATACTCCATCACACCACATTCTTTGAAAAACTTTAGGTGGCAAAATTTAGACATGTACCAATTTTTAAAAGAAAAAGATGTGGTTCTTAATTAGGCAACAAGAGGACCTAACTCTCATACTTAAAAAGAGGCATTTACGGGCTTCCCTGGTGGCGCAGTGGTTGAGAGTCTGCCTGCCGATGCAGGGGACACAGGTTCGTGCCCCGGTCTTGGAGGATCCCACATGCCGCGGAGCAGCTGGGCCTGTAAGCCATGGCCGCTGAGCCTGCGCGTCCGGGCCTGTGATCCACAATGGGAGAGGCCACAACAGTGAGAGGCCCGTGTACCGCAAAAAAAAAAAAAGAGGCATTTACGAAAATAAGAGGAAAAATAACGTACACGTTTCTTTAATCATAGCACTTAAGTCAGGCGTATGAAACAGACTCCAAGCAAGTCCTTAGTTTCTTCATCTGTAAAATGGGGTTAGCATTACCGGCTCTGCACCACTGTCTCACACCCTGTCCCCCACCCCATCACTAAAAGGTAATCACCTGGGCAGAACTCAGGCTCTAAAGTGAAAACAAGAAAATGGACAATCTTAAACATTAATCCATGTTTAATATTCTTCTTCGAAGATATAGAGTACTTTTATTTTAATGAGGCAAATTCCAGAGGGGGGGGATTTTCCCCACAGATGCACACATAAATTTTTCTGTCTCTTGTGTGAAAAGAAATCTAGTCTTATTGAAGTATAACACATATGTTTGTAACTCTTTTTAAAAATAACCTTGGGCTTCCCTGGTGGCACAGTGGTTGAGAGTCCGCCTGCCGATGCAGGGGACACGGGTTCGTGCCCCGGTCCGGGAGGACCCCACATGCCGCGGAGCGGCTGGGCCCGTGAGCCATGGCCGCTGAGCCTGCGGGTCCAGAGCCTGTGCTCAGCAACGGGAGAGGCCACAACAGTGAGAGGCCTGCGTACCACAAAAAAGTAATAATAATAATAAAATAAATAAAAATAACCTTAAATGACACACAAGTCAATAGAAGGAAACACCAGGAAGAGGTCCTCTTATACTTCAAAATTTAAAACGTGGCAATGGAGGTTAAATCACTGGGGAAGACCAGGGTTATGTAGACCATGGTTTGGGGACACCTGGCACACAATTTGGGGTGATAATTGCATTTAGATCATCTCATAATATATACACCAGAATTAATTTCTTGAAAAACCAAATGACATTTCGAACATTGCCTTAGAATATATACCAAAATAAAAACCATAACAAAAACTAGTAGAAAAAAGAACTTAGTGTTTATTGAGCCTTTAAATGTAAAGGCCTTTTTATGCTGAAAAGAATTTTTTTTTTAAAAGCACAAAAGGAAAGGCTCAGCAAATTTGACTGCAACAACAAGGTCTAAGTTAAAGGCTAACTAACAAAATGTATATGTAAACATATATTTCTAGCAAGTACAAATGACAAAGGGAAATATCTTTGCTTCATAAATTATGATTATCAAACTCTTTTCCCTCCCACCCACCACCTCAAAAGAAAAAGGCTTAATGCCGAAACCTTAGCGGAAATTCTGAGAGGTACCTGCCAGCCAGTCCTAGAGGAGTGAAATGAAGCAGATGCGGTGAAGTGGAGGAGTATCTGGTTTTAGGTGCATTCTATATTGCTTTAAATTTACAATAAGTTTATATTATTCCTGCGATTTAAAAAGACATACAGTTTTGAGGATAAAATGCAACATCACAACAGATAATTCATAAAAAAGGAAATAATACTGTTAAACATGGGTAATGATTAAATTCAGTCATAATCAAAGAGAAACTAATTAAATACAGTCTATCATTTTGCTTCTATCAAACTAGAAAAGAATAGGAAACATCTGGTATTGTCATATAATGATGATGGCCATATGAATAAGTACAACCTTTTGGGAAAGCAATTTGAAAACATATTCAACAGTTCTAAAACGAGTCCTTACCTTGAGCCAATAATTTCATTTCTGATAGATCCATTCTAAGAAATAATCTATTCTAAGAAATAACACATAAGGAACATTTTATGAAAAAATAGAAATAATAAGTGTTCAACAATATGGAAATGGTAAAATGAATTGTATACATGCATTCAGTAAAATATTAGACAACCAGTAAAAGGACACTTTAAAGAGACTGTCTGATAGCATACAAAAAAGTGACATCAAAGAATATAGAGCTACTTGAGAATGGACTTGAGGATATGGGGAGGGGGAAGGGTAAGCTGTGACAAAGCGAAAGAGAGGCATGGACATATATACACTACCAAACGTAAGGTAGATAGATAGTGGGAAGCAGCCGCAGAGCACAGGGAGATCAGCTCGGTGCTTTGTGACCACCTGGAGGGGTGGGATAGGGAGGGTGGGAGGGAGGGAGATGCATGGGGGAGGGGATGTGGGAACAGATGTAAAAAAAAAAAAAAAAGAATATAGAGCACCACAGAAAAAATTTTTATGAAAAAACAGAATTCAAAACTGTTTATACTGTACAATTATAGCGACATACTTTTTAAAATGCCTATACACAGAAGGAAAGGATCAGAAATTAAAATTCCAAATGCTAGTCAAAAAGTGGTTGTGTTTTCCTGCATGTAAGCTGTGACCACAGGCTGGTGTGCAAGGAACATTCAATAAAGAGCAACTGGGGGTGAAAGTGGTGAGGCGGGAGGTGGTGGTGTGATGAACTGGGAGATTGGGATTGACATATACACACTAATATATATAAAATAAATAACTAATAAGAAAAAATAAAACATTCTGCACACACAAAAATATAATAAAGAGCAGCTGTTCTTATTGTTATTGTTCTTATCACTGTTAGTGGGACTAAGTGTTTTTTCTTAACTAATGAACATGTATTACTTTAAAATAAAAACTAAGCCTTTTGAAAAGCATTAAAAACTAATGTTATTGGTGGTGACTTCTGAGTAGTGGAATTGTAGGTAATTTATTCTTTTTTGCTTGTCTGTTTTGAATTTCAAAGGAGAAGCACATATTGTTTATACAAATTTTAAAGGGTTTTAAAGTTTTTTATTTTTAACACACTTAACGTGGTTTTTACTAATCTGAATATATTCCTGTCCTAAAATTCACCCTGAGCCAACTTACTGCATCATATTCACTTTGATATCTTGATATCAGTCAAGATAAGTATCCTAGAGGGACTTCCCTGGTGGTCCAGTGGTTGAGACTTGGTCTTCCAATGCAGGGGTGTGGGTTCAATCCCTGGTTGGGGAATTAAGATTCCACATGCCTCTGGGCCAAAAAACCAAAACATAAAACAGAAGCAATATTGTAACAAATTCAATAAAGACGTTAAAAGTGGTCCATATTAAAAAAAAAACAAAAAAACTTTAAAAAAAGAAAACACACACACACACACAAAAGATAAGTATCCTGGATATTGAGACTTACACTTTTTATCCTATATACTTCCATAAAGTTTTACTTTCTTAAACTGAACATGTGTAAATGTATTACCTGTGTAATTTCTAAAATAATTTAAAAGAAAACTTAATGATAAAACAAAAACTGGTTTGTTCTCAGACTACAATTAGGGCACATAAGACTCTTGTTAAGAAATTAATTCAGTAACTACTCAAGTAGTAATCTCAAACAGATACATAGCTTTTCAGATGGAGTTTACTTTATTTGGAAGGTAGTGCAGAGAAAGAGAGAAAAGCCAGTTACTTCTTTGGTTTGTTGTCTTGGTAACTAAGGCAGCTGTATGAACTGTTTTCTATTATTTTCCAATCCTGTCACAGAAAGAAAATTTTCAAATGGGAAAACAGATGTGTCAAGGGTATAATTAATCTCCCTGAAAATGGTCCATTAAAATAACATCAGTGGACATAAGGATAAAAATGAATCCAAACAAAAGAACTAGAAAAATATAAGCTTAAAGCCAGAGAGTGCTATACATTTGGTTCCCCTTACACAGCAATATGAAAGATTTTGTGACAGGCCAAAAATCTCTACAGCTGGAATCTAAGAAGGCCCAGGCAAGCTTGCTCAGAAACCAGTCAGAGTGGGAAAAAGTTTCCTGGGGCCAAAATCACTCATACAAAGGAATAAAACTCCCACTGGCGAAAGCGCCAAAGGAAAGAGCGTGACTTCATGGGACAAATCCTTCTAAATGGAGTCTGTTTTCAACAACTGTGTGTAAAATGAGAAACTAATTCTACTAGAAGTAACTCAGTTAAGAAAACAAACCTTTGGACAACTGTATGCAGCTAACATTCCAGGGCCGTATTGGTATAAGGACGCCTTGCAAAGCATGTACCTGTACATAACACACTAAAACAGATCAATTACAATCAGCCACGTAGATTCCACCAATGTCTGTGAAGTGGAAATTTACACAGAGATAGATTGATCTTAGTTGGGTTTGATTTTTGGCTACTTTCAAGTCAGCTGAACTTGATGCAATTGGAAATGTTAACAACATTTTACTAGACTTTGAAAGTATAAAAATAAAAGATCAGGGATCTTATTTTCTACTTTTTTTTTTCGTGCTCCACATTGCCCAGCACAGATGGATGATTTCTCTTTCAGTGAATCAATAAACCAGCTGAGAAAATGTCAGCAATCTCAGTTAGCAATGGAAAGAGAGAAATCCTCAGATTCAAGCGAACAGCAGATAAAATACATTGCACTATTATCTGGGTAGGCTAGCTTCAAAAAAAATTTTAAGTTAAAAAAAAAATAAACTCAGGTCATCCTAAGAACCATACGTTTTGAGTTACTCTCTACCCAGGAAGAAAAAACTTTGAGTTTAATCATAGGCTTCTGAAAGAATATTTAAAAATAAAGTCTCCGGAGGATTGCACTAGACTTATTGTGGTGACCATTTTGCAATATATACAAATATCAAATCATTATTATGTTGTACACCTGAAACTAATATAGTGTTGTAAGTCAATTATATCTCAACAAAAAATAATAAATTGATTTTAAAAATAAAGTTCCAGTTATTCTTCTTACTCCAAAAATAAAGTATGTCCATTGGCTTCCCCTCCTAAAGAAGAAAAGGAGGGAGAGGAGAACAAAAGAAAACTGATACAAGCAGAAGCAAAAAGAGAAAAGAAAACAAACATGGGTGGGGTCTCCCAGCAACAGCCACTGTGGACCCTCTTGACCTGGGCACGCCCAGATCCTTTTCGTCGTGTGTACAAATTTTCCCTGAAAACGTATTAATTCATAACTTTTTTCACTTAAAAATGTATTTTGTGTTTCCTCTTCTCCTTTTCCTTTTTCCTGTTTGAACGCTTTGGGCCGTGAGTCGTTAGATCATCACGTGGGGCTGAGCAAGACGCATGGCTGTGGTTGGGTGCGAGGGCTCAGCGGGGTGTGGAGGTCTGATCCGGTGAGGAAGGCACGGGCCCGGGGAGTGACACTGGCAGCCCCGGGGGGGAGGTGTCAGAAGCCACGTGGGTGAGGGGGGCATAGCGGGAGGGACGGCCTGATGCACAGAGGCCCCGGCAGGATGGAAAGGGCATCTGCGGGGGTGGGCAGCCGTAAGGGGAGAGCGTCTGCACACAAACGAGGTGGGTTCCGGTGATAAACCGATGTACCGAGGACAACCAGGGGAACCAGGTTTCTCACTGTCAGGGAGGAGAGGTCCCGCTGTGGAAAGGAGAGAGGGCTGAAAGTGCGGATATCAGCGTGAATTCCTGGTTTTTAAAATATGTGTTTATTTAGGAATGTGTGCATGAATGTATGGACTACCATATGGTAGGCCCCACCTGTCTCCATTCCTGTATTTTTTGTCTTCCCCAGGCCAAGATCCAAGGGACCCTTTCTCCTCCTCTTCCCATCTTGACCGTTTCTATGTTCCTTCTTCTCAGTGCCTTAGCTGGGGTGAGGAGATACGGATGCTCTTCTTGCCTTTTATTACCTGCACGTTCCTACCTCTCCAAGGACCACCCTTTCCTCAACCAGGGCCTTCTACCTTCCCTGCTGTCCCAATGACTGGTCGAGAGACCTACCGGCTTCCCTGCCTATGAGGTCCTGTGAGAGGGGCTTTGGGAGGGCCGTGATAAGGTGGTGGGGCTGCTTCTGCTCAGGGTTTCCATCCATCCTCCTCTCCCTCTGTGACTATGGATGTGCTTGTAAGATGGTTGCACCTGGGAACCCTGACAACTGCCTACGCAAGTTTGAAAAGCAAAGGTGTTGGTCTCCAGGGCCTTAACTTGTGGTTTCTCTGGTCAGATGTGCCCAAACTCAGTAGGGAACTGAGGGACCCTCATTATCTCAGGAGCTTGGACCTGATACAGAGGGGCTAGAGGCTGACTCTTGGTAGAAATGGGAAGAGGCAATGGTGGACTTATTCCTCCTTTGGGATTTGGGGAGAGCCACGTTCTGGTAGGAGGGGGTAAGGGAGATGATTCACCTCTCTTATTTTCTAAGCAGACTCTGTAAGAAGCCTAGAGGAGGGAGAAGCCTGTTCTCACCAATGACTTGTAATTTCATGATTAAAAAAAATTTCTTTTATTCTGCAAATCATATATTCTCTCCCAATCCAATCCAGCATTGCATTTATTTTAAATTAAATATTAAAATTATATATTTATACTGAAAAAAAGTAAAAACAAAATTAAATTAAATTAAAGACTTCTGCAAGTCAGAAAACACTATGATAGAGTCTGGGAGGTTCAAGGTGGCAGAGATGATATAATCTGGGGGACTTCCTGAATCCCAATGTAATAATAGAGAGAGAAACTACATAGCAAAGTCAAAGTCATGGCCAACACTTACAACACATCTGGGTGAGAGGGTATTCCCACAAACCCCTGCCAACTAAAAATTGCCACACGCCATCTGCCTCTACAAGGATGAAGTCACTAGGCCCTGCAGTCGCTGACCTTCAACTCACCTTGAAGCGAGCTCAGGGTGAAGATCAGGAACGAGGCCCTCTGTGCTCTGGGAAAAACTGGCAGAACAGGCCTTCAGATAGAGATTTTCAGGAGAAGATTTTATGAGCCCAATTTCTTGCATCTTCTCATATCTAGAAAAGCACTAAAATCATGAATGGTGACATCTGCTCCTCGTGACTGGCAGCAACCCCCTGCCAGAACGTGTACTTGATTGCACGTACCCTCTTCACCAAAACCACGTACATACTGACCTCCCCCCACGTCTTTGGACAGTTCCTCAGAGCTGTCTGAGAGGCTGTCTCCCAGGCTATCGTCCTCACTGTCCCAAATAAAACTTAACTCACGGCTCTCACATTGTACATATTTTTCGGCCGACAGTGCAGATACAGCAGAGAGGGACAAAGCACCGACAGCCATAACACCTGAATGGTATTGGCCTCTTTGCAGGAGGAAGAAGAGGGAAGCCATGAGGCATCTAACAGATCTGAGAACAGCAACACCATCAAATAGCCAATAGATATTCACTGTAAACAACAGCACGTCACCTTGAGAACAAAAGCTGAAACTGAAGGGATTTCCTGCAAGCCAATGCAGATGAGGGCAAGAATCCATATTTAGGTCTGAAAAGGCTGGAACCTTCCAGACCCTTTGCACTCTCAAAACTGACCAGCCAGTACTCCCTTCCAGAACTGGACTCCACGCTGAAAAGAAATGATTGGAAATGCAATCAAAATTGAGTAGTGTTAGGACAACAGAGGCAAAGAAAAAACAAGGCACAAATAAAACTGTGGGGGAGAACTAAGCCAGGACATTTCAGAAGGCACATTGCCATATTTTTTCAAAACTACACAAAAACAACAGAAGAGTGAGCCCTGTGAAGGTAGAAAAGCTTGACTAAACCACCCCTCCACCAAAAAGTTGAGGAAAACTAATTTCACATGAAATGAGCAGCTGACAATGATCAAGGTTAAATCCTGTATAAAATCGCAAATGAAAATAAGGAACAGAATAACATCAGTGAAAGCACTCCAGAAAGACATGCCCACAAAACACACCAAGACTCTTATCTGGTATTTCATAATAAGCTAAAAATGTAAAAACTCTTTGGAAATCTAGGCAACTGAGCAGCTGACTAATGAGGGTAAAGAAATTAGATTATCATCACACTCTTTGAAAGCAACACTTTATGCTAGAAATAAATTTAAGATCCTCAATGAAAGAAAATGTAAACCAAGGATTTTAAACCCAGTAAACTTTTAAGTACAAAAAGTTAGAAAGACTATTATCAAAACATACAGAGGGCTTCCCTGGTGGTGCAGTGGTTGGGAGTCCGCCTGCCGATGCAGGGGACATGGGTTCGTGCCCCGGTCTGGGAAGATCCCACATGCCGCCGAGCGGCTGGGCCCGTGAGCCATGGCCGCTGAGCCTGCGTGTCCGGAGCCTGTGCTCTGCAACGGGAGAGGCCACAACAGTGAGAGGCCCGCGTACCGCAAAAAAAAAAAAAAAAAAAAAAAAACATACAGAACTCAGGGAATAGTTTTCTCATGAGCATTTCCAGAAATATCTATTAGAAAAGAAGCTTCAAACAAATACTAGAGGGACATTGGCATAAGAATTGGTCATGAGCATTAAGTATATGGTTACTTTAAAACTAAGTCTAAATGAGGGTAAAAGACGAAGGTTTAGTGTTTAATAGCTTTATTCTCTAACAAGGTAAATAATATACAACCATTAAAAATACGGAAAGGGGGCAGAGGGAGTGGCTGGGCCCGTGAGCCATGGCCGCTGAGCCTGCATGTCCGGAGCCTGTGCTTCGCAACGGGAGAGGCCACAACAGTGAGAGGCCCGCGTACCGCAAAAAAAAAAAAAAAAAATCACAAGGCATACAGAGAAACAGGGAAGTATGGCACATCCAAAGGAAAAAATAAATAAAAACTATCCCTGAAGAAGACATGATATAAGAAGAGGGATTTACTTCAAAGTGAAAAAGAATTTTTTTTTTTAATGATAAAATGGTCATAGTAATTTTCTAAAGTAACTCCTGGTTCTGGCCTTGATGGATTAGTTCCAATTGCATTTATATTCCCACTATAAACAACTAAAAAACTAAAAAGCAACTGCCTTCAAGCACTGGCAGTATACAGCACAGGGCTGTGATCTTGGAAGAAAGGAAGCCCACCACAGGTGAGCTCCAAAGCCACCCAGACTTCTTCTCTGGAGGCATTTTCCAAAAATAGTGCAGGAAAATGGAGGCCAAGAAGAGAACTGTCTCACTGGGCAAAAAGTAAACAAACAAAACAAAAAAAACAGAGATTGGAATTCAGAGCAGCTAAGGCAGGTGAAATTTGGGGAGCAGGTTATCAGAAAGGAAGGAGCTACAGAGAAAGAATCCTAAAGTCTACCTAAGGGCTTCCCTGGCGTCCTTTTACAAATCTAAAGCTGTCTGTGAAGATGAGGCTCTGAAAAGCCTAGCAGAGAAAAACTGCTGAGAGACCAAAAGCTAAGAGGAATTAGGGATTTCACAGTGCTGGGGAGACACTGACCCATCCAGAAAGGAGAGACACTGGTCAATGTCCTTGCCATTCAGTTGAGACACCAGAATGCCCATCTTGCAGAAGTAAAGATCACACCCTGGAACTGAGGGCAAAATACACCAACCTTTAAAAAGCCTAGAGCTAAGCCTTAATAAAAATCAAAGTGGTCCACATTAATTTAGGTATCTGCCAAAATAAAATTCAAAGTTCTTTTGAAGAAAATAAAACAATCCAGAGCCTCTAAAACAAATCATCAAGGGTCCAGTATGCAGTCAAAAATTACTAGAAATGCAAAGAAAAAAATGTAATCTAGAGTAAAAAGTAGAATCTGTCAATAGAAACAGACACACTAAGAGGGTGTGGAGAAAAGGGAACCCTTCTACATTGTTGGTGGGAATGTAAATTTGTACAAGCACTATGGAGAACAGTATGGAGGCTCCTTAAAAAACTAAAAATAGAGCTAACATATGATCCAGCAATCCCACTCCTGGGGATATATCCAGAGAAAACCATAATTCAAAAGTATACATGCACCCCAGTGTTCACTGCAGCACTGTTTATAATAGCCAGGACATGGAAACCTAAATGTCCATCAACACAGGAATGGATAAAGAAGACATGGTACATATATATAATGGAATATTACTCAGCCATAAAAAGGAATGAAATTGTGCCATTTGCAGCAACATGGATGGACCTAGAAACTGTCATACTGAGTGAAGTAAGTCAGACAGAGAAGGACAAATATTGTATGATATAGCTTATATGTGGAATCTAAAAAATTGGTAAAAATGAAGTTATTTACAAAACAGAAATAGAGTTACAGTTGTAGAAAACAATCTTATGGTTATCAGGAGGGAAAGGCAGGGAGGGATAATTTGGGAGATTGGGATTGATATATACACATTATTATATATAAAATAGGTAACTAATACAGACCTACTGTATAGCACAGGGAACTCTACTCAATACTCTCTAATGACCTGTACGGGAAAAGAGTCTAAAAGAGTGGATATACGTATATGTATAACTGAGTCACTGTGCTGTATAGCAGGAAGGAACACAACAGGGCTTCCCTGGTGGCGCAGTGGTTAAGAATCCGCCTGCCAAAGCAGGGTACTCGGGTTCGAGCCCTGGTCCAGGAAGATCCCACATGCTGTGGAGCAACTAAGCCCGTGCGCCACAACAACTGAGCCTGCGCTCTAGAGCCCGTGAGCCACAAGTCCTTGAGTCCACGTGCCACAACTACTGAAGCCCATGTGCCTAGAGCCTGTGCTCCACAATAGAAGCCACCGCAATGAGAAGCCTGCGCACCGCAACAAAGAGTAGCCCCCACTCGCCACAACTACAGAAAGCCCGTGCACAGCAACGAAGACCCAATGCAGCCAAAAGTAAAATAAATTAAATAAATAAATAAATTTATATAAAAAAGAAAGGAACACAACCTTGTAAATCAACTATACTCCAATAAAAAAAATAATAATTTTAAAAAAAGAAAAGAGACATAAAACACTATGCCTCAAACACACAAATAATAACATGTAAAAGAATCTAAAAAAAAGGATGGATATAATGGGGAAAGAGATAAGAAATTTTAGGAGAGTTATAAAAATTTACATATATAGTTTCCAAGTGGAAACTCTAACACTGAAAAAAAAGCATAAGAACTGGAATCAAATATTCACTGGATGGGATTAACTGGAGATTGAACACAATAGAAGAAAGGATTAGTAAATTTGAAGATAGCTCAAAATACATCCTTAGGGGCTTCCCTGGTGGCGCAGTGGTTGAGAGTCCGCCTGCCGATGCAGGGGACACGGGTTCATGCCCCGGTCTAGGAAGATCCCACATGCCGCGGAGCGGCTGGGCCCGTGAGCCATGGCCGCTGAGCCTGCGCGTCTGGAGCCTGTGCTCTGCAACGGGAGAGGCCACAGCAGTGAGAGGCCCGCGTACCGCAAAAAAAAAAAAAAAAAAAAAAAAAAAAAAAAAAAAAATCATTAAACTGAAACACAAAGAGTAAAATATTAGGAGAGAAACAAAAACAAAGCCTCAATGACCTGTGGGTCCAACACATGTGTGGTTAGGATCCCAGAAGGAGGGAAGCAGAAAATGAAGTAGGAATAATCTTTGAAGAAATTTTAATCAAAATCCCAAATCTGATCAAAAAAGAAACCCACAAGGGCTTCCCTGGTGGCGCAGTGGTTGGGAGTCTGCCTGCCAATGCAGGGGACATGGGTTCGAGCCCTGGTCCGGGAAGATCCCACATGCCGTGGAGCAACTAGCCCCGTGAGCCACAATTGCTGAGCCTGCGCGTCTGGAGCCTGTGCTCCGCAACGAGAGGCCGCGATGGTGAGAGGCCCGCGCACCGCGATGAGGAGTGGCCCCCACTTGCCGCAACTGGAGAAAGCCCTCACATAGAAACGAAGAGCCAACGCAGCCATAAATAAATAAATAAAATTAAAAAAAAAAAAGAAACCCACAGACAGAAAAATCAGTGAACCCCAACCAAAAAAGAAAATCACACCTACACAGATCATAGTCAAAGATACAGATAAAATCTCAAAGGCAAGCAGATGCAGGGTCTTGAAGAGGTACAGGTTCATAGCAGCATTGCATCCATCAAAGGGTGAATTAATAAACAAAACTGGCACATATACACAATGCAATATTATTTAGCCTTAAAAAGCAAGGGAAATTATGACACATGATACAACATGGATAAAGCTTGAGGACATTAATCTAAGTGATATAAGCCAATCACAAAAAGATCAATACGGTATGATTCCACTTATGGGAGGTACCTAGATGCTCTAGGTACCTCGTAAAACTCATAAAAACAGAAAGCAGAAGTTTGGTTGCAGGGGCTGCAGGCATGGGATACAGAGAACTGTTTAATGGACACAGAATTTCAGTTTTGCAAGATGAGAAAGTTTTGGAGATTGGCTATATCATGTGAATATGCTTAACACGAATGAACTCCACACTTAAAAACTGTTAAAATGGCAAATCCTACATTATGCATATTTTACCACAATTTTAAAATTTTTGAAATGTTTTTAAAAGGAGCAAACATAAGATAAAAGATACAGTATGTGCAATCAGCAATAATACAAATAAGGCTAAGTTCTCATTAGAACTAATGGAGGCCAGAAGACAAGAGTATCTTTTTTTAAATTTATTTTTTAAATTTAATTTATTTTATTGAAGTAGAGTTGATTTACAATGTTGTGTTAATTTCTGCTGTACAGCAAAGTGATTCGGTTATACATATATATACATTCTTTTTCATATTCTTTTCCATTATGGTCCATCACAGAACACTGACTATAGTTCCCTGTACTACACAGTAGGACCTACGGGTATCTTTAAAGTGCCAAAACCAAATAAAAACTATCAACTATCAACCTAAAATTCTACACTGAGTGAAAACGTCTTGCCAAAATGAAGGCAAAGTAGAGAGATGTTCAGATCAACGGACGTTTAAATAACCAGTTGCCTGCAAACTCGCTCTATAAGAAATGCTACAGAAAATTCTTCAGGCTAAAGGAAAATGGTACCATATAGAGATCAGACTCGCAAGAGGGAACAAAGAGCACTGGAAATGCTAAGGATATTGGTAAAAATAAAAGGGTAATTTTTTGGTTTCTTGAATTCTTAAGAAGTTAAACATTTATAGAAAAAATAATAACACTGTATTGTGGCAGAGGTAATATATGTGACGATCACAGCACAAAGGGCAGGAGAACGGGGGAGGAGTTTTGCTGTTTGTCTTCACAGTCGTCGAGAAGCGGTGCGATAAACAAAGAAAACACGCCAGGGAACATTAGCAGCGTTACAAGTGGATTCGCACACAGCAGGAGCACAGGGGACCACAGCCAGGTCCTCGCAGTGACAGTGAGGGCCTGGTGCTGCTTGTTTCCCGTTCTGCGCCCTGGCCCCCTCTCTGCTCCAGAAGGTGACCCCTGGGGGCTGCATTAGCCCGGGGTTAGCATCACCCAACGGGAGGGAAGTACCGCAGGCGCTCAGAGGGCAGCGGGGCACTTCTTGTCCACTCTCTCTTCCTGTATCGGTGCAAGAGCTTGGCTGAGGCTGGCATTCTACAACAGCAGCCTCTGCCAGGATGCCCCTCAGCTCTCAGCCTCCAGGGCGAGGGGTAATCCTGCTGTCGCTGGTTCCCGGTCCCTCCACATCCCCTATGGGTCTCTTAACCCTGTCCACACTGCTGTAAATTCGTTAAATCCTTCAGAAATCCACTTGAGTGTATCTTGTTTTTTCCTCTTGGGACCCTGACTAAGAGAGCAAATGGTATGAAGAGTAACCTCTCAGGCTCTCAAGATGGAAATCTGGGGTTCCCATACATGGCTCAGAGCCACTGGAAACCCATAGCACACCTTGGAACCAGGATTACTCAAAATAAGGTCTGCCATGGCATGGAATGGAGCAGAGAGGGGAAAAGACTTGGAAAATCATTTGGTTACTGTGGCAATAAGACGTAGATTGGAAAAAGATAAGCTGGGTGTCTTGAACTTTCAACTCAGAACGTTGGTTGAAATCAGAAAACATCTCTGATGGCCTCCAAGGAATCTGTTATCTCTTTGCTTCCAGGCTGTAACAGCTGCAGATGGAGTGCCTGTTCTGCATTATATCCAGGCATATAACGAGAGGAATATTCCAGAATGGCAGCGTATTTGCATGGCCTTAAAGTGTCTCCCTCAGTTTGCTTATTGTTGCAAAGAAAAGAAAATAGTTACAGTTCAGACAACACCTTGAATGATCAAAATGAGCATCACCACTGAGGGGCAGGTGGACACTGTATGCCTCCAGGTGTGATGCCCGGAGAAGGGTAGATCACACGTGTAGTGGTCCACCTGGGAATGCACAGCTGAATCTAATCAGGAGGAGGAACAGATGAGCCTGGCCAGAATGAGGAACTTTCTATGTAAAAGAAAATGGAGAGGAGCTAGATTCTTCAAAAATGTCAATGTCATAAAAGGCAAAGAGAGGCTGTGGAAATATTCTAGGTTCAAGGAACACGAAGTGGAAAGTGAATGCAATACCTGATCCAATACTGGCTCCTTTACTAGAAGGGGGGTTCTGTGAAAGACATTATTGGGTCAATTTGAAAACTGGAATGTAGATGGCAGAGTGGATGAAACTACTTTATTAAGGTTAAAGGTATTGAAGTTGATCACTGTCCTTGGCTATGTAAGAGAATATCCTTATTCTTAGAAAACACACGCTGAAATATTTAGGAATAAAGGGCCATGACAAATATAATTTACTCTCAAATTGTTCAGTAAAATACATATTATGCATGTATTTATTGAGAGAGAGAGAGAGAATCCTCTCTCTCATGCAAATGATAGAGCAAATGAAATAAAACGTTAACAATAAGTAAACCTGAGTAAAGAGTATGCGTTAGCTTGCTGAGGTGGTCAAACAAAGTACTACAAACTGGGTGGCTTAAACCTCAGAAATTTACCGTCTCACAGTTCTGGAAGCTGCAAGTCCAAGATCAAGGTGTCAGCAGGGTTGGTTCCTTCTGAGGCTGTGACGGGGAAGTGTTCCAGGCCTCTCTCCTGGCTGCTGGTGGTTTGCTGCAAACCTTTCGTGTCCCTTGGCTTCTAGACACATCACCCTCATCTCTGCCTTCATGTTCACATGGCATTGTCCTTGTGTGTGTGTGTCTCTGTGTCCACATTTCCCCTTTGCATAAGGACACCAGTCATATTGGATTAAGGC
Organism: Mesoplodon mirus; assembly: GCF_964341445.2. Classification (NCBI taxonomy): domain Eukaryota; kingdom Metazoa; phylum Chordata; class Mammalia; order Artiodactyla; family Ziphiidae; genus Mesoplodon; species Mesoplodon mirus. The sequence goes on from NC_138996.1 coordinate 7,848,155, forward strand.
CTAAGCTAATGACCTTAAGTTTAATCACCCCTGTAAAGACCCTATTTCCAAATCAGGTTACATTCTGTGGTATCAGGACTAAGACTTCAACTTATCTGTTTTGGGGGTGGGGTGGGGACACAATTCAACCCCTAACAAGTATATGGATAATTTTTATACTATTTTTATTCTTGTAACTTTTCTGTAAGTTTGAAATTATTTCCAAGTAAAACATTTTTTTTTTAAGGAAAAGAAATTCCTATATGGTCTACAGAGTGACTTACAAAACCAGGAAGAGAAAAAGTATATCCCAAAGGATCTGCAGGATTCTACCAACTCACATCCACAAGATGCTTGGAATTGACCAAATAGGATAAATTATACAATGAGATAGGACCAAATTTATCAATACGGGTGCACTTACCAAGAATTCTAGGTTCAACATGTCCAGTAACAGTCTAGGAACTGCTTGTCAAATGGGCATGCTTTGCTCCATTAGGCCTTGTCAGGGGCTGCATACAGCATCCCTATCCATCACAGCCATTTTGAATTCTGTTGGATCTGTTATAATAATTGCAGATCCCTCTTTTGGGATCTGCAGCTATTATAGATAGTTGAACAGCTGTTAGGTGCCAAATGGCTCTAAGAGTTTGCTTGTGAAGACTGGTTCATAGATGGCCTAGATTGAGATGCTGGAATTTTCCCAGCATACGTTAGAGGAAGGACTATAATGGCTCACTGAGATGGGAATGTTGGAGTTAATTCATTATGTGCAGCCTGCTCAGCCGACCCCTATCATACAACCCAGGAGGCCCAGAAATGCTTTAGTGAAGGGAGCACCAGAATCCATAAAAGTCGCAGTGCTAACTGTCCTCTGTACACCAGAGATGCTGGTGGGAGATAACTGCAGTAGAATTGGGTGCCCTAATTTCAATGGGAATAATGGGATCCCTGTGTGGTAGCAGTGTGGTGGCAGCACTTGACCATCAGGGACAAAGTAGGCACAATTGGCATAATAAAACACGGGGACAGAGTGGCCATCAGAGCATTTTGGCTCTCAAGGTCTGTGGCAGTGGCTAATTGATCATAAAGTTCCCAGGAATAAAATAGATGGACAGCCTCCACCAAAGTACGGCTTGATCTGTAAAATCAGAGAAAATCTAAGCCAGGTAAGCAGGAATCTGAGTTGAATGACTATACAGAAAGTACCCAATTCCCATCAGTGCATAGATCCAGAGTCCTAACTGAAAGAGTGCGAGGTGGAGTCGTTGAGAGCCCAGACTGATACTAAGACCAGGAATCTCTTACAGCATCAATCTGCACATGCATGTGCTATTCTCCAGCAGGACTCAGCCTCCTCAATGTTCATTGACTATACAGTTATTGCCCCTATTTCAAGCCAGTCGCAACATCCAGCAAGATGCACCACAGGGTGCATCCAGGGCTGTTCATCTGAAGAGTGGATACAGGTGGGATAAGAAGCAAAGACACTGAGCATGCTGAGTGTCCAAGCAAGGCTATAGCATGAGGAAGCAGATAAACTAGGAGGAAAAGGTAGGTCTGTTAAGCCAACATCAGGGAGGAAGAAAGGAGGAAATTGCTGAAAAGAACCAAGGAGAGAGTTGAGGGCAGGAAAGTTAAGAGATTGTGTTTATGAGTTTTGAGATTTTGAAGTGGAAGGTAAAAAGCAATATAGAGTTTAATACGAATCACTGAACTGAGGTCCAGGAGCTTGAGGCTGGATGCTGGATGCTGGGCATCGTATGTGACTTAGAAGTTGTCAGGGAGAACGGGAGCCAGGCGCCCACACGCTCAGTGAGGCTTCGAGATCAGGACAAGGAGGCCCAAAAGACGTAAACCCACACGGTGCGGTACCTCTCTTCTGTACTTTGAGATGCCAGCATGATACCCTAGGACAAATATTTATCTGGAGAACTTTCCAAATTAACAGGTTGGCTAGAAAACAGCCACAAGTCTTATCTTGTATTCTGGCAAAAACTCAATTGATTGGCATCTAAATTATAACCACAGCTCCCTTATTTAGCCCTAGCTTTAAAATTTTAATTTTCGGTTGTTACCTAATACAACACTAGAGAACTAAAGACTCAGGAACAGGTACACAGTTTTGTCTTGGTTTCTGTTTTGTAATCCCATAACCAAAACAGAAAGATTAAAGTCTAATCAGTCATTTTTGCCAATTTATACATTATACAATTTATACATTAAAATCAATGAAATAATGAAAAAAATATTTAAGCTAGCAATCTGTTTTTTAATCTACACTTTGTAAAATAAAAATTATCCTGATATATATACATATATATATATATATATATATATATATATATATATATATATATGTATATATATCCTTTTTCTTTTTCTTTTTCTTTTTTTGGCCGCACTTGAAGGATCTTAGTTCTCCGACCAGGGATTTAACCCGGGGCCGTGGCAGTGAAAGCGCCAAGTCCTAACTACTGGACCACAGGGAAGTCCCCTAATCTGTTTAAATTCAGTTTTCTACCTTCCTTTCTACAAAGCCGAAAGAATTCTATCACTGAGCAATCCATCCCAGACTACAAAGTGATCGCATAATCACGCTGTTCCTGTGCGTAATCAGAGGACATTAACTAGCGTTAGGAACCATAATGCTTCCCAAAGCGCTAATACAATTAATGTATCAGAGTGACTGAGGGTAAAGCAATGACTCTTACCTAAAGATATCACTGAGGATACTAATGAAACAAAATCGAGTTTATTAAATCAAGGTTTTAAAATAAGGGGGGAGATACTAAAGTTATCATTTTTAGACTGGTATTATGAGCGAAATAGCAAAAGAGCCTGGACACTGATGGATTTGGTAGCGTTGGCGCTTTACATGGTGTTCCTTAAAGCCTGATCTTCTTGGTACTTTCCTCTAAAACTAACATACTAATTCACCACTAACTTTACGATTGTTTTTATTTTATTATTTTTTCAGCCTCACCACACCACATGCAGGATCTTACTTCCCCGACCAGGGACCGAACCCGTACCCCCTGCAGTGGGGTCACAGTCTTCACCACTGGACCCCCAGGGAAGTCCCACGGTTGTTTATTTTTAAATTATTATAATTACAAAGTACATATTATACTTTACGTATAATCACAGTGTTGACTGAAGAAAAATGCACAACCTAAAAGTTGCTAGTTATGTTTTATTTGGGGGCCTTACTGAGGACCATCGCCTGGGAGACAGCCTCTCAGATAGCTCTGCAGGACTGTTCCAAAGAGGTAAGGGGGAGTGAGGATATATAGGAGTTTCTGCTGATAAACACACATGAGAAGATGCAAGAGTCTGGGCTCATTAAAGTTACTCCTTAAGTATGCATCTTTATGTAGGGCCACTATCCTGTTTTTCTCCATTCTGAATTCCGCTCATGGGGCACTAATGGGGGGCGGGGGGTGGAGGGGGGCCAGGCTACAGTGGCTGATAGATTGCGCTTGCGGGCAGGCAACAGTCATTATTTACTGGGATGGCAGGGAACATTCTTTGCCCTCGATAGTAAGTATATATTCATATTTATTTACCATATTTATAATGTTTTCATGTATGAAGTATATAGTCATTTTTTTTCCAAAAAAATCAGTTTTGTATCCCTAACCTCGGTTTTAAGTCCAAGATACCAGTGGTACTAGAACTTGCTAAAAGTTTTGTATATATACCTTGGACTGGAGACTCCAACGAACTGTTGGGAACACACATTTTGGCACATGCCTCCTATTAGGCAAATAAATGCTGCTTCCTCCGGTTCCTAAGTGTGGCCTCCCTTCACGAGATCAGGTAGACTGTTTTGTTTTCATTTGGTGAAAATGACACTGATTCTGGTTGAAAGAGAATTAAAACAGCTATTTTCTGTAGGTCACAGGTCCGTCCCTAACACTGTAAACTCGGGTTGGAACAGGATAAACGGCTCGGTAGCTCCCGGCATGCAGCCAAGTACCTGCAAAGTACTAAGACTGCAACTGGCTCAATAAATGCTTTTCGGAGAAACCAGGGAATAAAGGCGCAACGACCATGAGACGTGACCGTGCTGAGGACCCAAAGCACCGGTCCAAACGCTGGCTTTACCGCCTGCCCGAAACCAGCTGTACATCCGATCCGGAGGTCCCGAGGGGCTCTTCCCGCTGCCTCCGCGCCGCCCCTCGGCGCCGCCCCTCGGCGCTCCCCCGTCCAGCGTCTTCCCCGCCCGGCCCCCGGCCGCCCAGCCAAGACTGACCACCCGGCTCCCCGGCGCCGCCAGGACCGGGCTCCGCGCATGCTCCCTGGCTGCACCGGGGTCGCTCCCGAGCAGGGTGAGAATCCGCTCTTCCGCGTCTTGGAGGCGACCTGGAAGAGCCGGGACGAACGCACTAGGTCCCCAGAGGAGGAAACCACCGGGCAGAGGCGCAGAGTGGCCGGGACGAAGCTGCTCGCAAACCCCGGAAGCCCTCCCGGATCCACCCTGCGGCGGCCGCGCGACCCCGGACCTGCGCAGTAGCGTCCGCGGCGGCGGCGGCGGCGGCAGCACGGTCCGCAGCGGCAAGGTCCGCGGCGTTCCCTCGCTGGAAGGTCCGCGGCGTTCCCTAGCTGGAAGATCCGGCAGCCTCAGGCCGCGCGAGGCCTCCCGCGTCATGTCGGCCCAGGGCGACTGCGAGTTCCTCGTGCAGCGAGCCCGCGAGCTGGTGCAGCAGGACCTGTGGGCCGCCAAGGCTTGGCTGATTACGGCCCGCAGCCTCTACCCCGCCGACTTCAACATCCAGGTGAGGCCGGGAGGGGGCGCAGGTGGAGCGCTCCTCCCCGCTTCCCTGAGCCCCCGCTCCGGGTCGGGGCAACGGGAGCGTTTCCCTCTTGGCGGCCGGGACAGCGCCTGGCGCCGCCTGGGAAGGCCGCCCGCCGGCTCGTGGGTCCGGACGGCCGCCGCGCGGGCGCGGGTAGTGTCGGGGGCAGGGGCGGGGTGGGGGTGTTCTGGGTCCCCGCGGGAGGGAGCTGGGGTGCAGTGTAGTGAACACAGGCGCCAGCTCCGGGCTGCGGCTCTTGTGAGGGGACCAATACCGCGCATCTGCGGGCCCCGAGGTAGATAAAGGCATCCGAGTGACGCGAACGGCAGAGACCTGCACCGTGTTGACGTCGGGGGTAGTCAGGAACCCTGCTGGCCGCCGGAGACGTGCCTGCGCTAAGCCGGGGCCCTGGGGCCGTGCGGCGCGAGCCCTGAGGCTCCGTCAGCACATGATGCCCGACCCTGGGACCTCCGGGGCGGTGGGGTGAGCCGGGCCGGCCGGGCGGAGGGCCTGACGCAGCCCCGGCCCGTGTTGCAGTATGAGATGTACACCATCGAGCGGAACGCGGAGCGGACGGCCACCGCCGGGAGGCTGCTCTACGACATGTGAGTGGGGACGCCGCCCCGCACCTCTCGGGAGGTTTCCGTTCTGTCTGTGGCAGAGGGAGTTGGGGGAAGGTCCTCAAGTTCATCTGCGTGTCCGGCACCTAAAGCTTAACTTGGTCGTGGGTCTAGGCCTTCCGTTAACTGCGGGGAAGTCTTCTTGGTTTTTATTCTTGTTACAGCTCTTCCATTCAATCATTTATTTTACTTTGGGAGTAACGTAATACAGACTCCTCGCAGAAGTTGCGACGGTACGGAAGTGTAGAGAATAATCAGTGGAAGTCCCTCCCAACCTCGGCCCGAATTCAGGGGTGTGTGTGTCAGTGTGCATGTACGCCCAGGACACCTCACTAGGTTCTGGGGGAGGAGATGCAGCGCTGAGCGCCTACTGCTCACCCACTGTGATGGGGCTCTTTCCAGGCCAGCATGTAGGGATCTACTTGGTTCTTTCTCCCGTCTGCATAGCGTTTCAGCCCTCTTTTCTCGGCGGACATTTAGATAGTTTCCAGTTGTTTGAAATTATATTCAGAGTGTCAGCAGTTTTGTGCTCACATTTGCGTGTTTTTCTGTAGAGTAGATTCTTAGACGTAGGTTTTCCTAGTCGAAGGGTATGCGCATTTTAAATCGCGATGCCCTGTCAGATTACTCTCCAAAAAGTACTGTTCAGTTTACATCTCCACTGACCCTGTGCGAGTGCCTCTTTCCCACACCTTCGCCAGCATTGGATAGTATCAGTCTTTCTCTCAGCTGTCAGTTTTTGCCGGTGCTGTAGGAGAAAGCAGTGTCTTGCTATTTTTAAAGATTTGTGTTTGTTGTATTACTAATAAGACTGAGTATCTTTTCAAATATTTGGCTGTTTGTATTTTTTCTGTGATTTACCTTTGCCCATTTTTTTGTTTGGGGAGGTTTTTTTTTGTTTTTGTTTTTTCTTGTTTGCCGTTTAGTAGTGTTTTGCATATTATGGTCACTTGTCTTTTCACTTATTAAAAAAACTAAAGACTTTTGTGCGTACCCTCATTTTTCTTAGTTTATGTTTTTATATCTTTATTTCAGTTTGTTTTGGTACATCTGTGTACTCACTTGGAATATAGTAAAATGTGTTTTTCTTTGATGCTAGCGTTTTACTTTCTTTTCTGGATACTATTTAGAATCTGACATTTTAATTTAATGCATTCGTTTTAAAAATAGGTTTGTGAATTTCCCAGATCAGCCCGTGGTGTGGAGAGAAATCAGCATTATTACATCAGCATTAAGAAACGATTCACAGGATAAACAAACCCAATTTTTAAGAAGTAAGAATGAAGTGATAACTTAATGGTGTATAAATGACTACTTCCGTAAGTCAGAAAGAGAAATACAAATACCGTATGCTAACGCATGTATATGCAATCTAAAAAAATCGTTCTGATGAACCTAGTGGCAGGACAGGAATAAAGACACAGGCGCAGAGAACAGACTTGAGGACACAGGGGAAAAGGGGAAGATGAACAAAATGAGAGAGTAGCAGTGACATATATGCACTACCAAATGTAAAATAGCTAGTGGGAAGCTGCTACACAGCACAGGGAGATCAGCTTTGTGACCACCTAGAGGGGTGGGATAGGGAGGGTGGGAGGGAGACGCAAGAGGGAGGGGATATGGGGATATATGTACACGTACAGCTGATTCACTTTGTCGTACAGCAGAAACTAACACAACATTGTAAAGCAGTTATACTCCAATAAAGATGTAAAAAATACAATTACCAACATCGATAAATAGCTAAGGTATTAAAGCTATCATTAAGAAATCAGAGATAAGATATAATAATGTGTTGTATGCTACGTACTCTAGCAATATACATAATTTATAAAATTAGAAGCAAAAATGTAAAAGAAGATAATTCATCTAATTTTTATAAAATGTATGAGATTAAAAGTAATTGTATTTTGGAAGTTTTGCCTACTTAGGTAAAAATACTAGCAATTATTTCACCATAGTAAAAGTGACTCACAACTGTGAACCCAATAAGATGCAGTTTTATTGAGCTGTTCATTTTAAAAATAATAATTTTCTGAAAAACAGAAATATCTAGAAAGTGATCATTCTTTTTACTGTTATTAGAACACAGTGATGATGCGATCTCATATAATACAGTTGTAGATATACCAAAATATTCCCAAGTAGAATTATATTATAATAAAAAACATATAATTCTTTTAAAAAAATTACTACTTCTGGAATACCAAGTTCTGTGTAGTAATTTCACAAAAGTCACATCTGTGGTATTGGTACCCATATGCATGTTTTGTTCTTGGCAACTGAAGCCTCTACAAATGATGTCACTTGATCCCTTGAGCATGTGCTTAGGACCCTTTAAACTTCCTTATAGGATGTGGATTTATCAGTTAGCCTGGGAAACTGAATATATTTTAACAAGTTGTACAGTAATCATAAAATATCTTTAGATTAGACAGATCTCCACAGAACAGGAGAGAAACTTTTAGTAATTTATGACCTTTCTCATTAACCTTCACCCTGTGTTGGTTGCTACAGCCAATTTCAGATTTTGGATGAAAACGAAAGTAGATTGTTTAGGTCATTTCAGCTTAAGTGAGTAGTTTTTTTTTTTTTTTTTTTTTTTTTTTTTTTTTTTTTTTTTCTTCTTTTTGCGGTATGCGGGCCTCTCACTGCTGTGGCCTCCCCCGTTGCGGAGCACAGGCTCCGGACGCGCAGGCCCAGCGGCCATGGCTCACGGGGCCAGCCGCTCCGCGGCATATGGGATCTTCCCGGACCAGGGCACGAACCCGTGTCCCCTGCATCGGCAGGCGGACTCTCAACCACTGCGCCACCAGGGAGGCCCCAAGTGAGTAGTTTTTATCTCAGTCAGCAGCAAGCACTGCTGTGACCCTTCCCAGACATCATTCTTCCCTTCTGGATCCAGTAAGGCCTCCAAAGGTTTTATCATCATTCAGCAAATATCTTACGCCCAATAATATCTGACCCCAAAGCCCTCCGGGTTGTAGGTGAACTCCAACAATAGTAATTCTTCACTTAGTATGTACCATTCTGTACATGATGATGCCTTATTTCCACTTTTGCTTCCATATTTTCTTTCTGAAAGAAACTTTAAAAAGTGAAATGTGTTATATACAGGTTTATTTGAAACTCTTCCTGGTCGGGTGCAGTGTGAAATGTTACTAAAGGTTACGGAGCAATGCTTCAACACTTTGGAACGATCAGAAATGTTGCTTCTACTTTTGAGACGATTCCCTGAAACGGTGGTACAGCATGGGGTAAGATTTGATCCTTTCCTTTTTCATAAAAGAGAATAAAATTGATCAGTGGACTCACGAGTCTGTTTAAGAGCTACAGTGTGTATTATTCTAAAGTAGATTATTCTAATTCTGAGGAGTACCAGATAAGATTGAACTCAAATCAAGGAATCTTTGTCAGTAAAGCTAAAAGGATGTCACTGTTACCAAACTCTATGAATATCCAGTAGAAGCTGTGTTACCAGTGTGAGGAAACAGTCACCAAGCCTTGACGGTGCTACTTATCTTCAGTTGGTAAAGTACAGTAAAGTTTTAAAAAATAATCTGTTTCATTGTGTTGAACAATGTGTTTGAATTTAAAGGAGAGCCATAGTTTGTATTCTTAACGTTTTTCACATGCTTTTGCCATGTGGTCACTGTTTTCCCTCTACTCTGCCCTTTCCTCATATCTCTAATTATTATTGAGTGCTACTGGCAGGCACTGGTCGGTGTTCAGTAGGTCCTTCTATACTCCTTAGATCCGTTGAGGTAGATAGCATCCTACTTTACGTATATGTTAGGCATTTCCCGTAGCCAGTAACGGAGAGGTGGGATTCAGATCTTTAACTTTCTTAATTCAACCTCTTTGGCTTATTCTTTCTGGCTCCACTTTTCTGGCTGCTGGCCCCAGGTAACCTTCTCTGTACGTCCGTATGTTAGTGTCAAGGACCGCCGTAACAAAATACCAGAAACTCGGTGCCTTAAAACAACAGAAGTTTATTCTCTCACAATTCTGGAAGCTCGAAGCCCAAAAGCAAGGTATGGGCAGGGCCGTGCTCCCCGTGAAGGCTCTGGGGAGGACTCCTGCTCACCTCATCCTGGCTTCTGGGGCACCAGCGATCCTTGTCATTCTTTGGCTTGCAGCTTCATCACTCAGTTTCTGCCTCTGTTGTCACGTGGCCTTCTTTGTGGTCTGTGTCCCTGTGTCTTTACATGACCTTCTTATAAAGATACCACTCATTGGATTTAGGACCCACCCTGATCCAGTATGACTTCTACGAAGACCTTTTTTTTTTTTGGCTGCATTGGGTCTTTGTTGCTGCATGTGGGCTTTCTCTAGTTGTGGTGAGCGGGGGCTACTCTTCGTTGCAGTGCGCGGGCTTCTCACTATGGTGGCTTCTGTTGTCGCGGAGCACAGGCTCTAGGCATGCGGGCTTCAGCAGTTGTAGCACGTGGGCTCTGTAGTTGTGGCTCGCGGGCTCTAGAGCGCAGGCTCAGTAGTTGTGGCACACGGGCTTAGTTGCTTGGCGGCATGTGGGATCTTCCCAGCCCAGGGCTCGCACCCGTGTCCCCTGAATTGGCAGGCGGATTCTTAACCACTGCACCACCAGGGAAGTCCCATGAAGACCTTTTTTATAAGATAAAAAATATATGAGGTCACATTCTGAGGTTCTGAGTGGACGTGAATTTTTGGGGGGATGCTGTTCAGCCTGGTGTCCTCCCTGATCATTACTCTGACTTTTAACTTTCTGTCTCATGTAATTGTTTACATGGTTCCCCTCTCCCTTCACCCCATGCATCCCCAAGTGGTTGCAAGGAAGATGATGCAGGTGTTGGTGGATTTGGAGAAGCCAGCTTTCTACTAGGCTAGGGCATCAGTAATGGGAAGGTGGCCTTCTCAAACAGTTGTGTCCGACCTAATCCAGGCTGTATGAGTGACTACTCCCGGCAACTCTTGAAAATGTTAAGTTTTGTCTACATAATACATCTTGATGTAGAGAATAAAGTTAGTTTCTACATTTCTTAGAAAAATCTCTCCATCTCTATTATCAGACTGGCTCCAGTGCTTCCGTTAAGTTTCTTAGACATTTTAATTTTACTAGTTCAGGGGAGAATAACCAAGACAGAGTGGTCTGTGGTCAGGTGAATGTGGGGTTCCCTTCTGGGTGGTGTTGCTGATGCATTCTTTTGTTTTCTAGTCTTTAAAATGATAATATTTGTTTCTTGGGTAAGTTTGAATATACAAACTATGTGGTAAATCAAATATGGTGTTTATTCATGTAATTCTGACATCTGAAACTTAACACAAATGATTAATTCTATTTTGAAACAGGTTGGCCTTGGGGAGGCACTGTTGGAGGCTGAAACTATTGAAGAGCAAGAATCTCCTGTTAACTGCTTTAGAAAATTATTTGGTGAGAAAAATTAAATTTTGTATTCATTCCTTATGCTAAGTAGAATATGCTGTGGGTAAGTGTCATTTCAGAAATAAGGTCATTTGTGGAAAGCAGAGGAACTCTTCGTATTATGGGATTTAAATCCGTGTTTATTTTTTCAGTTCGGAAAGCATTTTAAACAACTCCTAAGTTTTTATTATGTAATAGTTGATACCTCTGAAAGAATATGTGTAACCATGTATTTGAGTATGAAGCATACTAATAAACAAACACCTGAATTTCCACCCAAACATCACTCATAATGTGGAATCTGCCTGTGTGTTTCCTTGCTGACTCCATCCACTGGTGTCCCTCTGCACTGCAGTTTTTAAATAAATGTGCCATAAGGGGTTTCTTTTTTGCCTATCTATTTTAGGTACTACATTAAGTGAACTCTGAAATAAATTTTTTTTTTTGCCAGAACCCTAGAGTAGACAAACAGCTTAATCGGTTTTTCCTCATTTTCCCTCTTCAACAGTGTGTGATGTCCTTCCTCTAATAATTAACAACCATGACGTTCGGTTGCCCGCCAATTTGTTGTATAAGTACTTGAACAAAGCAGCTGAATTTTATATCAATTATGTCACTAGGTCTACTCAAACAGAGAGTCAGCATCAAGGTAAGTGGGAATAACCTGCAGTTTATTTTATTGTATTTTTTATTTTGTAAAATTTCAAGCTCAGAAATCCCTCAACATTCTGATTATTCTCCTCTGGATACGTACCAGTTTGATAGTCTTGCTAAAAGATGGTTCCTAGAAGAAAACACTACAGTTAAGAGATGAGACTTCTCTGGACCCAGTTGTACCCCTCGATTGAAGCAGTGAACCTGCTGAACTGTAAGGTTAGCTTCACACGTTAACCACAGCTCAAAGGTCCCTTCCTACTCTACCAGGGACCAGTGGTGGGTCTTTGAATAAAACACACAACATGTTGAGGTTCTGTGTTCTTGCCTCTGGCATGGGGAGTTAGACGTCTTTTCTCTATAAAGTACCGCATAAATAGTAAGTAGTGATGGTAATTGTAAACTACTTTTTTTTCACATCTCAGGTGCCCAAGAAACGTCTGATTTAATGTCACCGAGCAAACGTAGCTCTCAGAAGTACATAATAGAGGGGCTGACTGAAAAATCATCCCAGATCGTGGACCCTTGGGAGAGGTTGTTTAAGATTTTGAATGTTGTTGGAATGAGATGTGACTGGCAGATGGATAAAGGAAGAAGGTACGAAACTGTTCATTTCTAAGATTGTGTAACAAATCTTTTGATCGCATACTCTCTATAAAACAAAATACTTTTTTCTAAAAGCATATAATGTATAGGTACACCTCTGTCTGGGCAAATTCTGTAACACTCAGTATTTATGCAAAAGAGTGTGGTTTTTCACTTTATTAAAAGATTCCCAGCGGAAGTATGAACTCTTAAGATGATGTTGAGCTTGAAGCACTCCTTGGTGTTTAGAGGAAAGAGAAGCTACTAGGCATGTTTGTGTCATGAACTCTTGGCCTGTTGCTGCTCTAATTCAGAAGAGGAATTTGCATCCATATGCAGACAATGAAGAATAATTATACATGCCGAGAGCCACATTTGGTAGTTGTAATGGTTCTATATTGGGGCTTTTCTCTGGTAGACCTTTTGCTGACAAGCCCAGAGTAATTAAATAATTTTTATTGTCCTTCACCTTTCAGAAGCTATGGTGATATTTTGCATAGAATGAAGGATCTCTGCAGATACATGAACAACTTTGATAACGAAGCTCATGCAAAATATAAAAACCAAGTGGTTTATTCCACTATGTTGGTCTTCTTTAAGAATGCATTTCAGTATGTCAACAGCATACAGCCGTCTCTATTCCAAGGTTGGTTTAAGAATTTTAGAGTGTCTCAAAATACTGGCCTCATTGCGGGTGGTGAGGAAGATGAAAATGTTTACCTTAACATCGTTCTTGGATCCGAAAAATTGCGGGGTGATGCCAGAGCTTTCATTAGTTGTTGATTTTTATGTAAGTAAGTTTTCATTAAAAACATACATCAAAGGATGTAGTGGTTCTGTGAAACTACAGATATTGAATGCCTCTGTTCTAAAAAAGCAGCAGATGTAGCTAAGTACTGAAGTAGATTTCACAATGACTTCTCAATAGACAAAGATTTTAAAAATAATATGTATGCATATAAATTCTAGAGAATGTGAAAAACAGGAAAACTACAGGGTGAAATCACCCACAATACTTCTAGTATAACGCAGCTCTCATTTTTGTGTATTGACTATAGTGTTTCATATATTTAGATTTGTTTGGAATTTATAACAATAATGTATGTGTGACTTGGTAGTTTTTCTTTTTTTGGTAATTTTATGCTTCGTGATCATTGTAAATAATTGATAGATAACATAAGAACAAATACAAAGAGGGAACTTTCCCTTGTCCACCACTGAGAAAGAACCTTTATTAACAACTTGGTTTATATCTGTACAGTTTTTCATTTCTGTGTATGTATACTTATTTGTTTACCTAATTGGGATGATACTGAATGTATTTTCACACGATGGTTGAGTAAATTTCCACCTGATATTAAGTACTCTTTTCCTTGCTGCATTTTTAAGTGTTGGTGTTTTCCCTCCATCCACAGGTCCTAATGCCCCTAGCCAAGTTCCACTGGTTCTTCTGGAGGACATATCAAATGTATACGGTGATGTAGAAATTGATCGCAGTAAACACATACATAAAAAGAGGAAACTAGCTGAGGGAAGAGAAAAAACCATGGTAATTCTTTCAGATATAATTGTTAACAGATTATATGTTTATGGTTTGCTAGAAGTGAATCTTTGTAAAACATGGCTCTGGAGCTAAATTGATAAAGCTTAGGTCTTTTAATTATAAAATATAATGACTATATAAAATCAGTGGTTCTCAACTAGAGGTGATTTTGCCACCTGGGTTATTTGACAGTGTCCAAGGACATGTTTGATGGTCATGGCTCAGTGGGGAGGGGTTACTGTTAGGATCTAGTGAACGGAGGCCAGGGTTGCTGTTAAACATGCTCCTGTGCACAAGGAGAGCCCCACAGCAGAGAGTTATCCAGCCCCAAAGGCCGCTAGTGCTGAGGCTGAGGAACCCTGGTGTAAGTCGTTTATACCTGTTTGACTTAGTGCCATCGATTAAATTTAAAAGGCAAAACCAAATAAACTACCTTGGACATGTAGAGGCGGGTGCCGAGGGGCACAGGCTGCCGAACGGGGAGTTCTTAGGCCATCGGGGTAGTAAGTCATAACCCGAGGGGAGATGTCGGAAAGGTCCCATGAAGGAGGTTGGCATTTGATGCCAGCCTTGTAGGGTTCTGTTGTTTGGAATTGGGAAGTAGATTTTGTTAAGAGGGGGCAGCTTGCACAAAGATGCAGGAAACCAGAGAGAGCGAACCATCAGTCTTCTGGTCTGGCCTGCTGGCAAGCCAGGGCCCAGCGCTGATTTTCGAACTCTTTTTAAGCAGAGGAATCCTTTCTTTCAGGGAACACTTTTGTGGAGCCCCGTCATGTGATGTGACAGTGGGGATGCTCTCGGTCAGGTCTCAGCAAACTTTGTCCCATAACATGCCGGGTGGCAAATGTTTCAGGCTTTGCAGGCCATGCATCTCCATTGCAGCTACTCAGCTCTGCTGCTAAAGTGCAGAAACAGCCACAGACAGTGGGAGACGGCGGGGTTTGTCCTGCAGGGCGTAGCGTGCCAGCGCCTCCCCTGGTGGCAGTGTGGGGGCAGCCGGGAGTCTCACCCGCCTCTGTGCCCTCTTCTCTCCGCCTTGCACTCTCTTACCTGCTCTTCTTTTTTTTTCTTTGCGGTACGCGGGCCTCTCACTGTTGTGGCCTCTCCCGTTGCGGAGCACAGGCTCCGGACGCGCAGGCTCAGCGTCCATGGCTCACGGGCCCAGCCGCTCGGCGGCATGTGGGATCTTCCCGGACCGGGGCACGAACCCATGTCCCCTGCATCGGCAGGCGGACTCTCAACCACTGCGCCACCAGGGAAGCCCTTACCTGCTCTTCTTCAGCCCTTGGGTAACATTTAACGAGACCCTGGCTTGATGAGGGACAGGTCTGGAAATCAGTTTAATCTGATGTCTCCCAGGTCCTGGAGTATAAAATGGTTTGGAGCGGGAAGACACGGCCCATTCTGAATGTGCGTGCAAGGGTATTAACCCTTCTGAAACACTAGTTTGTTTCCTTCCACAGAAAAACGCTCAGCCTGCACAATTTTGCTTTGAAGCCCAGCCCTGAACCCCAGGCTGAGGTCTCCGTGCTCACCA
Source organism: Mesoplodon mirus (assembly GCF_964341445.2). NCBI lineage: Eukaryota > Metazoa > Chordata > Mammalia > Artiodactyla > Ziphiidae > Mesoplodon > Mesoplodon mirus. The sequence goes on from NC_138996.1 coordinate 7,863,273, forward strand.
GGCCTTCCCAGATGCCCTCTGTCTGCTCTTTGGTTCTTTCCTGACGTCCCCAGGCGGGGTAGCTCTCGTCAGCTCTCCCTTCTGCTTCCTGAGGGCGTGTGGTTTCACAGTAAGACCACAGACACCTCTGGCACCCATGCAGGTGGTAGGTTGTGCGTTCCTCGTCTCAGTGAAAAGCAGTGGCCTGTCATTCAGTGTACGTAGCGCAGCCGCGCCCTGCGTTTCTCTCCATCCCTCCCACCGCCTCCCTGTCCAGGCACCGCGGCCTCTGCCCCGGCTCCCCCGAGTTGTCATCCTCGCTCCCAGCTCGCACCCTCGCCTCCCACAATCTCTCCTCTCCCCGGCAGCCTTAGTGACCTTTTTACAGTGTGAGTCAGACGTGGCTTCTGCCTGTCACGGCTCCCCAGCGCTCTAAGAATAAAATCCAGACCTTTCCTTTGGCGTCAGAGCACGCACTGAGCCGCCCTCGGTGCTGCAGACACGCCGGCTGCCGCTGCTCCTGCCCGGGCCCCGGCGCAGCTCGTAGCCACGCTCTGGGGCGCAGTGCCTCTCTGTGCCTGGCTGGGCCCCGGCGGGCAGTGCTCAGCCCAGAGCCGAGCTCCCTCCCGGAGGCTGCCTCCAAATGGCCACCAGCTTTCTCTTTTTATTACTGTACCTTAATTCTGCGTAGCCCTTATTGCTATTTATTTTTCATTCTTTCTTGGTTGGTTGGTTTTTTGCTGTCCATGTCCCTTCACCAGAGTACAAGCTCCACGGGGCCAGTGACAGTGTCTGGGCATCCATTCGAACGGTGCCTGCGCCCCAGCAGGCCTTCGGTGAGCTCTGGTGCGCGAGGGGATTCACGCGTGCCCTCCCGGGTGTGGGTCCGGGCAGTGGTACAGCTGTTTAGCCTCTGGCCCGTCCGTTCCTCCTTCCATCCTTCGCTCGTCGTGGGCCATCTAGCAGGCTCTGCTCTCATGCTCTGGCCCTCCAGGCAGTCTGGGGTCTCTGTCCCACTGCCTGCCCCACCCAGTGCATGTCCAGCCAGGTCTGTTTGTCCCACTGTGGCAGGGGACATACCTGGTGGCCCATGAGCTCAGCTCACAGACCTGTCTTGTTTTACTCATAGTGTTTTGTTTTGTTTTGTTTTTACTAACCTAGCACCTAAAACTTGGAAGCTTTCTCTCACTATCCAGATGTCTGAGTTCCCTTTAATAATTGGTGTCTCTGATAATGCTGGCCCCTTGTGGAGGCCCACCCCTGCAGTGGGGTGGACATTCTCCCCGCAGCCTAAGTGCCTGCTCACGTGACCGGCCAGGCAGCTGGAGCCGGGGGCAGTCTTCCCTGTGGGCAGGGTGTCCTCACCACATACACTCATGTACCTTCCCTGAGGTCAGGACTTCGGCTTCAGACCATCCCCGCAGAGCCTCAGAGTGCATTTCTGTATTTCGAAATCAATTTCTCTAAATTGTACAGACTGTTTGGAACTCCACACTATCCCCACCACATCTGAGGCTCTTCCGGAAACTCCTGATCTCATTTTGAGGCAGGAATGTGTTCCATGAGTTGCCACGGTGATGAACACACCATTCCCATTACTGTATCTCACTAGATGGCCCACGTGTGGCCCACATGTGGCCCTGATGAGCTAGGATGCCTGACAAATGGGTTTTGGTTTTGAAAGGAATTGGGATGTGTCATTACTAGGGGGATAAGAATATGAAGCTAACTAGGGTGGGACGGGGAGGGTCCCCAGCTGTCAAGGAATGGGGAGAAAGGTGGGTAGTGGGAGGGAGGTGCCAATTTTTTCTGAGTTTAGCTTGAGGATTGGAGCTTTTTTTGTTTGTTTTAACTATAGTTGTTTTACAATGTTGTGTTAGTTTCAGGTGTACAACTTCAGATTCTTTTCTATGTTATTACAAGATATTGAATATAGTTCCCTGTGCTGTGCAGTAGGTCCTTGTTGGTTATCTATTTTATATATAGTAGTCTTTATCTATTAATCCCATACTCCTAATTTATCTCCCCCCGCCCCCCCTTTCCCCTTGGTCACCATAAGTTTCTTTTTTATATCTGTGAGTTTGTTTCTGTTTTGTAAGTAAGTTTATTTGTGTCTTTTTTAGATTCTACATACAAGTCGTATAATATTTGTCTTTCTCTGACTTACTTCACTTAGTATAATAGGTCCATCCATTGTTGCTGCAAATGGCATTATTTCGTTCTTTTTTGTGGCTGAGTAGAGTTCCATTGTACATATATACCACACCTTCTTTATCCATTCATCTGTTGATGGACACTTGGGTTGCTTTCATGTTTTGACTATTGTGAATAGTGCTGCTATGAAGATTGGGGTGCGTGTATATTTTCCAATTAGACTTTTCGTCTTTTCCACATATATGCCCAGGAGTGGGATTGCTGGGTCGTATGGTAGTTCTATTTTTAGTTTTTTAAGGAACCTCCATACTGTTCTCCATAGCGGCTGCACCAATTTACATTCCCACCAACAGTGCAGGAGGGTTCCCTTTGCTCCACACCCTCTCCAACGTTTATTATTTGTAGACTTTTTAGTGATGGCCATCTTGACCACTGTGAGGTGATACCTCATTGTAGTTTTGATTTCCATTTCTCTAATAGTGTTGTTGAGCATCTTTTCACGTGCCTGTTGCCATCTGTATGTCTGTGTAGGTCCTCTGCACATTTTTTGATTGGGTTGTTTGTTTCTTTGATATTGAGCTGCATGAGCTGTCTGTATATTTTGGAAATTAACGCCTTGTTGGTTGCATTGTTTGCAAATATTTTCTCCCAGTCCGTTGGTTGTCTGTTCGTTTTGCTTATGATTTTCTTTTTTTTTTTAAACATCTTTACTGGAGTATAATTGCTTTACAATGCTGTGTTAGTTGCTGCTGTATAACAAAGTGAATCGGCTGTACATATACATATATCCCCATATCTCCTCCCTCTTGCATCTCTCCCTCCCATCCTCCCTACCCCACCCCTCTAGGTGGTCACAGAGTACGAGCTGATTTCCCTGCACTATGCAGCAGCTTCCCACTAGCTATCTGTTTTACACTTGGTAGTATATGTATGTTCATGCCACTCTCTCACTTCATCCCAGCTTACCCTTCCCCCTCCCTGTGTCCTCAAGTTCGTTCTCTACGTCTGCATCTTTATTCCTGTCCTGCCCCTAGGTTCTTCAGAACCACTGTTTTTTTTTTAGATTCCATATATATGTGTTACCATACGGTATTTGTTTTTCATTCTGACTTACTTCACTCTGTATGACAGACTCTAGGTCCATCCACCTCACTCAAATAACTCAATTTCATTTCTTTTTATGGCTGAGTAATATTCCAGTGTATATATGTGCCCCATCTTCTTTATCCATTCATCTGTCGATGGACACTTAGGTTGCTTCCATCTCCTGGCTATTGTAAATAGAGCTGCAATGAACATTGTGGTACATGACTCTTTTTTTTTTTTTTTTTTTTTTTCAGTATGCGGGCCTCTCACTGTTGTGGCCTCTCCCATTGCGGAGCACAGGCTCCAGACATGCAGGCCCAGCGGCCATGGCTCACGGGCCCAGCCGCTCTGCGGCATGTGGGATCCTCCCGGACCGGGGCGCGAACCCGTGTCCCCTGCATCGGCAGGCGGACTCTCAACCACTGCGCCACCAGGGAAGCCCCATGACTCTTTTTGAACTATGGTTTTCTCAGGATATATGCCCAGTAGTGGGATTGCTGGGTCATATGGTAGTTCTATTTTTAATTTTTTAAGGAATCTCCATACTGTTCTCTATAGTGGCTGTATCCATTTACATTCCCACCAACAGTGCAAGAAGGGTTCCCTTTTCTCCACACCTCCTCCAGCATTTATTGTTTGTAGATTTTTTGATGATGGCCATTCTGACTGGTGTGAGGTGATACCTCATTGTAGTTTTGATTTGCATTTCTCTAATGGTTAGTGATGTTGAGCATCCTTTCACGTGTTTGTTGGCAATCTGTATATCTTCTTTGGAGAAATGTCTATTTAGGTCTTCTGCCCATTTTTGGATTGGGTTGTTTGTTTTTTTGATATTGAGCTACAGGAGCTGCTTGTAAATTTTAGAGATTAGTCCTTTGTCAGTTGCTTTGTTTACAAATATTTTCTTCCATTATGAGGGTTGTCTTTTCCTCTTGTTTATGGTTTTCTTTGCTGTGCAAAAGCTTTGAAGTTTCATTAGGTCCCATGTGTTTATTTTTGTCTTTATTTCCATTTCTCTAGGAGGTGGGTCAAAAAGGATCTTGCTGTGATTTATGTCATAGAGTGTTCTGCCTATGTTTTCCTCTAAGAGTTTTATAGTGTCTCGCCTTACATTTAGGTCTTTAATCCATTTTGAGTTTGTTTTTATATACGGTGTTATGGAGTGTTCTAATTTCATTCTTTTACATGTAGCTGTCCAGTTTTCCCAGCACCACTTATTGAAGAGGCTGTCTTTTTTCCATTGTATATTCTTGCCGCCTTTATCAAAGATAAGGTGACCATATGTGTATAGGTTTATCTCTGGGCTTTCTATCCTGTTCCATTGATCTATATTTCTGTTTCTGTGCCAGTACCATACTGTCTTGATTACTGTAGCTTTGTAATATAGTCTGAAGTCAGGAAGTCTGATTACTCCAACTCCATTTTTCTTTCTCAAGATTGCTTTGGCTATTTGGGGTCTTTTGTGTTTCCATACAAATTGTGAAATTTTTTGTTCTACTTTTGTGAAAAATGCCATTGGTAGTTTGATAGGGATTGCATTGAATCTTTAGCTCTCTTTGGGTAGTGTAGTCATTTTCACAACATTGATTCTTCCAATCCAAGAACATGGTATATCTCTCCATCTATCTGTATTGTCTTTAATTTCTTTCATCAGTGTCTTATAGTTTTCTGCATACAGGTCTTTTGTCTCCTTAGGTAGGTTTATTCCTAGGTATTTTACTCTTTTTGTTGCAGTGGTAAATGGGAGTGTTTCATGAATTTCTCTTTCAGATTTTTCATCATTGATGTATAGGAATGCAAGAGATTTCTGTGCATTAATTTTGTATCCTGCTATGCAAATCAAACAATGTGATATACCATATTAAGAAACTGAAGGATAAAAACCATATGATAATCTTAATGGATGCAGAAAAAGCTTTTGACAAAATTCAACACCCATTTATGATAAAAACCTTCCAGAAAGTAGGCATAGAGGGAACCTACCTCAACATAATAAAGGCCATATATGACAAACCCACAGCCAACATTGTTCTCAGTGGTGAAAAACTGAAACCATTTCCTCTAAGATCAGGCACAAGACAAGGTTGCCCACTCTCACCACTGTTATTCAACATAGTTTTCGAAGTTTTAGCCACAGCAGTCAGAGAAGGAAAAGAAATAAAAGGAATCCAAATCGGAAAAGAAGAAGTAAAACTGTCACTGTTTGTAGATGACATGACACTATACATAGAGAATCATGAAGATGCTACCAGAGGGCTTCCCTGGTGGTGCAGTGGTTACGAATCCACCTGCCAATGCAGGGGACACGGGTTTGAGCCCTGGTCTGGGAAGAACCCACATGCCACGGAGCAACTAAGCCCATGCGCCACAACTACTGAGCCTGCACTCTAGAGCCCGCCAGCCACAACTACTGAAGTCTGCACACCTAGAGCCTGTGCTCTGCAACAAGAGAAACCACCGCAGTGAGGAGCCCCCACACCACAATGAAGAGTAGCCCCCGCTTGCCTCAACTAGAGAAAGCCCGCGTGCAGCAACGAAGGCCCAACGCCGCCAAAAACAAAACAAAACAAAAAGAAAAGATGCTACCACAAAACTACTAGAGCTAATCAATGAATTTGGTAAAGTAGCAGGATACTAAATTAATGCACAGAAATCTCTGGCATTCCTATGAGTTTCTTTGCTGAGCAAAAGCTTATAAGTTTGATTAGGTGCCATTTGTTTGTTTTTGTTTTTATTTCTTTCGCCTTGGGAGACTGATCTAAGAAAATATTACTATGATTAATGTCTGAGAATGTTTTGCCTATGTTCTCTTATAGGTGTTTTATGGTGTCATGCTTTATATATAAGTCTTTAGGCCATTTTGAGTTTATTTTTGTTTATGGTTTGAGGGAGTGTTCTAATTTCATTGATTTGCATGTGGCTCTCCAGCTTTCCCAGAACCACTTGCTGAAGAGACTGTCTTTTCTCCACTGTATATTCTTGCCTCCTCTGTTGAAGATTAATTGACCAGAGGTGTGTGGGTTTATTTCTGGTCTCTATTCTGTTCCATTGATCTATATGTCTGTTTTTGTGCCAATACCATGCTATTTTGATTACTATAGCTTTGTAGTATTGTCTGAAGTCTGGGAGGGTTATGCCTCCAGCTTTGTTCTTTTTCCTGAGAATTGCTTTGGCAATTCTAGGTCTTTTGTGGTTCCATATAAATTTTAGGATTATTTGTTATAGCTGTGTGAAAAATGTCATAGGTAATTTGATAAAGGATCACATTAAATCTGTAGATTGCTTTTGGTAGTATGGCCATTTTAACAATATCAATTCTTCCATTTCAAGAGCATGGGATACCTTTCCATTTCTTTGAGTCATCTTCAGTTTCCTTTATTGGTGTTTTAGAGTTCTCAGCATATAGGTCTTTCACCTCCTTGATTAGGTTTATTCCTAGGTTTATTTATTTTTTGACCTGATTTTAAATAGGTTTTTTTTTTTTACTTTCTCTTTCTGATATTTCATTGTTAGTGTGAAGAAATGTAACAGATTTTTGTATATTTATCTTGTATACTGCTACCTTGCTGAATTCATTTATTAGTTCTAATAGTTTTTGTGTGGAGTCTTTAGGATTTTCTATATAGAGTATCATTTCTTCTGCATACAATGACAGTTTTACCTCTTCCTTTCCAATTTGAATACCTTTTATTTCTTTTTCTTGTCTAATTGCTGGGTTAGGACTTCCAATACTGTGTTGAATAGAAGTGGTAAGTGGGCATCCTTGTCTTGTTCCAGATTTTAGTGGGAAGGCTTTCAGCTTTTCACCATTGAGTATTATGTCGGCTGTGGGTTTGTCGTAAGTGGTTTTATTATGTTGAGGTATGTTCATTCCCACTTTGGTGAGAACTTTCATCATGAATGGATGTTGAGTTTTGTTTTGTTTTGTTTTTTTCTTATTTATTTTTTGGCTGCATTGGGTCTTCATTGCTGCACAAGGGCTTTCTCTAATTGCAGTGAGCAGGGGCTACTCTTCGTTGTGGTGCACAGGCTTCTCATCGCGGTGGCTTCTCTTGTTGCGGAGCATGGGCTCTAGGCGTGCAGGCTTCAGTAGTTGCAGCATGCAGGCTCAGTAGTTGCGGCACGTGGACCCTAGAGTGCACGGGCTTCAGTAGTTGCAGCGCATGGGCTCAGTATTTGTGGCACGCAGGCTCTAGGGTGTGTGGGCTTCAGTAGTTGTGGCGCACAGGCTTAGTTGCTCCGCAGCATGTGGGACCTTCCTGGACTAGGGATCGAATCTGTGTCCCGTGCATTGGCAGGCGGATTCTTAACCACTGCGCCATCAGGGAAGTCCAGATGTTGAGTTTTATCAAATGCTTTTTCTGCATCTGTTGAGATAATCATGTGGTTTTTGTCTTTTTTTTTGTTAATATAGTGTATCACATTGATTGATTTAGTGTTATGTTGAACCATCCTTGTGACCCTGGAATGAATCTAACTTGATCATGGGTGTATGATCATTTTTGTGTATTGTTGGATTCAGTTTGCTAATATTTTGTTGAGGATTTTTGCATCTATATTTATCAAAGATATTGACCTGTAATTTTCTTTTTTTGTAGTGTCTTTGTCTGGTTTGGTATCAGGGTGATGGTGGCTTCATAGAATGACTTTGGGAGTGCTCCCTCCTCTTCAGTCTTTTGGAAGAGTTTGAGAAGGATTGGTATGAGTTCTTCTTTGTGTGTTTGGTAGAATTCCCCAGTGAAGCCATCTCATCCTGGACTTTTGTTTACAGGGAGTTTTTTAAATTACAGATTCTGTTTTAGTGATTGGTCTGTTCAGAGTATCTGTTTCTTCTTGATTAAGTTTTGACAGGCTGTATGTTTCTAGAAACTTGTCCATTTCTTCTAGGTTGTCCCATTTCATTGGCATATAACTGTTCATAGTATTCTCTTATGATTTTTTTTTGTTTCTCCAGTATTGGTTGTTATTTCTCCTCTTTCATTTCTTATTTTATTTAGTTCCTCCCTTTTCTTCTTGGTGAGCCTGGCTAGAGGTTTGTTGGTTTTGTTTATGAGGATTGGAGCTTTTAGCTGAAATATTTTTACGTTTTTTTTTTTTTTTTTTTTTTTTTGCGGTATGCGGGCCTCTCACTGTTGTGGCCTCCCCCGTTGCGGAGCACAGGCTCCGGATGCGCAGGCCCAGCGGCCATGGCTCACGGGCCCAGCCGCTCCGCGGCATATGGGATCCTCCCAGACCGGGGCACGAACCCGTATCCCCTGCATCGGCAGGCGGACTCTCAACCACTGCACCACCAGGGAGGCCCTTTTTACGTATTTTTAATAAATTTTATTGAATCTAAAAAATTGAGTTGATTCCGTTGATTTACAGTGTTGTATTTCTTCTGTACAGCAAATTGATTCAGTTATACATATATATTCTTTTTAATATTCTTTTCCATTATGGTTTATTACAGGCTATTGAATATAGTTCCCTGTGCTATACAGTAGAATCTTGTTTTTTATCCATTCTATATATAATAGTTTGCATCTGTTAATCACAAACTCCCAGTTCTTCTCTCCCCCATTCCTACCCTTGGCAACCAGAAGTCTCTTCTCTATGTCTGTGCGTCTGTTTCTGTTTCATAGATGTGTTTATTTGTACATGTTTTTAGATGGTCTTAGTGGGGTAAAAATCTGAAGGGAAAATTTAATTTGGGTCAGTGAATTAATAAAAATGACGTAGGTGGAATAAAAGATTCAAGAAATTTTCAGGAAAATAAAGTGAAATGGAGCTTTTTTGACTTTACTTGTTTTTGGCAAAAAGTCTGACCATACTCAGTGGCATTTACAATAGTTGCCTTTCTCTGAGGCCCTCTCTTTTCTTTGGCTTTATTTGAGATGAAGAGCAAGAAATGCAGGAAAGTTTATTATAAAGTAAAATGGGTAAGTGCAGACAAATGTAATTCCTGGCCAGACACCTTGCACTGGGTGGCCATTGGAGAAGTTATATGCAGTGAACAAAAGATAAGTAACAGTTTCTCTTAATTATTTCTCAGAGGACTCAGGCTTTAATTTTATTGCACCTTACAGAACAAACTGTTTCTTGGAAGCAATTTAAATGTCACATATTGGAAAAAAGTAAACTGTAAAACAGGTGCTACTTAATTAAGCTATATCCCTAAATGTAAAAATGTAAGTTTGGGCTTTTATAACATTGATATATTTTTTAAGTTATTGGAAGTTTTAACTCTATAGCTTTACTCTGAAGCCAACATAAGCTTAGAATTTATCATCAGAAAAACCTTAATTTTAAAAGTAACTATCATGTGTGAAAGGATGAAAATTTTATGTTACTTTTTTTTTTTTTTTGCGGTACGCGGGCCTCTCACTGCTGTGGCCTCTCCCGTTGCGGAGCACAGGCTCTGGATGCGCAGGCTCAGTGGCCATGGCTCACGGGCCCAGCCGCTCCGTGGCATGTGGGTTCTTCCCGGACCAGGGCACGAACCCATGTCCCCTGCATCGGCAGGCGGACTCAACCACTGTGCCACCAGGGAAGCCCTTATGTTACTTTTTAAAGCTAAATTGTTAAATTCAAAAAAATTGTATTATACTCATGATAGTATCCTTTGATATGAAATTCATATAATAATCAGAATTGGCAGCAATAAACGTAATAATGTTTAAGTAGTGACTATCTTTATAACTTTAATCACGTCCTTCACATTCTCTAAGCAGAGTTCGGACGATGAAGACTGTTCGGCAAAAGGAAGGAATCGTCACATCGTTGTCAATAAGGCAGAACTTGCTAACTCGATCGAGGTGTTGGAAAGCTTTAAGCTGGCCAGAGAGAGCTGGGAGCTGCTCTATTCCCTGGAATTCCTTGACAAGGGTAAGGCATGCTTATCCTGTTGTGATATTTCATTTTTTATGTGAAATCTTCATGCCGAACAGGTTCATTATTCTACTCGAAATGTCAAGTCACTAACGGCGAATTAAATTGATTACAGTAGTTCACACACTTCATAGGATTTTTTCTGAGCAGGAAATCTAATCAGTTATAAATACTCAAGTAACCATTTACCGCTTAGCTCCTGCACTGGGGGTGTATTATAATCAGGGTTGGGGTGGACTTGGGGGGGGGGTCTTCCTGTTAACATTTATATTGCTGGCCTTTTTTCTTGCTGGGTTTGTCTGGTGCTTTCAGCTGCTCTGCCCACTGCTTTGTGTCCCCTCCAGCCACATGTGACTAAGGCTGCAGAAGGTGGTGTTGTGATGCCTGACTTGACTCCGTTGCTCGAAAGCCCAAATTCCAAACACTGCAGAAAGCCCGCTTTGAGCATAGACAGAGATGAGAGGGAGTTTCCTCTGTATAATAGTTACACTATTTACACTATTACGGTATTTACACTATTACACTATTGAGTATTTCAACACTACTCAGAAATCACTAGCACTCTGCTAACCAGCATATTTTCCTGTACTTTGGGATCAAGGCCGTTACTTTCCTCCTGGCCAGTGGACATTTGTCCCTGGCCTGCTCCTGTCACGTGCCTCTACAGGCCCCTCGTTTGATGTGTCATGTCATAGTTTCTCAGTAAACATTGCATCATCCGGTTCCTCCTTGTCACATCTAGAATGGTGAACAGGTATGTGACTTTTGGAGGGGATGTTTTTCTTTAGGTATAAAGCGACTTAAAAAAATGAGTGAAACTCCTAGTGTCATATATTTATTACTTTAAATGGGTGAAAGCAAAGCAGTTTAAAAGATGAAGTAATGTGTGAAAAGCATCTTGAGCAGCTGCTAGCACACGATGTGTGCTTAGTAAGTGTTGGTGCCTAATAAGATTATTGCTTGTGTATTACTGGTAAGTATTCCGCCCTAACTTTACTCTCTAACTGACAGTCCAGACCATTGTTTTAGAAATCAAAGTCTAAAGTTACGTCCATTTTTTGGTAATTTGTTTCTCTCTGACTATCGTTCTCTTGGTGGGTGTGTCAGTTTTATTCTCTGCCTCTGTGTTACCTATTTCTGGTAAATTAGCTTTTGAATTCTCGCTCAGAATTTACAAGAATTTGTTTGGCGTGGAAGACGGATACTTGGCTCTGGTTGAGAATCTTCCTCAATGATGTGATCATCTATCAGGTAATGTGTGTTTAAGTACCTGTGTCTTGACAGGACCGCGGTGGCTGCGAGCATCTTCAGCGTGAAGGTGTGTGCGTTTCCTCCCGCTCTGAAGGCAGATGTTCTGCCTTCACTGATGAGGGGATTGTGGTCCACTTTCAGCTGAGAACAGCTCCGGACGGCAGGCCCACATCTGGGTTACTTTTGGGGGGTCCAATCACACCCCTCTGTAAAAGTAAGAGTTTTATTTCTCAGTGAAAGACAAACACTGCTCACCCCTCCTCTCTGCTCTGGGGGAGCCCTGCTGCCTTGCTCTGCTGTCCTCGAGCTGCTTATGTCCAGAAGGGAGCGGGGATTCAGTAACGAGAGGGAGGCTTCCAACCCCCGTTGTTGAAATGGGCAGGTTGCAGCTTCCAGCCTTCATGAAGGGGAAATGGTATCAGTAGAAAAATATTCATAAAGAAGTAGTATATCCAAAATGTACCCGACCAGAGAGCTTGTGTCATTTTATTTAGTCTCAAGAATTAAGACTAGAAAGAAAAACCTTTGTATTTATGAAGTCCACCCTACAGATCCTCCACGTAGCTTTAGCTAAGTTGGTTTGATTCCGTAGCTAAGTCTCCATTCCCTCCTCAAATGATTAAGCACAGGTGCCTGATTTGTGGTTGCTTGCTAGGGGCGTAATTAGCTCTGGAGATTCTTTAATGGCACTGTGTTTCCCTCCTTGCTGTGTGACTTTCTAAGGGTCAATATAAAAAGGCCATAGCCAGCCTGCACCACTTGGCAGCTCTCCAGGGACCACTTCCCCAGCCACAGATCTCGGGACAGGGGACCTTGGAGCATCAGAGGGCGCTCATCCAGCTGGCGACCTGCCACTTTGCCTTGGGGGAGTACAGAGTGAGTACTGGGTGCCTGGCACGGGGACACGCAGGCGCACTCGGCGACCCTGGGGCTTTCTTTTTTTTTTTTCCCAGAGTGGCTTTTTAATTCAGTGCATGTTTACTTGAAGCTTGCTCTTTCTGCCTAGATTTTATTATCTAATCTGCTGGTGAAAAGCTTAGTGATGCTGTTTAATTTCCTCCTTTCTACAGCTTCCTGCAAGTTAGGCTTCCATACTTTTCACATTTCCCGCTCATTATTCCATTTGTTGGAGGATGATTTTTACTTTCTTGCCTGGAATCCCTTTAGAGTGGAGTCAGTCCTCTTGTACTTGGACAGAAGAGGCCTTCACCAAGTGGGAGATGGAGATTCACAATAGCTTATCTGAACCTCAGGTTCTCTCTTTATGTGGTGGTGACACCTCCTAGGGGTGTTGCAGGAGCAGCTGCGTGAACAGACGTGTCTTCTCCACACTGTGAGCCCCTCCTCACATGGTGGCCGCACAGCTTCGGTCCGCAGTAAACACCTGCATGTGGTGAGCGTGATCAGCACAGCTTTATATGCACAGTTACTGGATAGATTCAAGTCACACCTTAACACACAAACTCTGATTTCTTCTTGTCTCTCTATATGTTAAGTTGATTACTTTGTGATTAAAAACCCTAAATTAATTTTTTTTTTTAGATGTTGGGGGTAGGAGTTTATTAATTAATTAATTTATTTTTGCTGTGTTGGTTCTTCGTTTCTGTGTGAGGGCTTTCTCTAGTTGTGGCATGCAGGGGCCACTCTTCATCGCAGTGCATGGGCCTCTCACTATCACTGCCTCTCTTGTTGAGGAGCACAGGCTCCAGACGCGCAGGCTCAGTAGTTGTGGCTCGTGGGCCCAGTTGCTCTGCGGCATGTGGGATCCTCCCAGACCAGGGCTCAAACCCGTGTCCCCTGCTTTGGCAGGCAGATTCTCAACCACTGTGCCACCAGGGAAGCCCCCTAAATTAAATTTTTTAACTTGAACTTTGAAATGTGATTTATAATTTGCCGTGATGAATTTTAGAAAGAAAAAGTTAATAAGTATGTGAAGTATGTGCATTTAAAATTGAAATGCTTTTCTACCATCACTTACGTTGTCAGGTGCCTAATTCTAAGTTTCAATTGATTCCTTTTGAGAACTTAAGAGAGCACGTAGTTATGCATACAGATACACGTGTCACGTAGAATTAGACAGCCGTGCACGGTACTGCTGTTCTGCATTGTACGAGGGAACGTACAATAAACTGGTAGATTTGATTAAGCTACGCAGACTCATTCTCTTTGAGGGCTCCTGTTACCACCTCCGTGCGGGTCGCTCTTAGGCTTTCATCTTTGGTTTCTACCTTACCCGATTCCTGAGTCTCTGACTGCCTGTCTTTGGCTGGGACTCAGCATGTCCAGATGTGCATTTCCTTAGTTCTCTGGACCTTAGACACCACCTGTCAAGGCACAGAGACTCTTACTCAAGCTGGTCCTTTTGTCTCTTCCAGGATGGGGCACCAGTGCTTTTGGCACAGTACCTTTTATTTCCACTGCCACCACCCTAACCCCCGGCTTTTAACTGAGTTTGTTGCCTGTAACCATTTTTCCAACCCTATAAGTTATGGTCAACTCTCTACAACATTCCTGTCATTATTCCATTTCATTGAGGTGTTGACTTCCTGGGTGCCCCAGGGTGGGATCCCTGTGTTCAAAGACATCTAATTTGAGTTGGAGAGAGAAGTACAGGTGTTTATGTAAGACAGTTAAAAATCCAGTGCTAGCGGTTTGCCTCAGACCTGTGCACAGCAGTCATTCAGGGAAGGGTGGTTTCACCCGGGCCCGCACCCTCAGGGAAAGATTTACGGGACAGCCTGGCTGAAGGTGGGTATTGAAGGAGGGCGGCATATGATTCTGAGTTAACTCCTGGTCCCACTACTCACTAGCGCTGTGACCTGTCTAACTCCAGGGTTCAAGTTCTTAACTACCCAGCTGCCGACCTCTCAAAGCTGGAGCTCACGACCCTGTGGCCATGGGTGATTCTGGATGTGCCAGGATACTGACCCCTCAGCCCCAGGCAGTTAGCTGTGGCTTGGGCAGCTAAGCCCCGGGTCATTTGCTGCCAGCTCCGAGCAGCCTTACAAATACTATTTTCTGGACGTGCCAAGACATGAAAAAGGTTGGGAAGCCTGGATTTGAGATTCCACTTCGTCATCTATAAAATGGGGGTAGTAGGGGGTTGTGCCTGACACACAGGAAGTGCTCCCTCAGCCGATTCTGACTGTTACTGCTGGAATGTGATGGGTGGACAGAGGTGATGCCCTGCTCTCTGTGGCTCGAGACCACCTGCTCCGCGGGGCACCTGGGGCCGCCTCTCATCCAGCAGCATGTCATTGGTCCAGTTTCATGTCTGTTTCCTAAACCACGCCCTCCTTCCTCTCAGGGGAATCGCCAGAACCAGTAGAAAGCCTTCCCCACATCTTTCTCTCCTCCTTTGAAAACCCGTTTTGCTCTTTTCCATATTTCAGATCCTGCCCCCCTTTAAGGCTTAGATCACCTTCCTGCCTGAAATTTTTCCTGCTAGTTTACCCTGTGGGTGTTTCTACTTAGCTTTAAATTATGCTCTAAACATAACATTTTAGTCCGCCACCATGTGTCCCATTTTGTTAATTTTTCTATTCAGTGAGTTAGTAAATGTCCTTAAGATGGGGACCATTGGATTCTTTTGGATTCCACTGTGCTGTGAAACACTTTGGTAGTTTAGTTAATACTTGATTAATTTTTAGGTTTTGTTCTTTTTTTTTTTTTTGCAGTACATGGGCCTCTCACTGTTGTGGCCTCTCGCGTTGCGGAGCACAGGCTCCGGACGCGCAGGCTCAGCGGCCATGGCTCACGGGCCCAGCCGCTCCACGGCATGTGGGATCCTCCCGGACCGGGGCACGAACCCGTGTCCCCTGCATCGGCAGGCGGACTCTCACCCACTGCGCCACCAGGGAAGCCCCATGTTCTTTTGTTTTTTAACAGTGAAGGATGAGTTAGTGTTCCCTGAATGGCCTAGTACACGGATGTAACCTCAGTTATTTTTCTACGCTTGCTGTCAAGCAGACAGTACTGGGCACGTGGCGTCCCGGGGCCGTGCTCCCGAGCTCTGTGCACAGGTGGCCCCACTTGCGCTGCAGAGGTTTTCGTTACGTAGATGTGGTTTCAGTCAGAAACTTTCAGTTAGTTCCTTCTGGTCTTGTCTTCTCTAGATGACGTGTGAGAAAGTCCTGGATTTGATGTGCTGCATGGTCCTCCCCATCCAGGACGGAGGCAAGCCACAGGAAGAACCCTCAAAAATAAAGCCCAAGTTTAGAAAAGGTACGGTGACAAAGTTTATTTTTATTTTATAGAAATAGCTTTAGGACCTGAGGCTGGGAATTGTTTGTAACTCCTGACAACATAATACCGTGTGACCTGCAGAGCCTGACAAATTGTATAAGAAGCGAAGTGCTCACCAAGCTTCTCGTGGCTCTGATTTCAGAAGCAGCCGTACCTCTGTCCTTCTTCCACAGTTCTCGTCAATTCCTGAGCTTGTTGGCTCTTTGACGAATATCAGTGAGCTCCTTTTCCTATCTTTACCAATTCTAGGAAATCTTGTAATAATTAGTTGAGAAGGATCTCTTAGCATGTCTCTCTTGGGCTGTTTTGAGCTTTACCTCAAGTTGCTCATTGTTGAAAAACTACGTAAATTGAGCTGTGATGCTTCATAGGAAAGGAAGAGAGCCCCACTGTCATGATCTAATTTCCATCTTAGAAGTTGGAAAAAGATAATCTGTCAAACCCAAGGCAAGTAGAAAACGGGGAATAATAAAGACAAGAGCAGAAACTAATGAAATAGAAAAAAATAGAGGAAATTAATAAAGCAAAAAGTCGGTTTTCTGAAAGAAATTAATGAAATTGATGAACCCCTAACAAGATTGACCAGGAAGGTAGTAAATACAAATAACCAATATCAGGAATGGAAGAGAGAATGTCACTCCAGATCATGCTGAAACCAGAAGGACAGTAAGAGAATAGGTTGTGAATAACTTTATGCCAATAAATTTAACAATTTAGGTGAAATGGAAAGAATTCCTTGAAAAACACAACTTACCAAAACAGACACAAAATGAAATAGAAAATCTGAATGTTTTATATCTATCAAAGAAATTAAATTTGTTGTCGAAAACTTTCCCACAAAGAAAACTCCAGGTCCAATTGGCTTCACTGTGAATCTTGTCAAGCATTTAGTAAGAAATAAGTCCAATCCTGTACACACTTTTGGAGAAAATAGAGAAAGAGGGAACACTTACCAATCCAGTTTTTAAGACCAACATAACCCTGATAGCAAAACCAAACAAGAGAAGAACATTAAAGGCCAGTGTCTATCATGATCATAGATGCCAAAATTCTTAACAAAATATAAGCAAATACAGCAATATATAAGAAAGATAATACATAACGGCCAAGTATACCGGGAATGCAAAGGTGGTTTAACACAGGAAAACCAATCACTGCAGTTCACCACATTAGCAGATTAAAGGAGAAAAATCATAAGATTGTCTTAATAGATGCAGACAGAATTCAATTATGTCTGCATTTATCATTTATGATTTTTTTTAAATCTTAGTAAACTGGAGATAGGAGGAAGCTTCCTCAGCATTATTCTTAACTATGAAATATTGAATACTTTCCCGAAGACCAGCAGCAGTACAGGGGTGTCTGCTGTCAGCACCTCAATTCAACATCCTGGAGATTCTAGCAAACACAATAAGCAAGAAAAAGAAAGGTTGAAAAAGAACCGTTTTTATTCACAGCTACATATTTGGCTATGTAGAAAAG
The DNA here is from genome assembly GCF_964341445.2 of Mesoplodon mirus. Classification (NCBI taxonomy): domain Eukaryota; kingdom Metazoa; phylum Chordata; class Mammalia; order Artiodactyla; family Ziphiidae; genus Mesoplodon; species Mesoplodon mirus. Next base: position 7,880,340 of record NC_138996.1, read on the forward strand.
TCAAGGAATCTCCAAATAGAATAACATCAAAACCCATAAAATACTTAGGGATAAATTTAATGAAAGATGTGCAAAATCATGTTTGTAGGTTAGAAGACTCAATATTGTTAGGATACCAGTTCTCCCCAGATGTCTCTATAGATACAATGCAATCCCAATCAAAATCCCAGCAGACTTCTTTTTCTTAACAGAAGTTGACAAACTGATTCTAAAATTTATATGGAAATACTACAACAGTTTTGAAAAAGACGAACAAAATGACAAGTGACCCTACCTGATAGCAGGGTTTAATATAAAGCTACAGTTATTCAGACAGTATTGGCATAAGATAGGAGAATCCAGAAATGGACCCACATAAGTATGGTCAAATGATTTTCCATGAAGACGCCAAAGTAATTCCATGGAGAAAGGAAAGCCTTTTCAACAAATGGTGCTGGAACAAAGGGATCTTCATGTAGAAGAAAAGAAGATCCTCACCTCCTACCTCACATTTTTCCCAAAAATTAATTTGAGCTGGAGCAGAGAGACTTAATGGAAAAGCTAAATGATAACATTTTTTAAGAAGAAAATTTCCTTGAGACTGGTAGTAGGTTTCTTAGGACACTAAAAGCTTTCTAGAACACAAAAGCATGACAGTTTTGATACTTACTGGGAGTTCATTATACTATTCTGTTTACTTTTTATATGTTTGGGATTTTCCACAACAAAAGGTTGAAAAAAATAGATATAGCCCAGACCCCTTCAAAAATTAATATCTCTGTGGAACAGAAACATATCAGGTGGGTAAGACTTGACCTAGCAGACATGAAGACTAATTTTAAAGTGTAGCATTGGCATAGAGAATGACCCCAGGAACACAATGGAGAACTAAGAAACGTAGCATTACAGTTTAGGGGAGAAAGAATGAATTTATCCTGTAAGTGGTACTGTTACAGTTGATGATCCAAATATAAAAATGACAGAAAAGAGATTCCTCCTTCATACTACACAAGAACCCTTTAAATTTTAAGATTTAAATATTAAAACTAAAACTTTTAAACTTTTAGAAGAAAATACAGACAATGATCTTTGTTGCTTTCTAGTTAGAGAAGGATTTAGGCTACAAAGAGCACACGACATAAAAGATTAGTGAATTTGATCACGTTAAAATCAAAATACCAACAAAAGATATTATGATCAAAGTGAAAAGCTATAGACTACAAGAAAATTGTCCAGCACAATTTATATATCTATATACTTATATATTCAACAAAAAATTAGTTTCCAGAATTTTGAAAGAGCTCCTGTAAGAAACAAATAACCAACCCCCCATAGAAAAATAGGCAAAAAATATGAACAACAGATTCACAGAAGCCAAATGGCCAAAAACTACTTGGAAAGATTCTCCACCTATTATTAATACAGGAAATTCAGATTAAAACAATAAGCTATCATTTTACATCAGGATGCAGAGAGTAAAGGGTGGCCGTATTGACCATCAGGGTGTGAAGATACGCATCGCCCACGTGCTTCTGGAAGGCGCATAGATTCATATAGTCACTTCGGAGAGCAGTTTAGCAGGACCAGGTTGCACATCTCACTACCTGGTTATATGCCCCTTCCAGGTATAGACTTCAGATCAGTGATCTCCAAACTTGGGCCTTCACCTACTGGGTCATGAATTTCCAATAGAAATTTTCTTTCTTAATGAGATAGACTGTAACAGTATTATTAAAATGAATGTATCTCCACTGAAAAGGGTAAATTTTATCTCACAAACCTTTTGTTTTAGACACGCGGTTGACCCTTGAACAACGCAGGAGTTAACCCCGGGGCTCAGACCCACCCCCTCCCCGCAGCGGTCGAAAATCTGGGTACTGCTCTCTGCCTCAAAAACAGGAATTGACCAGTGACTCAGCCTAGGGCAGGAAGCTGGAACAATTTGGATAAAATCAGGGCTCAGACCGCAATTCTTTTGATTCCACGTGTTGTGATCTCTAATCCAATACAAATTTTTCCCCACACTTAGTTCATTTAGAGATCTGTAAGATGAAAATGCAGACACTGTATTTACTGAAAAATCCATGTGTAAGTGGACCCGTGCAGTTAGACCTGTGTTGCTCAGGAGCCAGCTGTGTGAACACGTGTAAGTGTGTGTGCACAGGGTCGCCACGTGAAAAGCATATTTATTTCTTGCTACTTCTTGCCTCTGGGGTAGAGAGGATTTAGGATAGAAAGAGCGCACAGCATAAAGGAAAGGACTACGGTCTTGGTCTGAAAAACAACCATTGCTTAAAGTTTTTTCCACAAGTGCACAAGAAAATATATATAAGAATGTTTATTTCAGCACTGTTGGTAATAGTGGAAAATTGGAATACTCAGTGTTTACCATAAAAGAATGGATAAATCAGGTGTGGTCAGTGTAACCAACAGGACACTACGTAACACAGAAAACCAATGAGCTAGAGCCACAGATATTAGTCCCAAAAACAATCTGCAGAAAGATACGTACACTACGATACCATTTATGTAGTAGACTGAAAACACACGAGACGTTTCTCTGCAGTGCGTGAATATAGATTCCTGTGTTAAAAGCAGGCCGTGTGCACAGGAATGATGAACCCCCGTTCAGAAGAGCAGTCTTCTCAGGAGGGAGGCCGGCGTGGCATCAGAAGAGGAGAAGTGAGCTTGCCATGCTTTTATATTAAAATCTAAAACTAAAGCAGGTGTCAGCATTTTATACAGCTGAGTGGGGAGCATTCTGGTGTTTGTAATAATCTCTGTCATTTTCTGTGTATTTCAAATGTTTCATAATAATAAGTATTTAAGCAACTTTAGAAATTTAGATTAAGAAATGAAATCCAGAGACGATCGAAAAACCAGTTTCACCTTCACTAAATCTAACCGTGGTTTAACTGTGTTGAGACCATGTGATTGTTGCTTAGCCTTTTCCTTTTAAGAAAAGCACTTTAAACATTTGCTTCTCAAAGCTCTTTTCTTTGCTACTAACAAATATGTTGTGGACTTTTCTTAGGTTCGGATCTGAAGCTTCTGCCTTGTACCAGCAAGGCTATCATGCCTTACTGCCTGCACTTAATGTTAGCGTGTTTTAAGGTAAGCTTCACATTGATTAGTGTAAAGGAAATTAATTTGCAAGATTGTTCTGATGACCTGGAATGACTTGAATTGAGAGCCTTAGGCACAAATGTTAGTTTGGTCCTTTGAAAACACGTTGGTGTAGTGAGGAAAGCACATGGGCAAGGAACCAACAACTATTTATTAGATATCGGCTGCACTAGGCAAAGATGAGTAGGAAATAATCCCCATCCTCGAGAGGTTTACGGGTAACAGTGGGGTGGGTACACAAATAACCTTGCCTGTGGTAGTGTCCAGTAAATATTTTACGAATTAGCCTACGAGTCAGGATATATTAGCTACAGAAGCAGGGAGCACAAGCGCTGTTGGGCTCATGGAGGGATGTGAGTCCATTAGCACAGGGACAGGGCATGAGGCTGAGCACGTGCGGAGGCCCAGCAGAGCCAGGAAAGTCTAAGGGCCGGGCTGTGGGGAGCGGAGGCCTGGGGCGGACAAGCTGAATTGTCCACGAAGCTCGCGAGCAGCGCGCAGCAGTATCGGGTCCCGCCTTCAGGGCCGTAGTCCCCAAACCTGACTCTGGATCTGAAGCACTGAGGCGGCGGAAACAATTTGAAGTGACGTCAGGCACAGCTGCCGGGTTAGAACCGGAAGCCCTTTGACGGCTTCTCACCTCACACCCCTGCGTCCTCCTCCCTGTGGCTCCCGCCGGCCTTTCTCCCCAGTCCCACGGTCTCCTCAGACCCCTCTGTCTAAGGGGGCCTCTCGCCCGCCCTCCATCCCCCCCCGGCCCCTTAAAGAAGTCCCCAAATTCTCTGTTGCCCAGACCATTCACCTTCCTCGCGCCCTCATCCCCGCGTTCAGAGCCTCGGGCCCACCCTGCGTGTCCCGCTCCCGCCAGGACGCTCCCGAGGGTGCCGGGGAGCCGGTTCTGTGGCGGGGCCCCTCGTCGCCGGCAGCCGTGACATTGGCCAGGCAGGCTTGACTTCTGCTGTCCCTTGTGACTGGTGACCGTAGTCACGCACTTCCCTGCAACAGCGTTTTGGGGGAAGTGGCATCGGGCGTGTGTGAGATCACCCCGTGACTCACCCCCTCTGTCCTGCAGCTGAGAGCCTTCACAGACAGCAGAGACGACATGGCGCTGGGGCACGTGATCGTGCTGCTTCAGCAGGAGTGGCCGCGGGGAGAGACCCTTTTCTTGAAAGCCATCAATAAGATTTGCCAGCAAGGAAACTTCCAATATGAGAACTTTTTCAATTATGTTACAAGTATCCTTTTTCTCGTTTGAGCAGAAGAAATGCTTGGTACAAAAATGAACGAACCATTTGGGGTAGAAATAATGGTTTTGGTGATTTGGGGGAAAAGGAGAAGGAATGGTGACTTAAAATGGGATTGTGGCAGCTGGTTTTGTGAAAGTCATGAACGGCTTCAGAGAGGAATCAGGAACGTGGACAGCCCTGTTGCATTTTCCACTTCAAGTGGCTTCTTAGGAAGGTACCCAGGGTGCCTGAAGTAAGAGCCTGCAGGCTCCCTGCAGGCCCACAGTGACTGCTGGGGCCGTAGACGGTGACTCTCCGTTGGCCTTCCTCTGGGAACAGGGCCCCTGGGGTCTGGGGTTACAGCAGCAGCTGGTGGCCCGCGGGGCACCCGCCAGAGAATCTCCTCCACCCAGCACTGGCTTTCGTGATGGGGAGCATTGTATTTCACACTGTTGGTTAGGGAAAGGTCTGGTGTTCATACTTCATTGCTTCTCTTAATACATTATTTTTGAGTTGCAAGGCATCTGACATCCCTGTCCAGGTGCCTAGAGCAGCATTTCTTAACCTTTGGGCCTGGGGGAGGGGGGCGGTGTGTATAGCACCTCTACCACCTCTTTCTTGTTAAGAAAACACAAGATGCTGCTCTTGGGACCCTATAGGCTCTGCTCAGTCAGCTACCTGAGAAACACGTTCTCTTTGTGAGGGCGTTGGGCTGGCATAGGAACCGCTGGGTCTGGACTCAGGCAGCGCTGGGTTGTTGGTGCGGTCGCCGTGGGCAGGTCACTCGGTGGCTGCGAGCCTGTCTCCTCCAGGAGAGCAGGGCTCCATGCTTTCTCACATGGTTCCCTGAATCTGGCCTCAGATATCGACATGCTGGAGGAGTTCGCCTACCTGAGAACTCAGGAAGGTGGGAAGATCCATCTGGAACTACTGCCCAATCAAGGAATGCTGATCAAGTAAGGGCACCGTCTCCTGCTGTCCGTGCTGAGTGCCCGCCTTCGTGTGCTTGTAGGAAACATTTGTCCGTGTCTGTGGCTTTCAAACAGTCATTAGAAAGGAATCCAAACCTGGGCTCTGTTTGGGAGAGTAGATTTGATTCCGGGAATCCTTTTGAAAGACTTGGCATTTCCTTAACTACATTTCTGCTAAAACATTGTTTAAATTGGGGTAGTTCCGTCACTTTTGATACTTACTTCACTAGACGGAAGTCTTATTCATGGTATCTTTTCCGTTCCAAAGCTTACAGACTGAGCCTATCATTTCTGATTAGAAGTAGGGTGCTTTTAATTAAGAAAAGCCATGCTTAACTAAAGTCGAGCTGGACTGGGAAAAACTGCAGACCTAACTTCCACACTGTACTTGGACCTCAGTTGAGCACCTGCTCGCTCAGCAGCGTGGGGCCTGGTCTTGGCACCCCCACTCCCGGGTGAAGTCAGTGACCATTTATGATTTTTAAATGCCCTTGCTTCTGCCCTGCAGTCCTCCCTGCACTTTGGACAGCACATCCTCCGTGCTGCAGACGCCTCGCGTAGTGTGATGTCCATACCTCCTCCACTGCGTCCTGCACGTTCAGCGTGTGTGGGTCAGGATCAGAGTCACTGCAGGAGACCGAACCCCGAGTGAGAAGAAAGTGTTGCTGAGGCTGCCACATGCTCCTTTTTCCCTCACTTGTGAAAGGGACGAGTTTTCAGTGCAAAGCCAAAAGCCGCATCTCGTGCTGTCTTTGGGGAGTGTTGTCGAGAGGGAAGTAAGAGGTGTCCCTCTGGACTCCCGTAGCCTCGGGGCTGGGGCATCCGGGCAGCATGGTGTCCTGTCAGGAATGGGAAGGTGGGGTGCTCGTCCTTCACCTTGCAAACGTTACTAAAGAGTCTGAGCATTTGGCGTGAAAGCGCAAGACCTTTATACGTTAGCTGGCTCAGGCGAGGAGACCAGACACGCTCATCTTCCCACTCTGGTAGCTCCCCTAGAACGTGGGGAAAGTAATTGCGTGATTCAGAATATTCTTCACCACGCTTCAGAGCAAAGATGGCTTTTGACACGGAAGCCTAGGTAACCCCTTTTACGTTGTAATTTCCAGGTTTTGAGGCTGGACACACAAACATACCTTTAATAGCTTTTTCTTTAATTCTCATTAATGCTCACCATACAGATTGTCATAATATGGAGACAACCTCAGTAGAATCAACTCCGTTTACTTAGATTAAACCTGAGTTTAATAATCCTCACACTAGGTAATGCTTAGCTGCGAATGTGAGAGAAGAGGCTGTCAGAAAATCAGTGGTTGAGTCTCAGACTTCATTCTACTGAACCTGTCTTCTCCAGCCAGTTTTACTGAGCTGCACAGTGACACGGGAACATGCAGACAAGCCCTCGGACGAGGAGTGAAGGCGAGGGCTGTTGGACACGCAGACGGTGTCCTTAGTTAAAGAGACCCTTAATTTCTTCTGACTCCCTGTAGAAGACCATGAGGTCTCTTAGGGAACCTGCTGCTCCATCAGTTTGGAAGCAGGACTAGGGGCTGTTGCTTAGTGAGCGGACAGTGTGAGTCTCAGGGTTCACTTGAAAGCTGCCTTCCAAATTTCTGATGAGAAGCTACCGCGGAGAAGCGGGCCGCCTGAGACAGTTGAGGTATGGGCCGGATCTCGAGTAAAACTGTCACATTCCTTTTCCCTTCGGGTCGCAAACAAATTGTCTGTAGCCATTGTGGACCTTTTGGGGGGCCCTCCAGCCGAGCACAGAGGTGCAGGGAGCAGTGTCCAGCCTTCCCTCGGGTGAGGCTGTGAGTCCATCCTGGTTGTGGCGTCTGGGCTGCAGCAGGTACGGTACCAGCGCCGAGGGCACAGGGCCTGACCGGCAGGAGGGACGAGCTCTGATTCTTACCTACACGTGCTGCTCTCATGTATTTTGAAGTAGAGAAATGCTTCTGTGCTGATGCTTGCAGTACCCTGGGTGACACAGAACCCATGTCCTGTGTGTGCCCCGAACTGGGTGCGTGATGACGTTCTCAGAGGTGATCACCCGGCTAATGTACTCATTTCTGTATTTACAGAATCCCACAAAGCCATGGCCCAGACTCTTTGTTTTCCCCCATCTGTTCCTTTTCTCAATACTTTCTGAAATTTAAACTCAACCTTTCTTTATCCAAAACGTTGCCAGCCCCTCCAGTCCTCTCGAAAGGGCCTCTTCGGTCTGGGGCTTCAGTCCCAGCAAAGATGATTCTAAAAAGTCACGGGTGTCTTTCTGGGATCGGCATGGCCGTGGCAAGCGTGGAGAGCAAAGGCGCTGGATTTGAGACTCTCTCCACGGCCGTTCCATGGCATCTCCCCGTCCTCTCCCCTGGCGCTTGCTTTTCATGCCAGATCTCAGCAGGCTGAGCCGGGGACCGGCAGCCGAGAGGCCTGTGGACCCACGTGGGCCACAGCCGTGCAGCGGGGGGGCTGGTAGCCTCCCGAAACAGCTGCTCGAGGCCCGAGGCTGGCGGTTCTGCGCAGCCTGCCCCCCGTCTCATGCATTTTCTCTGGAGTGTTGTTTTTAAGTGCAGGCTGAGTCGGTGTGGGTGTTTGAATGCCGCTGTTTGCTGTTTTTTAAAGGCCTTCTAGCCCTCCCATGGGGTTACTGCAGCAGGAATTCTTACCTGTGCTTCAGCCCAGCATACAGACTGCTGACAGGTACCAAGTGGACACACCTGCTCATAGTGTACTGTTTGTCGACATGTTTTACTGCCCATGGTTTTCAGCTCTTTGTTCCTCAGTGCTCTTTTTCATGCTTTCTTTAATTTTATAATTTGTTCTGCATTCCTTGGCAAACCATCTGGTTGTAATATTGTAACATTTCTTATTTTTTTCCATAAGTTGCCAGTGTTTTTGTGTTCAATTTAAAAATCATTATGGATCTGGAAATAAGTGAACGTTATATAAAACTGTGTAAGACTAAGTGCACATTAGATTAGGCACTAAATTATGATTCTCTTTTGGTAAAACATAAGGCATTCAGTCCTAAATATTTAAGGATGCCGAAACTTATTCTAAGTAAATTTTTATTCTCAAATTTTCGTACTAGTGACCAGTGTTGAGGTCTTGGTCTAAATGGGCATAAGCACAGTATCTTCCTGCCACTGGTACTGTTTTTTCTGACCTTACCTTTCCAGATTGAAAATATTCGGTAGGCTAGAATGCTCCATTTACTAGTTGACTTATCCTGGTCTTAAACCACAAAAGCTAATTTGTCCTCTTCTTCATCCAAACTTGCCAGAGGAATAAAGACTCTGATAGAAATACAGTTGAGTTGTACCGCTCTTCATATATGGAAACAACACCTTTGGCCCGTGACCAGCAGGACACAGCATTTTATTACGTTTTGACTAGTATTAAGGGGAGCGTGTGCTTGGAGCCATCCATGCCCTTTAGCTCAGTGTCTGTCTGCAAATTCCAGTGTCTTTCAGTGGGTCAGAGGGAGGGCTCCCATTTGGGGTTGCAGTCTGGGTCCCCCGAGAGCAGTGTCTCAGGGCGGCATAAAGGGGCTGCATGAGCTCCCAGCGGGGCTCACTGACACTGGGTACTTACTGCTGAGTCACCAGCCGGACCTGATTAGAGGTGTCCACGGAGACCTGGCTGTGCTCTCTCACCGTGTGGTTCTGTAAACTGTCCACGGGCGTTGTAGGGCGTCCTGTAATATCTTGCCCTTCTAACAAAGCCTGTTTGGGTTTTCTTTTTCCTTCTGTTACATTGCAACTTTCTGACTTCCGTGTACTTACTTTGTATAATTCAAGTTTTAAAAACAGAAACATTTTAGAGTGCTTTCAACAGTTTAATCCTGGCCAGTACCTAAAAATCTGATTTCAAATCCCCGTGACTGTGTCTTAGGGAAGTTAGGCAGTAGGGAGTGGAGGGTGAAGGTGACTTCTGTTTGTCTAAATCTACCAGATTACTAACTGGTAGTTAAAACGCCTTTCCTTTTGATTGAACCCATTGAAGTTTGCTAGGTTTTTCTTTTGCTTCCTTCATTTTGGTGTTTGGAGTTTCCTGGGGTTTCCTCTGTAATTTCCTTCTCTGAAGCCCACCCTCCAGGGCGTCGTGAAGGACCCACCTGTGCTCCCGCCGGCCCGGCCCAGCATGCAGGGCTCCCGGGCCCCAGCAGGCCCTCAGGAAGCTTTGCATCAGCGACTCTGCTGCTCTCTCCCCGCCGGTGCCGGACTCTTGTCTTGGGGCCCCAGCTCCTCCTGCTTCTTCGCAAACAGACCTGGAGGAGCTGTCCCCGTCCTGGCATCACAGGGAGAGAGACACGCCCATGGCCTGGTGCTGTGCAGCAGCCGAGCCTTCCTGAGCCTGTCACGGGGCACCGGCCGGGGGCCGCGGCCATGGCCACGCTCGCCCAGGCGTCCTCCTCCCCCCTGCTGCCTTTGCGCTCAGCTGGCCTGGCTGGACCCGAACTGTGTGGCCAGCGTGGTCTGGAGTCCGTCAGCCCCAAGTAACTGAACTGTGCACGAGTCACAGAGGGAAGCACAGCGTCAGGGCTGCAGAAGTTAGAAGCCAAGCAGGCAGCATCTCGCCAAACATGCGATGTTTAGAGTAGCCTTTTCCTGAGTGGGGACGACGACTCTCCGGCTTTAAGTCTTTCCGAAGAGGAACGGGCAGTGGAGGCTGTTTGGTTGGGGCTTTTTTCTTTTTTAAACTTTTCGCTAGACTTGAGGCAGCCTGTTCTCCTGCCCCAGAGTCACTGACCCCTGCTGCCGTGCTAACTGTGGCGTCTGTTTGTTTCCCTGTCACCGCCCCAGGCACCACACGGTCACCCGGGGCATCACCAAGGGCGTGAAGGAGGACTTCCGCCTGGCCATGGAGCGCCAGGTGTCCCGCTGCGGGGAGAACTTGATGCTGGTGCTGCACAGGTTCTGCGTCAACGAGAAGATCTTGCTGCTCCAGACTCTGGCCTGACCGGCCGTCCCGCCACAGGCAGCCCACAGCCGCGGGGCTCTGGGGGAGACGGAAAGCGCGGAGGAGCGTCGCCGCCATCGCTCTTCAGAAGAAGACCTTCGGTGTTTTAACTCATTGGTCGCTTACAAGTAGTTCCCCACAGTCCAAGAAGCTATTTCTATTTTTGTCATATTTTGTAATTTTTGTAAAACAAAAGAACCTGTTTTGTAAATAAAATCATCCTAAATTTGTGGGGGTTCTTTTAATTTTATTTTTAATTCTTAGAGTTTCGGAACAAGAGTGTACTGTACTTAAAAAGGCATTTCCTTCCATGTTCTCGAGATTTTCTTTTCCATGGTCAGGTTTTGGTGAATATCACGTATCAACATAACGCTAGACCTTTTCCTTCGGGAAGTTTTAACACCAAACTCCTTTGTGCCAGGATGAACTTGAGTGAACTTCCACTGAAGGCGCCGTGGGGGGCCAGGGGTGGGGGCCTGCCCAGTGGCCCGTGGAGGGCGCCTCCCCTCCCCGTCAGTTGCTGTCACCTGGGTGCCCTGAGCCAGACAGCCGAGCCTCCAGCCTGGTTCTGCCCAGCCCTTTACTTGCCACGTACCAGGGACAGATTCATGTCCCTCAAGCTTGTCATGGGAAATGCAGGCACTGGCCCTTCCCTCCCAGCTGGCTGCAAAGACAGTGACGTGACACACTTGGGATGGGGCCTCGCACTTCTAAGTACAACAGTGGGGTCAGGGGTCAGGTTCATTTCTTTTGCTGTTCCTGAAATATATCAGGTAAGCATCACATTTACAGTTGTTTCTGGGGGGATATAAGAATGAAAGAGCTAAGAAGTTGTTCAGTTACTGTTACTGAACCAGGCCCATTGGCCCAACGTGCAGCAAGCCAAGTGCTGAGAGGCCAAGGTTTGCAGCTGAGAAAGACTTTACTCCTAAGGCAGCCAAGCGAAGAGACAGGAGAACGAGTCTCAGGTCTGCCTGCCCGAAGGCAAGGGGCTCGGGGTACGTACGTGTGTTGTGAGCAGGTGGTCTCGGGAGTGGGGACAGATGAGGTGACGGGTGTTCTGTGTGGGGGCATCTGGGCTCGTGCGTCTGCACGTTCACAGTGGGGGCACCGAGCGCCATCTGACGGTGGAGACTTCTGGCGGCAGAGGCCGTTCACGGGAGCCCCCAAGGCCCAGTTTCAGGAGCAGTGGTCCCAACCGGTCCTAGCCAGCTCGCATTGGGCAGGAGCTGATTACAAGTTCCTGAGCTACAGGAGGCTGGGAGGTGTGCATTTAAAGAGGAAGAAAAGAAAAATAACCAAAGTGAGCTTGCTCAGTGAAAGCAGGCCACAGGGGTTTTTAAGCTGTTCCCTTTGTTGCTGTTCTGTGAGAGAACCTCGGGAACTTGCGTTAGTCACCAGTCTCTGTCAACCCTGTGGGGCATGGTTTCATTACTGTGCACAAAAATTTTAGAAATCTTTTCTATATAAGACCCTTTTATAGATTTATTAAAATCAATGGGAAACTGCAACAAGAGAAGCCACCATAATGAGAAGCACGTGCACCACAATGAAGAATAGCCCCTGCTAGCCACAACCGAAGAAAGCCGCACCCAGCAACGGAGACCCAATGCAGCAAAAAAAAAAAAAAAATTATTATTAAAAAAAAATCAATAGGAAAGAAAAGAATATGGTGAGGGAGAAGGACTTTGAGCTCACCTCCTCTCATGAGCACACCGAAATCACAACTGCTGAACAACCATCAAAATAAAAGACTGGAACCTTCCAAAAACAGATGTTCTACATCCAAAGACATGACGAAACCACAACGAGACAGTAGGGGGGTGCCCTTGCAATGTAATCCAATCCCATACCACCCAGGTGGGCGAACCACAAGCTGGACAGTAATTATATTGCAGAAGTCCTCCCACAGGGGACTTGCCTGGTGGCACAGTGGTTAGGACACCTTGCTCCCAATGCAGGGGGCCCAGGTTGGATCCCTGGTCAGGGAACCAGATCCCACATGCATGCCACAACTAAGGGTTCATGTACTGCAACTAAGGAGCCCGCAAGCCACAGCTAAGACCCAATGCAACCAAATAAGTAAATATTAAAAAAAAAAGTTCTCCCACAGGAGTGAGAGCTCTGAGTCCCACATCAAGCTCCCCAGCCTGGGTGTCCAGCATTGGGAGGGGGAGCCCCCAGAGCATTTGGCTTCGAAGACCAGTTGGGCTTGACTGTAGGAGCTCCACGGGACTGGGGGAAACAAAGACTCCGCTCTTGGCACACACAAGGTCCTGCGTGCACCAGAACTCGGGGCAAAAGCAGTGACTTCACAGGAGCCTGGGCCAGACCTACCTGCTGGTCCTGGAGGTTCTCCTGGGGGGGGTGGGAGGGGGCGCCTGTGGCTCTCTCTGTGGTCATGAAAACTGGTGACGAACATATCAGGGAGTGTTCACCTGTGTGAACTCGCTGGAGGCAGACATTTTGCTTGGCTCATTAGCACCAAGACGTGGCCCTACCCAACAGCCTATGGCTCCAGTGCTGAGATGCCTCAGGCCAAACCAACAGGGAGGGTAAACGGCCCCACCCATCAACAGGCTGCCTAAGGATTTCCTGAGCCCACAGCTACCTCTAGACATGGCCCTGCCCACTAGAGGGCCAAGACCAAGCTCCACCCACCAGTGGGCAGGCACCGGCCCTTCCCGCCAGGAAGGCTGCACGAGCTGCTAGACCAGCCTCATCCGCCAGGGGGCAGATACCAGAAGCAAGAAAACTATGATCGCAGAGTCTGCAGAACTGAGTCCACAAACGCAGATCAGAACCTACTCTGGGACCACCTGGTCCCTGGCCCTTGGGTGATGAGAGGGGAGTGTACTGCTGGGACACATAGGACATCTCCTACAGAGGGCCACCTCACCAAGGTCAAGAAACGTAACTAACCTACCACATAAATAAAAATGCAAACAGAAATGTAAACAAAATGAGACAGCAAAGGAATACATTCCAGATGAAGGAACAACATAAAACACCAGAAGAACAACTAAGTAACATGGAGATAGGCAATCTACCTGAGAAAGGGTTCAGGGTAATGGTCCTAAAGATGATGCAATAACACAGGAAAAGAATGGATGTAGAGAGTGAGAAGTTACAAGAAGCCTTTAACAAAGAGAAGATATAAAGAACAGGCAAACAGTTGAAGAATACAATAACTGAAATGAAAAAGACACTAGAAGGAATCCATAGAATAAATGAGGCAGAAGAACGGATCAGTGAGCTGGAAAACAGAGTAGTGGAAATCACTGCTGCAGAACAAAACAAAGAGAAAAGAATGAAAAGAAACAAGGATAGTTTAAGAGGCTTCTGGGACAACATCAAATGCACCAACATTCGCATTATACAGGAAGGAGAAAAGAGAGGGGAAGGGCATGAAAAATATTTTAAGAGATAATAGCTGAAAACTTCCCTAACATGGGAAAGGAAACAGTCACCCAAGGCCAGGAAGCACAGAGCGTCTCATACAAGATTAACCCCAGGAGGAACATGCCAAGACACATAGTAATCAAATTGACAAAAGTTAAAGACAAAGAGAAAATATTAATATTAAAAGCAACAAGGGAAAAACAACAGGTAACATAAAGGGGAATCCCATAAGACTATCAGCTGATTTTTCAGCAGAAACTGCAGGCCAGAAGGGAGTAGCACACTATACTTAAAGTGATGAAATGGAAAAACCTACAACCAAGAACACTCTACCCAGCAAGGCTGTCATTCAGATTCGACAGAGAAATCAAAAGCTTTACATACAAGCAAAAGCTAAAAGAATTCAGCACCATGAAAGCAGCTTTACAACAGATGCTAAAGGAATTTCTTTAAGCAGGAAAGAAAAGGTCATAACTAGAAACAAGAAAATTATGAAATGGGAATGCTCACCAAAACATACAGTAAAGGTAGGAAGTCATCCACACACAAATATGATATCAAAACCAGCCACCGTGAGAAGAGAGTACAAATGCAGGAAATGGGAATTGCATTTGAAATTAAGAGACAAGCAACTTAAAACAATCTTGTATATATATAGACTGCTGTATCAAAACCTCACGGGAGGGCTTCCCTGGTGGCACAGTGGTTGAGAGTCCGCCTGCCGAGGCAGGGGACACGGGTTCGTGCCCCGGTCCGGGAAGATCCTACATGCCGTGGAGCAGCTGGGCCTGTGAGCCATGGCCACTGAGCCTGCATGTCCGGAGCCTGTGCTCCGCAATGGAGAGGCCACGACAGTGAAAGGCCCGCGTACATCAAAAAAAAAAAAAAAAAAAACCTCATGGGAAATGCAAACCAAAAACTACAATAGACACACAAACAAACAAAAAAAAGCAACCCAAACACAACACTAAAGATGGTCATCAGACCACAAAAGAAGAGAACAAAAGAGGAAGGGAAGAAAAAAGACCTACAAAACAATTAAGAAAATGGCAATAGGAACATACATATCAATAATTACCTTAAGTGTAAATGGATTAAATGCTCCACCCAAAAGACACAGACTGGCTGAATCAATATAAAAGTAAGAGATGAATATGCTGTCTACAAGAGACCCACTTCAGATCTAGAGACATATACAGACTGAAAGTGAGGGGATAGAAAAAGGTATTTCATGCAGATGGAAATCAAAAGAAAGCAGGAGTAGCAATACTTATATCAGATAAAATAGACTTTAAAGATTGTTACAAGAGACAAGGACACTACATAATGATCAAGGGACCATCCAAGAAGAAGATATAACAATTGTAAATATATATGCATCCAAAACAGGAGCATCTCAATATATAAGGCAAATGCTACACTAACACAATAACAGCGGGGGACTTTAACACCCCACTTACATCAATGGACAGATTATCCAGACAGAAAATCGATAAGGAAACACAGGCATTAAATGACACATTAGACCAGATGGACTTAATTGACTTAATTGACTTAATTGACATTTTTAGAGCATTTCATGTGAAAGCAGCAGAATACACATTCTTTTCAAGTGCACATGGAACATTCGCCAGGATAGATCATATGCTGAGCCACAAAGCAATTTTTGGTAAATTGAAGAAAACTGAAATCATATCAAGCTTCTTTTCCGACCACAACACTCTAAGATTAGAAATCAACTACCAGAAAAAAAAAAACTGCAAAAAACACAAACACATGGAGGCTAAACAATACACTACTAAACAATCAATGGACCAATGAAGAAATGAAGAAATCAAAGAGGAAATTAAAAACTACCTAGAGATAAAATGAAAACATGATGATCCAAAACCTGTGGGACACAGCAAAAGCAGTTCTAAGATGGAAGTTTATAGCAATACAATCTTACCTCAGGAAACAAAAACCTCAAATAAACAACCTAACTTTACACCTAAAGCAACTAAAGGAGAACAAACAAAACCCAAAGTTAGTAGAAGGAAGGAAATCATAAAGATCAGAGCAGAAGTTAATAAAATAGAGATGAAGAAAACAATAGAAAAGATCAATGAAACTAAAAGCTAGTTCTTTGAGAAGATAAACAAAATTGATAAACCTCTAGCCAGGCTCATCAAGAAAGAAACGGAGAGGGCCCAAATCAATAAAATTAGAAATGAAAAAGGAGAAGTTACAACCAATACCACAGAAATACAAAGGATCATAAGAGACTTCTACGAGCAACTATATGCCAATCAAAAGGACAACTTAGAAGAAATGGACAAACTCTTAGAAAGGTACAATCTCCCGAGACTGAACCAGGAAGAAACAGAATATATGAACAGACCAATTACAAGTACTGAAATTGAATCTGTGTTTTAAAAACTCCCAACAAACAGAAGTCCAGGACCAGATGGCTTCACAGGCAAATTCTATCAAAAATTTAGAGAAGAGTTAACACCCATCCTTCTGAAACTATTCCCAAAAATTGCAGAGGAAAGAACACTTCTGAACTCATTCTGTGAGGCCACCATCACCTTGATACCAAACCAGACAAAGATACCACCAAAAATGAAAATTACAGGCCAATATAACTGATGAACATAGATGCAAAAATCCTCAACACAATACTAGCAAACCAAATCCAAGAATATACTAAAAGGATCATAAACCACGATCAAGTGGGATTTAAGCCAAGGATCAAGGATTTTTTCAATATCTGCAAATCAATCAGTATGACACACCACATTAACAAAATTGAAGAATAAAAACCATATGATCATCTCAATAGATGCAGAAAAAGCTTTTGACAAAATTCAACATTCACTTATGATTAAAACTCTCCAGAAGGCAGGCACAGAGGGAAAATACCTCCACATAATAAAAGCCCATATACGACAAACCCACAGCTAACGTCATTCTCAATGGTGAAAAACTGAAAGCATTTCCTCTAAGATCAGGAACAAGACAAGGATGGTCACTCTCACCACTTTATTTTTTTTGAATGTTATTTTATTTATTTTTTTATACAGCAGGTTCTTATTAGTCATCCATTTTATACACATCAGTGTATACATGTCAATCCCAATCTCCCAATTCATCACGTCACCACACCCACCCCCCGCCACTTTCCCCCCACCTTTGTGTCCATACATTTGTTCTCTACATCTGGGTCTCAATTTCTGCCCTGAAAACCAGTTCATCTGTACCATTTTTCTAGGTCCCACATATATGCGTTAATATACGATATTTGTTTTTCTCCTTCTGACTTACTTCACTATGTATGACAGTCTCTAGATCCATCCACATCTCTACAAATGACCCAATTTCATTCCTTTTTATGGCTGAGTACTATTCCATTGTATATATATAGGTTGCTTCCATGACATGGCTATTGTAAATAGTGCTGCAATGAACATTGGGGTGCATGTGTCTTTTTGAATTATGATTTTCTCTGGGTATATGCCCAGTAGTGGGATTGCTGGGTCATATGGTAGTTCTATTTTTAGTTTTTTGAGGAACATCCATACTGTTCTCCATAGTGGCTGAATCAATTTACATTCCCACCAACAGTGCAGGAGGGTTCCCTTTTCTCCACACCCTCTCAGCATTTGTTCTTTGTAGATTATCTGATGATGCCCGTTCTAACTGGTGTGAGGTGATACCTCATTGTAGTTTTGATTTGCATTTCTCTAATAATTAGTGATGTTGAGCAGCTTTTCATGTGCCTCCTGGCCATTTGTATGTCTTCTTTGGAGAAATATCTATTTAAGTCTTCTGCCCACTTTTGGATGGGGTTGTTTTTTTAATATTGAGCTGCATGAGCTGTTTATATATTTTGGAGATTAATCCTTTGTCTGTTGATTCATTTGAAATATTTTTTTCCCATTCTGAGGGTTGTCTTTTCATCTTCTTTGTAGTTTCCTTTGCTTTGCAAAAGCTTTTAAGTTTCATTTAGGTCCCATTTGTTTATTTCTGTTTTCATTTCCATTACTGTAGGAGGTGGATCAAAAAAGATCTTGCTGTGATTTATATCAAAGAGTGTTCTTCCTATGTTTTCCTCAAAGAGTTTTATAGTGTCTGGTCTTACATTTAGGTCTCTAATCCATTTTAGTTTATTTTTGTGTATGGTGTTAGAGAGTGTTCTAATTTCATTCTTTTACATGTAGCTGTCCAGTTTTCCCAGCACCATTTATTGAAGAGACTGTTTTTTCTCCACTGTATATCCTTGCCTCCTTTGTCATAGATTAGTTGACCATAGGTGCGTGGGTTTATCTCTGGGCTTTCCAACCTGTTCCACTGATCTATATTTCTGTTTTTGTGCCAATACCATACTGTCTTGATTACTGTAGTTTTGTAGTATAGTCTGAAGTCAGGGAGTCTGATTACTCCAGTTCCGTGTTTTTCCCTCAAGACTGCTTTGACTATTCAGGGTCATTTGTGTCTCCACACAAATTTTAAGATTTTTTTGTTCTACTTCTGTAAAAAATGCCATTGGTAATTTGATAGGGATTGCATTGGACCTATAGATTGCTTTGGGTAGTATAGTCATTTTCACAATATTGATTCTTCCAATCCAAGATAATGGTATATCTCTCCATCTGTTGGTATCATCTTTAATTTCTTTCAACAGTGTCTTATAATTTTCTGCACACAGGTCTTTTGTCTCCTTAGGTAGGTTTATTCCTAGGTATTTTATTCTTTTTGTTGCAATGGTAAATGGGAGTGTTTCCTTAATTTCTCTTTCAGATTTTTCATCACTAGTGTATAGGAATGCAAGAGATTTCTGTGCATTAATTTTGTATCCTGCAACTTTACCAAATTCATTGATTAGCTCTAGTAGTTTTCTGGTGGCATCTTTAGGATTCTCTATGTATAGTATTATGTCATCTACAAAAAGTGACAGTTTTACTTCTTCTTTTCCAATTTGGATGCCTTTTATTTCTTTCTCTTCTCTGATTGTCGTGGCTAGGACTTCCAAAACTATGTTGAGTAAGAGTGGCAAGAGTGGACATCCTTGTCTTGTTCCTGATCTTAGAGGAAATGCTTTCAGTTTTTCACCATTGAGAATGATGTTTGCTGTGGGTTTGTCGTATATGGGCTTTTATTATGTTGAGGTAGTTTCCCTTTATGCCCACTTTCTGGAGAGATTTTATCATAAATCGTTGTTGAATTTTGTCAAAAGCTTTTTCTGCATCTATTGAGATGATCATATGGTTTTTCTTCTTCAATTTATTAATATGGTGTATCACATTGGTTGATTTGCGTATATTGAAGAATCCTTGCATCCCTGGGATAAATCCCATTTGATGGTATATGATCCTTTTAATGTGCTGTTGGATTCTGTTTGTTAGTATTTTGTTGAGGATTTTTGTCTCTATATTCATCAGTGATATTGGTCTGTAATTTTCTTTTTTTCTAGTATCTTTCTCTGGTTTTGGTATCAGGGTGATGGTGGCCTCATAGAATGAGTTTGGGAGTGTTCCTTCCTCTGCAATTTTTTGGAAGAGTTTGAGAAGGATGGGTGTTAGCTCTTCTCTAAATGTTTGATAGAATTCACCTGTGAAGCCATCTGGTCCTGGATGTTTGTTTGTTGGAAGATTTTACATCACAGTTTCAATTTCATTACTTGTGATCCATCTGTTCATATTTTCTATTTCTTCCTGGTTCAGTCTTGGAAGGTTATACCTTTCTAAGAATCTGTCCATTTCTTCCAGGTTGTCCATTTTATTGGCATAGAGTTGCTTGTAGTAGTCTCTTAGGATGCTTTGTATATCTGCGTTGTCTGTTGTAACTTCTCCTTTTTCATTTCTAATTTTATTGATTTGAGTCCTCTCCCTCTTTTTCTTGAAGAGTCTGGCTAATGGTTTATCTTCTCAAAGAACCAGCTATTAGTTTTATTGATCTCTGCTATTCTTTTCTTTGTTTCTATTTCATTTATTTCTGCTCTGATCTTTATGATTTCTTTCCTTCTGCTAACATTGGGTTTTGTTTGTTCTTCTTTCTCTAGTTCCTCTAGGTGTAAGGTTAGATACTTTTGAGATTTTTCTTGTTTCTTGAGGTAGGTTTTTATAGCTATAAACTTCCCTCTTAGAACTGCTTTTGTGGCACCCCATAGGTTTTGGATTGTCGTGTTTTCATTATCATTTTTCTCTAGGTATTTTTTGATTTCCTCTTTGATTTCTTCAGTGATCTCTTGATATTTAGTAATGTATTGTGATTTCTAATCTCATAGTGTTGTGGTCAGAAAAGATGCTTGATATGATTTCAATTTTCTTAAATTTACAGAGGCTTGAGTTGTGACCCAAGATGTGATCTATCCTGGAGAACGTTCCATGTGCACTTGAGAAGAAAGTGTAATCTGCTGTATTTGGATGGAATGTCCTATAAATATTAATTAAATCTGTCTGGTCAATTGTGTCATTTAAAGCTTGTGTTTTCTTATTAATTTTCTGTTTGGATGATCTGTCCACTGGTGTAAGTGAGGTGTTAAAGTCCCCCACTATTATTGTGTTACTGTCTATTTCCTCTTTTATAGCTGTTAGCAGTTGCCTTATGTATTGAGGTGCTCCTATGCTGGGTACATTTGTATTTATAATTGTTCTATCTTCTTCTTGGTTTGATCCCTTGATCAGTATGTAGTGTCCTTCCTTGTCTCTTGTAACAGTCTTTATTTTAAAGTCTATTTTATCTGATATGAGTATTGCTACTCCAGCTTTCTTTTGATTTCCATTTGCATGGAATATCTTTTTTCCATCCCCTCAGTTTCAGTCTGAATGTGTCCCTAGGTCTGAAGTGGGTCTCTTGTAGACAGCATATATATGGGTCTTGTTTTTGTATCCATTCAGCCAGTTTATGTCTTTTGGTTGGAGCATTTAATCCATTCACGTTTAAGGTAATTATTGATATGTATGTTCCTATGACCATTTTCTTAATTGTTTTGGGTTTGTCTTTGTAGGTCCTTTTCTTCTCTTGTGTTTCCCACTTAGAGAAGTTTCTTTAGCATTTGTTGTAGAGCTGGTTTGGTGGTGCTGAATTCTCTTAGCTTTTGCTTGTCTGTAAAGCTTTTGATTTATCCGTCGAATCTGAATGAGATCCTTGCCGGGTAGAGTAATCTTGGTTGTAGGTTCTTCCCTTTCATCACTTTAAGTATATCATGACACTCCCTTCTGGCTTGCAGAGTTTCTGCTGAGAAATCAGCTGTTAACCTACGGAAGTTCACTTATATGTCATTTGTTGTTCTTCCCTTGTTGCTTTCAGTAATTTTTCTTTGTCTTTAATTTTTGCCAATTTGATTACTATGCGTCTCAGCGTGTTTCTCCTTGGGTTTATCCTGCTTGGGACTCTGCACTTCTTGGCCTTGGATGGCTATTTCCTTTCCCATGTTAGGGAAGTTTTCCACTATAATCTCTTCAAATATTTTCTCTGGTCCTTTCTCTCTCGCTCCTCCATTCTTTTTCCGAGGTTCTGGATCATCTTTACTATAATTATTCTGAATTCTTTTTCTGGAAGGTTTCCTCTCTCCAGTTCATTTACTTGTTTTTCTCGGAATTTATCTTGTTCCTTCATCTGGTACATAGCCCTCTGCCTGCTCATCTTGTCTATCTTTCTGTGAATGTGGTTTTTTGTTCCACAGGCTGCAGGACTGTAGTTCTTCTTGCTTCTGCTGTCTGCCCTCTGGTGGATGAGGCTATCTAAGAGGCTTGTGCAAGTTTCCTGATGGGAGGGACTGCCCACGCTTCTCAGTCTTGGCTCTATGCTCGGGGAGCTGCTCTGTGTCCTCAAGGCCTTGGGGGCACCCTGGATCCACCCACCAGGACTCTGGGCTTCTTCCTCACAGAGCAGAAGGTTTTCCTTGATCCACGTCTCGATCCAGGTCTGAAGGCACGACACAGCCCACCTTCTCTGTTCACTGAGTTCTGAAGGCTGGGAAGTCCAAGATCAAGATGCCGGCTGATTGGTCTCTAGTGAAAGCACCCTTCCTAGCTTGCAGACAGCTGCCTCCTTGCTGTGTTCTTCCCACTTTTTTTTTTGTTTGTTTTTGGCCATGCCACACCGCTTGCAGGATCTTAGTTTCCTGACAAGGGACTGAACCTAGGGACACAGCAGTGAAAATGCCAAGTCCTAACCACTGGACTGCCAGGGAATTCCTCACTGCTTTTATCCAACATAATTTTGGAAGTTCTAACCACAGCCATCAGAGAAGAAAAACAAATTAAAGGAATTCAAATTGGAAAGGAAGAAGTAAAACTCACTGTTTGCAGATGACATGATACTATACATAGAAAATCCTAAAGATGCCACCAGAAAACTACTAGAGCTCATCAATGAATTCAGTAAAGTTGCAGGATACAAAATTAATACACCAAAATCCACTGCATTTCTATACACTAACAGTGAAAGATCAGAAAGAGAATTTAAGGAAACAATCCCATTTACCATCACATCAAAAAGAATAAAATACCTAGGAATAAATCTGCCTAAGGAGGCAAAAGACCTTTACTTTGAAAACTATAAGACGCTGATAAAAGAAACTGAAGATGAAAAAACAGATGGTTAGATATACCATGTTCTTGGATTGAAAGAATTAATATTGTTAAAATGACCATACTGCCCAAGGCAATCTACAGATTCAATGCAATCCCTACCATATTACCAATGGCATTTTTCACAGAACTAGAACAACAAAAATTAATTTGTATGGAAACACAAAAGACCGTGAATAAGCCAAAGCAATCATGAGAAAGAAAAACATAGCTGGAGGAATCAGGCTTCCTGACTTCACACTACTACAAAGCTACTGTCATGAAAACAGTATGGTACTGGCACAAAAATAAACACATAGTTCAATGAAACAGGATAGGAAGCCGAGAAATAAGTCCATGCACCTATGGTCAATTAATCATGACAAAGGAGGTAAGAACATGCAATGGAGAAAAGAGAGTCTCTTCAATAAATGGTGCTGGGAAAACTGGACAGCTACATGTAAAAGAAAGAAATTAGAACATTCTCTAACATCATATACAAAAATAAACTCAAATGGATTAAAGACCTAAATGTAAGACTGGATAGTATAAAACTGCTAGAGGAAAATGTAGGCAGAACTCTATTTGACATAAATCACAGCAATATCTTTTTTGATCCATCTCCTAGAGTAATGGAAATAAAAACAA
This sequence comes from Mesoplodon mirus, assembly GCF_964341445.2. Lineage (NCBI taxonomy): Eukaryota > Metazoa > Chordata > Mammalia > Artiodactyla > Ziphiidae > Mesoplodon > Mesoplodon mirus. Next base: position 7,903,209 of record NC_138996.1, read on the forward strand.
AAATAAATGAATGAGACCTAATTAAACTTAAAAGCTTTTGCACAGCAAAGGAAACCAGAGACAAGATGAAAGACAACCCAAAAAATGGGAGAAAATATTTGCAAACAATACAACTGACAAGGGATTAATGTCCAAAAGATACAGACAGCTGATACAACTGAATATCAAAAAACCAAATGACCCAGTCCAAAAAATGCGCAGAAGACCGAAATAGACATTTCTCCAAAGAAGACATACCGATGGACAAAAGGCACATGAAAAAATGCTCAATATCACTAATTATTAGAGAATGCAAATCAAAACTACAGGGAGGTATCACCTCACACCAGTCAGAATGGCCATCATCGAAAAGTCTACAAATAATAAACGCTGGAGAGGGTGTGGAGAAAAGGGAACCCTCTTGCACTGTTGGTGGGAATGTAAATTGGTGCAGCTACCGTGGAGAACAGTATGGAAGTTCCTTAAAAAACTAAAAATAGAAAAACCGTATGATCCAGCAATTCCATTACTGGGCATATATCCGGAGAAAACCATAATTTGAAAAGTTACATGCACCCCAAATTTCATAGCAGCACTATTCACGATAGTCAAGACCTAGAAGCAACCTAAGCGTCCATCGACAGAGGAATGGATAAAGAAGATGTGGTACATATGTAAAATGTACCAGCCATAAAAAAGAATGAAATAATGCCATTTCCAGCAACAGGACCTAGAGATTATCATACTAAGTGAATTAAGTCAGACAGAGAAAGAGAAATATCATATGATATCGCTTATATGTGGAGTCTAAAAAATAAAAGATACAAATGAATTTATCTACGAAACAGATCCATAGACAGGAAAAACACTTATGGCTACCAAAGGGGAAAGGAAGCGGGAGGGATAAATTAGGAGTTTGGGATTAACATATATATACATCCTATTTGTAAAACAGATAGTCAACAAGGACCTACTGTATAGCACAGGGAACTATACTCAATATTTTGTAATAACCTAAGGGAAAAGAATCTGAAAAAGAATTATATACCTGGATCACTGTGCTGTACACCTGAAACTAACATGACATTGTAAATCAACTACACTTCAATAAAATTTTAAAACATAAAATTAGATCAATAAAGTGGTTTAAGAAATAGACATCCGGTTTCTGAAAATATTTCAACTAGCTCATTTTAAAGTGCTTATCACTGTGATATGAGTGGATTACAAATATTAGACCATCCTGTTGTTTTTACAAACATGGCGTGCGTTGCCCATAGCAACTTTCAAAGTAAACACTCTGGCACCTTTTGGTTTCATAACCCCTTCCTCAGATCGGCCTCTGGGGGGCGGCACACAGCAAAACAAGACTGTCTCACACCCACATGTGTAGGGACCAGATAAAAAGGAACCAATCATCTTTTTTTTTTTTTTTTTAAATTCGGTGGTGCGTTGCTGTGCAGAGTTGCGGGAGAAGGGCCACAGGAGAGAATGGAAACAGACCAAGTGTGCAGATGAGGAAGGGCTTGCACCACTGGTACAGGAGGGTCCGTCCAAGCCCTGCACTGAGAGACTCAACCAAAGGGCAGCCGCCGTCCAGCAGCTGAAGGAGTGTCCCGGGATGACCCCAGCGCCCTTCAAACGTCTGCCTGAGAAAGCTGCCACCGCCAGAATTTACTCTTTGCTCCTGTAGAAAGCTTGCAGGGCTCAGCCCTCCCTCTGTTCTCTGAGACGTGAGACTGCGCCCCAGAACTGTTTCCTCCAGGAGCCCTCTCTGAAATGTAAACATCCGGGGAGGATGGGGACTAATTCCGTGGGTACCTTGCTTCATGTGGCACCACCGCCTCCTGCCATAAGGATAGATGTTTGTTTCTCCTCCGTAAAAGCGCCAGTGAACAAACCCAGGTGGCCCAGTCACGTGGACCAATCCCGTCCCAGCTCCCAGTGCCTTTCCAAAGCCAGTCAGCCTTTCCAACTCCAGCCTTTTGTTTCAGGAAGCTAGTTCCGATCACGCTGGACCCTTTTTCCATTGCCCTCACCGCTTTAGCAGCCTCTGGCTTTGCTCATCTTTGACAAGGGCCGGCTTTGCCTGTGATGTGTTAAACTGATGTGAGCCGTCTCCTGGGCACAGCTGTAACAGGCAGGATTTGGATGGAGGTACCACTTTACAAGCCAAATGACATACAGAGTTTAATCAAATAGAAGAAAAACTCTTTATTTATCGAAGTGGAAGGGTGTGACCTCTAATAAGATAAAATGCAAGAACGAACAGCCATGAAAGGTGGGAAAAGCAGAAAAAGAACCGACCTCTGTAGAGAAAATCCAGCAGTCAGGACAGAATCCCACCAGACCCGAGATGGTAATGGACACCGTGGGAAGCCGTGGGCTCGGCCCTGCAGTGAGGCCAGCTGTCCTTACAGCTGCGTTTGGGATGGATTCTGCAAAGAAAAGCTAGCGGGATGCTGGCATCTTGTATCTGGCGCGGTGTTTGCACATACATAATTAGATAAGGGGGTTACAGGGTCTGGAGCATCTTATGACATGACGCAAACATCTAGCATTTCTATCAACTTTGAAATTGGAAAGGCATGTAGCCTGAAGAAAAACAATGTTTTGGAACTAATGCCCAACAAAAACTGATTACCGGGAGAAAAATGGTGGCTTGCTACACCAGTGAACAGATTACACAGATATGCAGCTGAAGACAACCACTGGCGATGCGCTTTCCCGCCTAATTTCAAAGTTTAAACAAAAGGTGTGTTTAAAACCTCAGAAGCTGCATTGTTCATAGGGCCATGGCTGTTACAGCGTTCTGCTTAGGATTTTTAAAGATCTACCCCTAGTTTTTTACAATGGATGGAAATCTCTTTCTGAAAGGCAGTTTGATTTGTTGAGAAAATTTCTCAAAGTCCATTTGTTGCCCCCAGTTATTTGGAAAACAGGACTACATTAAAGGAAAAACAAAAACTAGTATGTTGACTTTCATTTAAGCTGATACCATCTGATACAAACCGTATTATTGTGCATTTATCAAAGAGGCCCTTTATGGGCCAGAATGAAGTGAGGTAAAGTGTAAGAGCAGCAGTTTATTCACCTAATTATAAAGCGGAATTAGGAATATAAGTGCAAAAAATGAATAAACAATATCAAATTATTACATCCCCACTCGAGGACAGTACTTTCTGCTGTTACCCAAGGACTCCACCCAACTTCCCCACAGGACGCGCTATGACATGAGTTTTCTGCAGCCACCGCTGCACAGGGTTGTCCCCACCGCCATGTCCCACTCCACCACTCACCCTGCACACTCCCTGCCCTCCCCAGGGAGGTGCCAGCTGTCCCCACTCAGCCCCGGGCCAGGCCAGCCCAAGCTCCCTTGTCACGGCTGGTTTTGCACAGTTTGGGGAGCGTTTTCCGGCCAATAACGTTATGAGGCAGAGGGGATACCCGCTCCCTCCCTCGTGGTACTGGCCAAGCACGTGTGTGTGTCGTGATGGCAACGGGGTGGGCATCTCGGCTGTGAGGCGACCTGGCTGAGCAGGAGCCCCCCCGCCGTGGGACCACTTATGTGCAATGCTCTCCTTATAACCCAGCTGGATGGGGAGTTCCTGCTCCGTCCGGCTCAAGACATCCTAACCGATGGACACCCCGACTGGAAAACTGCTTCTGGAGAGGCCCAGCTCAGCCTTACCTGCTGAGATTTGGGATGACATAGCCATGACCACCCACAAAGGCGCGCCGCAAGAGAGGGGTTTCCTCAAAGATGACAGCTCTCCCCACGTGCACTCGTGCGCACACACACACATTAGCTCCAGATACACGCGAAATTTTACCTATGAAAAGCAAACCCACCACCCCATTTTGCTTTCACGTTTATTTAGCGCCTGCTCTGCATGGGCCACTGTGCCGCGCATGAAGAATGTGCCTTATCCTCCACAAGCTCACAGGTCAGCGTGGGAAACTGGTCATGTACCCAAATCACTGTCAAACAAGGCAGAGAGCAACAAGTGCCACGAGATTGAGCCTCATCAGATATTACGCGAACCCAGAGGAAGAAAATATTACTTAGGGACAAGACTAAGAGATTACAGAAGGTGCCTTAGAAGCAGGGAGCAAATGTGATAGGTCAAGGGTCGATGGGAGAAAATTAAGGGGACTAAGCAAACTCAGGGGCAGGAGGCAGCTGACGGGGCTGCAAGTAGCAGGCTGGGTCCAGGGGGCTGGTAGGGAGCCGAGAAGGTGTGCTGGGCTCAGCGGAGGTCGGCTCTACCTGCCAGCAAAGCTGTTCCAACTTCAGTGCACGTGCTTATAAGGAGGTGGTGTGAGTCAAGCTCTGTTTAGGAAGTGCAATCTGGGGCAGTGGACAGTGACTTTACAGAAGGAGGGACCGAGGGAAGGAGGCCAGTTGAAAAATGATTCCTCTTGGCATCTGGGCAAGAGTAACAGGCAGTAACCGTGAGACCTGAGACAACTTGGCAATGACTGAACGTGGGAAAGGGGGAGAGAGGAGGTAAAGCGGGTGAAAGACAGTTTTATCTGAGAGACAGAGGGTCACCTGTCCGCAGAGCTGGGACCATCCAAGCTGGAAAGGCTTGTGTTCGAGAAGAGAATGTGGAGGGGGGAGCCTGAATGCTGGCAGACACCCAGGTGGACAGGTACAAGTTGGGATGAGAGTTCGGGTAGTGACGGGGTAGCTGGAAACTCACTATCCATGCAGGGTGATAGCTGACATCAGGGGACAGGTCGAAGTGAACCCGTCGCACCACGCAAGGATGCTCCGAAGTACAACCTATTGCCACATCTTCCTTCCACGTGGAATTCTCACAGAAAATCCCCAAGTAGGACGCTGCAGAACGGGAGTGCCAGTCCTCTGTGGTCTCCTCCTTCACTGCTGAGAAACAATTCTTCAGCTTGGTGATTCCAAGCAGGAAAGCTGCCTCCACTGTGGAGGGTCATTCTGAAAAGAGTTACTCTGATGAGAGTTTTTTAAACTTCTCGTTTATTTTGAAGAGTTTTCTGTAACAAAATTATTTTTCTAAGGATTTCAGAAATGCCACCGATGTCTCCCACCCCACTGGGTCTCAGAGCTGGAGGGGAGCTGAGCGGGCAGCACTGTGTCCCTCGTTGTGAGGGGACCTGCCTCGCGTCTGACCCGGCAAGGACGCCACAGCAGGAGCCCAGCCGAGACCTTGAGCTTCTCTCTCTTCCTAGAGACAGAGGATGGCCTGGGGGACCAGCTACCACCCAGACACACAGACAGAAAGACAGACAGGCAGGAGGTGGCTGGGTAGAGAGATAGGTATATGCAAGGGTGGCTGGGAATAACACATCTACTGTTTCACTTGTTTTTCAAGTGAGGAAAAGGAGAAAATGGCTTCTGACAGAAAGGCATTTTTTTGGACCCACCAGTTCCTTACAGATCTGAAAGGAGATTACTTGGAATTTCTTGAAATACTAAACTGTATGTAACTGAAATATATTAGACTATGTTCACAGTCAGACACAACAGAAATGGTGGTATCTTGGTCGGCGTGGACCAGCACAGAAAGACAGTCTGCAGGAAAGAGGATCAGTAAGGTCAGACCTTAGGTGGTCACAGAAGCAAAATGGCCTGGTTAACTCCCTTGTGAAAAATGAAAGGAGAAATCCTTAGAATGAAGCCGCAAAGGCATCCATTTCTACAGAAGATGGAGAGAAAAGACAATTACGTTTCAGATGTCTGAGGCTCACGTACACAGAGTCGGATGAGCCACGTCCGATAATCAACCAGACTGAGCACGTCCGCATCTCCCCCAATAACCTGGAAATACGCAGTTTTATAACGAATGGCTCCTTTTCATGATGCCCCAGGCCCTGTCATCTGCCAGCAACACGTCTCAGCTGGGGCCTCAGATCTTCCAAAACACCTTCTTCTTATAGAGAACGTAAGCGATGAGCACCCAGAGCGCAGTGGCAACTATGTTCTGAACGAGATGTTCCTTGTGTGACTGGTTGTCCCCCAGCCTCCACTGGAAGGGGAAGTAGTTGGCGAAGACCTCGTGGCCCACGTACACCAAGATTGAGTTCATTCCTGGGGAAACACAGCTGGTTATCGACTTAACTCTTGAAATTTGCCTTTAGTTCAGTGAAAAAAGAAAAAATGCCCACTTGTTATTGGCTACGTCAAAAAATAAGTGATGCGAATCTTAGAGATCTGAGTGTAAACCTTATCCAAAAATTATTAGAAAACATTCCTTTGGTAAGTGTAATTCTGGAATACCAAATTTGAAAGGAAAGCCAGAATTATTCATTTATTAATTAATTAATTTATTTTTAATTTATTTTTTTTTGCGGTACGCGGGCCTCTCACTCTTGTGGCCTCTCCCGTTGAGGAGCACAGGCTCCGGACGCGCAGGCTCAGCGGCCATGGCTCACGGGCCCAGCCGCTCTGCGGCATGTGGGATCTTCCAGGACCGGGGCACGAACCTGTGTCCCCTGCATCGGCAGGCGGACTCTCAACCACTGCGCCACCAGGGAAGCCCAGAATTATTAATTTATATTCTCTACACAGAAAACTTGAGGACCAACGAGCGTAACTGTTACTGGACTCGGGGCTGAAACGAGTCACTGAAGTCACCTGCTGTCTCTAGTCTTGGGCAGAACCCGTGCATCTCCGCGTGGTGTCTCTTAGGCACCGCCTGCAGGGCAGGGGGTTTACATGAGAAAGCACAGCCCTGTTTGTGGAGCTCGAGGGACTGGATAACGTGCCTGAAGCGGCCTGAGGGGTGCATTGATGATCCCACAACCTAAATGGTAAAACGGGGTGGCACTGCTCGGGGAGAGGCCCAGCGACGCCCTGCATGGACCCCCTCGGACCCCCTCGGCCGGCACCTTGGACACACCCGGCACCCACGGCCTCTGGCCCGTCCGCTGGGTCCCCTCCTCCACGAGGCCTGGGGCTGGTTGGTGGGGGGACTCACCAGGGTAGAAGAACGGGGTTCCCGTCCACAGCCCCTTCACGTCCACAACGGGGTACAGGACCAGCAGGATGAAGAAGGCAAAGGAGCTCAGCGTGGTGACATAGGAGACGGACCTGGGGGACAGGGGGTGTCTCAGGGCTCCAGAGAGCACATCCAACGCCAGCCCGACCAGATGTGAAAACGACAGGCTTTCTGTACCTACCAGAGGTTTTTGTTTACTGGAATAAAGCCTTCATTTTCGGAAGCCTTTGTCAAAGCAACAGAAATAAACCCCTAGAAGCGGGGAGAAAGATGTTAAAGTTTTTTACATCATCTCAAGAAACAATTGTGGTTCAAAACTGAAAAACAGGAGTGACTTAATTGCTTAGGGAAGGCTGAAAACTGCGCCCTCCGTTTTATTCTTTTAACTGGAAAAACATTTTTAAGATGTGTAACTAAAAATGTCCTCCAAAAACCTCTTTTCAGCATTACTCTGAGTTAAAGGTAAACGAACTGATCAACTGGAGTGAATCTGTGGAGGAAACAGGACTGCCAGGTCAGGGGTGAAAGGAACAGCCAAGCTTATCTTTTGCCCCCAATGAACCTGTTATCATTGGCCTGGTCCTTCTGGCAAAGGTCCCCACCAGAACCCACACCTCCGCTCCATTTCCTCATATCTTCACTGACTTATTTATAAAGACATTTTCCTAAGAAAATCAACCTGAGAGCTTAGGTGTCGAGACTTTTCCTCTCTGATATTCAAGTGAAGAATGTTACTGATGTGAAGTGACAGCTGCTGTCTATCCCACGGCTGGTCACTAAACATTTGATGTCTTTGAAATGTGTATGTGTGAAGAGAAGGAATTTCAGTGAGGACCATCCGCTACTTACAAGAAAACAACCCCAGGCAGCGAATCTGATCAGGATGCCTTTGGTCTGATCCTTGTAATACAGAAGTATTTTCCCTGCCTGGGGAAGAAAACGCACGGTATGACCAAGAGAATCGCCTACGATGTGTTCTTATTTCGTACTCATCCACTGTCCTAACCTCTCGACAGGCAGACTCACCTGCAGGCACTGGGGTTACAAGGGGATGAACGGTACCCCTGCCCTTGGCTAGTGGAGGCCTAGAGGCACAGGGACCACTGGGGAGGGAGGGAGGGAGGGAAGGAAGGAGGGAAGGGGATGAGCAGAGGAGGTACCGCCAGGCTGAGGATATGAGCTCAAAGCTGGAACAGTATCTGGGCAGGAAGGAACAGCATGCACAGGAGTGTGTCACATGGGTGAAAACGCACAGCCTCCCCGAGGTGCTGCAGGTAATTCAGAAAGGCCGGGGGTGGGCAGAGGTGGGAAGGTGGGAGCAGGTAGGCACGAGCTTTCTCCCACAGGTGATGGGAGCCAAGGAAAGTCACTCCCCCCCCCCCAAAGTGACACGGGACCAGCTCAGGCTGGCCTGCTAGATGGCCCAGCCTGGCAGGGGTACAGAAGAGGGACAAAACAGCGTGGACGCAGAGGCAGGGAAACACTTTAAAAACAGAAAAATCTGGACTTTGCATAGCCCCGCCCCCTGCAAATTAGGAATTAATTTCTGAAAACATCAGAGAAAGTGTTCATAATAACATAATAGCTAAAATTTATGAATGTCCTGGTCTTAGAACCTTATGTGAATTAACTGATTTAGGTGCGACTACTTATTTAGGTGCCACTGAGTCACAGAGGGTGCAGTAACCCTCCCGGGATGACCCAGCTAGTAGGTGGGGTCAAGTCCAGGCACCAGCGCCAGTCTGTACTCCGCACCACCCACCCCTGCTGCTCCTGCAGGCGCAGATTTACCTGGAGAGCATATGGGCGGATTAAATGCATTTATGAATAAAAGCACCCAGTGTAAACTCTAAAGTGCCGCAGAGAGAAAGGCAGTATCTCTAAATAGGAAATTATTTAATCGCCAAAATGTATATGCTGTAGACCTGCACTGTCCCACGTGGGAGCCACTGGCCACCTGTGACAATTTCAGTTTAAATTTAAATGACATAAAGTTAAAAACCAGTTCCTCCGTCAGACCAGCCACGTCTGAGGACTCAGCGGCCACGTGGACAGCACACGCGGAGCATTTTTACCGTTGCAGAGGCCCCCCCAGGAGGCTGGACCCGGTCTTTCTCCTCCCCGTCATCTCCCCTCAAATAACAGTTTCAAACACCAGTAAGGAGAATTTCAGCAAGGAAAATCTAGACTGCTCAGAATCCTAACAAAACTGCATGTGAGAGAAACCAAGAACAACCTGTACTGACTCTGGCATAAAATAGGCATAACCTGAAACCGTGTCAACTGTACACATAAGGTGACAGGTGACCTTCCAAAGACTGCCAGCCCAGCAGGGACCCCTCTCAGCCAGGGGCTGCTGTGCACCCACTACCGAGATGAGCCATATGAATAACTTCTTTGGAGAATATAGGAATTATACCTAATTATTCGAAAGTGCTAAATTTTAGCAACCTCTGGTTTTGACAACCTGTCAAATATAAACAGAATTTATTAGGTCTGAAACACAGAAGATGTGCTTCCAGTCACTTATTTTAATCAAATGGTTTTTGGATTAGTAATGAATCAATAATCACGAACTGTCAGGAACACGCATTCTCATGAAATGAACAAATACCTGAACTCCTAAAAACGCCATCACGATGGAGTTGATGGTCCCCAGGATGCCTTCTGGATCGTAGGCCACCTCGGTGTGATAAAGCACCTGACAGGGCAGGACAAGAAGGCGGGACTCACCCAAGGATCACAAAAAGCACACAACAACTCATAGACAAAATGCAAACTTGGATACACCCCAGTATTCAACATTTTTGGTTTTGCTGCAGAAATTCACTGCTAACTTATGGGGATGACGGGCAGAATACTTCTGGCCAAGAAAGTGTGTGGCATGTGACACTCTGGCATGTGGCACTCTCCCCACACGGGACACCATGCTGGGCCCTGTGGCTGTGACACTACACGTCCCTAACCAGCTTCAAACACCACACATGACACCTTCTAATTTTCAGGTTTACTCTTTGCGGCCAACCCTACGGTAACATCGGCAGCTTCCTTTCTTCTTTTAAGGCAAATAACGATAAGAAAAATACCTTTGTATTATTTCATTATAAAAGAAATCGTTACTGTAGAAACGGCAGAAATTTGGAACCAGTCATTGCGGTGGGTGCTGGAAGGCACTGCCCAGCTATCTGGCCCCTGCCTGCCCACCCCACCCCTTTTGCAACTAAAGCATCCACTCCCCCGGCTGCTAGATGTATTCATGGCCCAAAGCTCTCAGCAGCTTCTGGATTTGTCCCTGAAGAGAGCTGTCCCTCAGGAGTCGCCCCCTGGCCAGGCCATCACATCCCACCAGGGATGTCTAGGGCCTGGTCCCTCACCCCACTGAGAACAACCCTGAGGGGCCGCCCCAGCCCCCAGGAGACCAGCGGGGGCCTGCGTGTGGCTGTCCCCACTGCCCCGTCCTGCTTCCTCCAGCCCCACACGTGCTGATCCCAAAAGCACTGCCTGACAGACCTCCCTCACGGGAAGCTGTCCCCATACCTGAGATGTACAAGAAAGCACCTTGCTGCACACCTGACACCAGGCAGTCTCACTTTAACAGCCAAAGAAACGTCTACACGCCGCCCACAACCAACATTAAACTGAAGTCTGTAAAGTCAGCCAACTTCTCGACTAAAACTTCCTTCCACCAGAGTCTGTTTCACGGACACAGTTCGGAGTTGGTTCTTTCCCTTCCTTCCCCTCAGCGTCCGGTTCCAAGTCAGAGCCGGGCTCACTCACAGCTGAGGAAGGATGCTGGTAAAGGTGATGGTCTCCCAGGAGCAGGCGGTCAATGTAGCCGGCAGCGCCTCCCGTGCAATTCGGATACTTGCCCCAATCTCCGAGGCCCCCGGGGCCCAGATAGCCGCTGGGGAAGCGAGAACATGCACTTTACCCACCAGACTTAGGAGCGGGGGGATGTACACCGGTGACGTGCGTGCCCACAAAGAGCTGCAAACACCCACCAGCCTGACGACCCTGGGGCGCCATGCACGTCCACTGCGGGGCCCCTGACTCGACGGCTGCCCGAGGGGTAAGGCGGGGGCCCAACGTCCGTCCCACCGACCCTGGAAAACCTCACGGAGACAGGCCTCTGGACACGTGCCCAAACCCCCTCCCACACAAGGGGAGAAGAGAGAGAGGAAGGGAGGTCCCAATGTGGGAAACCCGACAGCTGTAACCCAGGGGCTCGGACTTGGCAAAAAGGGGGTTCCCGCAGGGCTGGCTCACGTAGGGCATCCGGGAACAGGTAAGAAGAAGGTCAAGGCCAGCCAAACGCCTTCCAGCATCAGGATGAAGAGCCACTGGGGCCAGCTGGATGTGACGTCCAGCAGAGAAAAGCAGCTTCTCTCCTGCAGGGGCAGGGCATAAAAAACGTGAATTAAACGCAAGTGGAATGGGAAACAACACACAGTGCAGGACATGTACTCAGAAAATTCTCTGTGACGCTCCTCTTGGCCTTTATGGTAGTAACACAAAATAGACGCGTGTTTATTCCATATGTGGTATGTGGTCCAGATGCTTCATCTCTATGAGATAGCACAGTAAAAGGCCAGTTAAGAAGAAATCAGTGGACAATTCCACTCCTATACCCAAGAGATCTGAAAAGAGATGTTCGTACAAAAACCTGTACACAAATGGACATAGAATCGTTATGCGTAATATTCAGAAAGTGGAAACGTCAAATATCCATCACCTGATGACTGAAGACAAAATGTGGTACATTCATAAAATGGAATATTATTCAGAAGTAAAAAGGAATCAAGTACTGATGGTATAACGTGGATAAGCCTCAAAACATATTCTGCTGAACGAAAGAGGCCAGACACAAAAAGCCACATATTCTATAATTCATTTCTATGACATGCCCAGAACAGGCAGATCTACAGACAGAGAGTAGATTAGGGGCTGCCTAGGGCTGGGGGGACCTGGGGCTGGAGAGTGGCTGGTAGTGAGGACAGGGTGTTTTGGGGGATAAAGAAATTGTTCTAGAATTAGACAGTGGTGATGACTGCACGACTCCGTGAATATACTAAATATCCCTCAGTTTTACGCCTCAAATGTGTAAGCTTTATGGTATGTGAATTATATCTCAATAAAGCTATTATTTTAAAAAGAAATAAAGGGACTTCCCTGGTGGCGCAGTGGTTAAGAATCCGCCTGCCAATGCAGGGGACACGGGTTCGAGCCCTGGTCCGGGAAAATCCTACATGCCGTGCTGCAACTAAGCCCGTGCGCCCCAACTACTGAGCCTGCGCTCTAGAGCCCGCGAGCCACAACTACTGAAGCCCACGCACCTAGAGCCCGTGCTCCGCAACAAGAGAAGCCACCACAATGAGAAGCCCGCGTGCAGCAACGAAGAGTAGCCCCTGCTCGCTGCAACTAGAGAAAGCCCGCACGCAGCAACAAAGACCCAACACAGCCAAAAATAAATAAATGAAATGAAATTAAAAGAAATACAGCTATATTTTAAAAAAGGAAAATAAAATTTAAGCTTTTGGAGCTCTTCTGGTTGAGGGAAGGAGAGGTGCAGCCCCCCACTCCTGGTGTCCCCCCAGCCCTGGGCTCCACTGTGGGACCTGGATGAGCCTCGCAGACCCTCCGGTCCCCCACAGCCAGCAAGGTCAGGTTCACATGTGCACGTGGAGCCCCTGCGTGCCTTCCGTAAACTACAGCAGAGGGCACAGGTGCGCCAGTGGGGGTCGGGGGGCGCGGTGTGAAGGCGTGAAGTGTAAGTGTGCTCCAAGAACGTAAAACCGAGGGATCGTTACAGGAAAAACCAAGAGAACCTGGGATTCAGTGATGAATTTGCTAGTTACCCACACAGGAAGGAGATGGACAACAAATACAGCTTTATTAACTTACTGTGAAGTAGGACCCCAAATGGAAGAATTTAAACATTTCCACCTGAAGTTTTACTTCCGTTGGGGGAAAAAAAATAGTTGTCATCTGAGTAAACTCAACTCAGCAATTTATAATAAGACAGAAAGAAATTACAAAAGAGGTGAGATGCTCACATACTTCTTACAAAGAAGAAACAGGAAGCAGCCCAGGGCGGAACTGTCATCTCCTGGACCGACCTTGGCACTGCCCAAGTCGAACCTCCCTGCAGCATGTGTATAGACACTGAAATGTTCTGTGAGGTTTTTATGTATCTTTACCACCAGGAAATTGAAAAACTGGCAGTAATTCTCCCAAGAGGCTGGACCAGCCAACTAGAAGATGGTGATGTTATTTAATGCCATCACATTCATTTGGTTAATGGAAACTGAAATATGTGTTAAGAGGGTAGATCTCATGTTATGTGTTTTTTACCACAATAAAAAAAAAGACTGATATAAAGACTAAATAAAAATAACTAATTAAAGAGAAAAAAGAATGTGTTTGAGTTAAAGAGTCTTGTAATCTCTGCTACTGCACTCAAAACTAAAGAAAGTTCTAGCACCTGAACAGGGACCTCTCCCCCTTTTTTAATGCAGGGTTTCTCACCGAGGTGCAGATCTCAGGCACGGGCTTGGCAAAGAGCAGCTCCAACACGGCGACCACGAAGTAGGTGCCCCCGAGCCGCTGGAGCACGCCGGGGATGCGCGCCTTCTCCCAGGACACTGCGGGATGCACAGGGTACGGGGGTGTCAGCCAGCACTGCTCACTTCACCCCAAGACAACACCACTGTTTCCTGAGGGGGGAGACAGACTTCCATTGCACCTGAGGAAGTTAAGCTCCTGGAGATGGAAACACACGTGGTCAAGGGCCTGGCTCACACACGGCAGTGAAGCTGGGCTAAGAGCAAGGGTCCGGCTCGGTGTGGGGATAAAGCGCAGACGCCCTCGGCCCTGAAGCCCTGCCCCGCCCCACCCCGGCCTTTCCCATCAGGAGTGTGGACTCAACTCACATCCAGCAGGAACCTGCAGACCCAGCGCAGGCCGCAGACTGTCCCTGCCTTGCAGGCTACGTGACTGTATCATTACCCGAGGGTAACCCTGTAAGGACCCCCGCAGTGTGTCCTCCTGGGAGCAGCGGCCCTCTGTCGGGTGATCCATCGAATGGACTTTCCTGTGACACCTTCGCTTAGCACCTCACCTCCTCCCGTCGCCTGAAGCCTTAGTGCTTCTTGCCTGAGGGGTTCACCTGGCACCTGCCTGGATAAGGACGTCTTCTTTCTACTAATGACACCGTAAGCCCCTTGAGGACAGTGGCCACTGCCTTCCCCGGTTCCAACACTGGTCCCCAGAACAGGGCTCACATCCTTCCCTCAGCTTTCCTGTCCCTCTCACGCCACTCAGTGACAGAGATGTCATACCTTTCCCGCAGCCCGGGGGCATTCAGGTGACGGCAAGGTGGACCCCTAAACAACAGCCTTACTGTGAAAGCTGATGCAACCAAAGCGGCAGGAGGGTGACTCTGAGAACCCGTGGCCTGGTCTGGCCCCTGCTCTGACCTTCACTACACACGGACACAGCACCTCACTCTCCCAGCCCCGGGGTCTTCCTTTGTACGGAAGGGTTTGAGTGGACTTGGTGGCACCTCCCAGGCCTAAAATTCCAAGATAGTAATAATAATAATGCCCAAAGTCATACAAGTGTTAGATATACTTTTCTAGTAACTGTTCTTTTTGCAGGTACATGAGATGGAGAAACTGCATTTCTTTCAAATTCTAACACATCGTTTCCCTATTTCAACCTGAATACATTCTAACAGAGGGGAAAAAACACTTACGTGGACCAAGGCAATAATTGGGGTTCACAATGACGATTCCTATACAGATTAACAGGAAACTCCTCCACGCAATTTTCCCCAGCAATCTGAATTTTGAGCATCCCCGCTGCAGAACGGAAGTCATTGACAGAAAGATCGAAGATCCCATAATAAACACAAACCTAAAAAAACAACAGCTATTACTAGATGGCCACTTTCAACTTTTTTGTCTTTATGTCATTAGTATTTTATAACCTACTACATAAGAGAAACAACATGTGATTTTTGAAAGAAACCGACGATTGAAACCACATCCAGTTTAGTGGTGGAGAATCAGGATGTTGGGCTGGAAGGACTGTGCACCTTCTCGTCCTGCCTTAGGGGGAGATCCTTCGGGACTGACTGCAGCTTCCATGGACAAGCCTTCCATCAAAGACAGACAAACCACTAGGTATAAAATAAGCTACAAGGATGTATGGTACAACATAGGGAATACCAATATTTTATAATAACTATAAATGGAGTGGACCCTTTAAAAATTGTGAATCCCTATATTGTACACCTGTAACTTATATAATATTGTACATCAACTATATGTCAATTAAAACAAAAGGAACTCCTCCCCCACTCAGATAAACCTGAGTTCACAGTAGCAGTGAAACACTGGGGACCAAAGACGTAAACCAGTGGCTGGTCCTGCCTATAAATGATGGAGGCAAGTTGCTCAAAGCATCTCAGCAAAGACACAAAAGCCACGTTGTGCAGGGGCCAGAGTCCCTCAGCAGGGGAATGCTCTGGGCAGAGCAGGGTGTTCCACTATTATTTATTTTATTTTCTTTCTTTCTTTATTTATTTTTGGCTGCATTGGGTCTTTGTTGCTGCGCGCGGGCTTTCTCTGGCTGTGGCGAGTGGGGGCTCCTCTTCGTTGTGGTGCGCGGGCTTCTCATTGCGGTGGTTTCTCTTACTGCGGAGCACGGGCTCTAGGCACACAGGCTTCAGTAGTTGTGGCTCGTGGGCTCAGTAGTTCTGGCTCATGGGCTCTAGAGCGCAGGCTCAGTAGTTGTGGTGCACGGGCTCAGTTGCTCCGCAGCATGTGGGATCTTCCTGGACCAGGGCTCGAACCTGTGCCCCCTGCATTGGCAGGCAGGTTCTTAACCACTGTGCCACCAGGGAAGTCCTCCACTATTATTTTAAAGTGTAACTTATTACTATCCTTAACTGCTACATACTTATCAGAATTCCGATACTGATATACTGCATACCTTTTAGGAACTAAGATGTTTAAATTTATTTTCAGGATTAGTGGAATATTCAGAAGTTATGATTTCCTACGAGATTCCAGGATCTTGTACATCATATCCACACTAATAAAATGTTCCCTCTGAAATCAGCAGTCTTTTATTCTCACATGTCTTAGATAAGCACGAGGCCAAGTGTCAGAACAATTCAGGAACCCGGCTTTTGGAAGGACCTCATCACGCCATCACCTGTGGGCAACACAGGCCCGCAGCCCGGAACTCAAGGCTGGTGTTGGGAAGTTCCAGCATCCGCTGAAAACAAAACTTTGCAGATGGGCTACGAAGAGCGGATGGCGGATTTGCAACTCACCACGGGAACACAAGGTCAGCCACCGTCAGCCCTGCAGAAGAACACAAGCACGGCAGTGAGGAAAGGACCTGGAACGTCGGTGCTCCCTGACCCAGGACGGCTTCCATCTCACACTGACGGGGCGAGTCCTGGGAAAACCTTGTGAAGCAGCACCGAGCTCCCTGGACTCTGCAGCCAGGGGCCAGCCCGGGTGCTACCTGAGAGCACCCCTGCTGTGGGAGCACCACAGAGAAGTATGCGGACAATCTGTGATCCTAGGCAGATCTTACTCAAAACCCACCCTAAACCAACCCCCCAGCCAGATTCACAGCCACTATTCAGCACCACTCAGACCACCCCCAGCTCCATGGCATCCCCAGGAGGACCATGAGTCTCGGGGCAGGACGCCCACGCGGCTGAGGTACAGGGCACACCTAGAAGAGGACAAGGATCGTTTACAACGTGATGACAGCAAAGCATCTCAGAGCCAGAGCACATGAAAGGAAGAACAGAACTGAAGGCTGACAGAATGACCTAAGGGGCCTCTGTGGGGCTCACCTCCAGAACCCCTGGGGGACGCCAAGGAGCCCTCCTACCCGCAGCTCTCAGAGGGCCCGCGTCACCAAGGCGACCTCTCGGCGGTGTCTTACCGTTCCAGCTCGCGTGCTTGAAGTACCAGTATCTCCCGCCTCCGTAGTTCACGAAGACCATGAGGATGAGAGCGATCCTGCAAAGCCACAAAGATGCGCTCTCAGGGCCTGGGCATGTGACAAGGGTGGCCCGGCTGCAGGACACAGGTGCCATCGTGGTACAAGCAGACACTTAAAGAGCAGGAGACTCGCACTTCTAACCATCACGGTTAGGACCCCGCGCTACAGTCCTCTCTGCCAACATTTCCAACATGATGTCTCACACCAACGCTGAACTGTGTAACTAGAAAATGGTGCAAAACATTCCCGATCACGCCACTTTGTGCTAATTACTTAGATGTCTCAGGTAAAAGAAGTGTAGTGGGAGGGGACAGTCTTTAGGGTCAAGCCCTGGGTCCCTCTCTCTTAGGAGCCATTGGACCTCAGGCGAGCCCCTCGTCAGTTCTCTGTGAGGAGGGACACCCCTGACCCGGGGACCACGGGCACCACGATGGAGAGTAACGTACATCACAGCACCTCAACGGTGCTTGAAACATGTTAGCACTTAATCAATGTCAACTCCCGTCCACCTGTGAACATCTCCGAAAGAAAGAGGAAGACAATAAAACAGATTCTGCATGTGCTGTTGTTTGCTGCTAATTTCTCAGAATATGGGGAATAAAAACGTTAGTATGGGGTTTCCCTGGTGGCGCAGTGGTTGGGAGTCCGCCTGCCGATGCAGGGGATACGGGTTCGTGCCCCAGTTCGGGAAGACCCCACATACCGCCAAGCGGCTGGGCCCATGAGCCATGGCCACTGAGCCTGCGCATCCGGAGCCTGTGCTCTGCAACAGGAGAGGCCACGGCGGTGAGAGGCCCGCGTACCGCAAAAAAAGACAAAAAAACGTTAGTATGTCAGTGGGTGATTTGTGGGCACTCTGGAGCCCAACTTACTCCTCTGTGGCTCAATTTTTTTATCTGTGAAGCAGGTGTATTATTAAAAGTATATACTTCATAGGATTGCTAAGAGATTAAAGAAATTAAGACAAGCTGGAACAGTGCTTGGCATATACCATGAGGACGCAAAACTGTGAGCAGTGGTTATTATTAGTATCATGACTGTTATTACTGCCTGGCTTTGGATACACAACAGGAGCACTCAGAGCTCGAGAAGCTGGGTCAGAGTTATCAGGTTATCACTGGAGTCTGAAAGGCCTCAGTGGGAGAAACAGAAGCCTGACACCTAGACATTGCTTTTCAGCCACACAGTCTTAGACTCTATTTTCAGAGCTTGGTCCTGGCCTTCATTCTTTTCCCAGAACTGGAAAATGACAATTTACTGCAGGACTCTGTGGATCTGCTATTAGTTGATGTCCGAGCTGCTGTGCGAATGGTGGAGGAGGCCGAGGGCTGCCCCGGGTTCCGTTTCCAGACTGGGGCACCGGCCCATCGGTCCAGGGCTGAGCGGACACGGGGCCCTCGGGCAGCCGCTCACACGTGCGAGTGGCTTTCTCAGCAGCACCTGGGCCCCAGGGGAGGCAGCTCCGGCCTCTCCCACCACTGCCCTCCAGGGACACGTCACCCTGGCTCTCGTGACAGGTTTCAAGTCAGGAGAGGCCGCCGATTTCTCTTTAGGGCAGGAAATCCTTTCTAGCCTAGAGAGTAAAAGGCACATGAAATGCCTCCCGCTGCAACTGGGTGGACTTGTGAACGTGCCACCCGAGGCCACCTGTGCCCACGTGTCACCAGGGAGCCCACGTACCCGCGGAACGTGTCCACGCAGCGGAGGCGCAGGGGGGCCGCCGACGGACGCCAGGCCTCTGGTGGGGGGTCGCCCGCCCTGCTCGGAGACCCCAGCTCCTGCCGGAAAAGAGGAGAAAAATGCAAACAGTTCATAATACAGAAGAGTAAACTACACTTTCCTGTGTTTTAGGGAAAAAATTAGCAGAGTGAAAGTCAAGGATCATTGCTCTGGATAATACTTTAATTTGCTTTTGTAAAGACTCCACCTAGAGGTTAGGTTTTTCACTTTATTTGGTTTATGTGCCTCCTGCCGAGCTCTCGGTGGCCATGCTGATAAATGACCACAAAGGAGCAACAGTACCAGCAAGTGTGTCCATAAGTGGACACAGATATGTCCATAATTAATCAATTAACACAGACAGTATGTTTAATCATCACAGCAGGCCATCCCATGTATAGATTTAATACTGATGTCTCTCACTCTTTTGTCTTCATCTTGATACTCTCTACTTAAACGGATTGATTCAACAGTGCTGCCTGAAGAGTGAAAACCATCTCCACACCCAGCATCACAAAGCAGCTCAAGCTCAAGCCTCACAAAGACAGGGATTGGGGGGGGCACCCTTCATGGGGCCAGCGAGGACTGCTGTTTACCAAGAAGGCAGGATACATGACCTGGCCTTGCACAGCATGAGATAATTAAGATTACTAAATATCAGACTGTAAATCCAAATCCAGGAAAACACCCAGAGCACACACAATGCGTTTTAACAACTCACAGAATTGATGAGGCCATCAGTTTCCTGAGAATTTATGGCTTTAGAGATCCAATCATGACAGTCTTCCAAGCTATAAATAAATAAAAGGGCTGGTTAATTTGTTTTCCTCGGCAGAATTTTCAGAATGGTATCATATTGAAAGGAAATTAATTTAAAGTTCACATTCTACACCAGTCAAAGAATTAAACATTTAAAAGTGTTTTAATGAAACAGAAGTAGAAATCCAAGTACTTTCAAATGCTTCACCCTTATAGCATGGTCTCCTGATCTATGAGACAGGAATAAAGACAGAGCTTTCGTTCAAGGGTGTTGTGAGGAAGATGGCAGAGTACAAGGACGTGCGCTCACTCCCTCCTACGAGAACACCAGAATCACAACTAACTGCTGAACAATCATCGACAGGAAGACACTGGAACTCACCAAAAAATACACCCCACATCCAAAGACAAAGGAGAAGCCACAATGAGATGGGGGGGCGCAATCACAATAAAATCAAATCCCATAACTGCTGGGTGGGTGACTCATAAACTGGAGAACACTTATACTGCAGAAGTCCACCCACTGGAGTGAAGGTTCTGAGCCCCACGTCAGGCTTCCCAACCTGGTTGTCTGGCAAGGGGAGGAGGAATTCCTAGAGAATCAGACTTTGAAGCCTAGTGGGATTTGATGACAGGACTTCGACAGGACTGGGGGAAACAGACACCACCCTTGGAGGGCACACACAAAGCAGTGTGCACATAGGGACCCAGGGGAAGGAGCAGTGACACCATAGGAGACTGAACCATATTTACCTGCTAGTGTTGGAGGGTCTCCTGCAGAGGCGGGGGGTGGCTGTGTCTTACCGTGAGGACAAGGACACTGGCAGCAGAAGTTCTGGGAAGTACTCCTTGGCATGAGCCCTCGCAGAGTCCGCCATTAGCCCCACCAAAGAGCCCGGGTAGGCTCCAGTGTTGGGTCGCCTCAGGCAAAACAACCAACAGGGAGGGAGCCCAGCCCCACCCATCAGAAGACAAGCGGATTAAAGTTTTACTGAGCTCTGCCCACCAGAGCAACACACAGCTCTACCCACCACCAGTCCCTCGCATCAGGAAGCCTGCACAAGCCTCTTAGATAGCCTCATCCACCAGAGGGCAGACAGCAGAAGCAAGAAGAACTACAATCCTGCAGCCTGTGGAACATAAACCACATTCACAGAAAGACAGACAAGATGAAAAGGCAGAGGGCTATGTACCAGATGAAGGAACAAGATAAAACCCCAGAAAAACAACTAAATGAAATGGAGATGGGCAACCTTCCAGAAAAAGAATTTAGAATAATGACAGTGAAGATGATCCAGGACCTCGGAAAAAGAATGGAGGCAAAGATCGAGAAGATGCAAGAACTGTTTAACAAAGAATTAGAAGAATTAAATTAAAACACCTAGAAGAATTAAAGAACAAACAGACAGAGATGAACAATACAATAACTGAAATGAAAACTACACTAGAAGGAATAGCAGAATAACTGAGGCAGAAGAACGGATAAGTGACCTGGAGGACAGAATGGTGGAATTCACTGCTGTGGAACAGACTAAAGAAAAAAGAATGAAAAGAAATGAAGACAGCCTAAGAGACCTCTGGGACAACATTAAACGCAACAACATTTGCATTATAGGGGTCCCGGGAGGAGAAGAGAGACAGAAAGGACCCGAGAAAATATTTGAAGAGATGATAGTCGAAAACTTCCCTAACACAGGAAAGGAAATAGCCACCCAAGTCCAGGAAGCGCAAAAAGTCCCAGGCAGGGTAAACCCAAGGAGAAACACGCCGAGACACATGGTAATCAAACTGACAAAAACTAAAGACAAAGAAAAATTATTGAAAGGAACAAGGGAAGAATGACAAATAACATACAAGGGAACTCCCATAAGGTTAATAGCTGATTTCTCAGAAGAAACTCTACAAGCCAGAAGGGAGTGTCATGATATATTTAAAGTGATGAAAGGGAAGAACCTACAACCAAGATTACTCTACCCAGCAAGAATCTCATTCAGATTAGATGGAGAAATCAAAAGCTTTATAGACAAGCAAAAGCTAAGAGAATTCAGCACCACCAAACCAGCTCTACAACAAATGCTAAAGGAACTTCTCTAAGTGGGAAACACAAAAGAAGAAAAGCACTTACAAAAACAAACCCATAACAATTAAGAAAATGGTCATAGGAACATACATATCAATAATTACCTTAAACGTGAATGGATTAAATGCTCCAACCAAAAGACACAGGCTCGCTGAATGGATAAAAAAAAAAGACCCATATATATCCTGTCTACAAGAGACCCACTTCAGACCTAGGGACACATACAGACTGAGAGTGAGGGGATGGAAAAAGATATTCCATGCAAATGGAAATCAAAAGAAAGCTGGAGCATCAATTCTCAGATCAGACAAAATAGACTTTAAAATAAAGACTGTTACAAGAGACAAGGAAGGACACTACATAATGATCAAGGGATCAAACCAAGAAGAAGATAGAACAATTATAAATATATATGCACCCCAACATAGGAGCACCTCAATACATAAGGCAACTGCTAACAGCTATAAAAGAGGAAATCGACAGTAACACAATAATATTGGGGGACTTTAACACCTCACTTACACCAATGGACAGATGATCCAAACTGAAAATTAATAAGGAAACACAAGCTTTAAATGACACAACAGACCAGACAGATTTAATTGACATTTATAGGACATTGCATCCAAAACCAGCAGATCACACTTTCTTCTAAAGTGCACATGGAACATTCTCCAGGACAGATCACACCCTGGGTCACTAATCAAGCCTCAGTAAATTTAAGAAAATTGAAATCATATCAAGCATCTTTTCTGACCACAATGCTATGAGATGAGAAATCAACTGCAGGAAAAAAAACATACAAAACACAAACACATGGAGGCTAAACAATATGTTACTAAATCACCAAGAGATCACTGAAGAAATCAAAGAGGAAATCAGAAAATACCTAGAGACAAATTACAATGAAAACACAATGATCCAAAACCCATGGGATGCAGCAAACGCAGTTCTAATAGGGAAGTTTATAGCAATACAAGCCTACCTCAAAAAAAAGAAAAATCTCAAATAAAGAATCTAACCTTACACCAAAAGGAACTAGAGAAAGAACAAACAAAAGCCAAAGTTAGTAGAAGAAAGGAAATCATAAAGATCAGAGCAGAAATAATTGAAATAGAAATGAAGAAAACAATAGCAAAGATCAATAAAACTAAAAGCTGCTTCTTTGAGAAGATAAGCAAAATTGATACACGATTAGCCAGACTCATCAAGAAAAAGAGGGAGAGGACTCAAATCAATAAAATTAGAAATGAAAAAGGAGAAGTTACAACAGACAATGCAGATATACAAAGCATCCTAAGAGACTACTACAAGCAACTCTATGCCAATGAAATGGACAACCTGGAAGAAATGGACCTATTCTTAGAAAGGTATAACCTTCCAAGACTGAACCAGGAAGAAACAGAAAATATGAACAGACCAATCACAAGTAATGAAATAGAAACTGTGATCAAAAATCTTCCAACAAACAAACATCCAGGACCAGATGGCTTCACAGGTGAATTCTATCAAACATTTAGAGAAGAGCTAACACTCATCCTTCTAAAACTCTTCCAAAAAACTGCAGAGGAAGGAACACTCCTAAAATCATTCTATGAGGCCACCATCACCCTGATACCCAAACCAGACAAAGACACTACAAAAAAAGAAAATTACAGACCAATATCACCAATGAATATAGATGCAGAAATCCTCAACAAAATACTAGCAAACAGAATCCAACAACACATTAAAAGGATCATACACCATGATCAAGTGGGATTTATCCCAGGGATGCAAGGGTTCTGCAATATACGCAAATCAATCAATGTGATACACCATATTAATAAACTGAAGAAGGAAAACTGTATGATCATCTCAATAGATGCAGAAAAAGCTTTTGACAAAATTCAACACCAATTTATGATAAAAAACTCTCCCAAAAGAGAGCACAGAGGAAACCTACCTCAACATAATAAAGGCCATATAAGACAAACCCACAGCAAACATCATTCTCAATGGTGAAAAACTGAAAGCATTTCCTGTAAGATCAAGAACAAGACAAGGATGTCCACTCTTGCCACTATTATTCAACATAGTTTTGGAAGTCCTAGCCACAGCAATCAGAGAAGAAAAAGAAACAAAAGGAATACAGATTGGAAATGAAGTAAAACTGTCACTGTTTGCAGATGACATGTTACTCTACATAGAAAACCTAAAAGATGCCACCAGAAAACTACAAGAACCAATCAATGAATTTGGTAAGGTTGCAGGATACAAAAGTAATGCACAAAAACCTCTCGCATTCCTGTACACTCTCAATGCAAAATGAGAAAGAGAAATTAAGGAAACAATCCCATTTACCACTGCAACAAAATACCTAGGAACACCTAGGAATAAACCTACCTAAGGAGACAAAAGACCTGTATGCAGAAAACTATAAGACACTGATGAAAGAAATTAATGACAATACAAACAGATGGAGAGATATACCATGTTCTTGGATTGGAAGAATCAATATTGGGGAAATGACTATACTACCCAAAGAAATCTACAGATTCAATGCAATCCCTATCAAATAACCAATGGCATTTTTTATGGAACTAGAACAAATCATCTTAAAATTTGTATGGAGACACAAAAGACGCCGAATAGCCAAAGCAGTCCTGAGGGAAAAAACCAGAGCTGGAGGAATCAGACTCCCTGACTTCAGACTATACTACAAAGCTACAGTAATCAAGACAATATGGTACTGGCACAAAAACAGAAATATAGATCAATGGAACAGGTTGGAAAGCCCAGAGATAAACCCACGCACCTATGGTCAACTAATCTATGACAAAGGGGGCAAGGATATACAGTGGAGAAAAAACAGTCTCTTCAATAAGTGGTGCTGGGAAAACTGGACAGCTACATGTAAAAGAATGAAATTAGAACACTCTCTAACACCATACACAAAAATAAACTTAAAATGGACTAAAGATCTAAATGTAAGACCAGACACTATAGAACTCTTTGAGGAAAACATAGGAGGAACACTCTTTGACATAAATCACAGCAAGATCTTTTTTGATCCACCTCCTAGCGTAATGGAAGTAAAAGCAAAAATAAACAAATGGGACCTAATGAAACTTAAAACCTTTTGCAAAGCAAAGGAAACTACAAACAAGATGAAAAGACAACCCTCAGAATGGGAAAAAATATTTGCAAACGAATCAATGGACAAAGGATTAATCTCCAAAATATATAAACAGCTCATGCAGCTCAATATTAAAAAAACAAACAACCCCATCCAGAAGTGGGCAGAAGACCTAAACAGACATTTCTCTAAAGAAGACATACAGATGGCCAAGAAGCACATGAAAAGCTGCTCAACATCACTAATTATTAGAGAAATGCAAATCAAAACTACAGTGAGGTATCACCTCACACCAGTTAGAATGGGCATCATTAAAAAATCTACAAGCAACAAATGCTGGATTGGGTGGGGACAAAAAGGAACCCTCTTGCACTGTTGGTGGGAATGTAAATTGATACAGCCACTATGGAGAACAGTATGGAGGTTCCTTACAAAACTAAAAATAGAATTACCATATGACCCAGCAATCCCACTACTGGGCATATACCCAGAGAAAACCATAATGCAAAAAGACACATGCACCCCAGTGTTCACTGCAGCACTATTTACAATAGCCAGGTCATGGAAGCAACCTAAATGCCCATCGACAGATGAATGGATAAAGAAGATGTGGTACATATATACAATGGAATATTACTCAGCCATAAAAAGGAACGGAACTGAGTCATTTGTTGAGACGTGGATGGATCTAGAGACTGTCATACAGAGTGAAGTAAGTCAGAAAGAGAAAAACAAATATCGTATATTAACGCATGTATGTGGAACCTAGAAAACTGGTACAGGTGAACCAGTTTGCAGGGCAGAAATTGAGACAAAGATGTAGAGAACAAACGTATGGACACCAAGGGGGGGAAACGCCATGGGCTCGGGATGGTGGTGTGCTGAATTGGGCGATTGGGATTGACATGTATACACTGATGTGTATAAAATTGATGACTAATGAGAACCTGCAGTATAAAAAAACAAACAAACAAACCAAAAAAGCAACTAATACTAAACTTTCTTTGGGTTATTTGTAAGGAAATATGTTAATATAAATGTTTCAGACATTACATGAAATTTCTAAAAATCTCATATGTTCTGGTATAATGTTATCATTAATAATTCTAGTTATTACTTTAAAATGTATATCTCAGAAATAACTAAATTTCCTTGTCAATTGCATTATTATGAACTTTCATCAAATCTGTAACCATGGTCATTTTTAAGTCTTTTGTCATTTACAGACAGTTCTGGGTGTACTCTGATGCTTTTGCAAATATGTTCCTATAAAAGGGTTTTGTCTTCAAGGAATTCATGGGAAAGACTCTGACAAGTACAGGTTTCTGGTAACTGACTATACTGCTGAACTGAATGAATAAGCATTTTCAGAACTCTAATGGAAAACTGATGAATTCATAAAAGCGCTAAGAAAAGATCAAGATAAAAAAAATTACATGGGACTGAGTGAACTGATGAGGATGATTATAATTTTTGTGACTTTCTGTTCGAATAAAAAAAAATCCCACAAGGACTCAGAGGCAAAAATATACAAATCAATTTTCACTGCAAAGTAAAGGAGCTGTTACAGTGGAGGATTACTGGACTGAATGTCAATATTATGACATAGTGTGAGTGTGTTTCATGTTTGGTAATTGCAATCATTGTTGCTTTTCTTGTGGTCATCCATTTACAGTGCTTGGTGTCAGTTTATTTATCTCTTGTAAAAATAAAATACAGTGTGTGTGTGTGTGTGTGTGAAAAAAAAAAGATGAGTGAAAGACAGATAGAGGTTTAAGTCAGGATGCAAAAATCAGTGAATGTATTTGATTAATAAATAAATAAAAGTAGTATAAAAAAAAGACACATGCACCCCAATGTTCACTGCAGCACTATTTACAATAGCCATGTCATGGAAGCAACCTAAATGCCCATCGACAGATAAATGGATAAAGAAGATATGGTACATATATACAGTGGAATATTACTCAGCCATAAAAAGGAACGAAATTGGGTCATTTGTAGAGACGTGGATGGATCTAGAGACTGTCATACAGAGTGAAGTAAGTCAGAAAGAGAAAAACAAATATCGTATATTAATGCATGTATGTGGAACCTAGAAAACTGGTACAGGTGAACTGGTTTGCAGGGCAGAAATAGAGATACAGATATAGAGAACAAACGTATGGACACCAAGGTAGGGAAAGTGGTGGTGGGGGGTGTGTGATGAACTGGGAGATTGGGATTGACGTGTATACACTAATATGTATAAAATGGATAACTAATAAGAAGCTGCTGTATAAAAAATATACAAAATTCAAAAAAAGAAAAAAAGAGTGTTGTGAGAGTGAAATTAGATCATTGCTGGAATTCTGATTAACAACACTATTAAAGTTAGAGTAGCAGAAGCCTGCAACAACCAAACGTGCCTAATTCAGCAATGACTAATCTCAGTGTCTGCATCTGTGAGAGGACAAGCTATGGCTATTAAAACAGCAGGAACAGTGCAGCAACAGGATGGACCCAGAGACCATCATACTAAGTGAAGTCAGAGAAAGACAAATACCATGTGATATCACTTATATGTGGAATCTAAAAATACAACACAAATGAACTTATCTACGAAACAGAAACAGACTCACAGACATAGAGAACAGACTTGTGGTTGCCAAGAGGGAGGGGAGTGGGAGAGGGATGGAATGGGAGGTTGGGATTAGCAGATGCAAACTATTATATAGAGAATGGATAAACAACAAGGTCCTACTATACAGTACAGGGAACTGTATTCAATATCCTATGATGAACCATAATGGAAAAGAATATTTTAAAAAAAGAATGTATATACATGTATAACTGAATCACTTTGCTGTACAGTAGAAATTAACACAGAATTGTAAATCAACTATACTTCAATAAGACAAATTTTTTAAAAAGAGAGACAAAAGAAAAAAAAATTTGTCCACCCTGAAAAAAAAAAGAATGCCTGTACAAAGAAATATAAATACAAACTATTAAATACAAAAAGCAAACCACAGTATTCAGACTCAATTACAACTAAATAAAAATGCACAGATGTGGGACTTCCCTGGCCATCCAGTGGTTGGGATTTCATGCTTCCACTGCAGGGGGCACGGGTTCAATCCCTGGTCAGGGAACTAAGATCCCACATGCCGTGTGGCATGGCCAAAAAAAAAAAAAAAAATGCACAGATGCAAACTGAGAAAGTTTGACAGTGACCTTGGAGTGACTCACAGTTAATGTACTGGGTTCTTTCTCCTAGATGGTGCTTTAGTGCAACAAGATATCCAGAGGATATTAAATTGATTTACCTGATTAACAAAAGATAAATATCTTAACTGGTTTTTCTTTGAAACGAGAGTTTTTACTTGGAAAAAATGTTTCAAAAAGTATATTTAGCTCTTTCACACAATGTTTACATTCTGATTTAGTTTACTTCCCCTTTTCTTTTTTTTAAACTTTGGAGTGGAAATGAATCCTGACTTCTAATACACTAAAGATTGCTTAGTGACTTGATGGGGTAATATCATTTGTTATTTACAATTTCTGAAATTTTCTGGGACAGTTTCACTTTTATTTAGTTTGTTTGTGCCCATAAGGACATGAACTTTCCATTTTATGTCCCCACGTCCGATTATTAAAGTCCACACAGAATCCTTTCTCAACCCAACAACTGTAGCAAACTCAGAGCTAACAGGCCAATTTGTTATTTTTCAAATAATAATGAATACTTAGCATTTTAAATTTGGTATATAAGAACGATTAAGTTTGCCCTTTTAGTAAGTACAATTCTTTGATTAAAAAATCAAGAGAAGGCAAGTCTTTGTCTGTAAATCATTGAGGGCTTTCTTATAGAAATTATGTATAACATTTCTAATATTACAAGCCCTTATATGTACTGTGCTTCCAGCTCTCTTGATACTGAAAAGTGTAATAAACTTCATACTCATACAGGTTTTGCATAAAATTTGCACATTTGAACATTTGAAATATTCAATGCATAGGATTTTTCCTCCCCTTTCTTTTTTTTTTTTTTTTTTTTGGTCATGGAAAGTTTCAAACATACACATACATATAAGTAGACAAACCAGTATAACGAACCACTATGGACCCATTACCCACCTTCAACAGGTATCTACGAAGCATGGTCAATCTTACTTCATCTATACTCCCACCCACTGCCCCTTTCCCCTGACTCGGCTTGATCATTTTAAAGGAAATCATAGGGGACTTCCCTGGTGGCACAGTGGATAAGATTCCATGCTCCCAAGCAGGAGGTCTGGGTTGGATCCCTGGTCAGGGAACTAGATCCCACATGCATGCATGCATGCCACAACTAAGAGTTCACATGCAGCAACTAAGGAGGCTGCCTGCCACAACTAAGGAGCCAGCAAGCTGCAAATAAGGAGCCTGTGTGTCGCAACTAAGGAGCCCACCTGCCTCAACTAAAACACAGTGCAACCTAATTAATTTTTAAAAAGAATATATTTTAAAAAAATAAAGAAAGAAAATCATAGACATCGTATCACCTCATCTATAAATACTTCAGTATGTACTGCTAAAAGATAAGGACTCAGGGGATGGAGTCAAGATGGTAGACTAGGAGGACACGGAATTCGTGTCTCTGTACAACTAAGGCACCTACCAGGCACTGGTGGGGGACCACGGATGCCTAAGGGGATGGTAGGAACCCCCAGTGACCGGCTTGCAGGATCTTGGTTCCCAGGCCAGAGGTTGGGCCTGAGCTCCTGTGGTGGGAGCTCCGAGTCCAAACCAATGGACTAACAGAGAACCTCAGACCCCAGGGAATATTCATTGGAGTGAGGCCTCCTGGAGGTCCTCATCTCAGCACTAAGACCTGGCTCTAACCAACTGCCTGAAAACACCAGTGCTGGAAACCTCAGGCCAAACAACCAGTAAGATAGGAATATAGCATCACCTATCAAAAAAAAAAAAAAAAGAAACAACAAAAAAAAATGTTAGAGATGAAGGAGGAAGGTAAAAACCTAAAAGATGAAATAAATGAAGACAAAATAGGCAACCTACCTGAAAAAGAATTCAGAGTAATGACAGTAAAAATGATCCAAAATCTCGGAAACAGAATGGAGAAAGCACAAGAAACATTTAACAAGGATCTAGAAGAACTAAAGAGCAAACAAACAATGATGAACAACAAAATTACTGAAACTAAAAAACTCTAGAAGGAATCAATAACAGAATAACTGAGACAGAAGAATGGATAACTGAGCTGGAAGATAAAATGGTGGAAATAAGTGCCAGGGAGCAGAATAAAGAAAAAGAATGAAAAGAATTGAGGACATTCTCAGAGACTTCTGGGACAACATTAAATGCACCAACATTCGAATTATTGGGGTCCCAGAAGAAGAAGAGAAAAAAAAAGGGTCTGAGAAAATATTTGAAGAGATTATAGTCGAAGACTTCCCTACCATGGGAAAGGAAATAGTCAATCAAGTCCAGGAAGCGCAGAGTCCCATACAGGATAAACCAAAAGAAAAACACACCAAGACACATATTAATCAAACTATAAAAATTACCTACAAAGAAAAAATATTAAAAGCAGCAAGGGAAAAGCAACAAATAACATACAGAAAATCTCCGTAAGGTTAACAGCTGATTTTTCAGCAGAAACTCCGCAAGACAGAAGGGAGTGGCAGCACATATTCAAAGTGATGAAAGGGAAAAACCTACAACCAACATTACTCTACCCAGCAAGGATCTCATTCAGATTCAATGGAGAAATTAAAACCTTTACAGACAAGCAAAAGCTAAGAGAATTCAGCACCACCAAACCAGCTTTACAACAAATGATAAAGGAACTTCTCTAGGCAGGAAACACAGAGACAGAAAAGACCTACCAAAACAAAGGCAAAAAAATTAAAAAAATGGTAATAGGAACATATATATCGATAATTACCTTAAATGTAAATGGATTAAATGCTCAAACCAAAAGACATAGACTGGCTGAATGGATACAAAAACAAGACCCGGGCTTCCCTGGTGGCGCAGTGGTTGAGAGTCCGCCTGCCGATGCAGGGGATACGGGTTCGTGCCCCGGTCCGGGAAGATCCCACATGCCGCGGAGCGGCTAGGACCGTGAGCCATGGCCGCTGAGCCTGCGCGTCCGGAGCCTGTGCTCCGCAACGGGAAAGGCCACAACAGTGAGAGGCCCGCGTATCGCAAAAAAAAAAAAAAAAAAAAAACCAAGACCCATATATATGCTGTCTACAGGAGAACCCCTTCAGACCTAGGGGCACAAACAGACTGAAAGTGAGGGGATGGAAAAAGATATTCCATGCAAAAGGAAATCAAAAGAAAGATGGAGTAGCAATTCTCGTATCAGGCAAAATCGACTTTAAAATAAAGACTATGACAAGAGACAAAGAAGGACACTACATAATGATCAAGGGATCAGTCCAAGAAGAAGATATAACAATTGTAAATATTTATGCACCCAACAGACGAGCACCTCAATACATAAGGCAAATGCTAACAGCCATAAAAGGGGAAATCGACAGTAACACACTCATAGTAGGGGACTTTAACACCCCACTTTCACCAATGGACAGATCATCCAAAATGAAAATAAATAAGGAAACACAAGATTTAAATGACACATTAAACAAGATGGACTTAATTGATATTTATAGGACATTCCATCCAAAAACAATAGAGCACACTTTCTTCTCAAGTGCTCATGGAACATTCTCCAGGATAGACCATACCTTGGGTCACAAATCAAGCCTTGGTAAATTTAAGAAAAGTGAAATAGTATCAAGTATCTTTTCTGACCACAACACTATGAGACTAGATGTCAATTACAGGGAAAAAAACTAAAAAATACAAACACATGGAGAGTAAACAATATGCTACTAAATAACCAAGAGATCACTGAAGAAATCAAAGAGGAAATAAAAACATATCTAGAATAAAATGACAATGAAAACACGATGATACAAAACCTATGGGATGCAGCAAAATCAGTTCTAAGAGGGAATTTTTGAGC
This sequence comes from Mesoplodon mirus, assembly GCF_964341445.2. Lineage (NCBI taxonomy): Eukaryota > Metazoa > Chordata > Mammalia > Artiodactyla > Ziphiidae > Mesoplodon > Mesoplodon mirus. Next base: position 7,934,894 of record NC_138996.1, read on the forward strand.
AATACAATCCTACCTGAAGAAACAAGAAAAATCTCAAATAAACAACCTAACCTTACACCTAAAGCAATTAGAGAAAGAAGAACAAAAAAAAGAAGACCCCAAAGTTAGCAGAAGGAAAGAAATCATAAAGATCAGATCAGAAATAAGTGAAAAAGAAATGAAAGAAACAATAGCAAAGATCAATAAAACTAAAGCTAGTTCTTTGAGAAGATAAAAGAAATTGATAAACCATTAGCCAGACTCATCAAGAAAAAAACGGAGAAGACTCAAATCAACAGAATTAGACATGAAAAAGGAGAACTAACAACTACAAGCAACTATATGCCAGTGAAATGGACAACCTGGAGGAAATGGACAAATTCTTTTTTTTTTTTTTGTGGTACGCGGGCCTCTCACTGCTGTGGCCTCTCCTGTTGCGGAGCACAGGCTCCGGACGCGCAGGCCCAACGGCCATGGCTTACGGGCCCAGCCGCTCTGCGGCATGTGGGATCCTCCCAGACCGGGGCATGAACCCGCGTCCCCTGCATCAGCAGGCGGACTCCCAACCACTGCGCCACCAGGGAAGCCCAGACAAATTCTTAAAAAGCAAGACCTTCGGAGACTGAACCAGGAAGAAATAGAAAATATACACAGACAAATCACAAGCACTGAAATTGAAACTGTGATTAAAAATCTTCCAAGAAACAAAAGCACAGGACCAGATGGCTTCACAGGCAAATTCTATCAAACATTTAGAGAAGAGCTAACACCTATCTTTCTCAAACTCTTCCAAAATATAGCAGAGGGAGGAATACTCCCAAACTCATTCTACGAGGCCACCATCACCCTGATACCAAAACCAGACAAAGATATCACAAAAAAAGAAAACTACAGGCCAATATCACTGATGAACATAGATGCAAAAATCCTCAACAAAATACTAGCAAACAGAATCCAACAGCACATTAAAAGGATCATACACCATGATCAAGTGGGGTTTATCCCAGGAATGCAAGGATTCTTCAATATACGCAAATCAATCAATGTGACACACCATATTAACAAATTGAAGGAGAAAAACCATATGATAATATCAATAAACATAGAAAAAGCTTTTGACAAAATTCATCACCCATTTATGATAAAAACTCTCCAGAAATTAGGCATAGAGGGAACCTACCTCAACATAATAAAGGCCATATATGACAAACCCACAGCCAACATTGTTCTCAATGGTGAAAAACTGAAACCATTTCCTCTAAGATCAGAAACAAGACAAGGTTGCCCACTCTCACCGCTATTATTCAACATAGTTTTGGAAGTTTTAGCCACAGCAATCAGAGAAGAAAAAGAAATAAAAGGAATCCAAATCAGAAAAGAAGAAGTAAAACTGTCATTGTTTGCAGATGTCATGATACTGTACATAGAGAATCCTAAAGATGCTACCAGAAAACTACTAGAGCTACTCAATGGATACAAAATTAATGCACAGAAATCACTTGCATTCCTATACACTAATGATGAAAAATCTGAAAGAGAAATTAAGGAAACACTCCCATTTACCATGCAACAGAAAGAATAAAATACCTAGGAATAAACCTACCTGAGGAGATAAAAGACCTCTATGCAGAAAACTATAAGACACTGATGAAAGAAATTAAAGATGATACAGAGGGAGAGATATACCATGTTCTTAGATTGGAAGAATCAACACTGTGAAAATGACTATACTACCCAAAGCAATCTACAGATTCAATGCAAGCTCTATCAAACTACCAACTGCATTTTTCACAGAACTAGAAGAAAAAATTGCACAGTTTGTATGGAAACACAAAAGACCCCGAATAACCAAAGCAATCTTGAGAAAGAAAAACGGAGCTGGAGGAATCAGGCTCCCTGACTTCAGGCTATACTACAAAGCTACGGTAATCAAGACAGTGTGGTACTGGCACAAAAACAGAAATATAGATCAGTGGAACAGGATAGAAAGCCCAGAGATAAACCCACGCACATATGGTCACCTTATCTTTGATAAAGGTGGCAAGAGTATAAAATGGAGAAAAGACAGCCTCTTCAATAAGTGGTGCTGGGAAAACTGGACAGCTACATGTAAAAGAATGAAATTAGAACACTTCCTAACACCATACACAAAAATAAACTCAAAATGGACTAAAGACCTAAATGTAAGACCAGACACTATAAAACTCTTAGAGGAAAACATAGGCAGAACACTCTATGACATAAATCACAGCAAGATCCTTTCTGACCCACCTCCTAGAGAAATGGAAATAAAAACAAAAGTAAACAAATGGGACCTAATGAAACTTCAAAGCTTTTGCACAGCAAAGGAAACCATAATCAAGATGAAAAGACAACCACAAGAATGGGAGAAAATATTTGCAAACAAAGCAACTGACAAAGGATTAATCTCCAAAATTTACAAGCAGCTCATGCAGCTCAATATCAAAAAAACAAACAACCCAATTCAAAAATGGGCAGAAGACCTAAATAGACATTTCTCTGAAGAAGATATACAGATTGCCAAAAAACACATGAAAAGATTCTCAACATCACTAACCATTAGAGAAATGCAAATAAAAACTACAATGAGGTATCACCTCACACCAGTCAGAATGGCCATCATCAAAAAATATACAAACAATAAATGCTGGAGAGGGTGTGGAGAAAAGGGAACACTCTTGCACTGTTGGGGGGAATGTAAATTGATACAGCCACTATGGAGAACAGTATGGAGGTTCCTTAAAAAACTAAAAACAGAACTACCATACAACCCAGCAATCCCACTCCTGGGCATATATCCTGAGAAAACCATAATTCAGAAAGAGTCATATACCACAATGTTCATTGCAGCTCTATTTACAATAGCCACGACATGGAAGCAACCTAAGTGTCCACCGACAGATGAATGGATAAAGAAGATGTGGCACATATATAAAGTGTAATATTACTCAGCCATAAAAAGAAACGAATTTGAGTTATTTGTAGTGAGGTGGATGGACCTAGAGTCTGTCATACAGAGTGAAGTAAGTCAGGAAGAGAAAAACAAATATTGTATGCTAACACATATATACGGAATCTAAAAAAAAAGGTTCTAAAGAACCTAGGGGCAGGACAGGAATAAAGATGCAGACGTAGAGAATGGACTTGAGGACACGGGGAGGGGGAAGGGTAAGCTGGGACGAAGTGAGAGAGTGATATGGTATGGACTTATATACACTACCAAATGTAAAACAGATAGCTAGTGGGAAGCAGCCGCATAGCACAGGGAGATCAGCTTGTGCTTTGTGACCACCTAGAGGGATGGGATAGGGAGGATGGGAGTGAGACGCAAGAGGGAGGAGATATGGGGACATATGTATATGTATAGCTGATTCATTTAGTTATACAGCAGAAACTAACACACCACTGTAAAGCAATTATACTCCAATAAAGATGTTAAAAAAAGAAAACGATAAGGACTCTTTATTTTTAAACATACTGCAATTCTATTACCTCATTTAAGAATATTATCAACAATTCCTCAATATTATCAAATAGCAAGTTCAACTTTCTTGTCTTTTTTACAGTTTAATTGCTCAAGTCAGTATCCAAACATGTTCCATATACCCACTGCTTATATTTTTAATTTCTTTGTTCCCTTATAACTCCACTCCCATTTCTAGTTTATTCAGCACTGATAACATCTCCATCACATGAAACACTTGAAAACAGAACCATCTAAGGAAAGGTAAAAGAAGATATTTAAAAATTAAAATTAAAAAAAGCACCTATTTTCTTGTACATGCTTGTTCCCCAAGTGAAAAGGAGAAAGGCGCTGTATTCTTACTACTTTTTCAGATTCTTTTCTGGTTCAGACAAATCTGAACTTCCCTGGGCACACTGGAAAGTGACGGGGAAAGGTACAAGGCACTCTTGCTTTCCCCACAAGAGCTTTGTGCCCACAGGCTGCAAAGGGAGAATCACATGTAAAAGGAGTTCCAATTCCACAGTGGGGCAAGGTGGGATTCTTCTCTTTGCGAGAGTCTGATATCAGCTATCTACCACTTTAAACATCATGTAATAGATACATTCACATCCAAAGCACCAAATGAAAACACTCTAATAAACTGGAAGACCATTTACACCTTATCACCAAAGTAATGCAACTCCTCTTTGCGGACTGCACTCTGTCCCTAAAGGGTCAGAGTGATAAACTCCCCAGAGGTGCAGGATTTCCCCAAGCCAGCGGGTTTTTTCTTCCAATTTGGATCCGGCTCACCAATAAAATCTCACGGTCTTTCCCGTAACCAGCTGAGCATGTGAAAATTCAATCTTATTCCTTTTAAGAGGAAAGACCTCCCCTTGGCAAGGTGACGTGCCAGGCCTGGGTCTATTTCACTTTCTTTTCCTTCTGCAGTCCACAAATCCACTCACCAGAGTCGTTGTTTACCAGGCAGGAGAAGGAATCCCCTCTCCAAGCTGGCCGACCCTAACCAAGGGGGAGTCCACCCTGAGGTCGGAGGTCCCCACCGCAGGAGCTGGGAAGCTGGACCAGAGGCGTGACCTCTGGGTTCAGAGCCAAGAGGAGGAAGACAGTCAGTGTAGCAGCACCTCCCAAGACCATCACAGGCCTCTTGCATGCGCTACGTGGCAGGATGTGAGAGTCTGTCAGGAAGTGATTGCTCAAGTAGTTTCTTGTACATCGTCAGCCACGTGGGAGAATTGAAGGCAGAGAACCATTCGCACTAGGTTATTATTTCCCTGAAGTCAGGGACCATCTCTTATTCGACACGGAATCCCTAATGCCTAGGACTACACTGGGCATGGTGGACACAGTCAGTGTTCATTTCATCCAGGAATAACGGTCAAACTACCCTTTCTGAATACAGTTATTCCGTGTTCTATTTTCCCCAGTATGCCCCCCCCAACGCCGGCTTACCTCAGCGAGAACCTTAGAAAGGACACCACAATGATGAGCACCAGGCCGACAAGGAACGCGATACTCACAGCTGCAAAAATAAAGAAAACATATCATCACCAAAAGCTGTTGTGTCATCACAGTGAAGCTGTAAATGAAAAATGCAAACAGAATATGAAAAAGAATGTATATATATGTATAACTGAATCACTTCGCTGTATAGTAGAAATTAACACATTGTAAATCAACTATACTTCAATAAAACAAATTTTAAAATTAAAAAAAGAAAAAGGCAAACAAATAAAAATGGAAACATATGAAGGAAAAGCCTATATCCTTATGTGAAATTTCTTATTAACAACTGAGAATACTCTTCATGAGGGAAGCGCTAATTTTCATCATGAAAAATATCAAACGTACACAAAAGTACAGAGAACTGTACAATAAACCCACATATAGCCGTCACCTAGATTCCAGAATATCAAACATTGTCACTCTTGCTTCATCTACTACTACTACCCACCCTTTTTTTTTTTTTCCCACCTGAAGTCTTTTAAGCAAATCCCACACATCAAGCTATTTCATTCCCACATCTTCAGGATGTATGTCTATGTACGTCATGCAATTCTTACGTGACCCCCTGAGGAGGACACTGTATCTCTTCCATAGGACGCTACCGAAGACGCACGGCCTCTTCTCGGTCACAAGAAGGCAGCAAGCAAACCCAAGTAACAAAATAACTGGCCGGTCCTCTTCAAAAGTGTCAAGGTCGTGAAAGACCAAGAAAGGCTGATTAGAGGCCATGAGGTTAGATTAGAGGAGGCCTGGGAGACCTGATCACTAAACGCTCTGTGGGACCCTGGACACGAAACGGACACGAGGAGGACACCTGGAGAAATCTGAGAACTCCACAGCTCAGTTAACAGCGCTGTGTGCATGAAGCTCCTGGTTTCAATCACTGTACATGGAATCACTGTACTGTGATTATATAGTTTAGGGGCTTAGGGGAAGCCGAGTGAAGGGTATATGGAAACCCTGTTTTGTAACATTTCTGTGAGTCTAAAACTATTTCAAAATTAAAAGTTTCTTAAGAATGGACCTTTTGCTGTATAAGCACCATGTCATACAAAATTAATAATTCCCTGGCTAACACTGAGTCCATATTCAAATTTTTCTAGTTGCCTCGAAAACGTGTGTTGTAGTCCATGTGTTCAAATCGGGATCCAAGCAAGGCTCGCATCTTGCCTGCATTGTTAACGTGCCTTAAGCTCCATGCATTGGTCCACAGCCACTGACTTGATTTACACGAGGCTGGCTGTCTCCTATCAGGGCATCTCATTCGAGGTCTAGATCTGCCAGGACCCCTCGCCTGGTGTCACTGAACTTGTTCCTCTATCCTCCGTGCGTTCTGTAAATGGGAAGTTCGCTGTAAAGCTCTGGCCGAGAAGTCCCACTTCTCCGGCAGGAACGCTTCGCAGGTGCTGTGTCTTTCCCACCACGTCCCATCAGGAGCACCTCCTGCTTCAGACCTTGTACCCGATGCCCGCGTTCAGCTGGTGAAGGCCTGTCCCCTCCCGTGTAAAGTTCCCCTTTCATTGGATGGTTCCATCCACTCACGGCTTTTGCCTAAATCAGTAACTTCAATGGGCGCTGCAAAATATTCTGCCACATTACTGGCTGGATTCCTTCTGTAAAGAATTTACCCTCATCATCTAGGACTATTTCGTTACCCTAAGATATAGTCAAAACAGGAAAGGCAGGAGAGATGATTCTGCCTTTACCAGGATCGTCAGTTAACACCAGGTGTCCTTGTTACCCCCAAAGGCAACCAAAATATTGCTTTTGTTGGGGGAGGGGGCCTTGTGCTTTTTAGCTTCATAGTGAACTCACTGGTTTTTGTATGTGCAACGTGTTTCCGTCAATTACATTCATTATTCTTTGAATGATTAAATCATCCCACGTTGGCTCTTTCACATTGGCTCTTACCAGTGTTCTTCTGACAGTCTTCAACAGCGTCACTGTGGACAGTACTTACTATTGGAACAGCCCCAGGGATTCCTGATACTATCTACTGGGGTCTGGGAGGGACAGATTTTCTCCAGTGGAGTTATTAGAGAACGAACGATCCCTCCTGAACCCAAGGGGACCTCTGGACAGTCAGAGACACATACAGGAAACACTGTACCCTAAATCCTAAAACAAAGAAAGACACCTGACAGTCAACTGTCTTATTTCTAGTTTCTTTCCACTGCATTAATTTTTTGGCTTATTTATACTTCATAATACAGTAAATAACGACTATGAGAATATGTTGATACATCAAATAATTTTTTGTATGTCACATAATTTTCTTAGTCTACACCAAGGACACAATAAATACATTATAAATATGCCATAACTGAGAGAGACAACCTATAATCCAGGATTTAAATTACCCGAAATGTCGCAAACAGTACTCAAAAACTAAAACCGTTGAAAATGCAAATTTACCAAGAGGGACTTCCCTGGTGGTCCAGTGGTTGAGACTCTGTGCTCCCAGTGCAGAGGGCCTGGGTTCGATCCCTGGTCAGAGAACTAGATCCCACATGCTACAACTAAGACCTGGAGCGGCCAAATAAATAAATAAATATTTATTTATTTATTTAAAATAAAAATCAACCAAGAGCATGTACGTACGAAGGTTACTGTCAACTGGCTTCTCATTAACGACCAGGTCACACGCAATTTCATTGACTCCATCATGGGTGTGCTTTACCAAGAGAGAATAGTTTCCAAATTCTCCGAATTTGTATTCCAGCCTACAAAGATTAGGTAAAATGAAGAAACATCATTAGGTTAGGAAATAAGCAGTTGGATGTTGGTAATGTCACCCAGGCAGAGTGATAGGCATTCCTGGGTGCAGACCAGGGAAGACACAGAAAGATATTTTGAAAGAAGAAGCTAAAACCCAAACGGGAAAAAAATAGTAGAGAGAAAGTACAGGTGTCAGTCGGTCACATCATAGCAGGTACGAACCTACAAACTTGCTTCTCCTCCGCAGTGTCATTAAGCTGCAGGATGGATCCGTGCTGGGTGCTCACAGCCACAGCCTCAATGCTGGGCTCCCCGGGTTTCCTGCTCTGGGAGACGTCGACCAGGACCTGGAGCAGGCACTACACGATCCAAGCACAGGCCAGGTGTTAGGGGTTTGACAGTCTGTGGTTGTTGGGTATCCAACTGAAGACCTGAGGTAACTTTTCCTTCATGCTTATAGAAAACTTTTACACTTCAATAATTTAGGTAAAATTTGCCTACATAACTAGGTGTTGCTATGGAACTACATAATCTTTATTCATAGGTACATTCTTCACATAATTAACAAATACAGCATCCCTTTAATCTTGCATTCTATGGTTTTGCTTAATATTATTTAACAAATAAACATCCATGATTCTACCTAATTTGCATATTTATAATTTTTAATGGTTGCATTATATTCCATCAAATACTATCGATATGAATACTCAGGCTGCTTTCAAAGCTCGTTTTATCTTTTTGTATATAACTTATATAAATTATATTGTTTTGGAAGATATATAATTTAATTATATGATATATAATAATATAAATCTACTTATATTTATAATTTATAAAAATTATATTGTTTTAAAAGATCTACACATGATGTTCTTATTCCTTTAAATTCTTTCCCTAAGACAAATTTCCAAAAATGAGATTACTGGATTAAAAAAATAATCATTTTAATGGTTCTTGTTACACGTGGCCAAATAGCACTCACATAAGAAAAATTACAGTAGATTTATTTCTCATCAGCCTTACCAGGACTTCATATCATTCTTCCTTTTGTTCAGGTACTAGCTGTTTATGATACCACAGCATTAAGATTACATTTCAAATTATAAGTAGGTTAAATAATTCAATTTTCTTTTGCTCTTTTATGTTCCTTATGGTGTGAACCACCTGGTAGACACTCAATTCCCTCAAACAGAATCTTAGAAATCTGTCCTCGTACACTGTAACATTAAACTTCTAACTCCCTCAAACGCTTCCCCACTCTAGTGCTTTCATCTTATTATGTTGCTGTTTTTAAAGTTTTACAGAGTCATACTACTCTGGTTTGTTATTTCTTCTATTGCTTCATGAGTTTAACAATGTATTCTGCATTTTTTTAGTATTTGTTAAAGTTGTGGGTTTTTTTTTTTACTTGAATCCACTTGGGGTATTTGATAGATGGTATCCCATAATTCTAAATACCTTTCCCATGGTTTTAGCTGTTAAATTCTTAAGTAAATTAGATTCTACTTCTTATACTTCGTTTGGCCCGTTGGTCTTCATTTCTCTTTTTTGGCTACGTTCACGACCATGCTCTGTGATACTTCTTATCTGGTACAGCAAGTCTCCGTACCGTCCGTTCTCCTTTTGGGTCATCCTCTGATTCTCTTGCACACTTACTTTTTCATAGGCATTTTGGAATTATTTTTATGCAGCTTCCATAAAGTATCCACAAGCAATTGTGTTGAATGTATAAACTAATTTGGGAAGTATTGCCATTTTTCCTGTGTTTAGGTGTCACATCATTGTGCATTGGCTATTTCTCCATTTAGCCTATAATTTTCCTATTAAAATTGTATCATTGTCCATATATATGACCTCTTATAGATTCTTCAAGATGAAAATATAAGTCATCATAAATCTCTCAATATGCCAACTTATTCTACCTGATAATTTATTTAAGATTTTTACACCCACATTAATTAGAAAGATTGACCTGCATTTTCTGTCATGTCTTGGCTAGATTTTAAGATCAACACCCTGCAGAATGAATCAGATACCAAGCCACCATTTTTTTTATTGTTGTTATATTTAGGGTCAGTTTATATAGATTAAGAATTATTTATTATTTGAAAATGCAGGAAAAAATGACCTATTTTTAGGTAGAGAAATTCATTACAACTCTCCAGATTTCTTAATCAGTTGCTGATCTATTTATGTCCTCAATTTCCTGAATCAATCTTCATATTATATTTTTTGAAGGAAATCAATCAATTTTTGTACTTTAAATTGGTCAGTCTTAACTGTTCATTGGACCATAATTATTTTAATTTCTGTTGACATATAATTTCTAATTTTATTAATTTCCATTATTCCCTTAAATGTATCAATAATTTATCAATTGTGTGACTTTTATTTATTTTTTAATTTTTAAAATTTTTATTGGAGTATTGTTGATTTACAATGCTGTGTTAGTTTCAGGTGTACAGCAAAGTGAATCAGTTATACGTATACGTATATCCACTCTTTTTCTTCTTTTAGATTATTTTCCCCTATAGGGCATTACAGAGTATGTGTGACTTTTATTTTAGAAAATCATCTCTTGGCTCATTCTTATTCCCATTTTTTTCCCTCATTTTGCAGTTTCCATAGTTACTGGGTTTTTTGTTGTTGTTTTGTTTTTCAGTATGCGGGCCTCTCACTGCTGTGGCCTCTCCCGTTGCAGAGCACAGGCCCCGGATGCGCAGGCTCAGTGACCATGGCTCACGGGCCCAGCCGCTCCACGGCATGTGGGATCTTCCCGGACCGGGGCACGAACCCATGTCCCCTGCATCGGCAGGCGGACTCAACCACTGCGCCACCAGGGAAGCCCCATAGTTACTATTTTTATTGCTTCCTTTTTTCTTGTTTGGATGATGACACTGCTTTCCAAAACCTTGAGATCCTTACTCAGTAGCTTTTCATTTCCCCTTTTCTTCCTGATTAACATAATGCAGGATCGGAAAGGAAAGTGGACACACTCTGAAGCTAGAGCGAGGGGTGAGGACCCCAGCGCTGCCATGTGACAGCGGGGGGACCCGAGATAAAGTCACTTTCCTGCTCTTAATCTCAGCATCACCATCTGCAGAATCCAGGTATTTCCTGGATTGCTGTGAGGATTAAATGAGCTATAACGTATCTAAAACACAGAGCAGGCCCTCAGTAAACAGCAGCTGCAACTTGTATTAACATCATCTTTACTGTTAGAAACATTTAGACACAAATTTTCATAAGAATTGCTTTGGCCAGGTCAAAGATTTTTCTATGACTTTTACGTCTGTGTTCTCTCTCCTATTAGTTTGTTTTTGTTATGCAGAGATATGAAATCGCAGAAAGTATAATCTCTGCCGTTTGTGTTTAGTCTCGTTTGACAACACATGATTGATGTTTTGTTAAATACGTTACAGATATTTTTGAAGTTATCGATTTTTTCTACTTAATTTAACGTCCTTTTAGTTCCCTCTTGTGATAAGCCTTTTCTTGGTCTTGACCTACCTTTTTAATATTACCGATGTTCTGTGTTTCACTTAACTTTACAGGAGGTGACACGTACTGCTCCATCATCTTCTAGTTGATACCCACACTGGGGACTTTTAAAATTTGTTTTCTTTTTTAAAAAGCTATTTACACTAAACAGGTCACTATCCATTGAAATTCCTCCTCTGAAGGTGGTATATTGAAGCTCTTAATTTGGAAGTAAAGACTGTTTCATTTTACATGGAAGAATAGCCAGGTCCTTAAAAAGCAACAAGGTCTAGCATAGGAGCAACACCTTCAGATAAAATCCTTTATCGTCAGGAGGGTCTCAGCATAAGCCTCCCGTGGCCCTCACCGCCCCGCCCTGCCCCCCGGTGTCTCACTCCTTCCTTCTCTGGTCCAGCAGGAGGGTTACGCAGTGGGCAGAGGAGTCAAAACACATCTATCACTTCAGGCTTCATAAGGGATCAAATTGAATGGACTCCAAAAGGGAGTGGGAATATCCTGCTGAGACCCCATCCTAGTGCATCACCCCTCTGCAACTTGAAAACCAGTGGTGTGGCTGCCCTGTCACACTCTAGGCGCCTTGATGAATGGCTCTGAGGGTACAGGCTATAAGAGGTGCCAGAAATGAGCAAGTGGCCCGGATCTGGTTTATGCTCTTATTGTGGAATGAAAGAATGCTTGTCACATTAAAAGAAAACGAAAAACAAAAAAACCATGTCTATCAATTTTGCTCATCACAGAAACTGGTTTGAAAAAGATGGGTAGGGAAAAGATAAAAAAAAAAGGATGCTGCCCATTGCTAGGCATCCTCCGTGATGGAATTTCTTCTGAGTCTTTGTCTAGCCTGTTTGTTTCCTCATCTGTAAAGCTGAAGCTAACATGTGAAGGGCTTCAGGTCTGACAGCACTGGGGCCATATCAAACTAGCCCCAAAGCAAACACAACTGTGAGCAAGCACGAGGCACCTACATGATAACAGCGATCGAAATTCCAGTAGACCGTCAAGTTTGTCCCAGGCAGTTCATTATGGATGAGCAGCAAAGCCTGGTCCATCTTCAGCTCCAAGCGCCTTTTTTTTCCTAAGTCTGGTAAGAATTAGAAAAAAAAGAAAAAGAAAAAGAGAAAGAAGGCACCTGAAAGATGTGTCAGAGACAAAGTGCATCAGAGTGGAAAGTGGCTTCCCAGGAGCGCTTCTCAAATGCCAGGGGTCTCTTGTCCCTCATGCCATGTCCACACGGATGTGCACATGCACACACGCACCCAGTTCCCTTCCACACACATGCCTCTACTACAAACAAGGATTCAGTCAACACCATTCGCATCTTACAGTCACCAAGGACTAAGGTGTGAGGGGCACCAAGTTTAGTTGTTTCCATGCAACTTCTATTTGATAATATGACAACCTCATGAGCTAGGTATTTTCTCCATCCTATGGATGAAGAAATGAAGGCTCACAAAAATTACATAACTGCCATGGCCAGAGTTTTTCAGTGACATCACTGACGTGAACCCAATCTGTGTGATTCCGAAGCTCCAACTTTCCTGGCCCACATCACTCAGCTCTGAGCTGGGATGGACAGCTCTTAAGACCTGCAGGACCCCAGACTAGGGAGTCAGGACGCGCAGAGCAGCAGTGTTCCTGGGGGATCTGCACGCCCTTTACAGTCCGAGAAGCTCTGCCTGATGTCACTTTTGTTTGGAGTTCTGCATCTCCTGGTTTCCATGGCAGACGTGAGGCGGGGAAGGAGAGAGGGTAAGTCTGAAGGGCAGAAAGAGCCACTGCTCCATATTCCCTGGGCTTAGAGCTCATCACTTTACCAGATGCTCTTAGGGTACCATAAGGATGATGCATCTTCTACCTTTCAGTCTGCCAATTTGGTAGGAAAACAGTGAACTATTATTGGCTAAAGTTAAAGCAAAGTGTTTCATCCAGATCAACTGGGCCATTTATATCTGTTATATTATATGAAAGAGAAATTACCATCTAGCCTCTAGGCAAAAGGAAAAAAGGGAAACTTTCTTTAATTTAATTTTTTATTTTATACTGGAGTATAGTTGATTTACAATGTTGTGTTAGTTCCAGGTGTAGAGCAAAGTGATTCCATTATACATATGTCCATACATATATCCATTCTTTATTTTTTTAATTAATTAATTAATTTGGTTGCACCGGGTCTTAGTTGCAGCAGGCGGCCTCCTTAGTTGCAGCTTGCCAGCTCCTTAGTTGCAGCATGTGGGCTCCTTAGTTGCGGCAGGCGGGCTCCTTCGTTGTGGCATGCGAACTCTTAGTTGCGGCATGCATGTGGGATCTAGTTCCCTGACCAGGGATCGAACCCAGGCCCCCTGCATTGGGAGCACAGAGTCTTATCCACTGCGCCACCAGGTAAGTCCCCATATATCCATTCTTTTTCAGATTCTTTTCCAATATAGCTTATTACAGAATACTGAGTCCCCCGTGCTATACAGTAGGGCCTTGTTAATTAACTATTATATATACATATATATATATAGTAGTGTGTATATGCTAATCCCAAACTCCTAATTTATTCCTCCCCACACACATTTCCCCTTTGGTAACCATAAGTTTGGTTTCAAAGTTTGTGAGTCTGTTTGTGTTTTGTAAATAAGTTCATTTGTATCATTTATTTTTAGATTCCACATATAAGTGATATCATATGATATTTGTCTTTGTCTGACTTACTTCACTTAGTATGATAATCTCTAGCTGCATCCATGTTGATGCAAATGACATTATTTCATTCTTTTTTATGGCTGAGTAATACTCCATTGTATATATATACCACATCTTCTTTATCCATTCCTCTGTTGATGGACATTTAGGTTGCTTCCATGTCCTGGCTATTGTAAATAGTGCTGCAATGAACACTGGGGTGCATGTGTCTTTTCAAATTATGTTTTTTTCCAGATATATGCCCAGGAGTGGGATTGCTGGATCATATGGTAGCTCTATTTTTAGTTTTTTAAGGAACCTCCATACTGTTCTCCACAGTGGTTGTAACAATTTACATTCCCACGAACAGTGTAAGTGTTAAGGGAAACTATTTAATAACACAACCAGAAAGGTAATAATCTAGCCTCTTTAATTTTGTAATATGAAAGCTTAATTCAGGGCTCCCCAGTACCTCATCTGGTTAATTCAGAAAATTCTTCACTGCAGCCAGCCTAAATCCCTCATTTTTAGCGTTTATCCTAATTTACCCTTATTTAGCTCTCAGTGAAGACAAAACACAGAGTATGTAACTTTTAATAATCTACTGAAGCTTTTTTTCCCCTCCAGGCTAAGCAAAGCTTTATCAATCACTTTTTCTGTTCTTTGGTCGCCCTATGGCGAGCGGCCAGCAGAAGCAGCGTTTGAGACCAGGAGTATAACATGGTGGGTTAAGTGTGTGGACTCCACGTTGGGCCAACTTGAATCTGGACCCCACCCTGCCTCAGCGTCCTCATCAATAAATTAGGGGTCATAACAGTGTGTGCTTCGGACGATTGCTGGGGAGGCTAAAATTGATAACACAAGCAAAGTGCTTGACATAGAACCTCAAAGTAAGTGTTTGACAAATGATGATTATAATGCTCTGGGCCACATCCAACCAATGCAGGGGACAACAGGGGCTTCGTCAGAATCAGGAACATGTGGTTAAGTATTTTGAAAAGTTGTTTCTTCTCTTTTCATTTAACCTTATTTCCAATTTCCCCCCATTCCCTTTTTTTCCAATTATAAGAAATGATGCTATATCCTATATAAAAATGGCGCTATAGACATCTGAAAATCAACATGCTCTTCTTTCAACATAGTTCCTTAAGAATGAACTTCCAGGAGTGAAATTTTCAACCAAAAATAGCTTTTTAAATAGTTTTTGATATGTTTAGCCAAATTCCTCTCCCAATTTAATTGTGCCAGTTTACAAAGACAACTGTGGTGTTCATCGGCTCCCAGGTGACACCGAAAACGACACACTTACTGTGCTCCAGGTCCCAACAGCCTCATGAAACAGCTGCTGGTGTCTCCAGCCTCCAGATGAGGTATGGGAGGCCTGGAGAGGTCACCCACCAGAATGACTCACCAGTCTGGCCAGCACCTAACCTCTATGCTCCCAGTCTCCTGAGACTAAGCAGATCTGTTCCCTAGCAGCTGGGCCAGTTTAATTTTTTCCCTTGCTTTTTAGCCTGATGTATAGAAAATATAATTTCCTTATTATTTTAGTTCTGAACTAACAATTAGCAAGTTCGAACATGTTTTCCAAATGTTGACTATCAGTACTTTCCTTTCCTGTGAATTGTTGGAATGTTTATTTAACCACTTAGCCCCTGTGATATTAAATCCTTTGACATACTTGTCATAATGTTTTCAAGTATTTCTCTTTTTCATTTCCCTTGTTCACGTCTGAGAGCTTCCATTTGCAAATTTATCACTAGCTGTTGACCTTTTCCTCCGTAATTGTTCTATACAGCATCATCCCTTCGGAGCTGTAGTAACTACTGTTTTTATTCATACTTCTATGAGTCTTCAGTGGTGGGTGGAATATGGTTCTTGTTTCATGCTTAGTTTTTCCATGTGAATTTCAGACTTTGAAAGCTCTTAATTGTCATCAATATTATTTTATATAAGGTTGTATGAAGGGTTAATGCTAGCTGAACATCAGAATTACCTGGCAAGCTAAAAAAACCACAAAACCAGACTTCCCTGGTGGTGCAGTGGTTAAGAATCCGCCTGCCAATGCAGGGGACAGGGGTTTGAGCCCTGGTCCAGGAAGATCCCACATGCCGCGGAGCAACTAAGTCCGTGCGCCACAACTGCTGAGCCTGCGCTCTAGAGCCCAGGAGCCACAACTACTGAGCCCACATGCCACAACTACTGAAGCCCACGTGCCTAGAGCCCGTGCTCCACAACAAGAGAAGCCACCGCAATGAGAAGCCTGCACATTGCAATGAAGAGTAGCCCCCGCTCGCTGCAACTAGAGAAAGCCCGCATGCAGCAACAAAGGCCCAACACGGCCAAAAATAAAATATAAATAAATAAATAAAATAATAACATAAACAAATAAATAACAAATTAATAAATAATTTAAAAATAAAACAAAACCAATGCCCTGGCTCCACCCCAGACCTATTAAATCAGAATCTCTGCCCAACCAGTATGATTTATTTTTTGTATTTTTTAAATTGAGGTATAGCTGATTTACAATATACTAGTTTCAGGTGTACTACATAGTGATTCAAAATTTTTATAGATTATACTCCATTTAAAGTTACGATAAAATATTGGCCATATTCCTCATGCTATACAATATATCCTTGTAGTTTATTTATTTTCTACATAGCAGTTTGTATCTCTTAATCCTCTACCCTCATTCTTGCCCCTCCCCCTTTCCTTTCCCCTGGTAACCACTAGTTTGTTCTCTATATCTGTGAGTCTATTTCTGTTTTGTTATATTCATTCGTTTTGTTTTTAGATTCCACATATAAATTACAACATACAGTATTTGCCTTTCTCTGACTTATTTCACTTAGCATAATACCCTCTAGTTCCATCCATGTTACTGCAAATGGCATTATTTCATTCTTTTTTATGGCTGAGTAATATTCCATTGTATATATGTACCACATCTTTATCCATTCATCTGTTGATGGACACTTAGGTTGCTTCCATATCTTGGCTATTGTAAACAATGCTGCTATGAACACTGGGTGGACGTATCTTTTTGAATTAATGTTTTCATATTCTTCAGTTACATACCCAGGAGTGGAATTGCTGGATCATATGGCAGTTCTATTTTTAGTTTTTTGAGGAACCTCCAAACTGTTCTCCGTAGTGGCTGCACCAATTTACATTCCCACCAACAGTGTAGGAGGGTTCCCTTTTCTCCACACCCTCATCAACACTTATTATCCTCCCCAAAACAACAGCAACAGACACTGTGAGTGTAAGGCCAGGCGATTCTGACAACTTTGTACCTTTTTGCATTATTTGAGCATTTTTTTAAAAAAAACCAATGAGTCTGTGGGATTAGCAGATGCAAACTATTATATATAGAATGGATAAGCAATAAGGTCCTACTATAGAGCACAGGGAACTATATTCAGTATCCTGTGATAAACCACAATGGAAAAGAATATGAAAAAGAACGTATATATACGTATAACTGAATCATTTTGCCATACAGCAGAAATTAACACATTATAAATCAGCTATCGTTCAATACAATAAATTTTTTAAAAACCCAATGAGTCTGTAGTCTGTATCACTCACACACACACCCACACACACAAACACAAAGGACAAAATTCCTAAGCCATCCAATATGGCGCCGAAATTGAAACTGATGCTCAGTTTCTAGAAAAAGCTGCCAACAGCTGAATTTATAAATACCAGGGCAGGGACTTCCCTCGTGGCGCAGTGGTTAAGACTCCACGCTCCCAATGCAGGGGGCTCGAGGTTCGATCCCTGGTCAGGGAACTAGATCCCACATGCATGCTGCAACTAAGAGTTTGCATGCCGCAACTAAGAGTTTGCATTCCACAACTAAGGAGCCCGCCTGCCGCAACTCGCCCTGCGCAACCAAATAAGTAAATAAATATTAAAAATATATATACCAGGGAAGCCTCAAGGAGCATTACATACAACAGACAATTCCTTCTTCCTGTCTACAATGTCTTGGTGAGGAAATAAACCAAACAAAGTCACGTTTCAATAGTGCCCAAGTAACTGTACTGCTCGCATATTAGGCTTTTACTTCATTTCCAAATATTTAATTTCTGGTTCTAGCTCCCTGCTCGTAAGTGTCTTTGCTGAGCATATTTTAAAAGACATAGTCTACTTATTTTTCTTTTTTCTTTTCAAGTAAACTTGAGTCCACAAATCATATAAAGGTGGAGGTCTTAGTAGGAATCTGTCCCGCCCAAATTTGGCCTCCAGGTGGCACTAAAAGCCTGGCTGACTTGGCGACACTGCTCTGTGAAGGTTCTGGAGTGGATGGCTTCAGAACGGTACTTAGTTATGCTCTCCCTCACTACACAGAATCACTGCTTAGAAACTTAACCTTTTTCCTACAATAATTATCAGTATGAACTGATGCTAAAGCACAAAAATAGAGCGTTGTACAGGATCTGTCCCTGACAAGTTGTGACAGGGCAGATTATGTAACCCCTTGAGGTCTGTTCCTCGATTATAAAAGGGAGGGAGTGACGAGACTGAGCTCGGGGGCGGGGGAGACACTGTATTAAACGTAATCAGCTAAGATGCTTTTTCAAAATTTATTTTGTCTTCTCCCTACAACATTTTGATTGAGGAGGAGGGGCAGTTTGGACCACACACGCTGACACCAGAACCCCCGCGTTCTGACACAAAGGTGATGGTGGGATGACGGGAGCAGAGGCAAGTGGCCCCCAGCTCCCCAGGTGACAAGGAGACCTTCCCCAGCACTGACCGAACCGGGTTTGCTGCCCTTGGCTGATCCCACCACCTTCGACCACAGCATCCCCTGGGGAGGGCTTGGGACTGAGATCTTCTAGGGCCCCGGGTCCTCGTCCAAGGGGTCTAGCGGGAGGCCCTGGAATTTGCCTTTTTTTCCCACTTCCCTGGCGAGCTCGGAGACCAGGCAAGCTGGGGAAACGCTCGCTGAGCCGAGGTTCAGCTCTCCTCTCCTCCCTGCCGGACATGAGCACTGCCCCCGCCGAGCCCTCCCAGGCCGCCGACCTCGCCCGGGGCCCCCCTGCAGACGGCGACCCCGGCGCTCCGCCCGTCACCATGGAAGCGGAACAACCCAGCGGGCCGGGGAGGCTCGCTCGAGATCCGACACCGCGCCTCGGCCGCCAGCTCCCGCGCCCGCCGCCTCCCGCGCGCTCCCGCTGCGCCCCCGGCCCGAGCCGCGGTGACCCCGGAGCCCAGCGCAGCCGAGCCGGCCTCTCCGTCCCGCCGCGCACGGGGCTGCGCGCTCGGGCCGGGGCTCCGGCAGGTCCCCCGCAACTCCTCCGTGCGGCGGACGGAGGGGGGCGCCGGCCCGGCTCCGATCAGCTTTGCATTCGGGGGCGACAGGTCTCCGGGTCAAAGGCACTCGATGAAGCCCGAGGAGCGCCACTCCCGCCCTCCTGCGTCCTCCTGCGGGTCGGCCTCCGTGCAAGAGCCCCGGCCCCGCCACGACAGCGCGGCGGAAACGACACGCGAGTTCCGGGCGCTGCTCCTCCCGAGCTGTCCCGCGCGCCGCCCCGGGGAGGGGACAGTCGCCGCCCCGCGGGCCCGGCCGGAGGGCGCACTCACCTGACGTCGGGGAGCCGCCGGGGGCCAGCAGCGCGGCGCTCAGCACGGACGCGGCCAGCAGCAGCGCGGCCAGCGCCCGGCCCACGCCCCCCGCCCCGCTCATGCCGTCTGCTGCCCCCACGCCGCCGCCGCCGCCGCCGCCGCCGCACTCCCGGGACCCGCGCTGCTCGGCCGCACACGGCCGCGCGCCCGTCATCGCCCGGCGCTCGGCCCCGGGGGCGGTGCGCGAGCCACCGCGGGGGTGGGGCGGGGGCGGGTCTTCCGGGGGAGGGGAGCTCACCGCGCCCGGAGCCGCTGCACAGGGTTTTGCTTTTTTGGGTTTTTTTTTTTTTTTTTTTTGTCCTGAGGAGAGACGCGTGGCGTCGGGAAGAGAGGGCCCCGCAGGCCCCGAGCCGCCGCTCCGCGGTCCCTCGCCACCCGCTGAGCGACATTCCGCTGAATCCCTGCGTCCAGCCATTCGCCATACAAACGGGTGTTAGTGTCCTCTGTCCACTGTTCTCAGTCCCAGCCCCCAAGGCGTTTGCTATCCAGAGGGAGAGTTGCGACATGAAAGCCATAAAAGCCACCGTGTGTTACCACCACTTGGAAGAGCTGGTTGCCAGTCCCGGATGAAGTTAAAGGCTGGCAGGCACGATGACCCCGCGGTTACACTCCTAGCTTTGCGCCCGGGGAAACGATCATACGCATGAAGGGCAGATCCAGTCATGCTTGTGGCAGAGTGATTTGAAACGGCAAGAACCTGTGAATGATCTAAATGTCCATCAGTGGAGAAAATGGATGAATTGTGGTGTAATGCATACAGCAGTAGAAATGATCTAGACTTACCTGTGTCCACACGGATGAATCTCAAAACTAAGGCTGAGGGGGAAATGCAAGTTGCAGAAATATCTTTGTAATATCATACATAAAGTGTAAAGCCAAGCAAAATAGATATGTTGTTTAGGCTTATATGCATGTGTAATAAAAGTATAAAGATACATACGGAAAGTTAAACACTGAATTTAAGCCGTGGCTGGGAATAGGGAGGAAGCACAATGTTGAGGGCCAGCTTCACGGTGGGCTTCAGCCAGCGAAGTTATTAGCTTAGGTAGGGTGATAGATTTATGCGTGCTCTCTATATTATTTTTTATACTTTGCTGTATATTGAATGACTTGATAACTTTGTAAAGCTACAATACAGTGTGATGAGTGCTATGTTCATAGAAGGACAAGACGCTAAGATAGCATTTGATGGAAGCACCTAAGCTAGTCTGGGAAGCCTCCCAGGAGGACTGACATTTCAACTGAGTCCTGAGGGATGTGAGCCAGGAGAAGGGAGGAAGAGCATTCCTAACAGAAGGAACAGCCTGTGCAAAGGCTCAGAGAAAGCACGTCTCAGTGCAGGAACTGAAAGCGACCCAGTGTGACGGAAGCAGAATTCTGTGAGGGGAAGGAGGAGACAGGAGGTAAGCCTGACAATAGAGTTGAGTTTAGGCTTCTTCTTAAGGACAGTAGCAAGCTGTTGAAGAGTTTTACGGTGGAGATAACTTTCAGGAAAGTCATGGTCATGAACTATCTAATAAAGGTCAGTCACATGGGTTTTCTCAGAGAAAACAAACCTCTGTGCCTGAAGGTCAAGAAGAAGTTCAGTGACTCCTTTTTCCCTGCTTGCCCGGCCCCACTGTTCAAAATCCCAGGAGCTGAGGGACACTGGTGTATAAGGAGTGTGACAAGACCATCGCCAACTAGACACCTGCTGTCCAACAGCTTCTCTGGTCCCCACAAAACCAGAATGGGCCACAGGGCCCCTTGGGTGGATGTGCCCTTCTCTGCTTCCTCTTCGAGGATGGCTCTTTCAGCTCTGTCACAATCCTCCGTGCCCAGAAGAATCTGGAATTCCTGTCTTAGGGCTGAGCATGGCTGGTCCCTCTACCTAGAACACCCCTCCCCCGACACCTCACAGACCCTCCCTCACTTCATTCAGGTCTCAGCTCACCTGTTACCTTCTTCCCCAATACCCCTATTTAAAACAAAAACATTCTCTATCCCTGTGTCCTGCTATATCTGCTTTGTTTTTCATTCTACTCATCTCTAGCTGACATTATAATGTGTATTTGTTTTCCTGCTTCCTTTGCACTAGAATGTAAGATCCATGAAGGCAAAGAGTTTGTCCTGAGGGCAAGAACCTTCTCTGTTAAGCTATAATGCACAATAAACAGACACCCAGTCTTGTGGCTTATTTCAGCAAAAGTTCATGTCTTGCTCACATTCATGTCCAGTGCTTCATCTCAGCAGGAGCTTCTACCATGACTGCAGCCGTGGAGAAATGATGTAGCAAATCCTACACTGGCTCTTGCCCAGCAGAGATGCCTGTGACTGGCATTCACTGGCCAAAGCAGGTCATATGATTCCAATGTGACAAACACATGCAGAAATAAAATTGGACAAAATTCAACATCTATTCAACTCTCAACAAAATAGGAATAGAAGGCAACTTCCTCAATCTGATAAATGGCATCTATGAAAAACTTACAGCTAACATGACACTTGAAAGACAATATTTTTTGCCTAGAATCAAGAACAAGGCAAGGATATCTGCCTTAACCACGTCTACTCAACACTGTCCTAGGGGTCCCAGTCAGTGCAATAAGGCAAGAAAAAGAAAAGCACATAAATTGGCTTTGTTCAAACATGACATGATTATATATGTGTAAAATCTTAAGGAATCTACAAAATAAAAGCTGCTAGAACTTAAAGTGAATTTAGCAAGGTCACGAAACTCAAAGTCAATATACAAAAATAGATTTCATTTTTATAACCTAGATATAAAAAAATTGAACTTTGAAAATTTTAAAATAGCATTTACAGTAAGTTTTTTAAATGAATACGTAAGTAAATTTAACAAAATATATATAAGCAACAAACATGGATGGATCTCATAAACATTACACTGAATGAAAGAAGACAGACTCAGGGGGCTTCCCTGGTGGTGCAGTGGTTGAGAGTCTGCCTGCCGATCCAGGGGACACGGGTTCATGCCCCGGTCTGGGAGGATCCTACATGCCGTGGACTGGCTGGGCCCATGAGCCATGGCCGCTGAGCCTGCGCGTCCGGAGCCTGTGCTCCGCAACGGGAGAGGCCATAACAGTGAGAGGCCCGCGTACCGCAAAAAAAAAAAAAAAAAAAAAAAAAGGTTTTGACAAAATTCAACACCCATTTATGATAAAAACTCTCCAGAAAGTAGGCAAAGAGGCAACCTACCTCAACATAATAAAGGCCATATATCACAAACCCACAGCCAACATCATTCTCAATGGTGAAAAACTGAAACAGTTTTCTCTAAGATCAGGAACAAGACAAGGTTGCCCACTCTCACCACTATTATTCAACATAGTTTTGGAAGTTTTAGCCACAGCAATCAGAGGAGAAAAAGAAATAAAAGGAATACAAACTGGAAAAGAAGAAGTAAAACTGTCACTGTTTGCAGATGTCATGATACTATCCATAGAGAATCCTAAAGATGCTACCAGAAAACTACTAGAGCTTATCAATGAATTTGGTAGAGTAGCAGGATACAAAATTAATGCACAGAAATCTCTTGCATTCCTATACACTAATGATGAAAAATATGAAAGAGAAATTAAGGGAACACTCCTGTTTACCATTGCAACAAAAATAAAATACCTAGTAATAAACCTACCTAAGGAGACAAAAAACCTGTATGCAGAAAACTATAAGACACTGATGAAAGAAATTAAAGATGATACAAACAGAATGAGAGATATACCATGTTCTTGGATTGGAAGAATCAACATTGTGAAAATGACTATACCCTCCAAAGCAATCTACAGATTCAGTGCAATCCCTATAAAACTACCAATGGCATTTTTCACAGAACTAGAACAAAAAATTGCACAATATGTATGGAAATACAAAAGACCCTGAATAGCCAAAGCAATCTTGAGGAAGAAAAACAGAGCTGGAGGAATCAGGCTCCCAGACTTCAGACTATACTACAAAGCTACAGTAATCAAGACAGTATGGTACTGGCACAGAAACAGAAATATAGATCAATGGAACAGGATAGAAAGCCCAGAGATAAACCCATGCACATATGGTCACCTTATCTTTGATAAAGGAGGAAAGAGAATACAATGGAAAAAAGACAGCCACTTCAATAAGCAGTGCTGGGAAAACTGCACAGCTACTTTAGTTTTGCTTGAAGGTAAGGAATGTGGACTTTAAAGATGTAAGAGGCACCATTACAAGTCACTAGGAACAGCCTCAAAGAGCAGCTTCTTTGGGCAACAGACAAAGAAGAGACTGGAGTTGTGTGCTGTGGTGTGGGTGTGGTTGAATCATTCACTGGAGTCACCAGTCAGCCTGGGACGCGTGTGTGACTCCAACAATTGCTGGTTGAAGATGTGAGAATACAGCAAAGCTCATTGTGTTCGTAATGTACTCCACAATGGCCAGTCCAATTGCTATCCATTTTTTGTAATCTAGAGGCTTAATTGAATGATGTGACAAAATGATGTATGAGAATTAAGACAGCGAAATTCTTTATTTCTGGGTGGAAAGATATACCAGATTAGATTTATCTGTTTAAAAAAAGACAAAAGTTATCACCAAAACCCCATTTCCCATCTTGTACTGTTTGGATTGAGCTTGGGGAAGAGATGTTTTTCTTAATTGTCTACTTTGTTTGAACACTTTTTCTGTGGTTCAAGTGCTGTTTTGTGTGTTGGGACCAAACAGGTGTCAATAAACTTTAAAAGCAAGCATCAAAAAAAAATGGGCAAAGAAAACAAATGAGCAGAGGATCTGAACAGGCATTTCTCCAAGGAAGATATACAAATAGCCAATAAGGACATGAAAAGAGGCTCAATATCATTAGTCATCAGGAAAATACACATCAAATGCACAGTGAGTACCCTGTTCATGAAGGAACAGGGTAGACTGTTCCTGTTCACTGGAAGACTTAATACTGTTAATATGTCAATACTACCCAAAAGCAATCTACAGATTCCATGCAATTTTCATCAAAATCCCAATGGTGTTTTTTGCAGATAGAAAAAAAACATCTAAAATTTATATGGTCTCACATACTCAATTTCAAAACTTACTACAAAGCTATAATAATCAAAACAATATTATACTGAGTCATAAAGACAGAGAAATAGACTGAAGGAATAGAATGGAGAACCCAGAAATAAACTCTCACATATAAGGCCAAGTGGTTTTAGACAAGGGTGCCATGACCATTCAATGGGGAAAATACAGTCACCATGTGCAATGCCACCATGAGCACTACCACAATGAGCACTGTCACTTTTCCCAACAAGTGATGTTGGGAAAACTGGATAGCAACATGTAAAAAATAAGTTGGACCCTGTTTATAAAAGTTAACTCAAAATGGATCCAAGAGCTAAAACTATAAGTCTCAGAAGGGAATACTTCATGATAATGGATTAAACAATGATTTCTTGGACATGACACCAAGGCACAGAAAACAAAAGAAAAGATAGATAAACTGGACTTCATCAAAATTAAAAACTTTTGTACATCAAAGGATACTATCAACAGTGAAAAGGCAACCATGGAATGGCAGAAGATATCTGCCAACCATGGAATGGCAGAAGATATTTGCAAATCATATATCTGATAAGGGATTGATATCCAGTATTTATAAAGAGCATCTACAACTTAACAACAACAAAACCAAACAACCTGATTAAAAAATGGGCATGGGGCTTCCCTGGTGGCACACTGGTTGAGAGTCCGCCTGCTGATGCAGGGGACACGGGTTCGTGCCCCGGTCTGGGAAGATCCCACATACCGCGGAGAGGCTGGGCCCGTGAGCCATGGCCGCCGAGCCTGCACGTCCGGAGCCTGTGCTCCGCAACGGGAGAGGCCACAACAGTGAGAGGCCCGCATATCGCAAAATAAATAAATAAATAAATAAATAAATAAATTAAATATAAATGGGCACAGTACTTGAATAGACATTTCTCAAAGATATATAAATGGCCAATAAACACATGAAAAGATGCCCAACATCACTAATCATTAGGGAAATACAAATCAAAACCACAATAAAATACCACTTCACACCCATTAGAATGCTACTATTAAAAAAAGAAAAGAAAAAGGGGAAATAACAAGTGCTGATGATGTGGAGAAACTGGAACCCTTGTGTAAGCTGGTGGGAATGTAAAATGGTACAGCCACTGTAGAAAACAGTATGGTGGTTCCTCAAAAAATCAAACATAAAATTACCACGTAATCTAGGAATTCCACTTTTGGGTATACACCCCAAAGAATTTAAAGCAGGGACTCAGAATAGATATTTGTACACCCATGTTCATAGCAGCATTATGGTGGCTGCCAGGCACTTGGGGTGGGAGTGGGGCGGGTTGGTGAATATGGGGAGTTAGTGTTGAATGGATAAAGAGTTTCCCTCGAGGAAGATGAAAATGTTCTGAAGATGGACGGTAGTGGTGGTTGCACAACACCGTGAATGTACTTAATGCCACTGAACTGCACACTTAAATATAGTAATTTTATTTATATTTTACTATAATTTAAAAAGCAGGAAAACTACCCTAGAAGAAAGTTATTGTCATTTCCTATTTCACATATAAGAAATAGAGCCTCTGTGAGACTGATTTTAACAGTAAGGACACTCAAATTCCAAGTATCAGAAGCCTCATCTAAAAATATATAAAAGTAAACCCACCCCAAAGAAAAACCATCATCAAATACCACTTCCCACCCATTAGGAGAGTTATGATCAAAAAGATAATGTAGAGAAATCAGAACCCTCATACATTGCTGATGGGAATGTAAAAGTGCAGATGCTTTGAAAAATAGCCTGTTTAATGGCAGTTCCTCAAATGATTAAACCTAGAGTTACCAAAAGACCCAATAGTTCCATTCCTGGGTATATAAGAAGAGAAACGAAAACACAAAAACTTGTACACAAATGCTTATATCAGCATTATTCATAATAGCCCAAAGTGGAAACAACCCAAATGTCCATCAATGGACTAAGGGATCCATGCACTGGAATATTACTCAGCTCTAAAGAGGGATGAAGTACTGATACATGATACAGCTTGGATATACCTTGAAAACATTATGCTAAGTGAAAGAAACCAGAGACAAAAGTTCACATATTATATGATTCCATTCATATGAAAGTCCAGAATAGAGAAATCGGTACAGATAGAAAGTAGATCAGTGGTTGTTTAGGGCTGGGGTTGGGGGAGGGATGGGAAGATAGCTAATGGGTATCAAGGGTTTTGAGATGATGAAAATGTTCTCAATTTTTTCTCAGCTTTACTAGGGAATAATTGACCAGTAAAATTGTATCTATTAACAGGGTACCACATGATGATTTGACATAGTATACTGTGTGAAATCGGGTTATTTAATACATCCATCTCCTCACAGTCACTGTTTTTTGTAGAGAAAATGCCTAAGGTCTACTCTTCAAAAATCTAGAGTACACACACATTAACTATAGTCACCATGCTGTACACTATATTCCCAGAGCTTATCCATATTACAACTGAAGACTTGTACCCTTTGACTGGAATCTTCCGATCTCCTTCACTCTCCAGCCCCTAGTAACCACCATTCTATTCTCTGAGTTTAATTTTTTTAATTCCACAGATAAATGCGATCATGCGGTATTTACCTTTCTTTGTCTGCCTAATTTCACTTAGCATAATGTCCTCTAGTTTCATACATGCTGTTGCAAATGGCAGGATTTTCTTTTTTCTCATGGCTGAATAATGTTTTTTGTGTATGTGTATTTTCTTTCATATCTTCCTTACACTTAGTTTGCTTTTATATCTTGGCTCTTGTGAATAATGCTACAATAAACATAGGAATGCAAGTATCTCTTTGAGAGACTGATTTCACCTACTTCAGATATATTCCCAAATGTGGGATTGTTGGATCATACCGCTGTATTTTAAATTGTTTTGAGGAACCTCTATACTGCTTTCCATAATGGCTGTACCAGCTTACATTCCTACCAACAGTGCACAATTTCTCCACAGCCTGGACAACACTTGTTATCTGTTGTCTTTTTCATAAAAGCCATCTTAGCAGGTGTGAGGTGGTATCTCATTGTAGTTTTAATTTGCATTTCCCTGGTGATTAGTGATGTTGAGCACTTTTTGTGTACCTGTTGGCCATTTGTATGTCTGCTCTGGAAAAATGTCTGTTCTGCCCATTTTAAAATTGAATTATTTGTTTCTTTGCTATTGAGTTGCCCAAGTTCTTTATATATTTTGGATATTAACCTATCAGATATATTGTTTACAAACATTTTCTACCATTCCATAGGTTGCCTTTTCATTTTGTTTCCTTTGCTGTACAGACACTGTTTAATTTGATGTAGTCCCAGGTGTCTATTTTTGCTTTGTTGCCTGAGGTTTTGGGTGCCATATAAAAAGATCATTGCTAAGACCAACATCAAGGACCTTTTTACCTATGTTTTCCTCTAGGAGTTTTATAGTTTCAGGTCTTACATTCTAAGTCTTTTATCCATTTTGAGTTAACTTTTGTGAATGTTATAAAATAGGGGTCCAGTTTGATTCTTTTGCATGTAGATATCCAGTTTTCCAAACACCATTATTGAATAGATTATCTTTTTCCCATTAAGTATTCTTGGCACTCTTGACAAAATCAAGGTTTATAAAAGGCTCTCAAATCTGTTCCATTGGTCTGTATCTACTATAGATTTGTAATACAGTTCTTTGAAATCAGGAATTGTGATGCCTCCAACTTTGTTCTTCTTTCTCAAGACTGCTTTGGCTATTCAGATTCTTTTATGATTCCAAGCAAATTTTAGGATTTTTTTTCTATTTCTGTGAAAAATGCCATTGGAATTTTGATAGGGATTGCACTGAATCTTCAGATTGTCTTTGGTGGTATGGACATTTTAACAATATTAATTCTTCCAGTCCATAAACATGGGCTATCCTTCCATTCATTTGTGTCTCCCTCAATTTTTACATCACTGTCTTATAGCTTTCAGCATATATAGCTTTCATCTTCTTGGTTAAATTTATTCTTAAATATTGTTTTTAATGCTATTGTAAATAGAATTGTTTTTTAAATTTCTATTTCTGATAATTTGTTAACATATAGAAAAGCAACTGATTTTTGTATATTGATTTTGTATCCTTCAACCTCATTGAATTCATGTATTAGTTCTAACATTTATTTATTTATTTTTGGTGGAGTCTAGGGTTTTCTATGTATAGAATCATGTCATTTGTAAACAGACAGTTTTACTTCTTCTTTAAGAACTTGGACACCTTTTATTTCTTTTTGTTGCCTAATTACTCTAGCTATTACTATGTTGAATAGAAGTGGTGAGAATGGAAATTCCTGTCTTTTTCTTGATGTTAGAGAAAAAGCTTTCAGATTTTCACTGTTGAGTATGATGTTAGCTGTAGGCTTGTCATGTATGGCCTTTATTATGTTGAGATACGTTATTTCTATGCCTTATTATTGAGAGTTTTTTAATCATGAAAGGATGTTGAATTTTGTCAAATTCTTTTTCTGCATGTATTGAGACGATTCTATGATGTTTACCCTTCATTCTGTTAATGTGATGCATCTCATTGATTGATTAGAGTATGTTGAATGAACCAACCTTGGTTCATATTCATATATCCTTTAGGGATATTGGCCTGTAGTTTTCTTTTCTTGTAGTGTCCAACAAGGCTTTGGTATCAGTGTAATGCTGGTCTCATAAAATAGGTTTGAAAGTGTTCCCTGATCTTCAAAATTTTGAAAGTTTGAGAAGGGTTGGTATTAATTTTTCTTTATGTATTTAGTAGAATTCACCAGTAAAGACTATAGGTCCTGGGCTTTTCTTTGTTGGGAGGTTTTTGTTTGTTTGTTTGTTTGTTTGTTTTTGCGGTACATGGGCCTCTCACTGTTGTGGCCTCTCCCGTTGCGGAGCACAGGCTCCGGACACGCAGGTTCAGCGGCCATGGCTCACAGGCCCAGCCGCTCCACGGCATGTGGGATCTTCCCAGACCGGGGCACGAACCCATGTCCCCTGCATCGGCAGGCGGACTCTCAACCACTGCGCCACCAGGGAAGCCCTGTTGGGAGGTTTTTGATACTGATTCAATCTCCTACTCATTAGTCTGTTGAGATTTTCTATTACTTCATGATTCTGTCTTGGTAGGTTATATGTGCCAGGGATTTATCCGTTTATTCTAGGTTATAAAATTTGTTAACATACAATTGTTCATAGTAATCTCTTATGATGCTTTGTATTTCTGTGGTACAGTTGGAATATCTTCTCTTTCATTTCTATTTATTTGAGTCCTCTCTCTTTCTTCGTCTAGCTAAAGGTTTGTTCATGTTTATGTTTTTTAAAAAATCAGATCTTAGTTTCATTGACCTTTTCTATTGACTTTCTGGTCTCTTATTTCATTTATTTCTGCTCTGATCTTTGTTATTTCCTTCCTTCTGCTAACTTTTAGGCTTAGTTTGGTTTTTTTTCTAGTTCTTTGAGGTGTAAAGTTAGTTTGTTTATTTGAGATCTTTTTTTTCTTAATGTAGACATTTATCACTATACATACGTTTCCCTCTTAGAACTGCTTTTGCTACATCTGTAAGATTTGGTATAGTGTGTTTTCATTTTTGTTTGTCTCTAGAAAATTTTTTAAATTTCCCTTTTGATTTCTTCTGTGACTCATTGTTTGTTCAGGAGTGTGTTGTTTAGAACACTCCCTAACACCATACACAAAAATAAACTCAAATGGATTAAAGACCTAAATGTAAGGCCAGATACTATAAAACTCTTAGAGGAAAACATAGGCAGAACACTCTTTGACATAAATTGCAGCAATATCTTTTTCAAGCCACCTCCTTGAGTAATGAAAATAAAAACAAAATTAAACAAATGGGACCTAGTTAAACTTAAGAGTTTTGCACAGAAAAGGAAACCATAAACAAAACAAAAAGGAGTGTGTTGTTTAATTTCCACACATTTGTGAATTTTCTCTGTTGTCCATTTGTTTTCTATTTCATTGGTTTCTGTTCCCTTTGTTTTCACACTCCTGTTACTGATTTCTAGTTTCATACCATTTTGGTAAGAAAATGAGATGAGATGGTCAGTATGATTTCAATCTTCTCAAATTTGTTATTACTCGTTTTGTGACCTAACAATATAATCTATCCTGGAGAACGTTTCATGTGTGCTTGAGGAAAATGCGTATTCTGCTGCTGTTGGGTGGAATGTTCTATATATATATGTGTTAGATCCATTTGGTCTAAAGTACAGTTCAAATCCAATGTTTCTTTCTTGATTTTCTGTCTGGATGATTTGTCCATTGTTCAAAGTGGGGCATTGAAGGCTCTAACTATTATTGTATTGTTGTCTATTTCTCCCTTTAGAGCTGGGAGCATTTGCTAAAATATTTAGGTGCTCCATTGTTGGGTGTGTATATATTTATGATTGTTATACCCTCCTGATGAGTTGACTCCTTTATCATTATATGATGAATTTCTTTTTCTCTTATTACAGTTTTCTGTATTACTGAGATTCTTCTGCTTGGTCAACTCTGCTGTTGCTCTCTATTGCATTTTTCATGTCATTCACTGCAGAATTCAGCTCCAGAATTTGCTTGGCTCTCTTTTATGAGTTCTAGCTCTGTTAAACTTCTTGTTTTATTCATGTATTATTTTTCTTATTTCATTGAATTGTCTTCATGTTTTCTTGTAGCCTGCTGAGCTTCTTTATATCAAATAATTTGAATTCCTTATCTGGCAAATCACAGATCTCCACTCCTTTGGGATCAGTTACTGAAAAATTATCATGCTCCTTTATTTTTCATGTCCCATGAAGTGTTGAATGGCCATCTTCACATGTGAAGAGGCAGCCATCTCTTCCAGTCTTTAGTGATTGGCTTTGGAGAAATAGCTTATGTCAGTTCTGCCAGGGATTCTGAGGCTCTTCCAGAACTTTTCTATGGATATGCCTGTTTCATATTTCTTGATCCCTCCTAGGGGGGAATTCTTAAGATTCTCTGCCTTCTCTTTATCCTACAAAGCTAGGCTGAGTGCTGACAGCCTCCTGTTTGTTTTCCCTTGGGCACTGCTGAATGTTCAAATCTGTGTACTTTCTCCCAATCCTGCAGAGTCAGGATTTCTGCACGTGCTCACCAGGCATCTGCAAATGTTCACTCTCACCACCCTCTGGGGTGTGCACA
Organism: Mesoplodon mirus; assembly: GCF_964341445.2. Taxonomy (NCBI): domain Eukaryota; kingdom Metazoa; phylum Chordata; class Mammalia; order Artiodactyla; family Ziphiidae; genus Mesoplodon; species Mesoplodon mirus. Next base: position 7,966,589 of record NC_138996.1, read on the forward strand.
GGGATCCAGCCATGGGTTAGGTGTGTGTGTAGGTGAGTTATACAGAACATTGGGGATGCCTTGGTTTCACATTTTAAATTACCATTAAATCACCAGTCCCCAACCTCTTTGGCACCAGGGACCAGTTTCATAGAAGATAATTTTTCCACAGACCGGGGCCGCGGGGATGGTTTTCGGATATTTCAAGAGCACTACATTTATTATGCACTTTATTTCTATTATTATTACATTGTAATATATAATGAAATGATTATACAACTCACCAAAATGCAGAATCAGTGCAAGCTCTGAGCTTGTTTTTCTGCAACTAGATGGTCCCATCTGGGGGTGATGGGAGACAGTGACACTTGAAGTGTGTTGCTTATGTCCAGTCTACTCCGTAATCTCGTTTTGGTTGCTGTCACTGCAGAAAACCCTGCTTCACAAAGAAAGCATGTTGGAAATGGAAGCAGGCTTTTCAGTGCTTTTGTGGCAATCTCAGGATATTCCGCCTTGACTTTAATCCAGAACGTATGGAGATTTGAAGTTGTCTCAAACATACTTTTAAGGCCACCATCATTTGCGATCTCAAGCAGCTGATCCTCTTCTAGCACTGGCAAAGTCAATTCACCTGGTTTACTCACATATGGGTCACGGATCCATTCCATCCCAGTTCAGGGGTCTTTTGTGGTTGGGAAGTAATGTTCAAACCCTTTTGAAAGCTGAGACAGGTAATCATGCACCAGCTGGGAGAAAGAAGGCCCTGGCTCAGTCTCTTTCAAAACCTCTGCTAATGTTTGAAACATCAAAAATCCCAATGTTCACTCGTCGCCCCCATAATTCCAGTTTGGCTTTGAATGCCAACTTGAACACAGTTGTCATTCTCCCCTGAAGTGACAGACTGACTTCTTTGAAGTCAGGTTGAATACGTCACACAAGTAAGCAAGTTTTGCGACCCATTCCATGTCACTGAAATGTGCTGCCAGTGGTGACTGTTTTTCTAAAAGAAATCTCTGGGCAGCTCTCATAACTCAAAAACTCTGGCCAGTGATCTACCCTTAGAAAGCCATCTCACTTCTGTGTATAAGAAAAGACGTGTGTGCTCTGTGTCCATCTCCTCACAGAGCTGCATGAACAGACGTGAGTTAAGGGCATGTACTTTAATGTGGTCGATAATTTTAATCACATCCTTCAAAATGTTAAGTTCAGGTGACATTTTTCGGCTAGGCAGCATTTCTCCAAATGCGCAGACTCACATTCAGAAGTGACCTCTTTGACCTGAGTAGTGAAACCAGAAAGCCGTCCAGTCACGACAGTCACTCCATCCATGCATACACCAACACAAGATGACCAATTTAGTTTTCCTGATATGTAATCATTCAAAGACTTGTATAGTTCTGCAGCTGTGATGTTGACTGGCAACAAAAGTGCACATAACATATCCTCAAACACATCCTCCTGAAAAACATATCACACAAAGACAAGCATTGTTGCCTTGCTGTCAACACTGGTAGACTTGTCAACCTGGATTGCATACCATGGTGACTCACTAATCTTCTCTAACAGTTGTGCCTCAATATCCTCTGCTATTTCGTCAGTTCATCTAGTTATGGTGCCGGCCGAAAGAGGAACACGTGCCACCTTTTGAACTGCAGCCTCTCCTAAAAGTTCACGACCAATGTCCTTAGCAGCAGGCGGGATCGACTCTTTACCAATAGTAAAAGGCTTAGCTTTAGCAATGCGTTTAGCCACTAAGAATGATGCTCTCAGTGCAGACACATTTGATGAAGTGGTGGCCTTCAATAATTGAACTTCTTTGTATTTTTTTTTCTTTTGAAAAACCCCAAAGGCTTGTCTTTTAATGCAGGGTGCTTGGTCTCCATGTGGTGAAGCTGTTTTGAAGGTTTCTTGCTTTCGTTGGATAGCCGATCACCACATATTATACAAAGCAGGCTTGGAGAATGTGAATCACCTGTTGCAATGAACCCGTAATTTAAGTAGGACTCTTGGTATCTTCTTCTAAATGCAGCTTTCTTTTTGTTGGCAGTCTTAGAGTTTTCTGTTGTCTCATCATTGAGTCTTTCCACCTTTTCAAAGAAGCTCTCCAGCAATGTTTGTTTTTTACTCATTTTGGCTAGGGTTAGCTTGTGGGCTTACCAAAGCTGTGGCTGAGACAAGTGCGCAGTGCAGGAAAGAGGCACGGATGGAAGTGGTAAATAAAATAATGGGCGGGCCACACACGGACTAAAATAAGTGTCGGATTCTGACTTAAAGCCCGCCATCAGATGCAGCTGTACGATTGAAGTACCATCAACTCACTTGCCACTATAAAGCCTGCCACCAAAAGCAGCGTAGTTTTCACTTGCCAATCACTCAGGGTTTTGGTATGAGTCTGCAAGCAATTGATTTATCATGGTCTCTGTGCAGTCAAACCTTTCTGCTAATGATAATCTGTATTTGCAGCCGCTCCCCAGCGCTGGCATCACCACCTCAGCTCCTCCTCAGATCATCAGGCATCAGATTCTCACAAGGAGGGCACAGCCTAGATCCCTCGCGTGCGCAGTTCACAGTAGGGCTCGCGCTCCTATGAGAATCTAATGCCTCCGTTGATCTGACAGGAGGTGGAGCTCAGGCGATAATGCGAGCAATGGGGAGCAGCTGTAAATACAGATGGAGCTTCGCTTGCCCGCCGCTCACCTCCTGCTGTGTGGCCCGTTTCCTAACAGGCCACGGACTGGTACTGGTCTGTGGCCCCAGGATTGGGGACCCCTGTGTTAAATGATTAAAAGTCATATGAGAATAGTGATTACTGAAACTGAGCGACATTTATTTTTAAAATAATGGGGGGAGGGTGGATACATAGAGGACCTTTTTAACACATCCTGCATGAGGTAAGCTTTTGACCCCACTCCCACCTCATGTGCCTCGTTTTAAGAACACTCATGTGTCCTGTCTCTGCTCAACGATTTACAATCCCTGGAGGCTCTCCGAAGCTTGGAGTGTTTGTAGCATCACATGAGATAAAAAGAAAGCACACTATAAACCACATGGTAGTGATGATTTTTTTCTTTTTTTTTTGGCCACACCACATGGCATGTGGGATCTTAGTTCCCTGACCAGGGATCAAACCCTTGCCCCTTGCAGTGGAAGTGCAGAGTCTTAACCACTGGACCTCCAGTGATGTCCCCATGGTGATTTAAAAAGAAAAAAACTTGGAATAAGGTTAGTAGAGAGACCACTAAATCCTGGGCTGTGCTTTGAGAATGGCTCACCTCATCTGCCTCTTCTCCTGACTATACTTTTGCTGAAGATGTGGGCAATGAACTCACGTAGGTTTTAGTGAGAATGTACGTTCCTCTTACGATTTTGCAGTTCTGTTGGTACTGAAGATGGAACCTGAAGGGCCAGGGCCAGTTTGGTGTCTGGCACGGGCATGATGAAGCATCAGGGAGAACTCAGAGGTAGAGCAGAAGTTGGAAATGCCTCTCACCAACCGTCTCATTTAGAAATGGGTTTGTCTGAGGCCACACATGAGTCACAGGCAGAGCTGGGACTATAACTCAGGTCTTCTGATCCTGACAGCGTCCCCTCCCCTACACCATGCTGTTCATTTTAGCTCTATCATCAATATTTAAAAACAAATTCATTTGAAACAAAGTGTTGCTCCCAATGCAAAGTCCCCAGACCAAGAAAACCCTCAAACCAGAATGACAACACGAATAGGGTAATTTCAAATCAGCAGCTCCACACAGTAAGTACTACGTCAAGTGAAAAGGGCCGTAAGAGGGGGGGTTTCCAGCTTTATTGAGATATAATTCACAAACCATAGAATTTTCCCTTTTTGTACAATTCAGTGTTACTTAGTATATTCAGAGTTGTGCAACCATCACCACTGCATAATTTCTGGACATTTTCATCAGCCCCACAGAAACCCTGTACCCATAAGTAAGCACTCCCCATTCTTCAACCCTGCCAGCCTCTAGAAACTACTAATTTACTTTCTATGTCTATGGGTTTGTCGATTCTGGACATTTCATAAAATTAAAACATACAAATGTGGTCTTCTGTGACAGCTTCTTTCACTTAGCATATTCATCCATGTCGGAGCATCTATCAGTACTTCATTCCTTTTTATGGCTGAACAACACCTCACTGAACGGATGGACCACATTCTCTTTGTTTTCTTTATCTGTTCACCAGTGGATGGACATTTGGGTTATTTTCATCTTTTGTCTATCATGAATAATGCTGCTATGAACATTCATGTACAAGTTCTTTTATGGCCATGTTTTCAATTCTGTCAGGTAAATACTGGGGAGTGGAACTGCTGGGTCAAGTTAATTCTATTTTTAACTTTTTAAGGAACTGCCAGACTGTTTTCCAAAGCAGCTGGAACACTTGACATTCCCACCAGCAGTGTATGACGGTTCCAGTTCTCTACATCCTCACCAACACTTGTTATTGTCCATCCTTCTGATCACAGCCGTCCTAGTGGGTTCTGGCAGCACTTTTATAACAAAAAGTAGCAGTTAATATACTCTGGGCAAGCGTATTCTCTGACGAACCATAGGACCCACAGGACCCGATCAACCACAGGCAGTAGAATAGGGATAATACTGACAATACTCCCTATCCTACTGTCTGGGTTGCCCTCCCTGACAGTTAAGCACAGTGGTTCTCGAAATGTGGTCCCCACACTGGCGGCACCAGCAACACCTGGAAGCCAGTGAGAAGTGCAAACTCTCGGACTCCACCCAGACAGACTGAGTCAGAACCTGTGGGTCGGGGCCCAGCTCCCTGTGACCCCAGTGACTGTGAGGCCTGTGCAAGCCAGGGGCAGGCAGTCGGCTGCACAGCGTCTTTGCCCCTCAGTGTCAGCTCTAACCCCCTTACGGGGATGATGACTATGCACCAAATCCATCATCCCCTGCAAACAAGGGTGACGGTGACCAAGGAAAGAGCTATGTGAAGGATTCAATCATGCGACTCAAGTGGAAGGGCTTGACGCCTTCCAGTGATGAGTGACAGACACTGTTGATATAAAATGTTCACAATAATTAATTTTGGACACAGAAAATCCAGCTGGAAGGTAAATAGGAATTTCACAAGCACCATCCAAGGCAGTAACATAATCTCCATCATACTTGATATTTTAAATGTTCCTTATCCATTCAAAATTTCAAACAGCGTGCAAGCTCGCTGGGAAGGGAATGGCACAGGAGCTTCACAGAGCAATCTTTTGAAATGGTAGAGATGCCTCATCAGTACCAGTGAAATACACTGCAAATACTCACCTAAAAAAGCGAGTACAACTGCTTGTTTCTTCCGTATGCTGCAATTTAAAAACCTCTCTACACACATTTCTTACAACCTTACACATTTAGGTGTTAGGGAAGCCTCTTTGTGGCTCCATTTTTCTTACTTCCTTCAGATACTGGCCAGACTCGCTGCTTCTCTGCACCTTTGCCTGAAGCCGGGCTCCCATCAAGGCCGGTTTGCTCTGGCTTAGTAACTCCTGCCAGGCGGCCAGGATAGGGAGCCGCTCACTTGTGCACGCGGATGGAAGAACCACGGGTCAAAGCAGCAAAAACCTCACCATCAGAGCGGAACCACTGTAACTCTTCCATCCGATCCTTGACTCCCATACCTCACCGACTGCACTGGTCTTTACAGCATCTCTTTTGTCTGAGACGTCGCGGTGTCTCTGAGTAGATTCAAAACCTTCTGGTAAGTGTCCAGGACCTCCTGAGCGGTGGGTCTCTCTGCAGGCGTCTGGCTCTTACACGCCTTGTGAATATCAAACAAGTGGAATCGGACCATGTCGCTCCCTTCTACGTGTCCCAGAAGGAAACTGGAGACATCTGGAATCTTCCAGATGTCGATCTTCTCGTCATACGCGGGCATGAGGTCGTCGTGAAAAGGCACATCCTCTCCGTAGGGCCACAGCTGCTCTGGGGCCACGAAGTCCCCACGAAGCTCCCGGTGGCCGCACTTCACCAGGGCCCCGGTGCTGCGGTTCACCAGGGGCAGGGCGTCCAGGTCGTTGAGCACGATGCTGAAGTTGGCGGTCAGCAGGTACTGGGACAGCGTCTTGGGCAGGTCACTGGAGTCGCACATGACCAGCGTGCCCAGGGGGCTGTGGTGCAGGAAGTCGATGATGGCCACGTAGCCCAGGGCCAGCTGCAGCCTGTGCTGCCATGTGTTCGTGCTCCGGTACTTGGAGAGGTTCAGCGTCGCCTCCAGGCTGCTCAGGGAGCCTAAGGGGTGGTACTCGGTGAGGATGCTGTTGTCGTCCTCACAGTAGCCCAGCAGCGTGACAACGTGCTCACTCTGCAACGACTTGAGCATCCGCAGCCCGTGCAGGAAGTCGTCTCTTACCTCCAGCCTGGTGAGCCGCGACAGAGCCACCTTGCGTTCCTTCCACTCGGACAGAAACACCTGGAACACAGCCACAGAGAACGTCAACCCAGAACCCTTGTCAGCTGGTGAGCCGGGAAGCAACACGGCAAATGCCTCCCAGTGTCAGACGTGGTGCAGAAGACAGACATTAGCGAGGCACAGACTGTTCCAAAGACCTGCTCATAAGCAGGACCAGACGCCGGGTGAGGCAAACGCGCTGTCAGGGCGAAGGCCCAGCGCGGAGGAGAGCGGGCAGCTAGTCCGGGTGCTGAGGGCTGTCTGGAGAGCCTGCAGGAACGTCCTGGAAGCTGGTCTGCGGGATGACGGGGCTCGCAGGCCAGCTGTGGAGAACGGGACAGCACGAACAAAGGCAGGGAGTAGCAGACAGACCAAAGCAGGGCAGTGCGAAGCGGGGGCGGGGCGGGGTGGGAGAAGGCTGGAAAAGGGGTGAGTGGAGAGCTGGAAAAGCCCACACAGGGACGGAGCCCAGCCAGCCCATCACACACAACGCCACCATTCGCTTTAAAAGGTGTCAGAGCAAACCACAAACAGGAACGACTCTACATAAGGAACACAATTTCACATGGTCCGTGGTTTTCTGTGACTTCAGCTGTAACAGCAGGAGCTGAAGTGGCACACACTGGACTGCTGTCCTGGCACACAGCTGGCAGAGGAACCGCTGTACCGCACGGCCTTGGATTCCCATTTCTATCAGCGGGCAAAGAAGAACCACAGGGGAATTCCCTGGCGGTCCAGTGGTTAGGACTCTGCGCTTTCACTGTCATGGGCTCGGGGTTCAATCCCTGGTCAGGGAACTAAGATCCGTGAGCTGTGCGGCTTAGATACACAGATAGATAGATAGATAGATAGATAGATAGATAGATAGATAGATACATGCATACATACATACATAGGTAAATAAACAGATAAATAAATAAAGTGGTATTTAAAAAAAAAGAAATAAGAACCACTGATCTTCTGCTCGAGCCTCCAAAGGGAAGGCAGAAGCTTGCAGAAGAGAAAACAGGACCCAGGTCAGGACTCCACGGCACCAGGTGGCTCCCGACCCCGTGGGCTGTGTCCCTCTGGCTTCCTCTTCTTCATTGTTAAAATAAAGGTCACGAAAGCAACTTGGGGCATATTTATCAAGAGCCTTTAACATTAAAATCTACAATCTATCTAAGGCAACAATCTGAAATACCTAAAAAGCTCTAAGAATAAAAATCTGGCATTATTTATAAAAGCATAACTGGAAGCTATCCATCCATCAAAAACCGGGGAGCAGTCCGGTGATGCAGGACCACTCAAGGAAGGTTACAGGGCTCAGCAAAATGCAGACCCTGATAGGGTTTTCACAGATAAAAGTCACGTTACAAATGAAAAGGATACAAAGTGTTTTTATACCATTGTTCTAACTGCATAAAACAAGGCAAAATTACATAGAAATCGAAGGATTTTTGCTGTTCTCTTTATATGCTTTTTTTTTCCTTCATACCTTTTGGTATAACTTTTCCAGAATGAATATATATTACTTTTATATTTTAAAACATTTTTTAAAAGAACTAAAAACTATTATTTCAAATGGAGGTGGTCTACAGGACTGTGAAGATTTATTTTGGGCCTGAGAAGGGAGGTTCCTTAATGGAAAAACCCTCTAACTGCTGTTGACCGTTTATTCAAAAGAGAAATCTTTCAAGACCTTCTCAAAAACCCGAATTTGAGAAATTTCACTACGGATAATTTCTATTAAGAAGCCATATTTCTCCAGCTGCTACAGTCACTGTAAGTTTCATGAATATATATTTTATTTATTTTTATACAGAACATTTTATTCTCTCCATAGATCTGCACCAGCACTGTATTTGATCTCTGACTCCAATATAAAAATCCTGGGGCTTCCCTGGTGGCACAGTGGTTGAGAGTCTGCCTGCCAATGCAGGGGACACGGGTTCGTGCCCCGGTCCGGGAAGATCCCACATGCCGCGGAGCGGCTGGGCCCGTGAGCCATGGCAGCTGAGCCTGCACGCCCGGAGCCTGTGCTCCGCAAAGGGAGAGGCCACAACAGCGAGAGGCCCGCGTACCACTAAATAAATGAATAAATGAATAAATAAATGAATAAATAAATAAATAAATAAATAAATAAATAAATAAATAAATAATTCCAAAAATGTTCTGAGCGAGCACAACAGCGTGGAAGCAAGTGGGCAGCCCTCAGGGTCCCTCCCTGAAGGGGACAGAAATTGACTGGCTTGAGTCCTCTACGACTCCCCTCCCTGGTGACTTCTTAGCCCAATGCTGTCAACACCCCCCAAATCTACATCCCTGCCCCCGAGTGCCAGACTCGTACACCCAAATGCCCGTGTCCCTGCCTGGCCACCTAAACAGCTCAGGATGGTCACCTCACACACACACAGGGCCTCCCCGGGCAGGTGACGCAGACCCTGTCCTCCCTGATGCCCCAGCCGGGCGCCTCCGTCATCCCCTCCCTTACACCCCACGTCCAGTGTACTGGGACGTCCTACAGCCCCCGCCTTTAAGATACAACCACAACTCACCGATTTCTTGCCGTGTCCGGTGCTGACACTCGTGTCGAGCTGTAGCCACCTGTCACCAAGCTCCCTGCGAGCCCGGCCGGGTCTGCTCTGCACACAGGCCGGCAGTCCTCCCCTCCACTCACGCTGCAGTGGTGCCCAAGGCCAGCAGCCCCGGGGGGCCCTCACCTCTGACGCCTTCCTCGCATCCTGCCTCTGGTCCACGGACAACCAGGCACATTCCACCCAGGGGCGTCTGCTGGTCCCCATCTTTCTTGCTGGATCATTGTCCCCAAATACCCACACCATTCTGACCACCTGGAGTAATAACAAGCCTGTGGCTCTCTCCTTGCCCCACTGGCTCAGAGCGCGTCACTAACACAGCTTCCTACGTGCCTGTTTCTTGTCTTCTTGACTGTCTGACTCCCCAGCCGGCTTCAAGGGCCTTTGCTCTGTCCACTGCTGCGCCCCCAGCACCCACTACAGTGAGCGGGCGAATCTGAAGAAACCCGTTACCTTCCCGTCACCTGGCTGCACGGTTTCACCTCACGTTAACTCCCCTCCCTTCTCCCCCTTGACTCCCTCCTTCAAGGTGAATCCTTTCTCCATTCAGGGACGCAGCTGTCTATACAGCTGCAGCCCTGCCGTCCCTCGCTGCGTCCTCACAGAGGGTCTGTCCTGTTCAACGCCCTTCACTGGCTTCTGGAGTCACCCTGTCTCAGTGCAACCACTGCGGAAATGCAGCCCATGAGACGGGGCTCTGGCAGCTTCTACGTGAGAACTGAATTCGCCCCTTTGCTTTCTCTTTTTAAAATAAAAAGTTTTTAATCAATATAATACCACCACAGAGTTTGAAAAATAAGAAATCTTCCTTCACCATAACACACTTTCTAACATTTTAATATTTTTCTACGTATATAATCTTGCAGATGAAAACAGCGTATTGCACAATTTTCTATTTTGCTTTTCTACTTACCGTAATGAGAGCTTTTCAATGTTGCCACACAGGGCTCCTAGCTACACTTACTGGCTGTAGAATATTCTACAAGTGGTTGGACCATAACTTAACCACTGCCCTGTAGTTATTACTTCTAGCTTTCTATTACTGTCAACAACGAAGCAGCATACTCCTTGGTGCATCTAGCTGCTTCCTTCCTCCGCCTCCCTCTACTAGGATAATGTCCCGGCTGGAGGGACTGGCGGCTGGGCTCGTGGCTCCCGGCACACGACGCCAGCCCCGCTCCCGCTGGGCCACTCGCTCCCCCGGGGGGGAGCCAGGGACTCACTCTCTTCACGGCTCCTTCCCCGACGCGCTTCATCTGCCTCACTTCTGTCCTCAGCTGCTCGCAGGACAGCCACGGGGAGCAGTTGCTCGTCGGCCCCATCCGGAAGTGGCCGTAGGGACAGCGCGTGGGGTCCTCCGTGGAGCGCCGGGGCGAGATGAAGAGCCGGTCGAGGCAGAGGTAGAGGAGGGCGTTCATGAGCGCCATGGACAGCAGCAGCCCCACCAGCGGGGGCGCGTCCCTGGGCGGGGGCCCCTTCCTGCCCTCCTGGGGCCTCGTCTCCATGGCGCGGGCTTCTGCGAGCTCCTAAAACAGGCAGGGAAACAGGGAGTAGTCACGGTCCATCTGATTTCAGGAAGGACTGAGGGTGACACAGCCTCCTGGGCCTCAGGGTCACCGTGAGGATCACAGAGGGTCTGAGAGCAGCCTTGTACCAAACGCTCGACGCCACCTCCTCCCAGAGTCGCCGCTTTCTATTACAGCTTCGAGCAGAAGGGACTCTTGGGTCTGACTTTGTCTCCATCTCCCTGCAGCTGTCTGCGCTGAGTAGATACGCACTGAACAGTTAGTAAGATGAAAGCAAACTGTGGCTTTGTTAGTCCAGTGGGGCTGGGGCAGGAGGCGGACAGGAGAGAAGCTGGGGTCGGGGTGCAGCTGGGACTCTGAGGGGTTGGGATGTTCCTTGCAAGGTACTCAAAAGCCCCCTGATGTTTTTAAGAAGCAAAGGTGTGAAAGGTGCCCCAGGGTGGGAGGCCCCAGTGGGAATCCAGAACGAGCGCTGATGAGAACGCTGGGCGACACGACGGGGGTGAGACGGGCGGGCGCGCAGGTGAGCAGCCACCATGAGGCAGGGGCGCTCGCCATCCAATGGGGGAGCCCGGGAGCAGGTGCGAGGCCTGGGGCGGAGGCAGGCGCTACCACCCGGTTGCCTCGGTGGAGGGTGGGGAGGGACCTGGACATCGGGAGCAGGACACTCAGGGTGCCTGGGGCAGACGCTGGTTGCCACCCGCAGGGAGCATCACTACCCCGACAAGCGATGTGGCTGTACCACTGTGCGTCGGCTTAACCACAGCACTGGGGCACACGGGACACCAGTGACAGCACAGACCCTGTGCCAAAGCTCAACAGCCAACGTGCAGGCCTGGCCCCTCAGCAGCACCTGGCCTGGCTGACCTCTCCCTCCCTCCTCCTGAAAATGCTCTGCACTCGGCTCCCAGGAAACCACCTGTGGGCTGGGACCTGGCCCCCGCCCTCATTCCCGGGGTGGGGAGATCTCCATGCCCATCCGCTGAGCTCCAGGTGTGAAGCCCAATCCCAGCCTCCCCAGAACTCCACACCTGCTTTCCTGACACCTCTACTTGGAGTCTAGTGGACAACTCAAAAATAGTATTTCTCCTCCACAATAAAAAGACAAATAACTCAATTTAAAAATGGGCAAAGGGGCTTCCCTGGTGGCACAGTGGTAGAGAGTCTGCCTGCCGATGCAGGGGACACGGGTTCGTGCCCCGGTCCGGGAAGATCCCACTTGCCGCGGAGCGGCTGGGCCCGTGAGCCATGGCCGCTGAGCCTGCGCGTCCGGAGCCTGTGCTCCGCAATGGGAGAAGCCACAACAGTGAGAGGCCCGCGTACCGCAAAAAAAAAAAAAAAGGCAAAGGACTTGAACAGACATTTCCTCAAAGAAGATATACAGATGGCCAACAGGCACATGAAAAGATGCTCAACTTTAATAGTCACCAGGGAAACGCACACCAAAACGATGAGATCCCACCTCACACCCGCTAGGATGGCTATAATCATAAAGCCAGGTGGTAACAGGTGTGGACGGGAAACCCTCATACATTGCTGGTGACAATGTAAAATGGAGCTGCCACTGTGGCAAACAGTCTGGAAGTCCTCAAAGGTTAAACACCGAGTTTCCGCCAAATCTACCGCTCGGTATCTACCCAAGAGAACTGAAAACATACATTCATGCAAACACTTGTACATGAATGTTCACAGCAGCATTATTCCTAACAGCCAAATAGTGAAAGCAACCTAAGTGTCCATCAGATGATGCCTGGATAAACAGAACATGACGTGTCCACACAGTGACATAGTATTCAGCCATTAAAACGAATAAAGCACTAATACGTGCTGCAACATGCATTGAAAACATTATTCTCAGGAAAATTAACTAAGGGAAATAGCATATGATTCCATTCATACAAAACTCCAGAACAGGGAAGTCCAGAGACAGCAAGTAGATCAGTGGTTGCCAGGGCCTGGGTGGAAGCGGACATGGGGAGAGGCTGTTGATGTGACAGGATTTCTTTTTGGATGAAAATGTTCTGGAATTAGTGGTGACGGTTGCACAACCTTGTGAATATACTAAAAATCACTAACTGTACAGTTTAAAATAGCAAATCGATAGCCTGTAAATTATATCTCAACCTAAGTTTTTAATTGAATTTTAGTTGATTTACAAAATTGTATTAGTTTCAGGTGTACAACATAGTGATTCAGTATTTTTCTAGATTATATTCCATCTAAAGCTACAGCAAGTCCACTACCTACGAACGAGTTCCGTTCCAAGAGTGTGTTCGTTAACTCCAACAAAGTTAGCCTAGGTACCAAACTAACACAATTGGCTATATAGCACTGTACTGTAATAGGTTTATACTACTTTTCACACAAATAATACATAAAAAAACAAGCACAACAAATAAAACATTTTTAATCTCACAGTACACTACCTTAAAAAGTACAGTAGTCCAGTACAACAGCCGGCACACAGGGGCTGGCATCAAGTGAACAGGCAAGAAGAGTTACTGACTGGAGGAGGGAGAGGAGGTGGGAGATGGTAGAGGTGAAGGGTTGTCAGCAATAGAAGATGGAGGGCAAGCTGCCATTTCACTCATGCCTGACGTTGATGGAAGGTAGTTTCGCACCTTTGAAAGCTCGCAACTTGAAGGTTCATATGTAGGGGACTTAATGTATTACAAAACAATGGCTGTATTCCCTGTGCCGTACAATTATCCTTGTTGCTTACCTATTCTACACATAGGAGTTTGTAACTCTTAATCCCATACATCTATCTTGTCCCCTCTCTTCCCTCTCCCCACTGGTAACCACTGGTTTGTTCTCTATATCTGTTTCTGTTTTGCTATATACATTTGTTGGTTTTATTTTTAGATTCCACATATAAGTGACATCCTACGGTATTAGTCTTTCTCTGACTTATTTCACTAAGCATAATACTCTCTAGGTCCATGCATGTTGTTACAAATAGCAGAATTTCATTCTTTCTTATGGCTGAGTGATCAGAAAACCTGAATAGACATTTTTCCAAAGACAATATGAATGGCCAACATATGAAAAGATGCTCAGCATTGCTAATCATCAGAGAAATGTAAATTAAAACCATAATGAGATATCACCTCACACTTGTCAGAATGGCCATCATCAAAAAGACAAGAGATAATAAATGCTGGAGATGGTGTGGAGAAAAGGGAACCCTCCTGCACTGTTGGTGGGAATGTAAGTTGGTGCAGCCACTATGGAGAACAGTGTGAAGGCCCCTCAAAAAACTAAAGTTAGAACTACCATATGATCCAGCAATCCCACTTGCAGGTATATATCCAGGGAAAAAAACCCACTAATTCGAAAAGTTACATGCACCCCAATGCTGACTGCAGCTCTATTTACCATATAAATAGACATGGAAGCAACCTAAGTGTCCATCGACAGAGGAATGGATAAAGAAGACGTGGTATGTATTTTTATGTATATATAAAATCTCAACATTAAAATATAAAAATACTTCCTGGGCTTCCCTGGTGGCGAGAATCTGCCTGCTAATGCAGGGGACACGGGTTCGAGCCCTGGTCTGGGAGGATCCCACATGCCGCGGAGCAACTAGGCCTGTGAGCCACAACTACTGAGCCTGCCTGTCTGGAGCCTGTGCTCCGCAACAAGAGAGGCTGCGATAGTGAGAGGCCTGCGCGCCGCGATGAAGAGTGGCCCCTGCTTGCCACAACTAGAGAAAGCCCTCGCACAGAAACGAAGACCCAACACAGCAAAACTAAATTAATTAATTAATAAACTCCTACCCCCAACATCTAAAAAGAAAAAAAGAGAGAAAAGAGAAACCTTTAAAAAAAAAAAAAAAAACTTCCCAACCTCAACTCTTCCCCTCAAATCTGCTGTTTTCAGTGTTCACACTCTGAGTGAGTGACACCTTATGCTTCCAGTGACAAGGCTGCAGGTGAAGGGTCAGGAGCGACACTCTTCTACTGAGCAGGGAATTTCAGAAGTAAGGGACTCTTCTACGGGTCAGTGTGCTCTTCCTAATGAGAAGAGAACACACCGCTTTGCTCATCCCTGCTGTCATGACGAGGTGCTCGAGATGCTGGCTCTACTCGACTGCTCCAGCCTCATTTAACAGCTCCTTTCTCGAGACGATGCCACGTGCTCGCCCACCAGCTGAGTCCTGTCGGCAATGCCCAGCAATGCTGCAGGGGGTTGTCTGCTCACCTTCCTCATTGAGATTCTGGGCCCACATGTTTCTCTCCACCTCCCTCCCTCCGGGCATCTTCCAGGACTCCTGTGGACATGATGACGACGTTCACCACTCAGGCCTCACGGTCTCTTGAGCTTCTTCCACCGACGCCTGATTCTTAGAAGGTGACCTTAAAGAAATGGGCAAAACCAGGCCATCTCTCCTCTGTAGCATTTAAAGTGACCAAGGGTGTGTCAACTTAGACCTGAGGTCAGGGACCAGAGAACTTTTTTCCATAAAGGATCAGACAGTAAATGTTCAGGTTTAGGGGCCAGAAGTGGGAATTGAGCAGCCACGGCACTGTGACGTGCGGGGTGAGAAGCAGTGGTGCCGAGCGACCAGGTAACTGTCAGAGTTATTTCATCTTGCTGTCAGCAGCAGCCAGGCCAAGCTACACAAGTGAGCGAGCATGACTGTGCCCCAACAAAACTGTTCATGGAAGTTGAGATTCGAATCTCACATGCCACATGTTCTTTTGATTTTCCCCCCAACATATCAAAAAGTGAAAAGCATCCTCAGCTCACAGGCTGTACAAGAATGGGTGGCGGGGAGCAGCCAGCCAGCCCGCCTTAGGTGATGGCATCCCTCTGGATGTCGTGGGCCCCCCTTCCATTCCACGCCTTCCACACGGTCTCATCCCCGCACGTGGCTCTGGCGGCTGTGTACACGCCGATCGTTTCAAGTCTCTTCTGTGGCCTGGCTCTTTCTCCTACACTTCGCTCAGCTGGCCCCTCAAGGTCTGCAACATCCGTACCTAAATTCTGTCTCTCCGGTCGCCAGCATGCCCACTCCACAGGGTTCCCCTCTGTGACGGGCACACAACGAGGTGACTTGATTCCTCTCTCCCCGTAGCCACTAGACCAACCAGTCACCACCGACAGTCACTTGTCCCCACAAAGCTCCCAAATCTGCTCACACCCGACCCCCCCCCCACCCCCGTTCCCCCGCCCTGGTCTAAGTATCACCTTCCTAGGCTTCTGCAATGCTTTCCTACGCACTCTCCCACTGCTTTCTCTTTTCCAATCCATTTTCCTTACCAACTAGGATCTTTCTTCTCTCCTGAAATGTTTCAAGCATAAAGGAAGTTAAAACGTAAGATCACGAGCAACCATGCAGCTCTGTCAAGTAATACTGCATCCCCTTCTTAAAGAAATAACATATTACAAACATGGTCGAAGCCAGGTACCCCTCGCAGTCCTATTCTGCTCCATCCCAAGAAGTAGTCCCCATCCTCAAGTTGGTATGTCAGTAGTTCTCAAACTGTGGTCCCTGTACCTGCCGCAGCACCACCTGGAACTTCTGAGAAATGCAGGTTCATGAGTCCTTGCCCCACACCTACTGCACCAGAAACTCTGAGGTGGAGCCCAGACATCTGTTAACACATGTGGCGTGGGGGTGCAAGCTGAAGTTTAATAATTTCCAGGCATGCTTTTTATTCTCACCACATGAGTATGTGCCCATAAATAACAACACATAATACATGCGTGTTTTCAAACTTTGTATTAATACAAGCAGTGTTACACTGTTCGTCCCTCAGTAACCGCAGGGGATTGGTTCCAGGACCCCCTGCGAATACCAACATCTGCGGATGCTCAACTCCCTCATATAAAATGGCGTAGAATCCTTCTGTATCGGGGATGCAGGACACAAAGTCCTCTTAGGACTTGCTTTTTTTTTTTTTTTTTTTTTTTTTTTTTCTTTTTGCGGTATGCGGGCCTCTCACCGTTGTGGCCTCTCCCGTTGCGGAGCACAGGCTCCGGACGCGCAGGCCCAGCGGCCATGGCTCACGGGCCCAGCCGCTCCGCGGCATATGGGATCCTCCCAGACCGGGGCACGAACCCGCATCCCCTGCATCGGCAGGCGGACTCTCAACCACTGCGCCACCAGGGAGGCCCAGGACTTGCTTTTTTAAAAGCCCAGCATTATGTTTTTGAGGTTTATCGAAGCAGATACATGACGCCCTACTTTGCTCTTTTGGATTGACTATACCGCAGCTGGTGATTCAGGTTTGCACACACTTCCTGTGTACATGTGGAAGGTTTACATAGGGTCTTTTTTAAAAAATCATTTTATTTACTTTATTTATTTTTGGCTGCGTTGGGTTTTCATTGCTGCGCGCGGGCTTTCTCTAGTTGCGGCGAGCGGGGGCTATTCTTCGTTGCAGTGCACGGGCTTCTCATTGCGGTGGCTTCCCTTGTTGCGGAGCAGGGGCTCAGTAGTTGTGGCATGTGGGCTTAGTTACTCCACGGCATGTGGGATCTTCCCGGACCAGGGCTCGAACCTGTGTCCCCTGCATTGGCAGGCAGATTTTTAACCACTGTGCCACCAGGGAAGTCCCACCCACTTCTTAAAGAAGTCATTCACCCACTCCATCACCTGATGGTCTTTTTTTTTTTTTAAGATTTATTATTTACTTAATTTGTTTCTGGCTGCATCGGGTCTTAGTTGTGGTATGCAGGATCTTTCGTTGCGGCCGCGGGCGTCTTTCTAGTTGTGGCGCCCAGGCTCCAGGGCGTGTGGGCTTTGCCCTTTGCGGCAAGAAGGCTCTCCAGCTGTGGTGTGCGGGCTTAGTTGCTCCGCGGCATGTGGGATCTTAGTTCCCTGACCAGGGATTGAACCCGCGTCCCCTGCATTGTAAGGAGGATTCTCTACTACTGGACCACCAGGGAAGTCCCCTCCTTTTCTTTTAAAGGCATATTTCTGTAGTATGTTGCCCAGAGCTAGGGAAGAGGCTGTATGGCTGAGGAAATGTTCTCGCCCAGAAATAAGCAAAACGACACTGAAAGCTTCTACAAATTAAGAAATAACGATTGAAGGTCCAAGTGGGTAGGAGAAATTCAGGCACTGTTTAGAAACAAAGGATTTCTGACAATGATAAGAAAAAACTGGCAACAGGAAAAAAGTGGTTCACGCTGCTATACACTCACAGCTTAATTTAAAAAGAACGAAAAGCAATGGAACAAAATTGGTTTTTTACCAGCTACAGAATATTTTACACAACCAGAGAAGAAATGAATTAGTGCCCCCCCCGCCCATACAATTTTGGTTAGAATCCCATTTTGCCAACAAAGCACAGGTACATTAATCATTTTAAATATTCTGGATGCCTGCTTAGCCTTAAGGTTCTATAGTAAAGGTCAAGCAAGGGTGGAGGAGACAAGACCACCAAAGAACACGGCTAAACACTGCTTTTTAAAAAGGGGCAGCAGACGATTCCAGACCTGGAGGCGGTGGCAGCGCGGCACCAACAGAGGCAGGAGATGAAGCCTGTCCCGGCGGCGTGTCCGTTGGCTCAAGTCCAGCTCGGGCGCCGGGCAGGACGCGGCCCAGCTACCTGTGCGCCCGCCCGCCGCCCCCTCCCCCGGCCCGCCGCCCCTACCTGCGGTCCCCACCGCCCCTACCTGCAGTCCCGGCTCCCGGTCTGGCACCTGGCCTCCTGCGCCTGCGCGGGCGGAAGCGCGCCCAGCAGGACCAGCGCGAGGGTGCGCCCTGGTGTCGTCCTCCCGCCGCCGCGCACCCGGAGGTCGGTCGCCGGAACGCAAAGCCAGAGTCGGAGCGCACCCGGAAGCAGCCCCGGCGCACCCGGCCGGCTCCTGTGGCGGCTGCTTCTCTGCCAGCGCGTGAGGGCAGTGGGTGCCGGTGCGGAGAGGATCTGTACGATCTAAACGCTGCAGAAAGCTCCCGCTCAGCGCAAGGCCGTGCTTCCAAAGGGCGGTCCTCAGACCAGGTGCCGACGCTTCACGGCTCCAGGGAACTTGTCAGGAGTGCGAATTCTGGGCTCCATCCCAGACCCGGGGCTGGGGCCAGCGCTCTGTGCTTTTACAGGCCCCTGGGGGTGCCCGTGCTAGACGTCCACGTTTGTTTATGCGTAACTTCATCCTGGAAGAACACTAGGTGAATGCGGAAAAATGCACCCAGCTGAGCCGCGCTGCGTAGGAACGCACAATACACACGCACGCACCTCAGCATCTCTCAGTGTCTTCAGTTCCTGTCGTGAGCCACAGCCATCCACATCTGGTGTTTCAACTTACCAGTGGGTTTCGGGTAACTCCCCATCGCTTCACAATAATTCACAGGCTGCAGCCCTTCCAATGCCCATGTCTAGAACTGAGAAATATAATAACCAAAAGAAAAAACTCATTGGATTGGTTCAATAGTAGAATGCAGATGACAAGAGAAAAAAAGTCAGTGAATCTGAAGACAGATTAATAGAAATGATCTAATCTGACCAACAGAGAAAAAAAAGGAAAAAGAAAGAAAGAAAAAAGAACAAAAGACACCTGCGGGACAAGAACAAAAGGTCTAACATTCTCGCATTGAGAATCCCACAGAAGAGAAAGGGCTGAAAAAATATTTGAAGAAGTAATGGCTGAAGATATCCCAAGTTTGGTGACACCTACAGATTCAAGAAGCTGAGCAAATAGGGTAAATCCAAAGACATCCGTGGCCAGACACATCAAAATCAAATTACTAAAGACAAAAATTTTGCAAGCAGCCAGAGAGAGATGACATGTAGGTGAACGACCATTCTAATGACAGGAAGTGACATTTCTCAAGTGCTGAAAGAATTGTAAACTCAGAATTCTGTATCCAGCGAAAACATCTTTCAGGAATGAAGATGAAATAAAGACCTTCTCAGCTGAGGAAAACTAAACAGAATTTGCAACCAGCAGAACTAATCTAAAAGAACTGCTGAAAGAAATGTCTTCAGGCAAAATTATACGAGAAAGAAACTTGGAACATCAGGAATGAAAGAAAAGTAACAAAAATAGTAAATCTCTCGGTAAATGTAATAGACTACTCTTCTTGAGTTCTTTAAAATATGTTTGGTGGTTGAATGCAAAAAAATTGTCTGATGGGGTTTTCAATGTAAGTATAGGTAATATATAAGACAGCTATAGCATAAATGGTGGGGGTGAGGAGACCTATACCGTGGTAAGGTTTCTACATGCCAATTGAAGTGATAAAATATTGATATAAATAGGCTGTAAAAAGTTGAATACATATTATATAATTCCTAGAGTAACCACTAAAAAATAATAATAATAGAGAGTAACAGGAAAATCTCCGATCACTTGGCAATTAAATGATACACTTCTAAATAATCCCTGACTGAAAGAGGATGTCTCAAGAAGGGAAATTAGAAAATATTTTAATAATAAATAATAGATTTCCAGATTCTCCTGCTTCTGTATTCAATCTGTTGGAATATGGTGTTTTCGGTTGAAGTACATGAAGAAAATCCACTCATACACACAGATATATAGTCAGAAAGGGAGTATTTTAGGAGTCTTTTAAGAAGTTGTGGATATTCTCCAATACTAGACCAAAATTCGACAAGTGGTGGTTTCTCAAAGGTTAGTTGCAGTGTGGAATCTGCAACTCTATCAATGTACTTTTTGTGTTCTGTTACATCTGGTAATGTGAATGGATTGTTTATGCATTCATAATAATATCATAGATGGGTCATTTGGAAAATATTGGTCTATTGAGCTATATGGATCCACCAATGGTGGATACATTTAACTATTCATTATTGATTTGATAATTAATAATGAATTAATAATTCATAATAATTCATTAATATCATCACTTTGATTTCATCAGAAGGTAGCGGGAAGCTGTCAAGCTGACTGTGGTAGATTAAAATTTTCCCTCAAAAGCTCAAATTTTATGATTGGCAACAAACACTCAGTTGTTCAAGTACAAATGGCATTCCAAGAAGAGTGGCCGTGGCCTGTTTGGGCCACAACTTACACAATTGCACAAATGCTTTTCTTCAAGACAACCAAAAAGTTTAGGCGTACTTCCGTTCAGTCACACAAAATACTGAAAAGACCGTGAGTACTGTGAATAAAATATATAATTACTGATTCATCACGTACATTGTTCAGTGAATGCATGGCAGTGAAGAAAACAATGAGGACTCAGTACCACTGCCTTGATCTGTGCTAAGGCACCAGCAGTTTTGCCCACCGTTTATGTGCCAGCAATGCAGATAGCAACACAGTGAAAGTATTATTGGATAAATAATTTTGAGCTAACAGCCCCTCCACAGACCACACTTTAATTGTTAGTCCAATGAAAACAGTGCACTGCCAGGTCTCTGTATTCAGCTGCCCATCGGGAGATGGCCCTCATTAGGATCATCAAAATAAGTCATTATACACTTGAATCATGGGGCCTCCTCACCTGATTCCATACTCACTAAGCAACCTTTTGATAAATGAATTGCCACCTAGTTAAACTTCAGGCAGAAAATGCTAAGTGGCTAGGCTGATGCAATTGCTTGGTCCGCCTGTTACATTTCTCAGTGTAAATTAGTAAACTGCCATTATGCTTTTTATTAAACAGTCTCTTACGAGCTTTGTTGAGTCAGCAGCCCTGAATCTAATCAGTTTGGGGACACTGACGAGGTAGTTTCTGAGAGTAAATGCCATCTTATGAAAACTTTTATGTACAATTTTTTTTCATGACACCTTTGAAATTGTCTACATAGGGATGACACTTTATGAAAATTTCAAATATAAATTCAGAGATTTTTGGAGTCTAAAAACAAAAACTGACATGTAAAATGTTAAATACCCACAAAGTATATTTTCTCAAGGAATTTTTTTTCACCATTATCCTAGTTATTTTGTTTTTTTGTTGTTGTTTTTAATCAGACCGGTCTTTTAATTAGTGTTTATTTTTTAATTTATTGGCGTACAGTTGCTTTACAATATTGTTAGTTTCTGCTGTACAGCAAAGTGAATCAGTTATACATATACATATATCCCCTCTTTTTTAGATTTCCTTCCCTTTTAGGTCACCACAGAGCACTCAGTAGAGTTCCCTGTGCTATACAGTAGGTTCTCATTAGTTACCTATTTTATACATAGTAGTGTATATATGTCAATCCCAACTCCCAATTCATCCCACCCCACCCATTCCCCCTTGGTATCCATGTTTGTTCTCTACATCTGTGTGTCTATTTCTGCTTTGCAAATAAGTTCATCTGTACCATTTTTCTAGATTCCACATATATGTGATAAGCGATATTATACGATGTTTTTCTCTTTCTGACTTACTTCACTCTGTATGACAGTCTCTAGGTCCATCCACGTCTCTGCAAATGGCACTATTTCGTTCCTTTTCATGGCTGAGTAATATTCCATTATATATATGTGCCACATCTTCTTTATCCATTCCTCTGTTGGTGGACATTTAGGTTGCTTCCATGTCTTGGCTATAGTAAATAGTGCTGCAGTGAACATTGGGGTGCATGTGTCTTTTTGAGTTATGATTTTCTCTGGATATATGCCTAGGGGTGGGATTGCTGGGTCATACGGTAGTTTCTCCAGGAATTATTAAAATACTGTTATTGGGAGTTCCCACAAGCTGTGCAGCATGGCCAGAAAAAAAAAAAAAGTTTGTTTAA
Organism: Mesoplodon mirus; assembly: GCF_964341445.2. Lineage (NCBI taxonomy): Eukaryota > Metazoa > Chordata > Mammalia > Artiodactyla > Ziphiidae > Mesoplodon > Mesoplodon mirus. The sequence continues at coordinate 7,988,738 of NC_138996.1, forward strand.
AAAAAATATTGTGGAAATTCCCTGGTGGTCCAGTGGCTAAGACTCTGTGCTCCTAATTCAGAGGGCCCATGTTCGATTCCTGGTCAGGAAACTATATCCCACATGCCACGACTAAGAGTTCACATGCTGCAACTGAGGATCCCACATGCTGCAACTAAAGGTCCCACATGCTTCAATTAAGATGTGGTGCAGCCAAATAAATAAATATTTAAAAATATATATCGTTATTTTCTGAATTCTTGAGATAACTGTTTTTTTTTTCTTTTTGGTTTGTTTTTTTGCTGCACCACGCAGCTTGCAGGATCTTAGTTCCCTGATCAGGGATTGAACCCAGGCCCCTGAGTGAAAGGGCTGAGTCCTAACTACTGGACTGACAGGGAATTCCCTATTCTACTCTATATAATTTCTTTAGTTATAGTCTGGTGCTTTGAACACTGAAAAAAAATTCTTTATTGATAAGGTGAGATTTAATTACATGCAGGTACACAGACACTCGCTTGTTCAACCTTCAACTCCTTTCTAGCATGTCTTCCTGAAGCGTGGAGGCTGGAAAGCTATAAACTACATTTCCCAGATTCCTTTTTGCAGTTAAGGGTGTTCAATGTCCTTTAAGTTCTTTCCAATCAGATGCACTAAAGTGAGCCTTTACTTTGGAGCCACGTCCTGTGGGAAGGGAAGCAGGTGAGCCTGCGTGGAAGGTGGTGGAGGTGGACATGGAGCTGGCGGCCTCACTCAGCAGTTCCTGATCCCAGCACAGGCAACAGCGATGTGATGCTCCAGTTCTGCAGTGGGGTTTTGGGACATATTTCAGAAGATCGGGTAATTATTCTGTGAGCTACCTATATACCTCAATAAACCCTGTGAGTTTTAAACCACCTTGAGTGAATTTTGTTGCTTGTAGTCAAGAACCGACCACTTCACATTTTAATTACATTTCCTTTAACATAGTCATGTTTCTGGTTTCTTCAGTTTTATAGCAATATATCCTTCCTCAATTGCTTTTCTAAGCTGAGACAATGTCCCCTGTATATAGTTAAATGCTATTTAAAAAGTCAGGGGCTTCCCTGGTGGCACAGTGGTTGGGAGTCTGCCTGCCGATGCAGGGGACACGGGTTCGTGCCCCGGTCCGGGAAGATCCCACACCGCAGAGCGGCTGGGCCCGTAAGCCATGGCCGCTGAGCCTGTGCGTCCGGAGCCTGTGCTCCGCAACGGGAGAGGCCACAGCAGTGAGAGGCCCGCGTAGAGCAAAGAAAAAAAAAAAAAAGTCAAACCACTATGGCATTGTTTTAGGATACAGCTATAATTTTATTACAAAACCATTCTTTTGGCATTAGTTGGTTACAGTGATAGCAAGGTACTGTGAGTATGGCAGAGCAGCTCTAATGGAACAACTGCACTCCCTGCTTTCTGAACTGAAATGTAAGTGACTCACGTCCTTTACATACGCGTTGCCTGCAAACATTAACGCTGCAAATCCTGACACATACACCGTTTAGGGCAGTTGCTGCTACGGGGTTACAGTGAATGCTGAAAGGCTACCAAGTTCCTCCGGGGACTTCCTGTTTCTCCTCCCTCCCCTGAATCACTCTGCTTAACAAGAATCAAATCACTCAGAACCAGTCTGAACAGCAGCAGCACCCCAGGAGCATCACACTGGATTCATGTTAAAAAGCAGTGCCCGTGTAATGTACGTTTCACACCACAGGCAAAGGGGATGATCGCTCTGGTTTTTAACTCCTGCGTTAGAGTCTCTTAGAAAAATAAAAGCATCCCATCAAGTTCTTCTAGATGGTGTTATTGCTGTACATTTGTAGGTGGGTCACTTTCTGTGCTGTGTTTGCTTTGAAGGGATCTTCCAATGTATCTCCAATATTCCTTTCTTATAGTGTCCTTTTCTTTAGCTAGGATTTCACATAACTGAAAATGAACAACAAAAATTCATTAAAGGAAATGTGTAATTCAATCCCTAGGGCAAATGCATTTGGACTAGTACAGTTTCATTCGGGTCGTGATCAAATGAGATACACGACTAGAGTCACATACGATGTGCACTAGTGATATGGGTGTCACCCTAAACAGCAGGACAGCCCCGCACGGAATTCTGAGTGGCTGTGTTGAAAGGGGCGTGAATTCTCGTGTCGCTGGGCAGACCCAGCTTTGAGATTCCAAGAAGAAATCGCTGAGTCCTGCCAGCTTACCTCTAATGCTTTATTAAGAATGTCCTCCTTGTTGTCACATTGGTTTTCTAGCATGTCTTCATAGACGTCCACGAGAAAGGCAATTAGGTAGGGGGAACTGTGACTTGGTTGTAAATCAAGTAATTGATTTAACAGGTTGGGATACTTGGAAAGACCACGATCCTGCAAAATCCTAAAAAAAAATTATTCCCGATTTTTAGAAGGAAGAACAAAAATAGTAGAAAGATCAAGAGAAAATGACCCCTGTAATATAAGCAAGAAAAGGAAACATTTTGAATGAGGTTGAAATGAAATGAAATTTTTAAATTAAATGTGAGCTTTATCATGCATAATTAAGAGCTGGGTAAAATTAGCTAAAAAGAATAATGAAGTTTAAACATAATCATTTGTAAGTCAAACTGCAACATATAAAATTAAAGGAAAAAAACTCCATTTTCTTAAAATTAAAAGTGAAGGAAAAAAACAGGAGAGACACTTCTGTGTCTTGAGATGGTTATTCATCCCTTTAGCTCTCCAGATATTATAGGCCCCAACCTGTGACAGATCTCCAAATGTGACAGCTCCATGCTTTGTGCTCTCTGGGCCTGTTTCCTTGGAGACCCTTAAGTTTGACAAGGAGCCGGGTGATGTCAGTGGCAAGAGAAACCTTGCTGATTTAAGCAGTGAGACTTGTAACAGGTGATCTCCGGAAATGACAACAGAAAGGGTGGCTATGCGTCTGTGCGATCTGTTTGTAAGTGATTTGTCTTATCTTCCCGTGATCCTGAGCTGAACAGAAACCGGTGTGTGTATTCCGTCCTGTGACATGAAGACCCCAGGATTCATAAATGCAGTTAAACTGCTGTCACTGTCTACTCATGGACTATTCTAAACACTGTGCTGGTATGCGCCTGGGAGGTTAAGGAAAGGGTCGGAGGTACTGTTCCTGGGTGTTGTCGTAACGCTGTTACACCTCTGCTCTTAGATCCAGAAAAACGGAAAAGTCTTTAGTGTCCTTTTGGAATCTGATTATGGAACATATTCCACGATGACTCACGTTAGCAGGATAAAAAAAAAAAAAAGCAAAAACAACCTCTTACCCTTTCAAATAGTTCCATGCACTTTCATTATGTGGTACTAGTTTGATCATTTCCAGAGTGTACCTGTAAGAAAAAGAACACAAATAAACATGTGTGTAACTCTGCAAGAGCAGTGCACTAATGAGAAGCAGTCTTCCTATGATGGGGGCACAACCTGGACATGAGCTTTCACTGATCTCTGCTGGTGGACTTGGTACCTCCCTGGGTTATATCTGAATTAGAGACTCCCTCGTGGCTGCAATGGTCAATTCTTATTTACAAAGTAATACGAAGGCTCAGTTCACAAATGGAAAAGAAGTTAATGTTGGAGACTTCCTTTCACTTAGGCTTTCCCTCTGAAGGAAATGTCAGCCACAACAAGGAGACTGTCCTTTTTTTGCTGAAGCAATCTTGGGGAAAATGTCTAAGATCTACTTATGCCAGAAGAATCATGACTCATTGAAAAAGAACTAAATAATCTTGGAAGCTATAATAAAAAATAGACAAGCATGGAGATTATATAGACAAAGAATAAAAACAAGAAACCAACAACTGCATATTTCTTATATTCCAAAACAAGAGTACCTGCAAACTATGATGTGATTCCATTCCAAATGGACGCTCCCTACTTTTCTCTTCCCCTTAACCAGATTATTAATTGTAATTTAGATCCAGTTACAAAAAATTCCAAGGGAAGTACAGAACTTTGCTTCACTATATGCTTGCTCAAATGAGTTAGTGACTGACTAAAGTTTAGTAATCTTAGTTTTGTTGCAGTGCTGTTTTAACGGCATTTTTTTTCACAGAAAGTAATAATAAACTCATTCAGCATTACCAAAATTATGAATATTATAAAAAAAGAAGCCTGGAGAAGAGAGTTAATATAGGACACTAGACTGGAGACTGCGTGTGTGTGCTTTTTTAAAATTTAAATCACCAGAACCCTATATATAGAACAGATAAAATTAGAGCCAACTGCCCTGATCCACGCAGAAGTAAGGGCAAGGGAGATGACAGGCAGATGTACCATAAAATCAGCTCTTCCTAGGAGCTGTTGAAACAACTTTTATAATTAAAGTATGACTATAATCTCATCAGGCTATAAAGACAATAAACATATTCAAATTTCACACAAGACACTGAGACAAATGAGACAAAGTCAGAAAAGAGGTTTAGGGACAGAATATAGAAATTCATGCCAATTCAGAAATTTCTAGATCTTGTAACAGCATTTTGTATGCTAGAGCAGTTTTCAACTGGGGGCGATTTGGGCTGGGGAGGGGTTTACTACTGAGATATAGGGCATAAACGCTGAGAATGGAGCCACACATCCTGTAATGCACAGGACCACAAAGACTCATTGGCCCAAACCCTGCACTCTGGGGACTGTTATCTAAAATTTAATGAGATAGTTTTAAAATAAAGCTTCCTAGACACTATGAAATCTGAGTTCTTCTCAATCTACAGTAGCAACAATATTTTAAGAAACTTAAGGCACTACAAAGTAAAGGTTTACTATACACCAGGGGCCCCCAACCCCCAGGCAGTGGACCACTCCCCATCGCTCACATTACCACGTGAACCATTCCCGCCACGGCCCCACCCCACCCCCGGTCCGTGAAAGAACTGTCTTCCACGAAACCAGTCCCTGGTGCCAAAAAGCTTGGGGACTGCTGCTATACACTATATTATTCGTAAATTTATCATTATAGGTTTCACCTAAGTATTCTGTGCTATTACTTCCATGAGGGTAGGATTGGGGCAATCTTGATCTTGGCTGTATCCCAACGCCTTTATGCCCTGTATCTCAGTAGTAACATGAGACGTGGTAGGCACACAAATATTCTTTTGATGAGTCAACAAGTGAAGATTACTAACTGGACTTCTCTCTCCAATACAGCACGATCATTGTAGCCCGTAGTGTTAGAAATTACGAAGTATCTTTGGTTCCAGACAGAGTTATTTCTCACATCCTCTTTGAGAAGCTGGTCTACATACTGCAGCTCATTATCCCAAAGTTTAAATTCCTAAAAGAAAATACAAAATAAAACATCCAATTAGAAATGTCCTATCATTTATTAACAACAAAAATAAATAAATAAAACTTCAGCAAAGCTAAGCAGGTAGAACTGAAGACATGGACTCATCACATATTTGGAGGAGAGGGATGCTGAAGGTCAAGGAAATGGCAGGGAAAGAAAAGTCATCAAAGACAGAGGAATGGCAATGAGGAAGGAAAAATTAGGAAGTGATGGTGAGCACCCAGAGTGGCTGTCATTCAGTACCATCTTGTGGAAAACAATTTAGATACCAAGCAGCGTGTTTTAACTTTGACCCAAGAACTAAAGAATTAAATCAAAAGAAAAAAAAAAGAAAGTATATCTAACTAAATGCTTATGCATTGTTTACGGTAAAAATGTGGAAGAAAAAAACCAAACTCAGTAATAAGACAATGATTAACTGTACTACTGTATATTAATTTGATGTGATTTGACATTATTACATATATTAAGTAAAAGGGAAGTATTCAAAAATGCTAAAATACATGTAGATAAATATACAATTGGATTTAGATATAAATTTTTACATTACAAAGCTGTTTTAATTTAAAAAATTATGGAGAGAACCAACAAAGACAATTTGAAAAAGGAATAAAAGGTCAAAATGTACAAATGCTGCAAAAGTTGGGGACATTAACTATGAAAAAGCTAACGGAGATATATTGCTTATTTGATACTAGCAAAAAACTAGAATTTCATAAAAAAATAAAAATACTAAATGTCTTTACAAAATGTATTCCTTTAATCAAATTTGGAAAAGTTTAAATTTTTAAGCAATAAATTTTTTGGTGAAATACTCTTGGTATAATGAACAGTGCAGAAAGTAGCAATTCCTGGAAAAAATTCACTGGACACAACACTACAATTGTTTGCTGGAATAAATAAAAATGCCCAGAGTGGGAGTTATAACTATTTTCTTTTCTTTTTTTTTTTAAAGATTTTTTTGATGTGGACCAATTTTTAAAAGTCGTCATTGAATTTGTTACAATATTGCTTCTGTTTTATGTTTTGATTTTTGGCCCCAAGGTATGGGGGATCTTAGCTCCCTGAACAGGATCGAACTTGCACCCCCTGCATTGTAAGGCGAAATATTAACCAGTGGACCGCCAGGGAAGTCCCATAACTGTTTTCTTCTATTCAGGACTTAGCATAAAATTTTAACAAGTGGGCAGAAATAAAATATACAACAGTTACCGTAAAATCATATTTCAAAGTTTATGCATGTAAAACCTTAATATGTAATATGTCCTTGTTAATTAAAATAACACAGCTGTATTAAAAATTTACAACTACTTTTTCTATTCAATTTGCTAGCAAATACGTGACACAAATTCAATCCAAAAAGTATTTTAAAAGTCACTATTATTCTTCTTTAATGTGAAGTTACTCACCAACATATCCAAAGAGATTATAAAGGTTAACCAATATGAAGGATGTCAGATTTAATTAAGTATCTGAATAATTCTTAATCATTATATATTGTTTGTAATGATCTATACATGTGTTTCAGTTTAAGTATACTACAATTTAATAGTAATTAAATTATTTAATTCAGTTAAAAAAATAAAAATCTGTAAAACACAAGAAAGGCAATACCTGAATAACCCATTGTCGATGTTGCCAGGCGTGATAATTCTTTGCATCCTGATTAAGAATATCAGCAATAAACTCAAGCTCCTGAGATGGGTCTCTCAGCCATTCCACTAGCACTCGCCTATGATGCCTAAAGTCGAGAGAAGAAGTTTCGTGTTAATTTTACCCCAAAATGAAAGTATCTGCTGCATGGGTTAGGTGATGTGGAGGGACACTCAAGAAACAGCAATTTATCTCTAATTCTCAAGACTCTACTAGAAAGAAAAGGTACTACAGAATAAACACTAAGAGAAAAAATTTCAGAACACTAAGTAACAGCTGAGAAACATAAAACAGTGATTTGCACGTAAAATGAAACCAGATAGTAAGAGCTTAAAGAAGGTTTATCTCAAGCTAAATCTGAAAGTACAGTTATCTCTTGACAACCACAATACCCTGTGAAAGAATTTTTCAACATGCCCAGATATCACAATGAGATTATGGGAAATGTGATACTATTTTATGAAGTATGGAAGCCCCTCTGGTTATCAGCATGCTGCCAGCTTTCCTTAAGTCCTAAGTGCCAACATTCAAGCAACTTATTCTACCAGTTTGTGGGCAGAATGGAATTCACTTCTTCTCTGGCAAGTAGCTATGACAAGTTGCAAGTTTGTCAAAAGGGGAGTTTCTGTACCAGGAAAATACTTCTAAGAGTTCTCTATTGGGTTCTATTTTTATAATTTTCTTTAGCTGCAATATTTATAAAAAATCTATTAGTGAAAATGTTCTAAAATTCACTGTGGTGATGGCTGCACATATATACCCCTTAGATGGGTAAATAGCATGATATGTGAATTGTATCTCAGTGAAGCTGTTTTTTTTTTGTTTTTTTTGTTTTTTTTTGCGGTACGCGGGCCTCTCACTGTTGTGGCCTCTCCCGTTGCGGAGCGCAGGCTCTGGACGCGCAGGCTCAGCGGCCATGGCTCACGGGCCCAGCTGCTCCGCGGCATGTGGGATCTTCCCGGACCGGGGCACGAACCCGTGTCCCCTGCATCGGCAGGCGGACTCTCAACTACTGCGCCACCAGGGAAGCCCAGTGAAGCTGTTTTTTAAAAAAACCCATTAGTATTCATTACACTAAAAGTGAGCAGGGATGATGGGGGAAAGGGGAAAGATTGAATGCTTAATGGGTGACCTATTCTACATGCATGGAAAATCTGAAAATTCATCTTAGGGAATATTAAGAAGGCAAGATACTACCAAGAGGAAGATCCTAGAGGGAACGGTTTCCAAATAATTTAATAAGTCTTCCAAGTCAGTGAGCACAGTAATAATTTATTTTTCCAGGTTACTGGTAAATTCTATAATTCAGGAAAAACTTAAGAATTAGGTCCTCCAGTGTGTCAAAATGACTTCTCAGAACAAAATACTAAGAGGCTCTCTCTGATGTTCTATGATTTAAAGAGTATTGAATTAAATACAGGGGTTTGAGCTTACAGCGTAAATTTTCAAAGTGCATTTAATAAACAGTGACCTGGGGCCTCCCTGGTGGCGCAGTGGTTGAGAGTCCGCCTGCCGATGCAGGGGATACGGGTTCGTGCCCCGGTCTGGGAGGATCCCATATGCCGCGGAGCGGCTGGGCCCGTGAGCCATGGCCGCTGGGCCTGCGCATCCGGAGCCTGTGCTCCGCAACGGGAGAGGCCACAACAGTGAGAGGCCCGCATACCGCAAAAAAAAAAAAAAAAAAAAAAAAAAAAAAAAAAAAAAAAAAAAAAACAGTGACCTGGCATACAGGATTTGCATTACTTGTACTAGACTAGTTACAATAGCAACTAGTGGAGTGAGCAGTTTAAAATGAACCGTAATTAAAAACTGCTAAGTTTCCAACAGCAGCTGCTCTGGGTTTCTTTTTTTCTTTTTAAATTTTTAAAATTTTATTTTTGGCTGTGTTGGGTCTTCATTGCTGCACACGGGCTTTCTCTAGTGGCGGCAAGTGGGGGCTACTCTTCATTGCAGTGTGCGGGCTTCTCATTGCAGTGGCTTCTCTTGTTGCGGAGCACGGGCTCTAGGCATGTGGGCTTCAGTAGTTGCAGCACGTGGGCTCAGTAGTTGTGGCTCGCAGGCTCTAGAGCGCAGGTTCAGCAGCTGTGGTGCACAGGCTTAGCTTCTCCGCGGCATGTGGGATCTTCCCGGAGCAGGGCTCGAACCCATGTCTCCTGCATTGGCAGGTGGATTCTTATCCACTGAGCCACCAGGGAAGCCCGCTCTGGGTGTCTTTATATTTTTTTTTCAAAACGATAGGTGACAACGTGTTAATGACAGAATCTGCAGTGTCCAGAAAAGGAAGCTACTTCTCTTCAGCAAAAACTAGATGTAATCAAATGCTGAGAATGCTTGTGATGTCTGGATTTGTTTTTAAGATAAAATGGTACATAGTTTATGTATCTCTTCAAGTACTTTTCTGGACTTTTTTTTTTTTTTTTTGGCCGCAACACACAGCTTGTGGGATCTCAGTTCCCCGACCAGGTATTGAACCTGGGCCACGGCAGTGGAAGTGCCGAATCCTAACCACTAGACCACCAGGGAACTCCCTTCTGGAGCTATAACCTCCAAATATTTATGTAAAAGCACCTTAATTCCGAAGGGTCGATGTCTTTTAAATGAGGGACTGAAACTCTCTAGCTAATCACTTTTGTCACTAAAACAACTCTTTCATAAAGCAATTTCTCAGGAATGCAACCATCATACACTTACAAAGAAAGAAGCTACAGAGGTAGTTGTTTAAAAGTCTACAAATGGAAATCCACAAGAGCTAGCACTTCCATGCTTTGCCAGTTACTCACTGTCAGATCTATTATGTTCTAATTCTTTGAAAATTAAGTATCTACTTATGGTTTGTACTCCTTAACGACCGTATTTGATCATGCAGATGATTATTAGCCAACTGGGCCAGAGAGCAGTTCACTCTCCACATGTGTCCACAGCTGGGGAGCTGTTCCTTCTCCTAAGGCTAACCTACGTGTTGGATCTCTTCCCAACTCCAAGCAAGCCCTTACTCTAGCCTCCTTTTCTCCAGAATTCTCACCTTCTCTCTTTCTAGTAATTCTCCCCACACCATGAAGTCTTTGCCACGTTGGAAAAACAAAACCCAAAGACACAGCCGTGACCAGCCGCTTGCTCCATCTTCTTTCTCAACAGCGATTCAAGCCCTGCTCCGGGGCTCATTTCCTCTTCCCACCCCTGCCCTGCCCCGCCCCGCCCCTGGTGGGAGGACTGCTCGTGCCCAGACCAGTCACTGGCAAGCGCCCACTTAATAATCCCACGGGTCAGCTCTAGCCCCCGCTCCCCTCGACCTCTCAGCAGTAGCTGATACTGCCACCCACCCCTTTCTCCCTGAAGCTCTCCCTTCTCTTGGTTTCTGTGAGGACGCTGGCTTCTGGTTTCCCTCCTCAGTCGTCCTGGACCACCTCTCTGCCTCTCAGACGCTGATGCTCACCAGTGTTCTCTCCCCAACCTTCTCTAATTCTCCCTGAGCGTCCTCATCCAGAGCTGTGACGGCCTCTCCAGAGAAGCATTTTTCAGTCACTTACTGGACAACCGGACACCCTTACACAGGTTTTCCATAAGCACATCAAATTCTACTTGTCTAGTACTGAATCCACCCTTCTTTCCCCAAAATGTGCTGCTTTGTTTCCCAAAATTCCCCAAGTGGTCAGCACCACCATTCACCCAATGGTCAAGCCAAAAATATAGACATCATTCTTCTCTGTCACTCCCCTGATAAGTTTAACTTCAAAGCCTGTTGCTTCTGCCTCCAAAACCTCTCTCACATCTACCCTTCTCTCTCCCATACCCTACCACACTCTCCTCTGGCTCCTGCACTGCCATGGCCCGCCAGAACTGTGAGCCTGTTCTGCTATCCTCCACCCTGCTGTCAGGGTAAAGCTCCTAAGACGCAAATCTAATCATACTACTTCCTTAATTAAAATGTCAGGAGCTCTCCACTGTAGCTAAGATCAATCCCCAAACCCTTACCAATGTTCATAAGGCCCTTTATGATCTCGTCCTAGGGCCCCCAAATGTACTCTAATCACATGAATTACATGCAGTTCCCGGAGTGCACCAAGCTCTTTCATGTCTCTTCTCCCCAGAATATTCTCTTTGCCTCAGCAGTCTTTCTTCTCAGAAATCATCCTTAAATCTCAGGCATAAAGACAGGGTGGTGTGTGTGCCAGTCATTACACTGGAAAAACACCAAACATCAAATGGAGGCAAGCCCTGCATGAAGAGCAGGCAGTCAGTGGCACAGAAGTGGAGACAGCTCTTGACGGACACCACACTGCTGCTGCTCCTTCACCATGACCACGGCAACGCCACCTCGTCTCCTCCTCCTCCTCCTCCTCCTTGACCGCCACCTCCATCACCACAGTCTCTACCATTCATGGGGGGCTCACTGAATGCTGGGCACTGTCCGGACTCTTTCTTTCTTTCCTATTTGTTCTCTGTCCTCCTGTTCCATAACTTCTCTTTTCCCCCACCTTGTCCTGCTCCCCCATCCTCTTGTCTAAGCTAAGTTAGGGGCTTAATTTTTAGAACAAATACACACTGTAAAAAACCCTACCATTATATTCTTCACACTGCTCTGTAAAATGACTGGTTTTATTATTTGCTTTTTCCCTTTTAGACGGTGTCTCATTCATCTTTGTACCCCCAACATCAATAAAAATTTTTTTTGGGGGGGGGGTTCGTGGGCCTCTCACTGTTGTGGCCTCTCCCGTTGTGGACCACAGGCTCCGGACGCGCAGGCTCAGCAGCCATGGCTCACGGGCCCAGCCGCTCCGTGGCATGTGGGATCTTCCCGGACCAGGGTACAAACCTGTGTCCCCTGCATCGGCAGGCAGACTCTCAACCACTGCGCCACCAGGGAAGCCCAATAAAAAATTTTTAATAAACAAACGAATAAAAGATGAAACACCAGAGAGTCATTTTATAACACACTGAATAGAAACATTTTTTCCGATTTTTCACTCAAATATTTTCCTGACTCTAGTACTATCACGTGCTAATATCGAAGTCTGAAATAATTACGGCAGCAAACATTTGAGTGTTAACTACGGGTCAAGCACCACTTCAAGCGCTCAACGTAAAGTTACCTCAGTTACTCCCAACAACACTGTTACGACTGGTGACATTAGCTCCAATGCAAGCACTGCAATTATAAAGAAACAAACAATTCCCTATGGCTTTGTCACCCACTGGCAGGTACTATTAGCATAGTGACTTATTTCCTTCCTAGTTTCATCTTACCAAACTTGATAGTTTTTGGGCTGTTCCTCAATTATTGCCGTGATGTAGTTCATTTCCTCGTGTAGATCCTTTTGGAGTGACTTTAAGAGAACTCTCCGAAAATGCCTACAGCAAACATCAAGCATCCAAAGTCTCATTACTCCACATAAATTGCCCAGCCACAGTATCAAATGAAGTCACAAGACAGCAACATAGACACATTTTTGGTAGGTATTCTATATAACCAATCATTTAGCAACTTAACTGCTTGTGGTTGTCCAAACTCATACAACTATCTGATAAATGGAAGAATCAAGCATTTTGAAGCAAAATAGTGAAAGGCAGCAAGTGTGAGACAGAAGAAAAGACAACCAACAAATGATTATTTCCAGGTAATACTCTGGTTACTAGTGTTCTATTACACAAGAATCAAAAACATCTCTTTCCCCATATGGTATAACCTGTTCATTTAGATACATTACTCATATAATAAATTAATTTCATTACAAACATTATCATATATTTTACTTTTAGAACCACCATAAAAATGCTACTTATAAATGAAACAAGTTTCTCTTTAATTTCTTCACAGGTGAAGTCAAATCATTAAAAAACCTTTTCCCTAAAGACATGATTAGTTCTAGTCTATTTTTACTTCAAAATTTCAAAATATTCCAACTCAATACATAATGAGACAAAAAACTTAAAAATAATTTTTAATACATCTTTATTGGAGCATAATTGCTTCACAATACTGTGTTCGTTTCTGCGGTATAACAAAGCGAATCAGCCATATGTATACATATATCCTTATATCCCCTCCTTCGTGAGCCTCCCTCCCACCCTCCCCATCCCACCCCTCTAGGTGGTCACAAAGCACCGAGCTGATCTCCCTGTGCTATGCTGCTGCTTCCCACTAGCTATCTATTTTACATTTGGTAGTGTACACGTCGATGCTACTCTCACTTTGCCCCAGTTTCCCGACCACCCTGTGTCCTCAAGTCCATTTCTATGTTTACGATTTTATTCCTGCCCTGCCACTAGGTTCAGCAGTACCATTTTTTTGATTCCATATATATGTATTAGCATACGGTATTTGTTTTTCTCTTTGACTTACTTCACTTTGTATGACAGACTCTAGATCCATCCACCTCACTACAAATAACTCAATTTCGTTTCTTTTTATGGCTGAGTACTATTCCATTGTATATATGTGCCACATCTTCTTTATCCATTCATCTGTTGATGAACATTTAGGTTGCTTCCATGTCCTGGCTATTCTAAATAGTGCTGCAATGAACACTGTGTTCCATGTCTCTTTCTGAATAATGGTTTTCTCAGGGTATATGCCCAATAGTGGGATTGCTGGATCATATGGTAGTTCTATTTTTAGTTTTTTAAGGAACCTCTATACTGTTCTCCATAGTGGTTGTATCAATTTACCTTCCCACCAACAGTGCAAGAGGGTTCCCTTTCACCACACCCTTTCCAGCATTTACTGTTTCTAGATTTTTTGTTAATAGCCATTCTGACTGGTGTGAGGTGATACCTCACTGTAGTTTTGATTTGCACTTTGCTAATAATTAGTGATGTTAAGCATCTTTTCATATGCCTCTTGGCCATCTGTATGTCTTCTTTGGTGAAATGTCTATTTAAGTCTTCCATGCAGTTTTTAATTGGGTTGTTTGTTTTTCGATATTGAGCTCCATGAGCTGTTTGTATATTTTGGAGATTAATCCTTTGTCCATTGTTTCACTTGCAAATATTTTCTCCCATTCTGAGAGTTGTCTTTTCGTCTTGATTAGATTTCCTTTGCTGTGCAAAAGCTTTTAACTTTAATTAGGTCCCATTTGTTTATTTTTGCTTTTATCTTCATTACTCTAGGGGGTGGGACAAAAAAGATCTTGCTGTGTTTTATGTCAAAGAGTGTTTTTCCTATGTTTTCCTCTAAGAGTTTTATAGTGTCTGGTCTTACATTTAGGTCTTTAATCCATTTTGAGTTTATTTTTGTGTATGGTGTTAGGGAGTGTTCTAATTTCATTCTTTTACATGTAGCTGTCCAGTTTTCACAGCACCACTTATTGAAGAGGCTGTCTTTTCTCCATTGTATGTTCTTGCCTCCTTTGTCATAGATTAGGTTGACTACATGTGCATGGGTTTATCTCTGGGCTTTCTATCCTGTTCCACTGATCTATATTTCTGTTTTTGTGCCAGTACCATATTGTCTTGATTACTCTAGCTTTGTAGTATAGTTTGAAGTCGGGGAGCCTGATTCTTACAGCTCTGTTTTTCTTTCTCAAGATTGCTTCGGCTATTCGGGGTCTTTTGTGTTTCCATACAAATTGTAAAAATTTTTGCACTAATTCTGTGAAGAATGACATTGATAGTTTGATAGGGATTGCACTGAATCTGTAGATTGCTTTGGGTAGTATAGCCATTTTCACAATATTGATTCTTCCAATCCAAGAACATGGCATATTTCTCCATCTGTTTACATCATCTTTGATTTCTTTCATCAGTGCTTTATAGTTTTCTGAGTAGAAGTATTTTGCCCCCTTAGGTAGGTTTATTCCTAGGTATTTTATTCTGTTGCAATGGTAAATGGGATTATTTCCAGAAAATGGGTTTGCCCATTTTCTGGAGAGTTTTTATAAATGGGTGTTGAATTTTGTCAAAAGCTTTTTCTGCATCAATTGAGATGATCATATGCTTTTTATTCTGTAATTTGTTAATATGGTGTATCACATTGATTGATTTGCATATACTGAAGAATCCTTGCATCCCTGGGATAAACCCCACTAGATCATGGTGTATGATCCTTTTAATATGTTGTTGGATCCTGTTTGTTAGTATTTTGTTGAGGATCTTTGTAGCTATGTTCATCAGTGATATTGGTCTATAATTTTTTTTGTGATATCTTTTTCTGGTTTTCGTATCAGGGTGATGGTGGCTTCGTACAATGAATTTGCGAGCGTTCCTCCCTCTGTAATTTTTTGGAAGAATTTGAGAAGGATGGGTGTTAGCTCTTCTCTAAATGTTTGATAGAATTCACCTGTGAAGCCATCCGGCCCTGGACTTTTGTTTGTTGGAAGACTTTTAATTACAGTTTGAATTTCATTACTTATGATAGGTCTGTTTATATTTTCTAATTCTTCCTAGTTCTGTCTTGGAAAATTGTACCTTTCCAAGAATTTGTCCATTTCTTCATGGCTGTCCATTTTTCTGGCATATAGTTGTTTGTAGTAGTCTCTTATAATCCTTTGTATTTCTGTGGTGTCAGTTGTGATTTCTTCTTCTTCATTTCTAATTTTATTGATTTGCATCCCCTCCCTTTTTTTCTTGGTGAGTCTGGCTAAAGGTTTATCAATTTTGTTTATCTTCTCAAAGAACTAGCTTTTAGTTTTATTGATCTTTGCTATTGCTTTCTTTGTTCCTATTTCATTTATTTCTGCTCTGATATTTATGATTTCTTTCCTTCTACTGACTTTGGGTTTTCTTTGTTCTTCTTTCTCTACTTCCTTTAGGTGTAGGGTTAGATTGTTTGAGACTTTTCTTGTTTCTTGAGGTGAGATTGAATTGCTATAAACTTCCCTCTTAGAACTGTTTTTGCTGCATCCCATAGGTTTTCGGTTGTGTTTCTGTTGTCATTTGTTTCTATGTATTTTATTTCTTCTTTGATTTCTTCAGTGATCTGTTATTTAGTAGTGCACTGTTTAGCCTCCATGTATTTGTGTTTTTTAGTCTTTTTCCTATAACTGATTTCCAATCTCATACCATTGTGGTCAGAAAAGATGCCTGATATGATTTCAATTTTCTTAAATTTTCCGAGGCTTGATTTGTGACCCATGATGTGATCTATCCTGGAGAATGTTCTGTGTGCACCTGAAAAAAAGTGTATTCTGCCACTTTTGGGTGGAATGTTCTATAAATATCAATTAAATCTATCTGGTCTATTGTGTCATTTAAAGCTTGTGTTTCTTTATTTTCTGTTTGGATGATCTGTCCATTGGGTAAGTGGGTTGTTAAAGTCCCCTACTATTAGTGTGTTACTGTCGATTTCTCCTTTCCTGGTTGTTAGCATTTGCCTTATGTATGGAGGTGCTCCTATGTTGGGTGCATAAACATTTATAATTGTTGTATCTTCTTCTTGGATTGACCCCTTGATCATCATGTAGTGTCCTTCCTTGTCTCTTGTAACAGTCTTTATTTTCAAGTCTATTTTATCTGATACGAGTATTGTTACTGCAGCTTTCTTTTGATTTCCATTTGCATGCAGTATGTTTTTCCATTCCCTCACTTTCCGCCTGTATGTGTCCCTACATCTGAAGTGCATCTCTTGTAGACAGCATATATATGGATCTTGTTTTTGTATCCATTCAGCCAGTCTGTGTCTTTTGGTTGGGGCATTTAATCCATTTATATTCAAGGTTATTATCGATATGTATATTCCTATTACCATTTTCTTAATTGTTTTGGGTTTGTTTTTGTAGGTCTTTTTCTTCTCGTGTTTCCCGCCTAGATAAGTTTCTTTAGCATTTATTGTAAAGCTGGTTTAGTGGTGCTGAATTCTCTCAGCTTTTGCTTGTCTGAAAAGCTTTTAATTTCTCCATCAAATCTGAATAAGATCATTGCTGGGCAGAGCAGTCTTGGTTGTAGGTTTTTGTTTTTCATCACTTCAAGTATACCTTGCCACTCCCTTCTGGCTTGCAGAGTTTGTGCTGAAAAATCAGCTGTTAACGTTTTGGGGATTCCATTGTATGTTATTTTTTGTTTTTCCCTTGCTTTTAATATTTTTTCTTTGTATTTAATTTTGGTTAGTTTTAGTATGTCTTGGTGTGTTTTTCCTAGGGTTTATCCTGTACGGAACTCTCTGTGCTTCCTGGACTTAGGTGACTATTTCCTTTGCCACGTTAGGGAAGTTTTCCACTATAATCTCGTCAAATATTTTCTCAGACCCTTTCTTTTTCTCTTCTTCTTCTGGGACCCCTATAGTTTGAATGTTGGTGCGTTTAGTGTTGTCCCAGAGCTACCTGAGATTGTCTTCTATTCTTTTCATTCTTTTTTCTTTATTCTGTTCCTCGGCAGTTATTTCGACCATTTTATCTTCCAGCTCACTTATTCGTTCTTCTGCCACAGTTATTCTGTTATTGATTCCTTCTAGTGTATTTTTCATTTCAGTTGTGTTGTTCATCTCTGTTTGTTTGTTCTTTAGTTCTTCTAGATCTTTGTTAAACATTTCTTGTATTTTCTCAGTCAGTGCCTCCATTTTATTTCCGAGAGTCTGAATCATCTTTACTATCATTACTGTGAATTCTTTTTCAGGTAGATTGCCTATTTCCTCTTCATTTATTTGGCCTTGTATGTTTTTACCTTGCCTCTTCATCTGTGACATATATTTTGCAGTCTCATTTTTTTTTTTTTTTTGATGGGTGGGATTGTGTTCCTGTCTTACTTGTTGTTTGGCCTGAGGCGTCCAACACTGGAGTTTGTTGGCTGTTGGGTAGGGCTGGGTCTTGGTGCCGAGATGAGGACCTCTGGGAGACCTCACTGCGATGAATATTCCCTGGGGTCTGAGGTGCTCTGTTAGTCCAGTGGTTCAGACTCGGAACTCCTACCGCAGGAGCTTCGGTCCTACCCCTGGCTCATGTGCCAAGATTTTGCAAGCTGCGCAGAGCAGCAAAAAAAAAAAAAAAAGAAGAAGAAGAAGAAAGAGTAAAAAATAAAATTAGACTAGGAAACTAACAGATATGTTAGAAAGAATATAAAAATAAAAATATACATGGAACAACCGTAAGGTAAAACAGAATCACAATAGTAAACAAGAGCAGAAGGGGAAAAAAAAAAACAAGAGCAGAGGAAAAAAAAAAAAAGGTAGAAAAGGCCTTGGCTGTGGAGGGCGGGGCCTAAGCAAGGGTGAGGTTTGGGTAGTGGGCAGGGTCTATGCTTAGGACTCACACAGCTGGAAAAGGCCCTGGGGTGTGTGTGTGGGGGGTGGGGTGGGGCTTAGGCTCAATGGAACAGAAGGGGCCTAGGTCTGCCTCTGGTAGAGGACGGGGGACCCGGCCTGGGAGCCCAGCTGGCTTCCTGGGCCCAAGTGGGCGGGGCAAACGCCCTCTGCTCCTCTTCTGCTCCTCCCGTCCTGGAGGGCCCCTCCTGCTGCCTCTCCTCCTCTCCCCTGGCCTCCCTCCTATGCCTCCAGGACCCACGCATCCTGGACGGGGCTTTGGAGGGCAGGGCACCCAGCCTGGGAGCCCAGCAGGCTTCCCAGGCTCGAGTGAGTAGGGCAAATGCTGGGCACTCTCCCCACTCCGATCCGAGCCCCCGAGGGTCCCTCCAGGCATAGGAACCCCTCCCCTCTCAGCCACCCCTCAGGGGCGCCAGTCCTGTCTGGCCTCCACTTCTCCTCCCTGCTCAGTCCCCCCATGTCCTACCGGTTCACTTGGGGGTTCCTCCCGTCTCCTTGGGCTTCGAGGTCCCCCACCAGTGTCTGGCAAGCGCCCTAGTTGTGGGGAGATGCCAACTCTTGTGTCTTCCCACACTGCCATCTTGACTCCGCCCCCCAAAAAAACTACTTTAAAAGTTATCTCTTAAAATGAAATGCTAAATAGAGGAAATGATAGTATTTCTCTATTATAATTTGCTTAAAGAAAATGAGGCTTCACAGAGCACATACACATACAGGCAGCCTGGTTCATATGGGTAATTTCAGATATACTGTTTTTAAGAAAACAGCAAATAAACTTAGGAAATTTTAAATGCATTCTAAGTTGCTCTGATCTGTGTACAGTCAGGAATTTCTTACAAGCTAAAAATGTGCATATTAGAGACATAAAGTGATGGAAGATCACACTAACAGCTCTAGATAATCCTACTAAAATGACAGTAAAGAAATAAAAAGGGTATAAATCCACAAGGATGAGGGGATACCACAGCAATTGAAAGAGGTCAACAAAACGATGGAAAATGGTAAGCTGATAGTTTTGACTGACCTAGAAAACCAGAAAGTGCTAAACACCTGTCAAGTGAGGAAGAAAGGTTCAGAAGTGAGATGTATCAGGTATTTCCGAAACTGGAAGTCAAGAGTGGGGCTGAAAACATTTTAAAATGTAGAAAGAGTCCTCCGCAGCCAAGATCCTTCCCCCAACCCTGAGCAGAGAGGTGACATCTCCCAACCTGGGTGTGTGTGTGTGTGTGTGTCTGTCTGTCTTTTTTTTTTTTTCCTCACACAGAGCTCCTAAAACCCTTGTAAATTCCTGAGTGATAAGAGCACTCGGGTATCTCTTCTACTGAGGTGATTCTGGTTGGGCTCCTGGATGGCTCATGGTCACCAGAAAGACCAAGCCTTGATTAGAAACTTGGAATGTTCAGCTCCACCTCCCATCTTCCAGACAGGGGAGAAGGGCTGGAAATGGAGTTAATAATCGATCGTGTCCACGCGAGGAAGCCACCATTAAATCCCAACAGTAGGGAATTTGGAGAGCTTCCAGGTGGGTGAACACATCCATGTACCGGGAGGGTGATGCACCTCAACCCCACAGGAACGGAAGCTCCAGTGCTTGGGACCCTCCCAGATGTCACCCTACGCACCTTTTCATCTGGCTGTGCATCTGTGTGTTTTATCATATCATTTAATAAACTGGTAAACATAAGTAAGTGTTTCCCTGAGTTCTGTGAGCTGCTCTAGCAAATCAGTTGAACCCAAGGAGGGGATCGTGGAACCTCTGATTTATGGCCCACCAGTCAGAAGCACAGGATGTGCGACTGGCATTGGGGTGGGCAGGCTTGTGGGACCAAGCCCTTAACCTGTGGGATCCGACGTTACCTGCAGGTAGACAGTGTTAGAATTGAGTTAAACTGTAGGACAACCAGGTGGTGTCACAGGGAACTGCTTGGTAGGGGAAAAATCCCACACACATTCGGTGACTAGAAGCGCCAGAAGTGAAGTGTGTTTTGTGAAAGTAAAGAAAACATGCAGGAGAAGGAGGACTAGGGTTTTCCTAAAAAGCCTGGGCAGCAGACAAGTGGATTTATTTTCTGGAAAAATCCAAAGCAGAAAGAAATACCAGACACAGAAGAAGGCAGGGTGAGGTAAAGGCTGGAAACAAGGAAATTTAAAACGCTGATACACTGAATAGCTGAGATGGCCCCCACCCCTGTCTTCCCCTGCCAGAATTGACCCCCAGAACTGTGGCAGCCAAACGTACACTCCTCAGACAGCTCTTCTTCAGAGAAACAAAGTAGTCAAGAGAAAAGACCCAGAAATACTGACATATGAAGACGTCAAACAAAACAGCCATGCCTCCACACTAGCTTCATGGTAAAGCCCTCTAGGTGACAAGTCCTGCAACATGCAGAGATGCCAAATCAGGTTTTTCCTGCTTCCACTGTAAGTATGAAAGGAGAGCCAAGAATTACCATTCATTTGAGAAAAATGTTTACATTAAAGAGAGCAAAACAAATAGAAAAAGTGAAAACACATCCCATCTATGAAATAAACAAGATGCTATTAAAAAAGAATACTCAGAGAAGATAAAAAGAGCTCTTGTAAATTAAAAATGAGTGCAGATAGAAGAGTTAGAAGATAAAGTTGAAGAAATCTCAAAAGTAAATAAAAACGGATGAGAGTAAGAAAAGACAACCTCAGAAGTACAACATGCAACTAAAAGGCATTCCAGAGACAGTCAACAGAGGAAAGAGAGAAGACATTATCAAAAGAACATAAAAAAAAAAAAAATTCCCAAAGCTAAAGAAAAGGTTAAAACGAAGGAATGGGAATCTTCTCAATAGAGGCTGAAAGAAACAGAAAGACAGTTTTAAAAATCTAACGGAGAATGATTTCCAATCTAGAATTCTATCACTAAAGCTCGAAGAGACTGAAGACACTTTTAAATTTATGAAACCTCAGTAACAATTTCCATCACAGCCTTCTAAGAGTTTTCTTCTATTCAAGGATCTGGTCTATAAAATGAGAGTAAAGCAGGAAAGAGAAAGATGTGGGATCTAGGAAACAGGGACCCAACACAGGAAAGAGCTATGGACCAGACACGGGGTGCCCAAGTCCTTGGAGAAGAAAGGAAGGAACTGAAGGGTTACCTGCTGTGCTCAACAGTAACGAGACATTCTACATGAGCAGAGAGTCTGGGAGACAGTTAACTTGCTGGTAAAAAGAGAACAAAACTAAATAAAAAAGCCAATCTGTTAAAGGAAATGTAAATATATGATGAAATGTGGGTCCGCATGAACCATGAACTGATTACTGTGGTGGAGACAGTATAGGAGACTGAACTCTATTTTCCATAGAAGGAGTAATGTCTAAAATGAAAAAATCACAAATAATCAAGCATATGATTTAGAATACAGAGGTGATTTTAAGAAAAAACACCTAGGAATTGTTGCCTCCGGGGAGTGGGACTCTGTAGTGAGAAGGAATAGAGCAGAGATTGCTATTTTTCATTCAGCCTCTGACTTTTAAGCTCACATGTGAATTGTTATTTTGATAAAAATTAACGTTAAGAAAGAAGTCATCCAAACTAAAACCTGCGACATTCAGACAGGGAATATTAACAATGTGTCTTACTTACCACACTGTGTAATTGGCTGCATTTAACTCGATAGCATCTCTGGTTAGTTTAAAAGCTCGTTCACTTCTCTCGTCACGCTGCAGGACAGCCCGGAAATAATCATAAACATCCTGAACTAGAAACAGAGGACACAACTGCATTAGGATGGTCTTTCTTGTTTACAACAACCACTATAGTACAAAGTGTTGTTTTACTCTGTGAGGAAGATACTTTATTGTATGTATACGATTTATAACAATAAGCAAAAGAAAGAAAATCCAATGATTATGACTGCCACCCTGATAACTTGTGTCACAGCCAGGCTGCAAATACAGGGGTTGATGCCAGACTCCAGATCCCCCAGAGACCTTATGCATTAAAGAAAAATTAAGAGTGCATATATCCAAATATATTCACTTAGCTGTTTTTCTCACATTTTATTTTGATCAGTTTTTTTAAACTGAAAAAGTAATATACACAATGATAGAAAACTCAAACAGTACAAAAAGGTTTATGCTAAGTTTCCATTCCACTAAATTCCCAGTCCTTCTCCCCAGAAGCAACTGTGGAGTGATTCTAGTGTATCCTTCCAAATATATCCTATGCACATAGAAGTATATGTTCTAATTCCATCCTCCCATTTTTTTTTTAATACTAATGAGATCACATCCCACTCTAACGTCCTAGGCCTTGCTTTTTTCACTCATACATTATTCAAGGTCATATAAACTAGTAAATATCTCTATGGAAAACCACTTGGTAACATCTATTAAAAATTAAAAACTGGGGACTTCTCTGGTGGTGCAGTGGTTAAGAATCTGCCTGCCAATGCAGGGGACACGGGTTTGAGCCCTGGTCTGGGAAGATCCCACATGCCGAGGAGCAATTAAGCCCGTGCACCACAACTACTGAGCCTGAGCTCTAGAGCCCGCGTGCCACAACTACTGAAGCCTGCACGCCTACAGCCCGTGAGCCACAACTACTGAGCCCGTGAGCCACAACTTACTGAAGCCCGCATGCCTAGAGCCTGTGCTCCACAACGAGAAGCCACCGCAATGAGAAGTCCGCGAACTGCAACGAAGAGTAGCCCCTGCTCGCCACAACTAGAGAAAGCCCACGCTCAGCAACAAAGACCCAATGCAGCCAAAAATAAAGTGTTTCTCTAATAAATAAATAAACAAACAAACAAATAAATAAATGACTACTCATTGACCTAAGAATTCCAGTTCCAGTAAGTTTTCTTACAAACATACTCCTGTATGTGCCCAAAGCATCCAAGGAAATTTACCTAAGAAATAAAGAAATGAAGACTGGAAACAACTGAAATTTCCATGAGTGAAGAACGGGTTAAGTCCATCATGGTACACCCATACAACAAAATCCTATGCAGCTATTAGTAACAAGGCTGTTCTGTTATGTACTGAAATGGAACAGCTGCTAAGACAGGCTGTTGAGTGAAAAACGTAAGGTGCAGAGCAGCAGCTATTCGTTTAGTTAAAAATGTATGTTTATTTATGAACATACGAGTTTGAGGAACAAGATGAGAAGATGACATAATTTTCAACCACATTCCCCGTGACAAAGTTTACTACATTTTCCAAACAGTTGCACAGCATTTCGTTGTATGGGCACTCTAATTATACCTAACTCGTCCCCTATAAATGAATGTTTAAATTGTTTTCATTCTTTCGCTGTCCTATCATGGTACATTTCTGCACACACGTGCAAATTCAGTACAGCTGTAGGATGAATTACTACAAGTGGAATTACTGGGTCAAGGTTATGCGCACTGTTGATGCTGACAGACGGTACCAAACTAACCTCTCAGAAAAGGTCTGTGCAATATATAGTCCCTCCAAGAATGTATGAATACACCGATTTTTTTCCACATCCTCACTGACAGAGTATCAAAACCTCTGATCTTTGCCAATCTCTTAACTGAAGGAACATAGACCTTTACAAATATTAACCTATTTTACTCTCATTTCCACAAGAGAAACAGATTTAAGAGAGATTAACAAGTTCACATGGCCCAGTGTACTTTGGAGACAGAAGTTAAACCCCAATCTAGTCTGACACCAAAGCACACACTGCTAACCACAATGCTCATTTCACTGCAGCTGAAATGCCTTCACATCACAGCACAGATTAACGTAGAGAACAGACTAAGGTCCTAAACAGACTACTAAAAAAACCCAGGTGTTAAATACTCCTCATTACTTCTTTTTCCACAATTAAAAATTTATGTGGACATGCTATGCTATTTTTCTTTTTTTTTTAATTTTTATTTATTTCTTATTTATTTGGCTGTGTCAGGTCTTAGTTGTGGCATGTGGGATCTTCACTGCTGCATGCGGGATCTTTTGTTGCAGTGCACGGGCTCTTCGTTGTGGCACATGAGCCTCTCTCTAACTGTGGTGTGTGGTCTCCAGAGTGCATGGGCTCAGTAGTTGCAGTGCGCAGGCTCTCTAGTTGTGACGCGTAGGCTCCAGAACGTGCGGGCTCAGTAGTTGTGGCGTGTGGGCTCCAGAGTGCAAGGGCTCGGTAGTTGTGGAGCACGGGCTCAGGAGCTGTGGCACATGGGCTTAGTTGCCCCGTGGCACGTGGGTATGTTCCCTGACCAGGGATCAACCCCTGCATCGGAAGATGGATTCTTAACCACTGGACCACCAGGAAAGTCCTGCTATTTTTCTTATAGCATATAATTTTCCAGTTACTGACAGGGTACCCAAACTTTTAGTAGGTCAATATGCATGAATACAATGTCAATCTATCCTGATTTGCCTAACCATTCTGCTACTACTGGTTTTCAATTTTGTTCTATAAAAATCACTACTTTAAGCATCCAATGACTTTTCATTAAAAAATTTTAAAAATTAAATACACAATACACACATATGTATTTATGTGTGTGCATGCAAGCACACATGGGTATGTATATGGTTTCGTTAAACTACAACCCCCAAAATGAAATTATCAGAGGAGAGCATGAATAATTATAGCTCCTTCTGAACATACAAAGGTCATCTACTCTTAAATACTACCTTTAGAATGCTGAATTTAATTTATACCAGAGTAAAATTTAGAAACAATATAAATGGTAAAAAACGATGGAATATTATGTGGTCATTAAGAACCAAGCTCCCAAATGCTTTAAAATGTGTAACAAAATGCTTATAACATGTTAACTCTATATACAATGTATAAACACATTATTTTATATTCACACATGTACACATACATAGTATAAACCTAACTCTGTGGTAACATATTTTCCGAGGAGTGGAAGGCTATACACCAAATGTTAACAGTGGTTAGTTCTCGATGATTAGACTCTTCTTTTGATGTTAACATCTTCAAATTTTTCTTCAATGAGCATGTGTTACTTTAAAAAATATTTTTTTTTGGCTGCACTGAGTCTCTGTTGTGGCGTGTGGGCTTTCTCTAGTTGCGGTGAGCAGGGCCTATTGTTCGTTGTGGTGCGCAGACTTCTCACTGCGGTGGCTTCTCTTGTTGCAGAGCATGGGCCCTAGGGCACGCGGGCTTCCGTAGTTGTGGCTCGCGGGCTTTAGAGCACGGGCTCAGTAGCTGTGGCGCACAGGCTTAGTTGCTCCGTGGCATGTGGGATCTTCCCAGACCAGGGCTTGAACCCATGTCCCCTGCATTGGCAAGGTGGATTCTTAACCACTGCACCACCAGGGAAGTCCCCCAAAATATTTTTAATTAAAAAGAAATACATGTTCTGGGAGTCAGCCTGGAGGGCGCGGAACACCACGCGCCCGCTTGGCTGCGCCATCCGGGTGGGGGCGTGCATGGCCCTGGTCCCCCAGCCAGCCCGCTTGGGACTGGGGAGCAGCCTGGTGGCTCCCCGCCCACTCCTCTCTCCTCACGCAGCCCCTCCGTACGACCGCTGGCATGAAGCGGCCGAGCTGAGGCGCTGAGAGAAAAGGGAAATTGCAAAGCTCACCTACAACCAGATCGACAGCATATTTTTTTTAGGACTCAAGAATCAACATTGGGCTATTTCCTAAGATTAAACCATGAAAGCCCACTTGGAGGCTGCACGGCCATCTGCACACTTGAACCTGAAAAATGGACTTCTTCCATCGGGGAGATCTCCTTCTTCAGCTAAATCATCAGAAGTGGTGAGAAGAAAAGATCCCTACCCGACCAAACTCCTCCAGACAAATTAAATCAGTCTAGCGAGGAATGGAGCTGTACAAGGGTGGCCAGATCACCATCTTCTGCTTGCACCGCCACTGAGCCATCCCTCTAGGACTGCCACCTACATGCAGGTTGCACCCAGTGCAAGGCATCCAGCTGAGGCAGGGAATGGGAGCTGAAATCCTGCCCTACTCACCAAGCCGAGTTTATTGGTGCATGGCCATGTCTGCCCAGACGATGTGGCTCCTTTTTCAAATTTTCACCAACACACCCTGTATGGGCTAGTGGCATGTCTGACCACCCCACTCCCATATCCCAGTCCTACCCGGGATTCTATTCCTTACCTCGGATGGATTCAAGATTTTCATGAACAAGTTAGGTTTCTTGCAAAAGATGAAATATTTGACCCAAACTGAAATTAATTTCATAGGTAAAGCTCAAAATATTACCATAGATGTGAATTACTTATGTATTTATGTACACATGTATATACAGTTATGTAGATACATATGTCTATGTATCAGAAGTTAGCACAACTTAAATTTGGTAAATGTTTAAAATAAAACTCTTTTGGGTATTAAAAAAAAAAGAAAATAAATAAATACATGCTCTTTGTAAACCCTGCAAACAATATAAAAGTACATGAAGTTTCCCGTACTCCAGTGCTACTCCCCAGTGCAGTGGATCTGTATCAGTGGTAATGGCTGTTACCACTTGATATGTCTCTCCAGACATTTTTCTAAGCAAATAAATGCAATCTTGCTCTTGTTTTTTAATGAAGTTGGCATAACATTTTCATCCCGCTTTTCATTTTGGCATTTCCCCCTCAGTGATATGTCCTTCCATGCCTGTGTATACACATCTACATCATTCTTGTTTCACTTTTCCATACAGTGGGCCTGGCATAATTTACATGTCAATGCTATTTTTTTGCAGAACAGATTTCTATAAGTGGGACTAGGATACTCAGTCTTAGGGCTATATGAACCTATATAATTTAGGGTCATCAATAAATTTGGGATTATATAAATAGAATTTTATATTCATTAGATTTTTTGATATTAAAAGCCTTTTAATTAAAAATTACAAATTTAATATACTGTCATACTCAAAGTGTCTAAAACTTATGTGCCTTTTTTCCACTCAACACTGTTTCTGCGATCTGTCCCTATTATAACAGATCTAGATCCTCTTATTGGTTATATAGCACACAACTGTATGACAACGATACATTTATCTATTCTCCAAAACACAAATATATAGCTGGTTTCCAGTATTTTGTTCTTTCAAAAAATGCTGTGAATTGTGACAGCTATCACACACTGTGCTTACTGTAAGTCAGCCACTGTTCTCTTATTTCACGTGTATAACTCTCTCACCCTATAAAGTAGTTACTACTATCGTCCTCATTTTACACAGGAGGAGACAGAGATAATGAGAGGTTAAATAACTTGTCCAAGGTTACAGAGTCAGTAAAGTAGTGCAGTTAGAATCTGAACTAGATGGTGTGGCTCTGAAGTCTGTGCTCTCAGCCTCCTAGTACATGTCATCTGATGCCATAAGCCAGAATGAACCCAGAATGTATCATGCGAAGCAGCACTTCAAGGTTGTAAGATATGAGCATTTTCTAGTTTTACTAAATATACATGCAAAACTGCTTTCTAAAATGGCTAAACATATGAAAACTACCATCTGAAAAGCATGGATCTGTTCGTATGTCTCAATATCCAATATGGTAAAACAGTTTAAAATTATCTTTCATTCCTAATGATAATGGATTTTCCCCCTATTTAATGGCTAACGAAATTTTTTCTTCTATGAACTATAAGTTCGTACCCTTTGTCTATTTTTTGATTAGTTTCCCTGTTTCTTTAACCTTTCATAGGAATTCCTTATAAGGTTCTGAATATCGATCCTCTGTTTATACATCTTCTCCCACACTGCTGTTTGCTTTTTAACTTATTCATGGTGTCTTCTGTTGCACAAATTTAAAATTCTGATATAATCATTTATCAATTTTTGATCAATGGGTCATTATTTCTCTCTTTTCCTTTGTGGTTTGCAATATGATATATATATATATATATTTTTTAAATTAATTAATTTAATTTTTGCGGTACGTGGGCCTCTCACTGTTGCGGCCTCTCTTGTTGCGGAGCACAGGCTCCAGATGCGCAGGCTCAGCGGCCATGGCTCACGGGCCCAGCTGCTCCGCGGCATGTGGGATCTTCCCGGACCGGGGCACGAACCCGTGTCCCCTGCATCGGCAGGCGGACTCTCAACCACTGTGTCACCAGGGAAGCCCACTTTCTTTACATTCTTGACATTATCTCATAATCAGAAAAAATAATAATCGCTTTTTGTAAAAGAGGAATGATCTTGGATAACAGAGCCTTAACTGAAAGAAATATATATATACATAAAACTACATAAAACTACAAAACTAGCATTTCATTTTGTTTACCCTTTCCTAGAAGAACAACTAACAATTAACATTTGTATGGCCTTCAATTTACAAAGCATTTCACATTCATTATGAAAGAATACTTTGTCAAAGAAAATAATCCACTCACTATCAGTAATATATTCCAGCTGAGCCTAACATTTCACAGCTAAAATATATTTCAAAATGCTCATGTTTCAACAACCAAAGTTTATTCTAAATAAAACAGTAAATCATTTCTGTTGTATCTCATGTGGAGATTAAACACTAAATGAAAAGCACAATCACACAGTGGTTACTATGTATTATAATGTAACATTCATTATTTAAACTTAAAATACGTCCACTCTTTGGACAAAATGAAACTTTTAATCATGAAAATAAATTACAAAACCCCACAAGATTAGCTTAAGTCATTTAGATCTTTATTAGACAAAAATCTGTCATCTATCTAGTCACATAGTTGTGAATTTCAACTTTGCTACTAAGTTTGACTTACAGACCTTTCCCTAATAAAAAATAAACTTACATTTTTCACTATAAATGATCTGGACCACTGGATTGGGGCCATCATTCTGCGGCACTGGATCTATATCAGCCCATTCTGCTCTGTCCCTGAAAATACATATATTTTTCAGTGATTATATTCAAGCCTGTAAGGAAAAAAAGAAATCTGATGTTTTTTTAAAAAGGCAACAATTACACTTTAACTTACAAATAATGTAACTATGGTTGGATTCTTCAGGACCAAGTGTTGCCACTTTGTTTTACATATTAAACTTTTAAGAAAAATAAAATGAATAATTTTCCAATTAAAGCTAATAAATCAATAGCTTTCAAATTTAAAGTTTTTACATAAATGCAAAAGCAGGTTTTTCTAGCAAGTACACAATAGTTTTAAATTAGAAATCAATCTAATTCATTGGTCTAATAAGGCTCTTTGGAATCAGTCAATAGTTTAAAAAAATTTGAATAACAATTTTTATTTGAATACTCTGAATAAGTAGAAGTGATATTTAAAAGTAAAAGTAATCACTATCATTTTACTGTACACTGAAAGGTGGTCCAGGTGGTCAGTAGAGTCTGGAATCTGTGGAACACTGGCTCTACCACTTAACTAGCTGTGTGACCCTGAGGAAGTTACTTAACCTCTCTGGGCCTCAATTTCTTCATTTATAAAATGGAGATGATACTATTACCAACCAACCTTAGAAGGCTACTTGGAGGTTTAAGTGATGTAATATGTTAAGCTCTTAAAATATGCATAATAGTAAGCATATAATACATAGTATTATACTATATATACACTATTATACTATATATACCCTAACACACACAGTTAGCATATACAATATTATACAGGAAATACACTAAATGTACTATATAGTATTACTGTATGCTTAAATATATATGCTATATGTTATAAATGTAGCATATAATAAATGCATATAGTAAGTATTCAATGAATACTACTTCTCATTATCAATGCTAAAATAAATTACAGTGGCAACACTGGGTGCCTATAGACACTGCTGTGTAAACTGCTCAGTGTGACCCAATTTTCGTTAACCACTCTTTTACTTACATTCTTTCCCTATTACCCATTTTTCAGTTCTCTGTACTCATCAGCTATTGACAGCAAAAATTCTGTGGTATCTAGACAAATCCTAAAATTGTGCCCATTATACAAGGAGAAATCCAGGGGAAACAATTACCCGAGGTGTGAGACCTAGATGGGGAGTGGCATGAGAATGGTACCGCTGTCCTTTAGGCACAGGGAAATCGGACACAGTCAAGGGAAGAAGCGGAGTATTTCACAGTTCAGAGAGGAGGTCTGAGGGCTACGGGGCCACCTCAACCAACTGAAATCACCAACACTGTAAACTCCAAGAACGAAATCTGCATAGTGGCTTTCACTCAATTCATAAACAACCTACGCAAATCAGCCATCTAATGGGTTTACCTAGAACTATAGAAGAATAAGTAAGATATGAGAAAAGTAAGGACTTCTCAGTCGTCTCTGCAGGTTCAAAATGCAGCTGGGGAACCAGCATGACCAATAGAAAGCAAAGAACTAACGGGGACGGGACTGGGTGGTGGCAAAGATGGGGAGGAAAGGCGAGAAAGTTACAGCAGTACCCGACACTGCACATGGCTTGCACTAAGCGCGAGGCGACGAGGGGATGCGTAACGGAGTTGAATCCTCATAGTCTCATCCTTACAGCCTAACTCGGTGCCTGGCTGACGCTGGGCGCTAAAAACACTGAAAGAAAACGCCGAATGAAAACGTCCCGGTCCCCAAAGATCTTAAGCTAGCTCTCTCCGTTTCCGCAGAACAAACCACGGGAAGCCCCGTTTCTTAAGTGAGCCAATCTGGACCTTCTTTGCGGTCCGACTGCACCCAAGCCCTTTGGCATTCGGACTATAGCAGGCCAGCGCTGTGGGGCCCGGAAACTCCACCGCCCAGAGCGGTGACAGCGCGGGCCCCACCCCGCCGCTCCCGGCTGCCGGACGGCGAGGACGCGCGAGCTTCTGCCGCAGCCGCGCCCCGTGCAGCGCCGCGCGCGGGGGAGGGTCTCCCGCGCCGCGACCATACCGTGTGCGTTACCTGTACAGGACATAGGTGGGCGAGTCCAGGCTCAGGAACCCGTCGTCCATAGGGGACGCCGCCGCCTCTTCTTGCGGCAGCTGGGGCGGCGGGGGATGCGGCTGGGGCGGCGGCGGCTCCGGCTGACCTGGCTCCCCGCCCTGCGCAGCCTCCCCGACGCCGTCGGCGGCCGCCATCTCTCCTCGGCTCCCAGCGGAGGAGGTGCCGGAGGCCCCGCCCCTGCCCCGCCCCTCTCGCGGCTACTTCCGGTTTTTCCGCTCCTACCATAGAGACGCGGGCCGGAGTGCCCAGCGCCCGCGCCCGCACCCTGAGCAGGCCGTTCCTGTTGGGCGCGGTTCCGCACTTCGGGCTGCCTCACGCCACCTGGGGCCCCAGGTTTCCCACTCGTCCTGTCCGCAGGCCTGTCCGAACGCTTGTAGCTGGTGCTTCGGAACGTCCTAGTGTTGTTAGTTGTTAGTGTCGGCGGGAGAAACTTGGGAGCCCTGGATAAGCAGCTGGCGCCCGTGCTCCGCGTTAGCCATCCAAGGGCATTTACGCTCCTTGCACACATTTTTTTTTGTTTTCTTTTGGATGCTGAGTTTATACCTAAGAATTTCAGTAATCCAGGATTTTAGTCTTTTGAAATTAAAGTTCTAATTATACAAGGAATATGGGTATACATTATAGGAAAGGTAAACGTTTAACACTGACTACCTAGTATATGCCGGGCTTGCTCGTGGCACAAAATAAAGTCTCTGCAGTCATGGGCTTTGCATTCTAGGGGAGGATAGCAGAATACGCCCCAAAATATGTATGTAGGAGTACAGGACATGCCACTCCACAGATGCTGCTTTGGTGTTTTGGTTATTTTGAGCTGTTGGCACTTGAAAAACAGTAAATGTGGGGAGAAGATTTCTCCGAACTCCCTTACATTTCTGAAGACAGACCCTCCAAAAGAAGCTCAATTGCTGTTAAGTCCCCTCCCTGGGAGTTTCAAGAGTGGAAGTGGACGCCACACCCTGACAAGTTTTGTCAAATTGTCAAATCTCCAACCTGTTCTCCTAAGGGCCCGTTCATCTTTCCTAAACACCTTTTACTCTACCCCAAGAGGCCTTCATCTCCCATCCCCTTTCCTTATTAAGGTGGTATTTAAGCCTGAGTTCTAAGCCACCTCAGGGAGTTGCTAATTTTTCTCTGGGTATCTCTAGGTATTTTTCTATTTTCTCACGAAAATAGAAAATTTTTCTATTTTACATGAGGTATACATGTTAATAAACCTCTTTTTGTTTTTCTCTTGTTAATCTGTCTTTTATTACTGGGGTTTCAACCAAAGAACTCAGAAGGGTGGAAGGAAAATTATTTTTCACCTTCAGCAGTAGATTTTCAGGAAGGCTTTTCAGGGGCTGTTTGAGCAGAGACCTGTGAGAGGAAAAAGCATACCAGTCAGAGAACAGGAAGTGTGTGCTTGGTGCAGTCTTGGTACGGCAAGGATGCCAGCAGGGCTGAAGGCCTGTGAGTGAGGGGAAGGAACTGGTGGGTGATAAGATTGAAGAAGCAGCCAGGGATCATGGTAAGGATTTGGATTTTTATTATTATTTTTATTGTGGTAAAATAGTCATAACATGAAACTTATCTTTTTAATCATTCTTAAGTGTATAGTTTGGTGATGTTAAGTACATTCACACTGATGTGCAGCCATGGCCACCATCCATCTCCAGAACTTTATCATCTTCCCAACTGAAACTCCGTCCCCATCAAACACTCCCCATCCCCCCCCAACCCCACCCCGGCCCCTTGTAACCACTATTCTACATTCTGTCTCTGTGAGTATGACTATTCTAGGTTCTCACAGAAGTAGAATCATACAGTATTTGTCCTTTGGTGTCTGGCTTATTTCAGTTTGCATAATGTTCTCCAGGTTCATCCACGTTGTAACACGTGTCAGAATTTCCTTCTTTTTTAAGGCTGAATAATATTCCATTGTATGTATGGGCCACATTTTGTTTATCCAATCATTTATTAATGAACATTTGGGTTGTTTTCACCTTTTGGCTGTTGAGAGTAATGAAATACCTGTTAGAGACCCCGCTTTCACTTTTGGGTATTTACCCAGTGTGGGATTGCTTGACATACGGTAATTCTATGTTTAGGTTTTTGGGAACTGTTTTCCACAGCATCTATGCAAGGGTTCCAGTTTCTTCCCATACTCACCGATGCTTGTTTCCTGGTTTTGTTTTGATAACCATCTGAATGAATGTGAACTGGTATCTTCACTTTGCATTTCCCTAATGATTAGTGATGTTGAGCGTCTTTTAATGTGCTAATTAACATTTGTGGGATTTGATTTTAAGTGGAAATTAGTGGAAGGTTTTGAGTAAAGGAGGGACATGTGATTTACATTTTTAAAGGATTATTTTGGCTACCATGTGTGAAATACACACAGTAGAAAGGCAAGAATGGAAACAGATGAGTGTAAAGCTATTGTAGCGGTCCGGGCAAAAGGTCAAAGTGTTTAAATTATGCTTCACAGTTCACTGATCGATCATCAAGTCATTTTAGTGGGTCCTACGGTGGACAAGGTGACCCACCAGTCCTACTCCAAGGAGGAACTTGCTGCCCAGCTTTGGGGAGTGGAGTCAGCAGCCAGCCTCCTGCGTGGCCTGAGGACAGCCCACAATGGACTGCTAAGAGACAGAGGCCCTCTTAGGTATGAGGGCCCAGCCATTGCAGCCTGACGGGGACCACTGAAAGGTGCCACACGGCTTCCACCTGGGAGGCTGAGACCTCACAGGCCTTGCAGTTTGACCACACGGGTGTTGGTCCCTAATCTTGCTTCCCAAGTTCCATCTTAGTATCTGATTCCATGACCAGCATTTTTTGGTGTGTTTAATGAGTACTTCAAAAAATGAAATACAGTGGAATAGAAAATAGTGCATAGTGCATTTAGAAGATGAAAGTAATTTTTGGTGAATTTTTTTTTTTTTTTTTTTTTTTTGCAGTATGCGGCTCTCTCACTGTTGTGGCCTCTCCCGTTGTGGAGCACAGGCTCCGGATGCGCTGGCTCAGCGGCCATGGCTCACGGGCCCAGCCGCTCCGTGGCGTGTGGGATCCTCGCGGACCAGGGCACGAACCCGTGTCCCCTGCATCGGCAGGCGGACTCTCAACCACTGCGCCACCAGGGAAGCCCTGGTGAAGTTTTTTTCAAACTTATATATGTTCAGGTGTAATGGGTCATGTTGTAAAATGTATTTCTTACCGTGGGTCGTGGTCAACAATTTTGGAAAACAATGGACCGTATCAGTTCAGTTGGAGGTGATGAGCAGTGTATGGATTCTGGATGTTCTTTGAAGGTTAATCTGATAGGATTTGCTGACAGCTTAACTGGATGGAGGATACAAGACCCAAAAATAGTTAAGAATGACTCCAAGGTGACAGTTCCTTTTGATCAGAGTAGACCGTTAAAATGCCCTTTGACCATCCAATCCTGATTGAGTTCAGTTGTTCACTGTGTTCTTTCCCTATGGATTTACATCCATGCATATATTTCATATATTTAAAAGAAAAAAAACCAGTCATATTTATTTGGCAAATTTTAGTATTGAATGGATATAGATCTTTCTGGGCTACAATACAGCTTCTGTGTCCTTCCTGATCCTTTGATATGTATCTCTCCAAACCGCAGTAACCTAATAACCCCTCCAAACTCTAATAAATCACAGAACATATTCTTTTTTAAAAAATGAATTTACTTATTTATTATTTATTTCTGGCTGCATTGGGTCTTTGTTGCTGTGCACGGGCTTTCTCTAGCTGCGGTGAGTGGGGGCTACTCTTTGTGGCAGTGCACGGGCTTCTCATTGCGGTGGCTTCTCTTGTTATGGAACACGGGCTCTAGGCACACGGGCTTCAATAGTTGTGGCACGTGGGCTCAGTAGTTGTGGCTTGTGGGCTCTAGCGCACAGGCTCAGAAGTTGTGGCACACAGACTTGGTTGCTCTTTGGCATGTGGGACCTCCTGGACCAGGGCTCGGACCCGTGTCCCCTGCATTGGCAGGCGGATTCTTAGCCACTGTGCCACCAGGGAAGTCCCAGAACATATTCTTTAAAGTTTTCAGTTGTAGGAAAGGAAAATCAATGAGTGCTGCCACTATTTCAAGATAGGTACCCTACACTCCATTAGCTCTCCCATCAAACCAGTGCAAATAAGAATACAATCTGAGTAAAAAAAGACTGGCTGATCCTCCTTCAAGACAGCTGGATACCTGTCAGCCCATGGATGTTCTAAAGCTGTCATTGTCTTCTAGATCCTTGCGATGTGCTTTGAATTGGGCACCAACACTCCTGCCTTCTTACCAATCCCTGAGGATATGAGAAGCAGTCTACAGATGCTTGGTGCAAATACGATCAGAAAAATGAAAGTCAGAGAAGGGAAACTGTAAGACAGGGTAGAAGAAAGTCATCACCCCAGAGGAGGGACAGATGGGATCTGGACGAATCTCCATAAGGACACACAAATGCTGTCTCATTTGAAACAGAAAAACCCTATGGAGAAGCAGGGCAATTGTTGATTCTCCACTTTACAAGTGAGAACCTGAGCCAGGCCTGACGCACTGGTTACAGAACATGGAGAAGGGTGACAGTAAGGAGATGGACACTCATGAAACCCATGCCTGCCTCCCCAGTTTCAAAGGGTGCCTTCCTCTGTCCAGTACTTCTTAACCCTGGCTGCATCTTAGAATTACGTGGACAGTTTTAATGAAACTCCAGTGACTGAGCCCCAGCCTCAGGGATTCTAATTTCATTGGCTGAGGGTGAGGGCTTGGCATCAGCATACTTTAAAAGCTCCCCCCATAATTCTAAGGTGCAGCCCAGGTTGAAAACGACAGCTCAGTGAGTCCGCGGTACAGACTGCTGCTTTGTCATCAGGGTTCCTAGGGAAGTTAAGATGCCACAATGCTAGTGGGAGAGTGTAGGCAGGGTTGATCAGCAATCAGTATGTTGTGCTAAATACAGAAATCAACTAATCAATGAACAATTTGTTAAAAATTACCATTTATTATACAAATAAACTAAATCACAATGTGTGTGTAAATAAAACTACTTAACAAGTGATATAAGTTGTAGTGCAAATTGTTCATCAGTTTTTTATTCAGGTATATTTTACCTATCACAAAATTTATCTCATTCATGTGTACGATGCATCACCTGTTTTTGACTTCTTAGGAATTATTGATATGAGCTTTTCATTGGTATGGCCGTCACTAGCTACATGATGCTCTCAGTTTGACTGAACTCTTCCAGAGTTTACCCATAAGTTTGATAATTATTAGGTGCCTGGGGATTGTGTTAAATGCTTGAGCTTTCAGCTTCCCCCAATGCTCTTTAAGCTTCAATATTTTCTCTCTTGGCTACAATCAGGGAGGTTGGTACTTTCAGGGCCCTGGTTGCACTCCAGGAGCTAGTACTAGAAACCTGTGAGCTAGACAGAGAGGGAGAAAACAGGAGGGGAGGGCAGGAAGGGTGAAAGCACATGAAGATTGGTTAATCGAGCACCAGAACCAGGAGCCTGTGTTTGTCTTTTGGCTCCACCACCACGAAGCACCTGAGGCTATGCCCAGCTGGGTCAGGACAGTCATAACAGACAGTAAAGCAGTGGCTGAGTGGAGCCCAGTCATAAGTAAGACAGAGGCACAAGGCAGTGGGGTGACTGGTTCAAGATGGCGGAATAGAAAGTTGTGCGCTCACTCCCTCCTGTGAGAGCACCAGAATCACAACTAACTGGTGAACAATCATCGACAGGAAGACACTGGAACTCACCAAAAAGATACCTCACATCCAAAGACAAAGAAGCCGCAATGAGAGGGTAGGAGGGGTGCAATCACAATAAAATCAAATCCCATAGCTGCTGGGTGGAAGACTCACAAACTGGAGAACACTTATACCACAGAAGTCCACTCACTGGAGTGAAAGTTCTGAGCCCTACGTCAGGTTTCCCAACCTGTGGGTCTGGCAATGGGAGGAGGAATTCCCAGAGAATCAGACTTTGAAGGCTAGTGGGATTTCACTCCAGGACTTCGACAGGACTGGGGGAAACAGACACTCCACTCTTGGAGGGCACACACAAAGTAGTGTGTGCATGGGGACCCAGGGGAAGGAACAGTGACCCCATAGGAGACTGAACCAGACCTACCTGCTAGTGTTGGAGGGTCTCCTGCAAAGATGGGGGGGGGGTGGCTGTGTCTCACCATGAGGACAAGGACACGGGCAGGAGAAATTCTGGGAAGTACTCCTTGAGCCCTCCCAGAGTCTGACATTAGCCCCACCAAAGAGCTGGGTAGCCTCCAGTGCTGGGTCGCCTCAGGTCAAACAACCAACAGGGAGGGAACCCAGCCCCACCCATCAGCAGACAAGTGGATTAAAGTTTTACTGAGCTCTGCCCACCAAAGCAACACCCAGCTCTACCCACCACCAGTCCCTCCCATCAGGAAACTTGCACAAGCCTCTTAGATAGGCTCATCCACCAGAGGGCAGACAGCAGAAGCAAGAAGAACTACAGTCCTGCAGCCTGTGGGAAAAAACCCACATTCACAGAAAGATAGACAAGATGAAAAGGCAGAGGGCTATGTACCAGATGAAGGAACAAGATAAAACCCCAGAAAAACAACTAAATGAAGTGGAGAGAGGCAACCTTCCAGAAAAAGAATTCAGAATAATGATAATGAAGATCGTCCAAGGACCTCAGAAAAAGAATGGAGGCAAAGATCGAGAAGATGCAAGAAATGTTTAACAAAGACCTAGAAGAATTAAAGAACAAACACCTAGAAGAATTAAAAGAACAAACAAACAGAGATGAACAATACAATACCTGAAATGAAAAATACACTAGAAGGAATCACAAGCAGAATAACTGAGGCAGAAGAACGGATAACTGACCTGGAAGACAGGATGGAGGAATTCACTGCCGTGGAACAGAATAAAGAAAAAAGAATGAAAAGAAATGAAGACAGCCTAAGAGACCTCTGGGACAACATTAAAAACAACAACATTCACATTATAGGGGTCCCAGAAGGAGAAGAGAGAAAGAACGGATCCGAGAAAATATTTGAAGAGATTATAGTTGAAAACTTCCCTAACATGGGAAAGGAAATAGCCACCCAAGTCCAGGAAGCGCAGAGAGTCCCAGCCAGGATAAACACATGGAAAAACACACCGAGACACATAGTAATCAAACTGACAAAAATTAAAGACAAAGAAAAATTATTGAAAGCAATAAGGGAAAATGACAAATAACATACAAGGGAACTCCCATAAGGTTAATAGCTGATTTCTCAGAAGAAACTCTACAAGCCAGAAGGGAGTGTCATGATATATTTAAAGTGATGAAAGGGAAGAACCTACAACCAAGATTACTCTACCCAGCAAGAATCTCATTCAGATTAGATGGAGAAATCAAAAGCTTTACAGACAAGCAAAAGCTAAGAGAATTCAGCACCACCAAACCAGCTCTACAACAAATGCTAAAGGAAATGGTAATCAATAATTACCTTAAACATGAATGGATTAAATGCTCCAACCAAAAGACACAGGCTTGCTGAATGGTTAAAAAAACAAGACCCATTTATATGCTGTATACAGGAGACCCACTTCAGACCTAGGGACACATACAGACTGAAAGTGAGGGAATGGAAAAAGATATTCCATGCAAGTGGAAATCAAAAGAAAGCTGGAGTAGCAATACTCATGTCAGATAAAATAGACTTTAAGGAATGTTACAAGTGACAAGGAAGGACACTACATAATGATCAAGGGATCAATCCAAGAAGAAGATAGAACAATTATAAATATATGCACTCAACACAGGAGCACCTCAATACATAAGGCAACTGCTAACAGCTATAAAAGAGAAAATCGACAGTAACACAATAATAGTGGGGGACTGTAGCACCTCACACCAATGGACAGATCATCCAGACAGAAAATTAATAAGGAAACACAAGCTTTAAAGGACACAATACACCACATAGATTTAATTGATATTTATAGGGCATTCCATCCAAAAACAGGAGATTACACTTTCTTCTCAAGTGCCCATGAAACATTCTCCAGGATAGATCACATCTTGGGTCACAAACCAAGCGTGGTAAATTTAAGAAAATTGAAATCGTATCAAGCATCTTTTCCGACCACAGTGCTATTGGAAAAAAACGTAAAGAACACAAACACATGGAGGCTGAACAGTACGTTACTAAATAACCAAGTGATCACTGAAGAAATCAAAGAGGAAATCAAAAAATACCTACAGACAAATTACAAAGAAAACACAATGATCCAAAACCTATTGGATGCAGCAAAAGCAGTTCTGAGAGGGAAGTTTATAGCTATACAAGCCTACCTCAAGAAGCAAGACAAATCTCAAATAAACAATCTAACTTTACACCTAAAGGAACCAGAGAAAGAAGAACAAACAAAACCCAAAGTCAGTAGAAGGAAATAAATCATAAAGATCAGAGCAGAAATAAATGAATTAGAAACAAAGAAAACAGTAGCAAAGATCAATAAAACTAAAAGCTGCTTCTTTGAGAAAATAAACAAAATTGATAAACCATTAGCCAGACTCATCAAGAAAAAGAGGGAGAGGACTCAAATCAATAAAATTAGAAATGAAAAAGGAGAAGGTACAACAGACACCACAGAAATACAAAGCTTCCTAAGAGACTACTACAAGCAACTCTATGCCAATAAAATGGACAACCTGGAAGAAATGGACAGATTCTTAGAAAGGTATAACCTTCCAAAAGTGAACCAGGAAGAAACAGAAAATATTAACAGACAAATCACAAATAATGAAATTGAAACTGTGATTAAAAATATTCCAACAAACAAAAGCCCAGGACCAGATGAATTCTATCGAACATTTAGAGAAGAGCTAACACCCATCCTTCTCAAACTCTTCCAAAAAATTGCAGAGGAAGGAACACTCCCAAACTCATTCTATGAGGCCACCATCACCCTGATACCAAAACCAGACAAAGATACTACTAAGAAATAAAATCACAGACCAATATCACTGATGAATATAGATGCAAAAATCCTCAACAAAATACTAGCTAACATAATCCAACAACACATTAAAAGGATCATATGCCATGATCAAGTGGGATTTATCCCAGGGATGCAAGGATTCTTCAATATATGCAAATCAATCAATGTGATACACCATATTAACAAATTGAAGAAGGAAAACCATATGATCATCTCAATAGATGCAGAAAAAGCTTCTGACAAAATTCAACACCCATTTATGATAAACTCTCCAGAAAGTGGGCATAGAGGGAACCTACCTTAACATAATAAAAATTATATACGAAAACCCACAGCAAAAATCATTATCAATGGTGAAAAACTGAAAGCATTTCCTGTAAGATCAGGAACAAGACAAGGATGTCCACTGTCGCCACTATTATTCAACATAGCTTTGGAAGTCCTAGCCACAGCAATCAGAGAAGAAAAAGAAATAAAAGGAATCCAAATTGGAAAAGAAGAAGTAAAACTCTCACTGTTTGCAGATGACATGATACTATACATAGAGAGTCCTAAACATGCTACCAGAAAACTACTAGAGCTAATCAATGAATTTGGTAAAGCTGCAGGATACAAAATTAATGCACAGAAATCTCCTGCATTCCTATACACTAACAACGAAAGATCAGAAAGAGAAATTAAGGAAACAATCCCATTCATCATTGCAACAAAAAGAATAAAATACCTAGGAAAACCTACCTTAGGAGGGAAAAGACCTGTACTCAGAAAACTATAAGATACTGATGAAAGATATCAAAGATGACACAACAGTTGGAGAGATGTACCATGTTCTTGGATTGGAAGAATCAATATTATGAAAATGACTATACTATCCAAAGCAATCACAGATTCAATGTAATCCCTATCAAATTACCAGTGGTATTTTTTAAAGAACTAGAACAAAAAAAGTCTTAAAATTTGTATGGAGACACAAAAGACCCCAAATAGCCAAAGCAGTCTTGAGGGAAAAAAACTGAGCTGGAGGAATCAGACTCCCTGACTTCAGACTATACTACAAAGCTACAGTAATCAAGACAATATGTTACTGGCACAAAAACAGAAATATAGATCAATGGAACAGGACAGAAAGCCCAGAGATAAACCCACGCACCTGTGGTCAACTAATCTATGACAAAGGAGGCAAGGATATACAATGGAGAAAAGACAGTCTCTTCAATAAGTGGTGCTGGGAAAACTGGACAGCTACATGTAAAAGAATGAAATTAGAACACTCCCTAACACCATACACAAAAATAAACTCAAAATGGATTAGAGACCTAAATGTAAGACCAGACACTCTAAAACTCTTAGAGGAAAACATAGGAAGAACACTCTTTGACATAAATTACAGTAAGATTTTTTTTGATCCACCTCCCAGAGTAATGGAAATAAAAACAAAAATAAACAAATGGGACCTAATGAAACTTAAAAGCTTCTGCAAAGCAAAGGAAACTACAAACAAGATAAAAAGACAGGGCTTCCCTGGTGGC
Source organism: Mesoplodon mirus (assembly GCF_964341445.2). Classification (NCBI taxonomy): domain Eukaryota; kingdom Metazoa; phylum Chordata; class Mammalia; order Artiodactyla; family Ziphiidae; genus Mesoplodon; species Mesoplodon mirus. The sequence goes on from NC_138996.1 coordinate 8,030,236, forward strand.
ACAGTGGTTGAGAGTCCGCCTGCCGATGCAGGGGACACGGGTTCGTGCCCTGGTCTGGGAAGATCCCACATGCCGTGGAGCGGCTGGGTCCGTGAGCCATGGCTGCTGAGCCTGTGCATCCGGAGCCTGTGCTCCACGATGGGAGAGGCCACAACAGTGAGAGGGCTGTGTACCACAAAAAAAAAAAAAAAAAAAAAAAAAAAAGATGAAAAGACAACCCTCAGAATGGTAGAAAATATTTGCAAATGAATCAACGGACAAAAGATTAATCTCCAAAATATATAATCAGCTCATGCAGCTCAATATTAAAAATCCAAAAATTTAGGCAGAAGACCTAAATAAACATTTCCCCAAAGAAGACATACAGATGGCCAAGAGGCACACGAAAAGCTGCACAACATCACCAATTATTAGAGAAATGCAAATCAAAACTACACGAGGTATCACCTCACACCAGTTAGAATGGGCATCATCAGAAAATCTACAAACAACAAATGCTGGAGAGGGTGTGGAGAAAAGGGAACCCTCTTGCACTGTTGGTGGGAATGTAAATGGATACAGCCACTATGGAGAACAGTATGGAGGTTCCTTAAAAAACTAAAAATAGAATCACCATATTACCCACCAATCCCACTACTGGGCATGTACCCAGAGAAAACCATAATTCAAAGACACATGCACCCCAGTGTTCATTGCAGCACTATTTACAATAGCCAGGTCATGGAAGCAACCTAAATGCCCATTGACAGATGAATGGATAAAGAAGATGTGGTACATATATACAATGGAATATTACTCAGCCATAAAAAGGAACGAAATTGGGTCATTTGTAGAGACGTGGATGGATCTAGAGCCTGTCATACAGAGTGAGGTAAGTCAGAAAGAGAAAAACAAATCTCGTGTATTAACGCATATATGTGGAACCTAGAAAAATGGTACAGATGAACCAGCTTGCAAGGCAGAAATAGAGACACAGATATAGAGAACAAACGTATGGACACCAAGGGGGGAAAGCAGCAGGGGGTGGGGGGGGTGGGATGAATTACGAGATTGGGATTGACATGTATACACTAATATGTATAAAATGGATACCTAATAAGAACTTGCTGTTTAAAAAATAAGTAAAATAAAATTCAAAACAAACCACCATCTCATTGAGATTGATTGGGATTGTAATAAAGCTGTAGGTCAATGTTGGGGTAACTGATGACTCTACTGTATTAAATCTTCCAATCCATGAACATGGCATATCTCTGTTTATTCAGCTTTTTTTTTTTTTGTCTCTTATGAGGTTTTACAGCTTCTAGGTGTGCTGTTAAAATTGATTTTTATATCTAGCCGCTTTCCTAATTTCTATTAATTTTTCTTGGCTGTGTTGGGTCTTTGTTGCTGCGTGTGGGCTTTCTCTAGTTGCAGCGAGCGGGGACTCCTCTTCATTGTGGTGCATGGGCTTCTCATTGTGGTGGTTTCTCTTGTTGCAGAGCACAGGCTCTAGGCACGCGGGCTTCAGTAGTTGCAGCACATGGGCTCAGTAGTTGCGGTGCGTGGGCTCTAGGGCACACAGGCTTCAGTAGCTGTGGTGCATGGGCTTACGTGCTCCTCAGCATGTGGGATCTTCCTGGACCAGGGATCGATCCCGTGTCCCCTGCACTGGCAGGTGGATCCTTAACCACTGCGCCACCTGGGAAGTCCTAACTTCTATTAATTCTGATACTTTAGCTGAAGTGATTTAAGAGAATGTGATATTGGCACAGAAAAAGACAAAGCAAGTAACAGAACACAGTGGAGAACTCACAAACATATCTATGAATATATGTGGATGCTTGAGACTTGAAAAAACCTTCACTGCAGAGAAGTGAGAAAAATCTAGTGTTCTGAATAATGGTGCTGGGACAATTAGGCACAATACCGGAAAAAAATAAAAAAAGAACAAAATTGCATCCTTACCTCACACTATGTACTGAAATATGAGTTGCAAAAGATAAATATCTTAGATGATAATATAGGAGGAAATCTCCAGCCTTTAGAGTTAGAAAAAATTTCTTAAACAAGACAGAAAATAAGTAATACAAGAAAAAATGATAAATCTGATTATGTTAAAGTTAAAGTTTCTATTTGTCAGAATACACCAAGAAGAGAGTTGAAGGCAAACCACAGAGGGCTTAAATCCAAAATATGTACTAGATTCCTACAAATAAAAATACAGATAACCTAAAATAGAAAATTGGTTGGAACATATTCTGCACAAAGGAAGAAACCCAAATGGCAAATAAACACATGAAAAAGTGACCAATCTCAGTGCAAATTAAAGACATTTTAATATACCACTACCCACCCATTACATTGGCAAAAATGAAAAAGCTTGACGGTTTGAAATGAATACTCTGCTTTGGGAAGAGTTTGGCATTATGTAGGAAAGTTGAAGATACCTATCCTAATGACCCAGTAATTCTATTCTTAGGTACGTCCCCAAAGAAACGCATACTCTGATGCATCAGAATATATGAACAATGTTGGCAACATTGTCTGGAATAACCACAAACTGGAAACATCCAAAATACTCATCAAGGGTACAATGTATATTGTCATATAATGGAATTCTATGCAAAAATGAAATAAATTAACTGGAGCTCACATGATAACAAGGATGACTGTATAAACAAAATGCTGAGCAAAGGAAGCCAGACTATATAATTCTATTTACACAAAGTTTAGGAACAGGCAACGTCATACCATGTTGTTTTTACTTAATTGTAAAACCCTAAACAAAAAAGGGAATCATTACCATAGCAGTCAGGCTAGTGGTTACCTCTGGTGAAGGAGGAGCTTGAGAAGGGAAATGTGTGGAAATTCTCAGGCACTTGCAATGTTTAATCCTGCCGGGATGCGGTTACATTGTTTTTCACTATATGACAACTTGTAAGACTACATGTTCACACTATGTACTTTCCTGTTTTTGTATTATATTTTACAATAAAAAATACTTTAAGGAGGAAAACAGAATTGGAGTAAAATGGTGAAAAACACGAGACTAAAACCAAAAGCCCAAAGGAAAAAATAATTACATTTGACCCTTGAACAACCCAAGGGTTGGGGTGCCGACTCCAGTGCAGTAGAAAACCCGCATATAATCTTAGAGTCGACTCTTGGCATCCCCGGTTCTGCATCTGTGGGTTCAGCCAACCACAGATCCTGGTTTTCTGAGATGGAATCTACTCCTGGTGAAGATGCTGTGAGGATTGTTGAAATGACAACAAAGAATTCAGAATATGACATCAACTGAGTTGATAAAGCAGCAGCAGGGTTTGAGAGGAATGACTCCAATTTTGACAGATGTTCTACTGTGGGTAAAATCCTATCAAGCAGCAATGCATGCTACAGAGAAATTGTTCACGAAAGGAAGAGTCAAGGGATGTGGCAAACTTCACTGTTGTTTTAAGAAATTGCCACTGACACCCCAACTTCAGTAACCACCACCCAGATCAGTCAGCAGCCATCAACATCCAGGCAAGACCCTCTACCAGCAAAAAGGTTATGACTCGCTGAAGGTGCAGATAATGGTTAGTCCTAAAACTGAGTATCCTAGTCCCACTTATAGAAATCTGTTCTGCAAAAAATAGCATTGACATGAAAATTATGCCAAGCCCACTGTATGGAAAAGTGAAAGAAGAATGACATAGATGTGTATACACAGGCATGGAAGGACATGTATATAGGGCTATATAATTTGATAGGGTTATAACCAAATTTGGGATTATATAAATAGAATTTTATATTCATTAGATTTTGATATTAAAAGTTTGTTAATAAAATAATTACAAATTTAACATACTGTCATACTCAAAGTGTCTAAAACTTATGTGCCTTTTTTTCACTCAACATTATTTCTGCAATCTGTCTCTATTACAACAGATCTAGATCCTCTTATTGGTTATATAGTACACAATTGTATGACAATGACACATTTATCTATTCTCCAAAACATGAATATATAGCTGGTTTCCAATATTTTGTTCTTCCAAAAAATGCTGTGAATTGTGACAGCTATCACACACAGTGCTTACTATGAGTCAGCCACTGTTCTCTTATTGCACGTGTATAACTCTCTCACCCTATAAAGTAGTTACTACTATCGTCCTCATTTTACACAGGAGGAGAGAGATAATGAGAGGTTAAATAACTTGTCCAAGGTTACAGAGTCAGTAAAGTGGTGCAGTTAGGATCTGAACCAGGTGGTCTGGCTCTGAAGTCTGTGCTCTCAGCCTTCTAGTACATGTCTTCTGATGCCATAAGCCAGAGTGAACCCAGAATGTATCATGAGAAGCAGCAAAGGGATGGGATGTCATGTCAGATTACAAGGCTGTGACTTCCAACATGTTTCCCCCCTCCCCCCACCTTTATGTCTCGCAGAGTCCCCACTCTGAGGGAAGCAAACTGCCATGTTGTGAGCTGTGCTATAGAGAGGTCCACATGGCAAGGGACTGATGTCTCTGGCCACCAGTAAGGACCTGAAGCCTTCTAACAGCTATGTGAGTAAACTTGGAAGTATATCCTCCCCCAGTGCAGCTTCAAGATAACTACAGCCCTGGCAGGCCCCTGGACTGCAGCCTCGTGAGAGACCTTAGCCAGAAGCACCAGCTGGGCTGCACCTGCATTCTTAAACAAAAGAAACTGTTTTTTTCTATGCAGCCAACTTTGGGTTAATTGTTATGTAGCTATAGACAACTAATATAGAAAAAATACAAGGTAAAGGAAAGTGGAACAACCTTTTAAACAACTGAAAGAAAACACCCAGTGAAAATTTCTTTCAAAAATGGTGGCAAAGTAGACTTTTTCAGATATATAAAAGTTGAAAGAATTCATCATCAGTAGATTTTCAGTACAAGAAATATTGAAGGGCATCCATCAAAACAGAAGGAAATTATACAAAATAGAATTCTGGATCTACACAAAAGAAAAAAGGCACCATACATGGTAACTGTAATGGAAAATACAAAAGGCCATTTTTTTTCTTATTATACAATTCTCTTTAAAAGATAATTCACTGCTTAAAGTAAAAACAACAATGTATTGTGGGCTTATAGCAAATGTAGAATTAAAGTGTACTAGCGTAAAGTCTAGAAGGATGAAATGGAAGTACACTACTGAAGGTTCTTATGCTATTATACTTGAAGGAGTATAGTATCACTTGAAATTAAAGTGTGATAAATGAAAGAAGTATACTATAAACCCTAAAGCAACCACTAACATAACACAAATGAGTTATAACAAATAAGTCAACAAAGGAGATAAAATGGAATCATAAAAAATACGCAATTGTTCCAAAAGAAGGCAGAAAAAAAAAGGAATGAAGAATAGAGAGGACAAATAGAAAACAAATAGCAAGAAGGTAAATTTTAAAACTAATTAGATCAATAATCATACTAAATGTAAATGGCTTAAAGACAGAATTAAAAGGCAGAGATTGTCAGGTTGGATAAAAAGGAAGACCCAATATGTGCTCCCTACAAGAAATCCACTTTAAATATAAAGACACAAGTAAGTTAAAAATAAGAAGATGAAAGAAAAAGTACAAAGATGTAAAAAGACCTATGAATATTAAGAGAAAGGTGAAGTGTCTATAACAATAACAAAGTAGATTTTAGATTAGAGAAAATTAGCAGAGATAAAGAGGATCATTTCATGACAAAGGGTGAATCAATTCATCAAAAAGACATATTGAGTATAAAAATGTATGCACCTAATAATAGTTTCAAAATGGATAAAGCAAAAACTACAAGCAGAAATAGACAAGTCCATAATTATAGTCAGATTTCAACATCTCTCTCTCAATAACTGATAGGAAAAGTAGATAGAAAAATCAGTAATGCTCTAGAAGACTTAAAGAACTCTCAACTAACTTCATCTAATCAACATTTATAGAACACTCCAGCTAACATCGGTGGAATTCTTGAAACTTCTTTTCAAGTGCACACAAAATATTTACCAAGATAGACATTATCCTAGGCCATAAAACAAACCTCAATAAATTCAAAAGGATTCCTGCCATACAAAACATGTTCTCTAACTATGATGGAATTAAATTAGAAATCACTAACAGAAAAATTCTTGGAAAATCCTCAAATCTTAAAAAGTAAATAACACACTTTTAAATAACCCATGAGTCAAAGATGAAGTGAAAATGAAAATCAGAAAATATTCTAAAATGGATGAGAAGAGAAACACAGCATATAAAAATCTGTACAATGCAGCTAAGGTAGTAATGGGAAGGAAATTTTTAGCACTAAAGGCCTATAGTAGAAAATAAGAAAGGTTTTAAACTAATAACCTCAGTTTTTACCTTGAGAAAACAGAAAAAGAGCAAATGAAAACTAAAGTAAGCTGAAGAAAGGAAATAATAAAGATCAGAATGGAGATCAATGAAATAGAAAAAAAAAACCAGAGAAAATTAAGTAAACCAAAAGATAGTTCAAACGTATCTCTATGGGCTAGCATGAAACTGGAAATTAAAATTAAAAAACAATACCATTTACAACAGCATCAAAAAAAAAGATGTACTTCAGATAAATCTGACAATAGATATGAAAAACATGTACACTGAAAACTATAAAACACTGATGAGAGAAATTAAAGAAAACCTAAATAAATGGATGGAAAACTCAATATTAAGTTATTAATTCTCCCAAGTTGATCTATAGATTTAATGCAATCCCAGTCAAAATCCCAGCAGGTTTTGTTTTGTAGAAATTGATGAGCTGCTTCTAAAATTCATATGGTAGGTAAGGCAAAGGACCTAAACAGTTAAAACAACTTTGAAATAGAAAAAGAGATGGAGGGTTTACATTACGTGGCTTCAACACTTCTTTAAAGCTGCAATAATCAAGATGGGATATTACTGGTGTCAAGATACAGATCGGTGTGACAGCCGACATCCAGAAATAAGACTCATAAAGACAACTGATTTTCTTTTTGTTGTTGTTGTTGTTTGCGGTATGCGGGCCTCTCACCGCTGTGGCCTCTCCCGTTGCGGAGCACAGGCTCCGGACGCGCAGGCTCAGCGGCCATGGCTCACGGGCCCAGCCGCTCTGCGGCATGTGGGATCTTCCCGGACTGGGGCACGAACCCACGTCCCCTGCATCGGCAGGCGGACTCTCAACCACTGCGCCACCAGGGAAGCCCAAGACAACTGATTTTCAACGAAGTTGTAAAATGCATTTCAGTGGAGAAAAGATAATTTCAACAAATGGTGCTGGATCATTCTATATACCTACCCCAATAAACAAAAAACCCCTACAGTCCATACCTTGCACTTGCACCATATACAAAAATTAAGCCAAAATTGGTAATAAGCATAAATGTATTGAACAGTATCTAAACCTACCATGGGACCCAGCCATTCCACTCCAGGTGTTCACCCAAGCACATGCCCATACAAAGCTTCATTTGTGACAGCCCCAAACTGGAAGCACTCAAATGCTAATGAGCAGGCGAATGAATAAACACACCGTGGCATATCCGTACAGTGAAATACCACTCAGCAATAAGAAGGAATGAACTATGGATACACATAATATGGATAAACCTTAACTAATGCTGAGTAAAAGTAGCCAGACAAAAATGAGTACATACTGCAGGATTCCATTTACACAAAATTGTACATTAACTACACAAAGTAGTCTACAGTGTCAGAAAGCAGATGTGGTTGTCCAGGGATACGGGTGGGCATAGGGGAACTGGGAGGGCCTGGAGCAATTACCAGGGGGCCTGAGAGAACTTTCTGGGGTGATGGATATGCACATTATCTTGATCGTTGTGATGGGTTCATCATGAGTATATACATCTCAAAAATTATTAAACTGCACGCTTAAAAATATGCAGTTTCGGCCTTCCCTGGTGGTGCAGTGGTTAAGAATCCGCCTGCCAATGCATGGGACACATGTTCGAGCCCTGGTCTGGGAAGATCCCACATGCCGCGGAGCAACTAAATCCATGCGCCACAACTATTGAGCCCACGTGCCACAACTACTGAAGCCCGTGTGCTTAGAGCCTGTGCTCCGCACCAAGAGAAGCCACTGCAATGAGAAGCCCACATACCACAATGAAGAGTAGCCCCTGCTCGCCACAACTAGAGAAAGTCCACGTGCAGCAACAAAGACCCAATGCAGCCAAAAATAAATAAAATAAAATTTAAAAGGATATGCAGTTTAAAAATTAACAATAGGGGCTTCCCTGGTGGCGCAGTGGTTGAGAGTCCGCCTGCCGAGGCAGGGGATACGGGTTCATGCCCCGGTCTGGGAAGATCCCACGTGCCACGGAGAGGCTGGGCCCGTGAGCCATGGCCGCTGGGCCTGTGCGTCCGGAGCCTGTGCTCCGCAATGGGGGAGGCCACAACAGTGAGAGGCCCGCGTACAGCAAAAAAAAAAAAAAAAAAAAAAAAAAAATTAACAATAATTCATTAATAAAGACAGGTCGAAGATATGAGCAATAACAGCATGTTTGTATGTTAACAGGAATGATTCAGTAGAGCAGAAAAACCTGAAAATGCCAGACCGGGAAGTGGGGGAAATCTCTGGAAATAAGTCCTTTAGGAGAAGCCATCATACAAATGGGGGACTTTGGCTAGGAACACGGAGAGCTCATCTCACTACACAGAGACACTCATATTTTGGACAATTCCCTTAAAATACAGTCTCAGAAATTAACTGCCCAAGTAGGGAGTAGAAACATTTTAGAGCTCATGTTACAATACAACTAGATACCTGTTAAAAGAAGTGCATGTTTTTGTGGCTTCAAACTTTTCAGCTTTTGTTCACAGTGTAGTTACGTACCTGGTGGTTCTGCACCCCTGTGGGTGTGCTTGGCACAGGGATTAGAAGACGGGGAAATATCCTGATTTCAGGAGTATGATCTTCACGGCAGAAGTGTTATTTCTCTCTGAATCCAGACAATGCAGCTGTGGTAAGTGGGTCATTCCTCCACTGGGAGGTGGAGGGTCAGCCCCTTGGATCTGGTCTTATGTGTGACAACCCTCACAAATAAAAGAGAACTGATGCTGTGCAGTTTCCAAGGCTGGGTGCTGACGAGGTTTGGAGCTTTCCGCAGGGTTTCTCAGTACTCCTGCTTGGGGGAAGCCAGCTGCATCTAGGAAGTCCCTCTCCCGCGTGACTCCACTGTGTGTCCGTCTGGCCACGTCGGGAGCTTGTGTGGGGAGCGGCCTGACCACCCTTGGGCGATCACCCAAGAGTCCACTGTCCACCCCAGCCTGGGTACCACATGTGAGAACAGTCTTCGGACGACTCTAGCCTCAGCCATCACCTAGCTGGGAGCGAATGAGGGGCCCGACAGAGAGCAGCTGGGGCTGTGCCCAGCCCCGGGAGAGCACATTGTCGTTAAGCCCACGACGCCGTGCAGTAGTCTATGGCGCTCGAGGCTGACCAGGGGCTTCCGGCTGGGACACACTCTAGGTGGGAACTTTCCTGTGTTGTGCCCCATTTGATCACACAGCTATTTCAAGGCAGCTGCTTTAGTTTTTGTGATTTACCTACCTTCTCATCCCCTTCTCCTTTGCTTCAACGTTCAATACCCAGGGCAGACACTCAATAAAAGCTAAGCTGGATATGGTTACCTCCAGGCTAATGAGTGAAGAACACTTACATTTCTCTTTCTGACATTAAAATGTCATATTAACTGCAAATTAAAGTGGGCACTATTTTGGTTACGTGCATACCAGGCTTGTTTGTAAATACTGGTGCTCACTTCACTCTGGAATTATTTTAACGTAAGTTTAATCGATTTCGCCACTGCTGCTGCCGTTTTACGTGACACTGAAGATGCCATATTTCAATCCTGTCTAGGGTGCAGGTGGGGGAAGAGGGTGAACTTTAAGGGTCGACAGGCAGGAAAAGGGGCATCTATGGCTTAAACAGGATGCTTCAACAATAATGCCTTATATTGTGAAAGAATGTAAGTACCTACCATTGGTTCTTGCTGGACTGTCTGTGGTAAGAGGGGAGAAGCCATGTTTACCTTTTATCCCTCAGAACTTTGGACAGTCAGCTTACACACATTGTGAACCAGCCTAAATCAAAACAAAACTTATCCTAGGTACTGGGAAAAAACTCAAAGACTATTCCTGATTTACAGCCAGTCAGCGGCATAATATCTAAATTGACAGGACAGTATGGCAAGCGGATGGATACTATTAGACAATTATTAAACATGCGTTTGTACGGCCTAAGAGCAGAAAAAATCTAAGCTGAGTTTTTATACAAGTCTTTATTTACAACTTGTATGACAACTGTACACTTTCTGCAGCCTTGAAAACATTTTTGTACTTGAATGGGAAAATATAGTTTGACCAAATCTTAACTTTATTCTTCATATACATATACTATATGCATACATATAAACATATACATATAATTAATACCATAACAAGTTGGCAGTCATAAAATTAAAATGAATAAGTGATATCAAAAGGAAATACAATATAAGTTTTCAAAAAATTAAAAATCTGTCTTCTGGTGATTTCTTGGACTTTACGTTTTTGCAATTTTGGTGAAAATTTCTCACAAGTCATTTACCTCAGAAAAAATAGTGAGAAAACCCACAAGTCTAACACAGAGTAAATGATTGGTAAACTTGGTAAACAGATGGAAAACTGCTTGGATGCCATTTATGTACAATGTAGTTAAAACTGTATTGATTCCATTTGTTAGGTGAGAGAGAAATTTAGAGTTCCACGTGGATTTCCTTTTTGGATTATGACTAAGAATGAAATCATGAAATTACGAATTCAATAGTCAACCAGAAATAAGAACATACCTAGCAATATCCTTTTTGAAAAGGCTAAACTGCAAGGTGGATAACTACAATGTCAAATATCAAACTAACAATTCACAGAACAATCAGTAATACTTAAGACATGAGTATAAGGCTTTAGAGCTGGGACTGTAACCAGTACAACTCCAACTCCAATGTACTAAGGTGTTTTCCAGCTCATCTGAAAAGTTTAAAAAATACTATAGGAAAAAAAAGCCTCTTTCTATCCCCAAATCTTTGATAGAATTTGTTAATCAAAATAAGGCAAATTATTAAATTAGATATGTTTGAATTTTACCATTCATTACACAACCAGAAATTGGGTGTTATAAATGGTGGGGCAATTGTCAAAATATGAAAACTGCAAAACAAGAGTAAACCTGGAAATTATTCTTCTGAGTACAAATCTTTATGAATTACACATAATCTGTAAACAGCTAGTGACAGCAATGGCATTTCAGTGCATCTGAATTTTAAATAACTAAGGCTATTAAAAAACCAAAAGCTTACTATTAAAAAAATTAAAAGCCCCCAAATGATTGATTGGCATTTGTGTACAGTCATTTCCTGTATTTATACTAGCATGTTCTTTCGTATTTCAAGCACATTGAAAATCTCCCTTAACTAGTAATATGAGTCTCTGTAGAACACACATTAAATTAGACCACCATGAAAATAATAAAACAAACTCAAATCACACCATTTAATCATCTGTACTTGAATAACAATAAGAATTTCATTATAGTTGCTTGGAATTTGACACTACTGGATCAAGTCTGCTGCTTGATTAAAAAATTTAAAAACGAAGAGGAAAGCATCTGACTTCCTAACGGGATAGTTTTCACTAAGTACCAAGCTGACTCCAAAGAGTTATGATTAGCCTCTTATATTCATTAAAAAATTCAAAGATGCATCTGTGTAGATCCTTTTAGTTATGTTAAGCACTTTAGTAAGAGGCCAAGTCAATTAATAAATCTTAAAAAAATGTTTCATTAAGTTGCTGGAATAAAATCTTTGCTTCATACATGAAATTTAATTTGATTCATAATCTAAGTAATTAAGAGCAAGAAACTATGAAGAAAATCAAAGAAACTCTTTGGATCTTGATATACCTTTTAGGTAGAAGATGATCAAATGTGGTTTTAGGGGGAGAAACAAAAAAAACTGTTGGCAACTCTCCTTAGATCTATACAGATTTAAAAGTAACAGAATAGGGCTTCCCTGGTGGCGCAGTGGTTGAGAATCCGCCTGCCGATGCAGGGGACACGGGTTCATGCCCCGGTCTGGGAAGATCCCACATGCCGCGGAGCGGCTGGGCCCGTGAGCCATGGCCGCTGAGTCTGCGCGTCCAGAGCCTGTGCTCCGCAACAGGAGAGGCCACAAGAGTGACAGGCCCGCGTACCGAAAAAATAAAAAAATTAACAGAATAGAAAGATTTAAAGGTTACAAAACAGAGGAATATGATGTTTATCAACTTTTACTTGTAAGTTAAGCATTCATCAGTTTCTGCTGGATAAATGTTAGAAACTGTATCATTAATTTTAAAAGACTACTTAAAAAAGGAAAAAAACCTGAAGATACTGTTATGATTTATGAAGTTATTTAATAATATCACTTAAAAAGTAAAGTGCTAAGAATCTGTTTAAAAAATACATTGAAAACTAGTTTCAAAGAATGGGGTTTTGATTTTTCCAGGGTCTTTAAAAAGCGCTGGTATTAATTTTTATAAGAAAAATAGCTTTCTTTAATGATGCCGGTAAAATCCAAGAGTATCATTAAGTCAACTGGATATCTTTATTTTGTCCTTATTCTCTCTTTGGGCACCACAGCACTGTCAAAAGCATTTTCTGCAAAGATGGAAATGTTCTATATCTGTGCTGTCCAAAATGGTAACACACTTTCCACGGGTGGCTTCTGAGCACTTGAAATGTGGCTGGGGGATTGGGGAACTGAATTCTTCACTTTACTTAATTTAAATTAGCACATGTGGCTGTGAACTGGCTAGTGAATTGGACAACGCAGGTCTAGAATCTACTCTTAACTAGATTAACAAGAAGCCAACGGATGCCAAAGACATTTAGAAGGTGACTTACCCACTTACCATTTCGTCCTTGTGTGTGTGTGACTGTGTGTGTGTGTGTACAGGTGTGTTTCATTGTTATTTTTTTACTCGGGGAGGATAAGAGTGGCTCTTCCCTCAAAGGTCAGAGTCTAGCCTTCTCTATTTGTGCTTCTCTCTTCTAGGTGACCTGCCCACGCCAAGCATACCGGCAGAGTGGGGGGTAATGCAGAAGAAAGCACTGCAGAAACACTTCACACCATAAAAGCATTTTTCTCATCCAGAAACGCAAAATAAAAAACTTTAAGAGAAAGTTCTTATGAGCAAATCTCCCTATTCTTTGGCAGCAATCATCTGTGTCGGCGTTTACGTAACAACAAATATCTCACTCTCTTTTGACAAGGGTTGGAATACAGATATACTCAAGTACAAGCGGAAGAGTCCTGACTCCTCAAAGCATCTCTCAAAAGAATCAGCTGAAAACTCTGCTATATTTGAACTTAAGAAAACGGCCAAGTTCGTAAAGCATATGTTATAGTAGAACTCAAGACTATTTTTGTAGTATCCTGCCCTTGTTATTGTCTGCCTTTTCCCATCACCTCACCCCCACCATTTTCCAGATTCTTGGACTTCACAGCTCCTGGAACCTGGCTTTGTTTCTCCTGTGCTTGAGTACATGCAATGTTGAAGAAACTATGAAAGTGAAGGACAGTTTGCAGGTTTGTATTTTAGGAGACAGGTAAATGGAAGGTAAGAGCATCTTCTGATTATAACCAGTAGACTGTTTACTTTGTATTAATGCAACTTTTGTTTTCAACAAAAAGTTTTAAGTGTGTCTACATTTGAGAGAACTTGGCTTCACGAGTACTAACTTATGAGTCTTATTAACGTGAAATATAAAATGTTAATTCATGCCTAGTAGCCCCAACCCAGCTTCAAAGAGAGTTCTAGACTTAGAACTTCAGACCTGACTTTAAACATTTCAGGAACAGTACATAGCCTATTTATTTGGGCAATCTTTTACATTTTTCTTAGTGAGTGTTCCAAAATAAGGAAAAGACCCCCAGTGGAAAAGATGTAAATAGAAAATGCCACAGAAAGGTAGAAGGAAAATAATTATCTAATATTAGTAAAGTGCTGTGAATCTTGCAGTAAAGTATAAATAATACATAAGTGAGTAGAAGTAGTAAATAATATTAAGACATTCATCTCTAATAGTGACATCTATAAAATAAACACACTAGAGAATGTATATACAGTAACCACTGTCCATAGGTTGACAAACACACCGAGAATAAACATGAGTCCCTTTTATAACTTTTACAATATAAATGCTCATCAAATTATTTTCCTTTGTCAATTTAGAGATCTCTAAGGCAACGGTGCCTGCGCAGAAGTCTCCCCCACACAGTAAAGCCTCAGCATGCTTTGGTAATTTTCTTTTTCTCACTTTGAAATTGCTCTTCTCGTGATATTTAATTATTCTTTTAAGCTCTGAGTCAATATAATTTAGGATATTTGATAGCCCCATTGTCCTTAAATTTTGAGGCTACGGACACCTTCTCTGATGATTTCATCTGCAGACCCTAAACATCTAATTCAGAGCCTGGCAGTAATGTATTAGGTATATAAAGGCTCTCCTTGAATATATACACACACACATATATATAAAGTCTACTCTTGTCTTCATTTTTGTTTTTTTTTCAAAGAAGATGTTGGGGGTAGGAGTTTATTAATTAATTAATTTATTTTGGCTGTGTTGGGTCTTCGTTTCTGTGAGAGGGCTTTCTCTAGTTGTGGCAAGTGGGGGCCACTCGTCATCGTGGTGCGCGGGCCTCTCACTATCGCAGCCTTTCTTGTTGCGGAGCACAGGCTCCAGACGCGCAGGCTCAGTAGTTGTGGCTCACGGGCCCAGTTGCTCCGCGGCATGTGGGATCCTCCCAGACCAGGGCTCGAACCCGTGTCCCCTGCATTAGCAGGCAGATTCTCAACCACTGCGCCACCAGGGAAGCCCTTGTCTTCATTTTAAACAAAATTTTCTGTGGGGCTACTACGTATAATTAAGGGAGACATGGTTTGCAAACCAGACACAGCAGCGGATCTAGATAACTGCTACGAAGCTGGTAGTGAGTTTCAGCCACCACAGATTTCTTCCCATCTCATCAGATCATCCTATCCTCATGGCTTTAAATCACTATCTTAGATTTAGTAATGGGTTAACAGTTTCAAAATGAAAATAGATGCTTTCCCCTCCACTCATAAACATGTACAGTTAATACTGTGTGCCCAGTTAATGTCCACTGAAGGGAAGGACAATTAGAATATAAATTATTTTTTGTCTACTGTTTTTTATTGAATGATCATGTAATAAAATCAGGAGATTTTATGTAAACTATTACTTTAGGAACATTTGTTAAGACAAGTATAGGTTTAATAGTGTTAGCACTTCTATCTGCCTGGATATTTGTTCAAAATTAGGCCTCTTCTTTTTCCGATAATAGATTCTACTCACTAGGAATGGATCTGCCTTGACAGCCTTCGGTTACTTTCCGATTTCTATGTTCACTTATATACAGCATATAAACCTATCTCACAGAATATTATTGGAAAATGTTAGAAAGCAGAAAAATACTGACGAGAGACGTAATTGCTGAAATAGAATTGTTAGGAAACATCCATAGACCACAACTGCTAAAACTCATATCTTGCCATAATTAGCTTCGGGTCTCTTATTTCTCAAATAAACTAATGTCCCTTTCTCTGTCATTTTAAGTGCAGTGTGAAGAATTCAAGCATACTTCAAGATAACATTAAATATAAGTTTTAAAGTTTTTATATTTATAAATACATGGGAATTGGATTGATAAAAGGCTGTTTAAAAACAAAATTATCAGTACGTATTTTCCAAGAACATAATCAGTGATTTTAAAGAGATGGATGTCATCATATTTGTGCTGTCCTTCATTTTATAAAAAGGGAGATAAATATTGATACTTCCGTGATTTAGGGGGATGGGGAGGGGCAGAAATTAGCTGTGTCGGTAGCAAATTATTTTATGTTTTTTAGGCTTCTGAGAAAGAAACAGTATTTATTGCACAATTTTAGAACAATAAAATTATCTTGCTTAAATTGGACACTAAAATACTTTCAAAATTTTCCATAAAATAAACATATACCAATTATTATTTAAATATGCTTTATACAAAGTAAAAAACTGGATGACAGATACATTGAGAATGGCCTCCCTCATATAAAAACTTCATGATACAAAATATTTGAATCATTATAGTTACAAAGAATTAACTCTGAAATTGCTTTCTAAATGTAGTGAAACTGGGTTGCACATCTACTAAAATAAGCTGCCATTTTGACAGTTGGGACTATAGGAAAAGAGATAATCATTATTGAACGGAAAAACCCTTTTAACATATAAAAAGGGAAAAATTTTAAAACACGCTAAAGTAATTTTCAAAGATTCTGAGATCCCATCTTATTTTGTTCTGTACAGTCCTTCCTACCCTGTAAGGGTAGGACTCCTACTCACTGTTAAGGAGTACAATCCTGCATCAGTTTGACAGCCATTTCTAGGCAAAGAGTCACTTTGTAATATAAGGATAAGAAGTCAAAACATGCTCCCATAGTTTAATGAACAGACAACAAGAAGCATGCTGTTATTTTGCCCCTAGCAAAAAGCAAGATGCCAAGCACCTTCCTCTCCCTTTAGGATCACAGGTTCTTATCCCAGTAGCTGTAAACTAACTAGGTTTACACTATCTGTGGGTTGTGGATGCTTTTTCAGATAAACCTCATGTGTTCCAACTGGGGAAAAGTGTAACACTCCTGGAGGCTGAGATCTGGACCACTGGAGATTAAATGCAGGGAGTTAGGATAAATTCAAAAATTTAGAATTTTATTTCAAGAAAATTCTTATATCAGAATAAAGATTTTCAAGTTTTCAACACAGTGTTATCTTTAAAAGATGAATGCTTGTTGGAGAGCAAGAGACACTACAAGATATTTCATATCATTAGATATGAATAAATAAAACTGCAGTTGAAAAGGAAGTGTGAGTAAAATAGCTCAAAAATAAAATGTACCTTTTCTTCAACCTAAATCCCCCTTCCCCTCACAATCACTTACTGCTGGTTTGTTTGCACAGCACCGGTTTTCACGCCTTGCTGAAGACTGCTGATATATATGGGCTGATGTTTCTGACTGGAAACATTTAGCTCAAGTTTGTACAACTGAGCTTTTATCATACAGACAAAGCAGTAAGACTGTAACAAGATAACAGCGGACAGTATTATCCTTATTATAATGAATCATCTCGTTAGCCAATTTTACCAGGCTGGGCCATCAGACAGAAATAATTCAATGCTGATCAATTTTAGAAAATGGAGCCTTTGTTTTGGGACTTCTTTTTCTTGGTTATTATTAAATAATCAGACAAATACTAAAAGAGGTATGATCGGGTTTTTGCAAGTTTTTTTAAGATACGTACAGCTGCATTATTTACTCTCTTTTTAAGATGAGGTAAACTGTAATATTTGCTGGATTTGTTTTTCCCATTACAAACTTCTTACATACACACTGCAGAATATAAATTTCATGCTTTTGTAGTCTTTAGTTATTAACTCTGTATTTTCTCACCCTGGTTAGAGGGAAAACAGAAAATAAGCTTTTTGTTCACAAGAACTCAGACAGGGGGTGATGGCTCAACCCCAGCCTTAGCGCAGTAACTCTGTGCTGACTCCACAGCGTGCCCAGCGTCATCGCCAGAGAAAGAGAAATGTAAAAATCCTGTCCAAAACTGAGCAAAGGAAACGGGGTCCTCACTGGGACAGCTAAGTTCTATTCCTGATTTTTAAAAAACCATCACAGAATGTTTAGAAATAAAGTTTCTGCTATGGAACGAAAGCAATATACTAAAATTTAAAGATACTGTAAAGGTGAGTGAAACTTACGAACGTAAGCACCAAAATAATGGCATGCTGAAGAAAAATAAGACGGAAAACTTCCTTCTAAAAACTTGGCACTTTCCTCTCCCATTTAGAGAAACATATCTGAGCGGGGGGGTGGGTAGGAGACCAGGACTGGGACAGTAAATAGAGAACTAAAGTTAAAACCTCTCCTCTCATGGGATATAATCCATTTAAGAAACAGCTCATGGACTCTGATTTTCATCTATCTTATTTTGCAGGTATATTTCCCAATAATTTTAATTTTACCAAGTGAATGTTCATGCTCTGTTTTAAAACTGTTGGATCCTTACTCTGATTTGTGAAATAAAGGGACGGGGAGGGGTGGAGGTGGGGGAGGGTTACCCATCTTAAATCATTTTTAATCATTAATTGTCAAAACTTTCTACGTTGATTAGGTCTGCTTGCCCTCCTGAAACCCCACGATGCATTCCACTCGCTGGTTCTCTCCATTACTACTAAGTCTTCCTGCTTTTCTTCTTACCAGGCAGAAGCACTCACACTGAGCACAGACTTCTGTACTTAATGTAAAACATTAGCACAATGCATGAAGTCATTTCTGTGTATATTCTAATACCTTTCTTCAAGTACGGTTTCTGAGGACAAATGAAAACACCTAAAATAGAATTTAGGTCAATTTCTTATAAAAAAAGGAAATAAGGATTTAAAATCAAACACTGGAATATAGTTTCTGAAAATTCTTGATTATGTTTAGCTTGATTTAAAGTTACTCATTTGTATTTAATACACAAAATTAAATGAAACCTGAACTTCTAAATAGCAAGTATATGAAATAAAATCTTCTTAATAGGTGACCTATCCAAAACCGAAAACAAACAAATAATCGACCTAGTTTCAGTAAATTTTTGCTTTACTGGGCTATGGGCTATAGTGCAAGAAAAAGGCTGGAGGGGAACTTAAATATAATTTGGGGCCAATATGGAAAGTTAGGCAGAGACATTTCGTGTTCAAATGAATGACATTTTGCATTTATATAGCACCTTATATAGTCAAAGTGCTTTACAATCATTATTACTTGACAGCCATTCATCAATGTAAATAAACATAGTTTATAATCTGTCAACAAATGTAATAAGCACTTTGGGGCAACCAAATACCCAAGAGAATCTACTCAGTAGCAAACTCTTATTTAGACTAGTACATAGAATTAAGAAAAAATATGACAGCCACCTGTCATAACATCAGACACAAGAAGTCACTTATTGATCCTAACGACTGATACTAAGATGTTAAGTATTAGGAATTATTGAGAAATAGAAGGTTTTATGTTAAGGAATAAGTAAGACAAATGAGGTGCAAGTCAACAAGGAAATTACCCCAAAGGTAAGGCCACCTATGACTCGTAAGTATATAAAAAATACATCTTTTATATACTTTTATATGTGGAGGGCAGTTGCAACGAAATGTCAGCCCATTGCTAGAATCTGATCCTCAGTTACTGTGATATTCCAAAAAAAGAAAAAAAATGAACACACTGCCTGATTTTTTTTCTTCTGTAACTTCTCCCCAAATAACCTAACCAGTGCATTCACTTCTGCCCACAAATAAGATAGTAGGAAATAATGAAATTCTATTTATGTTTTAAAAATAGTTTCCAAATCTTTGGACAAATTTAATTTCCTATAAAACAATGTGAAAACTCAGTTTTTCCCTCTAAATAGTTCTATCAGGTGCCTTAGGTAAGATGTGATTAGCACCTCTGCCAATGTATTTATGTCTTTGCAAAAAGTGCACTTGCCAACCATTTTACATAGTAAGTATGCACGTTATCTGAAGTGCATTTGGAAAACAATTGAAAACACAGATTAATACATCATAAAAAGATTAATTCCCTTTAAACAAAGACATTCTTAGAAAGCATGGTAACACAGAGGCACGATAAAGAATATAAATTGTATATCAATTATTGGCGGAAAATCTAAATCATTACAAAGCCTACACCATTGGGGAAAGGACATTTTCATACAAAGAAAAGTACTACACTAATATACAACACTTTTAATTGGGCATTTAAAAATTTTTTGGCACATTAAAAGGAACCAAAAGGACTACAAAATAAAGGACCAAGAGACTAAAACATTATAGATA
Organism: Mesoplodon mirus; assembly: GCF_964341445.2. Classification (NCBI taxonomy): domain Eukaryota; kingdom Metazoa; phylum Chordata; class Mammalia; order Artiodactyla; family Ziphiidae; genus Mesoplodon; species Mesoplodon mirus. The sequence goes on from NC_138996.1 coordinate 8,050,204, forward strand.
CAGAAGAGAGAAAGTCCTCAAATGAGAAACAACTAGATAGTAACATGAAATACAGACAAAATATAAGCTGGCTGAATTTCCTGAAATGTTATATGTAACAGAAGTATGCTTTGAATGCGGGGTGTTTTTTATTCTAATCGCAGGACTTGTCTACCTTGCTGTGGCTGGCTGGACGTGGCCCGGGTAAGACCTTCTCGTGCTGGTGGCTTGTCTCTGCCTCGCCAGGAATGACTGCCCCGAACCTGTACTAGCAAGTCTGTCTTCTGCCGCCTTTTTATGCAGAGTCATTCCCTATGTAACACGGAAAAAAAGTCATCAGTGAAAAAATAACGGAACACTCTCTCACAAAAGAAAATTTCATCACGCAGAATTTGTTACATGACGGCATACGGCACGATTGGGAACGTTAACTCTGCTCATGATAGATTAAAATCTTAGAGACATTTGAGTTCCAACAATTAGGTACAAATCTTCTTTTGGAAAAATTAAGGCTTAATTTTTGAATTTACAATAACCCAAACAGTAGATTATAATAGAGAATGATCTTTGGAATACATTATCCATACTCAATCATACATACTTCCCTTTCGAATCAAATGCATAAAGTGATTTTCCAAGAAAAAAAAGGGCAATTGATTGGTAGCAGTTGATTCACGTGGGGATATGGAAATCAGAGGGTTTAGTTAGAATAGAAAACCACAAAAGCACTTGTTCTTTCTTAGGGTGGAAAGTCACACCAGGTATAATACATACCACCACGCTGCTTTTCTTCACAGGCAGACTTGTTAAGGGAAGTTCCTGACGGCTGGCCCCCACAGCGGGCCCAAGGAGCGCAGGACTGGAGAAGGAGGCCTACCCGCTTAGAAGGGGGACGAGCCCACCTGCCGGGCCAAGGGCACCTGAACAGGAGGGAGAACCTGCGGGGCTCTCTAAACGCGGAGGAGCAAACAGTGAGGACCCTGAGCAGATCCGGAAAAAGGGGTTTCGGTTCTCATTTAATAAGCTAGCGAAGAACCCTCGGGAGAGAAGCAGGAAGAACTGGGAGCGGCAGCTTTGTCTCACTGGTGACTGGACGCGAGATGACGGGAGCAAGCGGACGCCAGCCACAGGCAAGGAGGAGCAAGAGCCGGGAGATACGCGGGGCAGGCGCCAGAGGCGCTGGGCAAACCCGCACAGAAGGCAGAAGGCAAGCCAAACCTCCCAACTCCCATCACCTCCAGGGAAACTGGGGTCATGGCTCTGCGTTTCAAACAGACCCCAATGCACAACATTCTCCTCTCCCGTTGCGGAGCACAGGCTCCGGACGCACAGGCTCAGCGGCCATGGCTCACGGGCCCAGCCGCTCCGCGGCATGTGGGATCTTCCCGGACTGGGGCATGAACCTGCGTCCCCTGCATCGGCAGGCGGACTCTCAACCACTGAGCCACCAGGGAAGCCCATTTTTTACATTTTAATTTTTAAATTTTTTTTTTTTTTTTTTTTTTTTTTTTTTTTTTTTTTTTCCCGTACGCGGGCCTCTCACTGTTGTGGCCTCTCCCGTTGCGGAGCACAGGCTCCGGATGCGCAGGCTCAGCGGCCATGGCTCACGGGCCCAGCCGCTCCGCGGCATGTGGGATCCTCCCAGACCGGGGCACGAACCCGCATCCCCTGCATCGGCAGGCGGACTCTCAACCACTGCGCCACCAGGGAGGCCCTTAATTTTTGATTAATCTATATTTGTTAACAGTAATGGTAATGTAAACCCAGTATGATTTCCTTTTTTGTTTTTTAAAATTGTGATAAAAATCTTAAATATGTAGTTTTTGTTGTTTGTTTTTTTGCGGTACGCAGGCCTCTCACTGCTGTGGCCTCTCCCGTTGCGGAGCACAGGCTCCAGACACACAGGCTCAGCAGCCATGGCTCACGGGCCCAGCCGCTCCGCGGCACGTGGGATCTTCCCAGACCGGGGCACGAACCCGTGTCCCCTGCATTGGCAGGCGGACTCTCAACCACTGCGTCACCAGGGAAGCCCTTAAATATGTAGTTTTAACCAAGGCAAATATAAATGTGGACATGTCATAAAACTGTATGAAATTTTGACAAAGTTCAAATCACATTATTAGGAGACCTGGGACACAAACCTTTGAGACACAGTATCAACTGTAACTGTAAAATGGTATAATTTACAATTGTAATTGTACAACGGTACTGTGCCAGTAACACAACTACAGGGTCAGAGGGCTATGATGAAAGGGGTCTGGTCCAACCCCCTATCTCAGGCAGCTAACACTTTGAAAAGGTGGAGTGGTCTTATTGGGAAGAAGAACAAAGCAGAAAAAGAAGAAAAGGTCTAAGAAAAAAATATTGAAAAAAGTACAGCATTCTTCAAAATCCATAGCTCTTCATATCCAGATAAGTCTTACTGAAGCCCAAAATGCTGATAAGCATTTATTTTCCCCTGAAATACGTTTAAGATTTTTTGTTGGAAAATTCAATTTCAAAACCTTCAGCTGTTCAGGGTCTACGACCGTGAACACTGACCAAAACCTGAGAGACAGTTAAACTATTTTCATTACAGGTACTGCTCCTGCAAAGGCACTGAAATAGTCCCACAGAACAAAAGCTACTGTATCTGTGTTTAGATATTATTAAAGTCCCTACCCCCCGAGAATAAAATGGTCCTGAGAGACAGAAATCTTTCTATCCTCTAGGACAGGGATAAAGATGTGTCCATAATGTTCTAGCCCCGTTTATGGTGGTTCCTGTATCTGTTGTTTGGCCCTAAGATCAGCATTAGGGTTTTGTTAGTGTGTGTTAGGACAGTAATTACTTTCAGATTCATTTGGCAGAATTACTTCTACAGTAAAGGGAGTATAATAAATGATACATATTCACTGCATTTCGCAATATGTTTTGACGTGTTATTTTCTTACCATATTGTACCAGGCACTAACAATATATTTCTCCTCCATCTCTCTTTGACTCTTTGTTTTCTCATATTCTTTCTAAAAAGCAAGCACATGTAAGCATGTTAAGATAAAAAACAATTCAACATAAATAAAATACTCACAATAAACTATCTAAGTTCACGGGCACAACTGTACAGTCAGCTCTCTATATCCATGGGTTCCACATCCACGGATTCAACCAACCCCACATCGAAAATGGTAAAAAAACAAAACAAAACAAAACAAAACAAAGACAGGAAGTTCCAAAAACCAAAACTTGAATTTGCCATGCATAGGCAACTATTTTTTTTTAAAGTATGGATATCTTTTTTTAAAAATTAATTAATTAATTATTTTTGGCTGCGTTGGGTCTTCGTTGCTATGCGCGGGCTTTCTCTAGTTGCGGCGAGCAGGAGCTACTCTTCGTTGCGGAGCGTTGGCTTCTCATTGCGGTGGCTTCTCTTGTTGTGGAGCACAGGCTCTAGGCGTGCGGGCTGTAGAGTGCAGGCTCAGTAGTTGTGGTGCACAGGCTTAGTTGCTCTGCAGCATGTGGGAATCTTCCCAGACCAGGGATTGAACCCGTGTCCCCTGCATTGGCAGGCGGATTCTTAACCACTGCACCACCAGGGAAGTCCCCATAGGCAACTATTTACATAGCATTTACATTGCATTAGGTATTATAAGTAATCTAGAGATGGTTTAAAGCACATGGACGATGGGCTTAGATTTTATGCAAATAACCACATTCACTACTTTCTACGAGGGACTTGTGCATCCGTGGATTTTGGTAACTGTGCCTCGTGGATGTTGAGGGACCACTGTGCATAGCAAGCCTTCTAGAATTGAAAATAAAAAAATCAAATGTCTTATCATATTACAGTAAACTACCTCCAATGAATGGAATTGCCGATCCCGTTCGTGGAGCTGATTTTTAAGAGCTTGTATTTCTGGTGCTGCTCCTTGATTTTGTTTAGGATCTAAAGTACGGATAACCTACAAAAAGTAATAAAAGAAAAACTTTAAAAGTCTCAAACCCAAGGAGTGTAATATCTAAGGAAGCAGTCATTTAAAAAAAAGATAAACCTTATGAGACTCAAAAGTTATCTTACGTGGACACTTTAAAATCTGAATGTATAAAATGATATTCAGTTGTTACAATTTTTAATTATATAAAATTTTAAAATTATGTGGAAGAGTCAGTGATAAGAAGTAATTCTGGCTTAAAATTAATCACACTACAGCAGACACTACTGACAGCAATCTTCCCTTTTCGGTTCCTCTGACCTGGTTCAGGGGCCTCTGCCTCTGACCAGGTGTGCGAGGATGGAGCGGGTCCCAGTGGTCCACAAGCCTGTCTCTGTGGTCCTTCTCCTCCTTTGCCAGACGCTGGGTTTACACACAGGCTGGTGACACAACTCTAGCCGGCCCACCAGAGGGCTTCTGGGAAGGGTCTTTGCTTTTTGGCTCAGCAGTTTTACTATCAAAAATGATCAACCCCATAGAAAACTTGAAAGAGCAGAACAATAAAAACCCATTTCCTTTAACCCGGATTGACCAACTGCAGCACTGCCACCTTCGTCTCATGACACGTGACCCTCAAGCACTTCAACACGCATCTCCTTAGACTAAGGACATCCTCCCACATCATCTGTAAGAAAGTGAACCTCTCTATAAGTCATCACGATTCAGCCCAAATCCACGTTTCCACAGGTGTCCCCAATCCAGGATCGCTGCATTTGGCAGGGAGGTCCCTTTGGGCTCCTTTACAGGAGAACAGCTTCTGGTGTTCCGTGACGCTCCAGTGCCTATTTCTGCTTTCATAATGTGGATTCTCATCCCAGAGTCTGGATTTATCTGATGCCTTCCTGAAGGTGTTACTTAACTTGTTCCAGTAACCTCCTTTTCCCTGGGAACTGGAGCTAGGCCAGAAGCCCTGAGCACTGCCGACAGCAAGGCTCATCTGGAGACAGAGGCGGGCCCTCCCGCCGGGCACAGCGGATTTTGATAATTAGGCAAGGTGCGGCTGCCACCCATTTCCTACATAGAAATGTGATTCCCTCTTGGTAACGAGTAAGTAACCTGGGGTGGGGGCGACCTGTTTTGATCACGGCCTCTTGCTCTTTTACTCCTCATGTCCTTCTGTGTGAGAGGTCACGTTCAGGCACTGTATTTTGAAACATCAGCGAAACACAATGAGAAAGTGCAGTGAGAGGCCCGCAGACTCACACTTACACTTTTGGCTTTCTCTAAGTATTTTTTATATCTTTCTTCCATTTGCTTCATTTCCTCTTCTTTCTTCCGTAAAGCTTCTTGTAATTCTTCAATTTTTAAGGCTATCGGTGAGACAGTAAAAAATTAAAAATTTTTTAGACCTAACAACTTGAAAATATTTCAACTGACAAAATAGTAAACAGCTTTGAGAGACGGTTTTGTCTATATATATAATAATTTTATTTTTAAAAATTCACAATTTTTTTAAACAAAAAGCTTTTCTTAGAAATAAACAAAAACTACACTATGGAAGTACACAAATTAAAAAGTATTCATGGATGGCTGAAGGGATAAACAAAATGTGGTCTATTTACACAAATAGTTGATTATTCAGCCTCCATTCTGATACATGCTACAATATGGAGACATTATACTAAGTGAAAATGAAAGCCATTATGTGAAGTGAAACAAGCCGGACACAAAAGGACAAATATTGTATGATTTCACTTATATGAATTACCTAGAAGAGTCAAGTGCATAGGGACAGAAGGCAGAACAGAGGCTACCAGGGGCTGGGAAGAGGGGAGGAGGGGAGTGGTGAACAGGTAGAGAGTTTCAGTTTGGGAAGATGAAAACGTTTGGGAGATGGACAGTGGCTGTACAACAGTGTGAATGTACTTAACATGTCACTGAACTATATACATTGGGCTGGCCAAAAAATTTGTTTGGGATTTTCATCGCATCTCATGGAAAAACCCGAACGAACTTTTTGGCCAACCCAATACTTAAAAATGGTTAACATGGTCATTTTTATGTTATGTATATTTCACCACAATACTAAAAAGGTAAAAGTCTGTGTCCTGCCCCCACATCCACAGAGAAGAATTAATAAATTTAAGCTACATACGGGTGTAAATATCAACCAAAGGAAAAGTCTGGCTGACTTACACTGCAACGACACTGTGAAAAAAATTTCATAAAATATGCATTAGCATCCATAGTTAAGGAAGAACTCACAAGTGAATTAGAAATTTAAGAAATACTGTAAAGATGATTATATGTGTATGTGTGTGTGTGTGTGTGTGTATACTCTTTCTGTGAACAGGGCAAATTCCTCAATTGCTAGGAAATATAATAGGGCCTATTTCTAAACAAACCAAATTTTATTTAAACTCATCACTAGGGCTAACCAACGGAAAACTATGCTAATTGGGAAAACTCACAGCTGTTGTTAAATCTTGGCTCAAGGTCCTCGATGATGGCTCTCTTCTTCTGCAGCTCATTATTGGCCTCGTGCAGCTTCTCTCTGTGACAAAATATGTAACACTCTTACCTACTACTGTTTTGCATTTTTTCACTTGAAATGAAAGATATAAGCTCTTTCTTTATGGGATACACTAGCAGAACACACAAGTGCTATGAAACAAAGATGAAAAGACTAACCCAACACACACATATTTTCTAAATGACTAAAGGACAGAGAGTTTGAAACAGTACTCATTCTTTTCTGTAAACCTGCACAAGAGGCTAGAAATAACTTAATGATCTTTATCGTGTCTAGGAATGAGGATACTGTAAAAATTAAATTTAAAACTTTGCTCAGGGGCCTCCCTGGTGGCGCAGTGGTTGAGAGTCCGCCTGCCGATGCAGGGGACACGGGTTCGTGCCCCGGTCTGGGAGGATCCCATATGCCGCGGAGCGGCTGGGCCCGTGAGCCATGGCCGCTGGGCCTGCGCGTCCGGAGCCTGTGCTCCGCAGCGGGAGAGGCCACAACAGTGAGAGGCCCGCATACCGCAAAAAGAAAAAAAAAAAAAAAAAAAAAAACTTTGCTCAGGTTTTATAATGCAGAACTCTTGTTGCAAAAAAATTGAAGCTCCTAAAATAAGAATAGAAAGAACAGTACATGCCAATAAAAAAGAATAAATTAATGGTACCTGCACCCATGGGGAGAGATATCATAGAATAACGTTGAATAAAGTCAGACACAAAAGGATAATACTATATGATTTTTTTTATATGAAGTTCAGAAAGTGGCAAAACTAACGAAGGGTGATAAGAGATGAGCAGTGGCTAGTCTGGGGATGGAATCAATTAATTAAAAGAGGGAACAAAGAATCCTGGGGTGTTGCTGGAAACATGCTATATATTGATCTGGGCCACCTGCCTATGTAGGAAAACACTCATCTAGCTGTAGACCTAGGGGCTCAGGATTTGTAGACTTTACTGTAAGGTATATTCCAATAGAAAAGTAAAAGAATGAATGAACAGAAGTAAGTTTTTTCCTAGTATTTACATAATGTGTAATTCTCTATGCTATTTAGCGTGGCACTCTGTAATATGAGAGGGAAAAAAAGGCTGCAAAAATTGGAAAATACAGAAAAACACGAAGAAAAAATAGAGTACTTTGTTATATCTATTTCTGGTCTTTTCTATGCATAATACTTTAATAAATCTTTGTTGAGGGTATACACACACACACACACACACACACACACACGCAGACATATGTTACACAAAATAAATATATACAGTTTAAATAAGAAAAACTAAGCCCAGTGAAGAAAAAGGTTAAGAAATAAAAATTATCCCAGAACCTTAAAAATCCCACGTGTTCCTATCTCTTTCCCAGCGGTAACCAAAATCAAGAATTTTAGCCATTCTCATGATTTTTGTGATGGGCCTCTGTGTATATTCCTGAACACTACATGGCTTAATTTTGCCCTATTTTTACTTTACACATTAATTATACTGTATGTACTGTTCTGTGACCTCTGTTTTTTACCTAACACTCTGTTCTTGAGATTCATTTATGTTCATGTGTTAGCCCTGGTTTATACCTTTTTATTGCTGTACAGTGTTCTATTGTTTGAATATATCTCAATCTATTTATCATTTTACAGTTGGTGATATTTGTACTGTTTCTGCTTTTCTGTGATTAAGAACAATGTTGTTTCTTGTTAAACACACAACTTGTGAGGACAGAGGTGTGTCCAGACAGTACCCAGTGTTCTTGAGCTCCTATATTGTTTCTACTTCTGGCCATGAAGGGATGGATAACTGTTACTGGACTTGCTCTCCTGCTAAGAACAAGTAGGAAGCTGGGCAAACTATGTAAAACAACTGTTTCAGAAAGTGGACAACAGGCAGTACAAGATTCTGATCCTCAGAGAAAGAAAACAAGAGTGGGAACCCCTACGATCTCTCTGGCTTTCTGTCTGCAGTCAGGGGGAGATCACAGGAAGGGTGTGCCCACCCCACTGAGCTGAGGACAAAGAGATTAGAACGTGGGGAGGCAGATGCGGCTAGAATTTGTGGAGCACAGAGTAAGAGATGAAAGAGCCATGTAAGGAAAGATCACCATAAGTTGGCATATGGGTGCGCTTAAGTGTTTGGATTAATACTAAATTGCGTGTTTCTAGGGATGGACACCACGAGGTTTGTCAAGGGACAACTGCAGAAGAATGGAAAATTACTGGGGCGCTGAGAGGGAAAAACCCCAAAAGTCCACACATTGAGCTCCAACTAGTCAGAGCTGGGTTCTCACTGAAACTGAGACATTTGGTAGGGACCTCGAAGTACAGAGCTTTTCAGCTGGGGATAATTTGGCCCTCTTGGGGCTGTCTAGAGATAATCTTGATTGTCACAACTTAGGAGGCTGTTACTGGCTTCTAGTGGGGAGAGGAAAGAGACACTGCTGAATATCCTACAATGCACACAACAACCGCCTACAACAACAGCAAAAAAATCATCAGAGGGAAATGAATAATAACTAAATAAACCACCTTATAGTCACTTTTTAAAAATAAATGTTTGAAACTGACAAAAAACCCCCAATGTTCTTTCACACTTTCTTCTAAATGTCTCCTGGTAAACACGGACCACAGCATCTCTAGGAATCTAGGGTATACATAGAAACATAGAATCAATGGGTCACAGAATATATGCACGTTGCAGTTTACTAAATAAACTGATGTATAATATCCCTACCGGCAGTGGATGAGAGTTACCAGCGCTCAACATCTCTGGCAATACTTAGTACGTCTGATTCTTAAATTGTACCAATGTGTTGTGTGTAAAACAGTCTTGTTGTAGTGTTAAATCTGCATGGTCATTCATCTTTTGAGATGTCTGTGGGCTCTGTGGTAGGCTGAACTGTGTCTCTGAAAAAGATATGGTGAGGTCCTAAACCCCAGAACCTGTGAATGTGACACTATCTGGAAATAGGGTCTTTGCAGATTACTTAGTTAAGATGAGGTCATACTGGATCAGGGTGGGCCTTAATCCAATTACTGGTGTCCTTATAAGAAGGCCACGTGAAGATGGAGAGAGAGATTGCATCTATACACCAAGGAACACCAAGGGTTGCTGGCAGCCACCAGAAGCTAGTAGAGGGGTATGGAACAGATTCTCCATTAGAACTTCTAGAAAGAACCAATCCTGCAGCCACCAGAAGCTAGCAGAGGGGTGTGGAACAGATTCTCCATTAGAACTTCTAGAAAGAACCAATCCTGCTGATAACCTCCTTTCAGACTTCTAGCCTCAAGAACTGTTAAGAGAATATATTTCTGTTGTTTTTAGCCTTGCAGTTTGTGGTAATTTGTTATGGCAGCCACAGGAAACTAATACAGGCCTCATCTTCACTAATAAATTCTTTTTGATGAAGATTTTTACCATGTAAATGAACACAGAACGATGGTCAGACAGTAGTTTTATGAAACCACAGGTATTCTATTTTCTGCAATTAAGGGATGGGAAATGAAAAAAGGACAGAATTCAACACTAAATTCTCACTGCAGGTAACCTCACAGTGGCTGGAAGGTGACAGGTGCTGTTCTAGTATTTTAAGAACCTGCCCAGTGTTAGACTTGCCCTAGGAGCGTCTCAGTTTCCCATATAAGAAAGGAAAGAAAGAAGGAAAGAAAGGAAGGAAGGAGGAAAGAGAAAGAAAGAAATTAGGATAGCATGCAGCAAACTGCCAGACTACAGAATTCTTCCCAGTGATCACTATGGTACCCAGGATGTCTGTTTACCGCGGTCTAACCCTGTAACGCTCCACCAGGCTGGCGATCCATTTGCAGCCACACTCAATGTCTGCAAGAACAGAGTTTTGCCAGAAAGTGATAGGAAGGATTACAGCAGTTACTGGGTGCAAGAAAAATTACAAAACACTCCTAACATTGTCAACCTCAGATATGGAAGAAGATTTCTTCTTCATGAGAAAACAACTGTAATATTTAAAAATTTAATCATTTAGATCAAAAAGTCATGTTCAGGTATGTTTGCAATTCAAGGAAATGTTTGAAAATCTGCTACTGATAAGCTTAATAATACTTTAAAACATTTACATAAAAAGGAAGCTTCAGCTGGCCAGACTCTAGAGCTGGAAAATTCAGCCCGCGGCCCGTTCCTGCATAGAAAGCTTGGTTGGGACAGTCACAGCTCTGGTTTACATACTGCCTGTGGCCACTCTCGAACCTCAGAGCTAAGTGGTTGGGACGCAGACCACTGTTTGCAAAGCCTAAGGCAACTACTCTCTGTTCCTTATAGAAAACATTTCTGACTGCTGATCCAGAGGGTCCCACACCCCTAACTGGGATCGTTCAATACTATAGTGAAGATATAAAACCCTGGAATCTCACTTGAGAAAAGAGTTCTAACGCAGTAATTGTTTTGATTTGAGGACCTGGGGTGAAGACGAGCCTTTAGATACTATGAATGTCTCTTATAATCTACTATACTTTCAGGGCCACCCACGCCACTGCCTAGATACTCTGTAACCACCAACACAAAACACTGATGTTTCACTGGACAATGTAACAATGAGCCTCAATAGCTTTTATACTTACAGATGTTCTTCAAGCTTCTTTTTTAGAAGAACTGACTGAAAATGGAAAATGAAAAATAGTTTATTACTTAACATTTTAACTAAAAAATTAACTAATTTAAAAAAATCAAGAATACAGTAGTAAATAACTGAGTGAGCCCTCAGTAAGTTCTCTGGTCAAAGAGCTGAAAATACACAATGTACCCAAGTTTCTTTCTCTTTGATACGGGAGACAGCAGCCTGTAAGTGCTGACGGCGATCAGTATAAAACACCCACGAACTGTAGGTCTGAGTTCTCTATTCATAGTCAGGGAAGCGAATCAAAAAGCCACGTACGTACAGACCTAATATTCCTGGATGCAACAGGCAAGCAGAACTCTAATAATAATAGACTGTCCCTAAGACACTTTTTATCTGCTGTATTTTCCTTGCATCATGGGATCAACTTCTGTAAACACTTACTGAATTAATCAGAAGTTTCTGATATGCACAGGTTGCAAATAGTTTATGTGACAGGATAGGAACGTGAAAGATGGGATATGCACAGCATTTAATATGCTGGAGAATGCAGCTTTGACCGGGTTATTTAAAAAAAGAGTCTCCTGAGAAGCAGGAGATCAGATCTGACCTAAAATAAACAAAGAATACCGGCATTCCATACAGGACCACCAGGTTCCATAATTAAACTCAACGCTTGTAGGGTACACATTACTAATGAATTCTGTGAAACAGTTCATGTTGAGATAAACAGTTACATAATTAATTCAGCCAAACCCAAATAATACGGACTTAGGAAACAAACTGTCCAATCAGTCAAGAGCAGCACGGAGGGGAACATACCCGTCACTCCGGGCTCTTCCATTTTCAGTCCCCTGACTTGATAGTGATTACTGTCATCGCTTATTCGAGCCCATTCTGACACAGCTCTGGAATATTCAAATGCACTTTTTTTGCTGAGTATGTCAACTACAGCTAGGTTAGTGGACCACAATGTCCTCTACCACTGCTTCCCCCAAACACAGAGAAAGATTGATAACCCTGTTGACTTTTTATTTTTTAATAAATTTAATTAATTAATTAATTTATTTATTTATTTATTTATTTATTTTTTTTGCGGTATGCGGGCCTCTCACTGTTGTGGCCTCTCCCGTTGCGGAGCACAGGCTCCGGATGCGCAGGCCCAGCGGCCATGGCTCACGGGCCCAGCCGCTCCGCGGCATATGGGATCCTCCCAGACCGGGGCACGAACCCGTATCCCCTGCATCGGCAGGCGGACTCTCAACCACTGCGCCACCAGGGAGGCCCTATTTATTTATTTTTGGCTGCATTGGGTCTTCATTGCTGCACACGGGCCTCTCACTGCAGTGGCTTCTCTTGTTGCGGAGCATGGGCTCTAGGTGTGAGGGCTTCAGTAGTTGTGGCATGCAGGCTCAATAGTTGGGGCTCGAGGGCTAAGAGCGTAGGCTCAGTAGTTGTGGCGCACGGGCTTAGTTGCTCCGCGGCCTGTGGGATCTTCCCGGACCAGGGCTCGAACCCGTGTCCCCTGCATTCGCAGGTGGACTCTCAACCACTGCGCCACCAGGGAAGTCTCAACCCTGTTGACTTTTGATTACTGCTCGTTCCTTCTCCAGTACACAGGGTAAAATGAAAATACTTTAAAAAACACCTTAGCTTTAATTGTACATTTCTGTCTTGATTAGGCTCTAAGCAAAATTAATTTTTAAATCTGAGATAATATATAATAAAATGATTATGTAATGAGCAGTTTAATATGCCAGGCACTCACTCAAGTTTGTCACGTGCACTGTCTCATGTCAACCTCACAACCGTGAGTGATACCAGCCCCATCTCATGGCTGAGGGAGGTGAGGCTGGGGAGACATTCAGGGGCTTTCCAGAGGCAGATCCCAAGTTAAAACCCAGGCCTGCCAGACCCCGGAGTCTATGCACAGTCTTCACCTCCAGAGAAGCCTCTCCAGTGGAAGACTGTTACTCTCATAAACTGCGGCAGCAGGAGGCCAGACTGTGACAGCAAGCTAGCTTCAAAATACTTTATAAAAACAAACTAGTTATAACAATGGGGGTAGGAGTGGGATGGGAAAAAAAAAGGAGCAAAGTTCCTTTTAGTCTGACCTGTTAGGTTTCTGATATCCTTAAAGTATCGTAATTGTAAAGGGCATAAACCTATACATAATCTTGGTATATTCCTTTTGCATAAAACCCCTGTTAATTTAAAATTTCAACCATATCAACTATGATGGCAGATAATGTATAAATCAAAAAACTCTTCAATATATAGAAATGAATAGGAAGCCATACTTACAATAGCCTTGAGCAGAAACCATGCCAAGAGACAGAGAGGACATATTAGTATGAAGCAAACACAGCAGCCAACAGAAGGAACGATTTAGTAATTCATGAACAGAAGTAAAAGACACGCATTTTTTTTCAAAAATGTACATTTTTCTTTCTTCTATGGTCTCCTCATCCTGTCTTGTTCTCTGGAGTTCTATACACTGTGGCTAGCTCAAATTATCCATATGCCTGGATATAACAATGCTTTTCTGCTTCCAAGCTAAAAATAAATGACATAAAAATAATAATAAAAATGTGCAACTCACACTACTCTGACTTAAGGTCACATGAAAGGACTGTGCTTTTGATAACAGAAATGGGCAGAAATTACGTTGTTCTTTAGAGAGGATCACTTCCATTTGGCAGGTTGCTCTGTGCATTACATATTCCTGAGAAGCAACACTGGAGGTTGGGTGAAAAGAGAGGAGACAACACTGAACACCTGTTGTGGGAAGAACCACACGTCGTGGATCACACTTCTCTCCACATTATGCTGAGCCCGCCTTCAGAATGAGGCAAGTTTCTATCTGAATCTTTACAGAGAAAACAGCTCTGAGAGAATTTTCAAGAATTTAGAGCAACACATCTCATTAGCATCTGAGCAGTCAAATAAATTGACTAATTTATGCAAATAGTACTTTTAGGCCTGGGAACTCATTTCTGAAATATGGCCTCTTAAAGCAATGACACACAGCATATTTAATTAGATTTGATAGCCACAGTGATACCTAATCTGGTTATGTAAACATTTTTTTTTTACAGAATAAATACCTTTCTGTATGTTTAAATATAAGTAAGAACAGCAAGTACAATGGTTCTTATGCTCTAACACTAAGGCTGAGTGGATACTGATGTTTCGCCATTTTTACTTCCTAGGATCTGCAAACCCTTCCCCTCTCTACCATAACAAATCAGCAGAAAGTCTCCTCAACGTTTTCGAGACCAAAACGAAGTCTACATTTACCTCAGTTTAAGGGACCTAGTGATTTCACTGAACTAAGAAATGTTACCCGCTTTGGTTCACTGCTAAGACCCTCTTAGATTTACTAGTATTTTCATACACGAATGGTGGTTTTGCTTGTGATTTAGCATTCTGGATAAAGGCATGCTTGAAAGTAAACCATGGGATTTCAAACTAGTTCCATTTTAATAAGGGGATGATGTGGTTTAAATGTTGGTGAGAATTTTAGGAACTGGGAATCAACGTGGGGATCTAAGAAGAACTACCACATCAGAGGATAAACTACAGCCCGTCATCTCAGACAGCACACTGCCAACATAAGCCAGATGGATGCGTCAGAAACTCATAAAACTAGGTCACCAGTGAGCTTTTTATACCTCACACTCTCAGGTTTTAAGTAATATGTTGTTTTGTTTTTACACCCTCTTACGTTACTAAGGCTGGACAGAACTAGATGTGTCTACAGTTTTGACGCTGAGTGCCCCAAATGACTCTAACAATGAAAACAACCAAATAGGTTTATACTCAAAAGCCAGAGTTCAGAGCCAATTACTCTGGCAAAAGGAAAAAAGTTACCACCTGACTGAAGCAAAGATTAAACTTCAGTTGTTATCCCCTCTTCACACTGGTTTTGAGCCCTTTTACAGGTGCAGCTCTATGGTACACAGCTCATTAAATGTAAGGGATGTGCAAAACATGATTGATTTACGCCTGCATCAGGGCCTGACTACTACGGGCTGCCGCAGCTCACTGCGAGGGGCGGTGAGCATGGCGAGGTGGGGAGGACCCTGTTCCCGCCTCTGCACACTTACTCTTTTCTAGGTGAGTGCCTGCCAAGCAGGCAGGGCTAGAGCAGAAGGGCAGAGTGCTAAGGGGATATTAAAATAGGGCAGCGCGCTTCTATTTGAGAGAGAGAGAGAGAGAGAGAGAGAGAGAGAGAGAGAGCGTGCGCACGCAAGCGGGGGCAGGGGAGCGTGTGTGTGAGAATGTGCGTGTGCGTGTGTGCGTGCGTGTGTGTATGTGTGTGGCAGGGGGCAGAGGGAGAAAGAGGGATTCATAAACCTAGAGATGGTAGGATTTTAGAAATGGCATTATTTTCTTAAAATCAAGTTTACAACAAACATTGCTACTTGGACGTGCTAAGTTTCTATCAGCATTTTTTTTTTTTTTTGACCAGAGGCAAAAACCTATACTCTGAATACTGAGGCGAGCACATGTAAAACATAAAACCCCAATTAATTCTTTAGCTGATAACTACAAGTGAACTTCTAATTCCCAGCAGGGTGAATCTGAAAGTGACAGTAAAGTACCGTCTGGTCCTTTTTATAAGGAATGTTAGTAAAAGGAAAACACTGTTTCTTTTCTATAACCACTATGATTACAATTATTTTGATACAGACCATCAAACAAAAGTTATAGCTTTTCTTAACGTTATGAAACTGTTGGACCATCACTGGTACATAGTAAGACTTACATCTTCTGCCTTTGAGCCTTGATCCTGTAAAGATTTTTGCAATTCTTCGACTTGTGACTGTACTTCCAGAAGTCTTTGATTCACCAGCCTAGAAATCAAAGGTACATTAATTTTCCAAGTTCTGACTAAACTTATGCCTTTTGCCTTAGGTTTTCACATTGGCTAGAGAAACAGTATAATGAGAAAAACAAACTCTCATGTTGTAGTCGTAATAGCTCACTTTTCCGGTTGTTTTTTGTATTGCTTAAAATTTCTATGATGATATCCAATGCAGTGTTCTGGTGGACACATTTTGTTGAGCTGGTATATTTATACACATATATTTATCTGAAATTCACTTCACTGTAGGTTTATTCAAACTGAGTGTCAGGCACACACTCAGCACAGCGCTAACAGACCCTTGCACTCGAACTTAGTGGGGAGACAAAATGTAAAGAAGTAAAATACGAGCTCAGTACTTCAACACGGCACACAGCGGTACACACCGGAGTGACGGCTGCTCAGAGAAGCCAGGACTGCACCTAACTGGGTGGAGGAGGTGGGCTTCGCTTGAATGGAGACCAGACTGTAAATAAAACGCTTATGTGGTTAAGGGTGGAAAGGGGATTCAAGACCGAGAATTCAGCATGTCCAAAGCGCACAGAAAGGGAGCGGGTACGAAGAGTTCAGGGACTGTATGGCTGAAGACCAAGTTATGAGGCGAAGGAAGGCTGGAGGTGAAACCAGAGGAGAAAAGGAGAGGCTGGGACACCCCTCTGAGAAATGCAAATGTATTTTTATTTATCCTATAATCAGGCCTAAAATTTTGTTGGGACAGGAATAGCCCAGCCAGCCTTTAAAAATGCTGATTCTGGAGCTCAATCCCCGTAAATTCTCTAGATCATTAGGATGCAACATTCAGGGGACCAGTAGGTCTTGGACGATGTGGAAGGATCAGACAGCGTTTCAGAAAGATCACGCTGGTGTGAAAGTGGAGGAGACTGTCTGGGAAGCCCCACCGGGGCCGGCACAGTGATCACGTCTCCCCCTGAAACAGAAGCGGGTAGAGGCGGGTGCACGGAAAATGCAAAGGAATACAAGGAGCGAAAAGTAACTTAGGAGTCCGGTCTGAGCTACCAAGGACCATTTACTGAGCAAGGGAATACAGGAGGAGCAGGCTGAGAAAGCAGCACAAAGGACTTCATTTGGTATTTGTTGAAAATGAAGTGATGAGAGATGCCTGTCGAACAGCTGGACACCTGCACCTGAAGCCCAGCGGGAGGGCTAAGCCAACCCTCCAGACCCAAGAGCCGTTCGGCAATGACTGAAGCCACGAGCATGAGTAACAGTGGCCAGAAAGAATGTGAACCGGCTCGGAGGAGGAACAAGAGGGGCCACAGCAGACCACCAAGCAAAGGGCTGAGAGAGGAGCCTCGCCCTGGACAGTAATCCAAGGACTGGGAGAGACACAAGCGAGGGCTGTTCCGGAAACTGAGAACAAGTCTGAGGACGGGGACACGATCCACAATGAAAACAGGAAAGAGGCAAGAAGAGATAAAGTCCTAAACGCTCCCACCGGACTGGCTAGTAAGTATTTGAGTAAAAGCCAGATTGACCCCAGTTAAGGACAAAACAGGGCAACAAATATTTAGAATCCAAATAGCCAAGAAGTTCAGTATGAAATTTTTTTTACTCAACAAGTGACAAGAAATTCTTACTGTAAACCTCTAGGTTCTATAATTTAGTGAGAATCACAGTAAAAAGGCAATAAATCTATAATAATAACTGATGTCTTTCACACAAAGGAATCTGTTTTTTCACTCAGTGAAAGAATTATCTGAAAACTCATATTCAATATGGAACAGAGGTACATAAGTACGTTGCTAACTGTAACTTTGTTTAATCTTCTCAGGAAGCAATATGAAAAATATATCAAACTATAAGACTATTTCAACTATCCATCTTAGACATTTTTGAAATTATTCAGTCAAAAAATATTGTTACTAGGTGGAGGCCATCGTAAATGCCATAAAACATAGTCTAACGTATCGATTAAAGCATGGAGCATACATGTACACACACATTATGAACCTATAAAAATATATGTAAATATATACGAAAAAATTTCAACTACAAAATAAATGAGGATTATAATGCTGACCTCATGGGGTTATTTAGAAAACTAAGTGAGATAATATGTAAAGGGTGTGCACATAGCAGGTACTCTATAAATGCCTCTACTTTCCTTCTCCCCCTTCAAGGGTGTAGTTGATTCAACATTTTAATCCAAGTCTAATTACATACAGTTGTCAAGGGGGTGTAGGGAGAGGGTAAGCTTGAGATCACAACCTACTCTGAGAGGGAAGGGAAGGAGATCACACGTGCTTCCAGAGAGCTCCCCAAGCCGTGCCAATACGGCTCCACTCTCGACTCTTCCTGCCTCTCCTTACATTGCTTGAGGGTCAACAGGTATTACAGATTTTAACAAATACCAACTTGTTGGGAAAACTAACTGGAAAGAACTTTGGAGGTTTACTACAAACCTCTCCTTCTAAGGTGACACATGGTGGTGAGCAAATTGTATTTAAGGACATACAGTTATGAGACTAAGTAGAACTGAAACTCTGCTTTCTTGGTGCTAACCCGGTGGTGTCAAAGAGTAAGAGGTTGAGGTACAGACCAGGTAATGTAAACAGTTATTAAACTCAATAAGAACAAACTTAGGATAACTCACTTAAGAGAAAAGCATCCTGTGAGGAGAAGACAGGGGAAAAAACGTTTTATAAATGTGGCAGAAGATAAACTGGCAAGAAAGAGGTTAAGTAGAGGCTTTGGAGTCTGGTAGCCTGGGTCTCAGCCCAAATCCCTACATATGTAAAACTTTAATAAAGTAAGACCACATGTTTAAAACACTGAGCACGATGTCTGGAACGACACTGGAACATGCTTGGAACAGCAGTTTAATAAATGTTAGCTTCTCTTATTACTAGTGTTACTGTTACGGATCATAATACCCACAGATGGCTATAATCTACAGGTAAGCTGTCATCAGCGCTGTAATTTAATAAACAAACACAGCTGTAAACAACAGGGATTTAGGAGGTAACCAGTCATCCACATGCACAGGTCCTCTACAAATGACAGCTAGCTGTTCTATTTTGAAGGAGAAAGAGTAATAGCTGTAAGGTCTGTGAAAAACAAGGCAAAGTGTTACAGAAAACGTTGTAGGTGTTGATTCACTGGTAAGAAATTAGTGTTGGGAGAAGGCTCTCCCCACTAACATGCTAAAAGACAGTGGAGGCCAAGGATGAAGAGGGTAACTCAAGGTGCTCTCAGCATGGGCTCTGCATGATTGCCTGCTGTTTTCTACAATCCCCATTCCTCCTCCTTCTCTTTTTCCACTTTTTCTAAGTATTTTTAAAAAGTATTCATTATCTATGCTCCTAAGAATTGATATAGGGCTTCCCTGGTGGCGCAGTGGTTGAGAGTCCGCCTGCCAATGCGGGGGACGTGGGTTCGTGCCCCAGTCCAGGAGGATACCGTGTGCCGCGGAGCGGCTGGGCCCGTGAGCCATGGCCGCTGGGCCTGCACGTCCGGAGCCTGTGCTCCGCAACGGGAAAGGCCGCAGCAGTGAGAGGCCCACGTACCGCAAAAAAAAAAAAAAGAATTGATATAAAAATGTCTCCTTACATTTATGCTTAATTATGCTCTAATAATCACCCTGGTATTTACACTGTTTGCTGATTCTCCCTCAGCAGCTTTAAAAATTAAAGTTACAGGAAGAAGGGTAGGATATGTAAAACTATCGTAACAATTTTGACTCTCAAGACTGACTCACACCTGGGAAATGTCAAATCAATCAGGCAGAATAAGCGAAGAATCTGTAATATCACATAAACTGTGAAACTATTTATAAAACTGTCAAATCCCTCACAAATGACAGAATATCACAGCTCTAAGAAAAAGAAAAGACATCATATGTCTGGTATTTAAGAAACATTTCCAAAAAGGAAAAGAATGAGAGGACTGTCACAATAAATTATAAAAGTAGCCCTTGCCAGAGCAAGCTACTGGTTTAAAAGTAGTTTGGATAAACTGCCTACTGCAATACTCTTAAAACTTACAAGCAGAAAAGTGATGTTTTGTTAAATATGCAGATTCTAAATTCTCAAAATAATTGAATTGTTCATAAGATGGATGACTTCCTATCAGAGTCACAAGAAATAACAGATTAAAAAAAAAAGCCCTATCAATTGAATCATGATGGATCCTACTGTTTTCCTCATACCAGTCAATTCTTCGAAACATTAGCTTGTAAAAACAGGGTAAACTCTACTAATATAAGCATGACTATGAAGTAGAATTGTCTCGAAAGACTGAATAAATCGTGACTTTTTTTAATCCTCTAGTTTTAATGAGTGATTAAAAAGGGAAAATGGTAGGACTTTGGTATCATTTTGCCAGAAGAGCTAAAGACGGGAATGCTATTACAGAGACACTATACTTTTGGGCAAATATGCCCATAAGTGGAAAAGTGGGAAAAAGTACTCTTGAAATGAAATGGAATAACACACTTTCTCTTTTCAAACCACAACTCAAACCTTTGTTCAAGGGAATCAAATCAACGTAAATAGAGAAAACCTGTGTCTAAGCTGCTGCCATGTGCCTCCTACCTGTTCTCTGTCTCCAGTTCATTTTTCCGTAGGCTGGCATCATCTAGAAGGCTCTGCAATAAGGCGATTTTTTCATTGTCTGAACCCTCTTGGTTAATTTTTAACATCTTATTCTCATGCTGAAGACGAATAAGTTTCTCCCTGAGAGCAGAAGCGAAACGGATTAACGTAGTTACCCAAATCCAGCTATGCACTGTTATAGATTTAATACACAGAGCAGAAATGAAAAACAAAGTACCTGGAAAGAATTTAGCTCCTGTTGTAACTGGCTGAGACATTATATTTCAGGTCTTAAGCACTTTCTTTTTAGAATGGACAATCTGAAGATAACAGAATCCCCATATAGCATGACTTGTAATGAATGAGGTTTCAAAATCCTATTTCCTTTCTGATTTAAGCATTTAAGCTGGGAATGATTTAAGCATTTAAGCTGTGAATGCACCTATGTATTTGTTCTTTGGTTCTCGTCAACAAAACATCATCTCTAGTGCTATGCTCTTACATTACCAATAATTTGGTGGCAAGATGTAACATTCAACGAAGAATGCCTTCAAGACATGCAGTCCATCCATTCCTGTAGATACGGTAAAACTGTAGTCTTGTAACAAGACAGATTATCAGAGCCAGGTTACTGGACTGCATTGTTTTGGGCTCTTTGCGTGATGCCACATGCTTACACTGAGGGATGCTAAAGCAACAGCCACACAAAACTTGCCACTATGAATACTGCAGGGATGATATAATTGAACATTAATTCACATGACGATATCATTGAAGATATACGTCTTGAAGACAGAATTCGTCCTTTATGTTAGAGAGGGTCATCTCTAGAGGGCCGCATGAAGAAGATATTACTATCCATACCAGATGCTATGAAAAACTGTGCTTCTCATGGAAGAAGAAAAAACAAAAGCGAAATATCAAACACACACAAAACATTCTGCTCTTATTTTGTAAACACTGTAAACCTTATAAAGTACTTTAACTTTTGCTACTGAAAAGATGAGAGTCAAGTCTGTAACCCAACTCAAGCAGTTACACAGAACTTGATATATTCTGTAAACTGAAAAAAATGACTTCATCATATTTGTCAATTACAAAGTAAAACAAGCTCATTGTAGGGTGAAAAAGATAAATGAGAAGAAAATACAAACCCTCCATAACCCTGCAGTGCAAAATAATTACTGCTGAAATACAGCCTTCTAACTTTATGCATACGTACAAACATGCAAACAGTTGTAAAAATGAATCTCACAGTACCTGTGACATTGGTATCTGCTATTTACACTTAGCTTTTCACAATCTTTTCATAGCATTAAATTTTATACTTTAATATTTTAAATGACATGTTAAAATATATAGACGATCATTATTTAATTCACGCCCAATTATTGGGCATTTAGATTATTATCAATTCTGAACTTTAACATGTTATTAATGATTAGCTTTATAAACATCCTTTTGTGTATATCCTTGGGTATTTCCTCAGAATTAATTCTCAGAAAAGTAATTTTTCTGTCAAAAGATAGGCACATTTTTTAGACAACATACACATTCTGCCAAACTGCTCAAAAGAAAAGTTGTACAACCACAAGAAAAAAAATTTTTTGGTAATTATGTGTGGTTATGGATACTAGACTTAATACGGTAATCATTTCACAACATACACACATAGCAAATCATTATGTTGTATACCTAACGCTGTTACACAGTGATATGTCAATTATATCTCACTTGAAAAAGATTGTATCACTTTAATCTTTTACTCCTAGCTTATGAGGTTTCCAATTTCTCCACACCCTTAACATCAGTGAAAATCATCACTTTTAACAGATTTTTGCAAACTGGAAGATCAAATTTCATTATGCATCAAGAATACTGACCCATTGTCTATGATATACATTGAGAAATTTCATCCTTTGTACTATTTCATTTTCTTGATAGCTCGTCTAGACATATTCTAGACACAGAGAATATTTTAATTTGTATTGAGTAATACTCAATAAAACCCATTTTATTTGTTGAATTTTTATCATTGTTCTTTTGTCTCAGAACTTAAAAATCTAACTGCATTCCTATAAGCTTCCTTAAAATTTGGTTTTTGGACATAACCATTTATTTATAAATAGTCATAAAAATAAGTGTATTTATTCATTCAACAAACTTTATTGGTCCAATAGTAAAGTACCATGTCAGATGGCAGAAAAGTAAAAGGTATACAAGATGCTTCCAGAATTGGTGGTTCCATTACACACCTTTGTCTGTCCTTCTTAAACAAATGCCAACAACAAAAAACATTGTCTTCAGTTATTCAGTAAGTATTTCAATGCCTATTGCAACTTTCACAGTTTATAAAACTTTTACACAACCATTATTTTCGTTAATACCTCCAAGGATGTTATGAAGAATCCAGGCTAGTGTCAATTTAAAAAGGGGGCAAATTAGCCCGAACAAGGTAAAAGCAGTATTCAGGATTACTCATTCACCTTCTGATGGACAGCTAGTGGCTACCTATCAATTTTTCATTCTTAAACATAAAGCCAGGCATATATTGAAATAAATGGAATATTTAAAATGCTATGACTAAATACAAATATAAGGTACTACTGAGGGAAGAGTAGTAGAGATGAGGAGATGCTTCCTCCTGTCTGTGCACTCTGTCTTTCCCAGACCATTCCCTGTACTTGAGTAATAAATCTAGAGACTAATTATTATTATTATTATTATTTTTTGCTGTACGCAGGCCTCTCACTGTTGTGGCCTCTCCCGTCGTGGAGCACAGGCTCCGGACGCGCAGGCTCAGTGGCCATGGCTCACGGGCCCAGCCGCTCCGCGGCATGTGGGATCTTCCCAGACCGGGGCACGAACCCGTGTCCCCTGCATCGGCAGGCGGACTCTCAACCACTGTGCCACCAGGGAAGCCCGAGACTAATTATTTTGCAGGCTGATGGCTAAGCATAACCTTTGTCTTTGGGCCACGTGGTTTCACTGCTAAATGTCTGCTGAGGATGCCCAAGCACAGATATATTAGTTTACTGAGTATGTGTGAGACACTGTCCTCCCAAAGAGAGAAATCAAGTCTCTGTGGGGACAGCTGAAGAAAGCCCCTAACATGCTGAAATCATGGACATCTAACCTCGAGTTCGTGTTGAAAGTGTTAGCGATAAAGAAAAGGAACTGGTCCTCTATGTTACAGAGGAGTATGTCTTCTCCAAGAATATTGCGCAGTGTGGCTGTGACCTTCACCACCTCCTTACCTGATTTCAGGTGTGACAATCTCTGCTGCCAGACTATCTGAAGATTCCTGACTTCCCAGAGGCATTAACCCTGTAAACAAACAATCATGGGTGCAAGGTTAAGAGAGGGCACAGCTACCTCCTTTAGTTCCTATATGAACTCCTACTCTGAGCATTAATTTTAACAGCTAAAATCTTTAATTCAAGTAAAAAACCATGTCACAGTTCCCTTACACGATTGCCTTACAACATTATTATTGTATCATTTTAACACTTTTTAAGTGTACAATTGAGTGGCACTAAGTCCCATGTTGGCGCTAAGGCACTATGTTGTGGAACCATCACTACTATCTATTCCCAAACTCTTTCATCACTCAAAATGTAAATTCTATACAGCCACTATGGAGAACAGTATGGAGGTTCCTCAGAAAACTACAAATAGAACTACCATATGACCCAGCAATCCCACTACTGGGCATATACCCTGAGAAAACCATAATTCAAAAAGAGTCATGTACCAAAATGTTCATTGCAGCTCTATTTACAATAGCCAGGAGATGGAAACAACCTAAGTGTCCATCATCCGATGAATGGATAAAGAAGACGTGGCACATATATACAATGGAATATTACTCAGCCATAAAAGTAAATGAAATTGAGCTATTTGTAATGAGGTGGATGGACCTAGAGTCTGTCCTACAGAGTAAAGTAAGTCAGAAAGAGAAAGACAAATACCGTATGCTAACACATATATATGGAATCTAAGAAAAAAAATGTCATGAAGAACCTAGGGGTAAGACAGGAATAAAGACACAGACCTACTAGAGAATGGACTTGAGGATATGGGGAGGGGGAAGGGTAAGCTGTGACAAAGTGAAAGAGCGGCATGGACATATATACACTACCAAACGTAAGGCAGATAGCTAGTGGGAAGCAGCCGCATAGCACAGGGAGATCAGCTCGGTGCTCTGTGACCGCCTGGAGGGGTGGGATAGGGAGGGTGGGAGGGAGGGAGATGCAAGAGGGAAGGGATATGGGAACAGGGGTATATGTATAACTGATTCACTATGTTATAAAACAGAAACTAACACATCATTGTAAAGCAATTATACTCCAATAAAGATGTAAAAAAAAAAAAAAACCAACGTAAATTCTGGAACCATTAAGCAGTAACTCCCCATTACTTTCTCCCTCAGCTCCTCGTAACTTTAATTCCAATTTCTGTCTGTCTAAAAGAATTTGCCCATTCTAGACACCTCACACCAATATTTGTCCTTTTGTGTCTGGCTCACTTCACCTAACATAATGTTTTCAATATTCATCTATGTTGTACCATTTATCACAACTTCATCTCTTTATATGGCCAAATAATATCCCATTATACATACATATCACATTTTCTTTATCCATGTATCTGTCTATGGACACATGGGTTGTTCCCACCTTTTGGCTATTGTGAATAATGCTGCTATGAACACTGGTATACCAGGATGTGGCTGAGTCCTTGCTTTGCTTCTTTTGTATATACACTTAGGAATGGAATTTCTGGATCATATGGTAACTTTTTAAAGAACCACCAAACTCTTCCGCAGTGGCTGACCCATTTTGCGTTCCCACCAGCAAGGCAAGAGGGCTCCGACTTCTCCACACCCTCACCAACACTTGTTACTTTCCTTTTTTTTTCTCTTTTGATAGTAGCCATCCTAATGGGTGTGAAGTGGTATCTCACTGTGGTTTTGCTTTGCATTTCTCTAATGACCAATGATGTTGAGCACTGTTTCATGTGCTTACTGGTCATTTGTATATCTTCTTTGGAGAAATGTCTATTCAAGTCCTTTGTAAACTGCAAAGGACTTTTGTAGTTTCTTTTTGTTGTTGTTGAATTGTAGAAGTTCTTTATACACTCTTGACATCTATCATCTATCAGATAAATGATTTGCAAATATTTTCTCCCATCTTGTGGGTTGCCTTTTCACTGTGTTGATAAGTGTTCTTTGAAACACAAAAGTTTTTAATTTTGATGAAGTCCAATTTACCCATTATTTTTGTTGCCTGTGCTTTTGGTATCAATTCCAAGGAATCACTGCCAAATCCAACATCACGACGATTTTCCTCTATGTTTTTAAAAAAATTTTATAGCTTTAGCTCTTACATTTAGGTCTCTGATCCATTTTGAGTTCCTTTTTTGTATATGGTGTAAGGGTCCAACTTCATGCTTTTGGATGTGGACATACAGTTTTCCCAGAACAATCTGTTTGAAAGACTTTCCTTTCCCCCCACTAAGTGGTCTTGACACTCTTGCTGAAAATCAATTTATTGCATATGTGAGGGTTTATTTCTAGGCTCTCTATTCTACTCCATTGGTCTATATATCTGTCCTTATACCTATACATACTGTTTTGATTACTCTAACTTTATACTAAGTTTTGAAATCAGGAAGTATGAGTACTCAAGCTATTTTTTTTCCTTTTTTCAAGATTGTTTTGGCTATTCAGGATCCCTTGAGATTCCATATAAATTTTAGTCTGGGTTTTTCTATTTCTGCAAAAAATGCTGTTGGTATTTTGATAAGGACTGCACTGAATCCGTAGGGTTTTTTTAATATAAGTTTATTTATGTTATTTATTTATTTTTGGCTGCGTTGGGTCTTCATTGCTGCGTGCAGGCTTTCTCTAGTTGCGGTGAGCAGGGGCTACTCTTGGTTGCGGTGCGTGGGCTTCTCATTTCGGCGGCTTCTCTTGTTGCAGAGCATGGGCTCTAGATGCACAGGCTTCAGTAGTTGTGGCTCACAGGCTCTAGAGCGCAGGCTCAGTAGTTGTGGCTCATGGGCTTACTTGCTCCACGGAACATGGGATCTTCCCAGACCAGGGCTCGAACCCGTGTCCCCTGCATTGGCAGGCGGATTCTTAACCACTGCGCCACCAGGGAAGCCGCCTGTAGATTGTTTTCAGTAGTACTGTCATCTTAACAATATTAAGTGTTAAATGAACATGGGATATCTTCCCATTTAGGTTTTCTTTAATTTCTTTCAGCAGTGTTTTGTAGTTTTCAAGGTACAAGTGTCTCCCTGGTTAGATTTATTCCCAAGTATTTTATTCTTTTTAATCCTATTGTAAATGGAATTGTTTTCTTAATTTACTTTTCATATTGTTCATTGCTAGTGTATAGAAACATAACGCATTTTTGTGGGTTGATTTTATATCCTGTAAATTTGCTGAATTCATTTTATTAGTTCTCAGAGCTTTTTGTGTGTGTGTGTGCATGTGTAATTTTTAAAGGGTTTCAACATATAAGATCACGTCATCTGCAAACAGAGATGATTTTAGTACTTCCTTTCCAATTTAGATTTTTTTTCTTTGTCTAATTGCTCTGGCTAGAAGATCCTATACTACATTGAACAGAAGTG
Source organism: Mesoplodon mirus (assembly GCF_964341445.2). Lineage (NCBI taxonomy): Eukaryota > Metazoa > Chordata > Mammalia > Artiodactyla > Ziphiidae > Mesoplodon > Mesoplodon mirus. The sequence continues at coordinate 8,077,249 of NC_138996.1, forward strand.
TAGAAGTGCTGGTAGCAGGCATCATTGTCTTATTCCTGATCTTACAGGAAAAGCTTTCGGTCTTTCATCACTGTGTATGACGTTAGCTGTGGGTTTTTCATATGGCCTTTATCAAGTTGTAGAAGTTTCCTTTCTAGTTCTCCTCCTACTTTATTGAGTTTTTTATGATGAAAGGGTGTTGGATTTTGTCAGTTGCCTTTTCTGCATCAGTTGAGATGATCATGTGGTTTTTTCCCCTTCATCCTATTAATGTGGTATATACTACACTGATCTCTATGTCTTTCCATATGTGAGTTTCATGCTGTTCAATTACAGTAGTTTTATAGTAACTTTTGAAATCAGGATGTGTAAGTTCTCCAACTTTTTATTTTTTAAGATTTTTTTTGGTTATATAGTGGCTCCTTTGTTTTTTTATATAAATTATAGAATCAGATTGTCAATTTCTACAAAAAAGTCTGCTGAGAATTTGATTGGGGTTGCATTGAATCTTTAGACCAATATGAAGAGAACTGTAGTCTTAACTGTAGTGCTTTTTCCAACACCTGAATGTGGACTATCTTTACATTTATTTAGATCTTTAATTTATCTTAGTAATGATTCATAGTTTTCAGTGCAGAAGTCTCGCATTTCTTTGTTAAACCTATCTCTAAGCAGTTTATTCTTTATCATACTATTATAATTTCATTTTCAGATTGTATACTAGCAGTACATAGAAATATAATTGGTATTTGTATACTGATCTTGTATATTGAGACCTTGCTGAACTCATTTATCAGATCTATGATTTTTTACATCCTCTTTTCCTTTCTGGATGCCCTTTATTTCTTTTTCTTGCCTGACTGCACTGGCTAGAACCTCCATGTTGAATAGAAGTGGCAAGACTGAACAGCCTTGCCTTGTTCCTGATCTTAGGGAAAAGCATTTAGTCTTTCATCATTAAGTATGAGGTCAGCTGTAGGATTTTCATAGATGTCCTTTACTAGGCTGCAGAAGTTTCCTTCTATCCCTAGATTGCTAAGAGTGTTTATCATGACATTTACAAAACAGAAACAGACTCACAGACTTAGAGAAGGAACTTATGGTTAACAAAGGGGAGAGTCGGGGCGGTGATAAATTAGGAGTTTGGGATTGGCAGATGCAAGCTACTGTGTATAAAACAGATAAACAACAAGGTCCTGCTGTATAGCACAGGGAAGTACATTCAATATCTTGTAATAAACCATAATGGAAAAGAATACAAAAGAGAATGTACATAAATGTATAAATGAATCACTTTGCTGTCCACCAGAAACTAACACAATATTGTAAATTAACCATACTTCAATTAAAAAATTTTTTTGAAAAAAGAATGTTTATCATGAATGGTGCCACCTACTTTTTTTTTTTTTTTTTTTTTTGCGGTAGGCGGGCCTCTCACTGCTGTGGCCTCTCCCCCTGCGGAGCACAGGCTCCGGACGCGCAGGCTCAGCGGCCATGGCTCACGGGCCCAGCCGCTCCGCGGCACGTGGGATCCTCCCAGACCGGGGCATGAACCTGCGTCCCCTGCATCGGCAGGCGGACTCCCAACCACCACGCCACCAGGGAAGCCCCGCCACCTACTTTTTTGACTTAATGATATAACATACCCAGCCCTCCACGTCAGGCATATATAAGATATACTTCATTCTTTTTAATGGCTCTAAAGTATACAGTTGAATGAGAATGCCATTCCTATACTGCTGAACTTTTTTGTTGGTTCTAAATTTCACTATTATAGATGATGTTTTAGTTCATAGGGTAAATTTTTAGAGCAAAACTGCTAGCTCAAGGATATATACATGAGGGACTTCCCTGGTGGCACAGTGGTTAAGACTCTGTGCTCCCAATGCAGGGGGCCCGGGCTTGATCCCTGGCCAAGGAACTAATCCCACATGCATGCCACAACTAAGAGTTCGAATGCCACAATTAAGGAGCACACATGCCACAACTAAGGAGCCTGCCTGCTGCCACTAAGACCTGGTGCAACCAAATAAATAAATATTAAAAGAAAAAAAAGGATATATACACAATAAGGTTTAAAGGTAATAAAGAAACACGTGAAAGCTTACATAAGATGGCCTCCCTTTTCTTGATGATACAGGAGCTAAGAATTAAAGCATTAAGGTTCAAGGCTAGATTCTCAAAATTTTGGGGAAACTCATGTAGAATTGACTAGAGATACGTGAAAGGACTACCAAGCAGCAACAAGGATCCAATTATGATCAGAAATCATTTGTTTTTTGGTGAGGACAGTCAAGAAAGATGTATAATTTTCTCAAAAGCAAAAATAAACAAGTGGAACTACATCAAACTAAAAAGCTTCTGCACAGCACAGGAAACCATGAAAAAAATGAAAAGGCAACTTATCGAATGGAAGAAAATATTTGCAAATCAGTTATCTGATCAGGGGTTAATATCCAAAATACATAAAGAACTCATATAACTCAATAGCAAAAAACCCCAAACAATCCAATTAAAAAATGGGCAAAGGATCTGAATAGACATTTTCCCAAAGAAGATACACACATAGCCAACAGGTACATGAAAAAGGCTCAATATCACTAATCACCAGGGAAATACAAATCAAAACCACAATGAGCTATCACCTCACACTTGTTAGAACAGCTATTATTAAAGAGACCAGAAATAACAAGTGTTGGTGAGCATGTGGAGAAAAGGGAGCCCTTGCGCCCAGCTGATGAGAACGTAAATCAGTGCAGCCGCTATGGAGAAGAAAGCTGGGGCGTGGGGGTGGGCTAAATGGGTGAAGGGGGTCCAAAGGTCCGAACATCCAGGTATAAAAAAAATAAGTCACGTGGATGTAATGGATAGCATGGTGTACATAATAATACAGTATTGTATATTTGAAAGTCACTAAGAGAGTAAATCTTAAAAGTTATCACAAGAAAAAAATGTTTTTCAACTGTATATGGGGACAGATGGTAGCTAACTAGACTTACTACAGTGACCATTTTGCAATACATACAAATATCGAATCATACTGTACATGTGAAACTAAGAGTATAATATTATATGTCAATTATACCTCAGCAAACAAAAAAGAAAAGGAAAAAAACAGAAAGATACGTAATTTTTTTTAGCTGGCCTTGGTAATCTGGAGTACAGAATAAAACGAATTAGGGCTTGAAGTAAGTCAAGAGGATAAGGAAAGACAGTGGTGATGAGAACACAGTTGAAATGGCTGGTATGCAGGCTGGGTGAGCTGGAAGAGGCGGTGATCAGTAGACGATCAGCAGAGACTACAGAGCGGGCTGAAGGTGGATGGAGCCGGTGAGCAGCTTTGGTAGAAGGAGTGAGGAGGGGAAAAGGAGGCTGTAGTCAGAGGAGAAGAAAAATTCTAGTCTCAGGTAACTGAAGAGCCAAGGGCTGGTAGCTGGAGTGGGAGTGAACAGAGGGGGCGGCTGTGTAAGTCAGCAACCAGGTCCTGCATCCCTCGAGTGGTAGAAGGTAAACCCTCAGCTAAGTGCTGCTCCTTTCCTGTGAGAAGGAGAAGGTTTCTACTTTGGATGTTCAGTCCCTTAGTGAAGTGATACCCACCTCCCATCTCAGCCGAGAAGAATCCCTGATTTAGAAAGTCTGACACACTTTTAAAGAGGTCACTAAAAACTTTTAAGGTGTATTATTCACAGAGATGATTTAACAAATGTTTATGCTTTTGATTTAATAAAACCCAAGCATTTAAATATAATTAAAATTAAAAAGTAGGCAAGTAAATCCAGTCCTGTAACTACAGTCATAAAATCTGGGTAACAGTTCAAAATCTGTATCAATCTCATGGCCTCTTTACCGAATTCAAGTTCTCGTCTTTGGTGCAATCATCTTAAAATGAATCTAATATTTTTCCTGATACTATCAGAAATGAGTAACCTTGCTTGGGCTACTGACATGTTGTTACCTTGAGTTGTGAGCTGCCCTTCTTGAGCCTGAACACAACGAAGCTCTTCGATGGTTTCCTTCAGAGAATCCCTTTCTGTCCTTAACCTCTGGAGGGACATTAAGAATGAGGAAAGTTAGCTTCAAGCTTTATGAGTTTACTCATCAGTGGTCTTTGCCTTACCTAACAGAATGATAGACAGTGGTGAACATGGACACGTTACACCTTTTGACCTTCTACAGAAAGATCACAGAAGGAAACGATTTTTTTCTTGTTTAACAATACTGAGTATCTACTACGTGCAAGGCAGGATCCTATCCAGTTAATCCTAAGAAACAAAACCACCTACTCCATCTTTAACAACGAGTACCTTATTATGTAAATAACTTTCTTTTCATGAAACATAAAAGATCAAACAACATAAGTCACGACAAAGTAAAATATTTTAAAAAGCTTCAAAATATGCTGGAATATTCATAAATCATGTATATTCACAAGTCACGACAAAGTAAAAATATTTTTAAAAGCTTCAAAATATCCTGAACAACAACAAAAAGAATTGTGTCTTCATACAGAAAACAGAAAAGCTACATAAATTTCTAGAAAGTCACAAGAAAGACAAAGGAAAACAAGCAAAAGTGGTAGAAAAGTTAAATATATAAAAGAGAAATTAAAATAGCAATCTTTTATTTTAGATCTATTTCTGAAACACAAATGTAAATCTTCTATAATTTAAAAAAAAGATCTCAAATTTTCAAATTTATAAATAGAAGAAGAAATTAATGTAGGCAAAACATCAATTAAATGTCATTTTCTTAATCTCAGCACTGCACAAAACCAAAATACCTAATATATATACTCACATCCTTTTCTTTTTGAAGACTGTCAACTTTTTCTTTTAGCCGCTTATATTCAAAATCTAATTTATCTGCTTTCTTCGATTCTTCAGATAATCTATTTTGCAGTTCTACTACCTGTACAGAAAAGTACCATTAATTTTTATAATTTGAAACATTAGAAATTATTATTATTTTCTTCTACAGATCTATGAAAATTCTCTCCCCCCAAAATACTCAAAAAAAAATACACATGATACAGGAGCCTAACCCAATGGAGAGAACCAGGTACAAAAATCTGTCCAGATACTATGGGTTCTAAAACCAGATCATCCAGAGGAACAAATGTTCAAAACTATGAAAACCTACAGGACTTCCACTTCCTGTAACACAGGAAACTGCAGTCTGGAAACCCATTTAGCATGAAGCAAAAGAAATGCTAGGGGAAAAGAATACAACTGCATTGCTAGGCTTATAACAAAGTAAGGGAAATCCTCAGGGGTTAAAAGTGGAGCAGGAAGTTTGTGAGGATGCTATGGGCAGTGTGAGATGCCACCTGGCAATACCAGGAACCCAGGCCTTTAAAATTATTGGGAGACAGGTTGCTGTTAAACTACCTTGGACTCTGATAAAAGGTGCTGAGTCAGTAAACAGGTAGGTTAGGGAAAAAAAATCCATTGGCTGGCAAAATCAATAAGGAAACTTGCCCATCTTAAAGTGAATGTTCTGGGTTTTAAAAAGTGTAACTTGAAAATGTGTAACTACAGCCTGCAAATGCATGGATTTGTGCTTGAATTTTTACCACATGCCTTGTCTGGCAAATCCTAAGCCAAGCAATTAATTTAACGTCGTCCCGATTGGTAACGCTGTGGAAAATCTGGCATAAGAAAAACATCCATTGTCTGGAGGAACACAACCTCAACCAGGTCCCCAGTATTCCCAAAGGTAAAGATGAGCCAAATGACAGAGCAAAATCTAAAATTACACAAGTCTTCAAGAAATAATACACTACGAACAACCGTCAGCAGAAGAACATTGACAGCCCTAACAACAAAATAGTAGAAGAAGACCTCTAAGGATTTCAAATTGGAGTTATCAGGCAGAAAACACTAGGTTTAAGACTTACAGAAATTAAGTAAAGGAATCTAAATTATAAAAGGAATAAAAGACCACCAAATATGATCGAGCAGGTTTGAAAGAGCACCCAAGGAGAAACTGCAGAAAGAAAAATATTATACTGAAAAATAAAATATATGAAGCTCCAGATCAGAAACAGATGGAGAATTAGTGTAGTACGCAATTTCACTACAATAGTTGTACGTGTAGATTTCTTTTTTATTTATTCTGTTTGTAATTCACTGTTAATACTAAATCTGATGCCCTTCATCAATTGTGAAAAACATTCAGCCATTCTTTCCTTCAAATAATGTCCTACAATTCTTTCCGTTACTTCCTCTGGAACCCTAATTAAATCATTTCTTATTTTAATTTTATACCCTTTAATTACATTTATAGTTTCTTTGGGCTACATTTATTTTTGGTAATTTCTCAGTCCAACTTTGTTATATGTTGAAAATTTTCATAATGAAATGTTGGGAAAAAATGTATTCACCAAAAAAATCTTGCCAGACATTCATGGTGTACAGGGTTGCTCTACTAAAACTTCTCTAATTTATTATATTAAGCTAGTGCAATTTTTTTTCTTTTTTTGTTTGTTTGTTTGCGGTACGCGGGCCTCTCACTGTTGTGGCCTCTCCCGTTATGGAGCACAGGCTCCGGATGCACAGGCTCAGCGGCCATGGCTCATGAGCCCAGCCGCTCCGCAGCATGTGGGATCTTCCCGGACCAGGGCATGAACCCGTGTCCCCTGCATCGGCAGGCAGACTCTCAACCACTGCGCCACCAGGGAAGCCCGTAAGCTAGTACAATTTTGATGCCAAAACCAGAAGACAAGGAAAGCACGAGATAGAAAACTTTAAGTAGACAAATCATAGAGGCAAAATATTCCAAGTAACATGAACAAAGCAAATCTAACAATGAAACCACAAATAAATCTGCTATGACTAAACTAAGTTTATCTCAGGAATGCAAGGATGGTTTAAACATAGAAATCCATTAATATAATTCATCAGATTAATAGAAAGAAGCAGCAGCATAGGAGTCTCTCAATAGGTGTAGCTGATTAAATTCAACATCTATTTAAGATAAACACCTGTGCAAATTAGGAATACAATGAAATTTTGTTATCCTAATGAAAGGCGGCTACAAAACCTACAGCAAGCCTTATAATATACTGGTAAAACATTTAAAGCATTGTGTATGAAATTAACAAGAAATGGTTGCCTATTTTTATTGCTTCTATTAAAGGCTGTACTAAAGGCCAGCCATGTTGATTAAGAAGAAAAAAAGGGTATGCCATAGAAAGAAACAAAATGGCTTTTATTTGTACAAAATATGACTCTGTCAAAAGAACTAACAGACATTATTAGAAATAATATGGGAATTTGGCAAGATTATAAGATCAACATATTAAAACCAATTTAATCACATAAATGAGCAACACACTGAAAATGGTATCTTTTCTTTTTCTAACTGCATTTACAAAAGCAACCAAATACATAAAGTACCTAAGAGTAACTATAACAAAATATGTGCATGATATTTATAAGAAAATTATAAAACTTAATTGAAAGACACTGAAGATCTAAATAAATGGAAAGATACTATATTCATTGATAGGAACATTTACTGTCATAAAGATGTCAATTCTCCCTAAACTGATCAACAGATTCAATGTAATTCCAATTTCCAAAGATTTGGGGTTTTAAGGAAACCAAAAGGTCTAAGAATAGACAAACAATTTTGAAAAAGAACAGGGTGCGGGTATCTGTACTACCCAAATATCAAAATTACTAAAGATCTATAGATGATAAGAAAGTGTTTTGGTGTTAGAGTAGACAAACAGACCAATGAAACAGAAGAGATCACCATAAACAAACCCACATATAACATGGTAACCTTAGGTATATGATAAGATAGAATTGCAGGGCACTGCAGAAGAGACTGATTATTAAATAAAAGCTGCTAGGTTGACTGGTTGTCCACAAAGACGAAAAATATCAAATGGATCCCTACCTCACACCCTGTATGAAAATCAATTTCTTGTGGATTAAAGACCTAAATGTACAAAACAAACTTTAAACCTCTGTAAAGAAAACAGAGATTAGTGTTACATCTTTATGTAGGAAATGACTTCTTAACTGAGACATAAAAAGCACAAATCATACACCTGAAACTAACAAAACACTGTAAATCAACTATACTCCAATAAATTTTTTTTAAAAAAAGCACAAATCATAAAGAAAAAGGTATTTAAAGTTCATCATGTTAAAATTATCAATCTCAAAAAAAGTAAAAGGACAGGTCACAGACTGCTAGGAAATAAATGCAACATGTGACAAAAGATTAATACCAGGAACAAATAAAGAACTTTCAGAATCAATAAAAGAAATAATCCAACTTTAAAAATGAATAAAAGATAAAAATAGGCAATTCACAAAAGAAATGTGATCAGTAAATATATATGCAATTAGGGTAATGCAAAGTATAATCAGCATAAGGAGACATCATTTCAAATCCATCCTTCAACTGGCAAAATTTCAAGTCTGATAATACTATGTGTTGGTGATGATGTGGAACAACAAGAATTCATACAAACTGCCTGCTGGTAATAAAATCACAGTGGAGGACATTTGGCAATATCTAGTTAAATGAAGACTCTCTAAGGAAGATATTCCACATAGTTGTAAAACTTCCACACATGTATCGAAGAGGACGTGTTCAGTACCATTCACAGTGGCCTTTCTTGCAATATTAAAGAAAAAGACAAAACATCCTATATGTCCTTCTCCAGAAAAATGGATAAATGTGGTATTGTCACTCAACAGGATACTACAGATCAGTACAAGTGAATGGGATAAAGCTACAACTATCAACAAAACAAATCTCACAAATACCACTGAGCAAAAGCAAATCGCAGAAGAGAACTTTCACTGTATCATTATATAAAGTTTTGAAATGTCAAAAGTGTTATAAGTTTTTAGGGATACACACACACATACATGTATGTGTGTGTGTATGTGCAGGGAAGAATAAAGAGATGCGTAGGCACAAAACCCACAAAATAGGCTAGCGGTTACTGCAATGAAGAGGGGGAGAGTGTTTTGTTTATTAAGTGTGGATACTTATTGTATTATTTTTTTACTTTTGTGTATTTCTCAAGTATTACACAATAAATTAAAAATAATAAATAATAAAAGGATCTGCTATAGAGACCAATCAATAAGCCCTGGATAAGAACTAAGTTTCATAGGTGAAAAACCGAATACCATGAAAACAAGTCAGCGGACTCTGATAAGCCAGCGTCACACTGGAGAGCTCAGCTGAAAACGGTGTTAAGAAATTGTGCTGCTCTCCTTACCTGTCTCTTATACGTCTCGAGTTGACTTCGAGCCGCGTTGGCTTTTCTCAGCTCCTCCTCTAGGCTAACTGTGTTCTGCATATACATAGTATTCTTCTCTTCTAAGAGTTTAACCTGACGCCTCAAATCACCAAGATCTTCTAGCTTCTTTTTATATGATTCCACTTGGCCTTCTAGTTTAGACACTTTATCAGAAGAATGTCTAGAATGAGATGGGAAACCAGAAATCACAAACACATCCGCAATGGTAAAGCTGCTGGAGACAGTGCTAAACCAAGCGGATTGCCAGGAAGTAACACGTTCTAATGAAATTATAAGACCAAAGGTGAGTCCAGCTTAGTTTTTGGTGCAGGTTCAAAGGTATGACTAAAATTACAGCAAAATTTATAATAGACAACATAATAAAATTTAAGGAATGCAAGTAGGAAGGGATAGCCAACAGAGTCACATGTAGCACAAAAGCAAAATAAATTGTACACTGTCCAAATAATTTGGCAATTAGGCTGTTATTAGTGACCAGAGGAACAGCTGTTTTGGTGGAGCAGTGGGGCAGACGGTGGTGAATTTTAGTGGGTTAAGGAAAGAATGTAAACTTTACCTTGTGTAATCTAAATTTGTTCTGGAGGGAGGGAGAGAATGATAGGTCTCTCACTTTTTCTAAGATAAGAGGGACAGAAACATATAAATGTATGCTAAGGAGGCAGACTCAAATGTGAAGGGAAATGATAACTGATGTAGCACAGTCCCTGCAGAAGCAAGAAGGGGTGAGACCCAGAGCACTGAAGGAATCTGCACTGGACAGGAGGATGAGTAACAGGTCTGCACTCTAGAAGCAAAAGAGAAAAGATGGGCGTGAATGCAGGAGACACAGCACATGGAGGGTCCAGAGGTCATGGCCTCATTCCTCAATGCAGGAGACAATGTCATCTACTGAGACTGAAGCACAGGAGAGGTGTGGTGGGGGGCAGTCAGGTGAGAAGAGTTATGAAAATACGTAGCAGCTATGAGAGAAACGGGGGACACAGCAATCTACGGATGGGCAGTAGAACAGTGGACCAGTGGGAGGAGCCCACACGGATGGGCAGTAGAACGGTGGACCAGTGGGAGGAGCCCACACGGATGGGCAGTAGAGTGGTGGACCAGTGGGAGGAGCCCACACGGATGGGCAGTAGAACGGTGGACCAGTGGGAGGAGCCCACACGGATGGGCAGTAGAACGGTGGACCAGTGGGAGGAGCCCACACGGATGGGCAGTAGAACGGTGGACCAGTGGGAGGGGCCCACACGGATGGGCAGTAGAACGGTGGACCAGTGGGAGGAGCCCACACGGATGGGCAGTAGAACGGTGGACCAGTGGGAGGAGCCCACACGGATGGGCAGTAGAACGGTGGACCAGTGGGAGGAGCCCACACGGATGGGCAGTAGAGTGGTGGACCAGTGGGAGGAGCCCACACGGATGGGCAGTAGAGCGGTGGACCAGTGGGAGGAGCCCACACGGATGGGCAGTAGAGCGGTGGACCAGTGGGAGGAGCCCACACGGATGGGCAGTAGAGCGGTGGACCAGTGGGAGGGGCCCACACGGATGGGCAGTAGAATGGTGGACCAGTGGAGGGGCCCAGTGGAGAGTAAGATCACTAGTCTGCAGTAGGACAAAACTACCTCACTATGTGATTTTCCCTGTTTGTTCTCAGCATTCAAAGAGCAAACGCATAAAACATAGATGGTTGGAATGATCCAACAGAGGAAAGATTACACAAGCAGAATGGTGCAGAAATGAGGTGGCAGGGAGTGAGGTGCCCAGTGAGAGAACAGTTGAGTCCAGCAAGGAGATGAGCCATGTGTGTGGGTGTGACGGTATCCGAGAAAGAGGAAGACCAAGTGACTGAAGGATGCAAAATTAAAGAACAGGAGTAGGGATGAGAAAAGCTCAGAGCTACGCAAGTATGAAGCGGTGGCCAGAGGTTAATTTCTATTTAACAAACATTTATATACAGCACTTATTTGCCAGATACTGTTCCAAGTGCTTACAAATATCACCTCACTTAATTCCACATGTCGGTTGAGGTAGGTATGTGTGTTATCTCCATTTTACAGATGAGAAAATGGTTCCCCCATCTTCCTGCGCTCAAAGACCCTAGAGTTTGTAACATCGGTGGCAGAACTGTTCTGGGGGATCACAGGTGTGAGACTCTACAGAGATGGGAAGGTTGTCTACCTAAGAACGTCTATTTCATCTTTTAGAGACTGAGCATCATCTGCCAAAGTGGTCAGTTCATCGTTCTGCTGCCGAAGTTCAGACATCTCCTTTTGTAACTCTTCACAGCGTATTCGATAGTCATCTTTGGCTGCTTCAAGTCTGTAACAGAAACAAAATAGACCAAGAAAGCACTATTTACTGTCTAATAATTCTCCTTAGAACAAGAAAAGTAAGTAAAAAACATGAAAATAAATTCTTCTTGGATTTGTCTCCTACTTTTGTGACCATACACTGTATTTCCAAGTTTTAACTATCCTGGAAACAGATTCTACTGCTCCAAGACTTGCAGAAAGGTAACAACGGATCGCCATTCCTCTACTCAGAAAGTTAGACACCAAAATATAGCAGCTATAATTTATTTAAAGTTTTATTTCCAATGATGAAATTAACACATATTCCTTTTGAAAATTCACAAGATGCAGAAAAGCAAAGAAGATAAAAATTATGCATTGCTCTAGATAGATACCTACTGTTAACATTTTTGGAGTATAACCTCCAGTCTGATTTCTATTCATAGATCTTTTCCCCCCAAAATATGGATAATATTGTTCCTAATTTATATTAATTTGTTTTGTTTAACGTACATCCTTCCTTTGGATTTAAAAGATTCTTTCTCATGTCACAAATATTTATCACTGATTATTTACTTTTATTTATGTATTTAATGTACAGAAATTCTTAATTTTTATGTAATTCAATTGATGAATTTTACACTTTATAGTTTCTACTTCTTTTAATTTTTTTTAACTTTTTATTTTATGTTGGGGTATAGCCAGTTATCAATGTTGTGATGGTTCCAGGTGCCCAGCAAAGTGACTCAGCCATACATATACAGGTATTCATTCTCCCCCAAACTGCCCTCCCATCCAGGCTGCTACACAACATTGAGCAGAGTTCCCTGTGCTATAAAGTAGGTCCTTGTTGGTTATCCTTTTTAAATATGACAGTGTGTGTACATACTGATCCCAAACTCCCTAACTATCCCTTCCCCCCACCCTTTCCCCTTGGTAACCGTAAGTTCTCTAAGTCTTTGAGTCTGTTTCTGGTTTGTAAATGAGTTCATTTGTATCGTTTCTTTTTAGATTCCCCATATAAGTATAGTTTCTACTTCTAATGTGCAATTAGAACTTCTTTTTCCTTCTACTTCTTTGTTATCTGTTAGTATTTATACAGTTTCATTTTTAACATTAACGTTTTCAATTTCCCTGGAATTCATTTGGGCATACGATGTAGTACAGGAATCTAACTTTTCCTGCCAAAATATCTACCAACCATTCTAAAACTGTTTAACACATAAGTTAACCTTTCCCTATTGATTAGAAAATGCCATCTTTATCACATTATGTAGTTTTACATATACTCGGACTGGCTTCTGGATCTTCATTTGTGTCACTGGTGTCTATTTTGCTGCACTGGTACCAAGCTATTTTCATTAGTATATTAGTACTTGGGTGTGGCCAGTATTCCCTCATTATACTTTGTTCTCAAAACATTTTGGGAATCTCTTGTTCATTAATACTTCTAGATGAACATAAAATTTGAATTGGAATGAAGTTCAAATTATATAAGTTAAGAAAAAAATGGCATTCTTATAATGTTCCATTAAAAACACCTAAAAATATGTTCTCTCTCTCCACACAGTATTATGTTTTATGTATAACTTAGAAGTTTTTGTCATCTAACTCCTTCATATTACTTAATTTTTTTTTTTTTTTTTTTTTGCGGTACGCGGGCCTCTCACTGTTGGGGCCTCTCCCGTTGTGGAGCACAGGCTCTGGACGCGCAGGCTCAGCGGCCATGGCTCATGGGTCTAGCCACTCTGCGGCATGTGGGATCTTCCCGGACCGGGGCACGAACCCATGTCCCCTGCATCGGCAGGCGGACTCTCAACCACTGCGCCACCAGGGAAGCCCGTACTTAAATTTTTTTTTTTATTCTTCACTTAAATACTTACAAATGGAAGTTTTTCCCAATGGTACTAACTAGTTATTGGTAAAAAAAACTTATGACCTATGCAGCAGTCTTACATTACCCTCTCCTTGTTAAATGTTTATTGGTCCTAAGAACTTTTGAGTTAATTCTCTTATATTTTCTGGGTGGACACACATATTATCTACAAATAATCATCGTTTATTGATACTTTTTGTCTTCCCAATATTTTAATCTCATTTCTTTTTCTTATTTCATTTTCTAGAAAAGTAATAACAGCAAAATCTTATATAGCATCTATGTGCCAGGCAATATTCTCAAAATACTTTATATATATTAACTGATTTAATGCTCATGAAAATTCTAGAAGGTAGATAATACTATTAGACCATCTTATAGTAGAGAAAATGGAGGCATGCCCAAGGTTACACAGCTAGTAAGTGGCAAAGCCAGGATTTTTAGAATGTCTAGAAAAACGTCAAATAATAGATTAATACTCATCCTCATTTCATTCTTAACTTTACTGAGAATTTCATGTACCAAGCTTATTTTATATTTTTCTTTCTCCTTTAACGTATGGATTGGAGGAGTTATAATACATTTAATAGTTACTGTAATAGATTTAATAATACTCAACAGGTTAACAATCCTGGGATAAAGCTTACTTTAGTACTGGATTGAATTTGCTACTATTTTATTCAGGAATTATTTAAAGAATACTCATAAATGAGATGTCAGTCATTTGAAAATAATAGTAATAAACCCACTATGTTAATATAGACAACATACTGTTTATGAAAAATAACTCTGTGTTCTAAAACCAAAAAATGGTGAGAAGAGTAGCAATATTTTTTATATTCTGTGACTCAAATCACCTGGTTTAGTAGAAGACAGCTGGGTTCCCATAGCTGTTTCTACACTGGTCTGCTGTGATGGTTTTTTAGCTGAGGTATATGAAGGAGATCCAGCCAAGCACAGAAATGTGGTTGGAAAAGAGAGGGCCCTGAAGACTCTCTGAGAGGGTCCTCGGATCACACTCTGAACCACAGATGTAGACCATAGGGGATGGATTGTTTTTCTAAGGTTTCTGAGAAGACTAAGAAAAATTTTTTCCTGTCAAGGCCAAAAAAAGAAAAAAAATGCAGAAACATTTCATGGGGAAACAAAGGACTGAGTCACTGCACAAGTAAAAAAAAACCTAATTGATATTTAATTTCTCCCAGTTTTGACACTGAAAATCTATGGTTGGGTAAGAAACAGGCCAGGATATGTTTTCTAGTAAATCACAACACAATATTTTATCATACTGCCAAGTCCTTCAACTTTGGGGTTCTATTTTGTCTTGCAGGACACCAAATTCTTCCTTTTCTTCTTTTCCCTTTCACCATCCAATTGCCAGTGGGCCCTCTTCTTTCTTTTTGGCCTTTTCCTCTCCCAGAAGATGTGTCTGGAAGACTGCCCCTTTACATCAGCTCGCCCTTTAAATAGGCTTGTCTCTATAACCCACGCACCTGGCCTTTATTTTGTGTTTCTTTAAACTGTGCTCTGGAAAGGGCACCAATATCTAAATTCCGTGCCTGTGTATTTTTTTGGCATCTGGCCCTTTAAGAAGATACACTTACTTTGAAATCCTATCCCTGCAGTTTGTGATCTAATTTCCTTTTTTGTTTTAAAGTAATTTCCAATTTTGAGTGAATTTAATCCTTCCGGCGACTGCTCCAACTCACCCTCAGGCCCCTTCGCTAGTTCTTCCTCTGTCTCTGATTTTTTTCTCTGTCTGCCTTTACTTGCCTCAGAGTGCCTGGCAGGATGGAGGCGGGCTGGTGTTTGCTTCCTTCCTTTCACTCACAGTTATTGTTCAGTTGGGGCATTCTGTCTGCAAGTCATACTGAGGGTGAGCACTGATAGATTTTCCTAAATGAGCAGTTATTTCATGTCGTGTGGGAAGACTTTTGGGAAGCGGCTAATTGCACAGCCTCCTTGGTCTGCAGTTACCCGAAAGTCCTAACACTATATTCTTAACTTTAAAAGACATTACCCTGTGCACCGCAACAGAGTAGCCCCTGCTCGCCGCAACTAGAGAAAGCCCGCACGCAGCAACGAAGACTCAACCCAGCCAAAAATAAATAAAATAAATTTATATAAAAAAAAGAGACATTACCAAATTTAAAAAAATGAGATCTGAGTGAGTTGTCCCTTACCTGAACGTTTCTTCTTGGAGCTGTTCTAACTGAGTCTGGAGCTGCAGATGCCTTCTTCCTGCTGGACTGTTAGGATCTTCTATAGAATCAGACTGATTCAGCCTTTCCATTAATACCTGATTCTCTGCCAACAGACTACTTTTCTCCTCTTGCAATGCTGCAACCTGTTAGAATATAGGAAGACAGTGGTTATTTTCTCCAATTGCACTGGAATCCGCATAATCACCTGTGAATTACCATTACGAATTAAAGCCTGTTTTTAAAGAAGTACAAGCAACCTCCACTTAAAACACTGACATTATTTTGGTATATCACACAGGCAGAGCAGTATGTAAGAGTAAGCAAGAATTCATTCTTTATTTTACATCTGGAAAGGTAATTCACCAAAGAAGATACGTAATGGCAACTAAGCACACAAAAAGACACGCATGATTATTCATTAAGGAAATGCAAATTGAAACCACAATGTTACATCCATACACTCACTCCCACTAGAATGCCGAGAATCAGAGAGACTGGCTGTAGCAAGTGTTGGTAAAGCTGAAAACAGATGGGAGCTTCACACACCTGTTCAGCACGTGAAACGTTCCACAGGCTGTGAAAAACCGGTTCGCATTTTCCTAAAAAATTAAACATGCAACTACCACATAACCCAGACATTTTACACTTAGGTATTTATTTACCAAAGAGAACTAAAAGCATATGTCCACACAGAGACGTAGAATGTTTACAGCAGCTTCATTTGTAATACAGAAAAACAAATGTTGACCAGTAGGGGAATGGATAAATAAATTGCAGCACATCCATACAACAGAATACTATTTGACAATACAGAAGAATTAACTATTAATACCGATAACATGAATGAATCTCAAAATAATGAAAGAAGCCAGGCAGAAAAAGAGTACACTGTGTATGACTCCTTTCATATGCAATTCTAGAAGATACAAGCTAATCTACAGTGACAGAAAGCAGAGCCGCGACTGGAAGAGGATTACAGAGTCATGAGAACTCACTATCCTGATCGTGGTGATGGCTTCACACGTTTATACATGTCAACATGGATTAGAACCGTAGACATGTATTAGACATGTATTAGAACTGTACACTTTAAAGATGAGCAGTTTGTTGTATGTCAACTACATCTCAAAAAACTGTAAACACAGAAGTTGCCTGCCATTTCTGAGTCTCCCTCTCCACCCCCGTTTTCTCTGGAACTTGTTCCAGTTGGGCTATTGCCCCACCATCCTCAGGATCAGCTGACCTTGGCTTCTGTGGCTCCCAGGACACCTCCCTCTCGTGGTCTGTGTGCCTCCTCTTTACTCCAGTCAAGCCCTCTTCATCTCCCTGCCTCTGGCACACGCATGGCTTTTCCTTTCTAAATACACTGATGGCTTCCAGCTTCTGGGCGGTCAACATCATTTATTCACTGACAGCTCGCATGTTTCTATTTCCAGCCTGGAACCCTGCACTGGGTATCACGTCCACCTGGATGTCCACTAGGCGTCTGAATTTAACCTGTCCAGGTGGGACTCTCGTTCCCTCACACCCCGCCCTGCCCTCCCACTGTCCTCCCCGTCTCAGCAATGCTAACTCTGTCCTTCCACTTGCTCAGGCAGGATCCGTCCCATCTCGTCCTCACACCCACGCCCACTCTTTCAGCAAACATCAGCGGCTCTGCCTTCAAACGGATTTCAACCACTTCTTACCACCACCCCTCAATTCTGATTTAAGCCAACCTAATTTTTTGCCTGATTATTGTGAAGGCCTCTGAATTAGTCTCCTTGAGTTGGCCCTCACCTCCACCCAGTAGCCACCATAATCCATTAAAATAAAACTCGGATCACAGGACGTCTTTGCTCACAAGCCTCCAACGGCTTCCCATTTATTTACTCAGCCTGTACCAAGGCCTGTCAGGCCTCTGCAGACGGACTCCTCTCCCCAGGCTTCACTCCTGTTGTCCTCACCTTCGTGCTCCCGGAGACACCAGCTGCCCCGCACGTCAGGCCTGTGCGCTGAGCCTGGATGATCCTCGCGAGAAGCCTGGGAGGCCGCTTATCCACCCTCTAGGATTTACTAACTCGCTGCCTCCCCGGCAGCCTCTGCTGACAGCCCACTCAGAACTAGTTCCTCCCACCCGGTCCCTCTGCCCCCCCGAGTCCCCCTTTCTCTAGAATACTTATCAGCAGCACACGACAGACCGGTATTCTTATCCTGTTCACTGTCTGTCTTCTTTATCGCATGCAAGCACCTTGGGGGCAGGGATGTTTTATCCATTTCTGTGTTTTCCCCTATCTTCACTGTATTGACAGCAGCTAGAACAGTGGGTGCTCAATGGAGTGGGTGCTCAATGTTTGCTGAATAAATGAATGAGTCTGAAATGCCAGCTCTCTAACTCGTCAGGTTTCCATAAACGCACGAGTCTTTTCTCAGAGTACAGCAGTAGCTCGATTCCGGGCCACTGGTCTATTTCATTCATTTCTGCTCCTTCATTCTTTTGAAAATAAATATTTAAGGCTTTAAAATTTAAAAGCTCATTTCTTTGTTAATAATTTCTACCTTAAATTGCACTTTGGTCAGAAAGCATGATCTAAAGACACAGATTCTTTGAATTTTATTGGGAATTGCTTTATAGCCTGGTATGTGGTCAATTTATATGAAGGCTGAGTGCATAATGCAGCACCTTAATAGCAGACTTACCAGACTAGCAAACGTTGCTAAAGTATTTTAATTCAATATATTTGGCAGAAATCCTTTTCACATACACAGAAAAGGGTGTCATCTACAAATTGGCACTTGCCATCTGCCTCCACAAGGATTAAATCATGAGCTGCTGCAGCCGCTGACCTGTAACGCCCCCTGAAAGGAGTTCAGGAAGAGATCAGGAAGGAGGCCCCCTGTGCTCTGGGAAAACTGGCAGAACAGGTGTTCAGATAGTTAAGAGATTTTCAGGAGAAGATTTTATGAGCCCAATTCTTGCATCTCCTCATATCTAGAAAAGCACTAAAATCATCAACGGGGACAACTGCTCCTCGAGACTGGCAGCCACCTCTGCCAGAACGTGTGCTTCACTGCACGCACCCCCTTCACCTAAATCACATACGTACTGACCTCCACCCCACCTCTTCGGAGCAGTTCCTCAGAGCTGAGACGCTGTCTCCTGGGCTACTGCCCTCATTTTGCCCCAAAGAAAACTTAACTCACAACTCTCACGTTGTGCATTTTTTTTAGTCAACAAGGAGACTAATTAAAAATAATACATAAACACAATTTAAGAAAAAAAGCAAATAAAGCAAAGGGGCTTATAATGGAAAGCTACAGTTTCCCATTGAGTTTTTCTACTTCCAAGAGACAACTAGGTTTGTTTTGTTTTGTTTTGTTTTGTTTTGCGGTATGCAGGCCTCTCACCGTGTGGCCCCTCCCGTTGTGGAGCACAGGCTCCGGACGCGCAGGCTCAGCGGCCATGGCTCATGAGCCCAGCCGCTCCGCGGCATGTGGGACCTTCCTGGACCAGGGCTCGAACCCGTGTCCCCTGCATCGGCAGGCGGACTCTCAACCACTGAGCCACAAGGGAAGCCCCACAGCTAGTTTTAATGTTCCTAATTTTATTGTTTTTGGCTGTGACTTGACATCTCTCAATAATATGTTATACCCACTATTTCTTGATTTATCAGCCTTACACATGATCTAGTGACTTGTCTCCTCTGACATGTGACATGAGAGCCACTTGTGGCATCCCCCGTTTCCACAAATAGTTATGGCACTATTCCTGCTCCCTTCACTGGCCACCTCTGCAATTTTGAACAACTATTCACTGACTTGTTTCACTCCATCACGTGCCCACTCATTCGCTCACTCAGATACTCATCCTGGGTCTACCACGTGCTAGGCACTGCTGCGATTTTCTAGGTGCAAGGGATACCACGATGGAAAAAGCAGAGACAGTTCTTATGTGTTACATATTCTAAACAAATCATCATAGTAAATATATAAACAAGAACAAATCATATTAAGAAACAAAGCAAACTAATAAACACATGCGAGACCTAGAGTGAAAGTGTTCTGCAGAGGGTTAAAGCACGACTAAGAGGAGGGGCTTCCCTGGTGGCGCAGTGGTTGGGAATCCGCCTGCCGATGCGGGGGACACGGGTTCGAGCCCTGGTCCGGGAAGATCCCACATGCCACGGAGCAACTAAGCCTGCAAGCCACAACTACTGAGCCTGCGCTCCGCAACGGGAGAGGCCGCGACAGTGAGAGACCCCTGCACCGCAATGAAGAGTGGCCCCCGCTCGCCGCAACTGGAGAAAGCCCTCGCACAGAAACGAAGACCCAACACAGCCAAAAATAAATAAATAAATAAATTTATTAATTAAGAAAAAAAAAAGACTAAGAGGAGAGGCTGGAGGACGACTGTAGGCTGGTGACCGAGGAGCTTCCCAGGGAGGCTGAGGTTAGTACTGGGCACACCTAAGTGCCCAGTGAATATTTCATGACAGATAAACCACGTGATTTGGAGCTGAGACTGGATGGCGAGAAGCGGCCGGCCGTGTACTGCCTGCTGCTCCCCCGTGGTGAGCCGAGAACATGGGGGGCCCCGCCGGGCCCTCACCTCTCTGCCTCACCCTGCTTCTCCTGCTCACCTCCAGCACCCGCATCTTTACTTTCAGAACACTGCTTCTCCACAGGCAGGGCTGGATGCTGAAGACCAGTGACGGTCACATCGATACCTCAGAGGTCACATCAACATGCCTGTGTTACGACTGCTTTCTGCAGGGCTGAGTGTGTCACGGCGCTGCCACCAATCTCCTCATAACCTCTCTGCAGCCCCCCCACTCGCTCTGCGATCTGTTCCCACCAGGGACTGGTAAACTCTTCCGTAAGGAACAGGGCAGTGAACGGCTGAGCCTTTCAGAGCCACAGGTCTCGTGGCGAGTCCTCAGCCCTGTCTCTGCAGCGTGAAAGCCCCAGAGACAGCACATCAAGGAACAAGCCCGCCTGCGCTACCACTTTACTCACAAGACAGAGGGCCGGCTGCAGTCTGCCAATCCCAGTGCACGACTTGAACGTTACACCATCAAACAGAATATTTATATCCTGCTCATAAAAACAACCAACTCTTATTTATCATTATTGTAAAATACTGCATTTGTGTATAGCTGAATTTTAGAATCTGAAAAGCAATTAACAGCACTTAACATTATGACTAGGTAAATAGTATTTACTACATAACCCAGAAAGTGTGCTCTGATCACACTTCTTCCTATCTGCATCCAAAGCAATGACCAACTCTTACGCCTTTCAAGGTAAAATGCTTCTAGTATAAAATATCACGAACCCTGTGTACCTACTACCCAGCTTTAACAAGTATCAAAACATGGCCAATTGTGCACCCATCTGGACTTCCAGCCACTCCCCCCTCCTCCCTGATTTTGAGGTAAATCCCAGACAAACAATTTTATTTCTTATTTTCTGTCTTTTAATTTAGGAGAGATTTCTTCAACTTTATTTTTAACTAGTCTATTGAATTTTTTTATTT
Source organism: Mesoplodon mirus (assembly GCF_964341445.2). Taxonomy (NCBI): domain Eukaryota; kingdom Metazoa; phylum Chordata; class Mammalia; order Artiodactyla; family Ziphiidae; genus Mesoplodon; species Mesoplodon mirus. The sequence goes on from NC_138996.1 coordinate 8,098,400, forward strand.
TGACAATTCTATTTTTAGTGTTACTTATCTCTGACTTTTTCTTTTTAAAATAGCATCTTGTCCTTATTTTATAGATGCGATATCTTCACCAATTTCACGAGGGTATTAAAAATTAAAAAGAAAAATCTCTTCTACTACCCCAATTTCTCCACCTCCTCTAGGGCTAGTTTCCTGTTTATCTTGACCCTTCTCTTTTTTGTTACGCAGATTTTCCTCACATGTAAGAATCGGTTTTCTGTAAATTAGAGAATCCAGAAAGGTCAAAATGAAAAGGCCTTACCCTGCAATACTAATACTCGGTCTAACCTCCTGTACTTCTGTTTGCTTAAATTCTTTAGAAGAAAACCCTCTGATTGAGAAACCAGCTACAGGTCAGGGTATCTGCAGTGGGTGACGGGCAATGGGGCTGAGCTCACCTACAGAAGACCCCATTACACCTCGCTGCAGCCTTCCACCAAGCATGGGGGCTCTCTGGGGTTCAGCTACAGTAGCTCCCTCCCCCTTTATAGGTGTTCTTGGCCACTGCATTCTTTACTCCTTTTAGGCCGTTTGGCACTTTATCCAACTGCCTTTTGGCCTTCTGAGGTTGATGATGAGCAGTGGTGTGCTGTTGCTGGCTATAACCAAGCTGCTTGCTAAATATTCGGGAGTCTGGTGAGCCGACTGTTAAACCATTAACAGTCGGAATTGGTCGCTGTGACAGTGTTTATACCATGGAAATTGGAAAACGCTACAAATCAGGGCTTTTAAAAATCTCCCCCAGCCCTCCTGAGAGCCGATCTCTCTCCTCTTGCTCTTCTTTTCTTGTGGGCTTATCCCATTTTAAATTCATTTATTACGAATCTGACGGGGCTGTGAGAAGGAAGGAAAACTCTGACCTTTGTTCAGTCTGCACTCTTTTTCCAGGCTCTGTTTCCTTTTTCTTCTCGAACTAGGGCTGTGTTACAGCCAAACTGTACCACACGTGGGACCCAGGGCACATGGTGGGATGCAGAGCCGTGCTGCAAACAGGTGGTGCAAAACCAGATCTCTTACCTGCAGATCCAACTCATGGCACCTTTGAGCAATTTCTTCCTTGGCCGACAAAGCTTCATTCAGTTCCTCTGAAGTTTTCTTCAGCTGGGTAGAAGCAAAGAGCTACAGTGAACATCACAATATGACGTGGCAACAACTAATGATCGCACATGTACAATACAGAATTAAACGCTTCCCCGTGTTCTTTCTGTGGGGCAGGGAGAAATCAAGAACCCTTCTGCACGAGTCAACAGAAGGGTTTCTTCCAACTGCAGACATCTTTTCGTCCTGAGTCTTGTCTTTTCTGTACTTGGAAATTGGTTCTTTACTCATATCAAGTTTTCTTATACATCTCCTAGGGACACTTGGTCCTTGGTAATGTTGATTCTGTAATAACTGAGAAATCTCACCTTGGTAAAATATATATGTGCCAGAGGAACAGGGGTTCAATTGTTAAAATAAATAGCTAATGTATTTCAACACAATTGTTGTATGGTTTAACAAATATTTATTCTCTCAGTACTTAGCAGTCAGGATATATGGCCAGAAGAGATAGGCAGCTGGATTGGTCTTGGATTGAGATTTTGCCCCAGAGAAGGTATTAAGGTAAGAGAATCGATTATTTTGACAAAATCATCACAATAATAGACCATGAAGTCTAGGCCAGAAAGAGAAGGTAACTGATTAAACAGATGATGAACTGCGTAAGCTAAAGTATGAAGTGGGGAGATTTCCAAAAATAAGATGACGATGTTGGAAGAAGAAAGAGGAGTAGGCTTCAGGTAGGCAGAACAGTAATGTTCACTGTGGAGTCTAAGCAAAGTGAGGAAGAATGAACTAAGATGATGGGCGGTCAGTGAAAACCAGACAGTTCACTTCTTCACAAAGATGAAGGGTAGAGGAGACTTCTTCAATGGAAGAGTAACATGAAATAAAAGGTAAGATATCTTTTGTATTATAAATAAATCACAGGATTAAATGCATGCCATTTTCCAGGACTGCAACTATTGTGTTAAACGTACCATACAGAAAGATATCACTAATGGAAAAAGAAAAACCATGACTAGAAAACATGAATTATAGTAAGTTAAAGAGGTTAATTTATTTTAAAGTGGGTTGTGCAATAATATGTTAATTACAAATTACAAATTTAATTACAAGTGTGTAATATCCATTAGTAAAGTGGCTTAAGTTCTTGAATTTTAGGTAAAAAATAAAGAATTATACCAATATATTTCATAAGCAATTTCAACTGAAAAATCCTTTTCATTAATATCTAAAGTTCACCCTTTAATCTCTGCATGGATAAAAACAATGCAAGATCAGGTACCTGGCGATCAAGGTCAACATAGGCATCATTCCCAGCAGAGACAGGAGACTCTTTACTCATCAGCTGAAATTTAAGATTTAAATGATTACAACCACGAGAAAAAAGTGACATTCTATATAATACATTTACAACAACAAACATGAACACCCATAGAATTATAAAAATTACAATGAAATCACAAATGTAAAAGGAACATTTTCCTAGACACTGAAGCTCTTCAGCCTGGAGCTTTGTTTTGCTGCAGGATTAGCCTTCACTTAAAATCACACGTGTAATTCCGGTATGCATTTTCACAGCAGGGCCAGTCATGAGACTCAAGTATTACTTATCCTTACCACTAAAAAGATAAGTCTTTAAGTTAAAATGTGGCTAAATATTTAAATTATTGACTTTTCAGTAAAAAAAAAAAAAACAGTAACACTAAGTAACTATTTCTGAAGAATAAACGTGGGTCACATCAATATCAGCCTAAATTAACCGCTAATGTTCAGTGATGACACGCACATACACACGAATCTAGGTCTCAGCCTCTCTCACCCTTGTGTTGCACACAGAGAAGATCCAGAGGGTGTGTGAGGGTTTGGGGAGAAGGGGTAAAATTCTGACTGTGACCAATGTCAGGGGCAGACTCAAATGTCCCCATTTTCTCCCGTTTCCTTCTTATGCTCTGTCTGAAGGACAAAAGAGAGGGACAATTAGAAACGTGGGGAGAGACTACTGGGAGATCTTGTCATTTCAGCCTTCACTCCACTCTCTAAAGGACTGAAATGTTAGGCTCAGCTGTACCTTTTCCTCTGCATCAGTGGTTCTCAACACTGACTGAGAAGTCCCCAAACCAACAACAGCAGCATTGCCTAGGAACGTGTCAGAAATGCAAATTCTTGGGTCCCTGCCCAGATTGACTGAATCAGAGACGCTAGGGTTAGGGCCCAGCACCACACACTGAAGTCTGAGAACCACTGCTCTCTATTAATGTCATGACAAGAGTGAAGGTCCCTTAGCATAATTAGGAGGGAAAAAAATCTCAGAAAGAGTAAAATTTTTTATGCTGTTATTGTAAGAATATTAATAAAAAGATGCTCAAAAGATTTTTCTTCCAATTAAAAAAATAACACCCAATGTAGAGAAGATAAAATTCAGAAAAAATACAAAGAGAAAACACCCATTATTCTACCATCCAGAAATAACCACGTCTATAATTCTGAACTATTCAAGAAGCTACCTGTGCCATGGGTTTCACACAGCTCAAGTAAGAAAGACAAATTCAGTGTCACGTGATGAGGGCTGTGACAGACACTCAGAGAGGAAGGATCTAATTCGGGGGGTGCGGGGGGGCAGACGGGAGTAGAGGTATTTTCTTCCAGTCTCCATTGCTACATGTTAGTTCTTATCACAACACAGCAGCACCTGTGAATAAGACCCCCTGAACACAGCCTCCTCCCAGTCAATCCCAGCTAGGATGTCCACCTCGACGAGGTTTCCAGGTCCTATACCTCCCGACTTCCTCCCTGGTCTTCACTTACAGACCACCATCTTACGTTCATTCTTCCTCACTTTGCTTAGACTCCACGGTGAACATTACTGTTCTGCCTGCCTGAAGCCTACTCCTCTTTCTTCTGCCAACATCATCATCTTATTTTTGGAAATCTCCCCACTCCGTACTTTAGATTACGCACTTCATCATCTGTTTAATCAGTTACCTTCTCTTTCTGGCCTAGACTTCATGGTCTATTATTGTGATGACTTTGTCAATATAATCGATTCTCTTACCTTAATACCTTCTCTGGGGCAAAATCTCAATCCAAGACCAATCCAGCTGCCTATCTCTTCTGGCCATATATCCTGACTGCTAAGTACTGAGAGAGTAAATATTTTTTAAACCATAAAACATAATATATAGTTTCCAATCTCAGCTGGGCCTTCAAAGTTGCCCCCAAAGTGCAGCTATGCTTCCCCAATCAGCAGTCTCTTTGTTCCCTTTAGAGATTATTCCAAACCTTTCCTGCTTCTCAAACCTCACCAACTCCCCACTACTCTTCATCAGAAAACCTTGCCTCCAGATAAGAAATTCCCCAGTTTCCTGTACCTTAACCTACAGAATTGGCAGCATTCATACCCATCCTTTCCTTCTTCAATCTTGTTGTAATACACTCTCAACCCTGTCTCTTCCCAGCTTCTCAGAGACCCTGTACTATTTATCATCCTCTCTCTTGTTATCTCAACCTCTATCTTGCTCTTTCCTGTGGCTTCTTCCTATTAGCATTTAAAGAATTAAAAGACTATCATTTACTTGATTACCAATCACATTTCTCCAAAGAAGATAATATACAAATGCCCAACAAACATATGAAAAGATGCCCAACATTAGTCTTTAGGGAAATACAAGTAAGTCACAATTAGAAAACACTTCACATCCACTAGGATGGCTAATATCAAGAAGATGGACAATAACAAGGGTTGACAATGAGGGAGAGAAATTAGAATTCTTAGCACATTGCTGGTGGGAATGTAAAACGGTGCAGCACCTGTGGAAAACACACCTGTGCTGGCACTTCCTCAAAAAGTTAAACATAGAATTACCATGTGACCCAGAAATTCAATTTCTGGGTATATACCCAAAAGAATTAAAAACAGGTGCTCGGACTTCCCTGGTGGTTAAGAATCCACCTGCCAATGCAGGGGACACGGGTTCGAGCCCTGGTCCGGGAAGATCCCACATGCCGCAGAGCAACTAAACCCGTGTGCCACAACTACTGAGCCCACGTGCCACAACTACAGAAGCCGCGCACCTAGAGCCTGTGCTCCGCAACAAGAGAAGCCACCGCAATGAGAAGCTGGAGCACCACAATGAAGAGTAACCCCTGCTCACCGCAACTAGAGAAAACCCGCATGCAGCAACGAAGACCCAACACAGCCAAAAATATGTAAACAAACAAATAAATAAATTTATTTAAAACATAAAATAAAAACAGGTATTCAAAACAGCCCCGTACACTCAGGTTCACAGCAGCACTGCTCGCAATACCAAAACGGTGGAAACAACTCAAACGTCCATCAGATGACGACTGGATAAACAAGATGTGGCACACCCACACCATGGAATACCATTCAGCCACGAAAAGGAACTAGATATTGACACGTGCTACAAAATAATCTTGAAAATGGTAAACTTTATGTTATGTGTATTTTACCACAACAGAAAAAAAAAAATCAAAGTCAGCTGCAGCTGAAGAAAGACATACAGACCATCATCTTACAAAAGCCCTTCCGCAACTCCACAGTTCTATCCAGCCACCCCATCCTCCTCCACGGCCCAATCAGTCACCAAGCCTATTAAGTAAAGCTCTGACAAGGTTCAAACCTGTCCACTTCTCTCCACCCAGCCGCCATGACCTAGTTCAGGCTTCCATCGTTCCTCACCGGATAATTACTAAGGTCTCAACTGCTCTCCCTTTTTCTAGCCTTGTTTTCCTCCGATCCATTCTTCTCACTGCCTGGATTTTCTCAAATACAGACTTCAGTGTATTTTCTCCTTAAAAAGCACTTCACTGGTTTCCAAAATTCCAGCTCTTTCCACAAAGCTGCTCAGCGTCCTACTGGCCTTACGGCTCTTGCCTTGCCTCCAGCACCCACACCCCCCGCGCCTGCGGAGGCTTCTTCCGACACCTCCCCGCGCCATGCGGCTGCCTCCTGGACCGCAAGCGTGTGCCCTTCCTGACCTCTTCTCCTCCTCCAGTGCTCAGACGAGATGCCGCATTCGCTGAGAACCCTTCCCCAGCATCCCCACGCTGAGGGACACACTCCTTTGAGGTCCCACTATCTTTTCCCCATCACGGCACTTTTCATTCTGAATGCTTTGGATGTATTTGAATTGCTCGTTTGGCCATTCTTCCCTTTAGATCACACTTTGTGAGACAAGAGGCCATGTCTATCTTTTCCATAGTTGTATCCTGAAGGCCTCCTATAGCTCCTACTGAATTCTAGGTGCTCGATAAGTATTTACTAAATAAACAAAATGAATATGCACGTAAAATGTACTGCGTTAGCGAGTACCAGCATCATCAGCACATAGTAGGTGTAGATAAACGCTTGCCAGTACGATTATCACTATCCATCTCTCTATTTCAGATTTCCTCAGAATAAATTCCTAAAAGTGAAATTACAGGATCAATTACAGTAAGGCAGAACAGTTAGTGGCCCCCTTATTATTTTTCCTGTCTTTGCTTAGTAACAGAATCCTCAAATTTTGGCTGGGTCCATGACCACTTGGAAAAAAGACCACATTCCCCAGCTTCCCTGTGTGGCAATGTGAGTAACAGCTGGATAACAGGAGTGAGAATTCCTGGAAGTTTACTAAGAGGAAGTGGAGAACCTTCCTTCAGCCCTGCCTGCTGGCCGGAATGTGAATGTGAGGGCTGGAAGCCAAACAGCCACGGCTGACCACGGGGTGGGAATCACATAGTAGGGATGGCAAACAACAAGATGCAAGAAAGCTGCGTCCCTGATGCCTACGGAGCCAACCCATGACCACTTCAGAGCAAATTAAACTCATATCTTGCTTGGGTGACCATCATTTTGTTAGTTTACCCTCCTACCATCAGTGCTGACTGACAAACTGATCCTCTCTTAAAAGCTTTGCTTTGCTGAAATGTCCTGCATAATAGTGAATTTGGCTAATCCTTTGTCCCCAGTGAGTAACTGGGAGGTAGCCGCTAAATCTCTGGGATTTCTCTGCTGAGTGTCTTTGTTATTCATGGTGGGTCCCTAGATAGTTTAAGCTAGGAGATGACTCTGGTTGGGGGCTGGTGACGCCAGGAAAACCAACCGCATATGAGAGGGTTGGGGCTTTGAGCCACTTGATATCAGCCTGGCCTCTGGGGAGGAGACAGGGGCTGGAAATTTAGTTCAACCTTGTGGCCAATGATCCAACCAATCACACCTATAAAATGAAACACCAACAAAACGCTGGACATGAAAGCTCGGGTGAGCTTGCTTCCCTGGGTGGCAGCTCTGTGTGTGTTGTCACACAGTAATGTGCTGGGAGGGTGACATGTCTTGATTCCACGGGGAGGGGACAACAGAGAGTGAGTTTGGGACCCTCCCAGACCTCCATTTCGGGGGGTGGGGGGCTGGTTCTGATTCGTATCCTTTTGCTGTAATAAACCGTCACTGTTACTGAGTTCTATGAGTCATTCCAGCAAATAATCAAATCTGAGGAGGTAGTGGGAACTGCTGGATTCATAGTCAGTTGGTCGGATTTAAAAGGAAATGCTTCATAGCACAGGGAGATCAGCTCGGTGCTTTGTGACCACCTGCGGCGGGGATAGGAAGTGGGGGTGGGAGGGAGACGCAAGAGGGAGGAGAAATGGGGATACATGTATACATAGAGCTGATTCACTTTGTTATATAACACAGCAATGTAAAGCAATTATGCTCCAATAAAGATGTTAAAAAAATTTTTTAAATTAAAAATTAAAAAAGTAAAATAAAAAAGGAAACACTTTATCTTAATTTGCATTTAGCATTTTTCATGTTTGTCTGTTGCATTTTTTTCTGTTAGTTACTTACATTCTATACTATTTTAGTTCCCTTAAAGATTTCTTCCATTACTTCTATGATTAAAAAATTCTCCCATCTTAAGGTCATTTTCACTTTTATAGTTTCTATGTCTGACACCTGATGGAGTTCAGGACATGCTACCCCCAAATATGGCAGCTTGGCATGTTGAATGTTTCAAGCTGAAGGAATTTGAGAAACAGCAGGGACAGGAAAGATTTTCTGACCTTCCTCTGAAGCAGGTCTTAAGTCCCTCACGTGAGAGGCACCCTCCCTATACTCAGAGGAAAGGAGTATCCAAAGTCAGAGGGATGCGGAAGGAATCTGAACAAACAGGACTTGCCGTTTTTCGCCCTATCACATTTTTCCACGAGACTTTCCACTTTTCACCAAATCCAGCATCAAAACACTCAGGTTGAAACACCTCTTTGGGCTCCCCTGGTGGTGCAGTGGTTGAGAATCCGCCTGCCAATGCAGGGGACACGGGTTTGATCCCTGGTCCAGGAAGATCCCACATACCGCGGTGCAACTAAGCCCATGCGCCACAACTACCGACCCTGTGCTCTACAGCCCGCGAGCCACAACTACTGAGCCCGCGTGCCGCAACTACTGAAGCCCACGCACCTAGACCCCGTGCTCCGCAACAAGAGAAGCCACCACAATAAGAAGCCCGCGCACTACAAGGAAGAGTAGCCCCCGCTCGCCGCAACTAGAGAAAGCCCGCGCGCAGCACCAAAGACCCAACACAGCCAAAAATAAATAAATAAAATAATGTTTTAAAAAAAGAAACACTTCTTTGATCTTCATTTCTTTATGAAGCCTCCTGTGTTGTGTAAAACTTAAGTACATTTGTATGCTCTTCTATTGTTAATCTGTTTTTTATTTGTTTGTTTGTTTTTAACAGAGGCTCCAGCTAAAAACTTGAAAGGGTAGAGGAAAAAACATTTTTCCCCTCCTACAGTTTCAAATAAATATTCATCTAGAAATTGCCTTGAGTCTGGCTGGAGTTGAAGACCCATTTCCTTCCAAATAAGAAACGAATACTTGTGTGAGGCAGACTGTTGGTTTAAAATAGATATTATTCATAATGGCTTTAGGAATTAGTCTACTATTCCTAATTCATTAGAGCATTTAAAAAAATGAGGAATAGTTACGGAATATCTATAATTCCAAGATAAACATTTAACGTTTAAATAAAAATGAGACAAGCTATAGCATAAGTGCGAAGAAAAAAATTCTCAAAAAATGAGTAGGAGAATCTCTTTTTAAAATTTCTACTTCAATTACTTAAACTCATGTTTGCTCCTTTAACTTCTCACAGACTTTAAGCACAAAGGTCCAACATACCTCCTGGATGGCTGTCATGACAACGTGTTGGACAGATTCCTCCATCATCATGATGGCTTGGATGTACTCTGAAAGTAAGAACAACCTGGAATGTCAGTGTTCAAGTTATAGACAATCAAGGGAGTAAAGGCTAACACTTCATGAATTCTGAAAAGAAGTTTCCTGTGTTTTGATTCTTCCTCGGAATTCCTCGTATATGGTTAAATACATGTGTCATAGGTTAAGTAAAGGCTGAAAATCACATTATTTATCCTTCCTTAAAAATAACTGCCCCCCCCATAAAGTTGAGGCTACAGCTAAAGGTCACAGGAATGGAGGATCTCGGGAATGTAAAACAATGAAACGGTACAGCCTAAGGCCAGAATGGAATGGACTCTGTATTACTATTCCTAAAATCTAAAAATCTTTCACATTATTCTTTGCTACATGTTATAAAACTTTGATGTCTGTGTTTTATTCTTATGTGACATCAAAGTATTGAATTGTAAATAATTTCTACCTTAATATTTTCTACAATTAAAAAAAAAAAACTTAGGGAAACTGAGACCTGCTCAGGACAAAGAATTAAGGTGAATTTAAGATAGAGACTGACGCTATAGTTAAACAAACACTGTGTAACCCTGGGCTTTAAAATAATGACCCAAATCTCTAATAAGCTAAAGCATCAATTTCATCAACTTTACCCTCACCAATGCCGAAAAAGAGAAGGCTCCCTTAGCCGTTCCTAGTGACAAAGTTGAAAAAAAAAAATTTCTTGCCTTCTAAATAAAGCCCTGGAAATAGTTTTCATTATTTTCAAATCCAATAATAGATGAAAAAACAGGTATTAAGCATAAAAAATCAATAGGCCAGCTGGATTTCAACAAATACGGTAAATATATTTTAATAAGAAACATTTTTTTTTAATTTTTGAATTTTTTTTTTTATAGAGCAGGTTCTTATTAGTCATCCATTTTATACACATTAGTGTATACATGTCAATCCCAATCTCCCAATTCATCACACCCTCATCCCCACCCAATAAGAAACATTTTAAAACGTAAAGTCATTAGGAAATTATAGCCTCAACCTGCCTCTCTCCACCCTATACCCAAAAAAACACCAAAAAAAAAAAAAATAGTCTCAGCACTCTAATATTATATGAAAGAGTCTTACTGTGCAATCGTTACAGTGACCTACTGGCAAGAAACTCATGGATTTGGAATGCCAAACTGTAGTCCTTTGCTTGACAGGTAACTTGTTTAAAAAAAAAAAAAAAAAGAATTTTGACAGCACTATTAAATTATGACATTCTGGTTGTTAATGCCAAAGCTTTTAGTTAAACAAAGCATGTTTTTAAGGAAGTATTGTCATAAGGATGCTGGTACCCAATCAATGATGCACATGCAAGTATACACTACACACTTAAACCACAGGCACCGTTCTTAGGCCCAAAGCAGGAATACTGTGCATCATAACCTAACCACTTTCCGGTTTTAAAAAAAAAAACAAAGAATCCCTTTAGTCTGAGCTGAACTTTTTGTTTGTTTGGCTTGTTAGTGAGGCGCGTCCTACGAGCGTTGGGTACGAGGCACCAAGCACAGAATCCCCAGGTTACAGAGCAGCTGGCACAGCCGGGATCGGAATGAAAGACTGTGAACATGGTGGGGAGAGGCAGCGGCCCAGTCATGGGAGGAAGACGGACGACAGCCCCGTGGGTGTGAAGGGTGTGACGGGGACAGGGGGCGGAGGTTAGTCAGGTGTGAGAGGGGAAGCGTTAGTTAAGAAGCGGTGTTGCCACGTCAAGGCCCTTCCCCGCGAACACCGTAAAATGCTGGATGATAAAATGATGATGAGAACCGCGTTAATGTACTAGTTTTGAAAAGTTAAAAAAAAAAAAAAGTTACATCTTAAAAGTCCAAAATCCAAGTACGTATGATTACTGGCAGATCCAGGAGGCCGTGGAGAATGAGCTGGGCTACGCCTGGGAGTCTGTCCTGCAAAGTGAGCGTCTAGGTCCAAAGCCTACAGCTCAGCTCAGTACAAAGAGCGTTTAGTTCTAACGTGGGAGACACGCGTTTTTGTCCTCGCGAGCCTCTCACGGGCAAGAGATCTTGGGCAAGGCGAACAATGCTCAGGAGTCTCAGTTTCCCAACTTGTAAAAAGCGCTGTTTGTTCTGCTAACCAGGCAGGAGGGAGAACTCGGTAAATATTATTTTTAGTGCATTTTTACTGCTAATCTCTGCTTTTTCAAATACACCACCACTTGTGTGCCCCAATCTGACAAGTCAGATAGCCAAGAGAAACGCACACTGAGCCAACGCCTCACTTCTAGGAACTGAGAAACAGCCTCTAAACACAGAGCCCTTGTGTCTGCGCTGCGCTACGGGTTACGAAGCAAACACACACACCGTTTCACCGACTCCCCACGACGACCAGCTGTCGTGCCCTCCCTCTGCAGACGAGGAAACAGGCCGGGCCCCCAGGGCAGTGACAGGTAACACTCGGCAACTCAGAAGTGCATCTGATCCAGGCTCTCTGCTGTGTTCCTGAGACCAGAGCATGCCCTCTGGACAGTGAGAGGTTAAAATCCTGTTCAAATTTTTCATCATTTATGTAACTTTTAGGGAAAACCTCAAGCTAGGTGTTACACAGAACACTTGGTCTGTGTGAGAAGCTCAACAAATGTTTCGATTGCCTTCCCACAGAACGACGGATACGGGTAACAACCTTGTCCTCTCCTATGCACACCCTGTAATAAATAATTAGCCAACTCTTAACAGCTACACATCTCCAAGAGCTGATGAATCTCCTAACAGAATAAATACATAAGAAATTCTTATCTGAATTCAATGAACTACATTAAATAATTTTTCATCTGCCTTTTAGAGTCAAGGGTTCTACTTAGAAATGCCCACCCCACTCAAGTGCAAGTTCCGTGAGGGCAGGTCCTGTATCGGTTTTGTCTGACACCGTGTTCCAAGCCCCAGCGCGATGCACGAATTCAGTAAATCTTTGTGAAGTAAACCCTTTGCATGTGCAATCTACAATATCGATCTTTACATTCCTATAGCTGAACTGACTATTATTAATTAATTATTAATTAATTTGGCTGGACCTTGTCCAATTAACAGTAAACTTCATTACATTCAGTGTAGTTAAAAATAATCTACTCAAAGAATTATGCAGTCTTGCAGAGAGGGGAAGAACATCATCATAATCAAATTTATTCTAACCTGTAAAACTCTTTTAAGCTTGAAAACAGATTACTAGCAAAAATCATAGAAAATGGCATACTTTGTGGGGGGCCTTAAGATGTTATTGTTGGTACGTGTGATTTATATATAAAATATACAGTGTGTGTCACTTTCCTTAATCATTTTACATGCATACACTAACATCAGATAAGTTACCTTGCTTCTGGTCACAGTTGACAGCACAGCCTAAGATGAGCTGGAGCATCCTCCCCAGCTCCGCGGCGTCAGAATGCTCCCCGATAAGGTTCACGTCAGGGAGAGTAAAGTCATTGATTTGCTGCCCTAAAATCTGGACACAGATGAAAACATGAGAATTGCATTGACATCTATATGACCAAATAAAATACTTGATAGAGGTTAGTCTGTCAGCACCAGAAACTCACTGCTAAGAGCAGAGCAGTTAAGCCAATCTCACTCCCAATTTCTATTTATACCTCCCATACGTAAATCATAACTATCCTGAGTCACACCAACTTAGCCCCTCATCTGGTATGTGGTATGTATACTGAGCAAAGAAACTGAGTACTACTGACCCCTCCACCTCCCCCAGAAAGACTGGATGTGCACTCTCCAGAGAAGTAGACCCTGAGAGGTTCTGAACCAGGGGGCACCAGAAAGAGGAGAAGTTCAATATAGGTTCATGCCCACAACAGGAAGACTCCCCCCACCCCCGCCACCTTCACTCCGTTTGACTCCAAAATACTGATAACAAGACACCCACATAAGGAAAGAGAATGGAGGCGTCCTTCATGGGGAAACTGGCCCCAAATGAAATGACACATTTAGACAAATGGGTAGGTTTCTGTCTGATAACCCTACAGTGAAAAAAGAAGATCCTAAAAGCACAGGAGCAGGATGAATGTGGCTGTAGTGTGATGGGTAAGGAAGGAGAAGGGAAAGAGGAGGTGAGAGGGGTCACGCGGTGTCCGGTGGCTCCGAGTAAGAAGTGTGGATCTGATTCTCGATGCGACGGGAAACCATGGAAGATGACTTGGAGGATGAGAGTGACATAAATTCTCCTTTTTAAAAGATCATCCTGGCTTGAGAGTGGAGAATAGACTGTAGCGGGGCAGGAGTGAAATCAGGGCACACTCCGTGAGTAATCTAAGCAAAAGCTGGTGATGGCTCGGTAGAGGGTGGTGGCAGCGGAAACAGAGAAAACTGTATTTTGGAGATTTAACTATAGGTCTTGCTGATGATAGCAAATGAAGGAAGGACTGCAGGATGATCTGTAGGCTTTGGACTTGAATAGTAGGGTGGACGGCAGAGTCACATACTGAGGTGAAGACAGATAACGTAAGTACAGATGTAGGTTTAAATGCACGTAAGCTTGTCGGGAAAAAACAGTAAGGAAATAACACAGGTGTTTCTAGGCTATGTTGTGTCCACTTGACATCTGCGATCATGAAATTTAAAGTAAAACTAGTTCCACTGCCTGATTTTTTCCCCCAGCGATATCCTGGCCGTTCTGATGCAGACTCAGAGGATAAACTGAGTTCATCTAGGGATAGGGGTTTGCCGAGGAATAAAATGGAAGTAGGCACAGGACTTGTTAGTAAGTATGCGTGGACCCTAAGCCACCTTCATGAGTAAGGGAAGAAAGGAGAGAGTTAATGGACAGCAGAAGGGAAAGTTTAACATAAATGAGTAACCACTCACAAACTATCCATATTAGAGTGAAAAAGATTATCTAGTCATCACCTAATAGCTGGTGAACCAGCTTTTTGAACCAACATCTTAGAGACCATACAATGGAAGATAAAGCTGATTATTAATATTAAGGTAATATTTCCTTTACTTGAAACTGCTGTAAAATATTGTAAGATTAAACTACCCTACAGTAATACTTCCAAGCAGAAAGAAAAAAACTCCTTACCTCATGATTGTAATCCAGGATTCCTTTCAAAATTTTCTTTAAATTGCTTATCTGTTTAAAGAGAGAGAAAACAACTGGGTAAAAGGCAATCACAGATGAAAATATAGTTTTACCTAAAAAATTTCTGAACCAACTAATCATTCTTATTAATCATAAAGTAAACATAAAAAATAAAATTCTAACAGTACATTTGAATTACTATCATAAAAAGACTATCAGTGGCTTAATTTATTTGATTTAAGAGATTTATAAAGCAAATTAAGTATCCAATTATGTAAAATTTTCAACGTTCTAACCACACTGCCAAAAATTCGAAGGTAACTGAACAAGACCTAACAGTAAGATTAAATTACGTAGATCTTCTGCATGGAAAGAAAAAATGTGTCATCCTTACTGAAGACTTGAGCTCAGTGCTGTTTTACCCAGAAAAGTAGAGTTGCATCTTACATAGAGGGTAAGTTCTAAATTTAGAGCATTAAGCAAAAATTACAGTCAGAATTACCCTTGGATATCTCCTAACACAACCTACAAATCAGGTAGTCACCTATGAAGGAACGTCTCCAAATTCCTCCATGGTCAGAAAAGTGTTTTTCTTCAGCTGAGACCAAGTAAATATTTTGGAGTCGTAAGGTTAAAAAAAATACTACTACATCTTTAAATGTTAGTATAACGCTCAGCATTGCCAAGATACTTGTGCTATAGAAAGCATCCCAGTAACAAGACAGGATGAGGGACCAACACTCACTCAACTCCAGAGCGCAGGCTCCTGGTCATGTTACCTGGGTGAAATCACGGGCAGAATCACCTGCACTATTTACTGTAAACTTATTTTCTTCCCTCTTTTTTTTTGACCTAACTCATCTGGCTGAATTTGTGTTAAGTCATATGCATACACGATATGATGCTGTGGATCATCTACCTGGCTGTCCCCAGGTAGATGCTCATAGTTGAAGATGTCCTAGGACAGAAGACTGTAGGAGTGGTAGCTATCAAATAAAAGATTCCACAGCAGGGGGATCCAGTGGTTAGTCAAAGACACACTTATTTTTAAGGGAGAAAATAAACTGAAAACTTCACATTAAAAAAAAAAGAATCTCATAAATAAAACTAACATGTTTTGTATGCCTAAAAATTTGGAGACACGGAAAATATGTAATATACTTTCTCTGGTTCTAGGGTGTTCAATTTTTCGTATTATAACATTTTAAATTAGAAAGTCTTAAAAATCAATGTGTTCACTTAAAATGGTAGTTTATTCTCCACTGAAAAAAGCTACAAATCTTATCATTAATCAATGGTATCTTAAAATCAATCTAAAAATTGAAGAAATAAAATTGAAGAAACATAATATAGGGTAAAATATAGAGAATAGGAATGCAAATCGGAATGGTTACTTTCAGTTCAGAATATTAAGAGTACAATAAACATCTCGCTTTCTCTCTGTTACTGCCTTTGCCACCCTGGTGACACTGTAGACCCTGTGGATTTATGCACACACTGTGTGCAGGGGCGTGGGATACGCAACTCCCTCTTGTGAAGCAGCAGCAAACGTAAGCTGATTTAGCAGCGACTTTAAACAGGTTATAACGTTAAAAAGCCATCACTTTAATTGCCTATTCTTGAAAGGTTATTTAGAAATTAAACAGCATCCATTCGCTCTAGCTTAGTGAAAAGGAGGAATTAGATTTTGGCAGACCCAATATCTAGTCAGTGAATAAATATTTTCCTCAAACGTGTTTTATGGGGAAATATAAAGACAAACCAAGCTTAGCTCATCTTAAGTCCAGGGGTTTCACACGCTCACTCACTTGCATTTCGGAGTCCCTACCAATGTGTATTAAAAATAAATGGCTCCACATGGCCGCTGAGCCTGCGCGTCCAGAGCCTGTGCTCCTCAACGGGAGAGGCCACAACAGTGAGAGGCCCGCGTACTGCAAAAAAAAATAAATAAATAAAAAATAAATGGCTCCAGAGTTTTCCAAGCTGCCAGTCATGACCACAGATTAAGGTGGTGTAAGGAAACTATAGAGATGGAGAACAAGTCAGCGGCGGCCAGGGGTTCGGGCGAGGGTGGTGTGGTTGATGGGATACCTGGCAGGGATGGGGCAGCCTGCATCGCCACCGCAGGGCCGTTATGTGAGTCTACACACTGACAGGGCCACACAGAGCCGCGCAAACACATAGAAGGGTGTGTGCAGAACGACTGAACTGTGAACACGCTGTGGATCGTATCCACGTCGGTTCCCCAGGTTTGCTACTGCATTACAGTCATGCAAGATGTTAGCCCTGGAGAAACTAGCGGAAAGGTATGTGGAACTTCTCTGTACGTTTCTTTTCCCAACCCCTGTGAATCTATAATCGTTTCAAGATATAAAGTTAAAAAAAATAATTTACAGATGGGTTGCAATTTATATTTCAAAAACTAAACGAAAAACATTACTGCATTAAGTAAGGTTAAAAACGTATTCAACTACTCAGGAACATGCAGTTAGGCGGGTGGGAGGCTGCAGTGTAAACTGTGTTTCTCACTGTGGGTTTCCATCGAAGATGCTGGAGGAATAGCGAAAAATAAGGCTACTAGGAAGGAAATAAAAATAATCCGTTCTCGGAGTGTTCTGGACACAGTTAATAATGATCAATAACAACACGAGCAACTGACATTACTGTCCTAAGTACATTGTATGTGTGAACTCGTTTATCTCTGTGAGGTAGATCCTATCACAATCCCCATTTTACAAACGGGAAAACTCAGGCACTGAAAGGTTAAAGACTTTCCCAGCGGCTGGGAGCGGCTGGGCTGGGATGTGGACACAGCCAGTCTGGCTCTGAAGCCTGAGACCTCAGTCACTATGCTTTGCCGACTCAGACTATATCTTGGTGAGCAATTCCAGGTTACCCCAATCTTCAGTTCTAGATTATTTCACCAAAGGCTATCTAAGTTTCTAAAGCTCACTAGACACATCAGAGCAAAAGTCAACAAGTATGATATACACCCAAGTAAAAGATTAATTAACAAATAGGAAAATAAAAAGAAAATACCTTTAGCCTCCAATTATCTCCTACTTCAGTTTTAATTCTGTTTAGCCAATTTTCATCAAAATATGCAGGATCTCTGCAAATAAGAAAAAGCTAGCATGTTAATATCATGTAGCTTTCGAGCTAAAACAAAACCAAACATACAGGCACACACACAATTGAAACTCATCCTGTATTATCACTTAACTGCAACAA
Organism: Mesoplodon mirus; assembly: GCF_964341445.2. Classification (NCBI taxonomy): domain Eukaryota; kingdom Metazoa; phylum Chordata; class Mammalia; order Artiodactyla; family Ziphiidae; genus Mesoplodon; species Mesoplodon mirus. The sequence continues at coordinate 8,115,990 of NC_138996.1, forward strand.
AAAAAGGTATTTGACACATGAGCCACAAAATAATACATGTACATGAGATCGAATGCAATTACAGTAGAAATCTCTAAAACCAACTGTTATCACTCATTAAAAAACATAATTTTATCAAAAGCAAGCTAAAAGGTGAAAAGTGGTAACATACAATTAATACATGTTTTTCAAATTATACACTAATCTGGAATTAACATAATTAATAGATACCATGCTAATATCTAAAAACAGTCAAAATCAATGACAACAGTTTTATAAAGGCAAAAGACGTATATTAGGAAGAAGGTTAAAATAAGCTTTTCAGTTAATATTTCAATGACTTCCATCACCTACTACTTCAAAGGTCACCAATAATGTTATTAAAATTTCAGTTTCTTTAAATAATATAAACAGAGAGCCTGTTTATGTAATACTAGACATTAGACAAAGTTGGATGCCATTTCTGTTTGCAGACGCCCTAAATCTAAGATAACACCGGTGTGGACAAACTGAAACAAGGATAGACGCTGAATATACTTGTGCTTATTTTTCTTAGGAAAACCTCCAAAACTTCTATAAACACTAGAAAGGAAAAAAAAAAAGCTTTTATCCTGGCATGATAGTCGCTTTAAAGTTCCTGAAATCGATGCTCTAAAAAATTAAATTATTTGTTCAAGACCACAGACTGAACACCTCTGTCCTGCTCCAGCAAGTGCCAAGTCCAAAGATCTTTTCATAACACAACCATCTCCGTTCACTCAAAAAACATAATGGCAACAAGAGAAATATGTTAGGGGAAAAAAATCTACATTTCAACTTACACTGTCACTCAGACTGATAAATACAACCACTACTAAATTTTGGTCAAATGATCTTTAAATAAAGTAACCTGCTATGTAGAATTTTAAAAATTTATTATTAAGAAAAATATACATATTTAGGCATAAGAATCTTTTTGTAGAATTTTTTAAATTAATTGCTTGGTTAATTAATTAATTAGTTAATTAATGGCTGTGTTGGGTCCTCATTGCTGTGCGTGGGCTTTCTCTAGTTGCAGCGAGCCGGGCTACTCTTCGTTGCGGTGCGCAGGCTTCTCGTTGCAGTGTCTTCTCTTATTGCGGAGCACGGGATCTAGGTGTGTGGGCTTCAGTAGTTGTGGCTCGTGGGCTCAGTAGTTGTGGCTCGTGGGCTATAGAGCACAGGCTCAGTGATTATGGTGCACGGGCTTAGCTGCTCTGTGGCATGTGGGATCCTCCCGGGCCAGGGATTGAACCCGTGTCCCCTGCATTGGCAGGTGGATTCTTAACCACTGCGCCAACAGGGAAGTCCCAAGGCATAAGTATTTACGAAAAAAGTTACAGCTAAGTTTTCTCTGTAGAAATCTATTAGGATTATTTTTGAAGCCTGTATCCAAGTTAACATGTTAACTTTATTGTCTATTTCTCTACTCTTAAGTTTTTAAAAATTGAGATATAATTCACATACCATACAACTCACCTATTTGAAATACACAATGCAATGGATTTTAGTACATTCACATCACCACAATCCAATTTTAGAACCTTTCCACCTTCTCCAAAGAAATCCTGTATCCACTGGCTGTCACTCCCATTTCCCTCTCTCTCCAGCCCCCAGAAATTACTAATCTACTTTCTGTTTTCATGGGCTTGTCTATTTTGTACATTTCATATAAATGAAATTATACACTGTGTGGGGTCTTTTGTGCCTGGCTTCTTTCACTCAGCATGCTTTTAAGGTTCATCCATGTTGTAGGACGTGTCACCACTTCATTCCTTTTTATGGCTCAAAAACATTCCATTTATGGATACACTACATTTTGTTTATCTATTCATCAGCTGATATACATGCTTCATGTGGGTATGTGCCTCGGAGTGGAATTGCTCAGTCCCGTAATAACTGTGCTTAACATCTGAAGTGTGAACAAACTGTTTTCCAAAGCAGCTGTACCATTTTACATTCCTGCTAGCAACATGTCAGTTCCAATTTTTCCACAGCCTGTCAACATTTATTATTATCTCTCTAAAAAGTTATGCCCATCCTAGTGGGTGTGAAGTATTATATTATCTCACTGTGTTTTTAAAAATTTTTTTTATAATTCATTTATTTTTATTATTTTTTAAATTTTGGGCTGTGTTGGGTCTTCGTTGCTGCACGCGGGCTTTCTCTAGTTGCAGTGAGCAGGCCTCTCATTGCGATGCCTGCTCTTGTTGCGGAGCACGGGCTCTAGGCATGTGGGCTTCAGTAGTTGTGGCACATGGGCTCAGCAGTTGTGGTGCACGGGCTTAGCTGCTCCAGGGCATGTGGGATCTTCCCAGACCAGGGCTCGAACCCGTTTCCCCTGCGTTGGCAGGCGGATTCTTAACCACTGCGCCACCAGGGAAGTCCCTCTCACTGTGCTTTTGATTTGCATTTCCTTAATGACTAACAACGTTGAGCATCTTTTCATGTGCTTATTGGCCACCTGTATATCCTGTATGGACAAGTCTATTCAGAGTCTTTCCTGTTAAACAACTGAATTGTCTTTTTATTATGGAGTTGTGAGAGGTTTTTTTGTTTTGTTTTTTTGTTTTGTTCTTTTTAGTATTCAGGGTAAAAGCCCCTTATCAGATATAAGATGTGTAAATAATTTCTCACATTCTGTGAGTTATCTTTTCACTTTCTTGATGGCATAATTTGCAGCACAATGGTTTTTAATTTTTGATAACGTTCCATTCATCTATCTTTTGCTGTTGGTATTATATCTAAGAAGGTTTTGCCTAATCCAAGGTCAGGAAGATTTACTTCTATGTTTTCTTCTAAGATTCTCACAGCTTTAGTTTTAAATTGAAGTTATGATCCATGTGCATAGCGTACATAAAGGGTCTAACTTCCTCCTCCTGCATGTAGATATTCATACCCATCTATTTTTGTTTTAAGCTTCATCTAGCTTCTTTAGTCAAGGTTCTTTTGTTGTTAAGTCAGAGAAACTAATTTGAGCAAAATTGTGCAGAAAAAGGGAACTTACTGGAAGACCACTGAGGTATGTTATGGTACAGAAAGATAGCTGGGCCTCCTTGAGTACTGAAATAAGGATCCGGAAAGCTGTTAAGAATCCAGACAGTACTCTCCTTCTGACTTTCACCTTTGCTTCTGCCCATCTATTCGTTTTCTCTCTGAAGACCAACTTTTTCTGTTTCTCCACACAACGCTGAAGAGAGCCGCACACACGCTCCAAGTCTTCACCATGCCAGTTCAAGAAGATAGTTTTGAAGACCAGCCATCACTCAATCCCAATTCTAAATTCCCAGGAAACTCCAAATAATACAGGTAGAGTCTGTTTTTCATCCCTAGTCTGACTGTATGTGACCAAAAGGATGGAGAGCCACAAGCAGGACACCCACAACTTCAGGTTTCAGAACCCCCCAAAAGTGTCCTCTTTGCTTAAAACCTCTTGTGAAAATATATAATGTAAAGAAAAACAACTTAAGTGAATTCTACTGAAATATTAAAGAATTGTTATAAAAATAGTTCAGAAAGTAGAAAATATTCCATATTTTTAATAATCAAAAAAGCTGTAATCTAAAAATCATAATCATTGCCAATCAAGTAACAGTCTTTCCAATCAAAATGGACAATCATAAGTAGGGCAATCTGTGAGTCTGGTGCTAAATGGGTGATGATTACCCAAAGCCAAAGGCACTGAACTTACTAGCTAAGTGGCAATTCTGGGCCACACAGCTAAAAGATACTTATATTTCAACAGGAAACCCCTTAACTTATGAAGAAGAATGCTTTAAAATGTCTAAGAGGGCTTCCCTGGTGGCGCAGTGGTTAAGAATCTGCCTGCCAATGCAGGGGACACGGGTTCAAGCCCTGGTCTGGGAAGATTCCACATGCCACGGAGCAACTAAGCAACCCTGTGCGTCACAACTACTGAGCCTGTGCTCTACAACCCGTGAGCTACAACTACTGAGCCCACGTTCCACAACTACTGAAGCCTGCATGCCTACAGCCTGTGCTCCGCAGTAAGAGAAGCCACCGCAATGAGAAGCCTGTGCACCGCAACGAAGAGTAGCCCCCCGCTCGCCGCAACTAGAGAAAGCCTGCGTGCAGCAACGAAGACCCAATGCAGCCCAAAATAAATTTATTTAAAAAAAAATTAAAATGTCTAAAATTATATACTCTGAGAACTCCAAGATTATGGGATACTTCATTTACAACTTAGAGCAACACTTCTTATGAATCAAAGAACTCAGAAAAATCTGAATAAAGTATTTCAAACCAATCACTATGATACAGTTTGCTTCTTGCTTAAAAGATGACCACATCAAAGCCTCAGAATGTGCCTGAGCTGGACGGGAAAACAACAAAAGACAGCCGTTACCACCATGTACTCAGCACCAGTAACCTGCCAACCATGGAGCCAGGCACTCTGCATTCACAGTGACACTGCCAGGAAGGTATCACTGTCCCCATGTTATGCTGAGCAATATCAGACTCAGAAGTTAAGTAATTTCCCCAAGTTCAATCACACCGTTAAGTGGCAGAGTTGATGGTACTGTCGCTTTTGTTACAAGAGATCAGCAGAGTTCAACACGAAACTGGTCCTAGCAAACAACACCAAGGTCCTGTGGCTAATTCTCTCCTTCCTGCTCAGCCGTCTAGTCACAGAGAACAAAGACCCACATCGTTCAAGATGTTCTATGGTTAATAGGGGCAGGTGTCTGTCTCATTCACCACTGTCTGCCCAGAACTTCATGTCTGACACACAGCAGTTCTCATTGATACCTGTGCACTGAAATACATTTGGAAGGTGATGGCACTTTTATTTAATAAGCTTCCAATCTGCTACTTGGGCGGAACACAGCAAGAATAGTAGTCCCCAAATCTAAACTATGACACAAGTTAACCTATCTATGAAACAGAACAGACTCACAGACATAGAGAACAGACTGGTGGTTGCCAAGGGGGAGGGGGTTGGGGGAGGGATGGAGTGGGAGGTTGGGATTGGCAGATGTAATCTATAATAGAGAGAATGGATAAACAACAAGGTCCTACTGTATAGCACAGCGAACTATATTCAATATCGCCTAATGAACCATAATGGAAAAGAATATTTTTTAAAAAGAATGTATATATATGTACAACTGGATTACTTTGCCGTACAGCAGGAATTAACACAACATTGTAAATCAACTATACTTCAATTAAAAAAAAAGAATAGTCAGTCCACAGCCTTCTTCCATTCAATACGACTTTTCCTAGTCATGAACTTGACTCAATATGCAGGCATCTAGCCATAACTCTGTTGTGCTAAGTAGTTTACAATTTCAGCAATGTTTTCTAAGTACCCCTTAATAAACGTTCTCAGGCTAGGATCAAACAGCATAAAGGTGATTTTCTCCAAAATATTAACAGATTATACTTCTGCACAGATACGTAAATGACAAGGGATAATCTTACTGGGAATGTTCTTCATGAGCCAGAAACCATCTTTAGCGTCTTACTATGTCCTGACTCCTGTTAAGAAAATGACACAAACGAGCCACAAAACATACGAAGCCACTTCCTCAACTTTCCCAGTAACACATCTATTCGGCTGTAACTTATGCACCAGGCACAGCTTAAGCTAAAGGAAAAGCCCATTAATTTTAATCCGTAACATAATTCCAGGAATACACTGTCATCCTGCAGTCAACTGCTTCCACAGAGACCAAAAAACTAAATTTTATTTCTACTGCTTAAATTATTTAAGTACCATAATATTCTTATTGAAGTCCCCCAAATTAAGATGGGGTCCAAAACAAACACTGTATTTTGACTCAATTTCTTAATATGACATTTTTATTAGCAAATGTTACTATTTTTACAAATAGATATGTTAATTCTTAGGTCTATTTTCCTTTTTCTTTTGGCCACGCTGTGCAGCATGCGGGATCTTAGTTCCCTGACCAGGGATCAAACCCGTGCCCCCTGCAATGGAAGCTCGGAGTCTTAACCACCGGACCGCCAGGGAAGTCCCTCTTAGGTCTATTTTCTAATGATCTTTTCATTACCTAAAACAATCATTTTGGTCCCCGGCCACTAAATGGATATTGAAGAGTTGGCTATGACATTTATATTTCGCTTCCTTGATGACAACAAAAATAAAGCAAATTATGCTTTAGCCCCTGCTGTGTTAGAAAGAGCAACAGAGGCGCAGAGGCACGGGCTCTAAACCAAGGGCAGGCAATCGGGTCCCATAAATAAAAAAAGGCGTTCCACCACTGTCCGCAGCTTGACCTTCATTTTATCTCTTTCGGTTTCATCTACTTTCTTTTTCCCACTTTCTTGAACTCTGAAAATAAAACCTAATGGCACTTAGAGGCACAACTTACTGCTTCTGATCCTGCTCTTTCAATCAATACGCAGTTGTGGCACAATAAAAAATATATTTGCCCTCTGTCCCTGGATCCTGGCGCTGAGCTCCTAAAACCCTGAGAATTTCCTGAGTGATGGGGTGTCCTTTATAACTCATCATGAGTCCTTTCCAGCCACACCGGAGCTTATGCTAACAGGGTGATTCACTGTGGGACCCGCAGACAGCTTCAGGACGAGGACTGGTCCCAGAGGAACTTTCAGCCCCACCCCTGACCTCCAGGAAGGGACTGGCGGTGGAGTTCAAACATGGCTAACGACTTCACTCACGTCTCTTTAGTGAAACCCCCCAATAAAACCCTAAACAACAGGGTTCAGAACTTCGGGACGGGTGAGCACATCACTGTGCTGGGAAGGCAGCGGGCTTGCGGGGTCCCAGAGCTCTGCACTGCCTCTACCCCACACGTCCCTGTGCATCTCCTTCATTTGCCTGTTCCTGAGTTGGATCCTGTACACTAAAAATGTAATCATAAGTACAGAGCTTCCCTGAGTTTTGTGTCATTCTCGCACATATCAAACCTGAGGGGGTTCATGGGAACTCCTGAATTTTCAGTTGGCCGGGCAGAAGCGTGTGTGCCCCAAGGACCCCACCCGTATCCACCTGGCGTCTGCAGTGGGGACAGTCTTGTGGGACTGGGGCCTTAACTGCCAAGTGTGCCCCGAGTGTCAGAATCAAAGGACTGTGACCTTAACTTGTGGGTGTGAGCTACCTCGGGAAGCTGGTGTCAGAACATCGAGTTGGTACCAGGGAAACTGGTGATGGAAAAAGACAGAGTGGTGAACTCTTCTTAGAGATAAAGGATAAAAGGAGATAAAAGTTGCCTTCTTTTCATTTCCAAGTTCATAATTCCATATTCATTCATTTAGCTAACATTTACAGAACACCTACTCTAGAGCAGGACAAGGGGCTCTGGAAGGTAAGGGTGGCGGCGATACTCAACAGGTGGTCAGGGTGGGCTAGGTGGGGAAACGGCCAGCTCTCAGTGGGGACCGGCAGCTGGTGAGGAAGAGTGGCATGTGGATGTCTGACTGACAAACATCCGAGGCAGAGGGACAGGCCACGCACAATGCCCCCAGCAGGAGACGTGCGAGGACAAGCAGGGCGCCGCTGCGGGAAAGAACGCCAGCAAATGAGGTCAGGGTTCAAGAGGGAAGAGATATGGGAACGTGTGTATGTGTATAACTGATTCACTTTGTTATAAAGCAGAAACTGACACACCATTGTAAAGCAATTATATTCCAATAAAGATGTTAAAAAGAAAAAAAAAGGAATGAGGTCCGAGTGGTACCAAGGGCTCAGGTCACCTGGGCTCTGATACATCACTGTGAGCCCTTTGGCTTTTACCCTGAGTGAAATGGGGCACCCGTGCAGGGCTCTAAGCAGAAAACCTCACTGTGGCTGCTGGGTTCACATGAGACTCCGGGGCACGCAACTACAGAAACACCGACACTAGTCAGGAAGTTACCAACATGATATGGGCAAGAGATGACGGCAGCCAGACCAATATGGTAGCCGTAAAGGTAATAATTTTTATCATAAAACGTTTTTACTCCTAAAAATTCCACTATACATCTGTAATAAGTAAGGCACCTTCCTGTGCCTTACTAACCACGGTTCTGATACTACACCTAACATAATAAAGAAACACTCCCAGAATACCACCTAATACTCAATCTATATTCAAATTTCCTCCATTACATCCTTGAAATGTCTTTGTTCAAACAAGATCCAACCTTCATGCATTGCATTTGTTTTTGTTTTTGTTTTTGAAACTGTGGTAACAACACTTAACATGAGCTCTGCCCTCTCAAGAGACACTCAAGATCAGAGTACAGGGCCATTAACCACCGCACAGTGCTGCACAGCAGGTCTTAAGGGCTTGTGCATCTCATGCAACTGAAACTTTCTACCTGTTGAACAGCAACTCCCCATCTCCCCCAAATCCCAGCCCCTGGCAGCCACCACTTCACTCTGCTTCCATGAGTCTGACCACTTCAGACACCACCCAGAAGTGGAGTGGTACAGTCCGCCCCCCCGGCACTGGCTTTCTCGCGTAGCATGACGTCCTCCGGGGCATCCACGCTCTGCACACGGCAGGTCTTCCAGAAGAACCACGTGATGCTTTTGGTCAGTGTCTTTCTCTCTGGACTCTCTGGTCTAGAATAGCCCACCCCGTTCCTTTCTTCTCTTGACATTCATTTGCTGAAGAGACCAGGTCAACTATCCTGTGAAATATCCCACTTTCTGGATCTTCCTGATCCTTTCCTTGTGACTCAGTTTAACCTATTCCTCTGTCCTCTGTATTTCTCTGTAATCTGGAAGTTAGATCTAAAGGCTGGATTTAGCTATATTTTAAAAGTGTAGCCTTCAGTATTTCCTGATGGGTTGGATGCAGGATGTGGAGAAAAAGAAAGAGAGGTTTCAAGGTCTGAGCAACTCAAGGCCAGAAATGCCAACAACTGAAATGAGAAGACTTTGACTGAGTGGGTCTGAGCGGAAGACAGGGTTTAGTTCTAGATACGACGACTCTGAGGTGTCTTTTAGACCCAACTGGAGATGCTAAGTAGACAATCAGACGAGTCTGGATGTCAGAGGAGAGGTCCACGCTGGAGATAAAAATCTGAGCATCATTAGGATAGGGATGCTATTTAAGGCTATGAGACTAGACGAAATCATCGAGGGGGTGAATGCAAACAAAAGATAAGAGGGGCCAGGCCTGAGTCCTTAAGCTCTGCGTCCTTAGGAGGGAGCGCAGGAGAGGGAAACCAGCACAGGAAATGCAGATCATCCAGTGAGACAGGAGAGAAACCTGGAAGGTCACAGTATCCCGGAGGCCAAATCTTAGTAAGTGTCAGAAGGAAGTAATAAGCAGATGAGCATCTGTCCTTTGGACGCTGCTGCCGGTCCAGACGAGGACTGAGAACGGGCATTAGCACCAGCAACAAGTGCAGTTCTAACATGATGGTGGGGAAACCCTGACGGAAGTGGGTTTAAGGGGGGCGGGGTGGGGGGGGACTCTGAGACAGATGCTGCACGGGCAGGAGAACGGCAGCGGTGACTGACAGGAGTGGGGTCCTGAGAAGTCTGTTTAAAGACAAATAAGCCTGCTTCCCTGCTAGGGGATACAACCCTGCAGAGCAGGGGAAGCCGTGGGTGCAGCCAAGAGGGGAGAACTCGTAAAGCAAAGATCTTGAGTAGGTGAGAGGCAACGGGACCCAACAGACAACGTGCAGCCGCTGCCTTTACGACAGGACTGCCCCCAGCACAGCTCGAAGGCGATAACGGGCAGTGAGGCGGCCACACTGATGCCGGCGGGGGCAAACGTAGTCGGGGAGTCAACAGAGATTCTCTTGTACGTGTTTCAACTTTCTCAGAAATAGGCGGCCCCTCACCTTGGAAGGTAATCAGAGGAGAGAGTGGGGAAGCGGTGCTGAAGGTCTGCAGAAAGGACAGTGGGAGACGGTCACCCGGAAGAGGGGTAGTGAGAGGGCTGGGGAAGTACCAGATGACCAGGGGTTCACACCGGGAAATGTAAAATGAGACGCCCCAGCATGGCTGTGTCTTTTCCAGCTCGGTTCAGCCGCATAGGTGAGACGCAGAACTGGTGGGATATAAGGTTTAACCAAGTTGTGGTTTAGCTAAAAAAGTACAAAGAAATAAAAAAGGGGGCGGAGGCGCTGAAGATGTTCACAGGGAGTGATTATGACTGACCGCGGGATGTCGGCTGAATAAGAGGCAAGAAAGGGGGGAAGGTGAAGGACAGTGTTGAGACCCCAGCGGCCCTCGAGAGCTGAAGGATGGCTGGAGATGGGCGGCCAGAGAGCGTGAGATGGAAAGACAGGAGGCGGTGGTCAGACGGCGGGAGAGAGCAAACCGCGACCACGGAGGGTCGCAGATTACTGGTGATGATAAGCCATGGGGTATGACCTCGAGAATGAGTGGCTGAAACTGGGTAGAGGATGAGGCCAAAGGAGATGAGTCAAGGAGTTGACAGGCAAGGGTCTGAAGGACCATATCCAAGTGCCCAGGAATTTCAGCAGGGGTGCTACTGGAAAGAGCAGCAGGACGCCTGGATCCAGAGCTGCTGAGAAACGAGAGGGATGAGGTCGTAAGACTCAAAGCTGGGGGGTCTTAGGGAAGCTGTGAGGGGAACGGTCTGGAAGCAGCACTGAGGGGGCACCATGCTGAGCCAAGTGGTACATGAAGAAGAAACAGCCTTACTTAGAAGCCTGCAGAGGCGGTGCTGTTACGAGAGAAGAGGATTCTTTCAGGCCCGAAGCTGATCAGTGCAAAGCAGCGACTGTTCTCTGGCAGGTGTACCCCAGGTTCACCAAGAATCACAGGTTTTACAGCATAAACAGTCCATTCAAGCTCTTGTTGTCTCACACAGAACACGCTGCGCTCTCCAAAGTGGGTGCTGCTTTGTAAAAATCTTTACAAAGGCTAATGTTAATTTTCTTCAAACCAAGAAGTACAAAATAGGAAAGAAAATTCTATACATTTGAGTTTTGATAATATTAAGAGTCACAGCTCCCTAAAAACTTAAGGCCCCCCTCAAGAACAGGTTTTCATTTTGTATTTGTTGATATATAGATGTAAAAGGATAAACTACATCTTAAGTGTTTTCAGTGCCTGATCAATTATTAAAAATTACTTCAATGAACAAGAATCTAATCATCCATGGATGCTGTCTGTCCAGTCATTAGACAGTTCAACATAATCAACATCCTGAAAATATGGAAAAGCAATCTTTGCAATAAATAGTGCAAAAAAAAAGAGACCCTTATATCATACACAAAAAGTAGTAACTCAGAATGTGTCGTACACCTAAATATAAGCATTAAAACTATAATACTTCTGGAGGAAAAGAGAGGAGAAAATCTTAGAGACCCTTTAGGGTTTCTAACCCCAAATCTTAGGGTTTGGTAAAGGTTTCTTGATACAATTAAAAAAAAAACAGGTGAACTAAAAAAATATATTAAATAATAAGCATTTAATAATTAAAACTTTAAAAATATTTGCTCTGCAAAGACACTATTAAGAAAATAAAAAGGGAAGCCACAGGCTGGGAGAAAATATTTTAAAACATACATCTGAGAAAGAACTTGTGTTTAGAATATATAAAGAACTCTAAATTTAATAAAATGAAAACAATTCAATTAAAAAATAGGCAAAACCCACAAAACACAAGGAAGGACACTACATAATGATCAAGGGATCAATCCAAGAAGATATAACAATTGTAAACATTTATACACCCAACAGAGGAGCACCTCAATACATAAGGCAAATGCTAACAGCCATAAAAGGGGAAATTGACAGTAACACAGTAATAGTGGCGGACTTTAACACCCCACTTACACCAACGTATAGATCATCCAGACAAAAAATAAGGAAACACAAGCCTTAAACGACACATTAGACCAATAGACTTAATCAATATCTATAGGACATTCCATCCAAAAGCAGCAGAATACACTTTCTTCTCAAGTGCACACAGAACATTCTCCAGGATAGATCACATCTTGGGTCACAAACCAAGCCTTCGTAAATTTAAGAAAACTGAAATCATATCAAGCATCTTTTCTGACCACAACGTTATGAAATTAGAAATCAATTACAGGAAAAAAACTGTAAAAAACACAAACACATGGAGGCTAAACAATATGCTACTAAATAACCAAGAGATCACTGAAGAAATCAACGAAGAAATAAAAAAACTACCTAGAAACAAATGACAATGAAAACTCGATGACCCAAAACCTATGGGATGCAGCAAAAGCAGTTCTAAGAGGGAAGTTTATAGTAATTCAATCTCACCTCAAGAAACAAGAAAAATCTCAAATAAACAATCTAATCTTACACCTAAAGGAACCAGAGAAAGAAGAACAAACAAAACCCAAAGTCAGTAGAAGGAAAGAAATCATAAAGATCAGAGCAGAAATAAATGAAAGAGAAACGAATAAAATACTAGCAAAGATCAATAAAACTAAAAGCTGGTTCTCTGAGAAGATAAACGAAATTGATAAACCTTTAGCCAGACTCATCAAGAAAAAAAGGGAGAGGACTCAGATCAATAAAATTAGAAATGAAAAAGGAGAGGTTATAACTGACACCGCAGAAATACAAAGGATCATGAGACTACTACAAGCAACTATATGCCAATAAAATGGACAACCTGGAAGAAATTGACAAATTCTTAGAAAAGTACAACCTTCCAAGACTGAACCAGGAAGAATTAGAAAATATGAACAGACCAACCACAAGTAACGAAATTCAAACTGTGATTAAAAATTTTCCAACAAGCAAAAAAGTCCAGGACCAGATGGCTTCACAGGTGAATTCTATCAAATATTTAGAGAAGAGCTAAAACAGATCCTTCTCAAACTCTTCCAAAAAATTACAAAGGGAGGAACATTCCCAAACTCATTCTACGAGGCCACCATCACCCTGATACCAAAACCAGAAAAAGATATCACAAAAAAAGAAAATTACAGGCCAGTATCACTGATGAACATAGACGCAAAAATCCTCAACAAAATACTAGCAAACAGAATCCAACAACACATTAAAAAGATCATACACCATGATCAACTGGGATTTACCCCAGGGATGCACGAATTCTTCAATATACGCAAATCAATCAATGTGATACACCATATTAACAAGTTGAAGAATAAAAACCATACGATCATGCAGAAAAAGCTTTCAACAAAATTCATCACCCATTTATGATAAAAAACTCTCCAGAAAGTGGACATAGAGGGAACATACCTCAACATAATAAAGGCCATATATTACAAACCCATAGCAAACATTATTCTCAACAGGGAAAAACTGAAAGCATTTCCTCTAAAACAGGGAACAAGACAAGGGTGCCCACGCTTGCCACTAATATTTAACATAGCTTTGGAAGTCCTAGCCACGGCAATCAGAGAAGAAAAAGAAATAAAAGGAATCCAAATTGGAAAAGAAGTAAAAGTGTCACTGTTTGCAGATCACATGATACTATACATAGAAAATCCTAAAGATGCCACCAGAAAACTACTAGAGCTAATCAATGAATTTAGTAAAGTTGCAGGATACAAAATTAATATACGGAAACCTCTTGCATTCCTATACACTAACAATGAAAGATGAGAAAAAGAAATTAAGGAAACAATCCCATTTACCACTGCAACAAAAAGAATACCTAGGAATAAACCTATCTAACAAGGCAAAAGACCTGTACACAGAAAACTATAAGATACTGATGAAAGAAATCAAAGATGACACAAACGGATGGAGAGATATACCATGTTCTTGGATTGGAAGAATCAATATTGTGAAAATGACTATACTACCCAAAGCAATCTACACATTCAGTGCAATCCCTATCAAATTACCACTGGCATTTTTCACAGAACTAGAACAAAAAATTTTACAATTCGCATGGAAACACAAAAGACCTCGAATAGCAAAAGCAATCTTGAGAACAAAAATGGAGCTGGAAGAATCAGACTCCCTGACTTCATACTATACTACAAAGCTAGAGTAATCAAGATAGTACGGTACTGGCACAAAAACAAAAATATAGATCAATGGAACAGGATAGAAAGCCCAGAGATAAACCCACACACCTATGGTCACCTAATCTATGACAAAGGAGGCCAGAATAGGCAATGGAGCAAAGACAGCCTCTTTGATAAGTGGTGCTGGGAAAACTGGACAGCTACATGTAAAAGAATGAAATTAGAACACTCCCTAACACCATACACAAAAATAAACTCAAAATGGATTAAAGACCTAAATGTAAGGCCACACACTATAAACCTCTTAGAGGAAAACATAAGCAGAACACTCTTTGACATATATCACAGCGAGATCTTTTTTGACCCACCTCCTAGAGTAATGAGAATAAAAACAGAAATAAACAAATGGGACCTAATTAAACTTAAAATGTTTTGCACAGCAAAGGAAACCATAAACAAGACGAAAAGACAACACTCAGAATGGGAGAAAATATTTGCACCTGAAGCAACTGACAAAGGATTAATCTCCAAAATATACAAACAGCTCATGCAGCTAAATATCAAAAAAAACAAACAACCCAATAAAAAAATGGGCGGAAGGCCTAAACAGACATTTCTCCGAAGAAGACATACAGACGGCCAACAAACACATGAGAAGTTGCTCAACATCACGAATTATTAGAGAAATGCAAAATCAGACCTACAATGAGGTATCATCTCACGCTGGAGAGGGTGTGGAGAGAAGGGAACCCTCATGCATTGTTGGTGGGAATGTAAATTGATACAGCCACTATGGAGAACAGTATGGAGGTTCCTTAAAAAACTAAGAATAGAACTACCATGTGACCCAGCAATCCCACTACTGGGCATATACCCTGAGAAAACCATAATTCAAAAAGACACATGCACCTCAATGTTCACTGCAGCACTATTTACAATAGCCAGGACACGGAAACAACCTAAATGTCCATCAACAGAGGAATGGATAAAGAAGATGTGATACATATATATAATAGAATATTACTCAGCCATAAAAAGGAACAAAATTGGGTCATTTGTAAAGACATGGATGGACCTAGAGACTGTCATACAGAGTGAAGTAAGTCAGAAAGAGAAAAGCAAATATCGTATATCAACACATATATGTGGAATCTGAAAAAATTGGTATAGAGGATCTTATTTACAAAGCAGAAATAGAGACACAGACATATGTTTGGATACCAAGGGGGAAAGGGGGGCGGTGGGATGAATTGGGAGATTGGGATTGACATATATACACTACTATGTATAAAATAGGTAACTAATGAGAACCTGCTGTATAGCACAGGGAACTCTATTCAATGCTCTGTGGTGACCTAAATGAGAAGGAAATCCAAAAAAGAGGGGATATATGGATACATATAGCTGATTTACTTTGCTGTACAGTAGAAACTAACATAATATTGTAAAGCAACTATACTCTAATAAATATAAATAAATGAATAAATGAATAAATAAATAAATAATAGGCAAAAGATTACAGCAAACAGGAGAGGTTGTGGAGAAAGGGAACTCTCCTACACTGTTGGTATAAGCTGGTGCAGCCACCATGGAGAACAGTATTCTAAAAATATCAACAGAACTACCATATGATCCAGCAATCCTACTCCTGGGCATGTATCTGTAGAAAACTCTACTTGGAAAAGACACCTGCACCCCAGTGCTCACTGCAGCTCTATTCACAACAGCCAGGACATGGAAGCCACCTAAGTGTCCATCGACAGATGAGTGGATGAAGACGATGTGGTACATATATACAGTGGGATATTATTCAGCCATAAGAAAGAATGAAATAATGTCATTTGCAGTAACACGGATGGACCTAGAGACTGTAACACTAAGTGAACTAAGTCAGACAGAGCAAGACAAATACCATATGATGTCACTTATAAGTGGAATCTAAAATATGACACAAATGAACTTATTTACAAAAAAGAAACAGACTCTTAGACGTAGAAAACAAATTTATGGTTACCAAAGGGGAAAGGAGGTGAGGGAGGGATAAATTAGGAGACTGATATGAGCAGAGACAAACTACTATGTATATAAACAACAAGGTCCTACTGTATAGCACAAGGAATGGTATCCAATATCCTGTGATAAACCATAATGGAAAAGAATATGAAAAAGAATATATATGTATAACTGAATCACTTTGCTGTACAGCAGAAATTAACACATTGTAAATCAAGTATACTCCAATAAAAAATAAGTAAACATAAAAATTTTCAAAATTCCTATACTGATGAATGAAGGAATACACTGTTTACAGGGTATAATGATGCCTTTAGCTAACTGAAATAATACCAACAGCTAAAATTTCTTGTAAGCTCACTACATTCCAGGTACTCTGAAAATATAGGTAGTTTCCCCAACTTACAGATAAGAGAACTGAGGTACAGGAAGGTTATGGGCCCAAGGTCAAGCATCCATTAAGGGACAGCCAAGATTCAAAGGCAGGTGTGGCCACAAACTCCTAACCCCACCTGCGCCTCACTGCCTTGACCCAGTGCCCGCGGGTGGGGAAGTGTGTGGACGTTGAGCATGTGGCCACCAGTGTGTGGACACGGTCTGGCCAGCTGCCCCTCAGAGGGCCCCATAGTCCCAGGGATGTCCCAGATCCCAGAGTCATGGTGGGGCACTGGGCTTGCACTCCCAGAAATTAAAAACAAACAAGAAAAGATTACAGCAAACAATTCGCCCAAGAAGATACATATATGTATGCATATATATATATATATATATATATACAGTAAATGTATATAAATACAAGAAATACAAGAAAAGATTCCCGACATCACCAGTCATTATAGAAATACAAATAAAATCTACAATGAGCACCACTAGACGGCCACTAGAATGTCTATAATTAAAAAGAGCAACCCCAGCAAGTGCTGGTGAGGCCATGGTGCAATTGGAACGCTGACACGCTGCTTGTAAACACATAAATGGTACGTCCGCTTTGGAAGCAGTTTGGCAGTTTCTCAAATATTAAACTTACCCCTGCCACATGTTGCAGCCATTTCACCCCTAGTTGGAACTTCACCCCAGAGAAACGGCAGCATATGTCCATACAAAGATGTGGACACTGATGTTCACAGCAGCTCTATTTGTAACAGCCCAAAACTACAATAACCCAGGAGTTCCTCAGCAGCCGAACGGCTGGATGGATTGTGGTATATCCATACAATGGAATATGCATGGACTATATTAAGACAGGCAACAACATGAATAAATCTCAAAATTTTATGTTGCATGAAAGAAGCCACAACCTCTCCCTCAAAAACTAAAACATACTGTAAGCCCATTTACATAAATTTGTGTAAAATGCAAATTAATCTACAGCAACAGAAAGCAAATCCGTGGTTGCCCTGGGGATGGGAAAGGGGTGGCTGGAAGGAAGGACTGAGGAAACTCTTTGAAGTGACTGGGATGTTCATTATCTTGATAGTTTCCCGGACATCTCCACAGGTAAAAAAAATTTATCAAATTCTACACCTAAAAATGTGTAATTTACTGTATGTCAGTTTCATTTCAATAAAGCTGTTAAAAAAGGAGGGGGTAAGTGCTCAAAAGACATGAGCTGGCGAGCCATGAAAAGACACGGAGGAACCTTAAATGAACATCACTAAGTGAAAGAAGCCATCAGAAAGGTAAACAGGCTGTGTGATTCCAGCTACCCAACAACCTGGGAAAAGCACAACTGTGGAGACAGTAAAAAGATCAATGACTGAAGGAAGGGGTGGGGGATGACTAGGGGGAGCACAGGGGATCTTCAGGGCAGAAACTATTCTGTATGATGCTATAAGGAAGGATACATTTGCCCAAACCCACAGAATGTACAGCACGGAGTGACGGCTACCGTAAACTGTGGACTTGGGGTGATGCTGATGCATCAACTGTAACAAATGGACCATCTGGTGGGGGGATGCTGACAGTGGGGGGAGTTCTGTGTGGGGGCAGGGAGCATGTGGGAACTCACCATACTTTTCGCTCAGTTTTTAAAAACTTCTTTTATTGTAGTAAAATACACGTAAAGGGCTTCCCTGGTGGCGCAGTGGTTGAGAGTCCGCCTGCCGATGCAGGGGACACGGGTTCGTGCCCCGGTCCGGGAAGATCCCGCGTGCTGCCAAGCGGCTGGGCCCGTGAGCCATGGCGGCTGAGCCTGCGCGCCTGGAGCCTGTGCTCCGCAACGGGAGAGGCCACAACAGTGAGAGGCCCGCGTACAGCAAAAAACAAAAAAATACACATAAAATTTACCATCTAAGCCACTGTTAAGTGTACAGTGGCATTAAGTACATTAAGTACATTCACGTACTTAATGGTTGTGCAAGCATCATCACTACCCACCTCCAGAACTTTTTTTCATCTCGTACTGAAACTTTTTTCCACTCAGTTTCTCTGTGAAATGAAAAGTGCTCTAAGAAAACAAAGTCTACTAATTAAAAACAAACAAACACACAAAAACCAGGGGGACGTGAACCTACACGGATGAACAGAAAGACAGAAGGCAGCAATAAGATGTTGGAAGCAGGAAAGCAGACGAGCAGACAATGACTTAAAAGACGAGAGAGAAATAAATTATACTAACAACAAGCCTCCTGAGGTCTATTCACATCTGAAACATACACGTTTCTCACGTAGCTCAGACAAAATGAAGAGATCTGCCACTTCTCTCAGCAACCACACTCCACTGGCTTTCCCCGTACCTCTCTGGTCCCTCTGCTGGTAGACGTTCTAACCGACAACTAAATGCCAGAGTTCTTCAAGGCTCAGGCTTGTTTTCTTCTTACCCTATACTCTTCCCTGAGTGATTTAATCCACACTCGTGGGCTTCAATTAAGAAACACCCAAATTGAGGTCTCTGGTTTGGACTCTTCTGAATGCTAGCCCTGCGGAGACGACTGCTAACTTAGAAATGTTCACGATTTCTCTATAGTGCGTGTTACACTAGCAGTTTTGTTTCCTTGGCCAGTTAACATCCGTTTCCCCAGGTTATAAACTCTCTGAACACAATCACCCTGTGGACTGGGGCTCATCCTTGCGTCACCAGTGCTGGATGCAGAGCAGCCGTTCAATAAACATCAAACTGACAAAGGAGGAGGCTTCTGTGAAGCTGTTATTATGCGACTATTTAAACAGACGATAGAAAACAGCATGAATGAATCACACAGACATTATGTGGAGTGAAAGAAGTCAAACACAAAAGAGTATAAACTACATGACTCCACTTATAAGAATGATGGTGTAGAAATCAGAACCATGGCTATCTCTGAGGCAAGGGCATTGATTAGGGAGGGGCATGAGGGGGACCATTTGGGGGCTCAAAATGTCGTACAGTTCAGTCTGGGTGGCGGTGACGTGGATGTGTGTATACATGTGTGCATATACATACAATATATACATACTGCACACAAATTAATCACTTCTTTTAGTATGCTTTTCGGTCTACACTATACCACAACAAAAGGATAAAAGGAACGCATTTTTGGAAAAAAAAATGTAAAAAACTAAACATTGATGAGAAATATGCCCACAAGACTTTGGTAAATGAGAATAACCACTCTGCAGAATATAATGCATGTTACGATCTTGATTTGGTAAAATAATACACTCACACAGTCTTTCTTCTGGTTTCTACAATAGAAATCCTACCCAAGCTAACAAGCAAAATATTCATTTAATGACACATACCTGGAAAGCTCACGTAGCTAGGCCCACTTGCCCACACATAATTTTTATTAAGAGCTGCACTGAAACTCTCTAGACCAGGGGTCCCCAACCCCCAGGCCGTGGACCGCTACCGGTCCGCGGCCTGTTAGGAACCGGAACGCACAGCAGGAGGTGAGCGGCAGGCGAGTGAGCGAAGCTGCATCTGCCGCTCCCCATCGCTCCCCATCACCCGCATTTCTGCCTGAACCATCGGCCCCATCGCTCGCGTTACCGCCTGAACCAACCTCCCCATCACCCGCGTTACCGCTGGAACCAACCTCCCCATCACTCGCGTTACCCGCGGAACCAACCTCCCCATCACCCGCGTTACCCACGGAACCAACCTCCCCATCGCCCACTTTACCGCCGGAACCAACCTCCCCATCGCCCGCGTTACCCGCGGAACCAACCTCCCCACCACCAGCGTTACCGCCGGAACCAACCTCCCCATCACCCACGTTACCCGCGGAACCAACCTCCCCATCACCCGCATTACCGCCAGAACCAACCTCCCCATCACTCGCATTACCGCCTGACTCACCACTCCCCCACCATCCATGGAAAATTTGTCTTCCACGAAACTGGTCCCTGGTGCCAAAAAGGCTGGGGACCGCTGCTCTAGACCATTCAAAAGCTAAACGTTATTAGGGCACCACTCAAAAGTGTCCACGAAAATCACAAGACCCCTCTTCTCAGTGCTAGACCAAGGCTGGTCAGTTTCAAGCGAGCCTTCTTGAGCTCTGCCAGAAAGTCTGCATGCCTGTATGTCTGGAGAGATGTAAGGTGCAGAAGAAAGGTACAGCAAGCTATAGTTTTCAAGCATGAACTGCCAGTGTGAAAGGCAGGTAGATTCTCTGAAATGCAGGCGTTTGAGAAGCTTCCAGACGGGCAGCTCTACACAGCTCACTGCAAGGGGAGCAACGGCAAGAATCCTTTCGTGATGATACTGATTCTCAACAGAGCTGCAGGAAATCTCAGCAAGTCCCATGTAAATTCTTTAGTGTCTCAGGCTGACAAGGGCTCAGGGCTTCAAAAGACAAAAGTATCCCCCAAATCACATCAAACTTACTGACATCTTAAATTCACAGGTAATCCTTTATTTGAAAAATTCCTAGGTCAGAAGTTGAAGACAGCCATACGATATCAATTTTACAACTATTATGTTTTCACCCTGCCTCTAGGTGGAGCTTACACTGTGTGTGTGTGTGTGTCTGTCTGTCTGTCTGCAGACGGGTGTGGGGGGAAGCAGCAGGTAACAAATAAGCAAGCAAAATACATGGTATACGATATGGTGTTACCTACTTCTGAGAAGCATACGGAAGGTTAAAAGGGAAACGGAGCACAGGGCATGGCTATCGCTTATTTTCTAGCTGGTAAGACGACGTCTGAGTAGAGCCCTAAAGACAGAGTAGACCTCTCAGATCCTTCTATGATGGCAAAATCTGGACGCTAACAGGAAAATGTCTGCCAAGCTTACGCTGAAAACCACAGGAAGAAAGAATTCTGCTGAAGCCGCTGGAGTACTGCAGCAATTGCGGCCTGGCAGCCGGTCCATCTGTACCTAAACGAGCGCAGAACCACCTGTGCCGCTCAGTTCTCGGTCTCCGTGCAACACGTGTTTCATGCAAGCACTTTATTTTTTTGTCCATGTTTTCAATCTAATAAATATCCAGGTATAATAACATACAAAAAGATAAAGCAATTTATTCTTACATCTTTTGGAGAACCTGGGCCATCACAACCCCATTCGTTAAATCTTCCACGGTCTGGCATGGTGCATCCACATTAAATGTCTGGATCTGGAAAAAGGAAATAAAAAAAAGAGAAAAAAAGACTCCATGGTTAACCATATAGAAGAATTCTTAGACCTCTTCCACCTCATCCTGGGAGTTGAATAAGTTTTAAAAAGCAGAACACTGTGAAATGTTTTCCCATACGGGAAGTTGCCCACAGCTTGCTATTGCAATTTTTTCCTTTTGGTGAAAGAGAAATGGTGGTGGACACTGGGCGGCTTCTCTGCATTCATCCTCCTCACAGAAAATCATCTAAGAAAGTCATGGTACCCTCATCCCCTCTGCCAGTGACTGGCTCATGGGTGCACAGGCAAAGACAATTTGGACCAAACAGATGCAAACAGAGGCTTACTTGGGCTTCTGGAAAAGAAAAGCCCACCTCCCCTTGGTGTGAATAAACGTGCTGGTTGCTTCAACTGCCACGAGCAGTCATCTTGTTGACCGTTAGGATGAGGCCAATGCAGTGGATGGCAGAGAAGAGGAACAGAAAGAACGGGGTCCTTGAGGCCAAAATTGAACCACTAAACTAAAAATCTAGAAGCCTCCTATGATGTGAGATACATTTCTTCTTCGTGCCTGGCCAAGCTGAGATTTCTTTTACTCAGAACCAAAATATCTTTATACAGATGTAGAAATCACACAGTTAGGTTATTCAGTTCATTTTGATTTTAAATGTATTATGAATCAGAACTAACATAACATGGCTGAGAATTAGTAGAAATTATTTCTGAGCAAGATAATAATACAGCTGAGCCAGCAATGATTCTACTCAGGAGCACAACCAGGACTTAGAAGGCAGTAAATCACTGAGAATAGAAAGACACAAGCCATGCTCTGCTGTTTATAGGTTGTAAAATGGAGGAGTATGGTAATCAGAGGAAGAGATAAAACAGGGAAGAGAGCAGAACGGGGAAAGACAGGGTTAAAGAAGGAAGCATCGTTGTGCAAAACCTCTCAAGTCACGTTAGGACTTCATCCTCGGAGCAAGGAGATTCTAAGGATTCTAAGCAAAGGATTCTAAGCAGGAGGGTGAGGCCATGAGATCTGCATCGTATAAGGATCACAGCAGCTGCATTATGAAGAAAGGCTTGCAGGGAGACCTATGTTAATAGGTTTGTATGTTAACACATGAGGTCAAACTAGGTAATGACAATGGAAACCCTGCAAATGATGGTCAGGGGACCATCTGTCTTCAATACATTTTTACTTACAGGGTTATATTCCTAGAAGTAAATTTGCTGGATCAAAGTGTACGAACGTTTTAAGGTTTTTGATAAATATTGCCAAACTACCCTGAACAAGTGCTGTAGCAATTTACTAACAGTTGGTGAGCGTCCACTTCTCTGTGCCGTGTCATCTATCAAATCTTCAAAAAAAGAACTACGAGCAAGTGCTGTCAGCAGCTTCTTCATATTTCTGACAGTCTTGTGGGTAGAGATGGTTATGGTGGCGGGAGCTAAGGAAATGGCCTTAAAGATCGCATAGCAGGTGGTTTCTACTTAGGTGTCTACTTGGGAGAGGTAATGAAAAGAGGGCCCTTGCAGGCTACCCCCTGACACTAACCTTATACATGCAGAGGTTCAATAAATCGTTAGTAAATGAATAAATGGACCAAATAAACATCATCTGTAGGAAATGATACTGAATTTCACTCCACACTCTCTCCAGTCGCCTCGTCAATGGTACTGTGGTAATAACAATGCAGTGTGAAAAGAAAGAAGCACCCACTTTCGTTTTACAGTTGCTGAATTCATCTCTTTCTTGTAGGCTTAGAATGAAAAAGAGCAGAGGTGAGGGCCACACCTCACTCATCTCTTGATCACCGACCTGGCCCCGAACAGCCCTCACTGAACACGCTCTGCATGTAAACTAACTCCATCCCCAGCTTTGCTCCTAATCGGCTGGCTGTGTGACCTTGGATATGCCACTTTACATTTCATGTCAGTTTTTCAATCTAGAAATTGAGAAAAATACCTTATGGAAGGGTGTGTTGCTTAAAGAATGAAAGAGAAAACAAATGGACATTACGTATTTGTAAAAGTCTTACGCAGTAGTTCCCAGACCCGGGTGTACACCCGAATCATCTGGGAAGTTGAAGAAGGCTGGGAGTTTATTTTTAACAAGTTCATCAAATAATGCTATGTGGCGGGGCACTGCTTTGGCACTTGGAACCCTCTGATCCAAAGGGTTCTGATCCAAACCCACTACCAAATGTAAAGGATGAAAGATCAGAAAACTGCCTCTGGCCAAGCATAAGGAAAAGCTCAATAAAGCAGGTAATTCAATAATGCAAATAATTTACTTGTCAGACTATATCTGTTTCTCTCTTGGGACTTAAAACTATGTTCATTTTGATTTTTTTTTTTTTTTTCTTTGTGCTGTATGCGGGCCTCTCACTGCTGTGGCCTCTCCCGTTGCGGAGCACAGGCTCCGGATGCGCAGGCCCAGCGGCCATGGCTCACGGGCCCAGCCGCTCCGCGGCATATGGGATCTTCCCGGACCGGGGCACGAACCCGTATCCCCTGCATCGGCAGGCGGACTCTCAACCACTGCGCCACCAGGGAAGCCCCCATTTTGATTTTTTAAATGCGGCTTCCAAACAATTATTTTCTCTGAATTGGCTCTTGAGGTAAATAGTCGCTCATGAAGGCTAGAGGATGTCCACCTCTGCTTTGAGATAAAAGTAAAGTAGATCCCAGAGAAACTCTCTCTATGGAGTTTCCTTTTGAGGCGATAAAAACGTTCTTGGAATCAGACCGTGGTGATGGCTGCACAACCTGCGATCACACTACAAAGCACTGAATTGTGCACTTTTAAAAGAACTTTATGGTACGTGTGTTTTAATTTTTAAAAAAATCTATCACCCACCAGTTCTCATAAATTCTGAGTTAAAATCTACAGGGTGTTTCAGGACAGCAGTAAAAAAAAATTTTTTTTAATGTACTTATTTTATTTTTGGCTGCATTGGGGTCTTTGTTGCTGCACGCAGGGGCTACTCTGTTGCAGTGCACTGGCTTCTCATTGCGGCGGCTTCTCTTGCTGCAGAGCACGGGCTCTAGGTGTGCGGGCTTCAGTAGTTGTAGCATGCGGGCTCCAGAGTGAAGGCTCAGTAGCTGTGGCTCGTGGGCTCTACAGCACAGGCTCAGTAGTTGTGGTTCGCAGGCTCTAGCACGCGGGCTCAGGAGTTGTAGCGCATGGGCTTAGCTGCTCTGCGGCATGTGGGATCTTCCAGGACCAGGGCTCAAACCCGTGTCCCCTGCATTGGTAGGCGGATTCTCAACCACTGCGTCACCGGGGAAGCCCAATAAGTAGAGTAAAATTTAAAGATAATTGCACTTAACCACATTAGGGCGTGACACGCTGCCGGAAGGGTCATAACCTCTCTTTTAATTCCAAGGAGCTCTATTAACACCATCCAACTTCCACCTCACCTTCCCCCACAAAAGCATGAGAAGCGTAAAGCATGAGATCACCTGGAATTACTATCTCTAGAGTAGTCATTCTCAACCAGGGGCAATTTTGCTCCCTATGAGACAGTTTTAGTGGGAACAACTAAGTGGGTGCTATTGGCATCTAGTAGGTAGAGACCAGGATGACAGAGTAGTGCCCAGAACAAAAATGATCCAGCCCAGAATGTCCGTAATGCTACGGTTCACAAACCTTGCTCTGGAGCCGTGGTTCTCAAAAGCGTAGGCCTCAGGCCACTAATGGCGCCACCTGGAAACCTGTTAGAAATGAAGACTATCAGGCCCTGGCTCAGCCCTACTGAATTAGACTCTGGAATCAGGGCCTTGCAGTCAGCCTTTTAACAAGCCCTCCAATTATGCTGATCAATACTAATGCATAGGAAACATTGCTTAGTGTTAAAGTGAATGCAGTCAAAACATAGGTGAAGTTTCTTGTCCAAAGCTACCCACAGTTAGTAGGAAGCAAAGTCAGGATTTGAACCCAGGTGGTCAAATTTCAGAACCTATACTCTTAGCTAACATGTCATATTGGCCCTCAGTTTAAAAAAAAAAAAAATTAAAGCTTTAAAAAATATACATGCTTTTGTACATCTGATTCCTTTATTCCTCCATTAGAGGACCTAAGAGTTAGGAAGGACAGAGAGAATGGAAGGGGGGAGATACCACCACAAAAATTATACTCTCCCTAATTGTAAACACCAACATGCCATTTTACAGGCTGCTAAATATGAAAATTACAAGGATATGTTAATGTTGCTGAGTTTCCCGGAAGAAATGTACTGAACCTGTGTGGTCATGATTCTTGCTCCACTTAGCTTTGTGCCATTAGTTGGCGGCATTCCAGAGTCTTTCTGGTTTTTCAGTCTCTTTAACCTAGGAAAGAGCAATCTTTCCATGTCCCGTTCAAGAAATTAGGCTTGACAGGTGTAATAGGTAGGGCAGATTTCTTCTAACAGGTAAGAGTACATTTTGACTCAGAGGGTGGGGAGAGAGGTTAAGAGTGGAAACTTTCCAGCACATCCTGCTCAACTTTCTTACTGCATAAACTTTGATGCGGAATTTAAGCTTAAACCATTTTCCCTTGGTAGGATGATACTTTGTCTCTTAACAAGCATTCCTCTTTCAACAAAAATGTGGAACATTTGGTTCTTGGGCTAGTAACCTTTCTGATACAATAGCAATTTATCCAGCATTTGGGGCACTGAGAGGTTCCACAGAAATGAACTCTGCATAGGTGGCTAATAGGCATCCCTCTAAGTGCCTGAGTTCTTATTTTAACCACCTCTGGTGGAAGAACTTCTAATATGTACTACATACCTCTGATCTCAAACTAAATGCTGTGTAGTGAAAATAAACTTTTATTTGATATTCAGGATCATAATTATGATCTTCGGTAACTGAATGTGGAGGCTCTTGACGTATACAAGGCTGTCAGCTCAAAGACTGCCCAGGCTGAACCTCTCGGGTCTTCTCTGTCACTGACAGCTGCCTGCATTTTGCTGAATGTGGCAGCCACCCTCTCACCGGCTGTGTGCAAAGAAACTGCACAACCAAGTTGGCTAGAACTTTATGCAAAACAGAGCAAATGATTCTAAACGGGGGTCCTTTCTTAGGAATGTATAGGATACATTTCCCCCCCTTACTTCTGGTTTTGGAACTGTGTTCGGCATTCATCTGGCCTTCGGCTATGAGGGGAGCTACTGGAGTGAATGCACATTTTCAGCTACGGCAGACACTTTCCACGTGGACATTTATTCTGCTTTTTATAACAACAACGAAAAGAGAACAAACCCAGCGTTTAACCTCAACTTTATTTTGAAACATTTCAATGTACAACGTTTTAAAATGTTTCCAAATTTTAGAATTGTATATCTTTGTTTGCACTCTGCCCTCCAGTTTTGTCACTGATAATCTCTTCCCCAGGAATTTTCCTTGATGAGCCTTCCAGTGAAATTTCAAAAAGCCTTTTTTTCTACAAAACCAGACTCCTTGACCTCTCTCTAGAGCTGATAACCTGGATTGCCTCTATTTTCTTAACATTTTACCAGATTTTAAATAGATGTGGGCATAGTGTGCTTCTGTTAGTACCCCTTCAGACGTCTCTCTGTGATTCTTCCTCTGTATTTTTATTAGCATTTCTCACCCAAATAACTGCACTGACCACCACCTTCTGGCAGATGCCCTTCAAACACACCTCTGTTTCCGTGACTCGTCTTTCTAGACTTTAAACAACGTAACCCTACTTCAGATTCAATGTTTCCTCATCTTTGCCCTCTTGCCTTTTTTTTCTAGCACTGAAGGAGGTGGACTCAAAACTGCACACCTTCAGATCCTCAGTCTTCTGTTTACAACCTCTGCCAAATCCATTCCTTCCACAGTATCAAAGAATGTGGTAATTCTTTCCTTTCTCTCTCCCCTACCTAATCAAACTGTGGCCACATTATGCGGCTTATCTGTTTTTTCTCTTCTCTAAAATGCAGCAGGGGAACCCATTTCCCCACTTAAGTCGGAACCCATTACAGTTGTAAGCTGTATGTTAACTATATATTATTGCAAACGATTTGAAATGCCAAGAATGCCTTAATACAAAAGTTACTGAATAGATCAAGCTCTATCTACCCTTGTACATATTGTTTCAGAAAACATAATTTGTGACATAAGCCAAATTGTGAAAATCTCAGACTATTTTCATTATGTTTGTAACAACCAGCCTAGGACACTGGCCCTCTAAGCATGCCACCCAAATGTCCCCACACAGGGCAGTGATGTCTGTACTCCAGGGATCTAAGCTTATCGCCCAAGGCACCGCTAAACTGAATCTGTCTGGCATCTGTGTCTTACCTTGCACATTAATACAAATGCTGTAGTCACCTCCCTAAACAGATTAGTGCTGCATTCTAAAAGTGGTATTTAACATTTTAGCAATGAGTAAAACGAAAGCTCCCCAAAGAAGCACCAGGTTTATCCCGTAGATACACACACAGGCACAACCCAGGAACTGACACCGCACTTTGGGAAACACACAAGCTTGGGCTTTACGTCCACCTGTACAAGAGGCTGCTAAAGGCACGATTAGCTGGCATTAGAACGGAACACATATTTACATGCACATGTGAGAATCCTAGCATTTGATAATTTAAAATTAGAATGGCACAACGTTGCCCCCCAAATGTCGAGTCCCACTACTGATGCCTAAACACCTTCCAGACTTATTTTCACCTCGAACACCTTCCCTAGGCACCTCCACGCCGCTCACTTTCTCCTCTCCTATTGCGGAGGCCGGGCTGCGGGTCCTTCTCCTACCCTCCGCCCTCCCGGGAAGCCCTCTCCCTCCGCGCCCCGCGCCGCTCATCCTCCAGGGCTGCGCTGTCCCGGCGAGCGGGACAACAAAGGCGGCAGCGTCGGGCCGGGGTCTCGGGTGCCCCCCCCGCCCCCCGGAGGCGCGGGGAGCCGCCTGGTGACAGCGCCGCCCGCACCCGTCCTCGGCCTCCGCCCGGCCCCGCGGGCCCCGCGAGTTTCCCTCGGACCCAGCCGGGCCTCCCGCCGTGGACACCGCCAGCACCGGCGTCCCGGCCCCCGCCCCGGGCCCCGGATGTGACGGCACCGGCGCCCTCGGCGCCCGCCCGGGGCGCGGGGAGATCCCAGGACGGCGCCCTGGGGGAGGGGGCCTCCGGACCGCGTCGCCACCTACCCAAGTGAGGAGGCTCTCGCACAGCTCCACCCGCTCCAGGGACTCCACGTTGAACATCTTCCCGCCCGGGCTCGCGGCCGCCCTGCCTCGCCAGGAAGCCCGCGGCTCGGCCCGGGGCTGCGTCCGAGGGTCGGCCTGTCCGTCCTCCGCCCGGCCGCCGACTCCGTCCGGAGCTGGCAGCAGCACCCGCAGCGTCACCGGCGCCCCTCCTCCTCCGGCCCGTCGGGACCGCGCGGCAGCGCGCGCGCGCGCCCGCCCACCCCGCCCGCGGACCCGCAGCCCCGCAGCCCCGTAGCCCCGCAGCCCCGCAGCCCCGCAGCCCCGCTCCCGCCGAGACCCCGGCCCGGCCCGGCCCGAGCCGCAGCCGCCCAGCACTGCGCACAGCCGCGCCCGCCGCCTGCTGCGTGTCGCCCCCGCGCGCTCCCCGCCGGCGGGTCCCCGCCGCGCCCTCACGGAAGCGCGGCAGTGCGCGTGCGCCGTGCCCGCGCGCGCGGCCCGGAGGAGGCAGCCAGTGGTCGCCCGCGAGGGTGGCGGGTAGCCCCGGAAACAATCTGTGCCCTCGGTCACCGGGAGCTGGCGAGGTGTCCTCCGCGGTGCAGAGGTACGCGCGGCCGAGCGCCGGCGGGGCCCCGGCCTGGGCGGGACGGCGGGGCGCCTTCCGCGGGGAGCCGGGCGGCCCCGGGCACCCGCGCCGTGAGGCCGACGTGGCGGGCTCGGGGCGCCGAGGGCAGCCCGCCGCTCCTGCTCGGGCCGCGCGGACCTCGCAGCCCCGGGAGGCGGGGGAGGGTGTGCGGCGCCGGCCAGCCCGGGGGACCGCGACGGTTCCCGGGGCCTGTCCCTCCTTCCGCAGTGGCCAGGGGGACCGGCCTCGAGCTGCCCCCGTTCCAGAGGGTGAACCTCTGCAGGGTTACCGATGAATCGTTACGCGATACAGCATGTGCAGGAAAGTGCACACAACGGACATGCCCAGAGAGTAATTAGTAATAAAACAGGCAGGTAAAAACAAAGAGAACTGCCCGTACCTCAGGAGTTCCTCCAGCACCTCGTGTTCCTTTCTGAGCATCGTTCCCTCCCTAGACTGACTCTTATGATGTTCGCTTTCTTGCTTTTCCTTATCTCTTTACCACCTACGTATGCATGCCTAAACAACACAGTTTTTCTTTGCCTGTTGTTGAGCTTCTATCAGTGGAATCATTGTGTTTTGTGTTTTGCGGTACGCGGGCCTCTCACTGTTGTGGCCTCTCCCGTTGCGGAGCACAGGCTCCGGACGCGCAGGCCCAGCGGCCATGGCTCACGGGCCCAGCCGCTCCGCGGCATGTGGGATCTTCCCGGACCGGGGCACGAACCTGTGTCCCCTGCATCGGCAGGCGGACTCTCAACCACTGCGCCACCAGGGAAGCCCCATTGTGTTATTTTATAGCTTTGCATTCATAGTAAGTTTGTGTAGATCCATAGGTAATTTTCAGTGCTGTCTAGTACTCCACTGTATGAATATAACAGTATATCCATGCTACTGTTGATGGGCATTTTGCTGTTCTAGTTTGGGGCTAACTAAGAACAATGCTATAAGATTCATATCCCTAGAGACTAGTGCCAACGTGTAAGTTTCTTTAGCTATATGCCTTGGAGTCCTGGGATTGTTGAGTTATAGGTTGTGCATCACTTTACCAGATGATGCCAAACTTTTATGTGGGGTGCAACAAAGTTAACTTACCAGGACACACCTTTCTGTGGTTTGCAGTTCCTGGAGCCCCCTTTCCCCATTAAGACTAGGTTTTGTCATTGAGCTTTCAGAACTGCCAAGACAGCATTGAGTTTTTCATGATGCTTTTCAGAGTCCCAGTTAACAGATTTTTCATTGTGTGAATGTAGAAGATCTTACCAGAAGTCTTCTCAGTGGTCTTTTAAACATTCTTCCCTACACCAAGAGCAGAGAAACCTTTAGAAGTGATAAAATGTACCTCACCCGCCTTTGTTTCCTCTGTCTTTGTTTCCTCTGTCGTTGCCTCTGGACCTTTGTCAAACCAGAGTTTCTACATTCCAAGCTAGGTTATCTCTGTAAGGATCCCTGGCACTTTAAGTGACCATTACCCTTGTTAGGCATGTAAAGTCATCAAGTCAGCGTGACGCCCGCGTAACCTGTCTTTGGATGTGGAGCCTTGTTGCAAGGCCTGTAATGGGTGAGCACCTTCGCGCCAGCTGCTCTGGTTTTTAGGGCTTTGACACAGTTGACCTCAGCCTCCCTTCTCAGGTTTGATGGCTCACCCACAATGCATGTGTGCATGATGTGCAGTGTTCTTGAGATTTCATTCCGTAGCTCCAGTTACCCTCCATGAAGGAAATTATATTAAAAACTTCTTGAATGTGTGTAATTGTCTGCAGAAGCCATGTGGCCATCATGTTTTTACATGAGTTTGGGTAAAAAGACATGGAGTTTCTCCTTTGAAGTTACGGAATTTCCTATATTTCCCTTATTTGTCTGTGTTGTTTTGTTTTGTTTTTCCTGAAAGCTTTGGAAAAGACCAAAGAGAGGTGAGTGGCACTTGTCTTAGCCATCTCCTTACTCCAGTTAGTTGGAGGCTAATTCTCATCTACAGCTGTTTATCACATTCAAGTAAACAGGGGAGTGTCCTTCACCGTAGTATGCCAAGTTTATCCAGTTTCCCAGGGAATACATACTTAGAGCTTAGATCAAAGCGAGCTTGAGATGCTACTTAGTGTAGCTGTAAGGAAGGCATGGCCACGTCTTATCATGGTTCTGCAGATTCCTTGAGGGTTGTTAATAATAGTAATCAAAATATTATAGCTTCCGTTAATGGAGAGCCTGTATGATGTACCAAGCAATATGTAAGTGCCCTACCTTTGTTATCTCATGAACTCCACAAAACTAGAGTGGTTTTGTGTTTTTTTTGCCAAAAAAGTGGTTGCTTGATATAGTTCAAGTTAATTTTATGTATTTTACACATGAGGAAGCTGAGACCCAGATTTTGCACAAGTACACAGTTGTCTGACTGCAAAGCTTATGCTTCTTCAATATATTAAGCTACTCAGTAAGACTTAGCCAGCTAAGCAATAACAAAGCCAGTGCTGGAAATCACTCCCGCTTCTCTCAGTTATCCATTTTTCTATCAATTATGAACACCGTTTCCAAGATCTATAGTGTTTTGTTTCTGTAAATCTCAAATAGTTAACAACAGAGTACTAGTAACTTGTTTTCATTCGATAGGACCCTATGAAATAGATTAGATGCCATGTTTTCTAAATTTAATAACCTTGCTTTGGGGTTTCAGGCGAACAGCATTTAGTGCAAGGCCCCTGCAGCATGTAAAATCCCCCGTGCGCTGCTCAGCGGGGTAAGAGGTAGCCAGCGCGGGCACCTCCCAGTGCCAGTCACTGAGGTCTTCAGAGGGCACCGTCAGGAAGCTGGGAGGGTCCAGGGTGCTCCGTAAGAATGGGACTGGGGAGAGACGTCTTAAATCTTTGAGCACTGAAGTCTAATTTTCATCTCTGGAGGGAGGAAGCAGGCACTGGCTTCTATTTTTATTGCTAAAGTAATACGTTCTTGAAAAGAATTCAGACTATAGAACTGTATCCTGGGAAAGGTGAGGATCTGGCTCTCCCAGGCCTGCTTCCCACTTGTAACCATTTTAACCTTTGGTTATTTAGCTTTCCTGCCTTTTTTTTTTTTTTTTTCCAATTCCAGAAAGCTCTGAATCAGAGAAATGTAGTGGTGGAGGGAACTTAAGAAATCTTCAGATCCAGCTTTCACATTTTGCAGAACATGAGGGGTCCTAAGAGATTAAGCGGGGTCCCAGTTGTGGTAGCAGAATTGGAGCTAAACTCCGGGGCCTGTGTGCCATGCAGCGGGGCTTGGGCTTGCACCGAGAGCCTGTGCCCTTGGTCCAAATCAGCAGCACTGATTTGTTCCAGGTGAGCAGAGGTTGGAGGACTGAAGTTCAGGTTGACACTGGAATTCATTTTCAAGATTGGGGTATAGGGTCGACTCCTCAAGTAGAAAATTTTATTTCTTTTTATTGTTTATCCCCTGTAATCTTAGATTGGCTTCTTTCCAAACTGAGGTGGTGGCGTAATACCTCATTTTTCAGCCAGCAGCGCCTGCAGTTCCTTTTTGGACTCCTGTGATAAGAAAAACTACTGGCGGAAGTTAACTACTGAAGCCCCGACAGGTTGGTCAGACACCGTTAGTAGATATCCATGTGAGGGCTGGGATTTCCACGTGGCGGGGAAGTGCAGCTGACCTTTCTGTTCCTCTCTGAGACTTACCAGCAGTCTCCTCCCTTCCTACCCTCTCTCAGCCCAAGCACCTCCTTCAGTGACGCTAGAACTTGTGGCAATAAAAAGTAACTCTTCATTTCAACAACACTGGGAACTTTTACTATAAAATGATGCAAATAACATTACATGGTCCTGCAATACTTAAAGTATCCTGGATCTCTGAGCTCTTGGAAATGTGAATGAAGCAGCATCTGAAGGGTGTAATTGGTAGAAGTATGTCTTTATACAGTAGAATATATATATATATATATATATATATATATATATATATATATATAATTTTGATTATTTTATTTTTTTATTGAACTATAGTTGATTTACAATATTGTGTTTCAGGTGTACAGCAAAGTGATTCGGTGCTATAAGAATATATATATATAAAATGTATAGAGTAGAATTTAGTCTCATGATCATTGATTACACTTGGAAGGACATAGAAACAAATGTAACCCATTAAGAAAAGAAATAGTACAAAGTAGTGAAACAAATGGAACCCATTAAAAAAAGAAATAGTACAAAGTAGTGAATCCCTAAATGTACAGCTAGGAGAAGATCCTTCGAACTCGATTCAGTAATTGGAGGCTGGGACTCCACACAGGATAACATTTTGCTTATCTCTGAGCAGATGCAGGTAGTTCTCACGGACAGGACTTCTGACAGCCACAGCATCTTCAATTTAAAAAGAGGAAACCTGACAACATAAAAATCTAGATTGACCAAATGGCCCACCCCAAGATTACTTGAGGCTTTTTTCTTCAGTTTCATTTGGCAGTTCATCTGACTCTTCTTTTGAATAAAATACCGAGGTTAGAGCTCCTTCTCTGAGTTCCTGGTGTGTGCTTTCATGAAGGATACTTGAAACCTGTCATTAGAAAGTTCCTGATACATCAGGCCATTACCATGTGTAAAGCTGATGAAAGCCACCTTTGATCTGTTTGTTTGCTTAAGTTCCTTCCATGAGAGGTAATTTTCTTACTAGCAGCCAGTTCAGGTTCTTTTCAAAGGTGTTAGACTTTCACACTCAAAGTTTCCTTTGAACAGAAACTCACCTGATTAATGATGATATTGAATAAAACTGTTTTCAGTGCAGGACATTACATAAATACAGGTTAATAATGATTAGCCATGTATATTTAATTGAATTTTATTGCCTTTATTTCCCTTTAGGTGTCTTATAAGATTTTAAGTAACTTTAGTGTTTGCCATCAGAAAAAAGTAGGAATAACCTGTGATATTTGGACTCTGATGTGGTTGGGCCATCTCCCCTCATATCTATAGAAATTGGGTATTACCATTTTCCTCTAGTTTAGTGTATGGGAGGGAGAGTTTCATATCCTCCCTTTTCTCGTCATAAGGAAACGCAGCCTCAGAGTGATTCCATATTCCAGGCAGTTCCCAGAATTCTGAACCATAAGCTGAGCTTAGTCCCAAGTGAGGCTAATCGTTTTCCAAGCAACAGAATTTTCATTAATTCAAGTAGTCTCAGTATAGCTATAAATGTTCTATAGCCTCCATGTCTTTTACTTTTCAAATTACTAACACCATAAGTAAGGAAAATCACTCCTATTTAAACATATATTTATTAGGTCCTTCTGTGTACAGGGCAGTATGCCAGGTAATACAGGAATATTTACAGAAGAAGACAATATATTTCCTTCCGTATCTGTACATGGTACTTTCCATGACGCACGTTCAGTGCCATGAGGGATGTGATCTATGTGGAGAATTTATTTGGTATTCAGGAATAAGAAAAGAGCAATTGGGCATGAGAAATGTGTTTTCTTCTTTAATGATTTTACAGAACTCATTAATGGGGCATTCCCCACTGGAGATGTACTTAATGCAACCTACCTCAAGTGGGTGCTACAAAAAAATACATATATCAGAAGTCAGCTACGTTTATATCGTTTTTATTAATATATTTCATTTTCACTGTGTCGTTTTTAATTTTCATCTTATCTCTTTTTCTTTTAGACCTGGAATGGCCAAATATCAAGGTGAAGTTCACAGTTTGAAACTGGATGATGATTCAGTCATAGAAGGAGTAAGTGACCAAGTACTTGTGGCAGTTGTGGTCAGTTTCGCTTTGATTGCTACCCTGGTATATGCACTTTTCAGGTGAGACTAAAGGACAAAAGAATTTAAATAATAATGTATTTCCAAGGGCCACTGACTTTCTGACTGCTTCTAGTAATGTTTAATACTTAATATTAAAAGCAAGTAATAAAGCTGATTCACTTTGTTATAAAGCAGAAACTAACCAAAAAAAAAAAAAAGCAAGTAATGAGTTCAGTGATTGTATGTATTTACTAAGGTATTTTATTTTCCACTAGGCTCTAAATGCTACTGTGTATTTTTCCCGTCATCAACTGTCTAGTCAGAAAAAAATTTAGATTTATCATCCATATTTTGAATAAAATGTTAATATTTTCTGTTGGAGTATCACAGTTTTAAAATGTAATTTTCATAACTGAATTTACAACTTGTAGGTGATATAATAGGTGCAAATATATTTTCAGTGTTTAAATGAAAAAAACTGGGACAAAAAATCTTGGACAGTATGGCGGGATTAAGATTAGAATTAAAATTGCTGTTATGTAGGATTAAGTGAATTAATAAATGTGAAACACTTAGAACATATGGTTGTTGAGAGGATTAAAGGAGTTAAAATATTTTTTAAAAATTACTATTATAGAATCAGGAATACTTTTTAAAGGTCTTAGATGCCTATGTACCAATAAACAGAGACAGGGTAATAAACTAGAAATTTAAGTATTAACACATGGAGATAAATAAAATTTTGTATATATCGTTGAAAACAGAAATGAAAAAAGTATAAAGTAGAAAAGAGATTACAGTGATTCTAAAAACTACAGATCTGTTAGTTTCTTATAAAAATTATAGAAAGGATTATTAAACAGAATATGAGCATTCTCTTTTACCTCTGCATGGTTAGTTTCTTATTAGGGTGACATTATCTTGATTTCAGTAGAGTATTTTACACGGTACCTGGTGATGCCCTTGTGGACATAGTGGGGAAATGATGACCAGATGATAGCAGATTTAAGTGAGTTTATAACTGGTTGACAGATCATTCCCAGGAGTGCTGACTAATGTTTTAGTGTAAGCCAAAAAAGAAGGACACTGAATTGTTGCAGGGCTCTGCTTCTGAGCCTGTTCTTCTCATTTCTGTTAGCAACTGGGATGAAGAAGACAAAAGAAGCATGTTTGTTAAATTGTCAGTTGGGATGGATAGCTAATGTATTGGTACAACAGAATCAAGATTTAAAAATGGGTCATCCCATACATCTATGGTCAGCTGGTTTTTGACAGTGGTGCCAAGACCTTTCAGTGGGGAAAGATTTCAACAAATGATGTTGGGACAACTGGATAGCCACATGCAAAAGAATAAAGTTGGACCCATACTACATCATATGCAAAAATTAACTCAAAATGGATCAAAGATTTAAGTAAATGTAAGGGCAAAATTATAAAACTCTTATAAGAAAACATAGGAGTAAATCATGAAGATTCTTAGATATGATGCCAAAAGCATGATCAATGAAAGAAAGAATAGACAAATTGGAATTCATCAAAAGTAACAACTTTTTTTGCTTCAAAGAACATCAAGACAGTGAAAAGTCATTACAATGGGAGAAAACATGTCAAGTCATATATCTGATCAGGCCTTTATATCTGAATATGTAGAGAACTCAAAACTCAATAATAAAGAGATGAGTAACCCAAGTAATAAATGGGCAATGGACCAGAATAGACGTTCCTCCAGAGAGATACAAATGGCCCATGAGTATGTGAATAGATGCCTGACATCCTTAGTCATTCAGGGAAATGCAAGTCAAAACCACAGTGAGATACAGCTTCATACCCACTGGGATGGCTAGGTCCAAAAAGTCAAATAAGAACAGTTGTTGAGGATATGGAGAAATTGGAACCCTCATACACTACTGGTAGGGGAGTTAAAATGGTGCAGCCACTTTGGAAAACTATCGGTTCCTCAAATGAGTAAACATAGTGTTACCACATATCCTAGCAATTTTATTCCTAAGTATATATACCCATGAGAAATGAAAGCATATCTCCACATAAGAACTGGTACAGGAATGTTTACAGCAGGATTATTCATAATAGCCAAAAGGTGGAAACAGATGAATGGATCCATCAATAGATGAATGGGTAAACAAAAGGCAGTATATCCATGCAATGGAATATTATTCAGCATTGAAATGGAATGACATACTGATGCACACATGCTACCTTATGGAGGAAACTTGAAAACATTGTGCTAAGTGAAATAAGCCAGACACAAAAGGCCATATATTTGAGTCTGTTCTTATGTCCACAATCAGAAAATCCATAGAGATAGAAAGTAGATTAGTGGTTGTGTAGGACTGGAGTTGGAGATGGGGGTATGGGGACAATAACTAAAGGGTACAGGGTTCTTTTTGAGGTGATGAAAATGTTCTAAAATTGATGGTGCTGATTAATTACACCTCAAGCAAGCTGTTTTAAAAATGGGTCATGACTAGGCAAATACCAAAAAAAAAAAAAAATCTGCTCTTTACCTATTAAGAATGGGATGCAGATATGAATTTATTGTCATTTGAAAGTATCCATGATAAATTGTTGAGTGAGAATTAAGTGAAAGGCACATGACAAAACCATAGGTCAAGTAGCCCATTTTGTTTAAAAAAAGTATTTTTATAAAATTAATTTTATTTAAAAGTATTTTTCTTTTCCTTTATTTGTTTTTCTAATTTCTCTACTATGGATAATTATTACTTGTAAGTAAAATATTTTTCCTCACAGACTGTAGTGATGTGAAGCCCAAAATAAACGTTTCTATTAATAAGGCAATTGTATGTTGTAGATGCCAAAAACTTAACAGCATTAAGGTGTATTAATCAGAATAATCAGATAAAGGTCACATATAGATTATATTCAGTTTGGGTCAAGAATTTTAAATTGGAAAACATTCAGAGGAGGTTATCAAAATGGGTAAAGCTATGGAAACAAATCATATAAAAATGCCTGAAAGAACTGGGGATATCTAGCTTAGGGGAAAAGACTGTAGGATGCAAAAGCTTTAAATACGATGAGAGCTTGTTTTGTTGAAGAAGAATTAGGTTAATTCTGTGTAGCTTCTTGGGGAGAACTAGGTGTAAAGGAGAAAACCTACAGATTTTTCCTTCTTATGTAGTGAAGGACCCAGGTCTTCCCTACCGTTACTCTCCTGTGTCTCCTTTATATTTACACAGAACTCTTCACTTCTGGTCACCAAATGTGTGTGGGCTTTTCCCCTCCAGGCAATTCTCCATGACACCAGCTGGGTGTCCCACAATTTAACTCCTGATACTGTCTGCCTGGAGATGGTGTCAGCTCCGCAGGTTAAGGGCTCGGTCCCACAAGCCTGCTCCCCACCACACTTCATATGCCAACGGCAAGTAGTAGGTCCCCAAGTCACCCCCAGCTTCTGTCTGATTTCTGTCCCCAGGTTACCCACAAGAAATCGGAGGTTCTCGTGACCCCCCCTCCTCAGGTTTGATTACTTTGCTAGAGCAGGTCACAGAACTCAGGGAAGCAGTTAGGTTTACCAGTTTATTAAAGGGTGTGATAAGGGATACAGATGCACAGCCAGATGAAGAGATGCATAGGGCGAGGTCCGGGGGGTCCTGAGCGCAGGACCTTCCTGGTGTGGACGTGTTCACCCATCTGAAGCTCTCCGGGCCGCACTGCTGGGATCCAGTGGAGGCTCCCTCACGTAGGCGTGATCCATTATTCACTCTGTTTCTGGCCCCTCCTCTCTCTGGAGAATTGGGGCAGGGGTGGAGGATGCTGAACATTCCAAGCTTCTAATCAGGACTTTGTCCTTCTGGGGAGCAGCCCTCATCCAGGAGCCCACCCAGAGTCGCCTCATTAGAGCGAAAGACACTCCTGTCACCCAGGAATTTACAAGGCCTTCAGGAATGCTGTGTGAGGGGCCAGGTCAAAGACCAAATATTAGAATACAAGGTACTCCTAATGCTCTCATCACTTAGGAAGTTGCAAGTGTTTCTGCAGCTCTGTGCCAGGGACCAGGGGCAGAGACCAATATCTATCAATAGATATTTTCTCGTACCTCATTCAGGGCCAGTAGGTGGAGTTAAATGATGATATTTTGGCTTAACCTACGATATAACTTTCCAAATAATATAAGGTGCTCCCCATTACGTGGATGTTGTCTTGAATCTGTCATATGATTGGATGAGGGGTCAGTTTAAGTTGCTGTCCAGCTGTTCAGATTCAAATTCAGTTGGCAGTTGTCATCCTGCTACTTTAGCTGAAGTATTCAATTAATGAGTTAGGGGAGGGGTAGCATGCGTACTAGGATATTCAAACAAAGGAACTTTTTGTCTCTTTTCTGTAATTTCTTTGATGTCTGTAGTCATTATAATTCATCCTTGGTTTGTATTGTGGTAACATATCCATAACATAAAAGTTATCACTTTAAGTGTACAATTCATTGGCATTAAGTACATTCACAGTGTTGTGTAACCATCACCACTGTTTATTTCCAGAACTTTCTCATCATCCGAAACAGAAACTCTACCAGTTAAATAATAACTCCTTATTTCTCCTCCCCCTGCTCCTGGTAACCTTTATTCCACCTTCTGCCTCGAGAAATTAGGCTATTCTGGGTACCTCATACAGTGGAATTAGACAGTGTCTGTCCATTTGTGGCTGGCTTATTTCATTTAGCGTAATGCATGCAAGGTTCATCCATGCTGTATCATCTACCAGAATTTCATTCCTTTTTATGGCTGAATAATATTCCATTGTATGTATATACCACATTTTGTTTATTCATCTGTTGATGGATATTTAGGTTGTTCCCACCTTTTGGCTATTTTGAATGGTGCTCTGTGAACGTTGGGGTACAAGAATCTGTTTGAGTCCTTGCTTTCAGCTGGAATTGCATGATCATGTGGTAATTCTGTGTGTAACTTTTTGAGGAACCTTCAGTCTGTTTTTCACAGCAGCTGCCCGGTTTTACATTCCCACCAGCTATGCACAATGGTTCTAATTTCTCTACATCCTTGCCAACAGTTGCTACTTTGTGTTTTTTTTGATAGTCATCCTAGTGGGTGTGAAGGGGTATCTCACTGTGGTTTTCATTTGCATTTCACTGATGACTCATGATGTTGAACATCATTTCATGTGCTTATTGGCCATCTGTATGACTTCTTTAGAGAAATGTCTATTCAAGTCCTTCATGCATATTCGAATTAGGTTGTTTGCTTTTTTGTGTTTGAGATATGAGTTATTTCTATATTCTATCTTAATCACCTGTCAAATATATGATTTATAAATATTTTATTTCATTCTGTTGGTTGTCTTTTTATACTCTTGATAGTGTCCTTTGATGCACAGAATTTTTAAATTTTGATGAAGTCCAATTTATCTATTTTTTCGTTTGTTGCCTGTGTTTTGGTGTCATGGTTAAGAAATCATTGCCAATGGGCTTCCCTGGTGGCGCAGTGGTTGAGAGTCCGCCTGCCGATGCAGGGGATGCGGGTTCGTGCCCCAGTCCGGGAGGATCCCACATGCCGCGGAGAGGCTGGGCCCGTGAGCCAGGGCCGCTGGGCCTGCGCGTCCGGAGCCTGTGCTCCGCAGCGGGAGAGGCCACAACAGTGAGAGGCCAGCGTATCGCAAAAAAAAAAAAGAAATCATTGCCAAATCCAAGATCACAGAGATTTCCCTCTATGTTTTTTTCTAAGATTTTTATAGTTGTAGCTCTTAAGTTTAGGTCTTCTATCCATTTTGAGTTAATTTTTGTATATGGTATGAGCTAAGGGTCCAACTTCATTCTATTTGCATATGGATATCCAGTTTTTCCCGCACCATTTGTTGAAAAGACTGTCCTTACTCCACGGAAGGGTCTTGGCATCCTTGTCAAAAACCAACTGACCATATATGTGAAAGTTTATTTCTGGTCTCTATGGTCTATTCCATTGGTTTATACGTTTGTCCTTGTTACCAGCACCACATTGTTTTTACTATAACTTTGTGGCAAGTTTTGAAATCAGGAAGTGTCTTACAACTTTGTTCTTCTCTTTCAAGATTATCTTGGCTATTTGGAGTCCCTTGAGATACCATATAAATTTTAGGATGGGTTTTTCTACTTCTGCAAAGAATGCTGTTGGGATTTTGATAGGGGTTGCACTGAATCTGAAGATAGATGACTTTGGAGAGTATTGACATCCTAACAATGTTGTCTTCCAATCTATGAACCTGGGATGTCTTTCTATTTATTTGTGTCTTCTTTAATATCTTTCAGCAATGTTCTGTAGTTACAATTAATTTCTTTTAAAATCTTTTCTATTTGGTCTTCCTTCTTAAGCCATTAATAATAGCTGCCATGTGTTGACATACCAGAAGCCAGTCAAAAGGGTCTGGTAGGCAGGTTAACCTATGAACCACATGCTTGCATATTTGTAAACTTTGATTCAAACTTCCTTTCCTGACCCACGCTTTGGGTATCATTGCTTTCCTCGTATCAGAGGTTCCTGGCTCTTTTCCAGGGCTACATATAACTTAACTGGTTTGACAGTTTTGGTTTCTCTTTTCAGAGAACTTAGAAGGACCATAAATCGTTGATAAATACACTAAAAACACATGTACTTCTGTTTCACAGCAGAGCCACTGTTTTCCTTGGCATCTCACTTTAGACCTGCTTAGTGTCAAATGCCATCATTTTCTCATAGCTAAGGTGATCATATTGTTAAAGAACAAAAATTAAACCAAGTAAATTTGAAGATCTAATTGGCTTTACTAAGCTATTCATGAATCAGGCAGCATCCCATCCAGCAAGTAGAGAGATACTTCCGTTGTATGAAATGGAAGGTTTTTATAGGCAGAAGGAGGGTGGGGCAAGGAAATTATTAGCAAAAGAAAAGTAAGGATTATTTCAGGCCTAGACTTCTTCTTCTGGGGGAAGGAAATGGCAGGGGTCTTATCATGCAGGCTACCTCCTTGGTACTGACCAGGAAACCCCAGATTGACCAATTCAGATCCCGTTCCTGGGGAATGTGGGAGCTGCAGTTGGGCCAGGTGTGAAGTCTCGGTTTGGTGTCATAGGCTTTAGTACAGGTGATGCTATTTGAGGCCTGAGGTTTTCTCTATAACAGTATGTTCCTGATCTTCTAATCTAGCTTTCAATCTATCTTGATTAGATTTCTAGATTTTTGGTTCTGTACTCAAAGCTGCCAGTCACAATTAGCTACCTGAGCTACAGGCCATGTTTAGCATCTTGGGCTGTTTGTTTTTGTTCTTTGGCTATACTTTGACTTTTCTAATATTCTACTATCAGATTTAAGAATTTTATATCTTCTCTTTTATGGAAAGAGACCAAAAGAAAGACCTTCCAGTCACATGGTTTACATCAATCCTCTGAAAACCATGACTGTTTTTTTCCAATGAAAAGGGAATGGTTTTTCATTGTCAAAGAGCTGAGAATTTCCAGTTAGCTGGGTGTTTCCTGGTGTGTAAATAGGCTGGTTCCTGGGCTGTTCCTTGAAAGATTGTTTTTCCCATAGAGTAGCTTTCTTTCACTGATTCATTTATTCAGTCATAAGAACGTAACATTTTAAAATAAATAATCCACCAAAATTTAAGGTGTTTAAACAGAATTCAAGTAGTTTCATTTATGTTGAGCTTCTGATTAGATATTTGACTTTAAATTGTTTTTATGTCGTCTCTGAACTAATGGTTATATTTTTTCAGCTTTCTTTTCTAAAATTTAAATTTTTTTACTAAAAATTAAATAACCCTGGGATGGATTTCTTTAATTTTCCTTATCCCATTAGAATATTGATTTAGAATTCTTATTGCTGTGCTATATTGGTTCAGCTAGAGAGTAAAGGCTCTTCTATAGATTAACACCGACACTGAGTAGACTTAAAATATTGCTGTTAGAGATTTAGGTTTAGAAAAAACTGCTATAGCCAAATGACACTAAACTGGTTCAGATGTAAATCTTCACCCCTGACCCTACCAACCTAACCACTGCTTCTAGTTTTCAGTCCTCACTTCACTCATCCTATCCTTTTATATGGACCTCTAACTTCCTGCCTTTGATTCTTCATTTTAATTGTTAATGTTAAGATATTAGTGGTATCATAGGTTTGGGCTTTTCTACATTATACATTTTAGGTTTTGTTTTTCTCTGTCCCTCTCACCTCATAGGTGAAAAGTTGGGAGAAGGACCTAATTAGATATGGAAAAGTGTTCAAATACATAATAATACAAGAAATCTTACAAAAGAAATAAACGTGTTATATTATATGTAAGCCTGAAATTACATTCAATCCCCAAGGTACTAGGCCTCTGGATTTCATCATTTGCCAGTTAAACCTGAAATGAGCCGATAATCAGTGATCTCAGAGTAGCCTGGAATGTTCAGTCCTACAGTTGGAGTACAGTTGTAGGCCATCATTTACATTTCTTATGTTGCTAGTAGTGTGGGTCAAAACTTAGAACCATAAGGAAAATGGATTCATCTAACAATATTTTATATTAAAACCATATTATACTTTATTCAGCAGAAATGCACATCAAAACATTCACCCAGAAAACCAAGAGCTAGTACGGGTGCTTCGGGAACAACTTCAAACAGAACAGGTACTGTTGTGATATAAGTCTGTGCATGTGTATGAGGAGTAGATGTTATCACTCCCCTTGCATAAGAAATTACGATGATATATCAATAAATTCCTTTTTGGAAGCATGTGCTGCTTTCCTGCTTGGAGTTACCTTTTATTATTCTATTGATTGTACATTTTCAGATTAAGCAAATGACTAGTCTTAATCTAATTAAGATGTTGCCATGAATTTAGTTTTAACTTGCTTTAAAAGACAACAGTTTTCCCATTATTTACTTGTGAGGAAATAATTACCGTCTAATTGGCTTTAATGAAATGTAGTGGAAAAACTACTCTTTCTAAAATATATTCCCGGGCTTCCCTGGTGGCGCAGTGGTGAAGAACCCGCCTGCCAACGCAGGGGACACGGGTTCGAGCCCCGGTCCAGGAGCATCCCACATGCCGCGGAGCAACTAAGCCCGTGTGCCACAACTACTGAGCCTGCGCTCTAGAGCCCGCGAGCCACAACTACTGAAGCCCGCACACCTAGAGCCCGTGCTCCGCAACAAGAGAAGCCACCACAATGAGAAGCCCATGCACCGCAACGAAGCGTAGCCCCCACTCGCAGCAACTAAAGAAAGCCCACGTGCGGCAACAGAGACCCAATGCAGCCAAAAATAAATAAATAAAATTTTAAAAATAAATAAATAAAATATATTCCCCTAAGACCTTCAAAGAAGTGACTCTAAGGGATGGCTGTTTTCCTTTTCTTTTTCCTCGGTGATCAAAGTTGTTAAAACTACTTAAGCAAAGAAGAAAAC
Organism: Mesoplodon mirus; assembly: GCF_964341445.2. Taxonomy (NCBI): domain Eukaryota; kingdom Metazoa; phylum Chordata; class Mammalia; order Artiodactyla; family Ziphiidae; genus Mesoplodon; species Mesoplodon mirus. Next base: position 8,160,354 of record NC_138996.1, read on the forward strand.
TGTTCTCCTGTGCCTCTTCTTTGCTTTTCACCATATGGATCCCTAAGAACCAGAAACGGAATATATTTTATGAAAGCTGGATTAAGTAGGATATTGTATACCTTCATGCTGAGATACCTAATATCAAAAAAAAAATTGTCTACCCACCAGTCAAATTTTAATTCCAAAGAGGGTTTTTATGATTTATCCATTCACCAAATATTTATTGAACATCTACCATACGCCAGACATTGTTCTGGGCATTGAGAATTCATTTGTGAACTAAACAGACAAGAATTCTTGCTTCATAGAACTTAAATTCACTTATGCAAAAATAGTTTAAGCGTATTAGTGGTACTGTGTTCCAGAGCTCTTGTTATCAATAATTCATGCTGGCCTGGTGTTTTATAATTTACAAAGTGATTTCACATACAACTATCTCATTTAATCTTCAAACATGTAACGACTATCAGGAATGTATGAATGAAACATGTTAAAAATAGAAGAAAGCTAACACCTGGGGAGTAGTTTGACATTTCTTGTTGTTCAGCTAACGAATGCATTAGCTCAGCCTGTGTTACCCAGAATAACTTACTCTTTCTAATAGAGTAACTCCTGAGTTAATCGGCTTTTTATCTTTAGATATATGTTTTTATCTTTATCTTTAGACTGTGTTCAGGAAGGAAGGTAGAGACCATGCAGTTTAGGCAGAACAACACTGGAGCCTCATAAGTTTATCAAACTTGTAAGACCTTAACTAGTGCCCATCTAAAATTTGAGGATTACACAGTCCTGACTGTATCGTTAAGTATACTTTAGCATGAAGGTGAATTTTGAAAAGCCTGTGTGTGTTGTGTCTCAATATGCACTTGTTTTCTCACCAGGATGCACCTGCTGCTGCCCGACAGCAGTTCTACACTGACATGTACTGTCCGATTTGTTTACATCAAGCTTCCCTCCCTGTTGAAACAAACTGTGGACATCTCTTTTGTGGTAAGCAAACAATGCTGTTCTTGGTAAAAGTAACTATTTAGACCAAGACCCGTGTGTGTGCACAAGCTGGATTCCTAATTTTCTCTGTGTCACGTTTTCTATTTTGTGAGTGGGGCAGATTGCTTCTGAGATCCTGCTCCTGTTGTCAGCCACTTTTATTTAGTGTCTGTAGGTTCAAAGCTTTAAAAGACTAGTTATTCAGCCCCCCAATAAACAGAAATGTGTGTCTTTGAATAGTAAGTTAAGGGTATCTGTACCATGCGGGAGTCACTGAATTCCTCATTTTCATCGCTTTTTGGTGGTTTCATTTATTACTCCTCCTTCCCAAGGCAGGAGGGTTCTTCTCCCAAGGGCCTTGCCCAAGACCTTCCCTGGGCGCTGCCACCCCTTTTCCACTCTGAGTCGGTGCAGAAGTTCTTACCTCTCTTCCTCCGGGACTTCCAGAGGCTTGGGAACCCTAGAACACAGAGGGACGAGAAGGGACGTTGATGTCGCACTAACTTAGTGTCAGGAAGGGGTGCTGTCCACCCCTGGCGTCTCCTGACCTTCCAGGAAGAGTCACAGAGAGCGATGGGACATACCGCGTAGCCACTGCTGGCTGTGGTCCCATGAGATTGGCAGGAGTCGGTTGTTATGGGCCTGCTGTGTGCTGGACGCAACATACTCCATCTCATCCCAGCTCACAGGTGAGGAACCCCGAGGCTCAGCAGTGCTAAGAAATTTTACAAAGGGCAGCCCAGCTGCAGACGGACAGAGCTAGGTTTTAAACCCGGCTCTGACTTCACAGCCTGTGCGCAGTTCTGTTGAGTCGGCCAGAAAGTTCATTCGGGGTTTCCCGTAAGATGTTACCAAAAACCCAAACGAATTTTTTGGCCAACCCAATACTGTGTGATCGGGGGTTTATACAACCACTCTCTCCTTAAGGTTTATCTCATCATTAGACCTATTTTTTATTGGTAGTATTTCTTTCCCTTCGAACAGCTGTATGCAAGATAGGGTGCTCATTGCTCGCAAACTGTACTGATTTAACATGTAGCGTACAGTGATTTGTACTTTGCTTTCTCCCCTTGGTATCTTTTGTCTAAGAGTCAGAATTCCAAGGTATACAGTGTTACTGCTCATGCTGTTGGGGGTGAAATAAAGTATCTGGAATCCATTCCATGCTATGCAGGGTTTTCTGTACCTTGTGCCCATTTAGTCAGTACTGACCAATCCCATCATTGCCTCATCCATTAATGTCAACCTCTTCCCTCAGGTTTGTGTCTAAGTAACTAACGAATTACAAAGCACTATTTCAGTGTCTATCCTTCATTATCTGTTGGAAGTGCTAGTGAGCAGCCGAATAATGACAGATCAGGTGTTGGGGTAGGGGATTAAATGGCCATCAGAGAAAGCAGATGCTCCCCCTCAAACCTCTAGCTGACGTTCCTTATCGACTGTGGACTCGCTCTGGGTATGGCTGTGCCTCGGCCATCCCCTAGCACAGCACCCGAGGCAGGGGTTGGGAATCAGTGAGGTCTGGCAGGCTGGGCGAAGTCTGTTTGCCAGCCCAGGCTTAGGTGATGCACTGTGTGGATAACCCGGTCAGTTGAAAGATGGCTGTGCTGTGCTCTTGGTTTTACCTCTGGATCTGGGGTAATAGGGTAGATTCCTTCCGATATCCTGCTCTTCTTGTCGGGACACTTTTATTTACTGTCTGTAGCTTCAAAGGTTAAAAAAAAAAAACTAGTTATTCAGCTTCTCAATAAATAGAAATGTGTTTCTTTGAACAGTAGTTCAAGGATACCGATACCATGTATATGAAGAGCATTTCAGCTTAGCTCCATGTGTGGAACTACAGTTCCTTTACAGCAAGTCAAGAGTAACAGCAGCAACAGACTTCACCTAACCTGCATCTGTAACCCACATTATTTTATTTAATTCCCCAGCAGTCTTATGAGGTCTTATTCTCATGTTACAAATAGACAGATCTAAAGAGATTGTGCCCTGGATTCAAGTCATTGAGTCATCTCTCCCGCCATCCTAGTTAAGGGAAAGCATCAGGCACATCACAGCAGTTGTGTATGAACTGAAGTGTTTGATTTGCTGGACCATAGTTTTCCAGTGCAGGCAAGTGGCCGCTACATAATTTGCAAACCAAGGACACCAATACTCCAATCTGTGGGAAAAAGTTATGGAATTAAATAAATTAACATATGTCAAAACACATTGGACTTTTGGGTGAAAAGGTAGTAGATAAATCTAAGGCATCATTACAGATGGTAATAATACTAACATATTTATGATCGGTTTTGCTTTCATATGGTTTCTGTATGAAATTAGACTGCTCAAAGTATTTAGTAAATATTATCTAGTTAACACAGCACCCTGAGAGCAGGAAAAGATATCAGATACAGATGGTTTAGCTTTTTAAACTTGTCTTTAAATCATCGAACCAGTTTTTCCCCACAGTCACTAACGGTCAGGTTGGGCAGCCTTGGCTTCAGCCAGTGGCCTGCTCACCAGTGTCCTCGTGTACTGTTAACTTCTGCCTCTGGGACTTGTCCCTGCCATCGCAAAACCCAGAACGTCCTCCCTCCTGTCTTCTGCCTATCTAATCTTACCACCCCTACAAAGTTGGGTTCAAATTCTGTACACCTTTTGTACTGAAATTTAATATTACACACTTCAAGATGTAACTACCTTCTGAGTCATCTAAGTATGTTACCTTGGTCTCCTCAGTTTGATTGAAGGAGCCAGGAAGCAGTTAGTTCAGATTCATGGTGGAACCTGGATGACCCGGGAAATGGGGGCCTGCAGAGAAGAAACTGAATGGGCTCCTTAAACATCAGCCAGTATTTAAAAATACTCCTTCTTCATTTGTTACTGGTCTGAACTTCAGTGCCTATACACTTAGTGCACCTACCACCACTTTTTTTTTTTTTTTTGCGGTACGCGGGCCTCTCACTGTTGTGGTCCCTCCCGTTGTGGAGCACAGGCTCCGGACGCACAGGCTCAGCAGCCATGGCTCACGGGGCCAGCCGCTCCGCAGCATGTGGGATCCTCCCAGACCGGGGCACAAACCCGTGTCCCCTGCATCGGCAGGCAGACTCCCAACCACTGCACCACCAGGGAAGCCCCCTACCACCACTTTTTAAGGTCTGTAAATCCTCTCTCTAGGCCGTGTTTACCTGTTTCACTGCTCATCAATGCCTTCAAGAAGAAAAATCAAATCCATCCAGTACAAAAGTTGATTCAGTTACTTAACTGGACTATGAACTTTGGTAGGGCAGGAAGCGTGAAATCTTTGTATCCTTTGGCTCCTCTGCGTATACTACCTAATTACTATTATTGACACTTAAGTGACATGGTTTTCTAAACTTTTAAAAAAATGGAAGTTGTGTTTCTGTAACATATATCAAATTTGGAGCAGAAAATTTATAGTTTGATTTGTTGGTTGTCATATGTACAGTAATGTTCAATTACTGTTTTATTTACTCACATAGGAAATGCAGTATTTTCTATTAAGCCTCATAGCATTGAAGCAGTTAATGCATGCTTGCTTTTGATTGTAAAAATGCTTGTATCTTAACTGGTAGTTTAAATTAAAATATTTTTCAGTGGCTGGGAATTGTTATTAGATTTGAATTTGCCTTAAGAGTTGGTTGGATAAAGTAAAAAACATTTTTAAATAGGTGATGCTGTTAAAATATTTCAAATATATGAAACTTCCCCAGGATATGTGGACTTAAAAACATCAATATTAATGTTTTCTTCCCATTAGGTACCTGCATTGTGGCGTACTGGCGATACGGTTCATGGCTTGGGGCAATCAGTTGTCCAATCTGTAGACAAACGGTAATGTTTGTGTCCAGAAAACATCATTTATACTAGCTCATTTTGTAAATTTTTATAGTTTCTGTATCTGACTCTTGAATTATTTTTATGTTTTTAGCATAACTTCATTTATCCCAAGCTTCTCTGATGTTTCTCCATTATTTTTTTTTAATGTCTTTAAGACACCTCAAAAAAAAAGGGAATTCCCTTTGATATCCCTTCAGTCATAGTGAAAAACAGCTGGTACATGAACCCTTCCCCAAATCCTAATAAGTCTTTGTTGTAACACCAGCAAGGGAAAAACTGAACTGGCCATCAGGCTTAAGCAAATATGCCCTGCATAGACTTCTTCTGAAAAAAATAGTTTTTCAGTTGTACATTCTTTTTAACCTGCCCATCTGTGGTGAGGGTCCAGACAGCTTTAAGTGACGAACAATGCCTTTGAAAAATGTCTCTTGTGGAGCCGTGGCCACATCGCATCACCCAGAGCAGATTAGCCTGTTACATCAGTACAGATCTGCCTCCGAGGGACGCAGTGAGGTTTTACGCACGTGTGTCGGAGACTGAAGTATCAGTACGCTACCAAACGGCTCAATTTCTTCGACAAACCAGAGAAACAAAATTTTGTTTCATTTGAAAAATCTGAGAAACTGATATTTGTAGTTTTTAAGTTAATAAATATAGCCAAATGGGATGTTCTATTCACTTTTCAGAATTTCCTTTATATTTATATTATTCTTTTCATTTAAAATATATGCCTGATAATGACTCATGATCAGGTACACAGACAGCCTCTCCTTGGGAAGTCTTCCAGTGCAAACAGACGTCCCGACCGAGATGGAGAGCTTCCAAGTCAGGATGCTGAATTGAGTGCACGCATTTACTTTTGCTCCCTCTGGCAACCCCACCGAAACAGGAAAGGCGTAAACCCACAGGGACCACAAAGTAGAATAAGATTAGAGAAGGCACAACAGTTGTTCAGAAATTCTTTGTAAAATATAACAGACGTACAGAAAAGCACACAAAATAAAGAGGTACAGCTCGCTGACTTGTCACAAAGCAACACCTGAGTAGCCACCACTCAGGTGAAGAAACAGAAACTGGCCACAGCCCCAGAAGCCTCCTCGGGACCCCTTCCAAATCTCCCCCACTTCCTTCCTCCCTCTCCTAGAGGTAGCTACTATTTGACTGTTACGATAAGCATTTCCTTGATTTTCTTTACAGTTTTATTACCTTAGCATGCTCCTCTAAGATTACTGTTCAGTTTTGCCTAATTTGGGGACTGTATATAAATAAAACCATATGGTGTGCACTGTTAAATACATACACACATACACAGAAATGCACACACGTGTGTGTACCTTTCAGCCATTGTTCTAGCTTATCCACTTCCCCCATTGCTGCCTTTTTTGGTTGGAGAGAGGAAGGGTCAAGGCTTTCTCTTCTTTCCTTCTTGCTTCTATCGATACATCCCCAGATTCTGCCTCTTTCACACTTTTTACCACATGGTTAGGAGGAAGATCATTTTTTTGTACCCCCTCTCCGGCTGATTTGATGTGTGACACAAGGCAGTTGGCCCTGAAGCTTATTTGCCAGTGCCACCTCTCATCTTTAGCTCTCTGCCAGCAACACGGAGAACAGGCCGAAGGTCTTGCCCTAAAGAATTAGTTCCACCACCTGCCCCTCTTTCTGGCACGACCTGTGGCTTTCCATAAGGCATATGCGCATTAGCAGGTGGTATCCTTTGGACCACACGTAAATTGGCTAGAGGCGAGAAAGGTGGAGATAAACCTGTGGGTTCCCTAACTGCAGTGCGTTCCCACTGCAGTTCATCTACCTGCCCCACCGCCTGCTTCACTGGGAACAGTGCAGGCTGCTGTCTGTGGCTGGAACATGGTCACCACATCTCCCCTGGGCACGCACACTGACACGCCAGCCATCCTACCACGCCCCTAGGGTGAGTGCAAGTGTCAAGCTTTCTGGACACCCCAGACAGAGGAAGTCCTTCCTCTCCAGCATCACTATAACGCCTACCCCAGTGCCTATGACGGGCTGTTGAACACGTCTCCCTCCCCTTCTGTGCTGGGGATTGTGATCACCAAGGCGCAAGGCCACGTTGTCCTTTTTCTGTACGTCTAGCACTTAGCGCGGTGCCTGGCCCGTGTACGTGGTCAGTTAATATTTAGTGAAAGAATTCATCTTTATTAACAAATTTGTGAAGAGATGGCTGTACCTGCTGCTCTTAGGCACTCCTGTGTTTGGCTGTTTGGGAAGCACCTGAGCAGCGGGGTCCTGGTTTTACAGCTGAGCTGAGGGTCAAAACAACAGTGAGATGATTTAAACCCAAATCTATCACGGCTCCTTCCCATATTTATCTCTTTGTACAGTGGCCATTTCTATAGGAGGTGTTATATTTTAAAATATACTTGTTTTTCGAGGTACTGTCATCTTCAGATTACCCGAGTGTAGTCCAGGAACATTTGTGTATCCTCCTTAGCTCTGCCTTGGAGGAATCAGGGTTAAATGTATTATGTTATATAACAGTACCAAGAATTACCTTTTTTTTTTTTTTTTTTTTTGCGGTATGCGGGCCTCTCACTGGCGTGGCCTCTCCCGTTGCGGAGCACAGGCTCCGGACGTGCAGGCTCAGCAGCCACGGCTCACGGGCCCAGCCGCTCCACGGCACGTGGGATCCTCCCGGACCGGGGCACGAACCCCCGTCCCCTGCATCGGCAGGCAGACTCTGAACCACTGCGCCACCAGGGAAGTCCAAGAATTACCTTTTTGGTTGTAGTAGAGATGGGTGCTTGAGAGCTGGTTCCTGCAATAACTTCATCTCTGTGTCATGCTGGTAGCATTCAAAGATAATTCAGATACCAGAGAGGATAAAGAATCATGATTTTAATCAAAAAAGAAAGCCCCAGTTTTCCTCTCTCAAAGTGATATGTCACTTTGCTCCTGAATATTTTCTCATCATTCTTATATCCTCAAATGTCTGTTAGCCCAAACAGAGAACTACTAACTTGATCCCTGGTGTGGATTGAAAAGTACTTAAACCAGTGCCCATTTTATTTTACAGGAGTTCAAATAACATTTTGAATGGATTTTATTATAAGGAAATAGTAGCTTACTTTTCTCCCCTGTGTTGCCTTTGTTAAAAGAAATGAGCGAAATCTAAATTCAGAAGCTTTTCTCATTCTATTGAATAATAACACAAAATGAAAAAATATTAATGCTCAGAAAGGTGTAACAATTCTTTTTTCTGTAAATCTACAGGTAACTTTACTGCTAACAGTATTTGGTGAAAATGACCAGTCTCAGGATGCTGTATCATTGCATCAAGATATTAATGATTATAACCGGAGATTCTCAGGGCAGCCCAGATCTGTAAGTAATGTTGTAGCGGGTGCAAAGTTAGAGTGTGATGATACTTCTCTTTTGTAAAGTGAGATTTACCAACAAATAGTCAATGCGAAAAATCTGTGTGTGTTACGTAAAGTCTACTTTTCATTGTTGCTGTCATTCACTGAGTTACAGCTTTCCCAAGGACTACAGTTTTCTATCTTTTAAAAAATGGCATTATAAAACTCTTTATGAAAGTGATACCAGCAAAAAAAAGCAATAGAAAAAAACTGGAGGGAAAGGTAAAATTATTGACTCCTACGTGATTCTACAATAGGGTTTGTCTTACGGGAAACTTACAACTGAGAACTTCTGGAGGGAGATTTACCATCGTGTTTTACTCTATTTTACCCTCTGGCCCCATTTGGATTTGTTCCCTTAAGTAACCCTAAGTGTTGGGGCTTTTGTATGTCAGGTATTCAAAAGCATTCTATTTTTAAAGAGCACATTAATTCTACAGTTGCCCCTCCTCCCCAAAAAGGCATTTGATAGATTAAAAACCCACACTTTACTGACTCATCCCAGTTTTCTCACAATTTAACAAAGAATTCTAGAAGCGTATGACTAAATATGTACTTGAAAACCCAGAACACACTCGGTACAAATTCGTACTGGAAGCCCAGACTGTGCTCCACGCTCTAGGCTCTGACGTCCACTTGCTCAGCGTACCTCCCACTGGCGCGTTCCTGGCGTCTCGGACATGAGGTGTAACGTGCACAACCCTGACCCGACCCCTCCTGACCTCAGCGTTACTCAGCTCAGTGCTGACGTCCTCTTCTCCCTCGTTCCCCTTCTCTGATCTGTAAAGAAGTCCTAACGTGTCTCTTCTCTCTCTTTCTGGGCATGCTGTCATTTCTGCCTCATAACAAGTCCTGTGTCTGTAGCCGTCAGACTAGGCCAGGCCACCACCATCTCTTGCTTAGGACAACTGCAGTGACCTCTTCACCCAGACCTTTTCCTCTGCACAGCAGCCCGAGTCATATTTTGAAAACATAAGTAAGACCACGACGCTCTTGTGTTTTGAAACTTCTGAATTTCTGGAATAATGTCCCCACTCCTGGCTGTGGCTTTCAAGGCCCTGCATGGCCTGGTCCCCCCTCCCCTCCCTCGGGATGCGGCTCTCAGAACACACTCCAGGCCTCCCCACCTTCGAGCCTCCCCACCTTCGTGCCTCACTCGTGCCATTTCCTCTGCTCGGAATGCTTGTCCCGCTGCTCGCCTCCGGGCTGACTTCCTCATCCTTCAGGTCGGCCCTAGTATATCTTCCTCGGAGAGGCTGTCCCCGATCAACCAGGGCACTCTCTGTCATTGCCCTCTGACCTTGTTCATTACCGTTCTCTCGGGAGACGGAAAGCTCCATGAGGGTGAGGACCGTGTATATTTAGTCACTACTGTGGTCTCAGTGTCTGGAGTCCAGTAGGCCTTAATGTTTGTAGAATTTATGGTTATCCTTAAGATAGAAATGATACTCCTCCTCCCAGCCAAGAATATAAGCTGTTAAAATGCTTCTGTATTACACAACTGCGTAGACTTGTGCTCCCTTGTACATGCTGTTCCTCATTCTGGGACGTCAGGTACATTTAAAGGCATACAGTTTCACCTGCTGTGGATGGTGAGAGGCAAAACTTTTAGTGACAAGAAAAGCTTGACCTGGTCCCTGTTGCCCTCCATGGTTCTCTGGGAGCCTCTTCTGCTGTTTCTGATCTGGCAGTTTTCTTATGTATCCTCCAGGGGCATCTTAGGACAATTCTTTGAAGATCAGTGTTTCAAATGCAAGAACTACCACTGAACTTAAAAAAATCATTTTAAGGTGTTCATTCGTATTTTAAAGTGTGAAGCATACCATTGCTCAGTTATTTTGTGTGCGTCAGATATATACTTAATGAATAAGAAAGCTTGGTATGTGATGAAATTACACTATAATAAAGACATTTAGCTCTCACTTTGATATTCTACCCCCGAGTTAGAGTCAGATTGTGATTAGTACACAAACATTTCTTAATAACCCGTTCCATATTTCTTGTCTAATCACTACAGATTTTGTATAAACAACACCATATGAGAACTGAACAAAATAGCCCTGATAAAGGACAGAACAGTATTCAAAAGACATACTGGCTGGTCATTAGAATATTTTAAGTAATTTACCATAGACCTTGTGAAAAGCTGTATAGCTGTTTTGCTTTAAGTATTAGTTTCTTCCACAGAGAACAGAAAATCAGCATGAGGAGTGATTCTAAAAAGACCATTTTTGTTCTTTTGTGATCAGTTTTCCAAAAGGAGTTACAAGATTTTCTTTGTCTGGTGGGGTTTTTAAAACCGTTTTCTCATCGCTTGCTCAGTTCTTCCCATTTTCATCTCCATCTCCCTCTCAACTTATTCAGCATTTGTTGGACAAAATACGTACTTAGACTTGGATTTGTGATATTTATACAGATTGTTAAAAACAGCTGAACTGTGGGCACTGGAATGACTACAGGAAATGATCTACTTCCTCTGGCCAGTTTCTCTTGCATCCCCCAACCCCTGAGAAGTAAGACCTCAAAGAAGTTAGGTTGAGGAGTTGTCATGGTGCCTCATGACTATACGCGGAGTTATGGTCATGCAGTCAGCTAAGAGCTATGCAGAGGAAGTGAGAAGTTTCCAGTCAGAGAAGAAACTGACTTGCTCAAGGTCATACAAATAGATACTGGTACTGTCTTTTTTTAAAAAAAACAACTTTATTTAGATGTAATTTACACGCCATATAGTACCCATTTAAAGTACACAATTCAGTGGGTTTTAGTATATTTACAAAGTAAATATAATCTAATTATAAGTCTGTATATATTCAGAAACCATAATCATTTCCGGAAAGGGTAGGGCCTGGCATTCCAAAAATCTTTGTGGCAATTAATAATTCACTTAGGGCTTCCCTGGTGGCGCAGTGGTTGAGAGTCCGCCTGCCGATGCAGGGGACACGGGTTCGTGCCCCGGTCCAGGAGGATCCCACATGCCGCGGAGCGGCTGGGCCCGTGAGCCATGGCCGCTGAGCCTGCGCGTCCAGAGCCTGTGCTCCGCAACGGGAGGGGCCACAGCAGTGAGAGGTCCGCGTACCACAAAAAAAAAAAAAAAAATTCACTTAAACTCAAGCTAAGCAGAATAAACATCCTAAGAAGGAAATCAGTTTCATTGCTATTCTTAGATGGTCAAAGCCATCAAAGTTGATGTGTCTGTATATACTTATATATTCTATATATGTATATACTTATATATTATCTGGCAATTTATCAAGGTCTTTTATAACAATGTCTCTTCTAGTTCTTAACAGTCCTTGTGGCACATCCTCAATTAGTTGTTGACTTATCTCTAGTAGGTTAAACAACTTTCCCCAAGGTCACTTGGCTAATAAGTGGTCTGTCCAACTTTAAAGCTGAGACTTGAGCTCAAGCCTCAGCCTAGTTCAGTACACTGGGTTCTTTGTAGGTTTATTTTACTAACTCAAATTAGAAATAACTTGAGTTTTGTATTACTATATCCTGTGCTTCAAATTTGTTGATATTTTAGTTACTTTGCAGTTATCTGCAATAAGACCTATTTTATAAGAACCTAGTCATCAAAGAACTATTTTCAAATAAAATGTGTAACGAGAAAATATGGTGTTCAGTGAATACGTGAAACTCCTTCATTCATGTTAACTGAGTTTGTCTGCATGTTGTAAGAAAATGATATTATTTTTAAGTCTAACACACTAGATACCAAATCACCGTATTTGTTCTTCCCCCACCAGATTATGGAAAGAATTATGGACCTACCCACTTTACTGAGGCATGCATTCAGGGAGGTGTTTTCAGTCGGAGGCCTTTTCTGGATGTTCCGTATCAGGATAATACTTTGTTTAATGGGGGCTTTTTTCTATCTCATATCGCCTCTAGATTTTGTGCCTGAAGCCCTGTTTGGAATTCTAGGCTTTCTCGATGATTTCTTTGTCGTCTTTTTGTTGCTCATCTATATCTCTATTATGTACCGAGAAGTAGTAACACAGAGACTCAACAGATGAGAGAATGAGTGCCCTAAAATATTTGAGCCAATGTGTAAAATCAAACAAAAGGACCATGACAGTTTAAAGCCTTTGAATATTATCTTACAAGTTTAAAACCACCGTATGACGAACATTTGATTGTCATTTGGCAAATGCCTAGCAATATATGACTGGAATTTTTACATGTTGCAGGTTCCAATAGTAAGGTTAGAATTATATAGTGATTTACAACTGTATCTTCATTCTGTGTTGTCTATCAAGTTGTGGGAAAAATATGGAATTATATAAAATGGGATGCTTCTATATCTTCTCCCCCACCAAGCTATTCAGGTTAACTGGATGTATAGTAAGGTGTTGTCAAAGGTACAGTTTATCCAATTCCTCCTTCTCGGTGAGTACCTACGTGATAATATATTGCTGTGAGACTCACCTAAGTATTTTGGTTACAATAAAATATTGTACACTATTGGGGAAAAGTCAGTGTTTCTTTGAGTAGCTAGGTTTTGTTCATTTGGAGCAGTTCTGCTTTTCCATTCTGATATAATTCTTTGCTACCAGCTGAAGGGGAAAGAAGAAACTTGAACTTTGTTAATTTGATTTCATATTCTGGTTTACAGAACACTTTCTTAAGCGATAGGAGAATTAACAAGTTGTGAGACACTGGACTCCAGGCAGCACGCTTGATATTCTCAGTTATGGCATTTCAGTAAGAGTTTGGTCCTCTTATAGGAACAGTATATAAAAGTTACTTGTAAAGGGAGCTTTTGTTTCAGGAACCTGGGTGATGCTGCAGACACACGGCAGTTGGGTACGTTCCTGAGGAAGCTGGTTCTCCGTAGCTGTGAACATCAAAGCCCTGAGGAGGGCACTAGGAACACCATTTAAATCTGACAAGAGAAATTACTGGTGAGCTATAGCAACAGAATGTACAGATTTGGTTTGTTTTCTCTTGTCAGAACACTTTTGTAATACTGTCCCTAGATGACAGAATATAGCCCAGATTCATCAGGCCTTGTGCAGAATGAGATGACTCAGCAGGAACGTTATCTTGGTTTTTGGATGACTACAGCCTAAGCACTTAACGCTCTCTTATGCAGTTTTCTGTTTGAGAAGAATCAAAACCACAAGTATTACGAAATCTTAACTCCCTCAGCTGGCACTGCCCTTGAGTGACCTGGACAGCAGGGTAGTCACTGATCCCCAGGGCTCAGGCAGTGTCAGCTCTGTGCCTGGCAGCCTCTGCTAGTCCTCCGGTCCACTCATGTATCAGTGAGCCTCACTGTCACAGTCTTCCAGGTGAATCAGAGGCCATCAACTGATGAGATGCTGAATGATACATCAGCAGTGTCTTGTAATTTGGGCCTAAGACAAAGCTGCTGCTTGTCACAGAGAAAAACAAAATCCTTAAGTATAGCACGTTGTAATTAAAGCAATTTCTTGCATACTGTTCATTTAATCCTCAAGAGAGTTAGGTGAAGAAGGCAGGGCATTACCTTCCTTTTCATAGATGAAATCCCTGACGTAGATGAAAGGGTTTTTTTTTTGTCTGAAGCCATGCACAGATAAGTGACCGAACTGGTATTAGACTCCTAGGACTCCTACATGGGGAGAAACTGGGATCCTTTGGAAGACTTTTGGAACATACTGGGTGGAGTAGGACAGCTTGGGTTCTCCTAAGAGCAAAGGTCTAGAAAGATTACATATCAAGACTCCACGAATCCTGATTCACCATGTCCAAATCAAAGTTCTTATAGGGTGGCACACTTCACAGGAAACTGTTTCAGCTGCAATCACTAACTTGAGAAGCTAATGAGTAGGAGTTCGTTACACCACCATTTACCAGTCTCGAAACGCATTGCCTACCAATTACAAATTTGGTGTGGGGCTATGGCAAAGGCATTTTTGAAAGGATTTAATTTTCTGTGCATGTGTTCTGCTTCAAGTGTCACACTTAGTTACAATACTTTTATTGTAATATTTGGAATTCCTTCTAAGACTTCCCTGGTAGAGGCGTATTGTACCAACTTCTGTAACATACAAAAACACTGTATGAAGTCTTACTAAGTTGAAAAGGGAATATGCTGTCTTCTCAGAATTTTAGACCTGTTTATTATGTCATCTTTATTGATCAGTGATAATAAATGTAGAAGGGGTCCGAGAGTATTTAAAGCAAGTAGAGTCAATCAGTGTTTTAAATTTTTAAACATCATAGTAATACTTCTGTGATTCAGAGTTAGAGCATATAAATCAAAGCAACAGTTTGGATTCTTGTAAACAACAATATTGTAACTTTCAAAAAACAGATGGTCCAGCCCCAGGGGCAGATGATAACTCGGGCAGCTCTGTGGGGAGGGAGACGGAGGAAACAGCTGTTCTAACCATCCACTAGAACAGTGGTTCCAGCTACTACAGTTCTCAGCACTGAGAGTAACACGGGAAGAAAGGACTGTGCTGGTCCCTGTGGCTGTGTGGATGCCTACCTCACAGAGCTGTTTCAGAGGACTGACAGTTTGGTTCAAACCTTGTGATTTAAGAGTTTGTCAAGCAGTGACTCTTTTGAATAAATGCAACATATCTAAAATTAAAAAGTAGCTGTTATTGTCTGGTTTCTTTGACACTGTCTGCTTTAAAATTCGGAACTCCTGAAATAGCATTCAATACAATGGTTGCAATGGCTTTCTTTTTCACCTCATCACGTTTCTAATTAATTTTAAAATATAAAACGTAGAAATGTTTTTGAGAAAAATTATTTAATGTGGGCAATCTATATTAATTCTGGACAATAAGGGTGAGATGGGAATCAGTACCCTTGCACCCTGATTCCCCACCCTTATTTCTTTTGAGTGTGTATTTTACTGAAACTGTATAGTTGATAAGTGAAATGTTCTTTTCTGAGTCTGAGGGATAGGAAAAGGGCACTCAGGTTTTAAGGCCCTAAGACTTAAAGAGTCTCCCAAGACCAGGTTAGTAGGCTTTAAGGGCTGCTGACAGGAGGCGATCCTGTCACAGAGATAAAGACAATCGTTGAGCTTTTGCTGTTCAGTCAGAACCAGACCATCTTCACGGCATCAGTATTTGTTTGAAGCATCGAGTTCCTGACTGCAAGCAAATCTCAGGTGTTATCAGTCACTGTCCCCTTCACCCACTGCCTCCTCTGACTTGTCCCATGTCCAGAACGGGGCATGAGGGGTGTACACACCCGTTAGACAACACTGAGCATGTCTGAGCACTGTCCTTTTTCTTCCAGACTAGTGGCCTTTTAAGGGGAATGTAGTATGTGACATAGGAGAGGGCTAAGGGCTAAATAAAGATGTTTTAAACTTCACTATAACAGTTTAGATTTTAATTAATTTTAAAACACAAAATTTAAAAATAACTACTTAAAAATATCTAATAATTCAGATCAAAACACTCACCCTGCTAATCGGTCTTAGAGAAAACCTACAGTTAACATCTACATGGAAATTAATCTTTGTTTCACAAATCCTAGAATGTTAACAGCTGTAAGAGACCTTAGAAACTGACTAGTTTTTGTGTTTTCTCTGTGAAAATCTGATAAAACCTATGGATAGCTCCCCCAGAAAAATGCATATATACACATATGTATAGTTTTGATTCATTTTCAGGGGATTCAAAGAGCTGACCATTCATGGATTCTAAATTAGGAATTCCTCAGTCCTACAGCCTAACCCTACAGATGAAGATAATGAGGCCCAGAGAGAATGAATGTGAGGGTATTTTAAAATAAAAACTGTTTATAGAAAAAGCAGCATAGTTGGATAGAAACTAAAATCTAAACTGTTAGAGATCAGTGAGTTTAAGGCATCTTTAGGCCTTAGCCTTCTCCAACATCAAAACAAGTGGTGTATTTTTCTTCAGTTTATCAAGCAAGAACACAAAGTGTACCCTTCTAGAAAAACTGAGACAAAACCTACCCTTTTAAGGTCAAGGGTTAAATTTTCCTTTTTCCCTAAAAAGTGTTCTATTAGTAAATGAATTAGCTCCCGGCCTCTTAAGACTCTGAAGAACATCAAACTTCTAACTATGCTTCAGTTCATCTGTATTTATTCCCTTTCCCTTAAATGGTCACATAAAGCTACGCATATATTCACTTTCAATATTTACTGAAGTGGTCAGATGAAGAGATCATAAGAGCATATAAACATCTCTCATTCTCCAAAAAAAAAAATGGCAGTTTTGCCTATCTTGTGTGGCCCTTGTTTGCTTAATAAGCTATTTTATTAAAGTAGAACAAATACCATACATCTTATAAAGGTCAGATGATGAATTATCATAAAGTGAACACACTGTTTAACCATCACTTTGGTCAAAAGATGCATTTACCACCAACCCATAGGCCCCCCTTCACTGCCTCTCTCCCCAAAAGTAGCCTCTTCTGACTTTAGTTTTACCTACTTTTGTGTTTTTACTCTACAAAAAAACAGAATCATATAGTGTATTTCTTTTGTGTCTGACTTCTTCAACATTATGTTTGTTAAGAATCATCCAGGTTATGGGACTGCTTTATTTTAATTGCTGTATAGTATTCCACTGTATGACTGTACCACAACTTACTTGAGTAACTATTAATGGACATTTGGGTTGCTTCCATCAACATTTTTAAAAAGCAGACAATCATCTTTGAAAAGTAAAAATGCTTCCTTGAAGTCACCCCTTGATAAGTAAGGAACAGGTATTTCAGCCTTAGGAAATGTTAAGAAATGAGCAAAGGAGAAGCCAATGATGGGTGCAGGTTAGTTTAGAGGTAGTGAAAATTATTTTTCTATTAAGCAAATAAATTGATTTGCAGACCACACTGAAAATTTAGTTCGGGGGACTGTTTTTTACAAAGAAAAATACAACCTTCAGTTCAGTAATATATATGTATTTTAATTACATTCAATTCACCTTACCAGTAAATTTACCATTTTGAAGTAAGGAAACACTAGAATAATAGTCAACAAATAATAAAAATGTTTATTTCATTTCCAAGTTACGGATAGCTAGAAGACAGAAGGGGAGGGGAGAACAGAACTTGGCTGAGGGAAATCCAACCAAACGACTGAAATGACCGGATCACAAGCCTCAAAAGGGCACCGTGGACTGGCTGGGGAGCTTCCACGCTTCTTTAGTAGCCTGCATTCCCAACCTCAGAACTATTTATACTTTCTTTCACGTCTGACATTCCTCAGTCCTACAGCCCCAAAGCTTCCGGAATCACTCCCACCCCTCCAAGGCCTCTATCCTGTTGGGGGACATAGTTCTTTTTAAAAAAAAAATTTTTTTTAAGGTCATCAGCATCTCAGTAAAAGGCACCACCGTCCATCTATCTTAAGTGCTCCAGCCAGAAACTCACGCTCAAATCACCCCGGTAGCTTGATCCTTTTCCTCCTCATTCTCATTTCCATCCATCAGCGAGCCCTGGTGCTTCTGACCCTTACACCGTCTCAGTCCAAAGCTGCCAACCTCTTGCTCGCCTGAAACAGCCCCTTAGTTGGTCGGCTCACTTTCGCTGTTGCCCTTTACTGATAAACTCTTCCTTTAACAGCCAGAATGACCTTTTCAAGATGTTTAAATGACTGAGCGGCTTCCCACTGCGCTAACATCCAGACCAACAACTTGCTGCTCTTCAGCCTCACTTCATGCCCTCCTTCCCCGGCTCATGGGCTCGACCACACAGCCTCCATTCAGCTCCCAGAAAAGACACAACTCCTTCCTGCCTCAGGGTCGTAGCACACACTCCTTGGGCCAGGAACGCTCTCCCCAGCCTGCCCACCTTCCTTCTTTACACCGCTACATGTTTTTCCCTTCCTCTGGTTCTCAGATTCAACGGCCCCCTTCTCAGACAGTAGGCAGTGACCTCTCCTCCGCCCTCATTCACCCTTCCAGCGTTCTAACGTATTCGGGCATCTTCGCACAGTGCGATTCTCTTTATATTGTTTATTGTCCGCCTTCCCCTCAGTAGAACATAAGCGCTATGAAGACGGGGGCTATACTAGTCTTGCTCACTTCATCACGAGCCACGAGATTACCGGCACCCACGGAAGAGGCAAAACCTCCCTCCGACTGAAAGGCGCGTCAGCTGTTGGCGATTCCCGACGCAGCACCTGGGGACGCCTAACTGAGATCGCTACAGCAGCCAACAGCCTCGGCCCGTCGGCTGCGTTCGGGCGTCCGCCTTCGCTGCTAGGCGCCGGGGCCTGGGCTCCTGAGAGCCTCGCGATACCTGAGAGGCAGGTAAGGCGATGGAGGCCAGCGGGCTGGGAGAGGAGGAGTCCACCTAGTTCTAGGAATCACCCCATTTGTGGCCGCGCTTTCAGAGAAACGAGCGCAACTGCCCAACGTCCTCAGATTTACACCTGCCCTGCTTTAGCCCAGCGGACCCAACGGACCGTCTAGCTCTCCACCCTACACCGTCCGGGATAATCCAGCGAAGCACCGTGGGGGCGGAACCGGCCCTGGGCTTCCGCCCACTCCCCCTTCCCTCCCCCCAGGCAGTTCCTTCTTCCTTCCGGAAGCTCGGAGGCCCCGCCCACTTGCGCAACGCCGAGCCCGCCGCGCGACACGCCGGGCCTCAGCCAATGGCCTGCGTCCCAGGGAACGTTACCTCTGACCTCAGGGCTAATCAGAGACAGTAGGACGAACTCCTCGCGAGAGGTGAGGTTGAAGCTGCCTCCGCCATTTTGGAGATGGGAGACGGGCGATGGCTGTGGTCCTTCTGCTAATGCAAACAACAAAACGAGCACATGAATCACTCCGAATGAGGCTCTCATCACTCTAACTGCTGACCAAAGCTACAGAAGCAGCGAGGGTGTCAAAGCCGAGCGCGGCCACATCGATAGCAGCCTTAACTGCCTGCTGGGGCGGCAGAAGTTAAGTAACTGAGGACCGGAAGGATGGTGCAGTCCTGTTCCGCCTACGGCTGCAAGAACCGATACGACAAGGATAAGCCCGTTTCTTTCCACAAGTAAGTACTCTGCACGCCTCGTGGGCCCGGCCCTTAGTGGGGCCGGGGGCGCGCGGCCGTGCTCGGGGGCGGAGCCAGGCGCGTGTCCGCGCGAGACCTGTAAGAGGGGCGGGGAGAGGGGCGGAGCTAGGGGCGGGGCGCCATCGGGCGCTCCGGGCCTGGAGCGGTGGGCTCGTCCCCGGAGTAGCCGCCGGCGCCCAGCCCGGGTGGCGCGTGCTTGGCGCGCGCCGCCGCGCCGGCTTGTCCTCGCGCTTAGGTTCGCGCGCCGCTCGGGGTGGCAGGTACGGGGCCCACGGGCGATGCCTGGAGCCCCGGCGGTTCGTGAGGTCTCCAGACCCGGAGGCAGCTGGGTTTCATCACCCGGGTCAAGGAGTAGGCAGGTGGTAATGAGTCTTTAGAAGGGAGGCTGAAGCAGCAGCAGCGACGGAGAAGGCCCGCGTTTCCCTCCCTGCTGGAGGGGGCGTGGGGCGGTCCAGCGTCGCAGCCGTTAGGACTGACTTAGCCAGGCGTCCGGGAGGATGTTTTGGACCCAGTTTCTATGATCCCACGCTCAAGGACCAGTGAGTTTCCCAGAAAGGTTCAGATACTGCCAAGATGAAGAGCTGTGTTTCGCGCACAGCGGCACCGTGGGCAGTAGCAGGGTATCGTGCGTGGGGAAGAGCAGCCTCGGAGGGAACGCGGCCCACCGCCCTCGGGGCTGCTTCATCCGGGAGGTGCCGCAGCCGGAGTCCTAGGAGGGACGGTTTTCTCTTGAGAAGAAAACCGCAGAACGGAATGATAGTGATTGATCGTCCGATGTCTGCACGGTGCCGTTTTCATTCTGCCAAATTCAGTGTTCACAGGTTTTACTACGTTAAGAAAATGTGGCCGTAACTTACGACTGTAAGTGGATAATAGCTAAAGAAATGAGAGTTAATGGTAAATCATACAAATTATTTATAGCTAAGTAATTACAAAAGCAAAAGCAAATATTCAGTTTGGGGGTGGGGACCTTTTATCTTTAACAGGGAATGTGGGTGTATTTTATAGGTTTGATAGAATATGAGAGGAACAAAAATAAGAGTGTCTAGAGCAAAGAGAGAGCTTTTTTTCTTAAGATTTTAATTTAAAAAAAATTTTATTTTTGGCCGCGTTGGGGCTTTGTTGCCGCGCACGGGCTTTCTCTAGTTGCAGCGAGCGGGTGCTGCTCTTCGTTGCCATGCGTGGACTCCTCACTGCGGTGGCTTCTCTTGTTGCGGAGCCTGGCGCGGGGGCTCAGTAGTTGTGGCACACAGGCTCAGTAGTTGTGGCTCACGGGCTTAGTTGCTCCGCGGCATGTGGGATCTTCCCGGACCAGGGCTCGAACCTGTGTCCCCCTCATTGGCAGGCGGATTCTTCTTATCCACTGCGCCACCAAGCAAGTCCCTTTAAAGACATCTTGAGAGTGTTGATGTTTCCCCTTCCGAGAAGGGGATAGAACACTGAACACTTCCAGGATTCGGTTCAGTATGTCCTAATATTACCTCTTGATTTATTAGAATTTCTGAAGGCTGATGAGTTGACCTCCAGGACTTCCAAAGTGAAGGAGCAGGTCTGGAGATGGTGATGTGATCAAAGGCATTCAGTTCCCACCTCCCCATGTCTAATGATATGGCAGAGGGACTCTAAACATAGGGAAGACCCTTCATTGGCACTGCAGACTGGTTAAGGATGACATTCACACATCAGAAATACTGAGTTTCTGCTGGCTGTTAAATAGTCGATTTAATCGAAAGAGGGGGCTAACCTGCCTCTAAGCCCTTATCTAAAAGAATAGTTTGGGGAAGTAAATGGGAAAGATCTTGACCTCAGAAAGAACCTGCACTGTAGTCCTTGAGTCTGGAGGCCCTGAGTGCTGAGTTTTACCAGTGATTGCTACCATGTTTGTACTTCTAGAGGCACTTCCAGCAGGAACATTCTAAGAGTCCTTTTCTCACTTTCTACCTGGTGGCAGTGGGAACAGCTATGCTGGGCAAAGAAAAGGGACTGCCCCGACGGTGGGTTAGAGCTTCCTGATCACAGCAGAGTCAGGCTCAGGCGTACCTCACTTGCAAGAGGAACTGTGCAACACAGATTCAAAACACCCTTTTTTGGCTTCTTTCCAATCCCCCCAGCTCACCAAATCCTTGACCTGGAAGAATAAAATCACAATAAGTTTAAGCTCTTCCTGGCTCCCTTTATCTGGGCCTAATGAACATATTTCTGTTGATTAAGAGGTAATTCGAAATGAATACTTTTCTTTATTTCTTTCTCACTATGATTTGACTAATTTGATTAATTCATATTTGTCAGACTGATTCTAAGAGAACCAAAAGCTTCTTTTTCTCAGTACATAGTTATAAATGTGCAATTTTGTTTTACAATACACAGAAAATCACTGGTGAAAAACTAATTAATACAGATTCACTCTATAGCATGTATTTTTACCTGAAACTTTTAGTGTCTTCAGTATAAAAGTTAAGCATTAAAAACTGAGATAAACAGATAGTGGACCTATACGATTTACCCTTGTGTATTTAGATGTGTGTGGAATCCCTGTATCTGTTAGTGAAGGTTATTTACGGTATCGCTGCACATGGGCCTCGACCCCAGCCTCCCATCACTTCACTCTGCCACCTGCGTGCATGTATCCACATGGCTACCTTTTAATAAGAATATTTTTATATAATGTAAATTCTTAATCAGCGTGGCCTGTTTAGATTGTATATGTCGTTGTATCTGACATTCTTATAACTGCTATGTTATCAATCAGATTCCTGTAAGAAATATTGCTTTTTAAGAAGAACAAAGATACCATGCTGGGAGGGGTGACTTATATTCCACGTTAGTGGTGGTCACTTTAGTTATAGGATTTTAAAAGAAGTACATTTTTAAAAAATTTATTTGATTCAAGTCTAGTTGATTTATAATGTTGTGTTAGTTTCTCCTGTACAGCAAAGTGATTCAGTTATGCATATGTATACATTCTTTTTCGTATTCTTTTCCATTATGGTTTATCTCAGGATATTGAATATAGTTTCCTGTGCTCTACAGTAGGACCTTCTTGTTTATCCATTCTCTATATAATAGTTCGCATCTGCTAATCCCAAACTCCCACTCCATACCTCCCCCTCTCCCACTCTTGGCAACCACAAGTCTGTTTTCTATGTCAAAACAAGCACATTCTCAACAAACTAAGGTAATAAGGACACAACTAAACACTGTCAAAAAAAAAAAAAAAAGATTCACAGGGCTGGTGTTTTAATCAAATTCCTCCTTGGTGTGTTAACACCGATGTAAGCCAGTTCTTTTCTAACCGGGAAAGTCTGGGTGTGCCTTTTTTTTTTTGAATAAGGTTGGAAAACTGAATTATGTCGTCTTCTTAGGTTTCCTCTTACTCGACCCAGTCTTTGTAAAAAATGGGAGGCAGCCGTCAGAAGGAAGAACTTTAAGCCCACCAAGTACAGCAGCATTTGCTCAGAACACTTTACTCCGGACTGCTTTAAGAGGGAGTGCAACAACAAGTTACTGAAAGA
This sequence comes from Mesoplodon mirus, assembly GCF_964341445.2. Classification (NCBI taxonomy): domain Eukaryota; kingdom Metazoa; phylum Chordata; class Mammalia; order Artiodactyla; family Ziphiidae; genus Mesoplodon; species Mesoplodon mirus. The sequence continues at coordinate 8,183,065 of NC_138996.1, forward strand.
GGACGCTGTCCCCACAATATTTCTTTGTACTGAACCACATGACAAGGTAATAAGTGTCTTAAAACATTGGGTGGTTTTCTGTTTATAAAATTCATGTGTTCACTGTGGAAAATCCAGAGTAGCGTTAAGAAAATAAATGTTGCCTGGAAGCCATCACTTGTAAGTAACCACTGTTCACAGTGAGATACTTTTTAAAAATACAAAGTGCAGTTCATTAAAGTTAAATATCCTCACACTAAGAAATGCAATCTAGCTTCATAACTTACTTTGAGATCACTCTGTAGTCCTACTTACATGTTGATAAGTTTTGATTTTTCTTTGTCAGTGATAGTTCAGTTTCAAAGTATTTTTCCCCTCAGTTTTAAGTGCTTAGTATTTAATTAAATCTTAATAATCATTCTGTGTTTCTTGTATCCCATTTCTACTTCAGAAAGAAAAGTACAATTAAAACTTGAACTGTTTTCTCATTTTAGAATGTTTCTATACCGAGGAGACAGAAATGAGTCTAGTATTCTTAAACTCCACAGATGAGTTCTTGTGAACTGTTTCGTCATGAAACTGAAACGTGCTCTGCATCTTTGTTTTAGAAGGAAGATCTTCCAGAGCCCCAAGAACAGCTTCCCCGCCCTCCTTCAACACCCCCCGTTTCCCAGGTTGATGCTGCTATCGGGTTACTCATGCCTCCTCTTCAGACCCCTGATAACCTCTCCGTGTTCTGTGACCACAACTACACTGTGGAGGACACCATGCACCAGAGGAAGAGGATTCACCAGCTCGAACAGCAAGTAGAGAAGCTCAGAAAGAAGCTCAAGACGGCCCAGCAGCGGTGCAGAAGACAGGAGCGGCAGCTGGAGAAGCTAAAGGAGGTCGTGCACTTCCAGAAGGAGAAAGACGACGTCTCCGAGAGGGGTTATGTGATTCTACCAAATGACTATTTTGAAATAGTTGAAGTCCCAGCATGAAGAGTGAAGTTTGTGTTGGTGTGCAATGGGGCAATACCACCTACCCTCTTCTAGCCTGTAGAGGAGTTTCATTTGAAAACAATTACACTTGGTCACTTGTATAAAAACAATTCAGAATATTTTTTTAAAAGAATAAATTAGATATATACTGTAAAATTGTAAATGTTTTGTTTGTAATTTCAGGGTTTTTACATTTTAACAAAATATTTTAAAAGTTATAAACTAGCTTCATTGTAAGTTGGTTTCAAGATTGGGGATTTTTGTTTCTTAATTTGAGTATTTATAGAAATGATATGAAAATAAAAAGTAAAGAGAATGATAATAGTGCAGTAAGGATGATTTAAGTTTAAAGTTTAAAATTTTAAATGAACAGTTTATTGAGAGAACTTAATCACATTTTAAATCAGAAGCATGGAGTCACATTTTAAATCAGACGCATGGGACAATAACTTCTCAGAATATATATATTCTTATTCACATATTCTTATTTGTAAAGTCAGCAGATTCATTTATCTTTCTTAATCACTTATCAAAGATAAATTGGCAAGTCAATACTTAAAAAAAAAAGATTGGTTGTCTTTAGAGCAGAAAATGAGTCATTCCATACCTAATCAAAATGGTTAAAAGACTTTAGAGAATGGATTTTTAAAAAGTGGACCCTTCTTTTCCCCCCACTGTCTGGCATTATAGAATTAGAAGTGTGTCTCCACTGCAAGATACACTCTCCAGTAAGCAAAGTAGGCATTGCTATCAGTGAGGTAATGACCAATGACCAATGGGGGCTGATCCACGGCTTGCCTTTTTCTCTCACTGCCCCGAGCTAAGGGACATCCAGTCCCCAACTGTAGGTGTACCTGCATCCAGATCTCTGCCAGATGTGTTGTGTGGGTAGAGTTTGACTTGTTCCATAAGGTGAAAATCTTGCACTTGACTAATTGGTTTTGGTCAAGGCTTCACATAAAAAACGATTTCTTCACTTTTACCACAAGTTAGAAATGACATCCCATTTACCTTAAGGAGTGATTTGCATTCAAAAGCATCCTAATAGGTAATGTTTATTTTACTTAGTGCCGAGACTCAAATACTGAGGTTTCTGTTCAAACTGTGAGTTGTGTCCTGACTTTGTGAGAAAGTTTACGTATATTTGAAATGAAAACAGTTCTGAGTAAACAAGTACTGCTGTAGGAATTACCTACTGAGATTTAGAGTAACTGCTCCAACTGTAATTATTTAATATTTCAAAGTGCTGCACAGACCTTTGAAGGCTGTATTAAAGATACTCAGCGGTGATGTCCAAGAGTGTCTTTTGTAGACCTGATTTTCAGTGTAATTCACCGCCATGCCAGTACTTTGATTCATGGAGATTCGATTTTTTATGAACCAGTATTTCAAAAATAGAAAATTATGATTACTTGAAATTATATCATCTGATAACACTTAGAACTAACTCTAAGGAATCAGGATTTTTTTCTAGTTACTCGTGAGTCTCATCACTGTTTTTAGAAGCCACAAAATCTCTAAGTAGTTTGTTTTTACATTTCATCTCTCTAACAATTCCTGGAGAATATGTAGGTAAATATTTTGCAAAGTGTATATCTTAAATCTAAATTGTCATCTACGTAAAAAAAATCTGTGTGTGTGTGTGTCCATGTTCTCAGAACCAAGAATCCAACATTGAGTTGTAAAAGAGATCATCATAATTACTTAGTGTCTTAGCATTATGATTTAACCTGAAGCTACTTTTTTTTCATGAGACATAAATCCCTATTTGGAGAGAACTGAGCAAGCAGCATGTATACCAACTGTTTGCATTTAAATCATTTATTATGTTTAACATAGGGAGTTTGAGGTACAGGCGCTTATTTCTGAATTTGAAAGAAACATTTGTTGAAATGTTTTAAAAATTCATTTTGTTAAAATTCATTTTGTCTATTGTGTCGTTTATGACATTGCCAAGAGAAGGAGAACATTTAGGCTAAAATAGGTCCTCTTCAATCATAGTGAAACTTAGTCTGAAACAGCAGGGACAAGGTCTCAGTCTGGAACAAGTGGGGAGGAGACCCTTGTGAGTTTCACCATAGTATGAAAGATGACATTTATTTTAAGCACCGATAGTGACATCCTAAAGTTTCCATCTATGAATGATATAATTTGGCAATAGTAGAAGAAATAACCGTTTCTTAATAGAACTGCTAGGAAAACTGTAGAATTTTAGAATGGACCTGAACACTTGCCGAACCTCCAAACCCTGCAGAATCCCTTTGTGAAATACTCCTGACTACTGGACATCTGTTCTCTGTATGCCATTTACATTTAAGCAATTCTGTTTAGATTCTTTAAAATGGGTTTCTGGAATAGAGTAGAATTTGTTACCACTTTTTAAAATACTTGTTTATAATGCAACTATAAACTTTGCTTTAAACTACTGCATAGTTTGAACTATCAAATTCCAAATTAAAGAAGTTTCAAAATTTTGCAAAATCTAAATGTTTATTAGTTGTGTACCTGTTATGTGTACTAAAAATAATTCTGTCACTACAGTAAAGAAACATTGGTGTCTAAAGTTATTAGCAAAAATTTTTGCTTGGAAATTCAAATACATGAGGAGATTTTTTTCTTTTAACTATAATTTGTGTAATCCCTTTCTTAGAAGTATAACTATAATGGTGAAGGCAGTTGAAAGTTTCACTTGATACGGGTTTTTTTTTTTTTAGATTGAAGTAATATTCCCTGATCATCTTTAGTTATTTAAAAACTTATGTAGGGCTTCCCTGGTGGCGCAGTGGTTGAGAATCTGCCTGCCAATGCAGGGGACACGGGTTCGAGCCCTGGTCTGGGAAGATCCCACATGCCGTGGAGCAACTAGTCCCGTGAACCACAATTACTGAGCCTGCGCATCTGGAGCCTGTGCTCTGCAACGAGAGGCCGTGATAGTGAGAGGCCCGCGCACCGCAATGAGGAGTGGCCCCCACTTGCCACAACTAGAGAAAGCCCTCGCATAGAAACGAAGAGCCAACACAGCCATAAATAAATAACTAAATAAATAAAATTAAAAAAAAAAAAAACAAACTTATGCACACACACACATACCCACAACCTATGGCTTTTATAAAGTCAGTCATAAGTGACATATCTAAAAGTCCACGTGATCTGTAAAAAGAAAACTCCAGCTGTGTTCCAGAATTTTAAGAAGATAGCCAACTATGAATAGCATTTAAAGGAAAAAGAGAACAGATTTGCTTGTCTGGTTATGACTCTCCCTGATATTGGGGACCCTGTGAACTGGATAAGCAGCGAGTGAAGAGCATTGCACTTGGCTGATGGTAACTGGTGTTTCTGGACATTATGGTTTTATATAGTTGTGTATTAAAATGCAATCGATGTGAAAGAAAAATATCCAAGCAAACTGATTTACACACAAGCAGAAAAGCGATTATAAGTTTGGCCTTAAAATAACAATAGTTTGCTTGAAGTAATATTCTCTTACAATTCCATGTCTGGATACATTTTTTTTTTTAACCTTGGATGAGATTTTTTTCTGAATGATACATAGTTTTTTAAACTCTCAAAATCTTCAGAATTTTTATTCCTAAATTCATAGTTTGGGTTTAGAGATGATAAAAGTTTCATTTTTTAAACGTCATAAGGGATATGAATAAACTTTCATTGTTTTAAACTATTTTTGGTGAGACAAACTGTTCAGTATTAACAATAAGTAGGTAAACAGCTTCTGGAATGGCTGCATGAGAAGCTCTGAACTCCTCCACACCATAAATACCGTAAGTGGTGGGAAAAAAAAAAAAAAAAAAAAACATTTAAAATCTGTGCATGTTGTCCTAAGGGCATACAGCAGATGAACATTCAGGAACATCTAAATCTCATAAGAAAGTTAAGACCGTGTGGCATATATGTTTCTTCTCCTCCCAGTTCCCAATCATGGGCTATAGTATGTATCTCCCAGGGAGGGGAGGCTGCCAGTATTTCTCAGGCCCCCCACCTTTGTGTTGCAAAGGCTAAACTCCAGGCAAGTGCAGCCAAGAGGTCAGGACTCCCTTCCTCCACTCAGCTCCCACTATAGAATGGAGGCTCTACCTCGGGTGCAGCAGGCCAAGAATACTGGAACCCTGATCACCTTCTCCCTAATATGCTCAAAGGGTGAAGTTTCCATGCCAGCAGAGGCAAGTCAAGGGGACCAGGGGTTATAGTACCAGCTGAGCTCTGCTCATAACGCAGGCATATCAGTGCTAGAGAAGCAGGCCATGGGACCCACTGCCAGCTCCAGAAGGTGTCTGAGGTTTTTTCCTCGGGGGTGCGGCAGGCTATAAGGATAGAGAACTCTGAAGCTCTCCCCAAAGGGAATTATTTTATTTGCAAGTGTGTAGGGGAAGTTCACGCCTAAGGCGCTCTCAAGAACAATGGAGAACCCGGTGGTTAGCAATTAAGAGGAGGCTGGTAGCTCCACAAGAGCAACAGGCTAAATTGTACAAGAGACAACAAGCTAACTTACCAGAGAGAACCAGGGAAAGAGGCAGGTAAGAAAAGAAAGAAAGATCCGTTAAAACCTGTCACCCCAAGTGACTGTGTGCACGCCCAAGGCTGCACCTTCTAAGGAATGAAACCAGAGACATCACACGGAAGGGAAAATAAACCTCACTAAATTAGTCCAGCCAAGTGATTAAATAAAAAAGAAAACAATCACAGCAAGCCAGAGGTGGGGGTGGAGAGTAATTGGAATCAGTGTTCAGAGATCCCACAATATATAAAATGCCCAGTTTTTAACAAAATGTTATGAGACATGCAAAGAAACAGGAAAACATAACTCATACACAGGAGACAGAGTAGACAATAGAAACTGTCTGTGAGAGAGCCCAGACGTCAGAATTAACAAAGACTTCAAAACAGCCACTGCAAATCTGTTCAAGGAACCAATGGAAGCCATGCTTAAAGAAGTAACGGAAGATATAATGACAATATCTCATCGAAAAGAAAATATCGATAAGGAGATACAAATTAAAAAGAACCAAACGGGGCTTCCCTGGTGGCGCAGTGGTTGAGAGTCCACCTACCGATGCAGGGGATACGGGTTCATGCCCCGGTGCGAGAAGATCCCACATGCCGCGGAGAGGCTGGGCCCGTGAGCCATGGCCGCTGGACCTGCGCGTCTGGAGCCTGTGCTCCACAACGGCAGAGGCCACAGCAGTGAGAGGCCCGTGTACGGCAAAAAAAAAAAAAAAAAAAGGAACCAAATGGATATTCTGGAATTGTAAAGTAAAATAACCAAAATGAAAAATACACTAGAGAAACTTGATAGTGGTTTGAACTGGCAGAAGAAACTCAGTGAACTTGAAGGGAAGTAGAGATCATGCAAGCTGAATAATGAGAAAAAAGAATGAAGAAAAATGAATAAAGCGTCAGAGAAACGTAGTATACCATTAGACACGCCAATATATGCATAATGGAAGTCCCAGAAGAAGAACAAGAGGAGAGAGAAGCTGAGGAGGGAGGGAAGGAGTGGGGAAAGGAAGGAGAGAAAGAGACAGAGAAACAGAAAAAAGTATTTGAAGAAATAATGGCTGAAAACTCCCCAAATTTGAGGAAAAACACGAATCTACACACACAGGAAGCTCAGCAAATACCAAATAGGATAAACACAGAGATCCCCACCCACACACGTCATAGTAAAAATGATCAAAAGCAAAGATAAAGGGAAAAATTAGAAAGCAGCAAGAGAAAAGTGACTATTTATAGACAAAGGAACACCAATACAATTAACAGCTGAAGTCTCATGAGAAAAGATAAAGGCCAGGAGGCAGTGGGATGACCAAGTGCTGAAGAAAAAACCTGTTAACCAAGAATGTAATTATGTAACTATGTAATGTTACAAAACTATCTTTCAAAAATGAAAGTGAAGAAAGAGGTTTCTGGGAAGATGGTAGAGGAGGAAGCACCAAGAATCTGTCTCCCAACCAAAGCAACAACAGTACGGGCAGAGTCTATCTGGTATAAGTAATTGGAAGTCTGGAATCTATGAAAGGCTTGTAACTTCCAGGGGAAGGCTTGGATGGTAAACAGTGGTTAATTTTGGTCAATTCCAGCTCTTAGCTTAGTGACAACTACCCATCTCACACCTCCAGCCCATGCAGGCAGTGGAGGAGTTGCAGGAGACCTTGCACACAGCTTGTGAGAGCCATGGTGGGCAATCAGGTCCTTTTCTCCAATATCAGAAGTCTGTGTTCTGTTTGCTGATTGCCCCTTCTGATCACAAAGGTACAGACACAGAGGTGGGCAGCCATCGGCGCATGCCCCTCACTACTGCAAGCTGCTCTGCCTCTGGCTAAAGTGACGTCAAAGGATTTAAAGAACTGGCGCCTTCTCCCCACTTCATTTTTTTCTCCCATTTTCGGAACCAGGCATTAAAGACTAGGGCACTCAAAAGCAACTGCACATACAAGGAAAGCAGAAAGTCACCATGCATACCCAGGGAAAGGCTCAGGCTCAGAAAAGGCCTGAGATGATCTTAAGTTTACACTTCATGTTGATCCTTGGCAGATCCTTAGGAGACAGCCTAAAACAATAAAAATATAACAAACAAACAAACCAAAAAACAAATCCAGAAAAACCCCAAACCCAGAAAAGAACAGTAAACCCTGAGGAGGAGGTAGAATCTGGTTACCACATCATTAGATCCAAATGTCCAGTTTTCAACAAAAAAATCGTAAAGCATTCCAAAAAATAGGCAAGTATGGCCCAATCAAAGGAAAAAGTAAACCTATGGAACTGTCCCTGAGAAAGACAAGAAAGCAAACCTACTAGACAAAGACTTTACAACTGTCTTAAAGATGCTCAAGAACTAGAAAGGAAGATATGGAGAAAGTCAAGAAAACTATGTATGAGCAAAATGGAAATATCAATAGGTAGAAAACCTTTAAAGAAACCAGAACTAAACTCTGTAGCTGAAAAGTACAATAAGAGAAATGAAAAATTCATTAGAGGGGTTCAAAGGCAGATTTAAGCAGGCAAAAGAAAGATTCAGCAAACATGAAGCTAGGACAATTTAAATGATCAAGTCTGAAGAAGAGAAAGAAAAATGATTACAGAAAAGTGAACAGGGCCTAAGAGACCTTTGAAACAACAATTAATAGAGCAGCATATGCATGGTGGGAGCCCCAGAAGGAGACAAGAGAGAAATAAGACATGAGACATTTAGAAAACAAAAAGCAAAATGCTAGACACAAATCCAGCTATATCAATAATAGCATTTAATGTGAATGGCTTAAACAATTCAATCAAAAGGCAGAGATTGTCAGAGTGGATAAGAAAAATAAGCTCCAGCTATATGCTGTCTATAGGAGACACACTTTACATTAAATATAAAAAAGGTTGAAAATAAAAGGATAGAAATGACATACCAGGCAAAGAGTAACCAAAACAGAGCTGAAGGGGCATTGCTGACATCAGACAAAATAGACTTTAAAAGAAAAAAAAAAATTACTGACTATAGAGGAATACTTTGGAATGATAAAAGGGTCAATCCATCAGGAAGATATAACCATTATAAACATATATGCATCTAACAACAGAGCCCCAAAATACATGAAGTTAAAAGTAATAGAAATTAAGGAGAAATATCAATTCAATGCTAATAATTGAAGACTTTAATATCCTACCTTCAATAATTAATAGAACTAAGTAGAAAGATCAACAAGAGTATGGAAGACTTTAACAACAATATAAACTAACTAGACCTAGAAGACATCTATAAAACACTGTACCCAACTACAGTAGAATACATATTCTTTTTAAATCACATAGACCATTTCCAGGATAGATCATATGCTGGGCCTTTAAAAAGTCTAAAGAAGTTTTAAAGTTTTGAAATTGTACAGTGTGTATTCTCTGATCACAGTGGAATTAAATCAGAAATCAATAATGGAAATAAATTTGATAAACTCACAAGAATGTGAAAAGTATGAGACACTCTTAAACAACCAATGGATCAAAGGAGAAATCACCAGAGAAATTAGAGATTACTTTGAGATAGATAAAAATGAACACACAAAATACCAAAACTTATGGGATGCAGTTAAAACAGTGCTTAGAGGGAAATTTATAATCTGTATTTTAAAAAAGAAGAAAGAGCTCAAATCAGTAAACTAACTTTAAGACACTGGGAAGACAGAAGAGCAAAACGAACCTAAAGCATGCAGAAAGAAGGAAATAATAAACATTAAAGAGGAAATTAATGAGACAATAGAAAAACAATAAAGAAAATCAAAGAAGCCAAAAGTTGGTTCTATGAAAAAATCAACACAATGGACAAACTTTAGGAGACTGATCAACAACAATGAAATGCCAGTTTGGCTGCCTGCTAAAGATATGAACAGGAATTTCACAGAAGTGGAAACACATTTAGCTAATAAACATATAAGGAAATGTTCAATGCCATCAATAATTAGAGAAATGGAAACAGAAACCATAATGAGATATAATTTCATACCTATTTGATGATTAAAAATGAAGAAGTCTGACAATACCAAGTGTTGGAGAGAATATAGACCAATGTGATATTTTATATATTCCTAGTGAGAATGTAAATTGGTACACCCATTTTGTGAAACACTTTGGTAAAGTTTAATATTCAGGTGTATATAAATTAGCACATCTATTATATTTATATGCACAAGAGAAATTCTTGCACAAATGCACCAGAGACATGTACATAGAAACAGTGTCAAAGAAGAAAAGGAAAAAGGAAACAGTCCCAATTCCCATTGATAGAATAGATAAAGTGTGGTTTAGTCACATGATAGACCATTATACAACATTGAAAATAAATGATTTAGAGCTCATGAAATAACATGGATAAATCATTGTAGCAAAATAATGTGCAAATCTTATTTTTTTAATGTATTGTTTTAAAAGTCTTTATTGAATTTGTTACAATATTGCTTCAGGATTGTGGTTATCTCTGGGAGGGGAGAAGGCTAAAAATAGGACAAGATAAGAGCCTTTAACTAGATGCAAATTATTAGCAGTATTCTAGTTCTAAGACTGAGTGGGTTAGTGTGTGTCTGCTATCGTATTAAATCCAGTTAATATACAAAAATTAACACAAATTAAATAAAATGAAGAAAACAGTTCCATGCACAGGCCAATAAAGATAGTGGGTTGTGAACCAAGCATTCTGATTAATGTTGTACACTGGAGGTTCCAAAAACAAAAGGATAAAAATAACAACAAATGGCTGATTTACTAGTGGTTAATGTACGTTAAAACCTTGCCAAACAGTTCATGCCATTTGATCCTCAGGACACCTCAATGAGTCAGAGAGGTACTATTATTATCCTCCTGTTGTAGCTGGGACCACTGACGTAGGATTTGAACTCTGGCAGCCTGACCCCAAAACCTGCACCCTCAACCATCATGTTACAGTGCCTCCCTAAGAAGTAAAAAATTAGTCCTAACTCTAGATAATAGAAGAATATGGTGAAGAAAACCAGGCCTATTAAACAGGTTACTATATTCTTTACAAAAGTGAACAATTTGAAAAATCAGGGCCTGACTAGGGTTCCAGATTCTTAAGAAAACGAAATGGTTACACATTTTGAACATGCTGAATTCCAGCCTCCCATGAGGAAGTATTTTAAATATTTGAAGCACATTGGAGATGACCTCAGGTACTTATTTGCACAAATTTCAGGACCTGTGGGAAGCTTATGAGTATTTGAGCAAAATTAAGTAACATCTATGAACCCCATCTCCAAACACTCATTATTTCTTGGTGTAATTTTCTACCAAAGCTTCTGTCGAGGCCCTTCCAGCTAAAAGCTGCTAGCAAATGAATCAGGCATCTGAGGACACAGAACTGGACTTTTTCTTCTATACTGTTTGCTCAGGGAAGTCTCCCAAGGTCTGCACTGCAAGTTGTAGGCGGTTGAACTTGCTTGTAATGTCTCTGGAGAACAGGCTGACAGCTATGAAAGAAGAGTGAGTTTGCCTCGTTCCTAGTCAAATGAACACTCACAAAACCTGGGACAAAGAATAGCCCCTCCCTATCTTCCATGTCACCAGATTTAGTCAACGTTTTTAGATTATTTCTAGAAAATGTCAATGATCTTCATTCACCAATAAATATGCGTCAGAGGCTAAAACACAAGGTATATGGATGACAAAGTCAGATTTTAACATCTACACTACCTTAAAATTTTGTTTTAAGTTGTAAGTTGCTTAAATATTGGTCTCTGTTTTTTTATCTTAGTTGAAAAGAAAATTATAAACCTTTTGAATAAATAGTATGTGCAGGTGGTACAAAATTCAAATGATACCTTTTGACATACTCTCTACACTCCCTGAGATCACTGTAAATAATTTCTTGCATATCCTATAAGAATTTCATTCATTTGCAGAGAAAAAGACATTTTTGTGCCACAACTCTTTTTCTATAATCATTATTCCCCCAAAAAAGTGGTTTGTGGTTGCTTAAAAATAAAATAAATGAGGACTTCCCTGGCAGTCCAGTGGTTAAGACTCCATGCTTCCACTGCAGGGGGCTCGAGTTCAATCCCTGGTCGGGGAAATAAGATCTCACATGCCATGCGGGGCAGCCAAAATAAAATAAATGAAAGTAAATTCTTAGAAAATGTGGAAATTTTACATAAGCATGGACTAGTCTGTTTGTGTGTCAGACCATGACTGAAAGAAAGAGCATCGTCATGAGAAAACACTGGTTTGAGAACAAGTTTAGCGGCCATTGTGCTAGATCAAGACTCAGGAAACTGGATTCTAGTGTCAGTCTCTGAAGTCCTATGTGAAATGTGCCCTATATTTAGAAGTGCTACCTTCTGAGCCTGTGTCTTCCATCTTGCTCTGTTCTTCTTAGGTAACATTTAAAAAAAGTCTTCCTTCCATTTATAAATACAAGTACAAAATTTTACCTACCAAATTTCATGTTTCAGCTTATTAATTAAAATATCTCAGGGACTTCCCTGGTGGTCCAGTGGTTAAGACTTTGCCTTCCAGTGCAGGAGGTGTGGGTTCAATCCCTAGTCAGGGAACTAAGATCTCACATGCCTTGCAGCCAAAGAATGTGAAAACAGAAGCAATATTGTATCAAATTCAATAAAAGACTTTAAAAATTGTCCACATCAAAAAAAAATCTTAAAAAAATATACCAAGGAGTGACCATATACATTTTTTTTTTAAAAAAGGGACTTACCTGGTGGTCCAGTGGCTGACTCTGCGCTCCCAATGCAGGGGGCCTGGGTTCCATCCCTGGTCAGGGAACTAGATCCCACATGCCGCAACTAAAGATCCCGCATGCCACAACGAAGACCCCACGTGCAGCAACTAAGTCTCAGTGCAGCCAAATAAATAAATAAATATACTTTTTAAATGTCTTAGTCTGAAACCACCTGATTTAAAAATGGTCAAAGGACTTGTATAGACCTTTCTCCAGAGATGATATACAAGGATCCAATAAGCACATGAGAAGGTGTGCACCATCACTAATTGTTAGGGAAATGCATACAAAAACCACAAGATACCCATTCGGATGGCTATTATCAAAAACCAGAAAACAACAAGGGTTGGCAAGGCTGTGGAGAAATTGCAACCCTTGTGCACTGTTGGGAATGTCAAATGGTGCAGCTGCTGTGGAAAACAGTATGATGGTTCCTCAAACAATTAAAAATACAACTACCAAATGATCCAGCAACTCCACTTCTGGGTATACAACCAAAAGAATTCACAACAGAGTCCTGAAGAGATATTTGTACACCCACGTTTATAGCAGCATTATTCACAATAGCCAAGAGTTGGAAGCAACCCAAGTGTCCATCAATGGATGAATGGATAAACAAGATGTGGTCTCTACATACCATGGAATATTATTCAGCCTTAAAAAGGAAGGAAATTCTGACACATGCTACAACATGGATGAATCTTGACAGCATTACATAAGTGAAATAAACCAGTCACAAAAAGACAAATACAGTATAATCTCACTAGAGTAGTCAGATTCATAGAGACAGAAAGTAGAATGGTGGTTGGCAGGGGCTGGTGGGGACAGGAGCATGGGGAGTTGTTTAATAGGTATAAAGTTTCAGATTTACAAGATAAAAAGAGTTCTGGTGATGGATGGTGATGGGAATGTACTTAGTACCACTGATCCGCACACTTAAAAGTGGTTAAGTTGGTACATTTTATGTTATGTGTATTTTACTACAATAACATAAAAAGTGATGTGGATTATTGAAGCCCAGGCTGGTGAAGCAGGTCACACAGCTGTCATTTTATGAAGTGTCTGCTATTACACCTAAGTCTCACCGTATCCTTGTGAGATGGGTTAATATTAACGCTACAGTATCGTAGAGGACTAAGCACAGTCCAGGATCACCCTCCCACCAGCACCAGGGCCAGCTAATTCCTGGGGGTGGGGACAGCTGGCCTGGAACACGTCTTTCCTGCACAGACTGTCAGACCCAAGGCCCACCCTACCCATCCCCTTCTCTGCTCTCATACACACTGAGACTATTTCCCCTGCCCTGAATCACCCCATAGCCAGGAACGGGATGACTGGAGACCACCCCTGTAGCCCAAGCCACTGGAATAATTCAAGCTAGCCAATCCTAAGTGAATACTCTGCCCTGTCTTGCCTTTCTCAAGAACATCCCAGTAAAGGCTGTGGCCTCTGCTTAACCCTGAGCCTAACCCTAACCCTCCTCCTTTCTGCTGCCACCTGATCAGACCCGGGTTTCCCCCTGTTGCCCTGCATGGCACGGTGTCCCATTCTCTTGGGAAATGTAATAAATCCTTCTTTCAGTGGTTTTGACCCTCTGTCCTGGCACTTGATCACCTTCATAAATTAAAAGCCCACAGGGGTAATTTTAGAACACAAGTCTGACAGGCTGGCCTCTGGAGGTCCCTCATTCTAAAAGGCCATTCCCTCCTCTAGGAAGTTCCCACAGTTATGGCTTCACCTCAGTGTCCCCTTTGACCCTCCCCCCTTCTCCCACACACACATAGCTGGAGAGTAATTATGGGACTGGAGGCCTATTGGTGCTTCCACAGTGCTGCCAGCTGTCTCAGCCCAACTGGCCACCGACCTGCAGGATGACAAAAATGCAGGAACTTTGGACTCTGCTGCCTTCCTGCCTGTGAGCTTCCAAAGAAACACTGCAACCTCCAGGTGCTGGTGATGGGTGGACTCTGGACCCTTTTGCACAAAGGAATCACAGAGGGGGGTTATTAACTTACCCAAGGTCTCCCAGCAACAGGTGGTTGCACTGGGATTGGAAACCAGGTCCCAAATGTCAATTTTCCTGATTTTCACAAATCCCATCACTGCCCACACTGCCTCTTACTTTTTTTTTTTTTTTTGTCTTACACCCACTCCAAGCATGAAACGTCGCTATTGCACAAAGCAGCTAAGTGACAGTTCAGGACGGTATGTAATTAAAGGCCATAATCAGTGGTTATGCCAAGTCAAATGACTGGCTTTTAAAAACTTCTTGCCTTTGATGACTCTCCTCCTCCCTGGAATGGTCTCTCCTCCCCAGCACCTGGGAAATAAATGCCTCTGGTTCCAGTAGACCTGACTATACCCTCCTTGGTACTCAGGAGACTTTTTTTTTTTTTTTTTTTTTTTTGCTGTATGCGGGCTTCTCACTGTTGTGGCCTCTCCCATTGCAGAGCACAGGCTCCGGACGCCCAGGCTCAGCGGCCATGGCTCACGGGCCCAGCCGCTCCACGGCATGTGGGATCTTCCCGGACTGGGGCACGAACCCGTGTCTCCTGAATCGGCAGGCGGACTCCCAACCACTGCGCCACCAGGGAAGCCCCTCAGGGGAGCTTTTATCATAGTACCTATAATACAGTAGTGACCTTAGTTGTTACCATGGCTGTCTCTCTCTGCTGGACTGCACAGTCCTTGAGAGCAAGGGTCCACTCCCTCCCCTCAGTCCACTGGTAGGTATTCAGCACACAATAGGCATTCAGTTGTGTTCTCACCACAAGGAAGAAATATTTTTTTCTTTTTCTTTTATTTTGTATCCATATAAGATGATGGGTGTTCACTAAACATACTGTGGTCATCATTTAATGACGTGTGTAAGTCAAACCATTATGCTGTACATCTTAAACTTACATAGTGCAATATGCCAATTATGTCCATAAAACTGGAAGGAAAAAAAAATTTTTAAGAAAATCCAAAACAAGGAAATAAAGCAAAGAATGACTGCAAGTCCCTCCAGTGTCCTAATAGAGCGTTACCTAATAGGCCCACCAAAGACTAGATAATTCTCTAAGGAACTGTAGCTTTGTTTGATTTACTATTTACTGCTGATTGTGAAACGGAGCAGGACCCTATGGACCTTCCGTCCTATGTCCTCCGCCTGCCTTTTGTCTATAGAAAAACTTTCGTCAAAGAATAAGTTTAGGGACTTCCCTGGTGGTCCAGTGGTTAAGACTCTGTGCTTCTAATGCAGGGGCCAGTGTTCTATTTCTGGTCTGGGAACTAGGATCCCACATGACACACGGCCAAAAAAAAAAAAAAAAAAAAAAGGAATACGTTTAATCAGAGAAGTGAGAAAATGCAGAAGCAAAGGAAAGTGGTCAAACATGACAAAATAATCATAGTTTAGTCATTAAGTAAATTCAAGGACCTTTAGTTCCTCTTCAAGAGCTATACACCATTTTCTGAGCCGTATCCTGTGAGCTGTTTTGTAGATACTGAAACCCCCAGCAGGTGGAAGAAGTTAACGACACGATGACCAGGCTGTAGCCATGACATAAGCTACTCCATCTTGCAAAATTCCAAGAACTGGTCTCAAAGAAATGGGAAAAAACTGACCCTGGAACTGAAGATTAATTGTACTTAATCAAGATGACGCTGATCAGACCAGTGCAGGACCAATTTCAAGATGACTGTCAGAGTTGACTGTGCTGTTTCTACACATAGCCCCTTCCCTCCTCCTGTACACACCTGAAACTCCCCTTTCAAAGCTCTTGCCCTCTGATCAGTCGGGGGGAGTTGGCCTTTGGACATGCGTTCGCCCTCTCCCCTGGCTGCCTGCCTCCTGAAGGAAGCAAACTTCCCTTTCCACCAACTTTGCCTCTTGAGTATTGGCTTTAGAGTGGCAAGCAGCTGGAGTCCACTTTCGGTAACAATTAGGACTAAGACTCTTACCTGTAGGGCTGAATGAGATTTCTGTCTGGTGGAAGAGATCACCTCGAAGGTTGCAGTTTTATTGCCTGTACAAACATGAGCCTGTTTTGCATCCAATCCAGCCTCCGTATTCCAGCATCTGTAGTCAGTACCTATACCTCAGTCTTTCACAGCCTCTGCCGGCTCCCTCATGGAGTTAAATAAACCTTTGACATATGCTCACTTTCTATTAGTGTGATGTCATGCTTTTAATTAAAAAAAAATTATACTTTCGCAATTTGGAGGCCCCACCAGGATGTCCACGTGGACTCACCTGTCTGAGCCTAAACTGTGTTGCCCAAGGAATTGGCCTCATGGGCTGTTTAACCCCAGACACATCTTTTCTTGGCTACCAGAAGGAATCCCAAGGGGAAACAGAACTTTCCTTTCATTGACTTTCTGATTCTTTCGCTTTCTTTTTTCTTCTGATTCCGTGTTTTTTATTTTGTTTCTGGTTCTTGGTCGTCTGTTAGTTCTTTCCTGGCTTGGGCTCTGTCTTTTTCTGTCACTGGGTCCAAGGACTGGCATGTAATGGGCTGCTAAGTCAGCGTCGACGAGTGGCGAGAGAACACCCTATGTGTTGGCTTGGCCAAAAAGTTCATTCGGGTTCGGTATCATGGAAAACCTGAACGAACTTTTTGACCAACCCAATATATGGGACTATGGTTTGTTTGTGTCCAACAAATTGCTCCCCATTGGTGGCAGTAATTTTGGGAACTGTGTTTGGCAGTGCTTGGGAAATTGATTTTATGGTCCACATATTTGGTGATCTCTGTTGAGATGGTGGGGGTCTAGTCTCTGTCGGGTGAGAGATAACAGATAATCTGCTTTTGTTTATTTTTTTCATCTATTTGTGAGCCCAAATTAATTAGGAGGTTATCTTCTCATTTGAATTGGTGAGGGTTTTTTTGTTTGTTTGTTCACTTTTGATGAGTGACTGATGCTGTAAAATTGGAGCTGTAAGATCTCTGGGTGTTTGTGTGGCTGTAATTGAGAAAAGGCTTTGCTTTTCTTTATGTGTATGAAATATTTTCTTATCCCTGGAAGGCATTCAGAAATTAGATGATAGTGTCAAAACAGGAGCTCCATTCTGGTTGGTTTATAGAGACTAATTAAGCACTTTCATAAATCTAGTGCTTCCAGAATTCCCAGAAAGTAAAGAAACAGAACTTCTACTATGTTAAACCTAAGAGCTTTTTAAGAAAAATCCTTCTCATGGAAACTGCTGGCTCAGAAGCAATTTTCTATAAGAAACCAGGTTCATGTAATCAGTGTTAATCCTTGGACAAATCAGACTGGTTCCCTAATGTTCTATTTTCTCATGGGCATACAAGGAAGCCCTTTCTCTTTTTTCATAGGCTCCTCTAATATTTAATTTAGTATACTATACATTTGTAAAGTGAAATGAAATATTACTTAAATGTTCTCACTGCCCCTCAGAATTCAGGAACAAATATTTCTACTAAGTCTTTAGTTTTTGTGGCAGAGAACAGATCATGAGGATATGTCCCAATTCATTTTATGTGACCACTATAACAGAAGTAGACAAAAGAGTGTAAGAAGGAAAATTACAGGCTGAGCTCACTCTGAAATAAATTCAAGTTATGTTTATCCCTCAAATGCAAGAATGGTTGAAGTCTGGGGAAAAAAATCTATTAATGTAATTTACTAGATTAACAGAATACAAGAGAAAAACCGAATAGAATTATCAATATGTGCAGGGCCAAAAAGATAAATTTTAAAATAAATTTATTTATTTTCTTTTATTTATTTATTTTTGGCTGTGTTGGGTCTTCGTTGCTGCGCGCGGGCTTTCTCTAGTTGCGGCAAGCGGGGGCTACTCTTCATTGCGGTGCGCGGGCTTCTCATTGCGGTGGCTTCTCTTGTTGCGGAGCACAGGCTCTAAGCGCGTGGGCTTCAGTAGTTGTGGCTGCAGGCTCTAGAGCACAGGCTCAGCAGTTGTGGCACACGGGCTTAGTTTCTCCGCGGCATGTGGGATCTTCCTGGACCAGGGCTCGAACCTGTGTCCCCTGCATTGGCAGACTTAACCACTGTGCCACCAGGGAAGTCCCAAAAAGATAAATTTTAACACACATGATTTTTTTTTAAAAAAAGCAAACTCTTAGAAAACAAGGACTGAAGAGTACTTCCTGGTAAGATCAAGGGCTGTAACAAAGGTGGTGGTTTTCACCATTCCCATTCAATGCTGTGCTACATCCCAGGACAGTGTAATAGGAGCAGAAAAATTGTTAAGAGGAATAAGAATTTGAGAGGAGAAAAAAAATCGAAATTCTTAGAAAATACGATTGCCTTTATAGAAAATTCAAAAGAATCTACAAATAAAGTCTTTGCCGTTAAAGAAATAATTTAACAGTGTTACTGGACATAAAATCAATATAAAAAATGAGTTGCATTAATATACCCATCCTAATACCAAAAACGGTGAGTTAGGAAGTCTCATTTCAAAACTACACATTTATAGTAGTCTAAAAATATGAAATATCTTGGATCTAATAAAAGAAATGCAAGATCTTTATGGAGAAGATTATAAACCCCTATTCAAGATGACCTAAGCAAAACATATTTGCCAATAGAAAAATTCAATAGTAAGGGTTCTCCCCAAGATGATTCATATATTCAGTGCAAAAGTCCATCAAGGGAATGAAATGAAGCCCTCTAGATGTATCACGGCACACCCATCATAACTGCAAGCATTCAGAAATCTGACAATGTCGTGTGGATGAGGATGGGGAGCAGTGGGAACCATTATACATGGCTGGTCAGAGTGTACATTGATAGAATAGTTCTGAGGAACAATTTGGCAATGACAAGAAAGACAAGATGTGTAAGGATTATGGCAAGACAAGGACAATACCTTTATCTAAGAAACTCAACATTTACACATGGCGACATATTCTAGAATGGTCAGAGAAGGAATGTTTGCCATAGTAAAAAATTGGAAGCTATCTAAAGACCCACCAAAAGGAGTATGGGCAAATAAATTATGACATGTCCATTAAATAGAAGTCTGCATAGCTGTGGAAATGACTTCACTGGTTGACGAGGAAGAATCTCATAAGTATAACGCAGGTTTAAAAAGCACACTGCAGAGGATTTCATACAAGATACCATACAGAATGATATCATTTATGTGCACCTCAAAAATATGCAAAACACCAGCATTACTTAGAGATATATATATATGTAGGAAAATTATAAAGAAGTGTGTTAGGATGATACTAATATAATTCAAGATAATGGGTATTTCTGAAGAGGAGGGAGACACAGGGAAGGGGAGACAGGACATTTCACGCTTTTTAAAATTTTTTTGTGGTACGCGGGCCTCTCACTGCTGTGGCCTCTCCCGTTGTGGAGCACAGGCTCCGGACGTGCAGGCCCAGCGGCCACGGCTCACAGGCCCAGCGGCTCCGCGGCATGTGGGATCCTCCCGGACCAGGGCACGAACCCGTGTCCCCTGCATCGGCAGGCGGACTCTCAACCACTGCGCCACCAGGGAAGCCCTCACGCTTTACTGATAATACTTTGCTGCTAAAGCTGGCACATTAATGTTTGTGGTGGTGTTCTTGATACTTTATCTTATTCAGATTTTAAAAAATATTTATTTATTTATTTATTTAGGCTGCGCCAGGTCTTAGTTGCAGTAGTTGCAGCACTCAGGATCTTTTTTTTTTTTTTTTTTTTTTTGCGGTACGCGGGCCTCTCACTGTTGTGGCCTCCCCCGTTGCGGAGCACAGGCTCCGGACGCGCAGGCCCAGCGGCCATGGCTCACGGGCCCAGCCGCTCCGCGGCATATGGGATCCTCCCAGACCGGGGCACGAACCCGTATCCCCTGCATCGGCAGGCGGACTCTCAACCACTGCGCCACCACGGAAGCCCCAGCACTCAGGATCTTCATTGAAGCATGCGGGATCTTTAGTTGCAGCATGCGGGATCTTTTTTTTTTAGTTGTGGCACGAAGACTTCTTAGTTGTGGCTTGCACACAGGATCTAGTTCCCTGACTAGGGATCGAACCCCGGCCCCCTGCACTGGGAGTGTGGAGTCTTACCCACTGGACCACTAGGGAAGTTCCCAGATTTTTTAAAAAATTGCATCCAACAGCCAGTAGGTGGCAGAGAAAGCTTGGTATTTGCAGCGGGTGAAAGAGGAATAATGCCTGTGATCACATGTCACTCTCCAAATGAAAATGAATTAACCGAAACTTTGTTTTCCCTTTTTGTATACATTTGCATTCTGGTGTTTATCGCCCCTAATAATAACACTTTCTTTCAAAACTTATTTAACTGTCCGAGGAGGCAACTCTGGCTTTTACTTCCCTAGTGTAACTCCTGCAATGCTTTGCTGAAATGGAGTTGCACGGAAAGTTCATGACGACAGAGGGTTGTCGCAGCACTTGCACACCACACACACACACGACACACACCACACACACACACGACACACACACACACCATACTCACTCACGCACAATAAATCACTGTGAGTTTCTCACCACCTTCCCCTCCTTAGGCGCAGACCACCGGCCATATTGCTGAAACCTGCTTTCCTGCTCACTCCCAAGAGTTTTCTCCTGTCTGTTTAAATTTTTTTGGCCCTGAAATTCCATAGTAATCAAACATTTATCTTATTTGTTACGTAGAGCAACTAGGCAGTGTAGCCTAGCTCAGCAACAAGATCCAGCTGCGTTTTCCTGAGTGACACAGTAATCCTCTCCGTAGCAGACACTGTTTTCCCCCAGAGCAGAGTTAGAATGTTGAAGGTTATGGTCTGATTCTGGCCAGCAGGTATATTTTGTGAGGCCACCAGCAAAATAGCTTTGTCCAAATTAAAAATCGAGAGGGATCACGTAGAATTGAAATTTTGCATTTCTCTTAAAAAATCAGAAATTCTGGCAACATCATTCCATGTGGCCCAAGGGGCAGGGGCTGAGCAGGGCATCGGGCAGCCTGGAGGGGCAAGTACAGGTCAAGTCCCCCCGCCCTTTTACTCTTGGCTGTTACTTATTTGGCTCTAAAGGTGTTTGAGTGGCAGTCCTTGCCTAGAGCCACAGGCTTAAAAATAATGAATATTTTTACTTGCTCTTAAAAAGAGTGAATATTTTAAAATAGTAAATATTTTAAATCAGCCGTAACAAGAATGAAATAATGCCATTGGCAGCACATGGATGGACCTAGAGATGGTCCTGCTAAGTGAAATAAGTCAGACAGAGAAAGGCAAAAATCACATGATATCACTTATATGTGGAATCTAAAAAAAATGATACAAATGAAATTATTTACAAAACAGAAACAGACTCGCAGACATAGAAAACAAATTTATGGTTACCAAAGGGGAAGAGGGGTGGGGGAGGGATAAGTTAGGAGTTTGGGATTAACATATACACATTACTACATATTACATAGATAACCAGCAAGGACCTACTGTATCGCACAGGGAACTCTACTCAATATCCTGTAATAACCTGTATGGGAAAAGAACCTGAAAAAGAATGGATATATGTATATGTAAAACTGAACCACTTTGCTGTACACCTGAAACTAACACAACACTGTAAATCAACTCCACTCCAATCTAAAATAAAAATTAAATTAAAAAATAATAAAATAAAATAGTAAATATTTGCTTGCTTTTTAAAATATTTTCTCCCCACTGCCCTACGTTTCCCTCACGAACCCTGTGGGATGCAGCAGGTGGTGGGAAGCTGGGTTCTGTACATGCTCCCCTGTCTCCCTGTCTCTCTATTAACAACAGTAGGAACAGCTGAAGAATAGCAGACCAGGGTTTTCAATTGTCTCCAGTTTTGTTGCCTTAAAAAAAAGAACTTGGGACTTCCCTGGTGGCGCAGTGGTTAAGGATCTGTCTGCCAGTGCAGGGGACACGGGTTCGAGCCTTGGTCTGGGAAGATCCCACATGCCGCGAGCAACTAAGCTCATGCGCCACAACTACTGAGCCTGCACTCTAGAGCCCGTGAGCCACAACTACTGAAGCCCTCGCACCTAAAGCCCCTGCTCCGCAACATGAGAAGCCACCACATTGAGAAGCCTGCGCACCACAATGAAGAGTAGCCCCCCTCGCCGCAGCTAGACAAAGCCCATGTACAGCAACGAAGACCCAATGCAGCCAAAACTAAATAAATAGATTTATTTATTTATTAAAAAAGAACTTTATTATATTTTTTAAAATCAGAGAGACGAGTAATATAGTTTTCTTCTTTTCTCAGATCACCCATTAACTTCAAAAGCTTAGAAGATTTCCAACATCCTTTTCTTCTGTGAAACTTTGAGTCAGTTCCCTCATGAGGAGGTCATAAGCTCATGGGTTTGCTGGAGATGGGTATCATATTTAGAAATTTATTATTTTTTTCACAAGTGCATTGCACATAAAAACTGTGATGTTGCAAGAAAGTACCTCTTAGCATCAAGATAAAGGACATGTGTGAAAAAAAGTACTAAAGTGTTTGCACTACTTATTTATGTGCAATTTAAATGTAACCCATTGTGCACTTTTCTTATGAAAAAAAGGAGCCTCTTTATTCTCTTATATTCTTTCCTAAACTACAAGGTTTTTGTAGCAGGCAATTCAGAAACTCTGCCCTTCCGTGTTTTTTGCTTGTTTATTTTATAAGGCAGTATGACCATGCCTTCTATCCTCTGTGTAATAAATGGACTTTCTCTTAAAATTTCATATTAAAAAAGCTTATGTTTAGGACAAATTTTAATTTCAGACAAAAAATTTACTTGATTAAATTTGTTAGAGGTTCTCTAAATGTATTGCAGAATAGAACTGGGGGTTTTCAAATGAGTGCCATATATATATATGAATGTATGAATGCTGTGGTAAACAAAATAGCTCAAACTTTTCAATCTTGTCTATTTTGGCCACTGTTGAATATATATGACCTTAGGATTGGAGTCCTTGAAGTAATTTGATTTAGTTTTCAGCTTGAGAGCTATCATAAGCCTGTCCTGTAGCTCCTTGACATTTAAAATGCCTCTTTACACAGAAGGAAAGGGTCACTGGCTAGCCCAGCAGGATTCAGGCAGTGTAACCACAGGCTCTAAAGCTTTCCTCCCTCTGTGATTCCAGGTCTTGTCTGGGTGGATCACCTTTATAATCATCTTGCCTTTACTATCTCACTGGTTTATGCACAAATATAATCTCCATATGCTGTATTTATGTACTAGATCATTCCCTCAGTCAAATAAACACCCACGCTCACTGCTAAAGATGGAGCTATCAAACATGACCACAGCCTTTAAGAGGTTGTCTTCGGGTTCGGGTAAGTGGTTTGGAGTTGGCGTTTCCACGCCTTAATTAAGGTTCCTGAGGGTGAACGCTGTGGTTGATCTCAAACACCCACTCCACCCCGATGGTTAGGCTTTAAGTCACTAGTCAGTTCCATGCTCCTTGCCTGTGATTGATTTAGGATTGGGTGGGTGAATTGGTTCTGACCGTTGAGATGAAGGGGAAGTCTGCTGGCGGCGGGAGTCTTTCCTTAGAGAGTCACAGGAGACAGACTTCTGGTCAGATGTGGTGGGCTGGAAAAATGCCTCTCATCCAACTGAAACTCCGTTAAAATGCTAAAAGGGATTTTAAAGAGGATAAGTTCATAAGGGCAAAGATGATGGAAGAAAAGGACAAGCTTTTGGAAGCTAGAAGAGAGATAGATGGATGATAACTGATTTAATGAAACCTAAGCCTACAGCAGAGAAAGCCCTTAGTCAGTGGACTCTGCAGGGTCCCAGAAAGGCCAGGAATTGGAAGCACTGGACACTTAAGAAATGAGGGATGTATGTGAGGTAAGAACAGGACGATTTCGGAGTGTCTGCTCCTCACCTAGCTCAGCCTAACAAAAGGTCTACTTCGGAAGGCTGGAGCCAAGAAGACAGGGCCTATATAGGCGTAAAGTTTCTATATCTCACTAGAATTAAGTTAGTAAAGATCTGAAGTAGATTATGATACGTTAAAATGTATAGTGTAAGCTCTAAATCAACCACTAAGAAAATAAATTTAAAATATAAAAGAGAAATAAAGTGTTACATTAGAAAAATTCACTTAATACAAAATACGACAGTGAAGGAGAACCAGAGACCAAAAAGGACATGACAGAGACAAAAAGCGAAATGACAGAGGTAATGCCAATAATAACATGAGACGTACATGGATTAGATAATCCATTAAAATGCAGGAAGTGTCAGACTGGGTAAAAAAGAATGACCCAACTATGTGCTGTCTATAGGAGTTGCACTTTAGGTTCAAAGGTACAAATGGGTTGAAAGCAAAAGATGGAAAAGATATACTATGCAAACAACAATTAAAACACAGCTGGAGTGGCTATATCAGACAAAATAGACTTTAAAACAGAATGTTACTAGAGGTAAAGAAGGACATATTAGAAAGAGAAACTGGCCAATCCATCAGGAAGATCGAACAGATAAAAACATATAGGTGCACCTAATAATAGAGCACCAAATATATGAAACAAAAACTGACAGAAACAAAGGCAGAAAGATATGATTCAACAATAATAGTTGGAGACTATTAAAATCATACAATATAACAATGTATATTCTTTGATCACAATGGAATTAAGTTAGAAATTAATAACAGAAAGTAATCTGGAAAATTCAACAAATATGTGGAAATTAAATAATACTTTTTTTTTTTTTTGTCTGCACCACACAGCTTTCAGGATCTTAGTTCCCCAACCAGGGACCAAACAGTGAACGTGCCAAGTCCTGACCACTGGACCACCAGGGAATTCCCAAATAATACATTCTTTTTTTTTTTTTTTTTTTTTTTTTTTTTTGCTGCACGTGGGCCTCTCACTGCTGTGGCCTCTCCCGTTGCGGAGCACAGGCTCCGGACACACAGGCTCCGCGGCCATGGCTCGCGGGCCCAGCCGCTCCGCGGCATGTGGGATCTTCCGGGATCGGGGCACGAACCCGTGTCCCCTGCATCGGCAGGCGGACCCTCAACCACTGCGCCACCAGGGAAGCCCCCAAATAATACATTCTTAACCAGTGGGTCAAAGAGGAATTCACAATGGAAATTAGAAACTTTTTTGAAATAAAAGAAAACAATAACACAATTTATGTGATGCAGCTAAGGCAGTGCCCAGAGGGGAATTTACATCAGTAAAAATATATACAAAAGAAAAAGAGAGGGGCTTCCCTGGTGGCGCAGTGGTTGAGAGTCTGCCTGCCGATGCAGGGGACACGGGTTCGTGCCCCGGTCTGGGAAGATCCCACATGCCGCGGAGCAACTGGGCCCGTGAGCCAAAATTACTGAGCTTGCGCGTCTGGAGCCTGTGCTCCGCAACAAGAGAGGCCGCGATAGTGAGAGGCCTGCGCACCGCGATGAAGAGTGGCCCCCGCTCTCCACAACTAGAGAAAGCCCTCGCACAGAAACGAAGACCCAACACAGCCAAAAATAAATAAATAAATAAATAAATAAAGCAAATTGTCAACAAGTAAAAATAAACACTATTATAAAAAAAAAAAAAGAAAAAGAGAAAGATCTGAAACCAATAATCTAATCTTCTATTTTAGAAACTGGGAAAAGGAGAACAAACTAAACCCAAAACAAGTAGAAGGAAGGAAATAATAAGGACTAAAGTAGAATTAATGAAGTAAAGAATAAAAAAATAGGGAAAAATAAATGAAACCAAAAGTTGGCTCTTTGAAAAAAACCGACAAAATTGGCAAACTTTTGACTAGACTGACCAGGAAAAAAAGAGAGAATAATGAAATTACTAAAATGAGGGATGAATGAGGGGAATGATTACTACTAATTTTACAGAAATAAAAATAATTATAAGGGGGGCCTCCCTGGTGGCGCGGTGGTTGAGAGTCCGCCTGCCGATGCAGGGGATATGGGTTTGTGCCCCGGTCCGGGGGGATCCCACATGCCACGGAGCGGCTGGGCCCGTGAGCCATGGCCGCTGAGCCTGCGCGTCCGGAGCCTGTGCTCTGCAGCGGGAGAGGCCACGACAGTGAGAGGCCCGCATACCGCAAAAAAAAAAAAATAATAATAATAATAATTATAAGGGAATATTTTGAACAACTGTATGCCAAGAATTAGATAACTTGGATGAAATGACAACTTCCTAGAAAGACATATAGATCAATAAGAAGTAAAAAGATTGTTAGTAATAAAAATTTTTCTTTAAATCTCCAACAAAGGAAAGACTAGGATCACTGGTTTATTCTACCAGAGAGTTAAAGAATTAACATCAATCCTTCATAAATTCTTCCAAAAAAGAGAAGAGGAGGGAACCGTTATCAATTATTTTCTGATATCAGTATTACTCTAATACCAACATCAGACAACAAATTACAAGAAAACTGAAGTCCAATATCGCTTATAAATATAGATGTCAAAATCCTCAACAAAATACTAGCAAACTGAATCCAGAAACATTAAAAAGAGGATTAGACACTATGACCAAGTGGGACTTATCCCAGGAATGCCAGATTAATTTAACATCGAAAATCAATTAAAATGGATTTTTTTTGCAGATACATGTGAGTCTTGCTTTTTTACTTTTTAATCTAGTATTCCAATCTCTGCCTTTTAATTTACATTTAATGTATTTATCAAAGTGGTTGGGTTTAAATCTACCATTCTACTATTTGTTTCTGTTTGTCCTTTTATTTACTTTCTCCTCTTTTCCTACCTTGTTTTGTATTAATTGAACATGTTTATTATTCCATTTTATCTCTTTTCTTGGCTTGTTATCTATGTCTTTTTTGTTGTACTATTCTAGTAGTTGCTGTAGGTTTATAGTATACATCTTTAACTTATAGCAGTCTGTCTTCATGATTTCACACATAGTATAAGGACATTACAACAGTATATTTTCATTTTTCCTCTAATGACCTTTGTGTTATGGTTGTCATACAATTTACATTCACATATGTTACAACCCCCATAATACATTTTTTTTTACTTTTTCTTCAAAAAGGTGACTATCTTCTAAAGAGATTTTTAAAATAAGAAAAAAACTTTTATATTTACCCACATATTTACCGTTTACCAAATTCTTAATTTCTTTGTCTAGAGCCAGATTTTTAACTGGTATTATTTCCCTTCTTCTTGAATAGCTTTCTTTAACAGTTATTGTAGCATAGGTTTGTTGATGATGACAGCTTCCCTGCTTTTATGTGTCTGCATATACATTTATTTCACCTTTGCTTGTGAAACATATTTTTGCTGGGGATAGAATTTTAGGTTGACAGTATTTTTTTTTCTTATGCATATGCCTAATTATGCATATGCCTAATTATGCATATATTAGGCATCCAAGATTTAGGGTGGGCCCTAAATCCCATGGACATATAGCAATAGAAGGAAGAGGTCATGTGAAGACAGAGGCAGAGGTTGGAGTGATGCTCCCACAAGCCAAAGATACTAAAGATTGCTGACAGCCATGAGAAGCTAGAAGAGAGGAAAGGACCAGGTTCTCCATCAGAGCCCCACAAGGAACCAGCCCTGCTTGATTTCACTCTTGTAGTCTCCAGAACTGTGGGAGAATAAATTTCTGTTCTTTTAAGCTGCTCACTTTATGGTGACTTGTTATACCAGCCCTAGGAATGAAGAGAATACCACAATTCTCTCTTAGCAGTCTGGCATGGAGATGAAAGTGCATAAGAATGTTTTAAAGAGAGAAATAGAATTTGGGGTTGAGAAATCTCTGTACCTTCTAACTAAGTCTGCTGGATAACTTATTTGGTCATATTACAGTTTCCTTTCCTTGCAAAACAGTGCCTTATACAAAATAAAAGCATTCTAAAAAACTATGTTACAAACACAAATTTCAAAATTTCTCTTGGGTGGAGTGAGGAACTGAACAGAGGATTGAGATATGACTTCACTGAAAATACTTCTCAATTGATAAAAATTTTGGAACCCCATAGAATCTATACACTATCACTTTGTTGTCAACTTACATTGCATATTTAATATTATGGTAGATATGTAGTGGTTATCAAGTTTATTTTTCAAAACCTTTTCCTTTGAATCTGTCAGATCAAAATACCACCAGAGATGAAGAAAACCAAAGTGGAGTGTATTGCTTCCTGGGCAAGAGAGAAGTACATCACTCAACCAACACACAGCACAACACAATGAAACACAAATGAGATCAGTGAGTCTCCCTGAGCAGAGATTGAAATGGCTGGAGTGATGTTGCCACAAGCCAAGGAACACCCGGAGCCTCGAGAAACTGGAAGAGGCGAGGAAGGATCCTCCCCTAAAGCCTTCAGAGGAAGCATGGCCCTGCCCACACCTTGATTTTGGACTGCTGGCCTCTGGAACTATGACGTTGTAGTAAGCCACCAAGTTTGGGGTAATTTGTTAGAGCAGTCGTAGGAAACTAATACCGATTGGTATTGTTATTCCCATTTACAGTTATAGAGCTGGGTCTACTATAGTGGAATACATTTTATAACTGCTGGGTCCTGGGACAACAGTAACCTTGAACTGACTCTTCCTTTGAGGAGATTTATGAGTTAAACACATTTCTTTCTGCCTTGCTGGGCCCAGAGATCATTGCTGCTCATTTAGTGCAGTGAAAAGCCTGGGGAAAGTTACAATATCCCCAAAGTCTTGTGTAGGAATCACTCTGGCTTGGAAAGTGTGGTACTTAGAGATGTGCACGGCACAGCTGGCAACAGCACCCCCAGACATGGATGTGGCTGTAATCCCATTCTCCCGGGGCAGGGAGCTGGCCTGATGTCAGCCTGAGCCCTAAGCAGGGCAGTCTCCTGGGCTTTCACTTGTCTCTGGTACTGTGTTCATCATTTCCACTCCCTGTACAAATTGGCCATGGCCCCCTCAGCTCACGTGAGAGATGCACCGTGAATGATAATGAAGTTAGTGCTAACCGTGGCCCACTTCAGTAACAACCTTCTAAAAATATATTGAACTTATAAAGTATTCATGGATCCAAAAAGCACTTGAGTATAGCTTTAAGGTGAAAGCATTACCTTTAGAATCAGACAGACCTAGATTGGCATCCTAACTCAGCCATGCAGCCGCTCTGATGGGCCTGTAAGCAAGTTACTTAACCCGCCTGAGGGCCAACGTCCTCACTTACAAAACTGGGTCTCACCTCTTAGGGATGCTGTGAGGATTAAAAGAGAGATGGTACGGGCTTAGCCTGGTGATTGGCCAAGAAGTGCTGAGGGAGCCTTGTCACTATTATTCAACGTCTGAACATTTCAGCGAGCTTGACCCCAGCCCAGGTTCTAAGGCTTTCTCTTTTCCTTAAAATGGACGTGGACAAAAGGTTGTACAGTTCGTTTGAGCCTCTCTTATGAGCTATTTATTAAATATTTCTTTGTGCTCTAAAACGATCATTGGATTTGAATACTCTCCTTCTGCTATTTTATTTTTCTAGGGTGGGAAATGTCAAGTGGGGTGGATTTGAAATACTACTGACTAGGGATATTAAACATGTGAGTGTTTAATGACGGGTTTTTTAATATAAAAAGACAAAGCCAAGCAGATGGGATCATTAAATTATTGATAATGTTTTGCTGCAATGATTTATAAATAATACATGTTTAAAGGGTTATTTCCTTTACATTTCTTTAGGGACAACTAAAGAGTCTTCTTGTTTGGAGTTTAAAGAGAACAGACAGGTGGAAAAAGGTCAACGAAATGTTCATTTGTGCAGTTTCTATGCCCCAACCCCCTGAAACTTCCAATAAAAACATAACAAATTTTATGCAACCATATAAAATTTTTATTTTTAGAGCAGAATGAAGCAATGGCTTTAATTTAGCATCTAGGGAGGAAAAGCTTAAAATATATTAATACAAAGTTTCATATTAAACAGTATCACTTTTTTTTTCCTCAGAAAACCTCCAAATTGAAGTTCGCTTCTATGAATAAAAACCAAAAAGAGGGCTTCCCTGGTGGCGCAGTGGTTGAGAGTCCGCCTGCCGATTCAGGGGACACGGGTTTGTGCCCCGGTCCGGGAGGATCCCACGTGCCGCGGAGCGGCTGGGCCCGTGAGCCATGGCCGCTGAGCCTGCGCATCCGGAGCCTGTGCTCCGCAACGGGAGAGGCCACAAGAGTGAGAGGCCCGCGTACCGCAAAAAACAAAACAAAACAAAAAAGAACCCAACAATTAGTCTCTGAAGGCTATCAATTTCCAGACACATTAGCTCTTTAGAATATGTTATTTTAAAAAGGGAAAATGTGGAGTGACTGGGGACAGATCCTGGGAAACGAAGCCAGCTACGGTTACTGTCTGCCCAGTGGCCCTCCACGGGTCCGGGGCCCGCCGGTATCATATGGCACATGGTGTTTGATGCACATAGGTGGGCAGGGGGGAGCATAGGATCATAGTTTTTATCAGATGTTTATGGTCTTGAAGAAAGTTAAGATCCACGGCTTCTTCCTTTTTCCTTTTGGAACTGGCTGAGAGGAATAAGGGGGTGAGAGGGTGCAGGTTATGCGGGGAAGGAAGAACGCCCGCCCAGCTCGTCCCGTATCAATTAACCTCTCACCTCCTGGCAGCCTTTCCACCTCCATAAACCGTGATCAGCACTCAAAACTGGTTCAACAAGGCTAAACAAAAACGGATTACACGGCCTTCCCTGGTGGCGCAGTGCTTGGGCGTCCGCCTGCCCATGCAGGGGACTCGGGTTCGTTTCCCGGTCCGCGAAGATCCCACATGCCGCGGAGCAGCTGGGCCCGTGAGCCATGGCCGCTGAGCCTGCGCGTCCGGAGCCTGTGCGTCTGGAGCCTGCGCTCCGCAACGGGAGAGGCCACAACAGTGAGAGGCCCGTGTACCGCAAAAAAACAAAACAGAAAAAAAAAAAAAAACACTGATTGCAGAATGTGAATGTGAAACGGTATCCAGCAACCGCAGGGAGGGACAAATTGTCTTTAAATCTTTTGTTACTTGAATTAAAAAAAATTCTTTTCTTTGGAAGTGTGCTTTTTTTTTTTTTCCTGTATATTTGGTTTTGACCTCTTTCTCTGCAATTTTCAAAAACGGTTTGAAGCGGGCTATAAACCCATAATTCAGTGACAAAACTCAAGCATTTTTCTGATGATGAGGGGATAGTTTAAATGTTTTCTTTGAATGGGAGAAAGCATTTTCTTTGCAAGCTGTTAAAATATATTCTTCCTGAATACATTTAAAATATATTTTTTAATATTTTAAAATATATATTTAACGTATATTCAGGCCTGAAAGTGACTAAGTTGTGTTACCTATTTGTACTGGTAAGAGAGGGAGTGAAAATTCCATGAAAAATTGGGTAGGGAGAGATTAAACGATTTATGTTGCCAAATGTAATCACATTTTTCTGATGAGGACAGGGCTGAGGGAGCTTCAATAACTTGCTCAGTGTCCGCCAGGTGAGCATCAGGGCCAGGATCCAAATCCGGGTCTGACTCCAGAGTCCACATTCTTTCCTCTGCCTTCTTCCCCTCTGGTGAGGTTCCTCTGTGACACCCCTTCCCCACTCTGCACCTTGGCCACAAGGACAGATGCCTGCAGGTTCCTGGAGGAAAGGGGGACCGTCCCAGAGAATCCCTCCTCTATGGGGGTTCTTTATGCTCACAGGTGATGGCCCTAGAGAAGGATGGTTGGATAAAACAAAAGACCTGAGACCACA
The DNA here is from genome assembly GCF_964341445.2 of Mesoplodon mirus. Taxonomy (NCBI): domain Eukaryota; kingdom Metazoa; phylum Chordata; class Mammalia; order Artiodactyla; family Ziphiidae; genus Mesoplodon; species Mesoplodon mirus. The sequence goes on from NC_138996.1 coordinate 8,214,886, forward strand.
GTTTTCCTGAAAGACTGTATCCATTAGAAAGTGTGAAGAACAAACCAATCAAAGTCTGGACAATAGAAAGTGTTGGAGCTTTGAAAACAGCCAACCTGATTTGAGTTTTACCCTAAAAACTAGGGAGGCACTGCCCCATTTGGGGATGTGAGGTGGCTTTTTATCCATAATGATCAAGTGTTGTCCTGACACCTTCTCTCTGCAAACTCCACAGGACACTTCAGCAAAGGACAAAAAGCCCATCTACTAAGAGGAGAATTTGAGTAGCAACTTAAAGTGACATATCTGAGGCACCCAGCCCAATGCCCGATCTAAGTTTGGTGCTAAATAAATGATCGTTCCTTTTTCGTTCCCACAAGAGATATGAGGCCAATAGAAATTTGAGGGAAACCGTTAGTCTGAAGGCTGCACAATTGCCAAGTGTACAGTTTCTGTGATGATGTCATGGAATGTTTTGATAGGAGGTCCCTGAGAGACTATCTTCGGCTCTGACTCCTTTATTGAAGTATAGTTGATGAATAAAAAGTGTGTATAGGGCTTCCCTGGTGGCGCAGTGGTTGAGAGTCCACCTGCCGATGCAGGGGACACGGGTTCGTGCCCCGGTCCGGGAAGATCCCACATGCCGCGGAGCGGCTGGGCCCGTGAGCCATGGCTGCTGAGCCCGCGCGTCCGGAGCCTGTGCTCCGCAACGGGTGAGGCCACAACAGTGAGAGGTCCGCGTACCGCAAAAAAAAAAAAAAAAAAAAAGTGTATATTTAAGGTGTACAATGTGATGATTTAACATATGTTACACTGCGAAATGATCACCACAATCCGCCCAACACATCGTCACTCAGTTACCGCGTGTGTGTGTGTGTGGTGGAGAGGTGGTAAGAACACTTGAGGTCTATTTTCGTAGCAAATGTCAAGAATACGATAACTGTAGTCACCACCGTACCGTACATTACATCACCAGAACTTGTTCATCTGGTGACTGCACGTTTGTACCCTTCAGCCGACATCTCCCCGTTACCCGCACCCCAGCTCCTGGCAGCTACCGTTCTGCACTCTGCTTCTATGAGTTTGACTTCTTTAGATTCCACACAAAAGTGAGATCATACAGTATTTGTCCTTCTCTGGCTTATTTCACTCAGCATAATGTCTTCCAGGTTCATCCATGTTGTCGCAGATGGCAGGATTTCCTTCTTTCTCACGGCTGAATAATATTCCATTACATATAGGTATATGCATATTACAACTTCTTTATTCATTCCTCCATCGATGGACACCAGGTTGTTTCCATATCTTGTGAATAATGCTGCAATGAACGTAGGAATTCAGATATCTCTCTGAGAAATTGATTTCATTTCCTTTGGATATATTCCCAGAAGTGGGATTGTTAGATCATATGGTCGTTCTATTTTTTAATTTTTTGAGGAACCTTTATACTGTTCTCCATAGTGGCTGCCGCAATTTACATTTCAAACAATGCACAAGGGTTCCCTTTTCTCCACGTCCTCACCAACACTTATTACCTCTTGTCTTCTTATAATACCATCTTAATAGGTGTGAGGTGATAGCTCATTGTGGTTTGATTTGCATTTCCCTGATGATTAGTGGTGCTGAGCCCCTTTGCCTATACCCATTGGCCGTCTGTGTCTTTGGAAAAATGTCTGTGCAGGTCCTATTTTTCAACTGGGATGTATTTATTTATTTGCTATTGAGTTTTATGAGTTTCTTACGTATTTTGGATATAAACCCCTTTCCAGATGCATGGTTGGCAAATATTTCCCCCCATTCTGTAGGTCGCCTTTTCATTTTGTTGCTAACTCCCCTTTAACCAACACCAAAATCTGACCAGAAGACCTAACTCATCAGAATGTTACTGACACTAAACTTATAGAGGAAAGAAGCAAATGATAAGAAAACCGGTTGGTGACAAGGATGTATAAATAAACATAGAACCGTCTAGAACCATCCTGTGTTCAGTATTCGTTCTTCTCATTCTCAGACAGCTAATCTCTAGTCCTGGAGGGTGATTCCTAAACTCAGAAGGACGACGCATTAGAAGTCAGACAAAACCAAAATTAATCCTGTTCTCTGTGAGGCACACTTTACCAGGACTCCTGTTCTAGAAAGTTTTCTGGTAACAAGGTTAAGCCCTGATGAGCTAGAGATCTCAGTGAATCAGGATACACTGGTCGGGACCTGGCAGGCGCTTTCCCTACAGCTGGAGCTCAGGAGACGTGTGTTTGTTCCCTTCAGGACCGGGGCTGGGAAAAGATGCACTGCAAAGATGCACTAAGCACATCACAGTTTTCTGTCCCGTCTCGGTGCTGTCTGCCCAACACCCCCGTCCTGCTTCTCCTCTCGTTCCTGCACGAGAAGAGATGTAGGGTGTCAGGAAATGGGCTGACTCATCTGACATCAGATTGAGTCCTTTTTATTTGCCCTTTTGGTTGGCCTCAGCCTCTGATATGGGGAACGACCATGTTATGTTTGTGAAGGTTTTCATTTCACAGAAGACACTTGGACTGCAGGGGACTCTGGTGATTTAAAGGTCCGGTGTGAGTGGCTGCCTGATAGCTCTTTGTTTTCCACAATCCTTTGACTAGAAAAAGAAATCAGAGCGTGTTTTAAACATGCTGCCCCACGAGGGACACGGATTCCTTCACTTTGGGCTGTGTCTCTGGTGGTATGTATTCACACTTTGCTTCAGAGGTAGGTTTTTTTTCTGCTTGTTCTCCTATTCCCTTTTTAGCTACCTGTATTTCCTAGTTTTATTTTCCTCCTTTTCTAGTTGTGCTTGACTGAGCAGAGATGAGATATGCTGTGGATAAATATGTCGAGTGTCTGCACAGGAATTACTCCTCTTATAACTGCGAATTAATCTATTCATTTTTAGTTGGTTGGCTTAACATGTAAAATGAGATTTCGGGGGGGATGGGGTGGGGAGGACAAGGAAACACTGTAAACCATGTTTTATTTTATGTTCCCAATGAAAAATAGGCAAAAATAACAATGGCACAGGTTTCTATCCATCTCCACTATGGATGTATTCAACTTCTTTACCTGTATTTAATATTTTTTCAAAACTGTGGTTTATTGGCTGATACTATTCCTCAGTCTATGAACCCTTCCATTTTGTAGGTAATCATCTTCCTTTTGGGAAATGTGTCCTAAGAGGAAGATCATTCGTTTTCAAAGTTAAGGCTTAGAAACGGACAGCGGCTGCTGTGTCCCTGTCCACAGAGCCACATTTCCACATGCTGTCGGCTTTGCAGGGCCTTGCTTGTCAAGACTCAAGGAGGGTTTATCTGAAATGTCTCAAAGGAAAAGAAAAACCTCCAAGGAGGAAAATGGGTTACAGGAGGACTTTTTAATTACCTGTTTTATGTAGAAATATTTCTATCTTTATTAATTATGACGGCAGACAATGATGTTTCACACCTAAAATTGCTCCTTCCTGCTGAAATCTCGGTGTTTCCAAATGCATCTGTCAAACAACACTTTTTATTTAGTAATCTAACAGCTATCCTTTCCTTTGTTTTTGCCTAATGAGTTGTTCAGCCCCTTAACTTTTTTTTCTTTCAGGGTATAAATCGCTTTGGGAAATTTATAGAATAGTATTTCAGGTATCAAATTTGAATTCTATAAGGAAAACTATAGAGGGGGCCTTAATGAGATGAATTATGTCAAATGAAGGCAAGTAACCTACATTGAGTGCATTCTTGGGAAAATACAAAGAGACATGCATTATATTACTGTCTAAAATTTAATGACTGAAAGTGCTGTTGTTTAAGAACTTCAGGGATTCTATAAAAAATATTTTAAGTAAATTTTCCTTAAAAACTTTGCACTCTCACACATCTCCAAGAATTGAAATTCAAAGTTGGTTTTAAAAAGGAGGAGGGCTTAAGACCTTAATGAAATGACTAGTTATTTAAGTTTTTTTTTTTTTTTTGTGGTACGTGGGCCCCTCACTGTTGTGGCCTTTCCCGTTGCGGAGCACAGGCTCCAGAAGCGCAGACTCAGAGGCCATGGCTCACAGGCCTAACCGCTCCGCGACATGTGGGATCTTCCCAGACCAGGGCTCGAACCCGTGTCCCCTGCATCGGCAGGTGGACTCTCAACCACTGCGCCACCAGGGAAGGCCGTTATTTAAGTTTGATTGAAGAAGGTTCCCTAGCTACACACCCTGCTGGGTGTAGAAACGGAGACCAGTCAGATCAGTATTTTGACAAGAAAGGGCAGGACTTTTCTTTAATTACCGGATCAGTAAGACGGTGAGCTCTGTTCAGTGACATAACTGAACATCTCAAGCCTGTGTCTTTCTATCCCTTTACACTGTGCTGCCATAGACTTTAGAAGTGCTCTTACCAACGTCATTTTGTTGGCTAGCACACTAGTCCTGAGATGCTGGTATTACTCTTTTCATCTCCGTGGTGAAGGGGAGCAGCACGGCCAGGAGGGGCAGGAGCAGTGGTGCTGGGAGACGCTGGTGTCCCGCACCCGCCTTCCCGGGATGGAAGCCCCCGGAACCTCCCCGCCAGCCAGCATCCTTTCTGCTTCTCTAACCCCTCTCTCTGTCTGGTGCCGCGGGATGTGCAGGCTGTGCGTCCGAGGAGAGGCTTTTTCACAAACTGTTTGATCGTTATAACCAGTTCATCAGGCCCGTGGAAAACGTTTCCGACCCAGTCACTGTGCATTTTGAAGTGGCCATCACGCAGCTGGCCGACGTGGTAAGCGCAGCGGAGGGTCACCACGAGGCCTCGGAGGCCCCAACTCTGAAGGGTCCAAGCAATTCCCACTCACTGCACTGGGTAAATAAAGGGATTTTTGAACACAAACAGACAAAATCTACAGAGCGCAGCCCTTCAAAGCCGGCCCGTTGGGAGGGATCCACTCTCCCCAGGGTTGCCGTCACTATTCTCCTTAAGGCGATGTTTTTCTGGAAATGCTCTCAGCACCAGTTTATGAAACAAAGAAGCGAAAGGGCATTTGAAGGGGGTATACAAAGGGAGCTAACTCCATTGTGCACCTATTATGCACCAGTGTCCACACTTAGTGGCTGTCATCTGCATTTTACAGCTGGGGAGAGGAAATCTCAGGTAAGGAACTTTCCCAACATCATACAGTTACAGATGGCGGCCCTGGGGTTCAATCAGCACTGTTCAACCCCAAAGCTCATGCTCTTTTGACTCCGTATAAGGAGAATTGCTTTAAGTCTCCTTTGTTATAGAAGAAAGAGAAAATTCACCTTGTTTCACATAGGGTTCCATCCAGCCCTGAAAAACTGATGGGAATTTGGAGGTCTTAGTTTAATTTATTGCTACCCTGTTTAAGGGACTAGAGTTCTTCCTTTTGAATAATCTTCACAGCCTAGTTGCTGGGAGAGGAGGTGTGGGAACTGATACCCTAACAGAGGACAGGGTTCTGGGCTCCAAGGCATGGCAGGGCGCAGGTTGGCCTGAGGCACTGGACTCGGACCAAATTCCAGGAATAGGCAGGCTCAGGACGTAAGGGGTAAGGGACGTCCTGAGCATCTCTGAGACAATGGTGCACAGACCGAGGGAGCAGCCCAGGCTCTGGACGGCAGCGGGGGGGGGGGGCCTCCTTCCTCTCAGCTTTGCCTGGAGAAACAGTGGTGGCTCCAGGTGCACCTGGGGGAAGACCTCAGTCATGGATATGGAGTCCGGGCTCACCATGTTTCTCCGGTCCGTGCTTCCCAGTGGACTGGGCTGACCCTGACCTGATCCTCTAGCTTCTGGCCCAAGCTGGAAGTGTGTATATGCTGATAAATACTGGTTTAAAAAAAAGTAAGCCAGATGTTTTACCTCACTTAGATGGGCCCACTAATTCCTTTAATAAACATTTATTTAGTACCTATTCTAATCCCGCCTCCCCTCTCACCTCAAATAGCTTAGCACTGGTTATTGGTCTCCTACCAGGCTGGAAGCCACACTTGGTATGAATTGGGCTGTTATGAATGGAGAACTGGACTGAGTTTCCCCGAAAGTTTGTGATACAGCATCACTTCAAATCCATGATCTATACACCCTTTCAGGACATTGTTCTGAAGATGGTGGGTGGAGGATTGCTGAATACAGATTTTGGTATTTGCATTTGGCTGCTATCAGAGGTTGAAAAACACACACATGCTCTCTCAGATTATATAAAACAAGTTTATTTTTTTCTTATGTAATAGAAATCTAAAGGTTAACAGCCCAGGTTAATATCAGGTGGCTTTGTGGTAGTGGTTGCATCACAGTGTTTGGTTGCCCAGGTTGTGCACTGCACAACTCCTGAGGATGTTAATCACATGAGCTATGATGCTAAAAGCATAAACTGTGACAGGGACCAAGGTTCCTTCTATCTTTCTGTGTCACCATCCTTAGCATGTGATTTCTTCCCTCAGTGTTGCCTTGTGGTCCAGGATAACTGCTGATTTTCACTCATCATATTCACATTCTTGGCCAGAAGCAGGAGGAAGAGAGAAAGGGGCACATACCAGACATCTGTGACTTCCTTAAGGAGTTTTATTAGAAGTCCTACTGACAGCTCTGCTTCCTAGCTCATTGACCACCCCTGGCTGCAAGAGAGTCTTGAGAAATATAGTTTTTTAACTGAAATTTTATTTATTGAAATAATCATAGATTCACTTGCAGTAAGAAATAATAGAGGCCTTGTATACCTTCTTTGACCAATGGCAACAACTACTGTATCTTTCATTTCTAAAATTTTGTCATTTCAAGAAAGCTATACATAAATGGAATCACACAGTATGTAACCTTGTGGACCGGCTTTTCCACTCAGCATAATTCTTTAGAGATTCATCCAAGTTGTTGCTTGTATCAGTAGCTCGTTTCTTCTGTTTTTTCTTCCAGTTTTATTGAGATATATTTGACATACAACACTGTATAAGTAAGGTGTGCAGAATAGTGATTTGACTTACATACATCATGCAGTGGTTGCCGCAATAAGTTTGGTGAGTCATTTCTTCTTATTGTGAGTAGTATTCCGTGGTATTGATGGAGCACACTTTGATTGACCTTTCACTGGTTGAAGAACATTTGGGCTGATTCCACTTTTGGTCTTTTACAAATAAAGCTGCTAAGAACATGTGTGTACAGGTTTTTGGGTGAACATTAATCGTTATTTCTCTGGGATAAATGCCCAGGGGTGCAATTCCTGGGTCATGTGGTAGTTGTGTGTTAGTTTTAAAAGAAACTGCCAAAATGCTTTCCAGAATGGCTGTACCGTTTTACATTCCTACCGGCAATATGTGAGTGATCCAGTTTATCTACAGCTTTGCCAGTATTTGGTATTGTCACCGTTTTTTATTTGAGTTATATTAGGTATGAAACGATATCTCATTGTGGTTTTAATTTGCATTTCCCTAATGATTAATGATATAAAACCTCTTTTCATGCGCTTATTTGCAATCTGCATATCCTCTAAGGTGAAATGTTTGCTCATGTCCTTAAGCCCATTTCCCAGTTGGATTGTTTGTTTTTACTATTGAGAGTTCTGGCTATATTCTAGATGCAAGTGCTTTGCCAGTTTTGTGGTTTGCAAATATTTTATCCCAGTTTGTAGCTTATCTTTTCTTCCTCTTCACATGGGCTTTCACATGAAGTTTTTAATTTTGATGCGGTCCAATTTATCAATTTTCCTTTTATATGTCATGCTTTTGGCATCAAGCCTAGTAATTCTTTGCCTTATCCCAGATCTTATAGGTTTTCTTCTATGTTTTTCTAAAAGTTTTATTTATGTCTTATGTTTAAGACTATGATCCATTTTGAGTTAATTTTTATATAAGATATGAGACCTAGATTTGTGGTTTTTAGACCTGTGGGTGTCCAATTGCTCCAGCACTATTTGTTGAAGAGGCAATCCTTTTCCCACTGAACTGGTTTTGCACCTTTGTGAAAAATCAGTTGAACATATTTGTGTGGGTCTATTTCTAGGTCCTCTATTCTGTTTCATTGATCAGTGTGACTATCCCTCCACCAACACTGCACTATCTTGATGACTGTAGCTGTAGAGTAAGACTTAATATTGGCTAAAGTGATTCCTGCCACTTTGTTCTTCTTTGTCAAGATTGTCTTAGCTATTCTGAGGCCTATGCCTAGAATAAGCTGCCTATGTCCACAAAAAGCCTTGCCCTGATTTTGATAGGAACTGCATTAAACCTGCAGATCAGTTTGGGGAGAAGTGACATCTTTACTCTGTTGAGTCTTCCAGTCCATGAATGTGGGATGTTTCTCCATTTATTTAGCTCTTCGTCCTTCAGGATTTTGTAATTTTCAGTACACAAATCCCATACATGTATTGTTATGTGTATATGTAAGTATTTTATTTTATCTGGGGGTGACTGAAAATAGTATTATGCTTTTTTTTTTTCTAAACCCCACATTTGTTTATTTATTTATTTTTGGCTGTGTTGGGTCTTTGTCTCTGTGCTAGGGCTTTCTCTAGTTGTGGCAAGCGGGGGCCACTCTTCATCACGGTGCACGGGCCTCTCACTATCGTGGCCTCTCTTGTTGTGGAGCACAGGCTCCAGACGTGCAGGCTCAGTAGTTGTGGCTCACGGGCCTAGTTGCTCCGCGGCATGTGGGATCTTCTCAGACCAGGGCTCGAACCCATGTCCCCTGCATTAGCAGGCAGATTCTCAACCACTGCACCACCAGGGAAGCCCTATTATGCTTTTAATTTTGGTTTCTCCATGCTCATTGTTAGTATATAGAATTTTAAGACTTTTGTATATTGATCTTGTATCCTAAGATCTTGCTGAACTCACTTAGTTTCAGCATTTTAATAGATTCCATGGGATTTTCTTTGTAGGCAACCTTATAATCTGCAAATAGAGATAGTTTTATTTCTTCCTTTCCAGTCTATGCCTTTCCCCCCTTTTTCTTGCTTCATTTCAGTGGCTAGAACTTCCAGTACTATGCTGAATAAGAGTGGTGACAACAGACATCCTTGTCCTGTTCCCAATCTTAAGGAAAAAGCATTCAGTCTTTCACCCTTTGGTATAAAGTTAGGTGTAGCTGTTTTGTAGATGCTCTTATCAAGTTGAGGAAATTTCCCTTTATTCCTAGTTTCACAGAGTTCTTAATCATGAATTGATGTTGAGTTTTGTCAAAAGCTTTTTCTCCATCAACTGATATGATCACATGGTTTTTCTTCTTTAGTTTGTTGATATGGTAAATTACATTGATTAATTTTTGAATGTTGAACCAGCCTTGCATCCCACTTAGTCATGGTGTATAACTTTTATACATTGTTGGATTCAGTTTGCTAATATTTTGTTAATGATTTTTGCATCTAAGTTCATGAGAGATATTGATCTGTCATTTTCTTTTTTCGTAATGTCTTTGTTTGGGTTTGTGTCAGGATAATATTAGCTTCACATAAAGAATTTGGAGTTGTTCCCACCTCTTCTATTTTCTGGGAGAGATTGTGGAAAGTTGGTATTGATTTTTCTTTACATATTTGGTAGAATTCTTCAGGGAAACCTACTGGGCCTGGAGATTTCTTTTCCAGGAGCTTTTTAATTATAAACTCTATTCTTAAATGGCTATAGGGTATTCAGACTGTCTATTTATATCACTTTTCAGATTCTTTTCCCTTATTGTTTATTACAAAATATTAAGTATATTTCCCTGTAGTGTAGGTCCTTGTTAGTTAGTTTGTGGTTTTTGAGGAATAGGCCCATTTCTTTTAAATTGCCATATTTATGATAAAATTAAAGTTGCTCATGGTATTATCTAACTTTTTAATGGCTATAGGATCTGTAATGATAGCTCCTGTTTCATTCCTGATATTGGCGATTTGTGTCTTCTCTCTTTTTATTTTTGTCAGTCTTGCTAAAGGTTTATCAATTTTGTTGTTTTTCCCCCAAAGAATCAGCTTTTTGTTTCATTGATATTCTTTATTGTTTTCCTGTTCAACTTTATTGATTTCTGTTTTATCTTTATTTTTCCTTCCTTGTACTTGCTTTGGGTTTATTTTGTGCTTGTTTTTCTAATTTCTTGAGGTAGAAACTTGTATTATTGACTTGAGACTTTTTCTCATTTCTAATGTAAGCATTTAGCTATAAATTTTCTTCTCAGCACTTTTTTTTTAGCTATGTCCCTCATTTTTTGATATATTGTATTTTTGTTCCCATTCAGCTCTATGTGTTTTAAAGAACTTCCTTTGAGACATTCTCTTTGACCCATGGATTATTTAGAAGTTCAGTTTCCATGGGTTTAGAGATTTTCCTGTTGTCTTTTGGTTATTGATTTCTAGTTTGATTCCATTATGGTCAGAAACACACTATGATTCCAATTCTTTTAAATTTGTTGAGGTTTGTTTTATGGCCTATGATAAGGATACGCTCTGTGTTGGTTAATATTATATGCATGATTAAAAAATGTGTATTCTGGTGTTTTTGAGTGGAGTATCTATATATGTCAATTAAATTCTGCTGGTTGATTATGTTGTTCAGATTTTCCCTATTTTTGCTGATTCTATTGATCGCTGAGTTCTATTGGTCGCTGAGAGAGGGATATTGAAGTCTCTAACTGTAATTGGGGATTTGTCTGTTTCTTCTTTCAGCTCTATTAGTTTTTGTTCCATATAATTTGAGACTCTGCTGTTTGGTGCATATATGGTCAGGATCATTGTGTCTTCCTGGTGGATTGATCCTTCTTTCATTATGTAATGTCCCTCTTTGTCTTTAGTAATTTTTTTCCTCTGCATCTACTTTGTTCAGTATTAATATAGCAATTCTTATTGGTGTATTAGAGTCTACTTGTCCTCATGTGGGGCACCAGAAGTCCCTGTGGGCCATATTCATTGTTGTCACTGAGCCATGGTGAGGTCTGGGAGTGACTGTGATGCAGTACAGCCCAGATGCACAATTACCAACTCCCTTCTAGAAGACTATAGGCCGTCTGCTGCTGTTTGGGCCTCAGGCTTGGCCTTAGAGCACCAGAGAGCTCTACATGGAAGGGTGTTTGCTGCTGCATAGAATGAACTTGGCCACAAGGTTTAATGAGTGGCTGATCTTCAGAGTAAGTGTATTTCCACTGTCCCACTCATGGGGCCAGGACAAAGCCCTTGCCCAGTGTTTTTGATGGCCTGGTATATCTGACATGACAAACCTGAAGGCTTTCAAAATGTAGCCCACCTGGCCTTTCTGATCTCAGTCTCTGAGTCTGTGGCTGCTGCTCCAGAATCTAGTCCATTTGAAATTGTAACTCCAATCCTTTAATTGAACCAGGTGTCAACTAATTTATTTTCCCAAGAAGGAGACGCAGGGTGATGGTCCCAGGAATGTGGGGTTGTACTGTGGGTCTCTGGCCTCCTTCAGCTGGGCTGTCTGATAGCAGTTCCCATGACCGTAGGTGCGGTCTGGCATTGGATGGAGAATGCAACTTTCCAGACCCGGTCCTGACCCATAAACTTGGCTGACACCTCTGAGGGTGTCCATCCACCATGAAGCAGGTCCACACCACATGGAGCTTCACCAGGCTGTGGAAGTATAGATAGGGAGACAGGAATACTGTCGGGATGATATTGCCAACTGATTTTAATTCTCAGAATACAACGTTCTAGTTCACAGTGTGCACTAGTTCTCTAAACAGTGTATTAGTGGACAGAGAGGAAGCAGTCGTTGGAAGTTGCTTATGACTGTTACCTCCGAGACATTTCTGGACTGCTAGAGCTAGTCCATTCCTGACTGACAGCCAGTGGTTTTATTGACATGGCCCCTGCTTGAATCTGCTGGTCACAAGGTATGAGTAGAAGACACTGTCCTTAGACTTGGGTAATTGTAAAGTCATGGATAAGTAATAGTCCATTTCTTTGCTTGCCCTGACCAATAGAAAACCATGAATGTAACTCCTTTTGTTGACCTTTTACAACCCTGGGGCTTATCATGACTTGACACAAACCCCTTTGAAGGAGGAAACTGGTGAGGTCTCCAGGTAGTGTTTTCTGGGGGGCATGGAGAACTGCAGAGCAGCAAACCAGAGTGGGCTGGTGTCCAGCCCTGGCCACAGCTTCCTCAGCCAGTGTGAGGTGTTTACTCTCAAAGGTGCTCATGTGTCTGGGGAAACAAAGTTGGTAAGTTTTGGGAACCCACTGCCGGCCACTGGGTGACCATCAACAGCCTCCAGGTGTTGCGCTGTGAGACTGCTGAAGGTTCTGGATGTGTCTTCAGTAGCTGCTCCACTGAGAGGTGGTAGCTGATTAGGAACACATTATATTTGGCATGTCATCCTGGAACGCTTTTATTCAAGAGACCCAGGACTCTTTGCAGGTCATTTAGGTACCTGCTTAAACCACCTCCTCAGACAAGCCTTCCTGGATCATCCTGTCTAAAAGAGATGTGTGTGCATGTGTGTGCAGACACACACACCACTCAATCCCTCTTTATTTTTTTTCATGGGACTTATCACTATCTTACATTATACCATGTATCTATTATTGATTTTCTGTCTCCCCAGCTAATAGCTTAGGCACATGTAGGTAGGGATATTTTCCATCCTGATTACTTCTGTAGCGGCAGCATTTATAGAGCGCACAGTAGGTACTCAATAAATACTTGTTAATGAATGATTGAAGCAATCGGGAGTGGTTTGGTTGAGAGCAGTGCTCTGGGGAGTGGCAGGTTCCAGCTGGAGAACTCCATGGTGAGCTGAGGCTGACCCCTTGAGGGGCAGTGGGGCTCAGGACTCAGAACCTAGAGGGTGCTGGGGCACAGCTGAGGAAGAAGATGGCAAAAACAATGATACCCATCACCATCTTCAGGACTTCCCCTCCCTCCCTCCCTCCCACTCCCTCTTCTCTCCCTTCTTTCCTTTTATGGGACCAGAAATCTTTATGGGCTACAGTGGTCAGAAAGGCTTCACAGAAGTGGGACTTCAATCAGATTTGAAAGACACTCATAAAGCCACATTTCAAAGTCACAGGGTTGGGACCAGTGTGGAAATATTGTATTTTTGGCTTTTTATAAATTGCCTTTTCAGTCTTCTTTTTTTCCCTCCATTAGAATGAATAACTCAGATTGGCTATTTTTAGTTGTAATTTTTGCTCTAAGATTCACTTCTATTAGCAAGTACATTTGAGGCTAAAAAATATTGTTTCTTCTTCCCAGGATGAAGTAAACCAGATCATGGAAACCAATCTGTGGCTACGTCATGTACGTGTCTACGTCACACGTTCTTCTCTCTTTTTTTTTTTTTTTTTTTTTTTTTTTTTTTTGCGGTATACGGGCCTCTCACTGCTGTGGCCTCTCCCGTTGCGGAGCACAGGCTCCGGACATGCAGGCTCAGCGGCCATGGCTCACGGGCCCAGCCGCTCCGCGGCACGTGGGATCTTCCCGGACCGGGGCACGAACCCGTGTCCACTGCATCGGCAGGCGGACCCTCAACCACTGTGCCACCAGGGAAGCCCCCACACGTTCTTCTCTTGGAATTGTGTCACACTTGTGTGTCAGTTTAACAACATCCAATGGATAAAATCCACTAGCATTCCCTCTTTGCATCTCCAGCTTATGATAGAGCATAAAATATTAACTAGCTCCAAAGCCCAAAGTTCAATCTGGTAACGGCTGGCTGGGTACAAGCTTCATGCTGCAGAACTTAGTGACAGAGTTCTCTCTGACTCTGCTTTGGTGGTTTCAGCTCTCAAGTCTCCTATTTTTGTCTGAATCTCGAGCTCCAGAGCCAGATTCTTGCCTACTCTTTGATCCTGCTCTGGGTTAGATTCCCACCGTCTGGTTTTATCAGTCATACCATCTTGTTCTTCCTTCCTGTCTCAATCTTTTATGCAGATTGTGTAACAAACCCATCATCATACACTTGAATTATCTTTTTAATACTAGAAATGGATTGCTACTAGAGATTGAACATAGTCCATGGAATATGGAAGCTGAGCCTATAAACTTGGCTAGCTAATTAATAATCAATAGATAATTATTTAATATCTATATTTGCCCCAAATCAACTCAGCTACCTTGTTCCCCATGGATTTAATCTTCCAACTTTTGGTAGGGAACCAACTCTTTAAATAAGAACTTTTTCAAAAAGTTGTGGAACCAACATAGAATTAACGTTGGAAGAAAGTCAAGAATTTTTAAAAACTGACCTCTATTCCCTTTAGATCTGGAATGATTATAAATTACACTGGGACCCAGTGGAATATGATGGCATCGAGACTCTTCGTGTTCCTGCGGAGAAGATCTGGAAGCCTGACGTTGTTCTCTACAACAAGTATGGGCATCTGACAGCCAGTCTCTTTCCAAAGTTGCCTTTGGTACAGGCTGACCCAAAGCACAGGGGGGTGTCACTAATGGTGTCTGATTTACTTTGCAGTGCTGTCGGCAACTTCCAAGTCAAAGGCAAGACAAAAGCTCTTCTTAAATATGATGGCATGATAACCTGGACTCCACAAGCTATGTTTAAGAGTTCCTGTCCTATGGATATCACTTTTTTCCCTTTCGATCATCAAAATTGTTCCCTGAAATTTGGTTCCTGGACCTATGACAAAGCTGAAATTGATCTTCTAATCATTGGCTCTAAAGTGGACATGGATGATTTTTGGGAAAACAGTGAATGGGAAATTGTCGATGCTTCTGGCTACAAGCATGACATAAAATACAACTGTTGTGAAGAGATATACACAGACATAACCTATTCTTTTTACATTAGAAGATTGCCGATGTTTTACACCATTAATCTGATCATCCCCTGTCTCTTTGTTTCATTTCTAACTGTGTTGGTTTTCTACCTTCCTTCTGACTGTGGTGAAAAAGTAACGCTTTGCATTTCAGTTCTGCTTTCCCTGACAGTGTTTTTGCTGGTGATCACAGAAACCATCCCATCTACGTCTCTCGTGATCCCCTTGGTGGGCGAGTACCTGCTTTTCACCATGGTCTTCGTCACCTTGTCCATCGTGGTGACGGTGTTTGTGTTGAACACCCACTATCGCACCCCGACCACACACACCATGCGCTTGTGGGTGAAGGCAGTCTTCCTCCAGCTGTTACCCCAGATCCTGATGATGAGGAGGCCTCTGGACAAGAGGAAGGGGACAAGATATGACAAAACCCCCAAAGGCTTCTCTGGTAGACCAGCCAAAGTCAAGTTTGATCATCGCAGAGAGCCCAAACTTCTTAAAGAATGCTGCCACTGTCGTAAGTCCAGTGAGATCGCCACCAGCAAGAGACGATTAAGTCACCAGCCTTTACAATGGATGACTGAAAATTTGGAGCCCTCACCTGAAGTTGAAGATGTAATTGACAGTGTTCAATTCATAGCAGAAAACATGAAGAACCAAAATGAAACAAAGGAGGTAAATGTATGGCTCTTCTAGCCTGTTCACCCGCAGCAGGCCTGGGGGCCCTGCATAGACATGTCAGGTCTTCAATGTGAGTTCTGTTTGCAAGACGGTCAGGGAGTGGTGCCCTAAGAACCAGCCCTGTGATGATGCAGTTATGGGTGAACTGCCCTGGGGAGGGGGTGGGGTAAGGTGTAGCCTCAGAGCAAATCTCTGCCTGCAGAAATGTCAACTCAAGTAAAATCTGGTTAAAATAAACACTCAGGGCAACCTTGGTTTATTAAACTGAGAGCCCCTGTGTAAGGAAGGGTGGGAGAGGAAAAAGCCGGCTGAAGGGCAGGAGGAAAGCCTGCAGGGCTGGTCAGTCTGGGAGCCTGGGAGGAAGGTGGCGTGAGCCTCCGGCAGCTCCAATCCCACTTACTCCACTGGACGGGGATCCAGGTGCTGATTGAATGAACCTCAGGGATATTTTTAGCATCAACACAGTCTGCTTCTGTGGCCCAGAGTCTAACTATAGCAGCTCGGACCTCCCCATCCTCCAGAGAGAGAGAGCTCAAGAACTTTATGCCCATTTTCCATACCATCAGGATGACTAGCTGGGGGCCTCTGAAAACTCCTGCCGCCAGGGGTCTGGGTCTCACCTGATGGCAGTACCCATCATTCTTATCTACTCATGAAAGGACATTGCAGGCCTGAAGTCCACCCATGGGTGCTGAGGCGGACACAGGTTGCATGTCACACAGGTCGGGGAGGGGGTGCATCAGGGCCAGGTGAGCCTAGGACTCCCCTCTGTGGTGACACCTTCGTCCAACTAGGGGACAGTGGCTGCTGACTTGATCACCACCAGGTAGGGCTCTTGGAGTTCGGGAACAGGAAGGACATGAGAGATGTAACGAACTCTCCCTGACCAGCGTGATCCCGAGTTCTAGAGGGCCACTTATTCCTGAGGGGGGGCCCATCACATCGCACGTCCTACACCCCCCGCCTCAAACCCATTTCCCAGACCTGCCAAGGAGTCAGACTGTCCCGTGGTGTCCATGACAAGAGTGGATGAGAAATGTCACCTGCCCTATCAGTAAATGAAGGATGTTGCACCCATCAAGCCATCAACCAGTGCAGTCGCCCCCAGCTGTGCACCCTGAGGGGATTCAGGGTGGAGGAAAGACGGATGCTGGCCCTAGATTGCTAAGTTGCACATCAAAGGAACGATTTCCATGAACCCAGACCCTTGCATCTTCCCATACATAGAAAAGCACTAAATTCCTTAACTTGAGATGTCTGGTTTTCTTTAATTAACAGTAATCTTTTTTTAAACGTTTTTTAAATTGAAGTATAGTTGATTTACAATGTTGTACTAATTTCTGCTGCCTAGCAAAGTGACTCAGTTATACACACATATACACTTTTTTGGTATTCTTTTCCATTATGGTTTACCTCAGGAGATTGGATGGGGGGGAACCACGATATGTAGGAGGTTTTGCAACAAAAACCAGGTGGTCAGAACATCAAAGGATTACTGTTGCAGTCAAATGCAACAAAATGTTCTACAACAGTAATCTTTTGATGTTCCGGCTACCTGGTCTTTGTTGCAAAACCTCCTCTATGCCCTGACTTTTTTTCCCCTTACCTCTTCATGGCAGTCCCTCAGAGTGATCTGAGAGGCTGCCTCCCGGGCTTGAATTCCTCAGAAAATCCACTGAATAAAACATAATTCTCAACTGTTAGGTTATGCATTTTTTTTTCAGTCAATGCAAAAGTGGAGCTCTCCGAGCAGCTCTTTCTGGGGTGCTGCCTGCAGTCAGGAGAGGTCCTGTGTGCCCACATAAGCCTGCTCACTCTGCAGCCCGCTGTCCCAGGACTGATGGAGCGCACGCACCCACCCTCTGCAGACAAATGGAAGTTCTCCGTGTGCTACAGAGGAGACACGGGTTAACCAGAATCACAGGGATATTTGCTTTACAATTGCCAGGAAATCTTCTGTGAAAAGGAAGCAGCTTATTTATGAGACAAAGCTTATCTCCCATGGTTTTGATTTGTTTTTTACAGCTGCTTGATTTTTGTCTTTCAGGTAGAGGACGACTGGAAATACGTGGCCATGGTGGTGGACAGGGTGTTCTTGTGGGTGTTTATAATCGTCTGCATGTTTGGAACTGCAGGGCTGTTTCTCCAGCCACTCCTGGGGAACACAGGACATTCGTAAGATGGACTTTCCCTTTATCTTCAGAAACGTACAAGACACTGTGTTTGTTCCATGTTTCCCCCACCACAAAGAAAGGGATAGAAAGCTTCACACCAAGTCCCCATCTAGATGGAAAAAGAGGACTTTATTGCCAACCTGGAGCCTGGATGCCCTCCCTGGGGGCACAGAGCAGTACTTTATGATCCCAGTGTCTGGGACCTGACACTGGAGCCCAGAGCTGGCAGCACCTGCAGGCTTCTCTTGTCTGTACACGTTTGGCTTCCAGGGACGTGACCAACCCACAGAACAGCAAACCGTGGAATCAAAGTCAAGCCACGCTAAGAGGTTCTTTTGCTTCTCCAGTTTATGAGCTTCTCAGTATAATGACGCCTGCCAGACATGAAACTCTGGACCTTGGACTTGCTGACCTCTGCAGCGCCTGTGAACCTGTGTATGCTTGCTTTCTCCTGCACATCTCTATGATGTAGAGCAGCATTATTTGATACATTATTTGGTAAAAAAGTAACAGCAGGTAGTCAGTCTAACCAACAGGCTGTATTGACTCCCCTTTTAAAAAATCCTATTGAAGTATAGTTGATTTACAATGCTGTGTTAATTTCTGCTGTACAGCCAAGTGACTCAGTTATACATATACATGCATTCTTCTTCATATTCTTTCCATTTTGGTTTATCACAGGATACTGAATATAGTTCCCTGTGCCACACAGTAGGACCTTGTCGTTTATCCATCCTATATATACTAGTTTGCATCTGCTAACCCCAAACTCCCAGTCTTTCCCTCCCCCACCCCCCATATTTAATTATCATTCATCTGGCAAGTGACTTGAGTGGTGACATTGCCACAGTCCCAGAAATAGGTTCTATCCATGCACCTGGAGCTTTGTAGGAAAAGTCATAAACACAGAGATCTCCAGGACCAGGTATCATGTGGGGAATGTAACCAGAGCAATGAAAATAAAGCATGACGAGGTCTGGCCAGACAGACCTGAAGCAACCTTTGCCGTGGGTCCAAAAGGTGTCTCTTCTCATCAGCAGTTTCCATTTGCTCTTTGAAACTGAGACTGAAAATAAAAGTGTTTCTTCTGTAGGAAATGGTGATCTTGTACCTTTTAGAGCAATTTCTTTTCTGAGAGGGAGAACCTTGGCTATTCTGTTTTATTCAACCCTCGTTTATTATCTTCTTATTTTTTGTATACACTTACTGTAACAGTTTTAAAGATGCATTTTAAAGTAGAAAAAAAAATCTACCCTAACACAGGAACTAATTTCACTTTGCCTTTTCCGTTCTAGTCCTTGTCTAAAGGCACACAGAATTTGACACCTCAGTTTTACCTTTCGGTTTCGTATTTTGCTATTTTCTCAATATCATGTCAGCAGCATTTCTCCGAGATGTTACGCAGTCTTGAAGTATAATTTTTGTGGTAGCATAACCTCCATTGTGTTGATACCCTACAACTTCTATTACTGATATGGACCAAGGTTCTTGACCTTCCCTTAATCAATAGAAACTGATAAGAGGCCAGACAAGAAACTCAGGCAAGGCTTTATTGGGGCTCCTGGGGCGGCAGGAGCAAAAGGAAGGAAAACAAGTAGCAGCTTCCCTTGCTCACTCACGGAGGGGGCGAGCTAGCTCCTTACATGGGGTGAGGGTAGGGGTGTGTCCAGGGGTTGGGCAGGAGGCGGGGCTTAGGCGGTCTGCCCACCCCTTAGGTGGGGTTGTGTGCAGGGGGCATGCGCAGGACCCTGCTCTTGCTCCCAGCTCATCGGAAGTGGCAGTTGGGGTTTTTTTGGTCTTTTTGTATCTTGTTGTCCATAATTTGCCCCAACTGCATATATACGCAGTTATTTTTACTCCCTTATAGTTTCTTTGTATTTTTTTGCTCAAGGAGACGTTTGTCCAGGTGCAAGCCCTGCAGCAAAGGGTCCCAGGTCCCAGATCCCAACCTGTCTCATGACCATGTGCTAATTCTTCCTTGTCTACCTCATCCTGGAGCTTAAGGCCAGTGGTAGTGCCCCAGGCACAAGTTACTCTGTTTTAAAGTATTTTTACTCTCTTCATGTCATGTGATTGCAGCACCTCTATTTTATCTGTCTTTACAGAGGGTTGCTTGTTTCTTGATACTTTTTTTTCTATTAAGCCAAATCAGTATTTCAAGTCATTGTTTAAAAGTTTTCAGAGTGGTAAATACACATAACAAAATGTACCATCGTAACCCTTTTTAAGTGTATGGTTCAGTGGTATTAAGTATATTCACATCGTTGTACAATCATCAGTACCATCCGTCCCCGGAACACTTTTCATCTTGCAAAACTGAAACTCTGAACCCATTAAGCAATAACTTTTTAATTTTTTTGAGGAACTGTCACACTGTTTCCCACCGCAGCTGCACCATTTTACTTCTCCCTAACAGTGAGCTGGGGCTTCATTCTCTCCACACCCTCATCAACACATATTAGTTTTTTTGTTTGTGTGTTTGTTTGTTTTGCGGTACGCAGGCCTCTCACTGTTGTGGCCTCTCCCGTTGTGGAGCACAGGCTCCGGACACACAGGCTCGGCGGCCATGGCTCACGGGCCCAGCCGCTCCGCGGCATGTGGGATCCTCCCGGACCGGGGCACGAACCCGTGTCCCCTGCATCGGCAGACGGACTCTTAACCACTGCGCCACCAGGGAAGTCCCGTGTTAGTTTTTTGATGGTAGCCATCCTAATGGGTGTAAGATAATATCTTGTGGTTTTGATTTGCTTTTCCCTAACGATGAGTGATGGTGAGCATCTTTTCATGTATTTATTGGCCACTTGTATATCTTCTTTGGAGAAATGTGTATTCAAGTCCTTTGCCCTTTTTAAGATTGGGTTATTTGTTTTCTTGTTGTTGACTTGTAGGTGTTCTATATATACTGGATATTAACCCCTTATCAGATATAAAAATAAGAATTTTAAGAACTGCAGAACAGGAAGATGAGAGGAAAGTGCTCCCAGCCAGGATCCTGACTTCTTAGCATATTCTTTTGTGCATGAACGGACATCAGCCTTCCCAGCCCAGCTTTCCAGAAGTTGCTTGGTGATCCTCGGAGGCAGTGACAAACTAACAACATATCTTTTAAAGAAATAAGCCTTTGAATAAAAGGGGCATCACAGCATGGAGATGTCTTTGTGTATCAGGTCTGTAGAATCAATGAATTTGAGAGATGGAACGGAACTCATAGATTATGTAGCGCAACTCTTTTTTTAATCTCAAGAGGTAGAGTGGCTTGCCTGTGATCACGTAGTTAACAAATTCAACTCTGAAACCCACGTCTCCTGACTCTTAAACCATTTCCGTGCCCCTGGATAATTTAGTCTCTCTCGTGAGATGGGAATCGAAAAACACAGAAAATCAAGTGATTTGGCCCATCTCCTCCCTTCCCATCCCCATGTCCTCCCAAAGGCCAGGGAAAGCACCTTTCACTGTCAGTAATCAGAAGGAAAAAAGCTTCTAAATGTAAACCAGGTTAGAGAGCTGAAGCAGCAAATGCTCTCTTAGTTTAGGAAGGTCAGGACTATTAGTGTCAACGTTTATTTTAGCCGGGGTAGGGGATACAAATAACTTTTGTGGGCTATATGTGAGTCTTCAGAACGAGATCAGTCATTGCTGAGTTGAACTGCAGACATTCTTGGGAATATAAGTCCCAGGTCAGAGTGGCCAAGAGACTGGCCAAAGAGGGGCCCGTCATGCAGGGTCTGCTCACTGCAGAGAGGCTGATTTGCCCCCCACTGGGCCCCGGGCCCTTGCCATCATGCTGAATGTGGGCTTGGGTGCTTGATCTTCTGATTTTTCAAGATACACTGAAAATCCAGCTTTTTATACAGAATCTCCCAGTTTGAAAACGTGGCAACTAAATTAAGAAGCGAAAATAAAGTCTCGGTGTCAGCTAAACAAAAAAACCTGCCTGCAGGGCTATGAGTTGGCAGCTTTTGGCTAAACAAACCAGGGCTTGATCCCTTCTGTCCGGCAAGGTCAGGCAGGACGGGCAGAGTCAGGGGCAGGGAAGTGCTGGGGTCAGGGCGGGGGAAGGAGGTGGACCCCGGGACCACGGAGCTCCATCTGAGGGCCTAGAGAGGTCTACACGGGCTGTCCCATTGGCCCCAACCTCCCCCGAAGCCTAGGGTGTGCCTCTTGGGTGTAGTGAGGGCGCAGCGAGATAAGAACAGGGGCATCTCCCCTCGCCCATCCCCACTTTTTTTTTTTTTTTTTGCGGTATGCAGGCCTCTCACTGTCGTGGCCTCTCCCGATACGGAGACGCGCAGGCTCAGTGGCCATGACTCATGGGCCCAGCCGCTCCGTGGCACGTGGGATCCTCCCGGACCGGGGCATGAACCCGTCTCCCCGGACTCTCAACCA
Organism: Mesoplodon mirus; assembly: GCF_964341445.2. NCBI lineage: Eukaryota > Metazoa > Chordata > Mammalia > Artiodactyla > Ziphiidae > Mesoplodon > Mesoplodon mirus. The sequence continues at coordinate 8,236,779 of NC_138996.1, forward strand.
CTGCGCCACCAGGGAAGCCCCATCCCCACTTTTGACTTGGGAACTGTCATCTGAACTCTTTAGCAGCAGCATCAGTTTTCAGCCAGAGCTGCTATTGTACCCCTTACACACACGCACACACACACACACACACAATTTCCAGCTGGTGTCTGGAAACGTCTAAAAGGGTATTTTGGGTTGTCACAATGACTGGGGTGCTCTTGTCACTTACGGTCTGGGGCTAGGGGTGTAAGCCTCCTGCAGTGTGAGGGGCAGGTCGGTGTAGAATTGTCCCAAACAAGATACCCATGACTCCCAGAGGAAAGCCTGACCCTCTCAAGGGTGGTCAGTTTGGAGCACAGGCCTGTGAAGACCCACACTCTGTGGGCTTGTTGAGGGCAGCCACACACCACACCCAGCACACACCACACTCACCACACACTCCACACCCTCTACACACACCATACACCACACACATTACACACACACACCACACACCAAGCCCACCACCCACGCCACCCGTATCACACCCACCACACACCTCACACATCGCACCCTCACTGGGTCCTTGGTGCAGAAGCACCCATCCTCCTGAAGAAACAGTAAGGCTCCTTCCCCACTGTGTTTTCCCCTGAGAATAGAGTTTTGCAGGTGGAGAGGACCTCCATCTGTCAACGTGGATGTTGATAGTGCTTTCCACCCAGGGCTGTTTGGAGGATTGCCTGAGTCAATCTTCACAATGTGTACTCTTCCCTCTGACCTCCCTGTGGATGTTGCACTCTTCTGGCCTGGCGGAGATCACCCCTGAGTGTCCAGGGGCACGTCTACTCCTGCAGCAGGCCAGGCTGCTCTGCCTTACCACCACTCTCCTGCCTGCCCGGGGGGGTGTGACAGTGCATACCAGTGGATATACTGCGGCTCTCGGCGAGTTTGCCTAAAACTAAGATTGTCTATGAACCAAAGAAATAACGTTACTTATAGTTTCGCTACTAGTTTATTGACACACTGAACAGAAAGTCTTAATACAAAGAACGAGTATATGTCAGGTTAAACATAAATGGTAGTCACCATGGCTATTAAGTAAACAAATTCACATTAATACATAATAGTAGGTGTTTCCAAGAAAGAATTATGACACAACCAAAAAAATCCATCCCAGCATAAAGATATTACTCTTTGGAAACTACAGTGTTCTAATGTGGCTAGTTAGAGACCATTTTTAAAAGGACCAAGGTCACAGGTAAGAGTCTCTGTAACTTTGCTGTGTGTTATGGCCACAGGCTACACTTCTAAAATTACCAGTGGATTAAGGTGGACAGATCACCTTAATCCAGGGATCAGTCTTAACACTAATGACGAGATAGCCCGATAGCATGTCCCCTTGTATGGTAAATAGAAACTACACACCACCATCTACGACGTATTCTGCCAACAATATTGAACTAGATTATAGTTGTAACTTCCAATTTACAGGAAATACAGGACACAGGGGGACAAGCTAAATGACACCAGAAGCAAGTAATGAGACAACCTAAAAATGAGACATTCTTGGGGAAAACTGATCTCCTCCTTTCAACAAGTTAGTGACAAGAAAGAAATTAAAATAGATTTAAGAGGCATAGCACTATGGATTGAATCCTACTTTAGACAAGCTATCTCTTAATTTAGGCTATTCTTGAGATAGTCGGGGAAACTTGAAAATGGAGTTATTGATTCTTCTAAGTGTGATCATAGTATTTTAGAATTCTTTTAATGTAAGAAAATGGTTCTTTAAGGGACATACTTAAAATTACATGTGAACACACAGAGTTGGAAATATTGGATGGAACTGAGCAAGAATACAAATTTGTCCTCATTTTAGACAAATAACCCAATCCAAACTTTGTGATACTGGTTTAATTAACAAACAAATATGATTTAAGCTTTGACCACGTACTCAACTCTCTTAGATGCTGTTGGGGATGTAATGGTGGATATGCTACAGTATAGCTGAGAAAATAAAATTCACAGAACAAAGCAATAGAGAACAATTATGTTCTAAACTACATATATATCAGAGACTGAAAACACCACAGGCTCGCAGAGACAGGGGATCCGTGGGGGCTGCGTGTTCCGTGAGGACTTCATGAGGAGGGGCGTGTGAGCAGGGAGCTGAAGGGTGAGAACAACTGAGGGCAGCTCTCACCTGTGTGTGCCCACATGTGTGTGTTCCACACCTGTGTGTGTGCCCGCATGTGCGTCCTGCGCGCTCACTTGTGGGATGCAAAGTTGTATGGGTCCTCCAACATCCACTGGTTGGAGTTAGCTGGAATATTTTGCCCGCAGATTTGTCTTGCTAAACATTTGAATGTAAAATTGCTTTGCTTTAAAGTTAGGTTTTGTAGTTACTCCTTGGGGTTATCCTGCTATATAAATGTTTATCCTTTCCCACACTTGAGACCGTTATCCCCTCCCAGTCTAGCTGGGACGAGGCTTAAGCTTTGTGCACACATAGAAATGCTTGACCTTTGCTGTATTTGTGTCTGGTCAGAAAGAGGCTTGACGTGGAAAGTGTTTCACGTGGCATTTTTCATAATTTAAAATTGAATTCAACTCGAAATGCATCTTTCCAAGATTAGTACTGCCATTTACCCAGCAAACTAATGAGCTAAACAAAGTTAAGTAATGAGTTAAGTCAACAGTGTTCTCAATAAAAAGAACAGTGATTTGCCCTTTGAGTCCATAATCCCGTCAGGGATTTAAGACAGGGAATCCTTGATTTTCATCACAGTGTAGTCCAGCAAATCCTGTCCTAAAGCAGCAATAAAGCAGATTATGTTTTCCCAAAGGAACAAAGTTACAATTACAAGTTGTGTGGTTTAAAATTGTGAAAGTTTCAGTATTTAATCTCTAAAGTATAGAATTTGAGGGCAGGAGAGGTCTTCAAAGGCATAACCTCTGGAGTCATAACCTCTTGCTGTTGACCAGGAAACTAAAGCCCAGAGATGACAAGTGACTCACTGAAGACCCCACAGTTCACACAGCTAGGTAATGGCTGGTTTAGAACCCAAGAGTCCTAGTGCCCTGGTTTCTGCTTTGCCATGTTGCCTCCCTTTAAAAATTCAGCAAAATATGCAGAAAAGTAATGACTATGTGGACCATACGAGGAGCCCCATTGTTCCATAATGTAAGCACATAGCACATAAAAATACAATTCTATAGAACAAAATTTGGTATCTATTGAAAACAAATACATTGACCACATTAAATATTATTTAAATACCTAAAATATATGAATATGATTTCTTTTCTTTTCATTTTTCTTTTTTTGAATTTAGAATTTCTTTTGAGGGTGATTCAAATGGGATAAATCTTAAAAACAGTCCAGGCTATTTGAAAAAATTCTATCATTTCTGTTCACTACGGTTCTGTGCTTTGTTCTAAGAATAGAGCAGATCTGGGTACTTTGTATAAGGAAGCCGCACAAGACAGGAGGGTAATTAAAGGAAGCATTTCCAGGAGGAGGGGTCAAGGGCACAGGGAAGGAGAGACAGGTATGAAGGAGAAGAGCTGGTTGGTGCGAACAGGATGGCGATCTGCTTGGAAGCAGGTAGGGCAGTTTGGAGACTTCAACAAAGGTCCAGGAGACGGAAACAGCCAGGCGTGAAGAGCCCCACGAGAGTGGATGTGGTCCTCCTGCCATGTCTGACAACACATGTGGATCATTACCTTCAAGACACGCCTCACTTTTTTTTGGCCAATAAATTCACAATTCTATTCCCAGCAGAATCATCTTTCTAGTCCCCACCCATGTCCAGCACCTACCAGGCTGCAAAGTCAAGATCATTCAGTCCTTAAAATAGACCTCACTCTTCTCATGGTGTGATCCCACTCTGGGTGATTTTTCAGTGTCCGTTTGCCATCGACAATTGAACATGTCTATAGGGGTTGGGATTTAGAAAAAAGGTTTAGTGTAAGTGACTGGCTGATGTGTTTCCTTCTTCTTCTTCCTACTGATATTTCAGAAGAAATGTGAAACGAAAACGAATCCATAGGAGTACTGGAAAGTTGGCTGAGGTATCTTCATAGACTGGATCGGTGGGGATGGCTGAAATATGTAGGACAGATGAGAACAGATTTATGGAAAAATCTAACAGAGCAGTGGAATTTGTGGTCCCATGCAGGAGAGTTGGGACCACCAAAGAAATTATTTTTTTCTAGCAAACCCCACCGTAACCCTAAGATTCTATATGAGGAGATGAGTGAAGGGTGGAGGAGCAGCTGCTGTGGTTCTCCACCCTCACAGTGGCTTCTGCAGTCTGTCCCCACTGATGTGGTCATTCTGACACGTGGAGAACTAGAGTGGGCACCAGATAGGAGAATTAGGGCAGTGCTCGAGATCACTTACAGCTACCGTGAAGGAAGGGGTGTCCCAAATGTAGAAGATGAACTACATGCACACCCTAGAGAAATGCTTGCTTGGACACAAGACAGTAAAGGAAAGTGACTGAAGCTAGGTTTCCTGTAATTAGAAATGGTTTTCACTGTCAGGAGAGTAAACAATATCAAAACTCACCAAACATTTGAATAAAATGACCACAAAAAGCATCAAAAATCAGCAGAAGAATTAACTGCTACAGAAAAATTGTTATTGCAGACAGTAGAAGAAGGCTTTTTTTAAAGACTTTTTTTTTTTTTGGTTGCATTGGGTCTTCATTGCTGCATGTGGGCTTTCTCTAGTTGCAGTGATGGGGGCTACTCTTTGTTGTGGTGCACGGGCTTCTCACTGCGGTGGCTTCTCTTGTTGCAGAGCATGGGCTTTAGGTGTGCAGGCTTCCATAGTTGCAGCACTCGGGCTCAGTAGTTGTGGCTCGTGGGCTCAGTAGTTGTGGCGCACGGGCTTAGTTGCTCTGCGGCATGTGGGATCTTCCCGGACCAGGGCTCGAACCTGTGTCAGCTGCATTGGCAGGCGGACTCTTAACCACTGCGCCACCAGGGAAGTCCTTAGAAGAAGACTTTAAAGTAACTATTCTCCTAATATATATTCCAGAGGGTATGACATCCAAAAAGAAGAATTCGAGTTGTTGGAAATCAAATACGTGATTTATCCACAGACAAACCAATCCCCCACCTGGGTAGGTGGGCTGAATAGAAGACTAAACAATAACTGAAAAGCAAATTACTCAGCTGTAACATCAAACTGACAATGGAAAGAGTTGAAGAAATAAGAAGTATGAGAGACAAGTTAATAAGTTAATAAATATGGAAGACAGCTAGGGATACTAAAACCCTTCTGTTAGAAATTTCAAAAAGAAAGGGGAGGGGCTTCCCTGGTGGCGCAGTGGTTGAGGGTCCGCCTGCCGATGCAGGGGACACGGGTTCATGCCCCGGTCCGGGAGGATCCCACATGCCACGGAGCGGCTGGGCCCGTGAGCCATGGCTGCTGAGCCTGCGCGTCCGGAGCCTGTGCTCCGCAACGGAAGAGGCCACAACAGTGAGAGGCCCGTGTACCGCAAAAAAAAAAACAAAACCAAAAAAAAGAAAAGTCATTATCAGAGCATGTTCAGAATTTCAGTTTTCTAGGAAAAGACCTGCTTCCCACACCTCCTCCTGGAACTCTTCGTGGGCCATTGCCACAGTCCTAGTGTGTCTTGGCTCGTGACCTCAGGGCTGGACACACGATTCCTCCCTGAATGTCTGCAGAAGCCAAGGCAGGGGTCTGAGGAGGGTCTGCCTGATGTAAACCCAACTCACTCTCACGGCAACCAAGGTTCAACCTCCCTGAGGATGACACAAGATGACGTCTACACTCGGGGCCTCCTGATAAGCACGTGCGCCTGGATGCTGTATACACATGGGGGCTGGATGTCAGTTCTAGGGTATAATTCTGTCTTTATGTGTGTGGTTTAGATTGCTCTGGAGACTTCTTCCTAATGGTAACTGTGTAGCCACATCTTCAAAGCAGGGGTGAAAATCAGAACTGAGCCAGTGACAGACGCGATCAGGAAGAGCCAGAGAAAGATCCGGTCGAGAACTTGAGCTGCGAACTTCCAGTCTTGCACCACCTGCAAAAGAGAAAAAGACGCCTCCCATTCAGGATGCTGGGCAGCTGTTCTGAATTCATTTCAAGGGACTTCAGGAAGAGTCCTATTCAGATTTACAGCCCTGCAGTTTTCCAAATGCACCTGACACATCCCCTGCAATATAGGCTTCCTGGGACCTCACTGACGGTGCCCAAGTAAACAGCCCATAATTCAAGTTCATGGGAAAACACTTTCATCACCGTTGAGGATGTAAAATAGAAAGAGCAGAATCATTAACGCGTTTGTAAACGTTACTGATTGAAATGGGAAAAGCCTGATTTTTTACCTAAATAAAAAACCAGCATCTCTTACTGTGATGCTTCCTGATATGACATAGGAAATAAATCACAAATTTATAAATTAAGAATTTTTGCGGTCACTTGACTCAGGACCTCTTTTCCTCCACTCCCCAGGTGGGTGGGTCTACAATGGACACTCCTGGAGGAGATGACAGGAACTGGTGAGGGAGAGAGGAGACCAAGTCCCTCTGGAGGAAGGGAGGCTGGGGAGACTGGGCAGTGGCCAGTGAGGGCAAGGTCAGAGCAGGACAAGCTGCAGGGTCGGCGGGGGTTGGGGGGAGCCTCAGAGATGGGGCCAGCAATCTTTCAAGGGAAAATAAGTGTCCCATTTCCAGTACGTGGGGATTTGGTAAAGATGGCACCAAGCAGGATGCCTGCCGTTCTAGAAGGAACATAGAAGCTGATGCAGAACTTGAATGTATTTTGTGCACATAGAGGTTTAGAAATAAAACCTTGGGGAAAACCACGAAGAAGACAGATGAAAATGTTAAAAGTTTCAAAGTTAAGTGGGGGATTATTAACAATGTGAATCATCTTAAATGTTTTGTATTTTCCGAATTCCCTATACTGATCATGTGTTATTTTTATAATTTTTAGAAAAGCTATTTAAATCTTTGTATTAGAATTTCTAAAAGGCACCAGGAACTATATTCAATATACTGTAATAAACCATAATGGAAAAGAATATGAAAAAGAATGTATATGTATGTATAACTGAGTCACTTTGCTGTACAGCAGAAATTAACACAACATTGTGAATCAACTATACTTCAATCAAAATAAAATTAAAAAAAGAATTTCTAAAAGATATAAAGAAAGAAACAAACAAAAAACCCTTAAGGATAGCTGTAATGTTTTTTCTATAGCAGCATTTTTTCTAGTGTTGTTTAAAAAATTTTTCAGTGGATGAAAAAAATGACAATGTGTAAGAGAGGAGAGATACTAGGCAGTGTCTACATGAAAAGTAGAGGATATTTCTAAAAAACCCTATTCTTTCATAAGTCTGTTTATGAGATCAGGATCTTGGCACTAATTTTTACTGATTTTAGAGTAAAATAATTGAACCCTATAAACTGGTGTAATTATTAACTCGTTTTAAGCAACAGACCTGTTTTTGTGCTGAGTATTTTCTTTTTTGTGTGTGTGGTTCGCGGGCCTCTCACTGCTGTGGCCTCTCCCCTTGCGGAGCACAGACTCCGGACACACAGGCTCAGCGGCCATGGCTCACGGGCCCAGCCGCTCCACAGCATGTGGGATCTTCCCAGACCGGGGCACGAACCCGTGCCCCCTGCATCGGCAGGCAGACTCTCAACCACTGCACCACCAGGGAAGCCCTGTGCTGAGTATTTATATGTCAAATAATATTTTCCTTCCACGGGGGAAGGACCATGTAGAGGAGGGAGGGAAGACAGGAGAAGAAAGATGAAGATTAACATTTATTGACTGCTTACATAATCAGGGGACCGCGTGCGCTGGGCACACAGTGCATGTTTTATACTTGATGTCACTAATTCCTCACAATAACCCTTCAAGGGAGGGTTCAGAAAACTGAAGTTCAGGTTAAGTAGCTTTTCTCGAGTCATATGGAACATGGGTAGCATCTGCATGCAGGACCGTTTTGAGTCTGAAATCCACACCCTCGTCACATTTTAAAAAATAAATCTGTTTAAATCTGTGAACGAAATATCTATTGTTAAACCATGTTTTTGTATAAATTTAAAAATTGATTCTTTCTGTTTTCTTTTTTCCAAATATGCTGAATAGAGATATCCATCATCCCACTAAAAGTGAGAGATAAATGACCAGAGACCAGGATAACCAACTTAAAATGTAGAATTGAATTATTTTAGATAGAATTAAGTCTACTTATTAGACATAGTGCTTAATCTATAGTTGTTCCTCTTTTGCTCATTCTGTTTTTGTGAACTTCTCCCTGAAAATCCACACTGAAGTCTCTATTTTGTGTCAGGGCTTGTTTTAAGTTTTACGTGTGTCAAGCAGAGAGCTAATAAGGTCACATTTTAAACAAGTACGCATTTGCTGTAAACAGACGTTAAAATCTCAGTCCTGGCTTGCGGCGGTCCCCTCACCTGACTGATGAAATGCTCTTTCTTCACGTGGCTGGAAATGTATCTGATGGAATCCGCAGCCTTTTCCAGGAAAGCGACCAGAACCTTTTCTCCATCGCTCATCTGCTTTTGTTTCCTTTTTTCGAGGACTTTACCTCTCACTGCCGGTTTACTCTCCTCTTTATCCAGGAAAGAGTAGCCATCCACGTGGTCCTTCATGCAAAGTAATTTAGGAAGTTTTTGCAGAAATAGCCGCTTCACCCAGGGGGCCATGGGGTGGTAAGTGGAGGGAGATCTGTGGTGGACGTTGATGACAAACACGGTGACGATGATGGACAGTGTGACGAAGACCATGATGAACAGGAGGTACTCGCCAATGAGCGGGATGACCTTGGAGGAGGATGGGATGATCTCTTCAATCACCAGGAGAAACACTGTCAGGGAAACCAAGACGGAGGTGGATAAGGAGAGCTTCTCCCCCTCGTCAGAAGGCAAGTAGAAGACAAGCACCGTCAGAAAGGACAGCCCCAGGCAGGGGATGATGAGGAAGAGGGTGTAGAATAGCGGCAGGCGGCGCAGCACAAAGGAGTAGGTGACGAACGGGTACCGGTACGCGCCGTCCCTCCTGCTCCCCGCAGTGCCCTTGGCGTTGAGGATCTCCCACTCTCCGTTGTCGAAGAAGTCCTTTCTGTCCACGTTCTCGTCGATCAGGACGAGGTCAACCATGGTCCCGTCGTAAGTCCAGGATCCGAACTTCATGGAGCAGTTCTGCCTGTCGAATGGGAAGAAGGTGACGTCCATGGTGCAGGAGCTTTTGTAACGGGCAGGAGGCGTCCACACCACGGTCCCATCGGATTTCACGATGGCCTTGGTCATGAGCGAGCCTTCGAACCGTCCGTCAGCGCTGTCGAAAAACGGTTCACCTGATGGTTAGTTGAACACATATTAACTGTTTTTTTGTTTTTCCCACCGTCATACTATTTGTATTTTATGACTTTCCTACCACAGGGTCAAACAATATTTCCGAAAGGAATAATTTTCTCCTTAAAGTTGTACCTTTCTCTTAATTATTTTGGCACAATCAGGCTTTTCTATTTCTTTTTTTAAAAATTAATTAATTTATTTATTTTTGCTGTGTTGGGTCTTCGTTTGTGTGCGGGGGCTTTCTCTAGTTGTGGCAAGTAGGGGCCACTCTTCATTGCGGTGCGCAGGCCTCTCACTATTGCGGCCTCTCTTGTTGCGGAGCGCAGGCTCCAGACGCACAGGCTCAGGAGTTGTGGCTCACGGGCCCAGTTGCTCCACGGCATGTGGGATCCTCCCAGACCAGGGCTCGAACCTGCGTCCCCTGCATTGGCAGGCAGATTCTCAACCACTGCGCCACCAGGGAAGCCCAGGCTTTTCTATTTCTACTCCTAATCCAACCAGTGCACTTTTCTACTGTGATACTTACTTTTCAAAGAGAACTATGTCAGGAAGCCAGAGAGATTCTGAGGGAACTTTAATTGAATGAACTCCACCATATTCATCTGGATTCCAGCGTAATTTGTGGTCTGTCCATGCCTGTGTGAAATTAATAGACTGTAATTTTGTTCTGAAAGTTCAAGGTATTAGAGTTTGGAATCTTCAAGTTTATGTTAATTTACTAATCCAGTGTTTTATTTTAAAAGGGAAATTCATCTACTTTAGACCTTATGACCCTATCTGTGACTCAGGGCAGGTCAAGATACAGTTTGAGCCAACCTGGTCTTTGATGGTGCCCAGACTCTCATACCTGTCCAGTCTGAGATTTCCAAAATTGCCGTATCTACCTCACAAGTTAGAGGCTCAGCAGCAAACACCACTGATTCATGACCTATTTTTTCAGCCTATTTTCTCCTAAGGAACAAAAGAAAAGCAAAGATAGCTCTAACTCAGTTTATTCTAGGAGAGTTGGTCCAGTGATATTGTAATCTCATGATAATGGTATTGAGACAAATGATTTTGAATATCAGTCAAGAGTCTTGGACAAAGATGTATGCAGCATGTTAATATGAAACTTCCAGTACCTGCTGACTACTCTTGAGGACATTATAACTTTTATCCAATGAAAAAATATTTCCCAAGGATCTCCTTTTAAGTTCTAATCTGAATTTATTTTGTGAGTACCAAACCCAGTTTTAAATTATATTCCTAATGTTGTTAGCCTCCAGATGCTTGCGTATTTTTCCTTGTAATAGAATGGAATCATTTAGCATGTTTTACAGGGTTTGGTGGATCCAGATTAACAAAACTGACCATTAATTGATTGAATTATGAAGGATGATGTATGGATGACCCAGTTGCAGCAGAAGTGGACTTAAAAAGATTTAGGATCTAGAATCTTATGAAATCTGACCTGAAAATTAATTATTCCACTGTCTGTCATGTGGACAGTTGAGGAATGATACAGGAGAATATTAAATGACATTTCAGGAAGTTGGGAGGGTATGCCCAGTGTGAGGCTTCCTGGAGCCCAGTGATGCCAACTTTGTCATTAAAAATTCAGGAGTCAGCAGATAGATGATTCACTAGATGGTAAAATATTGAAATATGCATGATGCCTGGAAAAAGATGGAACTATACACACCAGATGAGACATCGCCTCTCTTAGGCAATATGTGTGAGGCTTAGTCCTTGAAAAGCAAATTTTAAAAGATATGGGTCTTTAAAAAGCTACGCTGTAAAGGATTAAAAAAAATTGCATGACTACTTATGGAAAACCATGCATATGAAGACTGACAGCTTAAGAGCCCAAACTAATAAAGCATTTATCATGCTTACTTGGTACTCACAAGCTTCTCTCTTCCTTCCTCTGCCCATTTTGAAAAGCAAATATAATTTCCTTCTTATGAATTATTTGTCTCCTCTTAAGGAGATTTCTACTACCGGCAGCAAGCCTGAATCCCAGAAATGCTGAAGGGAACTCAGAGCAGCATTTTTGGTTTGTTTTCACTTTTACATTTTAAAATTTTCCTTACAATAAAAGTCACTCTACAGTTCTACGGGCAAACAGTTGGATAATCACTAATGCCATCAAGATACCAGATTAGCTCTGTTGCCCCCAAATTGTCCTCGGGCTGCACCTTTGTAATCAACCGCTCCCATATCCCCAGTCCCTGGCAACCACTGATCTATTTTCTGATCCTATAATTTTTTTTTTTTTTTTTTTTTTTGCGGTACGCGGGCCTCTCACTGTTGTGGCCTCTCCTGTTGCGGAGCACAGGCTCCAGATGTGCAGGCTCAGCGGCCATGGCTCACGGGCCCAGCCGCTCCGCGGCATGTGGGATCCTCCCGGACCGGGGCACAAACCCGTGTCCCCTGCATCGGCAGGCGGACTCTCAACCACTGCGCCACCAGGGAAGCCCTGATCCTATAATTTTGCCTTTTCCAGAATGTCATATAATGGAATCATACAATAGGTAGCCATTCCATCCTGACTTCTTTTACTTATCAGAATACATTTTGGATTCTTCTAGGTTGTATTAGTAGTTTGTTCATTTTTATATTAGTGAGAAGTATTCCACCGTATGAATATACCACAATTCTTTGTATCCATTCACCAGGGAAAATATCTGGATTCTTTTCAGTTTTTAATGATTATAAATATAGCCACAATAAACATTTTGTAGTTTTTTGGGTGAAAACCATTCTTTTTTTTCTCTTGGGTAAGTATCTAGGAGTGGGATGGCTGGGTCATAGAGTAAGTGTACGTTTAACTTAATATGATACATACCGGAGAGCCTGAATCATTTTGCATTCCCACTAGCAATGCATGAGCATTCCAGCTGTATGGCGTCATCTCTAGTACTGGGTATTGTCACATTTAAATGTTTAACTATATTATAATAGTTGTAAAGTAGTATCTCATTATGGTTTTTACTATGCATTTTCCTAATGACTAAATGATGTTGAGCATTTCTTCATGTGCTTACTTGCCATCCATACATTTTATTTGGTGACGTGGTTGCTAAATCTTTTGCACATTTTTCAAATGGGTTGTCCGTTTTCTTATTACTGAGTTTTTAGTTCTTTATATATATGGAAAGTATATTTCTATATATAAAAGTAGATCCTGAGCAGAGAGCGAGCTGCAGGCCCACAGGCGATGAGCCCCGGGGACAGACATGCCCTCGGGCAGACTGGCTGGAGCTCGGCTCTTACACTCTGGCTCCGTCTTTAAAAATCAGTGTTAAGCGAGCACAGTTAGTGAATCCAAACCCACAATTCTTCCGCTTGGAACCTAAAGATCTGGAAATCAAATTGCCTGCTTCTGGAATTCAGTCTTCTCTCTTCTACAGGCACTGCCCGTCTTTGCCTAAGCCCGGCTCTACAGCCAAGGAGGAAGGTGGGGGAGCTCACATTCTGGGGGCACATCCCAGCAAACGCACACCGGCCATACAGACTGTGCTCAGGGAAGTGGGCCAAGCCCCAGAGGGAGAGACTGTTCCGTCAGAAAGATTTGTCTCGCTCACCGGACAGCAAGATGAACAGCTGTGGCCAGAGACAGCACCGAGACAGTGCTTTAGGAGGCTCACAGTTTGGGGGGAATTAATTCATTCCACAAATATGCGAGGCTTATACCAGCACTGAGCAGGGCCGCCTTGCCCTCCTAGCCTGGGGCTGCCTCAGACAAGAACGAGTAAACTAACCGGCGAACCATCACCACTCCCTGTGGTCATTGCCATGAAGGGCGCGTTTGGGTGTGGAGATGCAGGACAGTGAGTGGTCAGGGAAGGAGGTCCGGATTTGACGACATCGCAGCTGAAGCAGAGGGTAGGAAGGGGCAGTGGGTGCTGCGGAGGGCAGGTCTGCTGTGGGCGCCGTTCCAGGGTGAACAGCAGACGTGAGTGGATGGATGAATGAGGGACACGTCTCAATCCTCGAGGAGGATATAAAGACAGCTCCAGTGGATTCAGGGTGTGCTCTTGACCAGTCAAGGAAAAGGGGCAGGTGGGACTTGTGGTCATTGACGCTTACTTGGGGGTACCCGAGAGAGAGAGACAAAGAGAGAGGCAGCTCTGAATTAGAGTTCCACCCCTGCACTGTTCTTTACTAGCTGTGCTCCTCTGCGGGGTTAAGGGAGACATTCCTCACCATCTTGGGGTCCTTCTGATGCTAGATCTGGGGAATTGGAGACGCTCTTCCCCACGACGTGCCCATCAGAGCACCTCACAGAATTCCCAGCGGGTTGTGGTCCACCATGATGCTGGCTGAGCCCCACACCCCAGGGCCACTGCTCGTCTTAGGGTCAGCTGGGTCAAGGTGAGGATTCAGAGCCCAAATCCCCGGTCCTGCTCTCTAAGGAGCTGCGAGGCTTTCTGGTCACTTCCCTGCTCTCTCTGAAACCGTGGAGGCATTTGGAGATTGATCTCCTGTCTCTGCCTTCTTAAAGCAGTAGATTAGAAACAATATCCAGTGTTCATGGTGCATGTCCCGGCCAAGATTCCCAAAGCCCTGTACAAACATCAGCTCCACTTTGCAGCAGTCAAGGGCTTGAGAGCTTGTTATTATAGGAAACGGGAGCGCAGGGTAGGTCAGGGCCAAATACCAAAGTTAATCTCTGGCTGAGAAAAAAAATGGAAACATACTCCCAGTCTAGCTCTCTTAATTCTGAAAAGTGCAACTTCAAATCCATATCATATATATTCCCTTAAAACTGTCTTTTCTTACATATATTACCTGAAATATCACCCATACGTGTCGAGCTATTACCAAATTTCATTTAAACCTAAATCATAAGACTTTTTTAAACTATAAGTCATGACTTTTTTATAATAAATAAATTCTTCTAATTATTCTTAATAATTAGAAAAAATATTATTATCATAATTAGTCATTCTTAATTCCAAGACCAAAAGAGAGTAAGGAACAAATATTCCTTGCTGGTGATGGGCAACCTCTGGGACACCCTTGGGATCTTCAGTTATCTCAAAGTCAGGTGTGAAATTCCTAAAACTGAATTAATGTTGGTTCACTTTAAAGACAGCAACATGACATATTATATGTCTCATATTCCCATAATATCTATGAGTTGTCAAGGCCAAGAAATGGGCTTTGTCATTAAGGATGAGAAAGCCTACAAAGGTGGCACCAGGAAATGACATGTATTGAGTCCCCACTACGTGCCAGACCATGTAGGAGTCACATTCATGCACACAATCCCCTTTAACCTCCCAGCGACACTGTGAGCTAGGCATTGCCTCTATTTGCTAGATGAAGAGACTGAGGGTCAGAGAGGCGAAGTGACCTGCTCAAGTTTATACAGCGAGACTTTGGATTCCTCCTTGAATCCCTGTGAATCAGAAGACCCCACGGGTCTCCTCTGCTAAGGTCAGAGTGAGGCTGTAGAAAAGCAAGGAAAATAAGATGGTGAGGGAGGTCTGGGGTAAATTCCTAGACGTACAAGTGCCATTACAGGCTGTGGAAGGCTTTGGGAACGTGGCCCAGACCTTACGGCAAGGCCGTCCTTTCCTTGGGTTTGTTATGAAATAAACCAGCTTCTTGGCCAGCTGCAGGGATTCATCCAAGGAGACCTTCATCATGTTTCTGAACTTTTTGTTGATCTAAAACAGGGATCAGTTGTTGGAGAAACAACACCCGTCTAAGGTGTTGGCATGGGCAGAGATTAAGGAAGCTTTGTTTCCCCTGGGGTCGTCATGGGGCTAGGATAGCAGCTGGCTCTCAGCGACAGTGAATCTTACTGGTTCACTGGAGTATGCCTCCAGTGGTGCAGGCCCAGTGCCCTCCACCATCCCTGGCACGTAGTAGGTGCTCAGGAAGTGCTAGTTGAGTGAATATACTTGACATCTGTCGTCAGAGTGATTATTCACACGATAACATCTAGGCAAAGGGCCAACCCTCCTGTCATTAAAGAAGGGATATTTTCATCTTCCATCCCCTTTTGGGTACCTACGGTGCAGTTTTCCTAACGTTGACAACGACGAAGCAGAATCTGAGCAGCTAGGGAAGTATTTCTCACGGAGTTTTAGTGAGTTAATAATCTATTTATGATTCATATGGTCTTGATTACTCTCTGGAAGTATGAAGGAGGAAGACAAATGAGTTTGCAAAATAAAATCAGTAACATAAAAATAGCTCCACGGGGCTTCCCTGTTGGCGCAGGGAGGATCCCACATGCCGCGGAGCGGCTGGGCCCGTGAGCCATGGCCGCTGGGCCTGCGCGTCCGGAGCCTGTGCTCCGCAACGGGAGAGGCCACAACAGTGAGAGGCCCGCGTACCACAATAAAAAAAAATATATATATATAGCTCCACGTAGAGGACTTTTTCAGCATGTCACTAAATTTGTGCTTGTAAAGGTCTGTGGTTGAGAGGATAGAAGAGAAATGTCTAGATATATCAGACGAGAATGAAGGAAATAGAAGATACAGCAGAGGAATTGGGTAAACAAACAAACAAACAAAAAACCCAAGCATCTCAGTTGCATATGCTATCAGGAGACATGCTTTTGGTCCAAGTAGGTAGAATTTTATTCTCTCTGTGGAAATGAACTAGGGAGCACTTTTCAGTGTCTGAGAGGGCAATGACAAAAGAGGAAGGTTTGGTCACTTTTGTCTTTATTTTGACTGAGGTAGACAGGGGTGATTGGAAAGAGTTTCCTGTAGGTTTGCTCTGGTGTGAAAGCTTTGGGAAGTCGTGTTATTGGGAAGCCTATTCAGGTGGGTCACAACTTCTCCACTTTTATGGCTTGTAGAACTTCTACTGATCCTGCGAGAGCCAGTTTAAACGTCTCCTCCCCTTGGAAGCCTTCCCTGATTTACTCCCTGTTTCATTGTCATTATTGTAATGACCCAGTTCCTTATGTATATACTTTCCTTATGGTGTTTAGCATATTACAGTAGTTATTTTTTACACAACTAACACCAGATCCTCTCCTTGAAGCAGGGCTGTTTTGTGCTCTGTACGTCCAGGATCTAGCAGAGTACCTGGCCCTTAGCAGCCCCTCAGTAAAGCCTGTGGAATGAATGGAAGATGGAGCGAACCCTAGCCTCGTCCTGTCCCACGTGTCTTTCTAGACCAACTCCATGAGACGTCCCAGAGGCTGAGGAATCGAAGCCTTAGAAGGCCAGGATTAGGAACCGGACTCTACAGGGACAGCCCTGAGAGGAGCGCCGGACGTCTCCCGTCAGCTCCCTCCAATCTGAAGAAGAATATGGTTTCTTTATACAAGCCAGGCTGCACCTAATACTGTGTAACCCGAGGCAAGTCACTCCAGTCCTCCAATCCTCAGTCTTCTCATCTGCAAGGTGGGAATAATAACAGGCCTGTCTTAGGAGGTGGCTGTGAGAACTGAATGCATTCATTCCCATGACACAGCGGCAGAGTGACTGGGCACTTGGCAGGTGCTCAATAAATCTCAGTATTGCTGTTGGCTACTCTGAAACTGACATCTGTGTAAAACACTAATGGTATTTTTTTAAACATCAATTTTATCTTCTTTTTATCATCTCTTTTCTTCTGTCCTTTCTTTTACCTTTTTAGTTTTAAAAAGCTTTCAAAAAATGTATAAAAGTAACATTACAGTGGAGTTCCAATGCCTCCTCTTCCATGTAGCCTTCCCTGCCTGCCACCCAGGCCATAGATTCTCCTTTCTTTTTTGTTGCTACATTGTTTGTACCACAACATAGCCCTTATTGACTAATACCTATTGTGACATTCCTGCTCCAAATCCGACCTGTGTGAGTGGAATAGTTTCCTAATATTCTCGGTGGTTTCTCCCATTTTGGATCGTCCTCTAATTTAGAAACAGGCCTTGATGTTTTGTGCGAAGCTGGATGTGCAGACAAGGCCCTAACTGGGGAAAGCTGGTTCCAGCCAGGTGAGGCAGACTCTTCAGTCTCTGGTAACGGGGGTAATGATACCTGCTCTGCTAATTCAGAGAGGCTGAGAAATGTAAATGGATAAGAGCCATGACAACCCATTGCAAATTAATGCAATGAAACCATGTTACTCTCGTTACTTCAATGACATGGGAACCAAAGTCCCCAGCTGGCTTTTCTAAGTGTCAGCTAGCAAGCCCCCACCTCCCCCTGGAGATTTCTCTTGCTCTGTTTTGGGTGTTGGGGGGTTTTAGGTGTTGGTTCTGTCTTGCCCTGGAGGCTCTCACCAGGCCACCGTGAGAGGTCATTTCCAAAGTACAGCTAGAAACCAAGGAGCAGTGGTTTCTTCCCTTCATGTCTGACGTTGTTCTCTTTGGCTGAAATGACTCCCTATTTCCAAAATCTCAAGAAAAGTGAGAAGTCCTTACTATCTCAAAGGCCAAGGGTCCCGGACCCCTGTTTTAAGTGTAAGAGCTTAGCCTCAAGGGGCAGCTGGAGGAGGTTTGTGTGAATCAGTGAGAGTCTGTTCGTTTGTTTTATTTTTGCCAAATTCCCAAGCCTATTTACACTTTAACAGAAAAGTTTTTCTTCTCTTCCCTGAAAGCTCAAATACAGGACTTCTTACTGATTTTTATGAACTCAAAATACCTCCAAATTCCACTTTAGAAAGTGCAAAAGTGGGATAAGTTCTGAGGAATGAGATAGGTATCTCAAAAAATACATTTATTTAAATTGTATTTTTTTTTTTTTTTTCTTTTTGCGGTATGCGGGCCTCTCACTGCTGCGGCCTCTCCCGCTGCGGAGCACAGGCTCCGGATGCGCAGGCCCAGCGGCCACGGCTCACGGGCCCAGCCGCTCCGCGGCATATGGGATCCTCCCAGACCGGGGCACGAACCCGTATCCCCTGCATCGGCAGGCGGACTCTCAACCACTGCGCCACCAGGGAGGCCCTAAATTGTATTTTTATATCTACATTCCTAGCTTAT
Organism: Mesoplodon mirus; assembly: GCF_964341445.2. Taxonomy (NCBI): domain Eukaryota; kingdom Metazoa; phylum Chordata; class Mammalia; order Artiodactyla; family Ziphiidae; genus Mesoplodon; species Mesoplodon mirus. The sequence continues at coordinate 8,255,029 of NC_138996.1, forward strand.
TATTTTCTCCTGGACGTTTTTATTTGCAAGTAAAAAAATATGCAGATCCATTTCATAACATACTAACATACCTACCAAGAAAAGAATCAGAGAACTAGAAACTAGTAAAATTTATAATGATTATCCAACTCTGATCAAAGTTTTTGGGTAGGAGAAATTTGATAACACCAGATGAAGTCTAGGGAATGTCCTTACAGTCTCTTTTATCCATTGTTCCTTATAAACAAACGATTAGCAGAAAGACCTGAACAAGTCTACTAAACCTGAATAGATAACTAATTCATTTCAACATTAACAAGTGAAAAATATTATGTTTGTACATTAAAATTAAGTGAGATAATTAACATATCCCCACTGGGAAGATTTTAAATCTCTGGGAGATGAGGCAACATCCCATAAAAAAACCCAATAATTGCTAACAAAAATAAAAAATAAGCAATTAAATCAACCTTCTCACCTCCTATCAAAGAAGTGCCAATATTTTCTCCTTTACATGACATATGCAAACTTGAATGGTAATTATTTCCTGGCCACTCCAGAAAGAGCAAGAAACAGGCTATGGCCAAGCTAGGAGCTGAAAACAATTCACATGCTTTTCTAGTCATATTAGGAAAACGGAGATTCATCATTTTGACTTGGGCTTCACCTTGTTCTGAAGTTGGTGGTGAGTGGCCTCTGTCATTCCCCATTTTCTCTTTCTAGGGAACAACATTAGGGGAAGGGTCATCCCAGGGAGGATCGGCGGGAGGAGGGAGAATTTAACATCCCTGATTTTCTTATCCAGTTGTGATAGCTTCAATGGGGATAAGTTGCACCCTGAAAACTTTCCCCCCTTTCTCCAAGTAGCCCAGGGACCAGGGCCCTGGACTCAGTGTCAGAGCCACCCTCCTACCTGCCCACTCCAGAAGCAAGAAGACAGAGCAAGGTCTGCCTACGAGCTTCCAGACTGACCTCTGACTCGTGCAGAAGAGAACACAAAAGAATAAACCCTTCCCCAAACACTCCCAAACATCTCTCTGAAGAACTCAATATGCTCTTTAAAATAATTTTTTTTTTCAACGGGAGCCTTTCTCAGTAGAAAAGAATGGGAACAGTTAGGGGGGAGCTACAGCCCTTGGACTGACAGTTACCTGTTTGAGCCACACGTTTGTTGTCATCAGCTGATTCTTTTCATCCTAAGAGAATGAAAATTAAATTCAAATTAAGTGAAACTGTGTATTGGAATTTTTTTTTTGTCCGAGACTTCCTGAGTCTTACCTTTGAGGGGTCCAAAGTGAAAAGGATTCTCAACTGAAGAACAGTTAAATGACATTGAGACCCTAAAGTATTATGCATATTTTGCTTAAAATGAAAAATAATCATTAGAGCAAGTAGTAGTTCACTCTAGTGATATTTATATAAAATTGCATAACCGAAGGCATGGTAAGGGTGGGAAGTAGAATGAAGTATTAGCTAAATGGGAGATGGGCTTTGCATGATTTTCTAGAAGGAATCCTGGGCGTTGAGTCAGCTGGGGAGGATGCGTGTGTGCGCTTGTCGTGGCGTGGAGGACTCGGGCAATGGCGGAGGATTATTCTGCGACTTTGGGGACCACGGCAGAATGATTCTGCAGAATCCGGGTTGTTGAAGTTCATGGATCTCCCCAGGGACATCATGGCAGACATGTGAGCCCGACAGGAAAATGAGTAGAGGATGTTAAGGTGTGGTGGGTCAGGGAAAGGTATGGGGTCCTGAGGGGATCCGGGAGGGGATGGGGCCACCCAGGCACTCACTCTGGTGCTGTCGCCATCTGCTGTCCCTCCCTGCAAGCAGCCCTGCCAGCCCTGGCTCAGCCCCACCCTGGCAGCCCTGCCCCTCGCCCTGATGCTCACCGTGGTGGCTCCAGCAGAACTGCCAAGGGTGATGCCCTCCTCGCAGGCACACACCCCCACCCCACCCCCGAGGAAAAAGTCCCTCCTCCACGCCACCCACACCCACCAGCAGTGTTGCAATGAAAATGACATTCTCATTCTTTCCGCGGGTCATTTCACTGGCTTCTTGGGGGCAGGTTTTATTTTTAAAACTGAAATGGCAGACATGGGGAAAGAAAACAAAATCAAATTTTAGCCTCGGGAGTGGGTGAAGGAATGCATGTTCTTTGCAGCTGAGGGCCGAAGATTACTCACCACATCTACCAGCTGAGATATTTTCAACCCAAAATATACTTTTATGGTGTCATTAGATTGTAATACAGGGCGAACCCATTTCTGGTAACCTTGGAATAAATGTCTGAGCAGCGCATCTTCTTCTTCTGCTATGGACCTGAATCCTGCAGCAGCTGTAAGACATGAGGGGACCCGAATTAACTGGGGAGGTGGGACGGCTGGGCCCACATTCTCCAGCGGGACATCGTGTATTTCTAAACAGCCTGGTTCAGCAGAGGTAGGGTCGAGGCTACAAGGGTTCTCTCTAAACATTCTCCTTACCCACCCCAGCTCCCTCCCCAAATGCACCGCTCAAAGTAGACTCTCATTCTATTTCTTTAATGTTGTATCTGTATGAGGTGATGGATGGTCACTAAACTTGTGGTAATGCTTTCATGACGCATGTAAGTCAGATCATTACGTTGTGCCTCCTAAATTTCCACAGGGCTATATATCAGTTACATCCCAATAAAACTGGAAGAAAAAAATAATTAAAAGTAAACTCTATACTTTACCCAGAGCTTTGCCTTCTTACAGGGCTTTCTCATCAAGGGGTCAACACCTTGACCCCAGAAGGATCATCCACAGCCACATTTTGCCCCGTGACCCCTTCCTGATGGAGGTGGTCTCTGCCTGCTTGCACTGTCCATCACTGCACCTGGTCTGGCCCCTTCATATCCCTGATCACAATTTGTCATGCATTTGTCCCTGTCTGTCCTCCCCTCGGGTTCCACGATGGCAGGCACAGTATCTGTGCTATTTGGTGATGTTCATCCAGCACCTAGCACAGGGGCCGGGCACAGCTGGAGCTCATTTGATGTCTACTTAATGAATGAACCAATGAAGGGAGAGCCAGGCCATTTTCCATACGTTCAGCACATGTTCACAGAACACCTACCACATGCCCCACTGGTTCCCTCCCTTCCTCCTGGGGAAGTCCTCCCTTACGAAGAGCTTCCCTGGCCAAGAACCAGGTTCTAACAACAACTCCTTTCCTCCCCAAGTGTGCAAAAGCCTAAGAAACACCCTAATTTCAAGCTTTAACACTCAGGTTGAAGACATGGTTTAGGAACGTGGTCTAGAGGTAAGTTTTGTTTCTTTTCAGTGCTATGCTATCCAATTTCAAACCAGGAAGCTCTTTGTTGTTTTAAATATGGCCCCATTTTCCTCTGTCCAGCACCCCCTGAAATCCTACAATGACCCATTCTGCACCATCCGCTTTCCCATAGAAAACCTCTTCTTCCCACTAAGAGATGCACGTGGCTGGCAAGGTCACATGCAAGACACACCCCCACGTTTACCCAATGAAAACCCAGAGAGTCTTAGTGGGAAGGAAAGCAAAATCGCACACATGTTCCACATGTGCCTGAGACCTTCACTTTACTGGGGAGTCGCGATTCAAAATGTAATTCGGATGTTCCTCCTGGGGCGAACTGGGCGCAGACACAAGGGGCTGCGTGCCGTGGCCACCTCCACCCTTTCTCTTCCGCTCTAGAAAGCTGGTGAAGATGAAGATGCTGAGGAGTGGTAGAAATGTAACCTTACGTCTGTGCTTATCTACTCAAAAGCCTAAGGGTTCTCAAACTTCGATACTTCAACCACTCTTAGCCAGCAGAGGCACCAAGAAGCAGGTCAGCGGCTGGCAGCCAGGACAGCCCTCTGTACAGGCCCTAAAACCTTCCTGGAAATGTGGGCAGTGGCAGGATAGGGAATTGAAATTCCCCGAAGCCTTTGAGGGAACAGGCTGAACTTCCCGAATTCCCTCCCCACACCTGGGCTTAGCTTCCTAAGCAGCACGGCAGCTCTGATGGCTTCCAGCTCCTCCAGGGGGACCACCCTGATCTCAAACTCCATCATCTCCCTCTTGGATTCGTGTGCTGCCTCCTAATTGCTTCACTCTTGCCCCTTTTATAGTCCATTTTCCAGCAGCTAGACCATTGCTTAAAAGCAGAAGAGGATTATGTCAGTTTCCTGCTCAAACCACCCCCATGGTTTCCCATCAAACTCAGAAAAACACCCCCAGTTCTTACCGTGGCCTCCCAGACCCTAGAGGGTGCCCACCCTCTCCCACTCTGGCCTTGCCCCTCGTCCCCAGGCCTCAGCCCATCTGCACTTTTCAGAACTTGCCCGGGAAGCTCCTGCCCTAGGGAGCCCTGCCTTGCTCACGTCTCCTCCTGAAGAGGTCACTGAGGTTACACCATCTAAGGATCCTTCCCCACACTGCGTATGTACTTCATATACCGTACCTTTAAATGTGGTACCTTATCCCACATCAGAGCTCTTGATGGTGCTGTGTGTCCATCTGTTTATTGTCTGGCTCCCCTACAGCCTGCCAGCTCTCAGGACAGTGCCGGCACAGTGGCTGCCGAGCTGATAACAGCGCCGTTAGTTGGCATGTGTTTGCCGAGTAGCCTTGGAGAGTTTGGGCCGGAGCTGGACCCCCCAGGAGAAGGAGAAGCAGGGGGGCCGCCGCTGTCCCCCATGCCCACCGCCCCCCTCCCTGTGCAGGCAGCCCCTCCCCTAAGGAGGAAAACGCTGTGTGCTGGGCTCTGCGCTGGGCCTGCAAGTACCTGCCCACCAGCTACTCGACCTTCTTCCCTGTACAGATGCTAAACGGCGCCAACTTAAACCCTGCCCTCGTGGCTCCCCTACAGCCAGGACGCTGTGACCTTCCTAAATCCCTGTGTCCCAGCTCAGCCCACGAGAACAAGTCACTGAGGACAACATCTCATAACGGTGGAGGTACACCAGGAAGGCTGAGGACAACTGCACGTGTCTGAACCAGCACACACACACACCACACACCACATACAACACACCACACACACCCCATACACACACACACACACACCATGGGCTTATTATCTGGGACAGCCCTGCATTATCATCATTTTGGACATGTGAGAAGGATCCTGAGACAGTACCTTGGACCTTCCTTCCTGGCAGGATAACTTTACTGTCAGTTTGGAGGCGGTGGGAGTTGCATGTTGGGAAGGACCTCCACAGACTATGACCTGACCTCCCCAGCCCCTGCCACCCCCTCTGTGAGGACAGCTGGACCCTACTCTTCACCAGCGTCCAGAGGGAAGAGAGCAGATCTGCTCTCAGAGACCCGCGTGTTTGTTTTGACCCTGTTGCCCAGGTCAGAGGGTGAGTTGCCATCTGAGTCAAGGAGGAAAAGGCGTAGCTCTGTACTGGCTCTTACGGACTGGATATGTGTCCCTTCAAATCCATATGCTGAAGCCCTAACCTCCAGTGTGACTGCATTTGGAGACAGGGCCTCAAAAGAGGCAATTAAGGTTCAATCAGGGTGGGGCCCTAGTCCAATAGGATTGCAGTCCTCATAACAAGAGGAAGAGAAACCAGAGCTCTCTCCCCAAGCAAGAGCAGAGGAAAGGCCATGTGAGGACACAGCCAGGAGGCAGCGGTTTACAAGCCAGGAAGAGAGCCCTCACCAGAAACCGAGTTTGCTGGCACCTTGAGCATGGACTTCTAGCCTCCAGAACTGTGAGAAAATAAATTTCTGTTAAGTCACCCAGTCTGTGGTATTTTGTTATGGTGGCCTGAGCTGGCTAGTACAAATCTGCATTGCCCAAAACAGACCTTACCAAAACAGAAAAGAAAAAGGCCAGAGGTTGAATGTTTTCTGCCTAGTATCTTCCCCAAAATAGAAGCTGAAGTCACTGATGTTATTGGAGCAGATGTACAGACAGGCCCCAAACTGTTGCTGGTTTGTTCTTCTTGTAAAATAGAATGTTATGAGGAAGGGCAAGGGCTTCCATGTTGATTCTTTGAGGCTAAGGCCTCAGTACATGTTAGATGACTTTAAGTGAATGAACGAATGAATGAATACATGCACAGAAGGCTCTAACGGCACTTTCTGTGCTCGGGAGACCAGCTCACGGCTCCGGAGGATGTGGAACCACAGGTGTCCTCAGGATTTCCAGGACAAGCGGTCCCTTAAGAAATAAATGGATTCCTTCCAAAACATGACACAAATGAACCCATCTACAAAACAGAAACAGACTCACAGACATAGAGGACAGACTTGTGGTTGCCAAGGTGGGTGGGTAGGGGAGGGGTGGAGTGAGAGTTTGGGACGAGAAGATGCAAACTATGATAGAGAGCATGGATAAACAACAAGGTCCTCCTGTGTAGCACAGGGAACAATATTCAATATCCTGGGATAAACCATAGTGGGAAAGAACATGAAAAAGAATATATACATGTATAACTGAATCACTTTGCTGCGCAGCAGAAATTAACACAACATTGTAAACCAACTATACTTCAGTAAAATTTAAAAAATACGTTAAGAAAAGAAAAAAGTGGATTCCTGAAAAGTTGTGTGTAAACCACATTTTTGCTAATGGACTTCTCTTTCAGCTTAATTAGACAAGACCACTATTCTAAGATACATCTCAATGATTCATTGACAAGTCAGGAAACTGCTCTTGGAGGATGAGTGAGTGTCCCACCCCCCTCTGCCATGGGGGTTTGCAGTCCCCAAAGTCAGCTTCCCAGGGGAGGGACGGGAGGACATTTGTACTCGTAAATAATTTCAGCATTCAGTAAAGAGGAAGAAAAGAGAAATGATAAAGACGTGAAGACAACAGAGCCAGAAGGGACTTTCATGGTGATGTGAGCCCCTCATTTTATGGGTGCAGACCCAGGAGACCTGAGAGGGGTCACCCAGCGAATGGGGGGGGGAATGCTGGTCTTCTGAATCCCAAGCTGCCATCTTTCCACCGTCCCATGAAGCTCACTGAAGATTGAGGAGGAAAAACACTGTTCCCTCCACCATGGTCCTACTGCCACATAAAAACGGTTCCAAGAGTTCACTTCTATGAATACATATTGGTTGTTACTGCTCTTTCTGCTGCTGCGTTGTTAGCACTGTATTCTCCAAACCGTTGCTTCAAGCCGTCTATCACGGGGAAGAATGGTGCTCTAAAACCAGGTCCCAGGTAGTATTTGTTTGGTCAAGGGGAGACACTCGACCCTGCTGAGGGTGTTCTGTAATCGCCCAGCCCGCCTCCCCGGAATCTCCCTCTGCTGCAGGTGGCGCCTGGCAATCTGCTTTGCTGCGGGGTTGGTTGGGGGGACTCTTGAACGGGCGCTGCTCTGGGGTCACCCTCTGGGGAGGGGGACGTCCAGTGCTTTACAGTCACAGAGCAGAGCCACCCTGCTTCGGACCAGACAAGGGTCTTCCCGCATTTCCCTGCAGCCCCTCCGCAAAACACACACACACACACACAACACACACTCAGTCTAACGCACGTCTTCAGAGGATGTGTGCTGCCTGTTAGAGATGCTTTTCACCATCTCTTTTGGTAAAAAAGAAATTTTCGTTTCTTCCTGAAACATCTTTCTCCCCCTTTCTTCTCTTCTCCCTACTTAATTTTTTAATCTTTTTTTGCTTCCATGCTGCGCTGCTTGGAGGGTCTTAGATCTCCAAAGAGGGATTGAACCAGTGCCCTCAACAGTGAGAGCACAGAGCCCTAACCACTGGGCCACCAGGGCAGTCCCATCCCTACTTAATCTTTGTCCCATTTTTCTTTTTTTTTTTTCTTTTTTTGCGGTACGCGGGCCTCTCACTGTTGTGGCCCCTCCCGTTGCGGAGCACAGGCTCCGGACGCGCAGGCTCAGCGGCCATGGCTCACGGGCCCAGCCGCTCCGCGGCATGTGGGATCTTCCCGGACCGGGTCATGAACCCGTGTCCCCTGCATCGGCAGGCGGACTCTCAACCACTGCGCCACCAGGGAAGCCCTGTCTCATTTTTCTTTGTCAAAATCTTTCCCTTGGGACCAGACAAGCAGCCCCGCAGGCAGAGGGCAAGAAGAGGGAGAAACAGACAGCACACGTGTACAGACGGACAGACAGACAGACAGAGATGCAGCGCCCTGCCTGATTCTAGTGATTTCCTCCACGTGGGACTGGGCTGGGGCAGAGATGCAGGAGGGTGCGCTGCTCTTGACTCAGGACACGGAGTCTCCTGCCAAACTCATCACTCGCTAGAACGAGAGTCCAGTGAATATTTATTCAACGTTGGGAGGCCCTGGACTCAGACCCAGAGACGAGAGGTCTGGTCCTGATTCCAGGCTGTGTGATCTCAAGTAAGACCTTTAACCTCTCCCAGTGAAAACAGGGAGCAGTGATGGGGAAGCTCCAGCCACTCACACGCCCAGTGCTTCTAGGTTCTCTACGTCCATGAGACAGCCACAAACGTGACCTCTTAAGGCCAGTATCTGCTGTTCCGAAGATACACAGAGACCTCAAGATTGAGATGCACCCTTGATTCGAGAACAGATCTTCACACCTGGCTGCAGCAGAGAAGGCATCCAGGCAACGGTGACCACAGCTACCCCGGGACTAGACACTCCCTGGGAGGAGCTTAGGGCTCTCTCGACCCCTGTGAGTGGAATCACGACAGATTTGGATGGGGTGCCCAGAAACAGCTTGAGACGGATTTTTCTTTGGAACCCACGACTTGAGTTTCTGGTCTCTTTATTCTTCGTGCTCCTGTGTCCTTACCTTTCTTCAGGAGCTCAGACCTTGTGCTCTCTCCTCACCCCCATATCAACAACTGCTTTCAGCAAAATTCTGACAAACTCTCTTACACCAAAGTACAAATAATTGATAAAACTTAATAGATGATAAAAATACAATAAACTAGTGAATATAACAAAAAAGAAGCAGACTCACAGATATAGAGAACAAACTAGTGGTTCCCAGTGGGGACAGGGGAGGGGTATCATGGGGTCGGGGATTCAGATGAACAAACGATTAGGTATAAACTAAGCTACGAGGATATATTGTACAACACGGGGAATATAGCCAACATTTTATAGTAGCTAGAAATGGATTATAACCTTTAAAAATTGTGAATCACTCTATTGTACACCTATAAGTTACATAATATTATAAAACAACACTACTTCAATAAAAAAAACTTAATGGATGAAACTTCCCATGATTATTTACGATTTTATTGAAAACAATACCCTTGTTTATCCTCAGCTAGAAGAGTAAAGAAGTAATTGAAGAATTTCAAACCTCAGCAAGTATGGTGGGGAGAGGCGTATTTTTTGTTTGACACTTTTTGGGTATATTTGGGGTTTGCCTTTCATTATCATCACCTCGTCCAAAAATATCATACCACAAATAGCCTCTTCTGCTGACACGCAGAGCTAGCCCTCAGGGTGGACTCAAATAATAAATATTTCATGGCTTCCTGCTAGCATGAAAGTTTCTTAAAACAACCTTGTTTTATTCCTCCTTGCATCCCACATACTGGAACGATGACTACAATACGGTAGATCTTCAATAAACATTTTTTTGAATGAATAACACACGTCATCAGGTGGGAAGAGTGATGGGAATATGAAGAAGACACCGTCCCTATTTCTGGGAGCAGACACAAGGCGTGGCCATGACAATGACCCTGCCACCAAAACCAGAAGTGCAGAGAGGAGGGCTTGTCCCTTGTAATTTGAAGAAGGTAGTCTTGTGTAACAAAAAGAAACTATTTTCTTTACAATGAGTAGTCAAGTTAAAGAACTTAAGGAAAGGTGGTGCAGCTCTAAAAATAGCAATAGACTCCAGTGGATCTAGAACTACTCACAAATTCCAGAGTTACTGCCGGTTACTACATGGATTTGTTATAGATCAGGGATGGATGTATACAGCTCAGTCTACATTCCCAAACTCTTGCAGTCCACACAGGAAGACAGGGACCAGGCCCTCCTCCGATTCCAACTTTCTGTGTAACTTACAACGCACAGAGGAGGGATCAGAGGTGAGCCAGAGGGTTCGCGCTAACTGCCCCTGCTAACCAGGGGGTGGTTTCTCTGTGGGCAGAATGGTAGGCATCAATTCTTTCATAGGAAATAGGATGCTCTCGTAATTAAGGCAGAAAAACACCAGACATTAAATGTACAGAAACTGATTATTATTTTCATGATTAATTGCATGCTGAAACACACAGAAGTTGATTATTATTTTTATGATTGGCAAGTTGCACTTAAGACTTTGCAGAGACCAAATTTAATGATATTTGAAAGTGGGTTTGCCTCTCTCTGCACTTAGAAGTGACTGTGTGTTTCTGAGCCCCAGGTACGTAACAAAGGCTACATTTTTGAAGATATAATGACGTTCAGGTGTGTATGCCTCACAGCCTTATGACTTTTAATTCCAGGATTTATTTCAGGACTTGGGCAAATCTATCTCAGTGCCTCTGGTTCTCTATCTGACAATTACAATAATCAGATGTGGCAAAAATACTAGTGACAAATAAATACAAATTGCTAAAGGAAGAACACTGTTTTCTCACCATCTGGCTCCTGGCTCTATATGGTTTCTGGTGTCATGGAAGAGCTTTCTGTTCTTAAGTTACAGGAAAAGTGAAATGATTCCAAAACCCAGAAAACTGGCAGGTGACAATGACCATTTTCCCCTAAGCTTTTCAGTTATTTTCTCCCTCCTTCCTTTTCACTCTCTCTCTCTCTCCTTTTATTTGCCCTCATTCTTTATGAAGAATTCCTCTGTTTTCTGGTGGATAATAGTCACAGAAAACTCACACAGGTTCATAGACGTTTGATATATATTTCATTTAATTCTGATGTACATACACACTAAATATACCTACATACACAAGTTTATGAAACTATTTCTATGTCTACATGATATTTTGGATAATTATATGCACACAGATATAGTGATTGTTAATAGATAGGATATTAAAATGTTGATATAGTCAATTCCTATGCTAAATATTTTAACAATTCTCTGAGTACCATTCAGTGCATTTGGTAAGATTTTCTCTGCTTTTATATCTTTGTACCAAGCTGATAACGATTCAAAAGGAATAACACAATAAATGACAAAAGCATAAACATTATGGAATTCATAGATATGATTTCTTTAGCAATATACAGATTTCATAGACTTACTCATTGGAGACACATTTTAAAGGTGATCCTAAAGATACCTACACATTACATTTTGTAATTCTAACATTATCAGCACTGACAATGATCAAGTTTTCATTTATTTTAGCTTGAGCTTACCTGAGCTGGTGACACCGAGGGCGCTGAGCATCAGGATAAATTCTGCCAGCATCATGATGTCAGCTTGAGAAAGATAATTCCTTCCTTTTTAATAACAGGGTATTTCCATCGGAAAGGACAAGAAAATGCGGTGCTTCAAAGTTCAGAGCAGAACCCGGGGAAAGTGGACACCTGGACAGGGTAAAATAGGGTCGAACCAGCTCACGTCAGCGCGATGTCTCTGAAACTACACCTCATTGATTTCTAGTCGGCTGTCAGGTCGTTTAAGTCTGAGAAATATCTCTGGGTCCTAACTCCTGACTTATTAATTCACCCTCTCGCAAAGAGATGCAGGGCGATGGAGAGAAGATGAACCCAGACAACTTCTGAATGTTCTGAGCTAGTTTTCTCATGGTTGGAGAGCTGTGTGAAGGGGAAAAACCACATATGAAAACATGCAACATGGAAGCTAGTGAAAGTTTCTCCTATACGGTGGTCCTCCAACATCCTTCATTTTGGACTTGGAGCTTCAGAAGAGTGAACACGAGGGGGTCAAAAGGTACAGACTCCCAGTTACAAAAACAAGCCCTGGGGATATAATGTGCAGCATGGTGACTGGAGTTAACCATACTGTATTGTATATTTGAAAGCTGTTAAAAGAGTAGATCTTAAAAGTTCTCATCACACAAAACAAATTTTGTAACCATGTGCGGTGATGGGTGTTAACTAGACTTACTGTGGTGGTCATTTCACAGTGTATACAAATATCAAATCCTTACGTTGTGCTCCTGAAACCAACATAATGTTATATGTCAATTGCACCTCAGTTTTTTTTTAAATTTTTATTTATTTATTTATGGCTGTGTTGGGTCTTCGTTTCTGTGCGAGGGCTTTCTCTAGTTGTGACAAGTGGGGGTCACTCCTCATCACGGTGCGCGGGCCTCTCACTATCGTGGCCTCTCTTGTTGCAGAGCACAGGCTCCAGACGCGCAGGCTCAGTAATTGTGGCTCACGGGGCCAGCTGCTCTGTGGCATGTGGGATCTTCCCAGACCAGGGCTTGAACCCGTGCATCCTGCATTGGCAGGCGGACTCTCAACCACTGCGCCACCAGGGAAGCCCCACACCTCAGTTTTAAAAACGAATAATGACTATGTCCGTTAGGGCCCTCATCTAGCAGTTCTCACGTGCTTTAAGGTCAGAGCATTCTCTGTGGTTTCCTGGAGGCGCCAGGTCCAGCGGACCCTCCACAGGAGAAAGGAGAGTCGGAGTGTCATCTTGTTCACCACCCTTGGATTCATCTTGTTCACAGTTGGTCCAATTCTCACCTAGTTCAGTGCTGTCCACATGCAGAGGCCCTCAAGAAAAGCAAATCTGGCAAGAGAAAGTTAGGGCTGGAAAGAGAAGAGGGCCAGGTGAGAGCAGAGTCACCTGATGGGGCCCCAGGTCTGGAGCAACACACTCCGGGCACCGACAACCGACCTGAGCTACACTGATTTAATCCAATTTAAAATTTCCCTGTATCTCATTCAAGTCCCCACTGTGTGCATTAGCAACTTCCAAGGTGAGGCTCAGCAAGGTACCAGCACAGAATCAAAGCAGCCCTGGCCAAGCAGGGGGAGGCAGGACTGCGTCCCCTCCTCCGACCCCCTCTCCGCTCCTCCCTCAGAGACCCCCTCCCACCATGCGCCTGTCCCCTCTCCAGACTACGGGCTCCTGAGGATGGGCTGTGTCCTCTTATCCTCTCTCCATGGCATCCCCAGCGCCTATCGCTTGTGAATGCTTCAGAACGAAGAGGAAGGAAACAATTAGACATTGATTTCCTATCCATCTGAATTGCGTTCCAGGCCCGCAGTGAATTCACAACTGTCTCAGGAATCAATTAGTCACTAACCCAAGGGTGCAGGAAGTATCACCTTTCTTTATTTTCAATAAATCAAATAAAATGGAGCTTGCCATTCCACTGAGCTGGCAGGAAATTCTGTCTCTGTCATTACAGGAATTCCAGCCCCTTGCCTAGGGTAGCAAAAGAATTGGGAAGGCTTTTGAGGCCCCCCCAAACACAAGCAGGCCTGTAGTCTCCGGTCCGTCTTGACTACAGCAGAGGGTCAGTGGCCGGCCACGTTCTGCTACCCTTTGCTGGTCAGGAAGTCTGGGTGACAGGATTCCCCGGTGGCTGGTCCCCGCTGCTGGAGGGACCGGCCAGTCTCTGGGAATTTCTGGCCTATCTCCCTTTACAGCCCCCTTTCCCCCTGGAAAGACACTCACTTCGTCTCCATCCTGCTCTAGAAACCTCAAATAATCTCTTCAGTAAGTTTAGACTCTTGGTGAAAGCAGACATCAAACAAATAGGAAGAGAGGTTGTCTTTAAGGGGCTTCTGCCTTTGGTCTCTACAAACATAAGGAGCCCTAGCTCCATTCTTGGGAAATGTAGGGGAAAGAAAATTCCAGAGAACAAAACAAATTCATATCCCCCAAATCATCCTGTTCTGAGCCAGTGTGTGCTCCCTCACCTGCTCTATAACCAATGATAAACATCAGCTGGGCGACTGCCTGGGGTGCCGGAGTGGGTCCACCAAAGCGGAATAATCAGAAGGTCTCCATCGTCAACAGGGGACACGTTTGCATCCCGGGAGCCCGAGCAAAACCGTTGCTCATCCATCACTGACCAAACACGCTCCCCGTGGGGAGTGAGCCTGCTCCTTCTGAGGACTCGGGAACACTGCCCAGACCACTTCCAGGACAGACATCGTGAGAGCCACAAGACAAAACGGAAGGTGCCGGGAAACAGATGTACTTTCACCTGAAGGTTTAAAAAGTTATGATTAGTATTTTTTAAATGGTAAAAGTAGTATAATCTTAACAGTAAATTTTAAGAAGATTTATAATCCATCTTCCTAATAGAACCACCATCGAGGTGTTGGTCTATTTCCCTCCAGTGCACGTGCCCCTGTGGGTATGCGCGTGTGCACACACACACACACACATGCACACACAATTGCATAGCTGTTATCTAGTTTGTATACAAGTTTAGCCTTCAGCTGAACTGTTACTGACTCTAATATAAAATTTGACACCATTAAAAAGGAGAATGTTTTGATATCGACTTTGAGAACAGAAGAAACTTTGAGAAAGTATTTCCTGATCTTTATGTAGACAAAAAGAATTGTAGACACTTCCATAGTACAAATAAGTAACCTCAAGGCTAGTTGAGCAACCACAAACAAGAGTGTTGGTTACTAAATGATGCCAGCCTGGAAGGAGGTCTCCAGCTGTGGTCTCCCCTGTGGCAGTATGGCTCTGACACATTTAAATCTCTCAAGTATTTTCTTAAAGGCATGGAAGATATGCTTATCAGTTTTGCAAATAACACAAAAATAAGAGGATCAGCTTGATTTCCAAGGTCCCTTCCAATACTAAACCGTACAAGCTTGTCATCCACTGTGAGTGATAGAATCAAGAGCAGAAAAAGCTCTAAAGCCTGGGATGTTGGGCCCATACGAACAAGCTAGAATAGCTGAAGTGACCACATTTCTGTAAATTGGGACAAAATATGTCTGTTACTGAGTTCAAGCTCATACTGCTCACCACATGACAAGCCAGTAAATTGAGAGATGAGATGTTGGGGCAAGGACTCGCAACTTTACTCAGAAAGCCAGCAGACGAGGAGATGGTGGACTAGTGTCCCAAAGAACCATCTTACCCGAGCTAGAATTCAGGCTTCTTTTATACTAAAAGGGGAGGGGGCGTGGTTAGTTGTTGTAAACTTCTTGGTGCTGGAATCCTTTGTTCTTGCTGCTGTCCCCGTAAGTCCGGTCAGGACATTCCCTTAAACCTCCAACAAGGCAAAGGTTATTCTCTGTTCTGCCACTTCTTACTTCTATGTGAATAAAAAGTCTTCAAAGGGTCTCTGACCCTTTGAAGGTCAGAGTCTTGAGAATGGGCCATCATGTATATTTCAGGTTTGTTCTTCTCTGTTACATGTCTTTCTTATTTAAGATTTTATTCTACCAAAAAATCTTACAGAGTTAGAAACACTAAATTATACTGAGGTGTTCAATTAGTGAGTTGCCTTTATCACAAAGAATACAATTACACAGCACTGAGTCTGCAAGTCCCTGTGAGAATGGCGTCTGGGACACTGTCTTTGTTTAGGGCAATGTGTTTTAAGACAATTAAATATGTTCATCCAGGGGGAGCTGGGAGACCCAGGGTCCAGAAAGGAGGTTTTATGAGAAAAATTAAAGGGCAAGGAGCTTAGATCAGAAAAAAATGTCTTAGGATGCTTTCTGCTATGAAACGTTTACACTCGATGGCTACTCCCTCTGCATCAACACCATTTTACAGGCTAGAAAACTGAGGCCCAGGGAGGTGGAGTCATTGTCTCGGGTCGCACAGGTAGAATCGGGCCAGAATCATGTATGCTGCCCCCAGGTAGACTGTACCAGCTCATGGAGAAACGGGAGAGGAGAGGACACCCAACCTGCCTTCTGAAGGCCCATCCGTGCCATCCCTGCCCCGTCATCCATCAAAGAGGTCCCAGCCCTCTTCTCTGGGCTCTCCCTCCACCCTCGGTCATTCCTGCAGCCTGTCTGCCCACGTCTAGCTCGAGTTTCCGATGTGCACCCACCAGCAGTGGGGATGTTGTGCGGCAGGGATGGGTGTTAGTGCTCATAGGAGTCAGAAGGGCTGAAATCTCAGTGCCTGAACTTGAAAATCTCATGCCCTCCAAAATAACCTCTCCTTTGATAGCTAAAATTTCACTCTAAAGAGAATTCCTAATTTGGCTTAAAACTTATAAAGAAGCTAATTTACGTTAACTTTAATAAGTTAACATAAATTAATTCTTTAATTTCGTTTAAAATTTACTAAATCTAAGACCCTGGGAGGGGCAAAGCCTCAACCCTTTTTCTTCCTCTGCACCTGTATGACTTCCTCCCAGTAGTAACATTCCTCATTATCCGTAGCGATTTGAAAATCATGGTTTTTACGTGTGTCAATTATTTTCCTGAGATCGAAGGATGAGAGCCAAGGGCTTCCGGGAAGCTTTGCTGTCCCCCAGGTGGCGCAGCACAGAGACCAGGACCAGCGGGGAGCCTGCGGCGCGCACGGTGCGGAGCGGGGCTTGGGCGCCCCCTGTTGGACCGTCGATCAGACTGCAAGCTAAGGCCGACAGGCCCCTTTTTAAAGGAAGTACGCTTTAGACGTTGTTCCTTAAAATTTAACTTTAAAAATAAAATAAAAATTTTTAAAGGCTGCCGGAATCCAAAACTAAGCACTCGAAGGGAGTGGGGTGTTGGCGCGACAGCTCCACCCACCCACGTACAGCTCTCAAAGGAGGGCGCTCCGGACTCAGCTCGGAGAACTCCCTTAGGGGATGAGTTGGAACCCCGCGCGCCCTTGGAGTGAGCCAAGCCCTGGAACCCTGGCGTTTGTCCAGGAAGGGGGGAGGGGGGTGTTTAAACAGAAAGAAACCATCTCTCAACGTATCGATCACGCCAGAGTTTCCCAAACATACCTGTGCATCCCAGTCATTCTGGGAGCTTTCGAGAAACACGAATTCCGGGATGCTTTCCCTGGGAGTTCGGTGGGTCTGGAATGGGGCCCGCGTGGTTTACAGACCACAGACCACAGACCACCAACCGGCATCCTCTTCCAAGTTAAGGCACCACAAGGACCAGGAGAAAACACTTAATGACAGGGGAACAAACCACATTAAACCACCGCAAACGAGGAGGCGGGGCAGTGAAGGCCCAAAGCCCCAGCGGCGGCCCTAGAAGCACCGTGTCCTCAGGAAGCCGCCGTGCCACGGGGAGAGGGGAGGACCCCCCGGGCTGAGGGTGGGCTTCTCATTGTTCTTCTGCTAAAAAAATGACTTAAGAAGACAGTTGAGGTGATACAAACACTTGACACTTCATGAAGTGGACGGTCTCCTTTTGGAAAACTGGGCAGAAGCCAGAAGCTTTTATAGGATAAAGAATAAAAAACAAGGAAGAGAAAAATGGAACACATCGGGTTGTCTGGGGCCCCAGGGTCAACCTGGTTTGGGATGAGAAGCCCAGAGTTGGCGTGGTGGGTGGGGACAGCTGATTGCATTTACCCTGAAAATCCAGGTCAAGTGGGCCTTTACAGGGACACGAAAGTTATATGTGCCATGGCACCCGGGGCAGGAGAGGCTCCATCTTGGACCTAGAAATCTCCTTCAACACTGCCAGTTTCATTCTTTACTTGTTCTTTTGTTTGTTTGCTTGTTTCTTTTCTGAGGGTTTACGTCATCCTCTTTGAGTGACACGAACTTCCTTCACATTTTCCGGGGCCTTTTCCTGGTCAGGGTAACAGCTGAGCCCTTCCTGGCCCAGTTTGCTAGGGCCCTCACCGGTCAGGGGCATGTTATTTCCTTCTGAGGCTCTGCGTCCTCAGCAGTGGGGCTTGTCTCGGGCTGTGGAGCAAGTGGTCAGCCAGCCAGGCTCCCCCAGTCATGAGAAACAGGCTGCTGTGGCTTTTGCTTGTTCTACAAAATCAGCTCTGTAGTTAAAGGAGCTTCATCTTCGCCGCTGCTGGTTGGAGGTGCCGCCACATGGTCCCTGGACCCAGGTGAGTGGTCCCAGGTGCCCAAAGCAGATGCCCTGAGGGACCTCCGGAGGCTGAAGGGAGAGAATGCCAGGGTCAGAACTGCGGAGGCCAAATCTGTAACCAGGGGCAGAGGGCATCCCTGGGCCAGGAGTAGGGGCTGGGTCTCAATCCTTCAGGAGCAGCTGGGAGGGAGGAAAGTTGGAAGGGAGCAAGAGAAGAGAGGGTTGGATCTCAGCCGTGAGCACGCAGCTGGCCGCTCGGCGGGGTCAGCTTTACTGAGGCCCAGACAGGGGGTGTGGGGATGAGTTGTCCTAGTTAACTGCCCTGGGCGGGGGCTAATTGCAGGTAATCATCTGTTATTATCTACAAAAGTGCTGTGTGTGGGCGCAGGACACTGGCCTACGTCAGGAGCCCTGAGTTTGCCCCTAATTAATTGTGTGATCGTGGACAAATAATTTTTTGTGGCGTCAGATTCCTCCTCTATTGGGTCAAGATGTTGGATTAGATTAGTTGTTCTCAATGCTCCCTTGGGGAGCTTTTCACAAATACTGATGCCTGATATTGTGCCCAGGGATACTGATTTTAACTGGTCTACTGTGAGGCCCAGGAATCATATATTTTTTAAGCTCTCCAGGTGTTTCTAATCTATAGCCAGCATATTGAACCACAGACCAGAAGAGCTCTCCTTCTGGGTTTGAAATTCTATGAGTCTGGGTTATAAGTAGGGTGACCAACCATCCCGATTTGCCCGGGACTGTCCCAGTTTTCAAACTGAAAGTCCCCAGTCCCAGAAACCCCTCAGTCTCGGGCCACGGTCTACATCACTCCCCCTCTGACATCAGTATAAAAAGAAAGAAGAGAGGCACGCTCAGAGCTCTCTGGGGTGTGTTGTGAGTGTGGGTTTTGTGTGTGACGTCACCAGGCCTGTCAGTAAGCAAATGTATGACTTGACCACTTACCTGCTACATAATTGCCATGTGTGCAGTCAAGTACGCATTTGGATAAGGCCTACCTCGCGTGGATTTCTAAAGATTATACACCAACCATCCTAGCTTGTTTCCTATTCTCCAACCTGATGCTTTGAGAAAGCAGGCTTTTACTTTTTCTTTCTGACTCTAGTGAAACGAAGAAAAATTAAGAGCAGAACAGGGGCTTCCCTGGTGGCGCAGTGGTTGAGAGTCCGCCTGCTGATGCACGGGACACGGGTTCGTGCCCCGGTCTGGGAAGATCCCACATGCTGCAGAGCGGCTGGGCCCGTGAGCCATGGCCGCTGAGCCTGCGCGTCCGGAGCCTGTGCCCCACAACGGGAGAGGCCACAACAGTGAGAGGCCCGCGTACCGCAAAAAAAAAAAAAAAAAAAGAGCAGAACAGTTGGTTTTTTTTACATCTTTATTGGAGTATAATTGTTTTACAATGGTGTGTTAGTTTCTGCTTTATAACAAAGTGAATCAGTTATACATAGACATATGTTCCCATATCCCCTCTCTCTTGCGTCTCCCTCCCATCCTCCCTATCCCACCCCTCCAGGTGGTCACAAAGCACCGAGCTGATCTCCCTGTGCTATGCGGCTGCTTCCCACTAGCTACCTATTTTACATTTGGTAGTGTACATATGTCCATGCCTCTCTCTCGCTTTGTCACAGCTTACCCTTCCCCCTCAGCAGAACAGTTTTAAAACACATTCATTCACTCAAATCTATTCAGCCTCTGCCTGTTGATTCCTCTTCTCTACTCTGCGTCCAACCTACCACCCAGTTGTATTTTCTCCACCTTCAAGACATATCCTGAACCTCAAGCATATCCTTTCTGACTGCCCCATATCTATCACCCTTGGGCAGCGGTTCCCAGACTTGAGGGACATCAGAGTCACCCTGCAAGCTTGTTACAACTATAATGCCAGGGCTCGAGTTTCTGATTCAGGAGGTCTGGGGTGGGACCGATTATTTGCGTTTCCAACAAGGTCCCAGGTGTTACCTGTTGCATTTCAGGGTGATGCGTGGAGATCTGGCAGGTGGGACCCTGGACTCCAGAAGGCGGACGTGAGCTGTGGGCTTTTAAAAAAATTGTAGTGAGATACACACAACATAAAATGTACTGTCATAACCATTTTTAAGTGTACAGTTTGGTCGTGTTAAGTACATTCACAGTGCTGTGCAATCATCACCACCACCCACCTCCATCTCCAGAACTTTCTTCGTCTTGCAAAACTGAAACACTGTACCCATTGAACTGTAACTCCCCATTTCCCCCATCCCGGCCTTGCCAACCACCCTTCTACTTTCTCTCTCTGAATCTGATTATTCTAGGTACCTCATATAGGCAGAATGATAGAGCTTATATTTGCATTTGTCTTTTTGTGACTAATTTCACTTAACACAGAGCTCTCGAGGTCCATCCATGTTGTGGCATGTGTCAGAATTTCTTTCCTTTTTAAGGCTGAATAATATTCCATTGACTGTATAGACAATGTTTTCCTTATCCATTCACCCACTGATGGACACTTGGGTTGTTTCTGCCTTTTGTGAATAATGCTGCTATGAACATAGGTGTGCAAATATCTCTTTGAGTCTCTGCTTTCAGTTCTTTTGAGTATATACCCAGAGGTGGAATTGCTGGATCATGTGGTATTTTCTATTTTTAATTTTTTGAGAACCCTTTATACTGTGTTTCACAGTGGCTGCACCATTTTACACTCCCATCTGCTGTGCGCAAGGGTTCCAATTTCTCCGCATCCTCACCAACCCTTGTTATTTTCTGTTTTGTTTTTTGTTTTTTTTGATAGTAGCCATGCTGGGCTGTGGAGCTTAAGCTAAATGATTAAGGAAATTTGAGAAATTGCCATTTTAAAAAATCCTTAATGGGAACTTAATGCAGGAGAAAGGATAAATGTACTTTGAAACAGAGACATTCTGACCTATGTTGTGATGAGACTTCTTTCATCTGCTCCCTTTGCCTTTACTCTCCCTACTTACTTTTCTTCTTCTATTCTGTTCCCATATCTGTGCATTCCTTAGTATTCAACAGCTTTTATCCAACCCTCCATCTTATAGGATAATCATCTTACCCACAAGGCAGCATGTCCCTCTCAAAACTACTCAAATCTTTTTTGACCCAAGAGCCAGAACGAACTAAATTAATCAGGTTTTAAACCTGAAGTTTGGGTGAGTCCTTGGGAGCTTCTTAAACCACACGCATCTTTTTCCAAAATGACAAAGCAACTGTACTTTGGTTTATAAAAGGAGGAATAAGGCATGATAATATGGGAGTCTAAGGTATTACTTTTTTTCTTTGCAACTGCTGACAACAATTTATAATATCTTGCAGCTCAGAGGCACAGATCTTAGAATTGCTTCTCCCTTGCATTAAATAAGAAGTTAAGACATAAATATCAGAAAAACAAAGATGGCAGCTCATAGAAAAGAAAGCAGAGATTGTCCTTCTTCTTCATGGTTGATATTTTTTTGTTTGTTTTACTTTTTTGTGAGTTGTGGATTCTGGAGTGGTCAGAGGACTCAACTGACCACTGAAGGATGAGACTGGAAATGTCGAGTCTTCTGTCCGTAAAGGGCTGGCGGCAAAAACCCCAACAGTGGAGAAATGGTCTCAACAGATGAAGAAGCTGGACCACAGAGACCACCCGCCAACACAAGCTTTTTGGCCCCCATGAGTGATATGAGAAACATTCAAATAATTGGAACTTGAGGGTCGTGGAATGAGTTCTCGATTTCCATGTGCCATCTAACTAGACATAATTATATGTATATATAATGTATGTATTAACTGCTAATTAAATACTAACATAGGTGTTAAAAAGTAATATTATCCATGGAATATAGGCAGATATACCCATGATACAACAGTCCTTCCATGCTTTAAAGAGTGTCCTCTTAGACTAACCAGCCTCAGAATGACCCTCATGAAGGGAGGAAGGTCACCATGTCCAGGATGTCAGCCGAGTCACCTCGGAGATGAGCAGGGTGACCTGCCACAGACAGGCTGTCCTTAACTGCGAGCACAGTTCCTCTCAGGCAAGACGAAGCCATGTTGGTTTGGGGATAGTAAAGCAGGTAAATTTCTGGCTTATTCAACCACGTGAAGACTGTTGTTTACAGATTGCCACTGTTCAGACTAGAACATTCAGAATTAATCAACAAGTGTCCCTTGAAAACCAGTTTTGAGATCCATCCGTGATGGAAACTGTGAGTGATAACAAAAATGGTGAGACTGAGTCCTGTCCTTGATGGCGTTTCCAGTCTAGAATCACCAGCACTTTCTTGGTTACAGTGGACGAGACTCCAGCTCACACCTGCTTAGAATAAAAGCGGGGGGCACTTACTGGAGTGATCCTGGGGATTTTATGGACTCAGATGAGGCTCTGCACATGCAGGAAGCCTGGGATCAGGACTGGGCAGCGTGGAAGCCAGGACCAGGGCTCAAAGTCAGCAGGACGTCCTCTCCCCAGGTGATGCTTTGGTCCTCCCGATGGAGATGGGTTTCTCCACGTGATGGACAACATAGCGCATGGGACACTCAGCCTCACGTGTGCCTTTCAACAGTCCCTGACCAGAGGGGAGAGGAGGATTCTCTCCCAACTTTGAAGATGTCAAAAAAGGATTTTGGCCGAGGGTCACTGTGGCCAGGGGTGAGGTATTATGATGCATCCGGCCTGGTCCTTTGCCCCCTCTGTAGCTAAGGAACTAGCAGGGTCCTTTCTAAAAAGGAGAAAGGATTTGGGGTCAGACAGAGTCAAGTCCCCACAGTCACTGTGGCAAGATGAGATGGGGGCACGGAGCAACAGTGAGAGCGGCCATCGTGGCCGTGGAAGGGGCAGCGGCACAGGTGAGGGCCACCTCCCGGGCCACCTCCCGGCCATGCTGCCACACCCACCGTGGCTCTCGGGCTACCCAGGCATTGCAGACATGCAGGGTCATCTCTGAATCCAGGAACTGAATCACAGAAAGCATTTAATTAGGGAGATTTCACGTTCGATTCCTTCTACATCTACGGCTCTTAGATTTGATTCAGAAAGTTTGGTTAAATGCACTCCTTGATCTCACCAGCTCTGCAATCCTGTGTGAGTCCTCTGTGGCCTGGCTCCAGGCAGAAGAGTTCCTGGACACCAAACATTGTCAAAAAATTGGCATTTTGTTACCTTCTTATATCTGACAGTTTCTACCCCTACCCCACCCAATGGCTATCATGGAGTCATGGGGTTCATGTTTTACTGCCCCCTTCCCAGGGGCTTAGAAGTAGAGGGTGTTGGAAGTTTGGGGCAGAGACAGTGGGAGTCTGTTCCTGGGTTTTGAGTATAGGCCCTCATATCTGGTCAGTTTAATCCAATGCTTCTCAACTGGGGGCCGTCTCGGTTGTCGTACTCGGACATCCAATGGGTAGAAGCCAGGGATGCTACAAACCACCCTACAGTGTGCAGGAAAACCCCACAACAATGGGGGTCCTGCCCCAAAAGTCAATGTGCTGAGGGCAAGTTCTGGTTCTGATCCAACATGCAGTAGGAGTCCAGTTCTGTGGAGGGTTAAGGATAGGTGTCAGATAAAGTGAAAGAACGTTCTAGATGTTCTAGGAAGTGGCAAAGAGTAGGCACCCATGGGTCTTCCTTCCTCAGCCTGTGGCCTAAGGACATCAGCAGTACTTAAGTGGACAAGCGTGTCTTGAAAAACACTCCTGTTCTGACTTGTGGTTGCCAAGGGGGAGGAGGGTAGGGGAGGAATGGGTTGGGAGTTTGGGATTAGCAGATGCAAACTATTATATAGAGAATGGATAAACAGGGAACTATATTCAATATCCTGTGATAAACCATAAGGAAAAGAATATGAAAAAAATGTGTATATATATATTTATGTATAACTGAATCACTTTGCTGTACAGCATAAATTAACACAACATTGTAAATCAGCTGTTCTTCAATAAAATAAAATTTTAAAACAACAACTCCTGTTCTAACAAACTCTAGAGACACAGCAGCAGCCTTGCACCAAACAATTCCCTTCCACAGTCCCAGGCTGAGCCTTCACCAGCATGGAAGATATTCCCAGTCCTCCCACACCCCTCCCCTGGGTGGAGGGGCCTTGACTTGCCCAGGTCCCAGGTTGGCAGGGGCTGGCTCTCAAAGAGAACTTCACTCTTCTCAGGAGGAAAAGCTTGACAGTTTGATCTTTATATTAAGCCTTTGGTGAAAACCCAGGTATCCATATTTTTTTGTATGTGTATTTCAAACTAACTGGACTCTTAATGTTGCCAATTCCCATGAGAAGAAAATGTGAGATTATAAGCCAGTTCTTATCACTGGAAAATTTCACCATGGGACACAAATCATGAGAACAGGACGTATTCCAACTAGGAGGAACACTGAGAAAAATACCACTTAGATATAATTATATTTCATCAAAGACACAATAGAATTGGAGGGGAGGGGCTGAGAGAGGGCTTGTTCTAATCATGAAGCCCCGAGGAGGACCTACCACAAGGAGGACCTACCACCAAGAAAACACACATTTAGGAAGGATCATTAAGCTGTTTTACTGAGGATGTAAGGTTTCATCCACCCCTCCGTCCACTACGCATCATTCATTCATTCATTCATTCATTCTGATTTTCTACTCTGTTCAGGGAAGCCAGTGCTGAAGCCCCAAAGGATAAAACAAGGATTAGATGATAACTCCCACCCTCAAGGAATTTAGAGTTGCCTGTGAAGCCGGCTGTGTGCTTTGACGTGAGAACTTGTTTTCCTGATGGGAGTTCTGATCTCACCCTGTCGCGTTCCAACTTATGATCCATACACTGAGCTAGATTTCCCTCACTCATGGAAAATAAGAGGCTGAGAAATTCCCTTTCAACTGGATCTGTTTTGTGCTCCAGGGGGCGCCGTCATATCGAACACACTTAGATGGGGGGCTCAAGGCAGAGTAAGAACACGGCTTTCCCTGTGCCAGATATATGGGGATCAGGGAGTCTTAGAGAAGTTTGCTGTCTTGGAGGATTCAGGAAGGAAGGTTCTCTGAGATTTTCTAAGTTAAAGGGTAACATACATCAAGGAAGGTATACAAATACTAAATACACAAGTCAGTGAATCTCTGCACAGCTACACACTCAGGGAACCGCAACCCAGGTGAAGATGCGAGCATCTCCAACCACCAGAGGTTCCCCACTGCCGCTTCCCAGACTACACCCCCTCCCACAAGGATTATTCTGATTTTATCATCATACATGGTTTTACCTGTCTTGAACTTCGCAAAAAGGGAACTATGCATATGTACTCTTTTTTTCTGGGGAGGGGGGAGTCTGCTTCTTTGGTCCATGCTCATGTCTGCCCATCGTCCAAATCGATGTGTTTATCGCTAGTCCGATCTCTTTACTGTCCCATAGAATTCCACTGAAGGAACGCACTCCGATTTATTCATCCATCCTCTCACTGATGGGCATTTAGGCTGTTTGCAGTCTGAGGTACTATGACTAACAAGGCATGCACATGGGTTTTGGTGCACACTACTCTTGACACATACATAAGAGTAGCGTCTGAGAGTATTTTTAGATTCTAAAAATGTTCCTAGATAAAACACACTAGTTTTTCATCTCTGAATATGTATACAGATGTTTATATATCTGTATACATATATATGTACGTGCATACAGCATGTGTGTTTCTTAAAGAGAGAGCTATCTGCAGCCCACAGAAAATGGATTTTCGATTGTGAGTGACCCCACTCTGGACAAGGCACACTGCTTTGCTCTAAAATCATAGGATGGGGAATCCCTAGCAGTCCAGTGGTTAGGACTCAGCGCTTTCACTGCTGGCCTGGTTTCAATCTCTGGTGGGGGAACTAAGATCCCGCAAGCCAGCATGGTCCGGGCAAAAACAAATAAATAAATAACAAATAAAATCAGACAAGGAACAGCATCGACATTTATGTCGCGTAGTGGACAGACGAGACCATGAGGGGAGTGGTGTCCTTGGTTCCTTAAAGTTAATTGGTTAAAATTAATTGGTTCGAAGCCCGTGTGTATGTGTATACACAGAGCTGGCTCTGGAAAGCCTGTGTTTCTTTTGACAATGACAGCTGGGTGCCAGTGGTGAGAGCCTTGAGGTCTGCTGATGTGTTATCCTGGAAAACGTGAAGACACTGTGAAGGTGGGACCTACAGGCCTGGGTGACTGATGGGATGAGGCATGGGAAGGAGGGGGGCAAAGACAACCCGAGGTTCCAATCTGGAGGAGGAGGAGGATGATGCTTATGCTACTAAGAGAAGCAAGAGGGCTTCCCTGGTGGCGCAGTGGTTGAGAGTCCGCCTGCCGATGCAGGGGACACAGGTTCGTGCCCTGGTCCGGGAAGATCCCACATGCCACGGAGCGGCTGGGCCCGTGAGCCATGGCCACTGGGCCTGCGCGTCCGGAGCCTGTGCTCCGCAACGGGAGAGGCCACAACAGTGAGAGGCCCGCGTACCGCAAAAAAAACAAACAAACAAACAAAAAGAGAAGCAAGAAAATCAAGAGGAAGAGGAGCAGCACCAACATTTACTTGCCCTCCTGTGCTGAAACATAAAATGTATCCTCTTTATTTCTCCATAACCAATCGTGAGACCTCACCTTCTGGAAAGTTCTGGAAAGGACACCTGGACTTCCAGCTTGCCAGGTGGAGTCTCAATGTCTTTGGAAGATTCACTCTCTGGAGCAAATGCTCAGTTCCCCCCAACTCCACCCCACCCCGCCCCCAGCTGCCTTTCCTCTGAGAGGCATGTAGGTACGGGGTGTTGGAACTGGCTGCATTGCCAGGAGTCTTGATAATCTCATGAAGGTTAAACTGATTATAAAGTTTATGACCATATAAATTATAAAAAGAATGAATAGTTTGTTTATTCACTAAAACATAAAAACAAAAATAGCCAGGAAGCCCCTAAAAAAGAACAATGGGGGAAACAGGAAAATATTATAAAACCCTGTAACTGATCAGTGTGGTATCAGCACAGAAATAGACACACAGACCAAGGAACAGACTAGAAAATCTAGAAAAAGATCCATTTGTCTGTGACAGTTTCCAATGAAGGAGGCCTTTCAAGTCAATGGGGGAAAAATAGAAGTTTCAATAGGTGGTTTAAGGATACCTGGATGGCCATGTGGAAAAAGATAAAATTAGATCCCTCTTCACATGGTATACTGACATAAGTTCCAAATGAATCAGAGATTTAAACGTGAAAAATTAAGCCCTACAGCTACTAGAAGGAAACATGGGTGAATTCCTCTGTAACTTGAAAAATGAGAAAACTTTCCTAAAGCTTAAAATAGAGAAACAATGAAAGAAAAGACTAGTAAATCTGATTACATAAAAAAAAGTTTGCATGGCAAAAAATACCATAAGCAAATTATAACAAACGAGGAAAAAATACTATAGACAAAGTGTTATTATCCCTGATATAAAAATAGCTTCTAAATTAAAAAAGAAAAAGGCCAAAAAATCTATAGAAACATGGACTAGAGAAATGGAGAAGTCACAGAAAATAAAATCCAAATGGGCCTTACCCATATGAAAAGATTCTCAACCTTGCCTACAATAAGAAAAATGCAAATTAAAACTCATTGAGATACTATTTCTTACCTAGCAGGTTGACAAAACGCAAAATGTTTGACCACATATTCTGTTGGCCAAGCTGTGGGGAAACAAGCATTCTGATACATTGCCGGTGGGAATGCAAAATTCCCACCGGCAATGTATAATTCCTATGGAGGAAAACTTGGAAATATCTATGAAACTTACATATGCTTTTATTCACTGAACTGGCTTTCCTGCTTTTAGGTATTTGTCCCAAAGACAGTGTAGCATGAATATGAAAAGATGCATTCACTGGGCTATTCATGCAGCACAGATCAACAAAAGTTTGGTAACAAAGCAACTGTCTGTCAACAGGGATCTGGTTGAATTACTTACATTTACAAAATGAAGAGGTATTCAAATGAAAAAAAGGAAAAAGAAATGTTTCTATATACTACTACTGCATAGTTATTTCTGGATTATATCAATAAGTGGAGAAACGTTAATATATCATTTATATGATAAAGGGGAAGGATGTGAATATACACACACATATTCTTTCTATAAATATATCTAAACTTGTGTTTTTAAAAATGGAAAGATAAACCATAAAGAGAGGGAAAAAAGGTTACTGATAGGGAGAAAAAGAGAATGGAGTTGAAAGAACAGGTGTGGAAGCTAGACTTCTCTGACTATACCTCGTCTGGTAGATTTGATTTTGAAACCAAATAAGTATTTTGTATAATTATAAAACAAAATTAAATTTTAAAAGGAAAAGAGAAATATTTTAAAAATTGAAAGAAATGAATCTGACTGTATAGTGAGTTGGTGGCATAATGCACAGAGGTGAGATATTTCAAGGGACTTTAGTTCACAGTAATTTGACTGTACATCTGTAGTCAGATAGATCCTGACAACAAAGAGAAGTACCCCCCCAAAACAATCCACACCCAAAACCTGCATTAAGTAATCTTTTTTTTTTTTTTTTTTTTTTTTTTTTTGCAGTACGCAGGCCTCTCACTGCTGTGGCCTCTCCCGTTGCGGAGCACAGGCTCCGGACGCGCAGGCTCAGTGGCCATGGCTCATGGGCCTAGCCGCTCTGCGGCATATGGGATCCTCCCAGACCGGGGCACGAACCTGTGTCTCCTGCATCGGCAGGCAGACTCTCAACCACTGTGCCACCAGGGAAGCCCCATGTTTTTTTAAAATAAATTTATTTATTTATTTTTGGCTGCTTTGGGTCTTCGTTGCTGCACGTGGGCTTTCTCTAGTCAGGGTGAGTGGTGGAAACTCTTCATTGCGGTGCATGGGCTCTAGGTGCGTGGGCTTCAGTAGTTGTGGCCCACAGGCTTAGTTGCTCCGTGACATGTGGGATCTTCCCAGACTAGGGATCACACTCATGTCCCCTGCCTTGGCAGGAAGATTCTTAACCACTGTGCCACCAGGGAAGTCCAGTAATCATATTATTGGTAATGGTGTTGGTATTATCATTTTGAGATTGTTGTCAATGAATTGTGAGATGAAGCAAACTGTTACCGAACTCAGGTTCAGCTGCTTGCTGTTCAAAAGCCAATACTCAAGAGACAGGAGTTGGTTGGAAAGGAAAGGTTGCTTTATTTAGGAGGCCAGCAACCTAGGAAGAAGTTGAACTCATGTCCAAGAACCAACTCTGAAGATTGTGCTCTACCATGATAGTTTTTAAAGGAAGAAAGGGAAACTTAATCACAGTAACATTTGAGGAGAGGGTCAGAATCTTTGTTATCTTGCACTGTGTGCAAACTTTCTTCTGATTGATTGGTGGTGAGGTAACAGGGTGGTGCTCCAGGACTCCTGTGCTCAGTCTGAAGTTACCATCCTCCACCTGGGTGGGGGCTTTAGTTCCTGCGGAAGAACTCAAAGATATTGTTATAGCCCTTGAGGAGGAACCAGGACCCTGCTTTGTCACTGCACAGTTGTTTCTTTTTTTTTTAATTGGAGTATAATTGCTTTACAATGTTGTGTTAGTTTCTGCTGTACAACAAAGTGAATCAGCTAAATGTATACATATATCCCCTCCCTCTTGGACCTCCCTCCCACCCCCCCATCCCACCCATCTAGGTCATCGGATTCCACTAGCTCTCTATTTTACACGTGGTAATGTATTTATGTCAAACCTAATCTCCCAATTCATCCCACCCTCCCCATCCCCCACTGTGTCCACACATCCATTCTCTACATCTGTGACTCTATTCCTGCCCTGGAAATAAGTTCATCTGTACCATTTTTCTAGATTCCACATACATGCATTAATATACAATATTTGTTTTTCTCTTTCTGGCTTACTTCACTCTATATGACAGACTCTAGGTCCATCCACATCTCTACAAATGACCCAATTTGATTCCTTTTTGTGGCTGAGTAGTATTCCATTGTATATAGGTACCACATCTTCTTTATCCATTCATCTGTTGATGGGCATTTAGGTCGCTTCTATGACTTGGCTATTGTAAATAGTGCTGCAGTGAATATTGGGGAACAGGTGTCTTTTTGAATTATGGTTTTCTCAGGGTATATGCCCACTAGTGGGATTGCTGGGTCATATGGTTATTCTATTTTTAGTTTTTTAAGGAGCCTCCATATTGCTCTCCATAGTGGCTGTATCAATTTACTTTCCCCCCAACAGTGCAGGAGGGTTCCCTTTTCTCCACACCCTCTCCAGCATTTACTGTTTGTAGATTTTTTGATGATGGCCATTCTGACCAGTGTGAGGTGATACCTCATTGTAGTTTTCATTTTTATTTCTCTAATAATTACTGATGTTGAGGATCTTTTCATGTGCCTCTTGGCCATCTTTATGTCTTCTTTGGACAAATGTCTATTTAGGTCTTCCACCCATATTTTTGATTGGGTTGTTTATTTTTTTGATATTGAGCTGCATGAGCTGTTTGTATATTTTGGAGATTAATCTTTTGTCCACTGCTTCGTTTGCAAATATTTTCTCCCATTCTGGTTGTCTTTTTGTCTTGTTTATGGTTTCCTTTGCTGTGCAAAAGCTTTTAAGTTTCATTAGGTTCCATTTGTTTATTCTTGTTTTTATTTCCATTACTCTAGGAGGTGGGTCAAAAGAGATCTTGCTGTGATTTATGTCAAAGAGTGTTCTTCCTATGTTTTCCACTAAGAGTTTTATAGTGTACAGTCTTACATTTAGGTCTTTAATCCATTTTGAGTTTATTTTTGTGTATGGTGTTAGGGAGTGTTCTTATTTCATTCTTTTACATGTAACTGTCCAGTTTTCCCAGTACCACTTATCGAAGAGACTGTCTTTTCTCCATTGTATGTTCTTGCCTCATTTGTCATAGATTAGGTGACCGACCATACATGTGTGGGTTTATCTCTGGGCTTTCTATTGTGTACCATTGATCTATATTTCTGTTTTTGTGCCAATACCATACTCTCTTGATTACTGTAGCTTTGCAATATAGTCTGAAGTCAGGGAGCCTGATTCCTCCAGCTTCATATTTCTTTCTCAAGATTGCTTTGGTTATTTGGTGTCTTTTGTATTTCCATACAAATTGTAAAATCTATTGTTCTGATTCTATGAAAAATGCCATTGGTAATTTGGTAGGGATTGCACTAAATCTGTAGATTGCTTTGGGTAGCATAGTCATTTTCACAGTATTGATTCTTCCCATCCAAGAACATGGTATATTTCTCAATCTGTTTGTGTTATCTTTGATTTCTTTCATCAGTGTTTTATAGTTTTCTGAGTACAGGTCTTTCGCCTCCTTAGGTAGGTTTATTCCTAGGTATTTTATTCTTTTTGTTGCGATGGTAAATGTGATTGTTTCCTTAATTTCTCTTTCTGATCTTTCGTTGTTAGTGTATAGGAATGCAAGAGATTTCTGTGTGTTAATTTTGTATCCTGCAACTTTACCAAATTCATTGATTAGCTCTAGCAGTTTTCTGGTGGCATCTTTAGGATTTTGTGTGCATAGTAACATGACATCTGCAAACAGTGACAGTTTTACATCTTCTTTTCCAAATTGTATTCCTTTTGTTTCTTTTTCTTCTCTTATTGCCATAGCTAGGACTTCTAAAACTATGTTGAATAAAAGTGGTGAGAGTGGACATCCTTGTCTTGTTCCTGATCTTAGAGAAAATGCTTTCAGTTTTTCACCATTGAGAATGATGTTTGCTGTGTGTTTGTCATATATTATTATTACGTTGAGGTAGGTTCCTTCTATGCCCACTTTCTGGAGACTTTTTATCATAAATCGTTGTTGAATTTTGTCAAAAGCTTTTTCTGTATCTATTGAGATGATCATATGGTTTTTATTCTTCAATTTGTTAATATGGTGTATAACATTGATTGATTTGCATATATCAAAGAATCCTTGCATCCCTGGGATAAATCCCTCTTGATCATGGTGTATGATCCTTTTAATGTGTTGTTGGATTCTGTTTGCTAGTATTTTGTTGAGGATTTTTGCACCTGTGTTTATCAGGGATATAGGTCTGTAAGTTTCTTTTTTTGTGATATCTTTGTCTGGTTTCAGTATCAAGGTGATGGTGGCCTCGTAGAATGAGTTTGGGAATGTTCCTCCCTTTGTAATTCTTTGTAAGAGTTTGAGAAGGATAGGTGTTAGCTCTTCTCTAAACGTTTGATAGAATTCGCCTGTGAAGTCATCTGGTCCTGGACTTTTGTTTGTTGGAAGATTTTAAATTACAGTTTCAATTTCATTACTTGTGATTGGTCTGTTTATATTTTCTTATTCTTCCTGGTTCAGTCTTGGAAAGTTGTACCTTTCCAAGAAGTTGTCCATTTTATTGGCATATAGTTGCTCGTAGTGGTCTCTTATACTCCTTTGTATTTCTGTGAAGTCAGTTGTAATTTCTCCTTTTCATTTCTCCTTTTTTATTGATTTGCATCCTCTCCCTTTTTTTCTTGATGAGTCTGGCTAAAGGTTTATCAAATTTGTTTATCTTCTCAAAGAACCAACTTTTAGTTTTATTAATCTTTGCTATTGTTTTCTTCATTTCTATTTCATTTATTTCTGCTCTGATCTTTATGATTTCTTTCCTTCTACTAACTTTGGGGGGTTTTTTTGTTGTTGTTGTTCTTCTTCTTTCTGTGGTTGCTTTAGGTGTAAGGTTAGATTGTTTATTTGAGATTTTTCTTGTTTCTTGAGGTGAGATTGAATTACTATAAACTTTTCTCTTAGAACTGTTTTTGCTGCATCCCATAGGTTTTGGGTCATCATGTTTTCGTTGTCAGTTGTTTCTAGGTATTTTTTTTTCCTCTTTCATTTATTCAGTGATCTATTGGTTATTCAGCAGTGCACTGTTTAGCTTCCATGTGTTTATGTTTTTTACAGTTTTTTTTTTCCTGTGATTGATTTCTAATCTCATAGTGTTGTGGTCGGAAAAGATGCTTGATATGATTTCACTTTTCTTAAATTATCCGAGGCTTGATTTGTGACCCAAGATGTGATCTATCCTGTAGAATGTTCTGTGTGCACTTGAGAAGAAAGTGTATTCTATATTCAAGATTGCAGGTGGTTTGTCCTATACATATGAATTAAATCTATCTGGTCTATTGTGTCATTTACTTCTTATTTATTTATTTATTTATTTTTGCTGTACGCAGACCTCTCACTGTTGTGGCCTCTCCCAATGCAGAGCACAGGCTCCGGATGCACAGGCTTAGCAGCCATGGCTCATGGGCCTAGCCGCTCCGTGGCATGTGGGATCCTCCTGGACTGGGGCACGAACCCACATCCCCTGCATTGGCAGGCAGACTCTCAACCACTGCGCCACCAGGGAAGCCCCTATTGTGTCATTTAAAGCTTGTATTTCCTTACTTATTTTCTATCTGGATGATCTGTTCATTGGTGTAAGTGGAGTGTTAAAGTTCCTCACTCTTATTGTGTTACTGTTGATTTCCCCTTTTATGGCTGTTAGCATTTGCCTTATGTATTGAGGTGCTCCTATGTTGGGTGAATAAATATTTATAATTGTTTTATCTCCTTCTTGGATTGATCCCTTGATCATTATATAGTTTCCTTCCTTATCTCTTGTAACAGTCTTTATTTTAAAGTCTAATTTAACTGATATGAGTATTGTTACTCTAACTTTCTTTTGATTTTCATTTGCATGGAAAATCTTTTTCCATTCCCTCACTTTCAGTCTGTATGTGTCCCTAGGTCTGAAGTGGGTCTCTTGTAGACAGCATATATACCGGTCTTGTTTTTGTATTCATTCAGCGAGTCTGTGTCTTTTGGTTGGGGCATTTAATCCATTTACATTCAAGATAATTGTCGATATGTATGTCCCTATTACCATTAATTGTTTTGGGTTTGTTTTTGTGGGTCTTTTTCTTCTCTTGTGTTTTCCGGCTACAGAGTTCCTTTATCATTTGTCCTAAAGCTGCTTTGGTGGTGCTGAATTCTCTTAGCTTTTTCTTGTCTGTAAAGCTTTTGATTTCTCTGTCAAATCTGAATGAGATCCTTGCTGGGTAGAGTAATCTTGGTTGTAGGATTTTCCCTTTCATCACTTTAAATATGTCCTGTCACTCCCTCCTGGCCTGCAGATTTTCTGCTGAAAAATCAGCTGACAACCTTATGGAGATTCCCTTGTGTGTTACTCGTTGCTTTTCCCTTGCTGCTTTTAATATTTTCTCCTTGTATTTAATTTTCGTTAGTTTGATTAATATGTGTCTTGGTGTGTTTCTCCTTGTGGTTATCCTGTATGGGCCCTCTGCACTTCCTGGACTTGGGTGGCTATTTCCTTTCCCACGTTAGGGAAGTTTTCAACTATAATCTCTGCAAATATTTTCTTAGACTCTTTCTTTTTCTCTTCTTCTTCTGGGACCCCTATAATTCGAATGTTGGTGCATATAATGTTGTCCTGGGGTCTCTGAGTCTGTCCTCAATTCTTTTCATTCTTTTTTCTTTATTCTGCTCCTTGGAAGGTAATTCCACCATCTATCTTCCAGCTCACTTACTTGTTCTTCTGCTTCTGTTATTCTGCTAGTGATTCCTTCTAGTGTATTTTTCATTTCAGTTATTGTGTTGTTCATCACTGTTTCTTTGTTCTTTAGTTCTTCTAGGTCCTTGTTAAACATTTCTTGTATTTTCTTGATCCATGTCTCCATTCAGTTTCTGAGATTTTGGATCATCTTTACTATTCTGAATTCTTTTTTGGTAGATTGCCTATTTCCTCTTCATTTATTTGGTCCTATAGGTTTTTACCTTGCTCCTTCATCTGTAACATATTTTTTTGTTGTCTCATTTTTTTGATAGGTTGGGCTGTGTTCCTGTCTTACTGGTTGTTTGGCCTGAGGTGTCCAGCACTGGAGTTTGCAGGTGGTTGGGTAGAGCCAGGTATTGGTGCCGAGATGAGGACCTCCGGGAGACCTCACTCTGATTAATATTCCCTGGGGTTTGAGGTTCTCTTAGTCCAGCTCAAAACAAAATCAGAACTTGCTCAGCAAATGTGGAATCAGGTAAATAGTGTCCCCTCAAACTCACATCTGCCCAGAGCCTCAGCATGTGACCTTCTTTGGAAATGAAGTCTTGCACATGTAAATAGTTAGTTGAAATGAAGTCACACCAGGGGACTTCCCTGGGGGCACAGTGGTTTAGACTCCACGTTCCCAATGCAGGGGGACGGGGTTCGATCCCTGGTCCAGGAACTAGATCCCACATGCATGCCACAACTAAGGAGCCCTGCTGCCATAACTAAGACCCAATGCAACCAAATAAATAAATATTAAAAAAAAAAAGAAAGAAATGAAGTCACACCAGATGAGCGTGGGCCCTAAATCCCATAGGTGTCTTTTTTTTTTTCTGGCCGCGCCAGGCAACAGGCAGGATTCTAGTTCCCTAACCAGGGCTCGAACCCGGGCGCCCTGCATTGGGAGTGCAGAGTCTTAGCCACTGGACCGCCAGGGAAGTCCCACCATATGTGTGTCTTTATGACAAGAGGAGAGATCACATGGAGAGTCAGAGGAGAAACAGGTGGTGGAGATGCCATATGAGGGGGATGCAGAGAGCGTGTGTGCAGCCCCCAGCCAAGGACCCCTGGAACCAGCAGACCCGGGGAGAGGCCAGGAAGGGTCCTCCCCAAGAGGCTTCAGAAGAACACGACCCTGCTGACACCTGGGCTCCTGACTTCTGGCTGCCAGTCCTGTGAGAGGATACATCGCTGCTGTGTTAAGCCCCCTGGTGGTAGTCGTTGTCACGGCAACCACAGGGTGCTACTGCCCGGGGCCAGGCAGACCTGCCTGGTGCTCAGCCTGTGGTCCTGCTCATCAGCCTGCTCATCAGCCTGCTGTGTGGTTCTACCCACCAGGGCCCCGAACGGCTCCTGCTGGCTGGTGACGGCGACTTCCTCTTGCACGGAGCTGGGGCCTCACCCCATGCGGGGACTTCAGGCTGACTCATCCCTCCCTCTAACTCTTCCCTTCTTCAATACAAATGATGTGCTTTCACTAAACCTCCACCGCGGCGCCTTCCCAGGGCGGACTGGCTCCGGAGTTTATCAAACAGGAACTTCGACAGATCACATTTAGATTCCGCTTTATTTCGCTCAGAGTCCTGGTGGGTCCTGCCCGTGTCCTCTTGTACGGGTCACGTGGTGTGTGAGCATAGATGGATGCCCTTTAGGAGAGAAGGGGCCCCGGAGGAAGTGTCTGGGGGCCTGGGAGGCATCAGGACAAGACCATTCGTCTTTCTTCACTAGACACACGTGGTCAGGAGACCCAGCCAAAATCTTGCAGGAAAACGATAACCCCAGAGCGCCTATTCTTCCCCTTCAGATTCCTTTCCTCCCCTCCTGCGTCCTTTGGATTTAAAAATAAATCGTGTCCCCAAAATACTGAGGCCAACTAACAATGGTCTCATCAGAATTACTCTGAGCCTCTAGAAGTTTTTGATTTCTTCTTGTTCACGAGCGTACAAACGGCCCGTTTATAAGAATAACGACTTGGCCTCCTATGTCTGAAACACTAGCAAGTGATAAAGTAAACAAGCACGGTATAGCACACTTGCACATAGCAGGACTGACAAGAAGCAGCTGAAGGAAGCACGGGCAAGCTCCTCCCTGGCTGTGCTGGCCCCTGATCACAGCTCATGCTTGCTGTCAGCTCTTTCCTTTCAAGGGGTACATGCCTTCCTGTCCTCCTGGGCTTAGAGTTATCCCTGTGTGTGTTGATCTTTCTTCTTCAGGTTGCCAGCCACGGGGTCAAAGACTACAGGGGATAAGTATTTGTGGTCCCAGGACAGCGCTTTTCCGACCGCAAACACTTGGTAAATGCCTTAGGTTGAATAAGAGTTACTTCCATTGTCCTAACTTTTTGGTATTTTGCTCTTAACACCATTACATTAAAAACCTTTTGTTGGGCTTCCCTGGTGGCGCAGTGGTTGAGAGTCCGCCTGCTGATGCTAGGGGACACGGGTTCGTGCCCTGGTCCAGGAAGATCCCACATGCCGCAGAGCAGCTGGGCCCGTGAGCCATGGCCGCTGAGCCTGCGTGTCCGGAGCCTGTGCTCTGCAACGGGAGAGGCCGCAACAGTGAGAGGCCCGTGTACGCAAAAACAAAAACAAAAACAAAAGCCTTTTGTTAACTGCTGACACAAGGGGTGTCCTCCAAACAAACTTGGTTTTCTCTCCCATTGTTCTTTTACTTTTTTAACTTTTTTATTTGAAGATCATTCTTTTATTTATTTTTTTTCCAGAGTGGCTGTACCAGTTAAAAAAATATTTATTTATCTATTTATTGATTGATTTGGTTGTGCTGGGTCTTAGTTGCGGCAGGCAGGCTCCTTAGTTGCGGCTCGAGGGCTCCTTAGTTGTGGCATGCATGTGGGATCTAGTTCCCTGACCAGGGATTGAACTCTGGCCCCCTGCATTGGGAGCACGGAGTCTTAACCACTGCGCCACCAGGGAAATCCCTGTCCTTTTAAACATACTCACTGAAGGCAACCGTTCTTGGCCTCGGAGGGAAATCAGGCCGACCCTGACTTCTCTGCTCAGTGTTAGATGGAAGGCAGCCCTGTGGTCACGATAGGTTCTCAGAAGTGAGAGTGATCAGCCTAACGAACGAATTAACTGCTTTAGCCTTCCTGCAAAGTTAAGTTCCTCTCCTCCCATCTCCATGCCAACGTAGGTGGGCAGCCTGCTCTCAGGGGACGGTGTGTGCCATCAGGGAAGAGGAGGAGAGCTGCAGGAGGGGGACAGCCCTCTGTCCTCACGGGGTCAGTGATGGCTTGGTTGGGTGCGGAGGAGGCCAGAGGCTGGTGGGAGGGGACAGTGCTGCTGACTGTTGTGACCCGACTGGCCTCAAGAAGGAAGCCCCATGTCTTGCAGCTTGTAATTAGGGCTGAATCACAGTGCCAGTGCCAGCCTGTTTGGCCCCCAAAGCAGAGCAGATGTTGGCAGAGAAGAGCAGCGGAAGAGACCCCTTGCCTTTGCTCCTGCCTGCAGGGGTGCACCAAGCACGGTCATGGCCACGGTGCCCTCCCTCCAACGGCAGGGGTGGGGTGAGGCGGGCGAGGCACTCACTGCAGGCCCAAGCCCTAAGGGGGGGCCCCAGGAACTCAGCTGTTGAGATAAATCATCTTTTAATGCAGTATTTTAAAAAATCAAAATGAATGGAAAAATCCATGATGAACAAAATGTTACTAATTTTCCCTTTTGCCTCAGGCTCTGGTGTGGTAGTTAACAGACTTTAACTGACCCTGTCTTTTTAAAATTTTGATGTTTTGCTCAGCATGGACTTCTGGCATTAATTTCGAGCTTTAGGCGAGCTTTAGCATTGAAGTGCACGCAGCCATCCACGTGAATACAGGTTAACAAACGCCATCTTGAGTGCAGTTAGCAGCAATGTTCTGATATCAACCTCCTGGTTTGGATGTTGTACGATAGGGTATACAAGCCGTCAGCGTTGGGGGAATACCGTTGTTGCAACTCCCTGTGACTCTATAATTATTTAAAAATTAAAATTTTGATAACAATGACTTGTATAAATCAGTGAATTTTTTTGGCACTCACTTCCATTTGGGGCCCACAGTGAGTGTCTACTTGTCTCCTGTAGTCCTGGCTCTGCTTGTCCTGCTTTTTTTTTTTTTTTTTAATTGAAGTCTAGTTGATGAACAATGTTGTGTTAATTTCTGCTGTACAGCAAAGTGACTCAGTTATACATATGTATACATTTTTTTTCATATTCTTTTCCATTATGGTTTACCAGAGGATATTGAATATAGTTCCCTGTGCCCTGCAGTAGGACCTTTTTGTTTATCCATCCTATATATAATAGTTTGCATCTGCTAACCCCAAACCCCTAATCCATCCCTCCCCCTTCCCCCTCCCCCTTGGCAACCACAGGTGTGTTCTCTATGTCTGTGAGTCTGTCACTGTTTTGTAGATAAGTTCACTTGTGCCGTATTTTAGATTCCACATATAAGTGACATCATATGGTATTTGTCTTTCTCTTTCTGACTTCACTTAGTCTGATAATCTCCAGTTGCTTGTCCTGCTTTCAAAACAGTGGTAACAGCAAGTAGGCAGCTCTGCTCACCCCGGAGACTCACAGAGGCCTTGGCTTTTCCCCGGGGCTGGACCTGGGGACTAAGGCCCACAGACGCCCCTGCCCCTGCCACCCCTGCCAACTCTGTCCTCTGTCTCCACACTCCTGCCTGACGGCACCTCTGTCTTTCAACAAACACCCCGAGTGCAGTGTTCAATCCCATCCCACTCTTGATCTTAGCTGTAAGTCAGGGACTCTGGGCTTAAGCGCCCAGCCGATTCCAGTGGGCCTGCCCCAGGAAGGCACCTCTGCCCTCTGCCAGTTCCTGACTTCATGTGAGTGTTAGAATCTTCTAGATCAGCGTCACCTGGGAACTTGTGAGAAAGGCCAGTTCTCAGGACCTGCCCCGGACCCAAGACACCCTGGAGCTGGCCCAGCAGTCCGTGTTTGAAAAACCCTGCAGGTGACTCTGGTTCATGCTAGGGTTTGAGAACCACTGATCTTAAAAAAACACAGGATGCTTGGACCT
Source organism: Mesoplodon mirus (assembly GCF_964341445.2). Lineage (NCBI taxonomy): Eukaryota > Metazoa > Chordata > Mammalia > Artiodactyla > Ziphiidae > Mesoplodon > Mesoplodon mirus. The sequence continues at coordinate 8,294,404 of NC_138996.1, forward strand.
ACCAGAGATTCCGATTTCACTGGTTCTGAGTTTTAGTCTGAGAACGTTGAGGGGATTCCTCGGGAAACTCCGTGAATACCAGCGTGGGGAGAGCTGCTGTCTTCGGGTCTAGGTTAGATCAGCTGCATCTCGGTTCTGGTTCCCCAGAGGTTTTTCTCTGGGGGTTTCAGAGAAACCAAAGACCTTCCTCTATTGATAGTCTAAAGAGTTAAGAGGGAATAAGACACTGTCATGACCTGCCATCCAAAGCATCCACAGCTCCCGGGGCCTCCTTTGACTTGTGTGGATTTTAGTCTGCATGTCCTTTTTCTTTCTCCTCTCAATTCCCACAGGGTGACTAAAACCTCACAAACATAAAAGAGCGATTATTCTCAACTGGTCTGGAAGAGGTGCAATTCATGTGGGTATAATTCACACCTTCTGGGATATCGTTATTCCTGATAAAATGCTTCAGTAATTTTCTCATTAAACTTAGAATGAGTAAGTCGTGTTTGAGAGACGAGTCACCCACTCGGCTGTCAGTCACACATCTAGAGATATTTAACCAAACACTCTGACCTTTCTGAGTCTGGCCTAAGTCCATTATCTTAACATTTTCTCATCCAATAATATAACCCTACCAAATGGGAACCGTGGATGCAGGACAACCTCCCTCGTATAGCACAATCATAATAAAGCCCTTACATGTGCTTCTACCTTACAGTCTGAAAAGTTTTTTACAACAGACTACATAAACACTACAGAACCACTAAACACAATTCTAGGCAATGCAAACAATATGGAAGTATAAGTAATAGTAAGGGTTAGTCCTCCACAGAATTCCCCTTCCCAGAGGGGACAAGTTCTAGTGTGTGTGTGTCCTCCAGGCATTTCCTATTCATTCATTCATTCAATATTTATTGGTCACCTAGACTGTCTTAAGCTGAGGCCAGGGGTTACAACTGTGAAAGAGATAAACCTGTTCTTTAACTCATGGATCTTACGCAAATATAAATATAAACTCTCATATTCATAAAGAAGCTGATTCCCGTCCAGGCTTCCTTTTCCTGCTGTGGATTCACCGAGCAAAAGTGAAGCCGTCCTTTGCCTGCTCCCATCAGAGGAAGGAAGCCCGGGGAGTGCTTTACACTCCAGTGCCCCACCAACCATTGCCAAACCTGCTAGGGAACAGGGATGGACGGCCCTGGAGAAGGCTCCCAGGATGGAGGAGATCAAGGCAGTCTGGCTGGGGGGGCCTGGGGGGGGCGGCAAGCAGAGGAGGGAGGTCCCTCAGCCCCAGGGAGGGAGGAGGCTCGGGGCTGCTGGAGGCCGCAGTGACCAGCCCTCCTATGCCCAGGGCTCCATGGGGGGCGGAATACTCGGTGTGTCCACTGGAGGCCTGGGGCAAGCCCCTCCCCCCACCTCCCCACCCCCGCCCCAGCCGGCATCAAAGCCCCTGCCTTTGAAATGCATAATAGAGTTTGGGCACTGGATGCCCAGGGGGGACCAGGAAGCTCAAGGACAAAGCTGCTTCCTGAAATCCTCTGGACAGATAAACACCCCAGGACTTGCATGCCCCCGAGGCGATGAAAACAGACACTGCTCATCCCATTGCTCTGGTCAGTGGAGGTGATCTGATTGAGGGGCATGAAACATTTCCTGCACCCAAGTGGTGTGAAGGAAAGTCATGCCCATCACATACGTGCGCGCACACACACACAGGCGCGCTCGTAAAATTCCTTAGTTTCATGTATTACCTCCCCATTCTGCATTAGCGTTCGTTTTATAGTACAGAGAAGAAAACTGGACCAGAAACCTCTTTCTTGCCCATGATAGAGCTTGTCCCTGATTTGGGTGGAACTCTGCAGCCCGCAGTAAGTATGCTGAGATGGTTTACTTGAAAATGAGCAGACCTCATGCCCTTTACAAAGCCTCCACTCCTGGGCAGTATTAGGGCTGCATGGGGCAGCTTGGTGTGGTCCACGGCCTGCTGAAGATGTAAATTTCCACAGAGCGCTCCGGGGTCCTTTTGGGGGTCGCAGGTCACGCAGGGGGTCTGGGAGGAGGTGGGATTGAGGCATCTCTTCCTTAATTAAAGTAGCTCTGCTTTAAAAACAAACCACAAAAAAAAAAAACAGGGCTTCCCTGGTGGCGCAGTTGTTGAGAGTCCGCCTGCCAATGCAGGGGACGCGGGTTCGTGCCCCGGTCCGGGAAGATCCCACATGCCACGGAGCGGCTGGGCCCGTGAGCCATGGCCACTGAGCCTGCGCGTCCGGAGCCTGTGCTCTGCAGCGGGAGAGGCCACAACAGTGAGAGGCCCGCGTACCACAAAAAAACAAAAAAAACCCAAAAAAACAAAGACAAACCGATGGTATTGAGGTATAACCTACACACCATAAATTGTACCCATTTAAGTGTGAAGTTCAATGAGCTGTGACAACTAGAAACATCAGCCCACACTCCACACACAGAGCCACTTTCATGACCCCCAAAATAGACTGGTGTCCCTCCAGCCACTCTGCAGTGAGCCCTTGGCCCCTGCCCCAGGCAAACACTGATTTGCCTTCACCGTGGATTGCCTTCACCTCTTCTAAATTTCTGTGTCAATGGAATCATACCGCATGCACCCTTGTGTCTGGCTTCTTTCATTCTGCAAAATTATTCTGAGATTCATCCACGATCTGTGTGTGTCAGTGCTGTGTTCCTTCCTTTTTGGAGCTGAGTGTATTCCATGGTAGGCATGTCCCCCAGCTTGCTTATTTGCTCATCTGTTGATGGTCACCTGGGGTGTTTCCAGTTTTTGTCAATTATGAAGAAAGCAAAGCAGCTCCACTCTGGTATGTTTTGTATATTGGGATTTGTGTGTTGTTTCCGTTGGAAAAGCATTTGGAAGGAAGGAAGGAGGGAGGCAGGGAGGGAGGGAGGGAAGAGAGAGATAAAGGGAGGAGAGAGAGATTGGAGGGAGGGAAGGAGGGAAAGAAGGAGCCCACAGGTGAAACAGAAAACGCTTAGTCTTTGAATCGAGAGAGAGAGCCGGGCTTGAAGGCTGGCTTTACTTCTAGCTGCGTCAGCCTGAGTAAATGACTACATCCTTTAATGGGTCAGTTCTCTTATTTGTAAAATGAGGACGCTACCCCGCAGGCCTATTGAGGGAATCAAATCCAATGAGCTCGTGTATGGGAAGCACATAGCCGGTGCTCAAACGTGGTATTTCCCTCCCAGCTCCCTGCCAGGAGGGAGGCTCCGGCCGGAAGAGCTCTCTGGTCCTGGTCAGCTCCGCAGACCACATGTCCATGAGTAATTCCCAATCAGTGTCCCTCGGAGGGCTGTCTCTGCCTGTAGATGATTTAGCCCAGGTGCCTATTGTCTGGGTCAAACCATAGTCCATGGACTTTTGGTCATTTCTAATCATGCTCTAAATAACTCTTTTTGAATTGATTAGCTAGTCACAGCTGTCTAGTATCCTGAGTTATCTTTAGCTTTGTAGGGGATGTTGGATAAAATGAAGAGAGTTTGAGTGTGCTGCTTAGTTAGTAACGAAAAGTTCCTACCAGCTAACTGCTGGGAAGTTTCTAGAGAAAACAGTCTCATCAGGTGCTGGGGCAAGTTGATGAGCTTCGCAGGAGGGCAGATTGCTCGGCTCTGGGAAAGGCAGAAGCTTTGTCTAAGCTCGGGCTGCCGATTCTACAGAGCTGTGTTGTCAACCGTCTCTTGAGGGTCAGAGACAAAGCGATGCTGAAACACGCAGCCACTTGACAGGTAACCACCTGGGAGAACAGAGAGATTAGAACGGCCACGTCAAGTCTGATGAGGACACAGACCCGGGCCGAGTGTGAAGATGGGGCTCGTGGTGCTTGCCTCTGGTTCCTGCAAATCCCTCTGAGGGGAGGGTTTCTTCATTTGTAATGAAGGGTGGCTTCCAGCTCCGACATCCTATAATCTTGTGATACTGATAAATCCATGGACGTGAGGTGCTGGGAACTTGGCAGCTCCATCAAGCTTCTGACGCTCACTGAGCCCCGGATGAGGTAACTGTCATGAAAGTACCAGCTGGGAGGATTTGTGAGAAAAAAGACAAAAGAGGTGAAGCTGGGCTGGGGCTGGAGGGTAGGGAGTGGGGGGAACAGTTCAGGTTTTGACCTGCTGTGTCCCAGGTAAGGGTAAGAACTACCATCTACCCTTTTTTTTTTTTTTTTTTGCGGTACGCGGGCCTCTCACTGTTGTGGCCTCTCCCGTTGCGGAGCACAGGCTCCGGACACGCAGGCCCAGCGGCCACGGCTCATGGGCCCAGCCGCTCCGTGGCATGTGGGATCCTCCCGGACCGGGGCACGAACCCCTGTCCCCTGCATCAGCAGGCGGACTCTCAACCACTGTGCCACCAGGGAAGCCCCACCTACCTTCTTGAAGGCGTCTGGAATGCAAGCCTGGAGCCCGGATGGAGAGGTCACAGCCCGAGGGGAGGGTCGGGGGTCACGGGCAAATCAGTTTCAAAAGATATTTATTGAGCCCCTAGCGGTGCAAATGCTTTTCCATGTAATCGACAAACATTTATTTAGCATCTGTTATCTTGTGTCGAACGCCACACTCTGCACCGTGGAAGAATCCAAAAGAAAGGAGACACAGACTCCCATCAAATTCAGCAGAACACGGAGCTGTGGGCCAGTGGAAGGAGCTGTGGATTCAAGGTTCTGGCTCATCTCTGAGACCCCAGTATTTCATCCATAAAATGCAGAGTTTCACAGGAAGATCAACATTCTAAAGTATATAAAATGCTTCATAGATGAATGGACTCTCTTCTATGCAAAGTCGGGTCACATCTTCAATGACATCATCAGGCCAGCAAAGCACAGTGAGCCTGCCCCGCCCCCCGTGCCCACTCCTCCGCCAGATGGTGGAAGGTCACCAAGAAAGCAGCCAGGTGGCTGGAACGTAAAAGAAAGAACATTTTGACTTAGAACCAGAGTGAATTTTGATTTAGAGCCAGAGTGAATTTTATTCCGAAACCAGGAGTTGGGGCTTTCTGACCTTTCCCAAACCTTTCTGACCTTTCCTATCCTTAACCTCCTGCTTTATATTCCAAGTGCCAACTTCCCCATTCCACCAAGCATTGTGCCCTTTCCACAGTTTCCTTGCCAGGACACTGTGAGAAAAGGGAGGGAACAGGAACGAGAAGCTGTCTGCACAGGGCTTGGGATCTCTGGGCTGGAATACACAACACAAACACAGGATGTGACTTCTGAGCTACTGCAGAGGTCGGGGTACTGGGGGAGGGGAGCCCTCCTCCCGTCTTGGGCCAGCGGCAGGGCCAGATCAGGGGACAGGAAGTGACCAGCAACTTCCCAGGGAGAGAGCAGAGGAGTGGGGGGCTGAGGCTCTGAGCCATCCTGGGAAGGGAGGCTGCCCCCATTTTCCAGACTCTATGGGACGGAAGCCTACCCTCTCTGGCAGCTCAGTGATAAAGGTGAAGATTTGTCTGCAAATAGACCGTGGGCTAGAAGGCTTGCAGGGGGGAAGCAGGGGTCCTGGCAGTGCATGCTCTTCTGCTGGGAGTCCTGGGTGTGCAAATGTCCTAACAAGAGTCTCTGAGTCCATCTCGCCCAGCATCTTAAGGACAGCCAGACCTTCGTCTCCTTGCGAGACGAAGTGATCTCGAAGTGGAAGGTCACAAGCCACGCAAGACCCCGGCTCTGTTGCCTTTGAGCCCCTCCCAGAACCCTGACTCTAGTGCAACCAAAGCGGTGCTTTGAATGGTTCTCATGGGGCGGGGCATGCCAGGTAACACCAGGTATGTCTCCTGAGCTCCATATCTCTCCACTGGTAGAGGTTTGGGTTTGGGGAATTTTTTTTTTTAACAAAGAGAGATGTATCTAAATTAAGAGCTGCACTATTCACAATAGCCAAGACATGGAAGCAACCTAAGTGTCCTTCAACAGAGGAATGGATAAGGAAGATGTGGTACATGTTTACAGTGGAATAGTACTCAGCCATAAAAAAGACTGAAAGAGGGCTTCCCTGGTGGCGCAGTGGTTGGGAGTCCGCCTGCTGATGCAGGGTACACGGGTTCGTGCCCTGTTCCAGGAAGATCCCACATGCCGCGGAGCAACTGAGCCCATGCGCCATGGCCGCTGAGCCTGCGCGTCCGGAGCCTGTGCTCCGCAACAGGAGAGGCCACAACAGTGAGAGGCCTGCGTACCGCAAAAAAAAAAAAAAAAAAAAAAAAAAGAATGAAATAATATCATTTGCAGCAACTTGGAGGGACCTGGAGATGATCATACTAAGTGAAGTCAGTCAGAGGAAGACAAATGTCATATGATATCACTTATATGTGGAATCTAAAATATGATACAAATGAACTTATTTATAAAACAGAAACAGGCCCACAGACATAGAAATCAAACTTATAGTTACCAAAGGGGAAAGGAGGTGAGGGATAAATTAGGAGCTTGGTATTAGCAGATACAAACTACTATATATAAAATAAGCAAGGTCCTACTGTATAGCACAGGGAACTATATTCAATATCCTGTAATAAACCATAATGGAAAAGACTGATAAAGAATATATATATATATATATATGTAACCGAATCACTTTGCTGTACACCTGAAACTAGCACAACATGGTAAATCAACTATACTTCAATTTAAAAAACAAAATAAAATAAATTAAGGGCTGCCAGTGGAGACTTCTCCTTCCCCAGCTCTTATGGGAATTGCTCTTGAAAAAGACTCAGAATGGATTTACTTATTGAGTACCTATGCATGTTAAACACCATGCCAAGCATCATGAGAAGACTACAGAAATGAAGATGATTTTGGTGATGCTTGTAATCTGGTAAAGGAGACAAACATATACATAAATCACCAGCATCAGGCAGACAACAGTCATACAAGACCATGGAAGATAAAAAGGGACTTTTTCCTCCTGGGAGGATGGAGCATGTTGGCACGGACTTGGCAGTCAGAGGAGCCTAGGGATGTAGCTGTGGGAGAGGCTTTCCATCAGGACCCAAGCTGGGAGGAGGGGAACAGTAGGCAACTGACTACTTGGGTGTGGTTAGAGTTGACCTTGGATGGAGGGTGTGGTAGGAGGGGAGAGAGAGAGTAGCTTTGGGTAACAGGCTGAGGTTTGGACTCAGTTCTCTGCGAAAGCGGGAGCAGCAAATGTTTTTTAAAATGGGAGCAAGGCTGTCTGGATGGAGTCGGCACAGAGCGGGGAGGCCCACTGGGAGCCACTGCGAGAGTCCAGGGGGTGGGGGGGCTTGAGCCATGGGGAGGGCATCCTTGGGGTCCCAGTTACCCCGCATCCTTCTCAGCGGAGCCTCAGGGAGCCAAGCGTGTCCAGGTGGAGATACAGCGGCTCCGTCCATACCGAGGGGAACACTGGCCACAGTGCATCCAAGGACAAACGTGGGTGGTCCTGTGTTATATGTTTCTCTGGATCTGTGCTACAACCTGGGGTCTGCAGTCACAACCCTTTCTTCTAGATGCTTTAGTGAAGGGGGAGAGAAAGACCAGAGAATAAGCCAGACCCATGTTTGGGGGTGGCAGGGTGCCAGCAACACTCTACAAGCCCAGTTGAATGGGGATGCAGGCTGAGCGTTTTAGATTTGATGAAGGTTTGTTTGTTTGTTTGTTTATTTATTTATTTATTTATTTACTTATTTATTGCGGAACGCGGGCCTCTCACTGTTGTGGCCTCTCCCGGTGCGGAGCACAGGCTCTGGACGCGCAGGCTCAGCAGCCATGGCTTATGGGCCCAGCCGCTCTGTGGCATGTGGGATCCTCCCGGACCGGGGCACGAACCCGTGTCCCCTGCATCGGCAGGCGGACTCTCAACCACTGCGCCACCAGGGAAGCCCGACGAAGGTTTATGATGTGTTGTGCTGGCAAGGTGCTGTGCCTCCACCCCCAGATCTGCCCTGTTACACGCCCAGGGGGCTCCCTTGTTCTCTGCTCTAGAGTTGGGCTCGACCTGCTTCGAAGGAGTCGGACTTCAAACACCTGCTCACACGCTGCACCAAGGGTCATCACTCACTGTCTTCTGGGAACAATAAATCCTTGTCAGTGTGCCAGCCGCTTCCTGCCAGGACCCTGACAAAGGTACTATCCATTCTCTGTACGTACTCTTAATCCTCAGAGACCTGGGAGGCAGTCTTTCCATTTTGTAGATGAGGAAAGTGAGGCGCAGGAAAGGCTACCGGACCAGACCTGGCCTGGGGGCCGCCAGGAGCAGCGCTGTCTGGACACACAGAAGACGGGGTGGCTCTGGCGCCACCCGCCCCCTTCCCCCGGGTGACTGGGGAGACTCCTCCTTGGGAGGTGTGAAATGGAAAGGTCCTGGTGACCTTGGCCACGGCAGGGAGGACAGCTTCCTTGGACCTACAGCCAAGCTTACCTGAGTGAAAAATAAACTTCTACGCGATCGCCAAGAGATGGGTTAGCTCAGGACCCACCCTGGGCAACACGCTTCTCTAAGTCACTTAACCAGTGAACGGCAGGACCAGGATACAATCAGGATATGGACAGGATGCAGGAACTAATTAGGAGGAAGAAAAATCCCCACATGGTGCTCCGTCAGTTGAAACCAGAGCTCAGGGCATTTTCTCTTGCTCACTTTTTCCACAGCTGTTCTGCTGTTACTAACATCACTACCCATAACATTAGGAACTTACATTTCTCGAGGGCTTTGCGCTTGCCAAGAAATGTGTTGAGGGCTTTACCTTATCTCATCTGGTCCTCCGCTGAGATGTGCACTGTTATTATCCACGTTTCTCATTTCGGGGAGCTGAGCTCAGAGAGGTTAAGTAATTTTCCAAGTCCACATGGGTGGTCAGCGTCAGCACTGGGGTTTTTTTTTTTTTTCTTTTTTTTTTGCAGTACGCGGGCCTCTCACTGCTGTGGCCTCTCCCATTGCGGAGCACAGGCTCTGGACACACAGGCCCAGCAGCCATGGCTCACAGGCCCAGCCACTCTGCGGCATGTGGGATCTTCCCGGACTGGGGCACGAACCCGCGTCCCCTGCATCGGCAGGCGGACTCTCAACCACTGCGCCACCAGGGAAGCCCAGCCCTGGGGTCTTAACTCAGAGTGTGTGACATGACTGTCTACTGCCTCCCAAGACCAAGGTCAATGCCAACAAGGAAAGGAGGTGTGAACATGCAAACACGCACAGACACACATCGAACTACTGAGGATGGAAGGGAGCAGACGCAAAGAACCCTGAATGTTGAAAACATGCCCCCAAGGTCCTGCCACAGTACCTGAGCCTGTGCTCTCACCAGCCAAGATGAAGGCGTTTTCCATCAGTGGTTCTGAGCTGCTCTGAAGCACCCCATGGCTGCTCCTACACTTGACACAGTTTCTGTTTTGCAAGGCCGATGGGTCAGGTTTGAGGAACTAGCTTGTTTTAGCTTGCTCAACACGGTAGCCACCTAAGCCCAGGCAACCACAGGGTCTTAGTCCTGGCAGGACAATCACGCCCCAGCAATTGCAAGTGCCACCGTGCAAACCATTCTTCTGGGAGGCCATTAAATTTAGCTACGAGTGGGCCTGACCTGGGTAGCATCCAGTATCCAGGGACCCATCACACACACATGTGACAGTAACCACATCACCCAACGCACCTCATCCTCTGGCTCAGCAATATCATTTTTCCTCTACGATCCTGTTTATTTCTTTATCTGTCTTCCATTTGGCCCATGTAATTACACTATGCTAGCAAGGAATTCATATTAGCAGAGCAAGGATGTATCCTTTTTTAAATGAAATATATAAGATTAAGTTCCCTAGGGACTTCCCTGGTGGTTCAGTGGTAAAGAATACACCGTACAAGGCAGGGGGCGCAGGTTCGATCCCTGGTCAGGGAACTGGGATTCCACATGCCACGGGGCAGCTTAGCCCCCGGCACCTCACCTAGAGAGCTCAAGTGCCATAAACTACAGAGCTCATGCACCCTGGAACCCCCGAGCCACAACTGCAGAGCCCATGCACCCTGGAGCCTGAGCACCTCAACTAGAGAGGAGCCCACGCACCACAACAAAGATCTCGTGTGCCACAACTAAGACACGATGCAGCCAAAAATAAAAATAAAATAGATAAATAAATAATAAATAAATCTTAAAAAAAAAAAAAAGATTAAGTTCCCTAAATAGAGCGCAGCCTAATTTAGACATTCCCCTGTCCCCATGTCTGGGTTGGCGTCCCAATCCAAGATACAAACAACATTCATATATCTAGGTACACTGACTTCTAGGCTTTTCTTTGGGGTAGAGGAGGGAGGCTCTGGCTCTGGTACTATTTCTTTTCCTACTAACGGGTTTTGTTTTGTTTTTTTCCTGAGGGAAAAGGGATTCTGAATATGGAAGGAAACTTCCTTTCCCAACATTATGGTGGAGTAGGCATCCTCTAAAAACAATACTAAATAAAACAACTAAAAATATTGAATACAATAATTTTTAAAATTTGCTTTTAAATATATAAATGTACCTTCTTTAAAAAAGTTTTTGCCTATTTTTCTTTCAGTTTTATTGAGATATAATTGACATACAACGCTGTTTAAAGTGTACAGCATAATGATTTGATTTACATGTGTTGTATATTAATTACCAAATAAGTTTAGCTAACATCCATTTCCTCATATATTTACCAGAAAAAAGAGCAAAAACTGTTGTTGTTTTTTTTTTCTTGTGATGAGGACTCAGGATTTACTCTCTTAACAAGTGCCAAATATAACATATAACAGTGTTAATTATATTAACCGTGTTGCACATGACACCCCTGGTACTTATTTGTCTTATAACTGGGAGTTTGTGCCTTCTGACTCCCTTCCCCCAGTTCTACTCCCTCTCTCCCACCTCCTGCCTCGGGTGACTGCAGATCATCTCTTTTTCTGAGTTTTGCTTTGTTTTTGTTTTCATTTTAGATCCCACATATAGGTGAGATCATATAGTATTTGTATTTCTGTCTGACTTATTTCATCGAGAATCATGCCTTCAAGGTCCATCCATGTTATCACAAATAGCAGGATTTCCTTCTTTTTTTTAAGGCTGAATAGTATTCCATTGTTTAAATACCACATTTTCTTTACCCATTCATCTGTCAAGAGACACTTTGATTGTTCCCATGTCTCGACTATTATAAATAATCCTGCAAGTGACGGCACTTTCAAGAAAGCAGGGAAAATTCTCAGGAGTCAAAATGAAGAGATACCAGGAAACCACAGAGGTAAATAGGTTCTGGCAGCTTCTATACAAAGACCCCAGGAAGGAGTTTTCCAGTCTCAGTTTCCAAGAGCCTTGGGTTTGAGTGTCTTCGTGGAGTAAGGGTCCGTGCAGGTTGGGAAGTTGGAGATAAGACCCCTTACATATTTACGCCACCCTCAGCAAAAAGGTGGCCTGAACAACTCTGCACCAGCAAAGCCATGACAGAGAAACTCATCTGCTTTGACCTTGACTCTAGATGTGGGAAGAAAGTACCCTGAAAGCATATAACCACGGCTTTCCCTCACATGGGTTTGAGGAATGAATCTGAATCACCTGGGCTGTCCAGAAATCTCAGGGCTGAGAACTTTAACTTTCAGTGGGCTTGGGTTGAGGGCACCTGGCGGAATTAAAGTAAAACCTCTTTGGAGGTCGGCACACTCAGCCGAAGCTTTGTATGATTCCACTATTACAGCTCGGTAAGTAAGACATGAGCTCACAGACCCAGTTACAAAACATAGGAGGAAACAAGCCTCTGAGGAAGAGTCAGAAGGACCAGCAACGAAAGGTCAGATGCTCAGGGCATCAGATACTGGCATATCCCCTAGAGAATCTAAAGTGGGCACTTCACAGGCTTTAAAGAAATAAAAGAGGGGTCAAAAACAGACGCAAGGGCTTCCCTGGTGACGCAGTGGTTGAGAGTCCACCTGCCGATGCAAGGGACACGGGCTCATGCCCCGGTCCGGGAGGATCCCACGTGCCGCGGAGCGACTGTGCCCGTGAGCCATGGCCGCTGAGCCTGCGTGTCCGGAGCCTGTGCTCCGCAACGGGAGAGGCCACAGCGGTGAGAGGCCCGTGTACCACAAAAACAAACAAACAAACAAACAACAAAAAAAAACAGATGCAAGAAATACGATACTGCCAAACAGACCAGACAGATTTGAAAGAAGAAACATAGTACTTTTAAAAATAAAATCATGATAATAATGGAAATTAAAACTCAGTGGATAGGTTAAAAGGTAGCTCAGACATAGCTGGAAGGACTGGAAGATTCTTCTACAAAAGATTGTATAATTTCCTGGGCCTGGAAACGTCAGTCTTCTGTCTTTTTAAAAAAATTTATGTGTTATTGAAGTATAGTTGAATTAGAATGTGTGTAAATTACTGCTGTACAGCAAAGTGACTCAGTTATACATGTATATACAGTCTTCTGTCTTTGCGTAGGTCCAGGCCATAAGCATCCAACCTGGTCTGTCTCCTCCTGGGGCTGGAGTCCTAGAGTGGCCTGATGTCACGTGGGACAGCGGGATGCTCAGTGATTCCGTCAGAGTCAGAAAAAACAACTCCTAACCTGGAGTCCCCGCTGACCACTCACTGCTTGTAGGTCACGGCAAAATGAGGACGGAAGGCTCGGACTTTTAAATGAAAGTTTCCTTTTGTAAAGCTACTGAGAATGAGGGTTTTCAGAAGCCATCCGCACAATTTCCTGCTTATGCAGATGATATTTTCTCCCTAACTGTGCAAAGTCAGTTGTATCTTTGGGGATTTACCTTATTAATAAACAAATAGGGCTTCCCTGGTGGCGCAGTGGTTGAGAGTCCGCCTGCCGATGCAGGGGACACGGGTTCGTGCCCCGGTCCGGGAAGATCCCACATGCCGCGGAGCGGCTGGGCCCGTGAGCCATGGCCGCTGAGCCTGCGCGTCCGGAGCCTGTGCTCCGCAACGGGAGAGGCCACAACAGTGAGAGGCCCGCGTACCAAAAAAAAAAAAAAAAAAAATTAAAATAAATAAATAAACAGCTGAAACTTGATGTGTGCAACTGTTTAATGCTGAAACCTGCTAAAGGATATGAGTGTGTGTGTGTAAAATTTTTAAATAAGACTTTACTGTGCTTTATTAAGATACTTCATTTTGTTGTAAACATGAGACAGAAGGAATTATGAACAGAAACATACCCAAAGATCTTCCCCAGAATGCAGCTCAGAGAGACAAAGAAATGAAAAGTATCTAAGAGAAAGAAAGAAACATGATAAAAGACAGAATGAGAAGGTTTAAACCTCATGGAATTGGAATTCCATAAAAAGAAAAAGAATGATCAAACATTAAGAGGAAGAAATGTTCCCGAGTTGATGAAGGATGGCGATTCTTGTTTAAGGTGTGGATCAGAGGGATTCCATGCAACAGGAGAATGTTGAAGACTGAGGTTTGATGGTAACCCCCCAAATTGTATGTTGAAACATTTAAGCAAATATATGTGGGTTCATCGCAGGTGATGCTTTCTTGCTTTGCTATGATGCAGTCATGAGGATGGGTTCTCTGGAGGTCAGACCAAGGAAGAAGTTTGTGAAGGAGGTGACGGCACAGAGAGGTGATTCTGAGGATGTCAGGACCCCAGGAAAGACGTAATAAAAATAAAACTGAGCCGAAGGTACATTCATCTGAGGCCGAGAGATGAGGTAAGGGACGGCGTGAGAGGGAGGGGGTCCAGGACTATAATTTAGTAAGAGTTTTCTGCAACTCCAGTGCTAGGGGGATTAAGTAGTTATGGCCTTGTGGCAAGTTCATGGGAAAGAGCCAGAGGGAAAATTAACTTGTATTTGACCTGAAGCACATACTCTGTGGGTAGTCGTCAGAGTAAATTATACGCAGTGGGGAAGTTGAAAGGCACTTCCTTTTTCTCCCTTAATGAATATGTACTGTTGAATCCCATTGAACTACCCTCCTGGTTTTAGTAAACAATCGACAACTTCTGATGCCTATAATCTAGTGTTTAGCTGTCTCTACTTATGAGTAAATGGAGGGGGAGTCCACATTACAATAATCCCCAGGAATTGCACAGCATTTCCCACCAACACTTGGTTCCCTGCTCGTCAGCACAGCGCAGGATCCCAGCCAGGCTGGCGGGCGACGCTATGGGAGAGCCGCGGTGGGGAGGAGACTTGACCTTGGGGGAGCCGGGGGTCGTGTGAGCCGCCTGGCTGCCCCGCGGGAACGGAAGCGCCCAGCTGCCTCGGGAGGTGTGGGGTACCGGGCGGGGACCCTCAGGTGGGCATCGGTCCTCTCTCTGCTGCCCTGAGAACACAGGACGGTGGCTGCTCACAGCATCTATGACGGGCTGAGTCCCCGGCTCGCCAGGGGACGCTGGGGACCCGTGGCCGCTGAAGGGGGCACTCAGGCTGGAAGCAGTGCTGGGGCAGCCTAGCCTTGGCTTCTTCCTTTCCTCCGGGGCCCGCCTCTGGCCGTTCACGCAGTAACAGCACAGACGGGATTATGCAAGGGGCTCTATCGGCACGATGAAAAGACCCAGAAGGTTCCAAGAGGCCTTTCTAACGTGGAGGGTGGGGACAGGGGACACTGCCACGTATTCCGCTTGTCTTCACAGCAAACGGGAGGCAGGTAGAGCAGGTGTGATTATCCACATTTCAGCAAAAGGGACTGGAGAGAAGTCAGTTACTGAAGTCAGTGGCAAAGCAGGGACCGGGTTGCAGGTGTCCTGACTCTTAGTCAAGGAGAAATTCCATCGAGTCTTAGAATGAGAAGCATCTTAATCAGCACAGGTGATTTAATGCAGCTTTGAAGGCAGGGATCTGGCATTAACCGCTACCCCCTTAACTATGCTTTGGTTAGGCAGTATTCACAAGTGACTACCTAATCCAAGCGTTGATAGAAAGGAGTCACTTTAATGTCCTTATCTTGACGAGTTTGGTCCTAAAGCTCTAACCAGGCGGTTTCTGAACGCACTTCTCATTCTGTGTGCGCAGACTTGGAAAGTGGGTAGTGGTCCTCAAAATGTCATCCATTCTGCTGATGCAAGTGTGTCTGACAGTAACAAGTGTGGCCAGCATCATCACAATTGTAGGAACATCCTATGTTACAAGCCTGAAAATCCCCAGTTGTTATAGTCCCAAGTCTCAACCTAAGCAGATGTGAGCTTGGAAAGGTAAGAGTAGGATGGAAAGATACCGAAAGAAGGAACCAGTACCACAAACTCTTTTCCCAGCACTTGGCTCTTACCTCTCCGTGTCCATATACACTACTGGCTTCTGCTTCTGCTTCTGCTAGAAGTTTGGAAAAGAGGCAAAAAGGCCAGCCACCTCCCCTGGGACTGGGAGAGGGGTCTAGGACAGTGTTCCTGTGTCACCTTCCCACCCTAGCCAGGTACAAAGGAAAGGCGCCTTCCAACTTCTGTTGACCCAAGCATCCTCTCTGTTTTGCAACACAACCTCTCCCTACCCGGTCTGAAACTCCTACTAGCAGAATTACTAAAATATGCCAGGGTCACAAGGGGTGAGGGGATGTGCAGAGAAAAGGAATCATGAGAATAAACTTGGTAGGGGCTGAGTCTCCTCATAAGCAGCAGTTAGTTGTTGTAATTTGCTAATTATCTCCTTAGAAGGTGGAGATTAATCAAACAAGTTTTTAATGAATTTCTGCTACAGACTCAGTGCTGTGGTGGGCACTGAGGGGCCACAGAAACCCTTGGAAGGGCCTGCAATCCAGTTAGGGGTGTGACTATGTTACAGGTTCCTTCAGTGGATAACCCCAAACCACATACAGCAAAGCAATAGGCTGTGCAATAGAAACCACAGGAAATATGGAATTAAAGAGAAAGAGATCAAAGGGGGCTTCCCAGGATCCTGGGACATCTTCATGGAAATGTTTCCAAGACACTAAAGTGTCACACCTTCCACTAGACTGGAGGGCGGGAACCAGTAGGGCACTGGACAGGTCACTGGGAGTAGGTGCGATATTATAAACTTGTCCAGAATCAACCTTGCCTACCTCCACCTGATTTAGTTAGGACTGGAAGGTGGCAGTCTGGACAAATTTGCCTGGGTGACTCCTGAACCAGTTAAGTACCCTAAACTTTTTGCCTTAAACACACACAATTTCAATTCTTTGGAGGTCCAGTGATGCTGACCTTTCCTTGTCTGCTTGCCTATCTATTTTGTATAGAAGACAGATCCACTGTACCTGAGTCACGGGCCTATTGGTGAATTAGGACTCAAAGGTGTAGGGCTAAACCTCTAGGCAGGGTTTCTCCACCTCGGCACTGACGTTGGGGCCAGGTCGTCTCTGCTGTGGGATTTGTCCCTCGCACTGCAGGATGTTTAGCAGCATCCCTGGCCTCTGCCCAGGTACTCGTAGCACCTGCCCTCCCCCATCCCCCAGTAGAGCAACGAACTGTGTTTCTACCCTTGCCAGCCATCCCCCTTGGCTCTAGGGAAGAGGATGCCACGTGGCTGTCCCCTTCTCATCATTCATCACTTCTGAATCCCTGGGTGAAGCCACTTTGCCACAGCTGATGGTTTTTCTTGAAGCCTGAAGGGAATTTAGAGTTGGTCTGAGTCCAGGCTCTCCTTTAGAGACTAAGGCCCGGAAGGGAGCTCAGTTCGTAGAGTGGTAGACCTCGATAACAGCCCTGGTCCCCGAGCCCAACACCTTTATTGCACGGCTGCTCAGGTCTTTGGCCAATCACCCAGCCCTCCCAGAGCCGCCGTTTACCACGTGGTAAGAAGTAGAGGTATAGGAGCCCACCTCCCATCGAGGGTCCCCAATAGACCCTTGTTGGGGATGGGTTATCAGATTGTGGATTTTGTGTTGGAAATAGTTCCTCGAGGCCCCGAAAAGTAAACTCAGATCATTGATTCATTGGTCCAGCAACTATTCTCAAAGCACTTTTGTTGAATATTGAGGATACAAAGTCTCTGCTTGTCTTGGAGCTCACAGATGAAGTTATAAGGGACACATGGGGATCGTTATAAACTTAGGACTCGCCCGAAATGACAGAGTACCTCGTGGGGCTGAGCTGCACAGGGGGCCACACCCAACCCCACGGGGAGGCAAGGGCCACTTCCAGGAAGAGCAGACCCCGGAACTAAGTCGGAGGGGATGAGCTAATGGTTAGGAGGTGAGGCTGCCCAAGGGTGTTGCAGGCAAAGGGGAAGCATGGAGAAGCCCATGGGCTGGAAACAGTGCAGTGAGTGTGGAGACCACCAGCGTTCTGGCCTTGGTGGAATGTGAGGGTTGAGGGGAGGAGAGGTGGGGAGCAGACTGAACGGCGGCCTTCACCGCTGTCCTGAAGAACTTGAATTTACTTCTGTGGGCGACACGGAGGACAGGGTCTAGGAGAACAAGTTCAAGGCAGGAGGACCCAGCTGGGATGGTGCCGCAGTGTGGGGAGGGCAGATGAAACAGCCAGCCGCTGAGGGAGAGGGGAGGCTCACGACATAGACATGAGGATGTCAGGGAGGAGCAAGAATGACACTCAGGGTCTAGGAGCGCCGTCCAACGAGACCGCAAACACAGGAGAAGCAGGGCTGGGGATGGGAGCCCCTGAGTGCCTGTGGGACTCCAGGTGCAGCCGTCCAAATGTGGGGTGGGGGGCACATCCGGGTTAGAGAACCGGGTTGGTAAAAGTGCATTGGGAGCAGGTGGAGGCCGGATGCAACCGTGGGCTTGGGTGACATCACCAGGGGAGTGTGGGTCTGAGGAAGGGGTGCAAGGGGGGTGGCACTTTTAGGCACCAGCAAATCTCACGGAAGCACTTCTCTCCAGAAACCACCTTCTTGGTCAGTCCAGCCATTCCACTGACCGTCATCCACCCCTGGCTGGACCAGCCATGCTAGTTTCCTTTGTGAAATAGGAACAGTGAGTAGACTTGCCCAGGCAACTTATAAACTTTGTTTCTCAGTTGCCCAGACCATTTACAGACTTTTATTTCTCACCGCCAGACTCTCCAAGAGGCACCAGAAGGCTGGCTGGCACGCTGGCCAGGGTCCCAGGATCCTTCTAATGAACTGTGAACCTAACATTTGTGGAAAGCATTGTGCAACTTCTAAGGTTTGTGGTCAAACGGGTTCATCCCCAGCTGAATTGTCAGTGCAGACCCTTAAGAACTAGATTATAGCTTCCAGAAGTTGTTGACTGTTTACTGAAAACCAAAGGAGAGTTCCCTTTTGCGATGTATTTGCAGTTCTGTATATTTGCAGTGGGGGAAGGAGGTTTTCCTTGAATCACCCTCTCCGCATGTAATTTTCTCTGATGAATACCTATAGTGTCTGTGTTTCATGTGAAACATGACTTGGTGTTTCCCCCTGGCTGTTTCCCATGAACTTGGCCCTCTTGGTATGATGGAGACAATAGTGTTGGCTGGAAGCCTTCACAAATTCTTCTCAGCTCCTCAGCCATTTCACTCCTTTTAGCACTAACCACATCTTTCGGTCATTCAGCTATTTAACCCTGATGATGGTTTAAATGATGAGCTTTTCTTAAAACATTTCTGCTTTGTTTCATGTTCCTATGTTCTTTTTTTTTTTGGATGTCTTTTTAAAATTTATTTTATTGAAGTATAGATGATTTACAATGTTAAGTTCTGCTGTAGAGAAAAGTGATTCAGTTATACATATATACATTCTTTTTCATATTCTTTTCCATTATGGTTTATCACAGGATATTGAATATAGTTCTCTGTGCTATACAGTAGGACCTTGTTGTTCATCCATTCTCTATATAATACTTTGTATCTGCTAATCCCAAACTCCCCGTCCATCCCTCTCCCACCCACCTCTCTCCTGGCAACCACAAGTCTGTTCTCTATGTCTGTGAGTCTGTTTCTGTTTTGTAGATAAGTTCATTTGTTTCCTATTTTAGATTCCACATGTAAGTAATACCATATGGTGTTTGTCTTTCTGACTTACTTCACTTAGTATGATAATCTCTAGGTCCATCCATGTTGCTGCAAATGGCATTGTTTCATTCTTTTTTTTATGGCTGAGTAGTGTTCCATTGTATATATGTACCACATCTTCTTTATCCATTCATCTGTCCATGGACATCTAGGTGGCTTCCATGTCCAGGCTATTGTGAATATAGCTGCTATGAACATAGGGATGACTGTATCTTCTCGAATCGTTTTGTCCAGGTATACGCTCAAGAGTGGGATTCCTGGATCATAGTTTTAGTTTTTTAGTTCTATTTTTAGTTTTTTGAGGAGCCTCCATACTGTTCTCCACAGTAGCTGTATCAATTTACATTCCCACCAACAGTGTAAGAGGGTTCCCTTTTCTCCACACCCTTTCCCACATTTATTATTTGTAGACTTTTTGATGATGGCCATTCTGACCCGTGTGAGGTGGTGCCTCATTGTGGGTTTGATTTGCTTTTCTCTAATCATTAGTGATGTTGAGCAGCTTTTCATTTGCCCCTTGGCCGTCTGTCATACTCCTATTTTCAAAGTGCTTTTACATAGAATAATTTTTGCTTCTTTCCTAAGCTTTATATTTTCTCTTTTTACTGATGAAAAACTAAAGTGCAGACCTGGAGGCGGGACTTAGAGCCTCGAAGGTGCCTTCAGGTGGGTCTGGGTGTGGGCATGGCCCCAGGTCCTCTCCCTTGGCCCTGCCCGGCCTCAGGTGGTACTTACTCACTGGAGGAGGATTTAATCACTGGAGTATGAGAACAAAGAGATTTTTGTTCTGCTTAAGAGTAAAACACTCCGCAGCTTCTCCTGTCGGACAGTTATGCCTGTGATATGGGGGGTATACAAGTGGGTGTTTCTCAAAGGTCAGCTTAGTAGGGTTCTGGAAACTCAGGTCTATGTATAGTGAAATCCTCACCAATTTCTTGCAGCAAAATATAACCGCGTGAGAATGTCAGAGTGCTAAGCCCTACAATTCACAGTAGTATGGGGAAGGGTATGGGCAAGGAGACAGGTTCTAATTTTAATTCTCCACTAATTAGCCCGGTAGCATCCCCATAAGTTACTTCTGCTCTCTGAACCTCAATTTTCCAATCTAAAAAGGGTTGAAGGAGATCAGTGCTTCTCACACTGGGAGATATAGACATATTCTTGGGAGCTCTGAGTTCTCTGTGAGAATTTCTTTTTTTCCCAATTAAAAAAAAATTCAAACCTACAGAAAAGTCACAAGAATAAGATAAGAACACAGCTTTCATTTCAACTCACTATTTATTAGCCTTTGATCTGCTATTAATTTTTCATGTTGATGAAAACTCATGTAAGTTTTTACCTGGATCCTTCCACTGCCCCCTTCTAACCAAGGGCTGCCCAGCCCCGAGCCTGGGTGTCTGTCCGTGTTTATCTTCCCTTTGGCATCAGGCAGGACTGCTCTCATTTCCAGGGGGTACCCAGAAAAGAACTGAAGAGGTCTTAACCATATCCACATTGAGTAAAGGCCAAATGATACCATGGAGCCCCCTATACATGAAGGCTGTCCAGTAATTTTAAAAGAAAGGAGTTTCCCACTCCTAGATACATGCATATGTATAACTGGATCACTTTGCTGTACACCTGAAACCAACACAACATTGTTAATCAACTATACTCCAGTATAAAATAAAAATTAAAAAAAAGAAAAAGAAAGAGGAATAAGACATAGTTCCCCCACCAAAAAAAGGAGTGGACCTGTCAAACACTAGAAAACCTTCTCCATAGAGTCATTAGCATATTCACATCACCAGTAGCAATTTACTTGAGCAAAACAACATCGTCTGGCAAATGAATGTTATTAAGTTAAATTGTACTGGTTTGGAATATTTTTTGTTTTTTTGTGGTACGCAGGCCTCTCACTGTTGTGGCCTCTCCCGTTGCAGAGCACAGGCTCGGAACGCGCAGGCTCAGCGACCATGACTCACGGGCCCAGCCGCTCCACGGCATGTGGGATCCTCCTGGACCAGGGCACGAACCCCTGTCCCCTGCATCGACAGGCGGACTCTCGACCACTGCGCCGCCAGGGAAGCCCCTGGTTTGGAATATTTTTATTGAATTGGTAAACCTGTTTTATTATAGTTCTTCCAGAGCTACAAGCATAAGGAATTTATATCTATAATAACGTTGGTGCAGACTTGAGTAGCAGTTCTGTAAAAATAAAACTGGGAGCATGCAAGAATATGTTCCTGGGGCACATACACATTAATCCTGTTTGTAAACAATGAGCTGGAAGGTTCAAGTTCAGGAGCTGTGCCTCCAAGAGTACCTTGGGGAGAGGAGAGGGGAGAAGAATAAGGCAGCTGAAATAAGTAGGTTCCTTTACCCCATTTCAGTATAGTGGAATACTGTGTAAAATTTGATTTGGAAAAAAGGGGTTTGGATACCACAGGTCTAGATTATTTCTAAGAGTCCTTTCAGCTTTAGCAACCAAAACCCATTTATTTTCCCTGACAATGGAAAGTATTGGTAGCTTTGGACCCTTTCCCATGCCCACAACCAAAATGGATGTGTATATGTATATACACAGGAGAAAGAGAGAGAGAGAGATTTATTCTGAGGAAGCAGCCCACATGCTTATGAAGGTACATGTCCAAAATCTGCAGGGTAGACCAGCAGGCTAGAAACCCAAGGACAGCTCATGTTGTAGCTGAAGTCTGATGACTGTTTGCTGGCAGAATTCCTTTCTGCTCGGGGGAAGTCAGTCTTTGTTCTATAATGGCCATCAACTGTTTGGGTGAGACCCAACCAAATTACAGGGGCAAATCTACTTTGTTCAAAATTCACAGTATTAAATTGTTTTCTTTTTAATTTTATTGAAGTATAGTTGATTTAAAATGTTGTGTTAATTTCTCCTATACAGCAAAGTGACTCAGATATATATATATAGTTTTCATGTTCTTTTCCATTATGGTTTGTCACAGGATGCTGAATATAGTTCCCTGTGCTATACAGTAGGACCTTGTTGTTTATCCATCCTATATATAATAATTTGTCTCTGCTAACCCCAAACTCCCAATCTTTCCTTCCCCCACCATTCCCTTGGCAATTACAAGCTTGTTCTCTATATCTGTAAATATGTTTTTGTTTTGTAGATATGTTGATTTGCATCATATTTTAGATTCCACATATAAGTGATATCGTATAGTATTTATCTTTCTCTTTCTGACTTATTTCGCTTAGTATGATCATCTCTAGGTCCATCCGTGTTGCTGCAAATGGCATTATTTCATTCTTTTTTACGGCTGAGTAGTATTCCATTATATATATATGTACCACGTCTTCTTTCTCCATTCATCTGTCCATGGGCATCTAGGTGGCTTCCATGTCTTGACTGTTGTAAATAGTGCTGCTGTGGACATAGGGGTGGCTGTGTCTTTTCAAATTATAGTTTTCTCCAGGGATGTGCCCAGGAGTGGGTTTGGTGGATCGTACGGCAACTCTATTTTTAGTTTTTTGAGGAACCTCCACACTTCTCTCCATAGTAGCTGCACCAATTTACATTCCCACCAACAGTGCATGAGGGTTCCCTTTTCTCCACACCCTCTCCAGCGTTTGTTATTTGGAGACTTTTCAATGATAGCCATTGTGACTGGTGTGAGGTGGTACCACATTGTATCAATAGTTTTGATTTGCATTTCTCTAACAGTACTAAATGTTAGTCATCCAAAACACACCTTCACAGAAACATCTAGAATAATGTTTGACCAAATACTTGGGTACCATGGCCTAGGGAAATTGACATACAGAATTAACCATCACAACACATATCAGCTGGATTCACCTAGAAATAAACTATAATGGAGAAAAGAGTTTGTTCTCAACAACGTCAAGATTCTTCTGAGCTCTTAGATACAGGCTAGGTAGAAAGTACAGTTGACCCTTGGACAACATCGGTTTGAACTGTTGTGGGTCCACTTACACTTGGATTTTTTTCACTAAATCCTTCCTACAGCACTGCATAATCCACAGTTGGTTGAATCTATGGACGTGGAACCTTGGATACGGAGGACCAACTGTAAAATTATTGTGGTTTTTGACTGGGTGTGGGGGAGTTCCTAACCTTGCATTGTTCAAGGATCAACTGTATAAAAGGCAAGAACAGCAATGCCCATTTAGGAATGCCTCCCAGATGACAGGACCTATACCTGTTTTGTTTATTACAGCATCCTAGGGTCTAATCCAGTGCCTGCTGTGCACAACTTATGTTCTATCTGTATCTGTTAACTGATGGAATTAGAAGAGATACAAGACCTTTTTGTAATGGGAACCACAGCTGGGAGAAATAAGCTTTACTGAAGTAATATTCTATAAGTCAGGAAGGTGGGACCTGGTTTTATTCATTCTAAGAAGCTGAATTTTTAAAAATACCTTTTCTTTACTCTGTTAAAATAAACATGGCATAAAATTTACCATCTTAGTCATTTTAAAGTGTACGGTTTAGTGGTATAAAATACATTCACCTTGTTATGCAACCATTACCACCATCCATCCCAGAACTCTTTTCATCTTGTAAATCTGAAGCTTGTACATATTGAAAAATAACTCCCGGGCTTCCCTGGTGGCAAGTGGTTGTGAGTCCGCCTGCCGATGCAGGGGACACGGGTTCATGCCCCGGTCTAGGAAGATCCCACATGCCATGGAGCGGCTGGGCCCGTGAGCCATGGCCGCTGAGCCTGCGCGTCCGGAGCCTGTGCTCTGCAACGGGAGAGGCCACAACAGTGAGAGGCCCGCGTACCGGAAAAAAAAAAAAAAAAAAAAAAAAAACCTCCCCATCTCCCCTCCACACAGCCCCTGGCAACCATAATTATACTTTCTGTCTTTATGATTTTGGCTAGTCTAAGACCCTTCTATAAGTGGAATAGTATAGTATTTGTCTTCTTTTGTGACTGACATTTCACTTAGTATAATGTCCTCAAGTTTCATACATGCTGTGGCATTTATCAGAATTTCCTTCTGTTTTAAGGCTGAAAAATGTTCTGTTGCATAAATATACCACATTTTAGTAATCCATCCATCAGTTGATGGACACTGGTTGCTCCCATATTTTAGCAACTGTGAATAATGCTGCTATGAACATGGGTGCACAAATATCTCTTCAAGACCCTGCTTTCAATTCTTTTTGGTATGTACCCAGAAGTGGAATTGCTGGGTCATATGGTAATTCTGTTTTTAATTTTTTGAGGAACCTCCACACTGTTTTCCATAATGGCTGCACCATTTTACACTCCCACCGACAGTGTACAAGGGTTCCAGTTCTCCACTCCCTCACCAACACTTGTTGTTTTCTATATTTTAATAGTAGTCATCCTAATGAGTGTGAGGTGGTAGCTCATTGTAGTTTTGATTTGCATTCTCCTAATGATTAGTGACTTTGAGCATCTTTTCATGTGTTTATTGGCCATTGGTATATCTTCTTTGAAGAAATATCTATTTAAGTCCTTTGCCCATTTTTGAATCGGGTTTTTTCTTCTTGTTGTTGTTGAGTTTTAGTAGTTCTCTATATATTCTGGATATTAATCCCTTATCAAATATATGATTTGCAAGTATTTTCTCCCATTCTGTGGGTTGTCTTTTTTACTCTGTGGATAGTGTCTTTTGATGCACAAAATTGTTTTATTTTCATGAATCCCATTGGTTTATTGTTTCATTTGTTATCCACGTTTTTGATGTCACATGCAAGAAATCATTACCAGAGTTGCCAAACTTTTGTCTATGTTTTATTCCAGTAGTTTGTTTTAGAACTTACATTCAGGTCCTTGATCCATTTTGAGTTAATTTTTGTATATGGTGTTAGGTAAGGGTCCAGTTTCATTCTTTTGCATGTGGATATCCAATTTTCCCAGCACCATTTGTTGGAAAGACTGCCCTTCCCCCATTGAATGATCTTGGCCCCCCTGTCAAACATCATTTGACTGTGGATGCAAGAGTTTATTTCTGTGCTGTATTCTATTCCACTGGTCTATATGTCTGTCTTTATGCCAATATCACACTGTTTTGATTACTGTAGCTTCATAGTAAGTTTTTTTTTAATTGAAGTAAAGTTGATTTTGTAGTAAGGTTTGAAATCAGGAAATGTGAGTCCTTCAGTTTTGTCCTTTTTCAGGATTATTTTGGCTATTCAAGGTTCCTTGAGAGTCCATATCAATTTTAGGATGGGTTTTTCTATTTTTGAAAAAAAAAAGTCATTAGGATTTCAATAGGGGTTGCAGTGAATCTGTAACTTACTTTGGGTAATATTGACGTTTTAACAATTTAAAGTCTTTCAGTTCATGAACATGAGATGTGTTTCCACTTATTTATGCTTTTAAAAATTTTCTTTCAGCAATATTTTGTAGTTTTCATTGTACAAGTTTTTCACCTTCTTAGTTAATTTGTAAGTATTTTATTCTTTTTAACGCTATTGTAAATGTAGTTATTTTTGTAATTTACTTTGCAGATTGTTCATTGTTTGTGTATAGAAATGCAACCAATTTTTGTGTGCTGACTTTGTATTCTGCTACTTTGCTGAATTCATTTATCAGTTCTAACAGCTTTTTTGTGTGTGGAGTCTTTAGGATTTTCTATGTATAAGATTATATCATCTGCAAACAGATAATTTTACTTCTTCCTTTCCAACTTGAATGCCTTCTATTTATTTTCATTTCTTGCCTAATTGCTCTGGCTAGAACTTTCAGTACTATGTTGAATAGAAGTGGTGAAATCAGGCATCCTTGCCTTGCTCCTGATCTTAGAGGAAAAGCTTTCAGTCTTTCACCATTGAGCATTATGTTTGCTGTGGGTTTTTCATATACGACTTTTATTATGTGGAGGTATTATTTTCTATTCCTATTTTCTTGAATGTTTTTATCATGAAAGGGTGTTAAGTTCTGTCAAATGATTTTTTCTGCATCAATTGAATGATCATGTAGGGTTTTTCCCTCGTTTTGTTGATGTAGTATATTACATTGATTGATTTTCATATGTTGAACGATCCTTAAATTCAAAGAATAAATCCCACTTGGTCATGATGGGATTATAATACTCCTAATATGCTGCTGAAATTTGTTTGCTAGTATTTTATTGAGGATTTTTGCATCAATATTCATTAGGGATATTGGTCTGTAGTTTTATTTTCTTCTATTGTTTTTGTCTGGCTTTGGTATGAGGGTTATGCTGGCCTCATAAGAATGAGTTAGGAAGTATTCCTTCCTCTGTAATTTTTTGGAAAAATTTGAGGAGGATTGGTATTAGTTGTTTATTTTAATGTTTTGGTAGAATTCACAAGTGAAGCCATCAGGTCCAGGGCTTTTTTTGGTTGGGAGATTTCTTTTTTTAGTACTGATTCAATCTCATTACTAAATATAAGTCTACTCAGATTGTCTATTTCTTAGTCTCAGATTTAGTCTTTGTAGGTTTTCTGTTTCTAGAAATTTGTTCATTTCATCTAAGTTATCAAATGTGTTGGCAAACAATTGTTTATGGTACTCTCTTATAGTCCTTTTTATTTCTGTGGGATCAGTAGTAATGTCCCCATTTCCATTTCTTATTTTAGTCCTTTGAGTCTTCTCTCTTTTTCTCTTAGTCCATCTAGCTAAAGGTTTGTCAATTTTGTTGATCTTTTCAAAGAACCAACTTTTGGTTTCACTGATTTTTCTCTATTATTTTTCTTTCTTTTTTTTTAACATCTTTATTGGAGTATAATTGCTTTACAATGTTGTTATTTTCTGCTGTATAACAAAGTGAATCAGCTATATGTATACATATATCCCCATATCACCCCCACCTTGTGTATCCCCCCCACCCTCCCTATCCCACCCCTCTAGGTGGTCACAAAGCACTGAGTTGATCTCCCTGTGCTATGGGGCTGCTTCCCACTATCTGTCTATTTTACATTTGGTAGTGTATATATGTCCACACCACTCTCTCACTTTGTCCCAGCTTACCCTTTCCCCCTCCTGTGTCCTCAAATCCATTCTCTACGTCTGCATCTTTACTCCTGTCCTGCCCCTGGGTTCATCAGAACCTTTTTTTTTTTTTTAGATTCCATATATATGTAAGCATATGGTATTTGTTTTTCTCTTTCTGACTTCACTCTGTATGACAGACTCTAGGTCCATCCACCTCACTACAAATAACTCAGTTTCGTTTCTTTTTATGCCTGAGTAATATTCCATTACATATATGTGCCCTATCTTCTTTATCCATTCATCTGTCGATGGACACTTAGATTGCTTCCATGTCCTGACTATTGTAAATAGAGCTGCAATGAACATTGTGGTACATGACTCTTTTTGAATTATGGTTTTCTCAGGGTATATGCCCAGTAGTGGGATTGCTGTGTCATATGGTAGTTCTGTTTTTAGTTTTTTAAGGAGCCTCCATACTGTTCTCTATAGTGGCTGTATCAATTTACATTCCCCCCAACAGTGCAAGAGGGTTCCCTTTTCTCCACACCCTCTCCAGCATTTATTGTTTGTAGATTTTTTGATGATGGCCGTTCTGACCAGTGTGAGGTGATACCTCATTGTAGTTTTGATTTGCATTTCTCTAATGATTACTGATGGTGAGCTATCCTTTCATGTGTTTGTTGGCAGTCTGTATATCTTCTTTGGAGAAATGTCTGTTTAGATCTTCTGCCCATTTTTGGATTGGGTGGTTTGTATTTTTAATATTGAGCTGCATGAGGTGCTTGTGTATTTTGGAGATCAATCCTTTGTCAGTTGCTTCGTTTGCAAATATTTTCTCCCATTCTGAGGTTTGTCTTTTCGTCTTGTTTATGGTTTTCTTTGCTTTGCAAAGGCTTTTAAGTTTCATTAGGTTCCATTTGTTTAGTTTTGTTTTTATTTCCCTTTCTCTAGGAGGTGGATCAAAAAGGATCTTGCTGTGATTTATGTCATAGAGTGTTCTGCCTATGTTTTTCTCTAAGAGTTTTATAGTGTCTGGCTTTACATTTAGGTCTTTAATCCATTTTTAGTTTATTTTTGTGTATGGTGTTAGGAAGTGTTCTAATTTCAAAAATATGGAATGCTTCACGAATTTGCATGTCATCCTCGCACAGGGGTCATGCTAATCTTCTCCGTATTGTTCCAGTTTTAGTATATATGCTGCCAAATTGAGCCCCTCTAATGTTTTTCTACTCTCTATTATATCTACCTCTACTCTAATGTTTGTTATTTTCTTCCTTCTGCTAGCTTTGGGTTTAGTTTGTTCTTCTTTTTCTCATTCCTTGAGTTGTAGAGTTAGGTTGTTGATTTGAGTTCTTTCTTGTTATAGCTATAAATTTCCACCTTCGCATAATGTTTGCTGTATCATGTAAGTTTTGGTATGTTAT
The DNA here is from genome assembly GCF_964341445.2 of Mesoplodon mirus. Taxonomy (NCBI): domain Eukaryota; kingdom Metazoa; phylum Chordata; class Mammalia; order Artiodactyla; family Ziphiidae; genus Mesoplodon; species Mesoplodon mirus. Next base: position 8,322,622 of record NC_138996.1, read on the forward strand.
ATTTTCATTTTTACACATCTCTAAGTAGTTTCTAATTTTCCTTGTGATTTCTTCTTGGATCTATTCGTTGTTTAAAAGTGTGTTGTTTAGTTTCCACAGTATTGTGAAATTTTCAGCTTTCTTTATGTGTTTTTTTTAAAATTTCTAACTTCATCCTGTTGTGGTCAGAGAAGATATCTGTCATAACTTTGTATCATATCATTTTTTGTCTACTGAGACTTAATTTGTGTCCTAACATATGGTCTACCTGGAAAATGTTCCATGTGCACTTGAGAAAAATGTGTATGCTGTTGTCATTGGGTGGAATGTTCTGTATATTCTTGTTAGATTTAGTTGGTTTATTGGGAGTGAGGCATTGAAGTCTCCATTATTGTAGAACTCTCTATTTCTCCCTTCAAATTCTGTCCATTTTTGCTTCATGTATTTTGATAGTCTGTCATTGGGTGTGCAAATGTTTATAATTGTTATATCTTCTTGCTCTACTGAGCCTTTTATTAATATATAATATCCTTCTTTGTCTTTTATAAACTTATATGATTTAATGTCTACTTTGTCTGATATTAGTATAGCCAGTCCTGCTCTCTTTTGGTTACTATTTGCATAGAATATGTTTTTCCATCCTTCCCATTTCAACCTATTTGTGTTTGGGGGTTTCAGATGAGACTCTTGTAGACAGCATATAGCTGGGTCATGTGTTTTTATCCATTCTACCAAGCTCTGTCTTTGTTGATAATAAGGGACTTACTTCTGTCATCGTGCTGTTTGTTTTCTATATGCCCTATAGCCATTTTTTCCCTCATTTCCTGCATTACTGTCTTCTTTTGTGTTCTGTTGATTTTTGTAGTGAAATGTTTAAATTCCTTCTTAATTTCCTTTTGTGTATACTCTATAAACTATTTTATTTGTGGTTATCATGGAGATTGCATTTAACATCCTAAAGTTATAACATTCTAATTTGAATTTATTACAGCTTAATTTCAATAACGTACAAAAACTCTTCTTTTACAGCTTGGTCCCCACCCCTTTTGGTTATTGTTATCACAAAATTACATCTGTATACCTTGTATGCCGAAAAACATAAACTAATAATTCTTTTAAATGTACTGGCCTCCTAAATTATGCAGAAAACAAGATTTGGAGTTACAAACCAAAGTTACAGTAATACTAGCTATTAAACTAATAATTGTTGTTTTCTTTAAATGTATTAGTCTCTTAAATCATGTAGAAAACAAAAAGTACAGTACCACTGTTACCATGATACTAGATTCTACAATTGTCCATGTAGTTACCTTTAATGAGATGTTTATTTCTCCATATGGCTTCAGTTTACTGTCTAGTGTTCTTTCATTTCACTCCACAGGATTCCCTTGAGCATTTCTTGTAGGGAAGGCTAGTGGTCATGAACTCCTTCAGCTTTTTAAAATCTGGGAAGGCCTTGATTTCTGCTTCACTCTAAAGGACAGTTTTGCCAGATATAAGATTCTTGGTTGACAGTTTTTTTCTTTGAGCACTTTGAATAAATCTGCCCACAGTCTTCTGGCCTCCAAATTTTTTGGTGAGAAATCTGCAGATAATCTTATTGAGGATCCCCTTGTATGTGACTATTCACTTACCTTGCTGCTTTCCAGATTTTCCCTTTGTCTTTTGAAAGTTTGATTATAATGAGACTGTGTGGGTCTCTTTGACTTCATCTTACTTGGAATTCATTGAGCTTTTTGGATGTTTATATTCATGTCTTTTATCAAATTTGGGAAAGTTTAAGCCATTATTTCTTCAGATATTCTCTCTGCCCCTTTCTCTTTCTCTTCTTTTACTGGGATTCCCACAGTGTGTATGTTGGTCCTCTTGATGGTGTCGTGTCACACTTTTCTTTAATCTTCTTTCTTTCTGTTCTTCAGCCTTGATAATTTCCATTGTCTTATCTTCAAGTTCACTGATTCTTCCTTCTGCCTGCTCAGATCTGCCTTTGAACCTCTCTAGTGAATTTTTCACTTCAGTTATTGTACTTTTCAGCTCCAGAATTTCTTTCTGGTTTCTTTTTGTGTTTCCTATCTCTTTATGGATGTTTTCATTTTGTTCACACATTATTTTCTTGACTTTCTCCACATCTTCCTTTAGTTCTCTGAGCATCTTTAGGACGGTTGTTTTAAAGTCTTTGTCTAGTATATCTGCCATTAGGTCTTTTCCAAGGACAGTTTCTGTTGATTTTTTTCCCCTTTGTTTGAATGGGCCTTGTGATTTTGTACTAAACACTGGACATTTTAATCTAATGATGTGGTAACTCTGGAAACTGTCAGATTCTCCCCTCCCCCAGGGTTTGATGTTTTTTGTTGTCGTTTTTTGACTATTATAAGCTGTCTCTGTGCCAAGGATCAGCCTGAGTTGTAAACTTAATGTCTTCTCAGGTCTTTTCTGAGCCTTTCCCTGAGCATGCACAGTCACTTTTAAATTTTCTCTGTATAGTCAGCTGTTTTTGAATGTCCTAGTCTTAAAGTTCAGTCTCCCAAAAGAAGAAAAGCAAAAAACGATGGGAGGGGGAAAGGATGGGATGGCCCTTTAAATCTTCTGGCATTCACTTCAACCTGAAGGGGGAGGAACATGAACCAATGAGGGGAGGTGCAACAACAATGACTTCACCCTCTTTGTCTGTACCTCTGTGGTCAGCAGTCAGAGCACAGGTCCCCAGTATTTGGGGGACAGGGTCCTTTTACCCACTCCAGCTCCCACAAGTTGTGTGCAAGCTGCACAGCCTCTTGCCATGTGCCTGGGAGTGGGGATGTGTAACTGCTGATGAGTCAGGAGCTGAAGTTGGTTGCAATTGACTGCAATTTGCCTCCAAGCCTTCTGCCAGAAGTTGCAAGCCTTCAACAGACTCCAGAGTTCCAAAATAGTTACATCAGGTTGATTCTGCCATTGTAGTTGTTGTCTGGGTGGAGAGACAGATTCCTGGTGCTTCCTCCTCCACCATCTTCCCAGAATCCTCCCTTCAGAAGCTGCATTCTGACGGGGGAAGTCAAAGCTTCAACAGAACCTGGCCAGATTCTTTGAAACTGCCTTAAAGTAACAAAAGTATTGCTGGTCTTCCCTGATGGCGCAGTGGTTGAGAGTCCACCTGCCGATACAGGGGACACGGGTTCGTGCCCCGGTCCGGGAAGATCCCACATGCCGCGGAGTGGCTGGGACCGTGAGCCATGGCCGCTGAGCCTGCGCGTCCGGAGCCTGTGCTCCGCAACGGGAGAGGCCACAACAGTGAGAGGCCCGTGTACCGCAAAAAAAAAAAAAAAAAAAAAAAAATAGTATTGGTGAAAGTGAACTTCCACACACTCTTTATCGAATGCACTGTGTGGATTTCCCTGCACACACTCAGGTATTCTCATATACGAGATAAAAAGAGTATGCCCCAAAGATTTGCTGTGACCTTCCAGGCCTCCTCACTGAGCGAATGCTGAGAGCCTTCGTCATTAAGCAAAGAGCCCTGGTTCCAATTTGACCTGATTCTCAGCTTCCCACACTGTCCATCTGCTGCTAATGTGGCTCCTTATTGCCTGTCCTGGGAAGGGCTTCTCCCTCTGTGCAGAACCATAACTCTGCTCTTCCCCAGAGGAGGGACTCTTACAACCTTCTCTTGGATGATGGACTAACTTTCTGAGTGAAATGCAAGCTGAAAGTAGTGCCCTCCCGTCATGCCCCCTACGTACTTACCTTTGACCTGGTCGCAGTCCAACACGCTCTAGTCTCGTTCTATGGTTAAATGTCTGTATTCTGCTCCCCAGTGACACTGTACATAGCCTGTGTCCTCCAGCATCATCTCCTAATAAAGCACAAGCCCATGTCCCAATAATTCTCCACAAAGCACCAATCTCACAGCACCTATGTAAACAGCTGCTCAACACAGTTAAAAAAGATTTTTTCAATCAGAAAAGAAAAACGTGCTCATTAGAAGAAATGTGAGAAATACATAAAAGGAGAAAAAGGGTATCATTATGAATTTCACCACTGTTAACAGTTGAAATACTGTATTAAGTTTAACGATTCAGAAAAATATGGAGTAATTAAGTCACTCCCTAAAATATCTCATGTTAATATTTTGTCATAAAAGGTTTACAGGGACCTTTAATTTTATACAAGAAATGGAAGATGGCAAATAAAGTTGAGGTGGCTTTTTTCCTTCCCAGGTCATGTTCCAGGCCCTCCCCAGAGGTAACCTCTCTCATGGGGGCAGGGGAGGGTGGGGAAGGAGAACAGAAGGAGAAAGGTAAGCACAGGAGCCCTACACAGACAGCCAACGAGGAAGCCAAGCTTTGGGCAGCCTCTTGGCAGCACGCTCAGCCAAGCCTGCTCCAAATGAAGCCCAGGCACCTTGACACTGGGCTCAGGGTGTCCATCCTGAAGGCCAGGCCTTGAGTCAAAGCGTGGAGTTCCATTTGCCATTTAGCAGTGCTTATGTTTGTTTCCCAGGGCTTGGGATACAAGCCATTTGGGGAACAAAAGGGAGATTTGGGTCAGGGCTCGGACCACCAGGGAGCTCCCAAGCTGGCTTTGCTCCTGGTTCAAGTGTAGCTCACATCCAGGACCCATGCCAGGTCTCTGTGGGGTCGTTTCCATGGGCCTCAATAGACCCACATCAGAATTCCAGAGCAGAGACGCGATCCCCCAAACAGAAAGTGACCTTCTGAACAGAGTGTGTCCACTTCTGTGTGAGTGTTCCCATGTCTTCCCCCACCCCCTGCCGCCTGGAAGCTCCTCCTTGACTCCATCACCTTGCTCCCTGATGGGGGGCGCACATGGGAGCCTGGTCTCTCCTGTAGGCATCAGAGGGGAGGGGCGTTGCCTGGAAACCTGGTGGCGCCTGCTCCTCCTTAGAGGAAACAGACTGTGAGGGACCATGGGGCCACTGCATTCTTTTTCTGGGCTGTCTTGTCCGGCTCCAATTTGTGACGCTTCCATTTATGAAACAGGGCAGAGCAGCCCCCGCACTCAGCCTCCGCGGAGCACCGTGGTGAGTGGCTCAGCACTGCCTTTGCCAAATGCCCAGTGTTTTGAAACAAATCAAGTTCCTTGTAGCTGGCAGCTGGTATGTTATTATCCCCCGGGGAGGTTGTCAAAAGGCCACATTTCTTAGTATGGAATTATCCTCTAATTAAAATTTAAACCAGTTTAGTGAGAAAGACACCTGAAGCCTCAGACTCTCCAAAGCTTAAGAACCCATATTTTACTCCAGACCATGTGACTTGCCCAGGATCATGAGATGAATAAAAGTCACAATGTCTATGGGGCTGCCAATGAATTCCTTTACATTTTGGTCTTTCAAGTGAAAAACTGAAATGTAAAATATATTACTATTAAAATGTATCTTTTTCATGGATGAGGCACTAAAGATTGCTTATATGATAAACAATATTTTTATAATAATTTTAGATGGCACTGTACTGTTTTCAAATTAAATACCCGTAATCCATTTACTTGTTTTGATTTTCGGACTCTGCTGCCTGCTTATAATAGAAGGGAACTCCCTGGCAGCCCCTAGTTTAATCTCCAGTGTCCTGTCCTTTGGGGACCTGCTGCTGGAGCTGTTCTTCTTTTCCAAAAGAGAAGAGAGCTTTCTTTCACAGCTCTGAAGCATAGTTTCCAGGGGTAGTAGATTGAACCACATGAAATTGCCATTTTTGTAAGTCAGAAACAGTGGGTTACTGGTATCTTCATATGGTCCAACCTAATATTTTGGTCTAAACGAAATCTGTGAGCAAAAATGCATGCCATTCACTAAAAGTTCACCTTGTTTGAATCCTCCTTTGATGGATTTCAAGAAAGTGAAAACTGTTCCAAATGCATTAAAAGTATTAGCTCTTTTAGTCTCCCCACCTTAAACTCATGAAATGTAACCCTCTTATTAGCCACCTTTCACAAATGAGGAAACCAAGGCCCAGCAGATTCAATAACTTGCCTTCTCTCACCAGTTAGGATGTGACCAAGCCAGCTTTGGGCCTGGGCAGTCTGGGTCTAAAGCCTGTGCCTTTTGCTCTTCTAGAATGTCTTCTCACTGAAGGAAACCGGAGAGTGGAGAGCTAATGGGAGTGAGCAGTGGCAAGGAAAAATAACTTGCCTGAATGTCCAGAGGGGTTGGATATTTTCAGCTAAAAGAACAGGTAAATTCTCAATAGAGCTCCCAGTTAGCACTCTAGAGACTGGGCAGTGGCAGGGCTCATTTATAGAACAGCAATGTCCTCAAGGGCCAAATTGCCTCTATCTTTATGTTCAGTCATCCTCCACACACTGGCTTGTTTGCTAGGCTGATTCTCCTCATGGGCCCCAAATGGCTGCAGTGGTTCTGGGCTTCGTATATCAACAACAATATCCAGGCAGAAGGAGGGAATCAACCCTGTCTTATGTCCCATTTTAAGACTGAAGAAACCTTCCCAGGGTCCTCAGAAGATTTCTCACATCTCATGGTCTCACAACCACGCTTAAACCAATGATTTAGCAAAGGGAATGAGACAGCCATATTGGGTTAGACAAAACTAAGGTGCCCCCTTGGGGCTGGAGAGGGCCCTGGACTGCTCTGAAGGTCAAGGCCACTCAGAGGAGGGGGAAACAAAACTGGGTTCTGTTAGATGGAGGGAGGTGGGGGGTGGCTGCCACAGGTGTGTTCAGAGTTGGGCGGTAGAAAATGGGGCCAAAAGTTTGGAATCGGCTAGAGGTGGAGCCAGAATGAGGACTAGTGTGAGTACATGAGGAAAGCTTAGGCAATTCAAACAGCCTTGAGTATTCATGACCAATCTTATTGGATTGGTAGGTATGTGATAAGTGCTGTGAAGAGGAATAGAGTAGCACAGTAATTCTCCAATGCTTGGTATGTATATATTCATTAATAAAATAATAAACCCATTATATTATAAGATAAGGACATTTCTTAAGCTATACTTTAAACTATATTTTCCAAAACAAAAGAAAATTTAGTTGTTTTACATTTTTTACAAATCTCTTTAATGTCTGAGTTAATAAAAGACAGCTCTCATATCTGTTTCTGCATTCAATCTGTTGCGTTGTGTTGGTTGAAGTATATGAACAAAATCTAGCTTCACACAGATAAACAAGAAAGGGAGGAGTATTTTAATAGTTTTTTCAGATAATTATGGATATTCTTCTTTGATACTACACCAAAACTCGACAAGTGATAGCACTTAAAGTTTACTTACAATGTGGAATGAGAAACCATACTAATGAAACTTTTATACCATCTTTTTTTATATAATTTTTTTTTTTTTTTTCTGTACGCGGGCCTCTCACCGCTGCGGCCCCTCCTGCTGCAGAGCACAGGCTCCGGACGCGCAGGCTCAGCGGCCATGGCTCACGGGCCCAGCCGTTCCGCGGCATGTGGGATCCTCCTGGACCGGGGCACGAACCCGTGTCCCCTGCATCGGCAGGCAGACTCTCAACCACTGCGCCACCAGGGAAGCCCTTTTTTATAATTTTTGAATTTTATTTTATTTTATTTTTTATGCAGCAGGTTCTTATTAGTTATCCATTTTATACATATTAGTGTATATATGTCAATCCCAATCTCCCAATTCATCACACCATACCATCTTAATGGTTACATTAAAATCCATCAGTCTATTTGACACTTTGAATGGATATTTTACTCATGAATATTTTTGTAACTTCACACATTTTTTTCATTTGGAAAATATTGGTTTACTGAGTTATGCAGATCTTCTCAATGTTGACATACTTCAAACAATACAAAATAATTCATTAATGTCATCACATAACATATAAAGAAAGTATCGGGAAGCTGTCAAACATATGGTGGTGAATTCAAGTTTTACAGTATTCTAATTTTCCCCTAAACGTTCAGTCTTATCATTGGCAAGAAAAGAAGTATCAATGTTTTCCTTGAAATAAAGGGCTCACTCTTTATTTCCAACACAATGTCAGCCAAATACCCAAGTCTGAATAATCATGATTTGTCCTCCTGCTGTTCTTGCAAGTAAAAATGGTGCTCCGTGACGAAAGTAGCTTGCTCAGGTCACAAATGAAGCAGTTGACAGGAACTTTTCTTTGAGACAAACGCCATACTTCAGTTTGCAACACAAGTACTCCCCATTTTGTTGGGGAGAAAAATACGAAAATGATGTGTATTCAAGGAGCTGAGGTCTGATGAGATTAACAACTTTTACAGGTTTATCAAGGACTTTCCTAAGTGAAACTGTTTTGTTTTGTTTTTTAACTACGTGGTGAAGAATACAAGGACAGTACAATTTAATGCCACTGCGTCGATTTGTGCTAAGGTGCCAGTAGTTTTACTCACCTTGGCTTTTGTGTCATCTGTGCAAATGTCAACAGACTTGTTCCAGGATAAACCATGAGCCTCAGAAAAGGTATTCAATGTTTCGTGTTTCTTGCCAAGCAACAAGTTTGTTGTCAGAAAAGTTCTTCAGCTTTTTGTGTTTGTTGCCACGTGTTCCCATGGAAGATCTTCAGTGTTTATTAGCTGGGGCTGATAATGGTTTAAAACATGCAAAACAGCAAACCCAGCCACATCTGTAGATTTGTCCCATTGATAAAGCAAAAGTACAATTTCTGCACATGAGAACTCACTTATACATCAGTAGCCCAAACTTTAATGTAACTAGTTACTGTCATTGGGAAGTGGCACTGCCATGATTTCCCTATGGACTTCATCCTTCAGGCATTCAGCATTGTCAGCTGTAAACCTTTTGTAAGCCTCTCAGCTATGGTGTGCACTTCTTCAGCCAACATAGTAAGATAACTTACCCTGTAGGTTGTTGTGGAGGTTTTCTCATTTCTAATGTGAAAATCCGTAACAAATAACTTTTCACTTTCAAAGAGCTCATCGCACCTACGTTTAAAATGTTCAGTTCCTTTTTCTGTAAATGCTGAGTGACTGGTCTCCAAGTGATACTACAACTTAATTGGCATCATAATACTCTTTCCTTTAATTAATAAACTTTATTTTTTTAATAAACTTTATTTTTTAGAGCGATTTTAGGTCCACAGCAAACTTGAGCAGAAATTATAGAGAGTTCCTATATACACCACATCCACACACACTCACCCTCCTCCACTATCTACATCTTGAACTAGAGTGGTATGTGCGTTACAACCAATGAACCTATGTAGACGCATCCTTATCACTCAAGGTCCATAATTTACATTAGGGTTTACTCTTGGTGCTGTACGTTGTATGGATCTTGATAAATGTAGATGACATGCATCCACCATTGTAGTAACATACAGAATAGTTTCTCTGTCCTAAAAATCCTCTGTGCTCTGCTAATTCATTCTTCTGCTCTCCTTCACTCCTGGCAACCACTGATCTTTTTACTGTCTGCATAGTTTTGTCTTTTCCAGAATGTCATATAGTTGGAATCATACAGTTTGTAGACTTTTCAGATTGGCTTCTTTCACTTAGTAATATGCATTTAAGTTTCCTGCATGTCTTTTCATGACTTGACAGCTCATTTCTTTTTGGCCCTGAATAATACTCCGTTGTCTGCGTGTACCACAGTTTGTTTATCCAGTCTCCTACTGAAGGGCATCTTGGTTGCTTCCAAGTTTTGGCACTTATGAATAAAGCTGCTATAAACATCCATGTGAAGGTTTTCATGTGGACACAAGTTTTCAATCCATTAGGATAAATACCAAGGGGTGCCACTGTTGGATTATGCGGTAAGAGTATGTTTAGTTTTATAAGAAACTGCCAAACTGTCCTCCAAAGTGGCTGTACCATGTTGCATTTCCACCAGCAGTGAACAGGAGTTTCTGTTGCTCAACGTCTTTGCCAGCATTTGGTGTCTTTTGGACTTTGGCCATTATAACCGTTTTATAGTGGTAACTCACTGTTGTTTTAATTTGTAATTCCCTAACAACATATGATGTTGAACATCTTTTTATGTGCTTACTTGCTATCTGTATATCTTCTTTAGTGGAGGTGTCTGTTCAGGTCTTTTGCCTATTTTTAAATCAGGTTGGTTTTTTTCTTATTGTTGAGTGTTAAGAGTTCTTTGTATATTTTGGAGAACAGTCCTTTATCAGATGTGTCCTTTGCATATATTTTCTTTTAGTTTGTGGCTTGTCTTATTCTCTTAACAGTGTCTTTCACAGAGCAGAAGTTTTTAACTTTAATGAAGTCCAGCTTATCAATTACCTCTTTCATAAATCATGTCTTTGGTGTTGTCTCTAAAAAGTCATCACCATACCCAAGGTCATTGGGTTTTCTCCTATGGTATGTCTACGAGTTTTACAGTTTTGTATGATACATTTAGGACTATGCTCCATTATGAGTTAATTTTTGTGAAGGGTGTGAGGTCTGTATCTAGATTCTTTTTTTTTTTTTTTTTGCATGTGGGCGTCCATTTGTTCCAGCACCATTTGTCGAAGAGACTATATTTGCTTCATTGTAATGCCTTGCTTCTTCATCAGACCAGTTGACCATATTTATGTGAGTCTACTTCTGGGCTGCTCTTCTATGCTATTGATTTATTTGCTTATTCTTTTACCAATAATCACACTGTCTTGAATACTGAAGCTTTATAGTAAAACTTAAAATAATGTAATGTCAGTCTGACTTTGTTGTTCTTCTTCAATATTGAGTTGGCTCTTCTGGGGCTTTTGTCTCTCTATATAAAGTTTAGAATCAGTTTGTCAATATCCACAAAATAACTTGCTGGAACTTTGATTGGGGTTGCACTGAATCTGTAGATCAAATTGGGAAGAACTGATATCTTGACAACATTGAGTTTTCCTATCCATGAACACAGAATATCTCTCTGTTTTTTTCTAGTTCATTTTTGATATCTTTCATCAGAGTTTTGTAGTTTTCCTCAAATAGATCTTGAATATATTTTGTTAGATTTATACCTAAAATTTTATTTTTGGGGTGCTAATGTAAATGGTAATGTGCTTTAATTTCAAATTCCACTGTTCGTTGTTGGTATGTAGGAAAGCACTTGGTTTTTGTACAGTTACCCTGTATCCTGCAACCTTATTATAATCACTTATTAGTTCCAGGAGTTTTTTGTTGATTCTTTTTTTTTTTTTTTTTTTTGTGGTACGTGGGCCTCTCACTGTTGTGGCCTCTCCCGTTGTGGAGCACAGGCTCCGGACGCGCAGGCTCAGCGGCCATGGCTCACGGGCCCAGGCGCTCCGCGGCATGTGGGATCCTCCCAGACCAGGGCACGAACCTGTGTCCCCTGCATCGGCAGGCAGACTCTCAACCACTGTGCCACCAGGGAAGCCCCTGTTGATTCTTTCACATTGTTTACGTAGACGATCATGTCATCTGTGAACAAAGACACTTTAATTTCTTCCTTCTCAATCTGCATACCTTTTATTTTCCATTTCTTGTCTTATTGCTTAGCTAGGATTTCCAGTATGATGTTTAAAAAGCAGTGATAAGAGGGGATGTCTTTGCCATATTCCTGATCTTAGTGGGAAAGCTTTGAATTTCTCACCATCAAGCATGACGTTAGCTGTAGGTTCTTTGTAGATTTTTTTTATCAAGCCAAGGCAGTTCCCCTCTATTCCTAGTTTACTGAGAGTTTTCTTTTTTTTTTTATCATGAATGGGAATGGATTTTGTTAAATGCTTTTTGCATTTATTGATATGATCATGTGATTTTTCTTTTTTAGCCATGTGATGGTTTTGGTATTAGGGTAATTCTGGCCTCATAGAATATGTTAGGAAGTATTTCCTCTGCTTCTGTCCTCTGAAAGAGATTGTAAGCAATTAGTATAATTTATTCCTTAAATGTGTGGTAGAATTCACCAGTGAACCCATCTGGACCTGGTGCTTTCTGTTTTGGAAGATCATTAATTATTGATTTGATTTCCTTAATAGATATAGGCCTATCAGGTGGCTTATTTCTTCTGCGTGAGTTTTGGCAGATTGTGTCTTTCAAGGAGTTGGTCCATTTCATCTAGGTTATCAAATCTGTAGGCACAGAGTTATTCATAATATTCCTTTATTATTCTTTTTTTTTTTTTTTTTTGCGGTACGCGGGCCTCTCACTGCCGTGGCCTCTCCCGTCGTGGAGCGCAGGCTCCGGACGTGCAGGCTCAGCGGCCATGGCTCACAGGCCCAGCCGCTCCGCGGCATGTGGGATCCTCCCAGACCGGGGCACGAACCCGTGTCCCCTGCATCTGGAGGCGGACTCTCAACCACTGTGCCACCAGGGAAGCCCCCTTTATTATTCTTTTTAACGTCCATGAACTCTTTAGTAATGTCTCCTCTTTTCTTTCAGTTATTAATAATTTGTGTCCTCACATTTTTTCTGGCAAGAAGCTTATCAACTTTATTGATCTTTCCAAAGAACCAGCTTTAGGTTTTATTGATTTTCTCTCTTGATTTCCTGTTTTGAATTTCATTAATTTCTGTTCTAATTTTTATTATTTTTTTTCTTCTGCTTACCTTGGATTTAATTTGCTCTTCTTTTTCTAGTTTCCTAAAAGAGAAGCTTAAATGACTGGTTTTAGAAATCTCTTCTTTTCTAATATATATATTCAGTGCTATAATGTTCCCTTTAAGCACTGCTTTCACGGTATATTAAAATTTTAATGTTTTATTTTTTATTTAGTTCAAAATTTAAATTGTTCTCTTGAGATTTCTTCTTTGACCCATATGTTATTTAGAAGTGTGTTGTTTAGTCTCCAAGAGTTTGGGAATTTTTCCATCTATCTTCCTGCTACTGATTTCTAGCTTAATTCCACTGTGGTCTGAGAGTACACATTGTATGATTTCTGTTCTTTTAAATTTGTTAAGCTGTGTTTTATGGCCCAGAATGTGGTTTATCTTGCTGAATGCTTCATATGAACTTGAGAAAAATGTGTAACTTGCTGTTGTTGGGTGTAGCAGTCTATAGATGTCAGTTGTATCCAGTTGATTGATGGTGCTGAGTTCAACTGTATCCTTAGTGATTTTCTCCCTGCTGGAGTCCATTTCTGACAAAGGAGTGTTATATTATGCATATAAGCATACATAACTGAATACATTTTGGTACCGTTATTTTGAACAAACTGTCATCTGTTAGATCAATTAAGAAAAATAAAGTTTTAATTGTGCTTTCACTTATTCCTTCTCCAATGCTCTTCTTTATCTAGATCTGAGTTTTTGATCTATATCAATTTCCTTCTACATTAAGAACTTCTTTTAACATTTCTTGCAAGGCAGGTCTACTGGAAAGAAATTTCCCCAATTTTTATCTGAGAAAGTCTTTATTTCTCTCTGACTTATGAAGGATAATTTCACAGGGTACAGTACTATTGGTTGGTGGGTTTTCTTTTCTCTCAACACTTTAATATTTTACTCCACTCTCTTCTTGTTTGCATGGTTCCTGAGGTGAAGCCAGATGTAATTCTTATTTTTGTTCCTCTATAGGTAAGCTTTTTTATCTTCTACCTTCTTTCAAGATTTTTTTCTTTATCTTTGATTTTCTGCAGTTTGAATATGATATGCCTATGTGTAGTTTGGGAGCATTTATTCCGCTTGGTGTTCTCTAAGCTTCCTGGATTTGTGTTTTGGTGTCTGACATTAATTTGAAGTAATTCTCAGTCATTATTACTTCAAATATTGGTTCTGTTCCTTTCTCTCTTTCTTCTCCTGCTGGCATTCCCACGATACATACATATGTTATGCCTTTTGTAGTTGTCTCACAGTTCTTGGATATTCTGTTTTTTTCAGTCTTTTTTCTCTTTGTTGTTCATTTTTGGAAGTTTCTATTGTAATATCCTCAAGTGTAGAGATTCTTTCCTAGTCATTTCTAGTCTACTAAGGAGCCTATCAATGGCATCCTGCACGTCTATTACAGTGGTTTTGATCTTGGGCTTTTTTTTTTTTTTTTTTTTTTAGAATTTTCATCTCTCTTTTTACATTATCCAGCATGTCTTGCATGTTGTCTGCTTTTTCCATTAAAGTTCCTAGCATTTTAATCACAGTTTAAAAAAATTCTTGGTAATTCCAACATTGGTCCCATATCTGACTCTGGTTCTGGTCCCTTCAAACTGCGTTTTTTGCCTTTAGTACACATTGTAATTTTTTGTTGAAAGGTGTACATGATGTACTGAATAAAATGTATTGCGGTGAACAGGGCTTTAGTAAAGGAAAGGTAAGTGTGGCAGCGGGGTAGCATTCTATAGCCCTATGAGTAGGTCTTAGTCTTCTGAGCCTCTGTGAATAACCCCGGTGCTTCTCAGTTCCTCTCCTCGTCTTTGGTGGGAGAGGATGGGTAGAGGGGGCTGGAGTTGGAAGTTTTTCTTCCCCATGTGGAAAACTAGAGGGGGCTGCAGTCAGGTATTTCCCTTCCCCACAGTCAGTTAGCCTCTGATAAAGCCCTAGCAGGTTAGGCTCTGGATAAATAGTTTCTCCCAAGGGCAGACCATGTTAAGAAGAAGAGAATTCTCTGGGTTTGTCAAAATGGTTACTTTTCCCTTCCCCCTGGTGGAAGCACAAGGGAATTTTTTCTGATATTCCCTGTGAGCTCCTAGAGGTAAAACTCACAAAATCGTGGGGACCCGTATGACTGGATCCTCCTGCAGTTTTTAACTCTCAGACTGTCCCCTCTGAGTCTCCAGCAATTCATCAATTACAGTTCAGGTTTCCCTACCTGGGCACTGGTTCCCACGGAGTTTTCTGCCAGGGGGGTTCAGATCTGGTAAATCGTGATTCTCTCCATTTACCTATTTGTCTCTTTAAATTTCTGGACAGCCGTTTGCCCTGTGACTTCACTGCTCTGACGACAGATCTAAGAGGAGTTGTTGATTTTTCAGTTTGTTCAGCTTTGTTCTTGTTGTTAGGATGGCGTGATCACTTCTAAGATCATGCTGGACCAGAAACCAGAAGTCACTCACCGTAATACTTTCAGAAATAATAATAAATTATTAACATGTATACAGCCAAGGAAAAGGTAATATTCACCATATTTTTATTTCTTATTCACAATTTCACCCTTTTTCTTTGAAAGTTGTTGCCTTCTGAGCCAGAGAAATGACTATATGCAGATGGTGAAGCTGTGGGCTGAGAAAGTAACCATTCACCTTTAAAAATAAGAAAGATATATTATAATAAATTTTCTTTTATTTTAGAATAAAATTTTATTAAATTTCAAAATCGTTTTACAAAATGTTTAAAATTTTAGAAAATATTTTAATATTTAAAAATATGATTGCAATATAGCCAATATTTTACAGTAACTATAAATGGAGCCTAACCTTTAAAAATTATGAATCACTACATTGTTCACCTGTAACTTTTGTAATACTGTACATTAATTATACTTCGATTTTTAAAAATCTCAAATAAAAATGATTGCAACTCAAGACAACAAAATGTGCTTACTTTGTTTCCACGTAGGCTTGAGACAAACTTCAGGATTTCAAAATAACAATTGTTTTGAATAATGAGATTAAAGACATTATAGCAAGTATAACTGAAGTAGTAAGAGCTCAGCAAAAGTACTGAGGACAAACTTAGTTAATGTCTGAAAATGCACATATTTATATCCTAAGTATACTTTCTTGGAAAATTCTGGAAAACATTCCTGAGCAAATGATGTTGTAATATTATTATGAGAATAGTTTCAACCTTGAAAACTTCCTGAAAGGGTCTTGCGATCTCACAGGGGTCCCCAGACCACATTCTGAGAACTGCTGGATTAGCACAAAGGTCTGGAGATGGACCAACAGGGTCAAACACAGCTCCTGGCCTGAATATCAGTGAAAGAGGATGTGTTGACCAGGTATTTTCACTCTGGTGCTTATGGTGGAAACAGCGACTATTGTAGGTGCTCCTCTGAAGTGCTGAGACATTTTAAATTAAAGGAGAAAAGACAGTGTGAGTTGGAGGAGATGGCACCCACCCTGGCATCCAAAGTCTGCGATTTTAATTCATCACTTTTCAACTACCTTGGGCTTCTTCATCTATAAAATGAAAGCTTTAGACTAGATGCCTGATCTCAAAAGTCCCTTGCTGTTCTCACCGTTTCTAATGAATTAATATGCTGAAAGCATGGTGATTTTCACACTCCCAGCACTGCAGAGTTGTATCAGTTCACAAGAGGGCATGAAAATATGGCCTTAGCAATTTCTACAGACATACAATCATCCACACCAGTGGGGTCCTCGGAACAGATAACAGCGCTGCTGGCCTGCTTCCTGAGTGCTTGGCCTGGAGACCTGATGAGATCAAACTCCAGTTTTACCAAAAATATCTCCACTATTTGGCTTGAAGAAAAAAAGCATAAACAAAAACCTTGATTTGACTAAAATACCAGCAAAGAGGGACACCATCTGTGACCTTGCTGAGGAAATTTGAAACTGAGTGGCTAAGAGAGAAATTTGCAAGAGAGCTGTAGTATTAACTTACTGTTCTCAAGGCTGCCTAGGAAACTTACCAAGAAAAAAAAGAAAAAAAAAAAGCAACCATTATCGGGCTGGAACACTTCAGGTGGGTCCTGCCTAAGGCCCAACTGGGGAAAAAAATGTATAAATTATAGCCAATTGGAGGAAAATATAATGAAAGAAAAGACAGACATTTCAATTGTCCCACAAAAAGATCAAATAGCTAGAAATAAACTTACCAATAAATGTGCAGTTTCTACAAAGAAAATTTTTAAATTTACTTTTGGACACAAAGGAAAAGCTGACCAAGTGAAAAGTGTACTGTCCCTAGCTGGGAAGACTCAATATCATAAAGATATCAAGTCTCTATCAATTTAACATAATTCCAATAAAATTTTTAAATGAATTTTTAAATTCGAGAAGTTGAGTCTAAACCTTGTATAAAAGAGAAAAACAAATACCATTATGATTTCACCTATATGTGGCATCTAAAAAGCAAAACAAATGAACAAACAGAAGCAGAGTAATAGATACAGAGAGCAAACAGGTGGTTGCCAGAGGGGAAGGGGGAGGAAAGAAATCGATGAGGGTTCGAACATCAGTCACAAAGTAAAGGAGTGAAGGGTATGAAGTGTACAGTGTGGGGAACATAGCCAGTAACTATGTGATATCTTTTGTGTGGTGACAGATGGTAACTAGACTCATCATAGTGATCACTGGAAATGTATAGAAATATTGAATCACTATGTTGTACAACAGGAACTAACATAGTGTCATAGGTCAATTATACAGCAAAACAAACAGACTCATAGAAAAAGAGATCAGATTTCTGGCTACTAGTTGGGGGAGGGGAAATTGGATGAAGGCAGTCAAAAGGTGCAGACTTCCAGTTATAAGATAAATAAATACTAGGGGTGTAAGGAAACACAGGATAAATCTAATTAGCACTGCTGTATGTTGTGTATGAAAGTCATTAGGAAAGTAAATCCTGAGTTCTCATCACAAGGAAAAATTTTTTTTCTTTTTCTTTTATTTTGTGTCTATATGAGATGATAGATGTTCACTAAACTTACTGTGGTCATCACTGCATGATGTATATGAGTCGAATCATTATGCTGTACGTAAATATACAGCTGCATGTCAATTACATCCCAATAAAACGGGAAGAAAAAACAAGATTTGCCACTAACATTTCTTTTTCTTTTTTTTTAATTAATTTATTTTTGGCTGCACTGGGTCTTCATTGCTGCGCACGGTCTTTCTCTAGTTGTAGTGAGCAGGGGCTGCTCTTCATTGTTGTGCACGGGCTTCTCATTGCGGTGGCTTCTCTTGTTGCGGAGCACGGGCTCTAGGTGCGCGGGTTCAGTATTTGTGGCTTGCAGGCTCAGTAGTTGTGGTGCATGGGATTAGTTGCTCCGCGGTATGTGGGATCTTCCCAGATTGGGGCACGAACCCGTGTCCCCTGCATCGGCAGGCGGACTCTCAACCACTGCGCCACCAGGGAAGCCCATTCTGTGCTTTATTGTTATTAAAACAGAAGAGTTAATTTTTACAAGTCTGTCTTTTTTGTCTTCTGCTTTGGTTTGAATGGTAAGAAAGGCTTTTCCTATTCCCAAATCAGATAAAAATGCATCCATATTTCCTTCTATTCTTTTATGGTTTAATTACACCTTTTTTCTTTCTGAAATGTATTTTGGTGTGAAGTAGGGATCTAACATCCCAACACCACTTATTGAATTAAAAAATTCATCCTTACTATTATTTGCTTGAATAAGTTTTCAGCTGATTCTCTGGGGTTTTCCAGGTAGTTAATGTAACTAGTGAAAATTTTTCTCTCCTTTCTAACATTTACACCACCTGTATTAGTCAGAATGTTTGGGTTACCCACAAGAGAAATCCTCCCGAAACTTTCTTAAGCAAGAAATGAAAGTACCAGAATGGGCAGAAGTTGCTTCCGACATGGTTGAATTTGGGGATACGTATGAGGTCTTAATTTGTCTCTCTGGCCCTCCGCTCTTCTTCTTTCTGTGTGGTTCTCATCTTCAGATGGGTGCATTAGAGCAGAGGCAGGGTGCTCAGTCACCCATGGGCCCTCACTTAACAGACTTTTCTTGGCCTGGTGACATAACTACACGGAGTCTTAGTAGGCTGCCTGACGATGTTATTTTTAATTGCTTGACTTGCCAAAACCCAATACAGAGGTTAGCATCTTGTCCTGTTGGGCCAGGCAGTTCTATGAATAACTACCAGTCAGCTAAACAGCTGGAGCTGGACCACACCTTCCTGTCTCATTTTAAATGTCTTAGTCTCGGCTTATGGAGAGGAAAAATGGACTGGGGAGGTTTCCATGGCATCGGCATCCACTGATGCTGCATTTCAAGCCTGTCATCCAGAATGGCTGCTAAGGGAGACCTGTCCACCCTGGCGCAGCGGCGGTGCCTGGAGGGAAGTGCCCAGCGCAGCCCAGGAGTTTGGGTTTCCTCCCAGTTCAGGATCCTCCCACACACCCCATTGCAATCACTCCAACTCAACGGGCTTAACCCTCAGCACTAGAGGTGAGAACAAAGTACAGAACTCAGTTGTTGCAATTCGGCCTGATTATTAGACTGGATTTCAGTATTTTCAAATGTTTGGCTTTCTTTGTTTTGTTTCCAGCCAAGCCACATTGGTCTGGAATTTGTCACTTTTCTGGTACATTTTATGCAAGACTTTGAGTCTGATTTAAGCCTTGACTTCAGGGAGCCTGAGACCCAAGGGCCTCCTTCCCTGACTACGTAGGTGACCAGCTTCCCTGCCTGGGATGGGGTAACCCTCAGGACCCCCAACTTCACATTTTCCCTGAGGGTCTTTTACTTACAGACCGGCTCTCTAAACCAATTTCTACCCTGATAAAGCCTTTTTGTATTTGAAAACCTACTGTTTCAGGACTTCCCTGGTGGTCCAGTTGTTAAGATTCAGAACTTCCACTGCAGGGGGCACAGGTTCGATCCCTGGTTAGGGGAACTAAGATACTGCATGCCGTGCGGCCAAAAAATAAATATAAATATAAATAAATTTTAAAAGCACTTAAAAAAAAGAAAACCTACTGTTCCTCCCCAAAACTCCCCTTGGGCTTAGCCCTCTGCCTCTTGCCCATCCCACTCCCCCCACCTCCTTGGGAGGGGTCCCCACCCTCACTGCCTCACAGGGCGTCCAAGTCACCTTTGGTTTTACGGTTGCTGGGAGGCAGGTGAGGGAATATTCCAGAAGCTGTCACAGTGGAGCCAGGGGGCAGCAGAGCACACCTGTGGCAGGGGCCGGGCACCTCTACCCCTGTGGTTGCAAGGTGAGAGCGTCTGTGGCAGAGTCAGGTTTCCACTGGTGTGAACTGGTATGAACTGGTGTGGATGCTCAGCACTTCACTGGCACTGGCTCTGGGTGTAGGTGGCTTGAATTTTCTAACCACATGGAAAATGAGAGACCATGGGGAAAAAAAAAATAACAGCAGGATCAGATTGGGAGAAGATATTTGCAGAATATAAACCAAATATGGTCTCTTATCTAGAGGATACAGGGAAAGAAAAAAAATTTTTTTAAAAGGAAGTCCAATTGGGGAAAAAGAGAGAAGCAAATCCAAACAACAGTAACAACAAAAAACAGGCAATTCAAGAAGAAGAACCCAGAAGGCTAATCAGCATATGAAGATACATACAATGTCAGTGGTATTGAGAAGTGAGGCAAGACAAGAATATATCCCTTTATACTTGCTAGAAGAGCAGAAAGCAGAAAGCTGATGATGCTGGGAGCCCGTGGGGATATGGGAACAGCAATGGAAGTGTGGATTGCTGCAGTGATTCTAGAGAACCATCCGGTGGTACTTGGTGGAATCAGGTGGTCGCTCAGCCTGTACCCAGTCCCCTCCAGAAGAGCAATTCTCACGCCCGCCCACAAGGGGGCATGTACGAGGATGTTCCCTGAAGCATTGATTGGAGGGGGGATTTGGAGATAACCTAGGTGTCCATAGCAGAGGGACTGGATAAGAAAAATGTGGTAGATTACACTAGGGGCTTCTCTGCAGCAGTGAGAAGCAATGAACCAGATGTGCATGCAGCAGCATGGATGCCTTACAAAAATAGTAAGAAACAGAATGACATTACAGAATACCCTTATGTAAATTAATTATACATGCACAGTAGTGGTGATGCTTACACAACACAGTGACTATGCTAAAAACCACTGAACTGTACATGCTAAAATGGTGAATTATATGACATGTGAATTATATCTCAAAATACACATGCACATAAAACAACAGTAAATGTTTTCATACGAGCAAATAAAAAAATACTTAGCATCTCAGACACATTAGGATGCTTGCCTATGCAGGTTAGGAAAGAGGGAGTAAAAACGGGGGCAAAAGTGAATAAAAGAGTAAAGCTCGGGGCTTCCCTGGTGGTCCAGTGGTAAAGAATCCACCTGCCAGTGCAGGGGACCAGGGTTCCAGCCCTGGTTGGGGAATTGAGACCCCACATGCCGCGGGGCAACTAAGCCCGCGCGCCACAACTATTGAGCTCGTGTGCCTCAATGAGAGAGCCCGTACGCCACAACTAGAGAGAGAAAACCTGAATGCTGAAACTAGAGAGAAGCCCGAGCTCTGCAACAAAAAGATGCCACGCACCTCCACGAAGATCCCGCGTGCCGCAACTAAGATCCAACGCAGCCAAAAGAATAAGGAAAATTAAAAAATAAAATGAATATATATATATATTTTTAATCCTATGTACAGCCTAGTTAGCTTTTTAAAAAAAAATATATATATATATATATTTATTTATTTATTTATTTATTTTTGGCTATGTTGGGTCTTTGTTTCTATGCGAGGGCTTTCTCCAGGTGTGGCGAGCGGGGGCCACTCTTCATCGTGGTGTGTGGGCCTCTCACTGTCACGGCCTCTCTCGTTGCGGAGCATAGGCTCCAGACGCGCAGGCTCAGTAGTTGTGGCTCACGGGCCTAGTTGCTCCGCGGCATGTGGGATCTTCCCAGACCAGGGCTCGAACCCGTGTCCCCTGCATTGGCAGGTGGATTCCCAACCACTGCGCCTCCAGGGAAGCCCCAAAATGAATATTTAAAAAAAAAATTTTTTTTAAGAATAAAGCTTTGTGCAGTGAATGGTTAAAAAGCTGGGTGAGGATTCTGGCCCAGCACAGCTGGGGGACCCCAAGGCCAGCGTCCACAGAGGGCCTCCTCTTGCCCACTCACCTGGCACCTCCTGGAAAACAGCCCGTTTTCAGAATGCACAACCACTTCTTTCCCAGCCTCCTCCAGTGTTGAGGCCAAGCTCCTTTCCACACCAAAAAAGCCCGGTCTCTCCTTTTCTTTCATAAGAGCTCTCGATTCTAGATTAGGAAAAGCCCTGATTGTCAAGAAACATTGAGCAGTTTTCCTTCCTCGTGGACAAAGAGGAGTGACTCAGCATTGAGATATCACAATTCTCTGGTCTCCCTTGCCTGGAAGGGAAGCGAATGTTTACTTTTTCATGGGACAAACCGTTTCCAAGGAAACAGAGACACTGAGTTCAGTTCTCCATCCAAACATCCTTCATACCTGCTTACGCAGGGAATAGAGATCCACTCAAACTGCCCTGGGCCAAGAAAAGGAGTTTACTCTAGTGTACAGGAGCATCTCTTGGAACTCAGAGGCTGAAATGTAGTCGCAGTTCAAGAAGAAAATACAACAGGAGGCTGGAGAGTTGCCAGGAGCCGAGGATTCAGTCCTCTGCCCTTCCCCCATACCTCTCCCTCCCCCCTGCTTCCCTCTCTTTCTCCCCACTTTACTTTTTCATGCACAAGGTAGGATATAGGTGTCCCCACAGTTGGAACAACCAGCAGAGATCCATATGTCACTGAGCCTCAGTACCCAGTTCCTGGGAGAAAAAACTTGTTTGGCCCAACTTGGATCGTGTTCATTTAGCTCTTGGGGAGGTGGGAACAGGTGTGGCATGGGAGTGGAAAGCGAAGTCACATACTACGAAACACCCCCCGAGGGGGAGGTGACAATTCTCAAAGAAGGGGTTCAAGCTGGCCAGACAGCTCCAGAAGGAGTCTACTGAAATGTTTACAAAAATCTATCATGTATTAATCAGAAATAAAGACTCCACTTAATTTAAAAAATTTTATTGGAGCCTAATTGATTTTCAATATTGTGTTAGTTTCAGGTGTACAGAAAAGTGATTCATTTATGCATATACATATATTCAGTCCTTTTCAGATTATTTTCCCATATAGGTTGTTACAGAATATGGAGTAGGGTTCCCTGTGCTATACAGTAGGTTCTTGTCAGTTATCTATTTTACATATAGTATTGTGTATGTGTCAATCCCAAACTCCTAATTTATCCCTCCCCCTCACATTTTCCCTTTGGTAACCATATGTTTGTTTCTGAAATCTGTGAGTCTGTTTCTGTTTTGTAAATAAGTTCATTTATATATATATTTATTTTTTAATATAAATTTATTTATTTATTTTTGGCTGTGTTGGGTCTTCATTGCTGTGCGCGGGCTTTCTCTAGTTGCGGCAAGCAGGGGCTACTCTTCGTTGCAGTGTGTGGGCTTCTCATCACTACGGCTTCTTTTGTTGTGGAGCATGGGCTCTAGGTGCGTGGGCTTCAGTAGTTGTAGCACACGGGCTCAGTAGTTGTGGCTTGCTGGCTCTAGGGTGCAGGCTCAGTAGTTGCAGCGCACAGTCTTAGTTGCTCCCCACATACGGGATCTTCCCGGACCAGGGCTCGAACCTGTGCCCCTCCATTGGCACCTGATTCTTAACCACTGCGCCACCAGGGAAGCCCTCATTTATATTATTTTTTAAATTAGATTCCACATATGAAAACTCTATTAATTTTCAAAACCCAAAATCATATAGGCCACTTTCTGTTGTCACAATACAATAATTTTAAAAATTAAAATAGAAGTTTCAATGAAAAACAGTCAAAAATCATTTAAAACACTCCAATTATGGAATCAGGCAAAAACAGTATTTAAGAAAATTCATTACTTGAAGTGGCTTTGTTGTTAATTAGGAAAAAGTTAAAATAGATACATCAAGAATTCTCCTCAAGAAATTAGTAAAGAAATAGCAAAAAAAATATGTGTTTTTTTTTGTTTTTTATTTTATTTATTATTTTTGTGTGTGGTATGCGGGGCTCTCGCTGCTGTGGCCTCTCCTGTTGCGGAGCACAGGCTCCGGACGTGAGGCTCAGTGGCCATGGCTCACGGGCCCAGCCGCTCCACAGCATGTGGGATCCTCCTGGACCGGGGCACGAACCCGCATCCCCTGCATCAGCAGGCGGACTCTCAACCACTGCACCACCAGGGAAGCCCTAAAATGTGTATTTTTCAAATCTGAGGAAAGCAGAAGGAAGAAACTGAGAAAGACAAGAGCTAAAATAATGAATTTTAAAATGCAAAAATGATAGAATTAAATTCAAGAGCCATTTCTCTGAAAACAACAAACAACAATAAAATAGACATACCTCTAGCAAGTACAGTTCTGAAAAATAAACATATAACATTAAATATTAGAAAGGAGACATGTAGAAGAGATTTGATAAGTATAAGAGAAGGTCTTCTACAAATTAATATTAATATATTTGAAAAGTTGAAGAAAATAAATGATTTTTACATAAATGACCAAAATTAATGCAAAAAGGAGTAGCAGAACTGAAAAGAGCAGTAACTTTGAAAGAGACGAAATCGTCATTTAAAAAAATTGCCAGGGATTAAGAATCTGCCTGCCAATGCAGGGGACATGGGTTCAAGCCCTGGTCCGGGAAGATCCCACATGCCGCGGAGCAACAGAGCCCATGCACCACAACTACTGAGCCCGTGCGCCACAACTACTGAAGCCCACATGCCTAGAGCCCATGCTCCGCAACAAGAGAAGCCACTGCAATGCGAAGCCCACACACCGCAAACAAGAGTAATCCCCCGCTCGCTGCAACTAGAGAAAGCCCACGCGCAGCAACATAGACCCAACACAGTCAAAAGTAAAATAAATAAATTTATTTTAAAAACTGCCAGGGACTTCCCTGGGGGCGTAGTGGATAAGACTCCATGCTCCCAATGCAGGAGGCCCAGGTTCGACCTCTGGTCAGGGAACTAGATCCCACATGCATGCCGCAACTAAGACCTGGTGCAACCAAATAAATAAAAAAACAAGTAAAAATTTTAAAACTGTCAGTGAAACAGGTACATATTCCAGCCAGCTTAACAGCTGAGTCTCTTCAAACTTTCTAGGAGTAGATAGCGTAAATATTACTTAAAATCATGGAGAACACAGAAAAAGATTAATGATCTCCCATTCACTGGGACCATGTTCAACTTCATACAGTTAGACAATGCAGCCCAGTGTGAGTGTTCCACACTTCGAGACAGCTCCCTTTTTTGGCATGTGTGCTGGGAGGTGGGTAAATTGAGAATTTAGTCCACATGGGGTTGGTTCCCTCCTTCAGGACGGGGGCTGACTACAGTTGTGGTTGTATCAAGAATTTACTGTTTTGTAAACTTTTTAGACAAATATATATTTTTATATAAAACAGAAGCTGAAAATCTCAAAACTACACCTAAACTTTCAGGTAAAGATATGCTGATATTTTCTGTTATTCTATTTCATTTTTTCAAGTGCCAAACAACACACTAAATTAATCTTCTACCATTAATAGGTGAAAACCCACAATTTGAAAAACACCTGAGAAACTGGGATCCCCTTAGGAAGTGCCATCCTTGGAAGAATGAGCATCTGCGTACGTGCATGCCTGTGTTTGTGTGTGTGACACACACTTGTTCTCCAAAGGCTGTCGTGTCACAGATATGTTTTGAGTATCTGCTCAACTCGCAATCCCTTCTCGGATAATGCCTTTTTCCATCATGGGAGTGAGACCTGTTTCCTTGGTCATGGCCACCTGGACTAGGGCTGGAGCCTGAAGCCAGCTGGATTATGGCTCCTTAGATGCTCATCATGGCTCCTTCACCACGTTAAGCTAACTCGAGAGAGTTTCTAAACTTACAACCAAAGCAGCTCTCGTAGAAGCGTAGAAAACATCTCTAAGGTACAAAGTTTGATGTATACTTTAAAAATTCATTATAAATGCCTTATTAAATATATTATTTGAATTTTCCATTTAAGGGGTTGGCCCACTATGGTCTACAAGTTAAATCCAGCCTGTGGCTTATTTTTGAATAGCCTACAAACTAAGAAGGATTTTTACATTTTTAAAGGGTTGTAAAAAAAAAAAAAGAGTAGAATCTGTGACAGAGACAGCATGTGGCCCACAATACCTAAAATATTTATTATGTGACACTTTGCAGAAAAAGTTTGCCACCCCCTGCTTCCTACCCTTCATATTTCTCATCTATTTGGTCTGTCAAATATTCAGAGTTTTTGTGTGTGTGTGTGTGTGTGGTACACAGGCCTCTCACCGCTGTGGCCTCTCCCTTTGTGGAGCACAGGCTCCGGGCTCAGCGGCCATGGCTCACGGGCCTAGCTGCTCCGTGGCATGTGGGATCTTCCCGGACCGGGGCACGAACCCGTGTCCCCTGCATCGGCAGGAGGACTCTCAACCACTGCGCCATCAGGGAAGCCCCAGTCACACTGTTTTAAGCTGTCTCTAACTTTTTTTTTAATTAATTAATTAATTTATTTATTTATTATTTTTGGCTGTGTCGGCTCTTCGTTTCTGTGCGAGGGCTTTCTCTGGTTGCGGCAAGCGGGGGCCACTCTTCATCGCGATGCGCGGGCCTCTCACTGTCGCGGCCTCTCTTGTTGCGGAGCACACGTGCAGGCTCAGTAGTTGTGGCTCACGGGCCTAGTTGCTCCGCGGCATGTGGGATCTTCCCAGACCAGGGCTCGAACCCGTATCCCCTGCATTGGCAGGCAGATTCTCAACCACTGCACCACCAGGGAAGCCCTGTCTCTAATTTTTAAAAATATAGACTGACCTTATTTTTTGTTCAATCTGGAAATCTTTCACTTACAAGAAAGAATACAATAACAGCTTAGAGTATATGCATTTCTTGTTGTAATTTGTTTGGGGCCACTTCTTACCCCTTGTTTTTGCTTTTAGTCAGTTAAGAGTGAAATGGTATCTCAGCCACATTGCTTTTGCCTGCAAGTAATAACCTATTCTTTCTTTTTTTAAATTTTTTTAATTTTTAAAATATTTTTATAACCTATTCTTTCTTAAACAACCTTATCAATATGCGCCATATTCTGGCTATAAAACAAATTTTAGCACATTTTTAAAATTTGAAATCATATTAAACATGTTCCTTGACTATAACAAAATAAAACAAAAGTCAATAATAGGTACCTGAAAAATCTCAAAATGTTAAACAACACATATATAAACCATGGGTCAAAGAAGAAGTCTAAAAGGTAATTAGAAAATATTTTGAAATGTATCAAAATAAAAAGTTAACATACCAAGATCTGTAGAATGAACCTAAAACAGCTTAGGGGAAATTTATAGCACTAAATGCTTATATTGGGGGGGTGGGGGTGGGGAAAGGTTTCCCACAGTCTCAGTCAGTTGGCCTATAACAAATATCCATAGACTGGATGGCTTCAACAACATTTATTTCTCACAGTTCTGGAGGCAGGAAGTCTGAGATCAGGGGGCCAGCGTGGTCAGGTTCTTGGCAATGGCCCTCAGAGAGGGATCCCATGTCTCCCTTTCTTTTTATAAGGGCCTCACCCTCATGATCTCATCTAACTCTATTCACTAACTGCAAATCCCATCACACTGGGGCTTAGGGTTTCAACACACGAATTTGGTGTGGGGACATGTTCAGTCCATGGCACACAATAATCTAAGCTTCCACCCTATGAAACCAGAAAAAGAAGATCAAATTAAACCCAAAGCAATCAGGAAGACGGGAATAACAAAGATAAGCCCTGAGTGCAATAAAATCAGAAACAAAGACAATAGAGAAATCAATGAAACCAAAAGCTGGTTCTTTGATATGATTTAAAAAAAAAAGAAAGAAAGAGAAAGAAAAAACTTGAAAAACCTTTAGCCACACTGACCAAGGGGGAAGAAAAAAAAGAGAAGTCACAAATTACCATTATCACTACAGAACCTACAGATATTAAAAGGATAATAAGGAAACACTATGAAAACTTCTATGCTCATATATATGACAATTTAGATAAAATCAACCAATTCCTTGAAAGATAAAAACAAAAAATCACTCAAGAAGAAAATAGATGACCTGAAATAGTCCTATATCTATTGAATACATTAAATTCGTAGTAAAATAAAATAAAATATAAACTTTCTCATAAATAAAACTTCAGACCCAAATGATTTCACTGGCAAATTCTACCAAATGCTTGAGAAAGAAATAATACAAACTCTACACATTCTCTTCCAGAAAACAGAAGAGGAATACTTCCCAACTTGTTTTATGAGGCCAGCATTACTCTAATACCAAAACTAGACAAAGATATTACAAGAAAACTACAGACCCGTATCTCTCATGAACATGTACTGCCAAAATTCTGGGCAAAATATTAGCGAATTGAGCTTGGAAATATATAAAAATGGTAACACATCACAACCAAATGGGGCTTATCCAGGAATGTAAAGGTATTTTAACATTTGAAAATCAATCAATGTAATTTATCATATTAATAGACTATAGAAGAAAATATTCATGTAATTCAGAATGTGCTAGATGATGTCTTGGTATAAGCCTTTAAAAATAAATTTTGTCTTAAAGTTGAACACTTTTAATCTGACTACATAGGATTTCTTCAGCCCAGGAAATTTTTTTTTTTTTTACGTTGCTTTTGATAATTCCTTCTGTTTGATTTATTCGGATGTCTTTTGCAGGAATACCAGTTATCCATGTATTGGATGTCCTCTATTGTCTAAACCCACATTCTCTGTTTCTTTGTTATTTCCCCTAAATTCTGGGATTCCTTCTCAAGCCTTGTGCTATTTACTGCTATATGACAAACCACCTCAAAACAAAATGGCTTAAAACAATAACCATGTATTATTATTTCTCAAGAATCTATAGGTCAGCTGGGTGGTTCTGCCCGTCTGAGCTGGACTCAGCTAATAGCTTGGTTTGCTCATGTGTCTGTGGTCAGCGGGAGGGATGATAGCCATGGGGTGAGGCTATCTTTAGCGGGAATGGCTTGGTTCTGCCCCATGTGGTCACTCGTCCTCCGGAAGGCTAGCCTAGGCACACACTCAGGGCGAAGGCAGAGGACAGGCTGAGGATCCAGGATGCTCAAGCACTTTTCTAGCTTTTATGGGTCAAGGTTGCTGCCGTCTCTTTGTCACGTCACGCGGCCGAGCCCAAAGTCAAAGTGCAAGGAGCTCCAAAGTTATAGGGTAAAGGGCTTAGGCAGAGGGAGACTCTAAATTAGGGTCATTAACGTGATCCGTCTACCATGTGCTTCATCCATATTACCTGTTCAATTCTCTACACAATCAGTTCTGGTCTGTAGATTATATTTTGCTATTTTGTTTTCAGTTTCCATGTTTTCCCTTTTTATCTCATCCCTGACCCTTTTCATTCATTCTGATGTCTTTTCATCTTCCTCTGTTTACTCTTTATGATTTTTCTGTTGTATTTCATATTGACCATATCTTCCGGTATTCTGTTAAGGACAGCACAGTTTCTGAACGTTTCTTCTGGTTTTTGGAATTCTCCAAGTCTTCAGTGTGCTGCTCCCTTCTCTTTGTTGTGATATATGTTTATAGGCCTCATTTGATATCTTTTGAGTGAATTCTAAGACAACATTTATCAATAGTTAGAGTATATGGGTTGCCTCTGGCCTCACTCTATTTGAGTGATGATAAAAAAAATCCCATCACATGGACCTAGAGATGATCACACTAAATGAAGTAAGCCAGACAGACCAAGACAAATATCACCTGATATCACTTATATGTGGAATCTAAAAAAAATAATGATACAAATGAACTTACTTACGAAACAAAAACAGACACACAGACATAGAAAATAAACCTATGGTTACCAAAGGGGAAAGGGGGTAGGGATAAATCAGGAGTTTGGAATTAACATATACACAGTACTATATATAACATAGATAAATAACAAGGAACTGCTGTATGGCACAGGGAATTATATTCAATATCTTGTAATAACCTATAATGGATAAGAATCTGAAAAAGAATAGATATATATGTATGTATAACTGAATCACTTTGCTGTACACCTGAAACTAACACAACATTGTAAATCAACTATATTCTAACAAAAAAATTGTAGGAGCAAAAAAACCCAAAAATAAACAAAAAAGTCCCATCACAGATCCACCTCTGGAGAGGAGGTGGTGAGTCCAGCTCTCAGTCCAAATCTAAGTTTGAGGCCAGTACTCACCAGTGTACTTAGTCTCCCTCTGCCTGATTCTGTAATATTCTAAACAAAGGAAATACAACTGGGGCTGCCCAGCTACCAGGATTCTTCCCAGCTACCCATGACAGCAATTCTGTGTTTGTGAGGAATATTCTGCACCCCTTCCAGCTGCCACCCGAGAGTTCCTGTCTCTTAATGTGTGTAGACGGATGACAAAGGGGTGTGGGTGGGCTGGAGGGGGGCAAGGTGGTGGCAGCTGTGCTCTGGCGGTCTCAACCCCTCCCCCCCACAAAAAAAACAGTCCCAGCGTGATGGAGACAGCTTTTCCAGTTTTCTGGCCAGGTTACAACTGCAGCACGGCCATGCCCGTGACTGTCTTGCCTTTGGGTTTAGCCCCAGTACAAGGACAGCATCTCACACAATACTTAGGGACTTAGTCTGTAATGTTTGTCATAAGAACGAACCAATAAATGGACCCAAACCTCTGAGCTGTGAGTGGGGTGTAGGTTTTAAAGCATTTCCCACCGTTTTAAGGTAGTGTCTGTTTTGTAAATTAAGAGTGGCATGCCGTGAGAAAGTTGAGTACATGTTTTCAACTCTCCTTCATTTGACTTATAATTAATTAGGAATAAGTCCTCTGAGAATCCTATTCATTGATGTCCATCAGTCTTAATTTCTGGCGAGGGTATGAGCTTTTACCTTTATGGATATTTTAATAAAAGCTTGGGAGGTGATGCTTTCAAGAGCTACTTGTCAAATGTTACTTTAAACCAGATTTGGATGAGTAGAATTTTATTTTCAATAAGTAAAAAAATAAAATGCACATAATACAAAATTCAAAAAATAAAAAGGGTATATATACCATGAAACATATCAGTCATATCCCAGACCTCCAACTACCTGGTTTCCCTTCCCAGAGTCAGGGAACTGACTCCTGTGAAATTATTTTACGTGTTTCCAGAGATATTCTGTACATATGTGAGCATTGTATACACATATTTATACACACACATAGCCACATACTAACCACTTTTTTCCTTTGTGATTTTCGTCTCTTAACAAATCTTAGAGATATTTCCATATATCAGTACATGTATAGATTTACTTATCTTTCAGCCTTTCTACTGAGATTTTTAAAGTAGATTTTAAATTTTCATCAAATAAATAGTTATACTTCATTTAAAAAGTCAAGTAGCACAAAGGGGTTATTACAGATTACAATAGCTCTCTTTGTCACTAATTCCTAATCTTCCTAGAGGAAACCACATTCAACTCTTTTCGTTATTTCTTCATGGATCTATTTCTCATATTTCTAAATATTATATAAAATATCCAAAATCTTGGATTGTGTTTTCCATTTTAAACATTATCCAGTATCTTTTCACCATTCCCACATTTAGATGTGATGAAAGGAGCTAGCGAATGAGTTGGAGGTCAGACCAGTAGAAGGAGAATCAAGGAAGTAATATTAGAAAGGCCGAGAGAAGTGTGGATTTCAGGACCAGAGGGCTCAATGGTGTCAAGGGCCCTAAAGCTGATAAGGAGGTGAGGACCAAGTAATGTCCACTCTATTTGGCTATCAGGTTGTTGACTTACACTTCCAGCTGCAGCAGCTTCAAGAGGGCTAGTGATTGTTGTGAAATGAACAGAACTGTTTGAAAGTGGCAAAGGGAACTCATTCTGGGTTGTCTGGACAATGACCTGGGAGGGGGAGCGAGGAAGGCACAGGTGAGGACTGAGAACTCGAATCCCTGAACCCAAGCTCAGCTTCTCACCGGATGTGTAGCTTCCTGGATATTTTACGAACCCCAGTCTCCCCAGGCTGGGCGTCCGGAGTTCCCAGATAACTCCTTAAACAGCAAGCACCCAAACTGTCCTTAAGCAACACAGTTTTCCCTCACTTGTCCTCAAAAGAAAGACAGGTGGAGGGAGAGCGCCTCATCTGGGATGCAATCCCAATAGATCTCTCTATGAGATGACGGAAGGATCAGGAAATCCATGTCTAACCTTCTTCTTCTTTTTTTTTTTTTTTTGCGGTACGTGGGCTTCTCACTGTTGTGGCCTCTCCCGTTGCGGAGCACAGGCTCCGGACGCGCAGGCTCAGCGGCCATGGCTCACGGGCCCAGCCGCTCCGCGGCATGTGGGATCTTCCCGGACCGGGGCACGAACCCGTGTCCCCTGCATCGGCAGGCGGACTCTCAACCACTGCGCCACCAGGGAAGCCCCTAACCTTCTCTTAATTATCCATGGCCTACGTAAGTTTTTCCAACAACATGTATTTTTAAAATTTCTGCCATGTGATGTAACAGACGTCATCCTGAGCTCTGGTGCGTGACCGGAAGAGACACCGCGAGGACCCTGCCCAGCAGGACAGGACTTCTGGGGAAAGGACAGGAAGTCGGATTTCAGGAGGCTGAGCAGGACTAGAAAAGTAAGAATGTAGAGACAGGAAGTGAAGACTAATCATTCAGGAAGTCGGTGGATAGGATGGAGAGAATGGGAAAAACGGAAAGAGTAAGAATCCGAAGGATTCAGGAGAAAGTGAAATAAAAACCACAGGTTCCTTTGTCAAGTTGCCTGTATGTCTGTTGAAGAAAATGCTTTGTGTGCTTGCTTTACAGTTCAGACCATCAGAACTCAGACCCATTCAGATTTAAGAATGGACTCCAGGGCCAGCATCAGGAGTGAGGACCTGGACCCCCCGGATCCCAAATATGATTTGAAAAATCAGTTATTTAAATCAGAGATAATGGGACTTACCTGGTGGCGCAGTGGTTAAGAATCCGCCTGCCAATGCAGGGGACGGGTTCGAGCCCTGGTCTGGGAAGATCCCACATGCCGCCGATCAGCGAAGCCCGTGCACAACAGCTACTGAGCCCGCGCACCTAGAGCCCGTGCTCCGCAGCAAAGAGAAGCCACCGCAATGAGAAGCCCGCGCACCGCAATGAAGAGTAGCCCCCGCTCGCCGCAACTAGAGTAAGTCCGCGCACAGAAACGAAGACCCAACGTAGCCAAATAAATAAATAAATTTATAATAAATAAATAAATCAGAGATAGTAAGATACTCACTTTCATGGGAATTCCCTGGTGGTCCAGTGGCTCGGACTCCGCACTTCCACTGCCGTGGGGCCAGGCTCAGTCCCTGGTCGAGGGAACTAAGATGCCACAAGCGACACAGCACGGCCAGAAAAAAAAGATATGCACTTTCAGATAGCCTTAGAAATGCACAACACACTTTGATGCGTCAAAGAAACCATCTGCTGAAACAGGAGGAAGTTGCCAGGAGTAGGATGATGGTAGAAGAACTGAAATTAAGACAAGAGGTACCTCTTTTTTTTTTAAAAAAAAGTGTTTTGTTTTTTTTTTAGGACTTGCTCTTTTTTATCCATTAAAATTTTTCACAAATGAAAAAGACCCTATTAAAATTAAGTGGGGCAATATACTGCGTGCTTCCTCCAAGAAAATTAGAGGTTGGGGTGAGACAACTATGCTGAAGAGCTGGTGGTTTTAAGCTACTACATGGGCCTGGGTGTACGTGGGCGCATGTGCTGGGAGTGGGGTGGAGGCCACCTCAGAGCTAAACCAATGGTGTGTATAGATGATTTCCCTAAAATTCTGTAAGTACACATTGAGAGTGGTCTTTAGGAATTCATCTCGTCACAGATATTCCCTTCTTTAAAACAGTCCCATAAATAAATTCTCAGCTTGATTCTTCTCTACTGAAGCTGGGATGTGTAACCTCCTTGTGCCCTGCAGGGCTGTGGAGGAAAAGCCTCCATGCTTGTAGCACGCTTCTTCCTAAGTCAGTCTGCACCCTTCATCTGAGCACTGGAGAATCCGGCTGGGAATCACCTGAATGATGATATTGCATCAAGAATAGGAGCTCCTGGGGTTCCCTGGTGGCGCAGTGGTTAGGAATCCGCCTGCCAATGCAGGGGACACGGGTTTGAGCCCTGGTTAGGAATCTGCCTGCCAATGCAGGGGACACGGGTTCGAGCCCTGGTCCGGGAAGATCCCACATGCCACGGAGCAGCTAAGCCCGTGCGCCACAACTACTGAGCCCGGGAGCCTAGAGCCCGTGCTCCACAACAAGAGAAGCCACCGCAGTGAGAAGCCTGCGCACCGCAACGAGGAGTAGCTCCCACTAGCCGCAACTAGAGAAAACCCGCGTGCAGCAACGAAGACCCAACGCAGCCAAAAGTAAATAAATTAAATTAATAAATTTTTTAAAAAAGAGAGAATAAGAGCTCCTGTCACCTGGGCTGGCATTTGGGTGCTGCTCTTAGGAGCTGTGCATCAAGGGATGTATTCAGCATCTCTAAGCCTCAGTGTCCCTTCTGTAAAATGGGACAGGAGTATGTAAAAAGTGTCAACATAATATGCAATGCATACTAGACTTTAATTAAGCTGAAAAAAAAATTAGAACTTTTATCAGACTAAAAAAACATACTGTAGGGACTTCCCTGGCAGTCCAGTGGTTAAGACTCCGGGCTTCCACTGCAGGGGGCAGGGTTCGATCCCTGGTTGGGGAACTAAGATCTCACATGCTCCGCGGTGCGGGCAAACAAACAAACAAACAAAAAAACTAAAAATCACGTTGTAAAGGGGCTACAAGGAAAGCAAACTGCCCCCCGCCCTCACTCCTCTGTACTTCATCTCCTCCTACCACGGCCGTCACTTTTAGCCTCGTTCTATTGTTATTTATTCTAGGAGTTTGCTCCCTATCGGTAAATTACACATCTACACCATTGTGTATCTGTACCGCTACTGATTCATCAGCTTTAAATGTTATCTATTCAATTCCTGCCATAACAGTTAAGGATTTGGTGCCCTGACACCACTGCAGCTCTCACAGGACACTTCAACCTCCATTTCTGGCTCCATCGAGATGGACTCTTTCCCCCCAACTCCCCATG
This sequence comes from Mesoplodon mirus, assembly GCF_964341445.2. NCBI lineage: Eukaryota > Metazoa > Chordata > Mammalia > Artiodactyla > Ziphiidae > Mesoplodon > Mesoplodon mirus. The sequence continues at coordinate 8,357,259 of NC_138996.1, forward strand.
TTGTGTTATGAATGTTAGTGACCAGGCTCTTCCTCTCCATCTCAACTCTGGGGGCTGAACCTTTATTTTAAAATATCAGAGGTGGTTACAAGCATAGCCTGCGTTGCAATCCTAATGCTCTTTTCTGCTGTTTGTCTATAAATCGATGCTAAATGTTAAAGATAATTAGCAGCATTGATATTATCATGACTGTCAAATAGTGTCTTTAAACACAATGCTTTCTCCCAAGCACCTGTGTCCCTCACATACGAGGTTCTAACGTGCGATTCAAACAGGCCACATTGCAGTTTGCCTTGTATTTGGAAAATGTCTTTCTTATACTTTTTCTCATGAGTTTCTAATTTCTCTTTCGCTGTTGTAAGAAGGAACAGACGTGTTAACGTGATATGTCTTCTTGACCAGATCCCCACTCTTCCAGGTTCTTATATGTTATCTATTGCTTGGAAACTATTCCATTTTTCTTTTTGAAACTCCAGTTTTCTCATGTGTAGACTGTGGTTTTCTCATACAGCTTTTTGCTTTTTCTGGTGTCTCTGGTTACTTTCTTGGATCCAATGCTTTTATTATATTGGGTTAGCCAAAAAGTTCATTCAGGTTTTCTGTAAGATGTTACAGAAAAACCCGAATGAACTTTTGGCCAACCCAATATCTTTGTTTATATTTTCTGAGTGAATCATCCTATTTGGTCTAAATAAATGGTGGCACCGTCTTTCTCCCTGGGTCCTCCCCTCCAGGACCCCCATGCTCTGATCTGGACCTGGTCGATTTCTGGGCCCACTACACGGCCACCATCAGTACTCCCCTGGCTCACAGGCACTGTAGCCTAGACCCTACTCCTTGTTTTACCAGAAAACCTTCCCAAGTGTTTCCAGTAAAGGAGTGGGTGGGAAGTAAATTTTCTGCAGCCTTGCCCGTCTGAAGGGCCATTATCCTGCCATCACGCTGGTGGGACAGGTGTCTTATAAACCTCTTCCTTCCTGTTTGCTGTTTGGAGGCTTTTCGAATTTTTTAAATCTCTGGAGTTCTCAAACTTCACAGTGAGATTTCTAGGTATGGCTCTTTTTTCACTTATCTTTCTGGACAACCTGTAGTCTCTTTCCCTACAACCTCTGGAACTTATGATAGTTTTTCGGATAAACTCATTCCTTCTGTTTTCTTTGTTCTCTGCTTCTGGAAAACTTACTAGTTATAAGTCAGGCCTCCCAGATTAAGGCTCTATGCCTCTTATTTTTTGGTTAAGTTTTCTGTATGTTTGTCATTTTGGTTTACTTTCTGAGGGATTTCTTTGATTTTGCCTTCCAACCCTTCTGTTGAATTTGTAATTTCAAAAATCTTTCTGTTTGTCTTTCTAAGAGCTCTTTCTAATTTTCTGTTTCTTTTCCACGGATTCCTTTCCTTGTTTCATGAATGTATTTTTTTACTCATATCTCTGTTGGTACTAATTACAGTATTTAAAGTGTTATCTTCTGTTTCATTAATGAGTTCTATGTCTTCTAGGGACAGTTTTTCTTTTTGTGTACTTGTTCTTTCTCTTCCACTTTGCACGTCTGACTCAAATGTCTGATTAGCTTTGGGTATCTGCTTATATTTGGAAATGTGGACATTCAAAGACTGACTGCGAGTACTGGGTACAGAGGTGGGAGTTTTCCTCTGGACACACTTTGCTTTAGACTTAGGCAGACAGGCTGGCGGAGGCTGTGCTCTGCAGAGAACCGAGAAGAGGGGGGTTTTACTTGGGTCACCATCAGTCTAGCCTCTTTAGTTCTCCCCGGAGAATTCTTCTGATGTCTTTAGAAAAGATGTTTTGTCTTTGCTTGGGGTTTAAACGCCTGGCTATAAGGCATCGTGCATAGAGAAATAGGGAGAATTATGGGGGAGGAGTATTGTCATGTGTAAGTCTCTAACCAGTCCCTGTGTTCACCCTCACTTCGTGCCCACCATGGGACCTGAAGGCTCTTCAGGGCTGTCTGTAGGTCCACTCTCACCCCAGTGCCTGCAACGCAGTCCCATAATCTGGGCTCCAGAGGGTCTGCTTCATCACTCACCTCACTACACACCTTTTGTTTTACAGAAGTTTGTCAAACTCCCTTGTTTGTTGATGACACACCTTCCTAGCCTCTTTATTGTTAAAGTTTTAAAGATATTATTTATTAGCATCTTAATGCAGAGTTTATACTTTTATGTACTCAGTCTGCCATCTGAGACTGAAAACCTTCCATTTCCTTTAGTAATCAAGAAATAATTCCATTGTTAATACTACTCAGCCATAAAAAAGAACAAAATAATGCCACTTGCAGCAAGATGGATGCAGCTAGAGATTATCACACTAAGAGAAGTAAGTCAGAAAGAGAAGGGCAAATATCATATGATATCGCTTGTATGTGGAACCTAAAGTATGACACAAATGAACCTATCTATGAAAGAGAAACGGAATCACAGACATAGAGAACAGACTGGTGGTTGCCAAGGGGGAGGGGGCTGGGGGAGGGATGGAGTGGGAGGTGGGGCTTAGCAGATGCAAACTATTATACAGAGAATAGATGGACCACAAGGTCCTACTGTAGAGCACAGGGAAATATACTCAATATCCTGTGATAAACCATAGTGGAAAAAGAATATGAAAAATAATGTATACATGTGTATAACTGAATCACTTTGCTGTACAGCAGTAATTAACACAACATTGTAAATCAACTATACTTCTATTAAAAAAAAAAAGAAAGAATTCCATTGTTGCTTCTCAGGAAGAAGTGGGAAGGATGTTCTGAAGTGCAGGCAATTTCAATGGCTAGAATGACTGCATGGGGGAAATTCATGGAAGATGAGAATGTTTCTCTTCTCCTGGTCCCCAAGCAGCCCTGTAGGAGAGCAGGGCAGGCTGAACTACTGCCTTTCCACATGCCACTTTAGACAGACTGGGTTTCTTTTCTCCCATAGCTTTGTGGGACTGAATTTGGCACTAATATGTGCCTTAACGAATGCTTTTTATGTACCATGTGTAAGACGCACATCATTTTATTTACTCTTAGCCACCTTACAAATTAAATATTATTATCTTTATTTTATAGTTGACTAAAGGGAGACTCAGTGATCTTACATATTATATCCAGGATGACACAGCTAATAAGAGATAGACCTAGAATTTCAGCCACGACTGGTTCCCATACCTGCCCACTCTCCACTGTAGCAGGGAAAGCATATGGATGTGTAACAACTCATCTCCCCTTTCCCTCCACTTCCCCTCCCTACTCCTAAGTCTGAGGCAGTGTGGTATAGTGCAAAGTACTGACTCAGGAGCCAAAAAAGTTGGATCTGGGTTCTTGCCTCTGTCACCTTTGGTGAGATGTTACCTTAGGTCAATCCTTAGACTTTCCTGACCCTTACTTTCCTTATCTGAATAGAAAAATATAATAAAATCAGCTCTGTCTCCACCACCAGATGCAGGAGGATCACACAAGAACCTGTATATTAAAAGGCTCTGCAGTAATCATAGCAACAGCTCACACCTGTATATTCCTTTATAATGTGCAAAGTGCAACAATAGTGTGAAATAATCCCTACCTGTTTTACAGAGGAAAACTGTGGCTGAGAGCATTTGGGTATCATACAGCTCATACTCTGCAGAATCAGAACTGAAACCCAGGTTTTATTACTCCAGATTCTATTATTTTCCCACACTCTAATGCTGCCAGCTTATTTGCAAGAAGATTCTTTAATTATTGGGCAATTAACAATAGAATTTCTTCACAGAGCTCAGTCATTGCAAATTCTATTCTTTCTGTTCTTAATTTTATTTATATACTACTTTTCAGGAGCTCGCCTATTGCATTAAGTAGATACTAATAAGTAAATAATGTCAATTATTTATTATTCATTTATTACTTTAATATAGTAAATCATACCACAAAGGCCAAAAAATATGAAGCAATTCTTTTTTTAAAAATAAATTTATTTATTTATTTTTGGCTGCGTTGGGTCTTCGTTGCTCTGAGCAGGCTTTCTCTAGTTGCGGTGAGAGGGGGCTACTCTTCCTGCAGTGCACGGGCTTCTCATTGCGGTGGCTTCTCTTGTGCACAGGCTCTAGGCATGCAGGCTTCAGTAGTTGTGGCACGCGGGCTCAGTAGTTGTGGCTCGCAGGCTCTATAACACACTCAACATCACTAATTATTAGAGAGATGCAAATCAAAACCACAATGAGGTATCACCTCACACTGGTCAGAATGGCCATCATCAAAAAGTCTACAAATAAATGCTGGAGAGGGTGTGGAGAAAAGGGAACCCACACTGTTGGTGGGAATGTAAATCGATACAGCCACTATGGAGAACAGTATGGAGGTTCCTTAGAACACTAAAAATAGAACTACCATGTGACCCATAAATCCCACTCCTGGGCATATACCCAGAGAAAACCATAATTCAAAAAGATACACGCACCCCAATGTTCATTGCAGCACTATTTACAATAACCAGGACATGGAAGCAACCTAAGTGTCCATCAACAGATGAATAGATAAAGAAGATGTGGCACATATATACAATGGAATATTACTCAGCCATATAAAAGAATGAAATTGTGCCATTTGCAGACACACAGATGGACCTAGAGACTGTTATACAGAGTGAAGTGTAAGTCAGAAAGAGAAAAACAAATATATTAATGTATATATGTGGAATCTAGAAAAATGGTATAGATGAACTTATTTGCAAAGCAGAAATAGAGACAGACATAGAGAACAAACGTATGGATACCAAGTGGAGGAAGGGGGGTTGGGATGGATTGGGAGATTGGGATTGACATATATACACTACTATGTATAAAATAGATAACTAATGAGAATAGACTGTATAGCACAGGGAACGCTACTCAGTGCTCTGTGGTGACTTAAATGGGAAGGAAGTCCAAGGAAGAGGAGATGTATGTATACGTGTGGCTGAGTCACTTTGCTGTACAGCAGAAACTAACATTGTAAAGCAAATATACTCCAATTAAAAAAAAAATCTCCTCTTGGACCCGTCAAGACTTAATCCATAGTGTCCTTCACTGAAGAGATATTCCCAATTTTGATGAAAGTAAATTAACATATCTTTTGCTGGAGTCTGTTTGTGAGTGTTAATAATCATTCTTTTTTTTTTTTTTTTTTTTTTTTTTTCTTTTTGCGGTATGCGGGCCTCTCACTGTTGTGGACTCTCCCATTGCGGAGCACAGGCTCCGGACGCGCAGGCCCAGCGGCCATGGCTCACGGGCCCAGCCGCTCCGCGGCATATGGGATCCTCCCAGACCGGGGCACGAACCCGTATCCCCTGCATCGGCAGGCGGACTCTCAACCACTGCGCCACCAGGGAGGCCCAATAATCATTCTTCAAGATTATTCTACTATAATCTGCTCCATGAAATTAGTCACCACCTCCTCTAAGATCTTGAAAGACTTTATTTATACTTCCTTTATTTTATCTGCTTTAAGGAATTTCTTGTGATGTTCTGTTTTGCTTTCTGAAGTCTGACCTCCTCAAGGGTAAGGACTGAGTGTTGTTCATCTCTGAATCCCCAGTGCATTCTGACTCATGGTAGTTCCATGTTGGTGGAATGAATAAATGACCCATGGTAGTGGCCGTGTCGTTATCTATGTGGAATTCCAGTAAGTCATTTCCTCTCGCCCCTACAATGCATTAGCAGAGAACCTTCCGCTCCCATGGTCTCTTTTGTCCACAGTGACTTGGAATTGGAACTCAGACAGAGTGCGTAAAAGACAGCATCAGATGCTGGTCCCAAGAGAGCCTGAAGCAGGGCAGCCCTTCGGGGCATGTGTGCTGCTCTTCAAGGAGGGGAGGCTGTCTGCAGGGAGAAGAGAGCAGAAGTCCAAGGGGCCAAGGGAGGGAGATCAGGTTTTCCTTATTTCTTGACAGGTTTTCTGCTTCTGATCCCTCATGAAGCTTTGGTCATAAGGTACCTCTCTATTCCTTTACCTCGAGAAAGCTCCAGTAAGTATCCCAAAGATAACTAGTCACATGTTTTCTACTTAGTAACAGAGTAATGGCAACTTTCACATTTTCATTAGAGGTAATAGTAACTTACTCAATATTATGGCTAAGGCATCTTTTTAAAAAAAATATCTTTATTGGAGTATAATTGCTTTACAATGGTTAGTTTCTGCCATATAACAAAGTGAATCAGCTATACGTATACATATATCCCCATATCTCCTCCCTCTTGCGTCTCCCTCCCACCCTCCCTATCCACCTGAAGAGAGAGAGTGGTAAGGCATCTTTTTATTCTTTTAATAGCCATACAAAAGTGAACTCATATTAAACGTCTTCCACTGATCTCTTTTTTTTATTTTTTTAATGTTGAGCCTTCTTTTAATTTATTAATTTTTATTTTTGGCTGTGTTGGGTCTTCGTTTCTGTGCAAGGGCTTTCTCTAGTTGTGGCAAGCAGGGGCCACTCTTCATCGCGGTGCGTGGGCCTCTCACTGTTGTGGCCTCTCTCATTGCGGAGCACAGGCTCCAGATGCGCAGGCTCAGTAGCTGTGGCTCACAGGCCTAGTTGCTCCCGGCATGTGGGATCTTCCCAGACCAGGGCTCGAACCCACGTCCCCTGCATTAGCAGGCAGATTCTCAACCACTGCGCCACGAGGGAAGCCCCAGGGAAGCCCCCACTGATCTCTTTTTAACTGGCTACACTTTTTGTTCTTTAGGTGGGCACACCATGCTTATTGCATCCAAAAATTTTCACATGAAAGTGGAAAACTCAGATAGCAATTTGGTGTGTTGGTGGAAGAACCCGATAAAAAGGTAGGAATCAATATCACTCATTTATTTGTGTGTTAATTCTATTTTATATGTTTTAAAAACATAATTAAACCTGAATCAGTCTTCTATGATTTCACGTTTGTAGTAGTTCATACAGTAACTAGGTTGAGTGAATTTTTTTTTTTTTGGTTAAGACTTGTGGCTTGTGGGGTCTTAGTTCCCCAACCAGGGACTGAATCCGCACCCTCGGAAGTGAAAGCAAAGAGTCTTAACCATTGGACTGCCAGGGATTTCCCAGGCTGAGTGAATTTAAGAAAAAAATTTTAATTGAAATACAGTTGATTTACAAGTTTTTTGGGGTTTTTTAAAATAAATGTATTTATTTTATTTATTTTTGGCTGCATTGGGTCTTCATTGCTGCGTGGGCTTTCTGTAGTTGCGGCGAGTGGGGGCTACTCTTCGTTGCAGTGCGCAGGTATCTCATTGCAGTGGCTTCTCTTGTGGAGCACAGGCTTTAGGCGCACGGGCTTCAGTAGTTGTGGCTCGCGGGCTCTAGAGCGCAGGCTCAGTAGTTGTGGCACATGGGCTTAGTTGCTCCACAGCATGTGGGATCTTCCTGGACCAGGGATTGAACCCGTGTCCCCCTGCACTGGCAGGCAGATTCTTAACCACTGCGTCACCAGGGAAGCCCCTTTTACAATGTTTTGTTAGTTTCAGGTGTACAGCAAAGTGATATATATGTATATATGTATATTCTTTTCCATTATAGGTTATTACAAGGTATTGAATTTAGTTCCCTGTGCTATGCAGTAGGTCCTTGTTGTCTATCTATTTTATATATAGTAGTGTGTATATGTTAATCCCCAACTCCTAATTTAGCTCTCCCCCCCGCCCCCTTTGGTGACATAAGATTGTTTTCTATGTCTGTGAGTCTGTTTCTGTTTTGTAAATACGTTCATTTGGATCATCTTTTTAGATTCCACAAATAAGTGATATCATATAATACTTGTCTTTCTCTGTCACTTGTCTTTATACTTCTCTTAGTATGATTATCTCTAAGTCCATTGATGTTGCTGCAAATGGCATTATTTCATTCTTTTTTATGGCTGAGTAATATTCCATTGGGGAAATGAAAAAAAATATATATATATACACATATACATATATATATTTTTTCTTTATTCCTCTGTTGATGGACACTTAGGTTGCTTACATGTCTTGGCTATTGTACTGAGTGAATTTTTTATTTAAAAAAATGTTATTGTATAATACAACACAGACACCAAAACCCACACTAAACAAATGTATAGCTTAATTAGTAATGATAAGGCAGATACACCCTTGTTATTACCACTCAGGTAAAGAAATAGAAACTCGCTCCCCCCACCCCATGTGCCCATCACAGTCACAACTCCCTTCAGGTTAAGTTTTAATTATACAAATGGATTAGGTAAGCAATTATGTAAATAATTTTGCAAAGAGAATGTTTGCATATATCATATTAATTTTTAGCACTTAATTTAAAAATCTTACTTGCAGTAAAAAATTTTATCATAATATTGGAATAATCACTACTCTATATAGTTTATTGTGTAGTCTCTCTCTAGATAGATAGATAGGCAGGTAGATAGATGGATAGATATGTATATAGCTTTAATATATTATCTTAGACCGATAGACAGACATATATTTGGTTTTAATATCTTATCCTCACTACACCCCTTCCAGGGGTTTATTTAACAAACAATGAAGCTAAAGATCAAAGATAAAGAAATTTGTTCAAGGAATAATGGTAGAATTGAAATCAAGCAGATCTAACCCCCTTTCCATGATATCCTGCTATGATAATTCTAAGTGGTTCTTACTTGTTCATTAAACAGGTTTGCCATAATCTATGCATGTTCTGTTACTGTGTGTTACTGAAAGTAAGAAACTCCATTATTTTAAAAATTATATCATACAAATATTTCACTCCTGAGAATGGTCTTTTTTTTTTATTCATCCTAGCAACGCTTTACTTTATTTTTAGCATAAAATAAATAGGCTGGCTCAAAGCGAGTATACAACAATTCTTATGGAAGACATATTGTCAGACACTATGCTGAGCAGTTAACATTGGGAATTTCATTTAACCCTGAAAATAGTTCTTTGAGGTGGGAGTTATTATCTCCATTTTATAGGTAAGGACACAGCGAAGCTGGTAGAAAAAGAGCTGGGATGGAAATCAGGTCTTTCTCAGGCCACAGCTCACACTGCTAGCCCCTCGGATGCACATCCACCACACACACCTACTGACTTTGTGCTCACTGGGTCACTGATGGTACCTGCACTGTAGGAGTCTTCTTCTTTTTTTAACTTGTATATTCTTGAGTAAGTGAACTGAAACTGTAGCAGAAAGAGATACTAAAAAGAAGCAAGTGAACCAACCCCACATCCTATATGTGCTCCTAAGCCTATGTCTCTTGGCTCTTTTCCTGATTTACAGCGTGTCAGGATAAGTGCTTTGGAGGAAAAGCAAGACTTCATCCAATCATCAGTAGAAAGCCTTGGTGGCTGCAGTTTCTGTGACTTACAAAAAGGATACACAGGAGAAGAGGTAGGGAAAGCTTTGTGTCATACTTATTAATTACTGTGGATATCTTAAAAAAATATCAAAGAGTGTTATGACAGAGCGGCAATGAAAGAATAACTTTTTCAATATGAACTAGAGTTATTTTGAATTTAGTGTGTGCAGCAGCTTATGTAAACCTGCCTGTCACTGTGAAAGCCCTTGTCTTCTTTTGTTTTCAAAGTCATAACTTAAATGACAAACAAATATGTTAAGTGGCTTTTGTGAACTGGCTACAAGCTTTGCATGCCCAGACTTGTCTGGTACAAAGTGTACAAAACAGACATGTGATTTATAAACTATGGGGTAATCAAATGAATACAAAGAAAAGGAAAAGAATCCTCTATATTTGAGTATTTGGGAATGATGCTCTAAAAATACTGTAAGGAAAACTTGCTGCAATTTGCTTGACTTTTCTTTGATCTCCAAGGGAGTTGAATAAGATTGATAAATTAGGTGTGCTAATTTATTCCCCAGCAGTAACATCTGCATTATTTTCTACTGGAAACAATGCTTGAACCTCCAAACCATTCTGTTTCTATGAGAATCATAAGAAGCACAGAGGGACAAGGATCTCAAGAGACAACATAATTCTGGTTTTTAACATTGGGCCTCTCCCCTGATTTCTCTGTGCCCATATTTCCATCTGGAAAAAATGGAGATATTTTCATTACTTGAAGGATGACACAGAGACCAAAGGGTTTTAGATGTCGTGAGATACCTAGCTGTGCATTCACATGTGGCAGTTTTGTTTGATGCTTGATTCCTGTACTTCATACGTTTTCATGAGCTGGCTGCTTTGCCTGGGACTGCAGAGAAAGCTGATGAATACATGCTGTAGGGACTCCATCCTTGTCTGATTCTGCTCCTTCGAGCTCTTAAATATAGACACTGATTACACAGTAAAAAAAATATTGAACATCACCAAGGATCATTCCATTGCCTTCCCAGGGGATCAGGTGGTATATCACTTAGGATGTGAACATCCCTGGGGTAAAGGCAGTCTTATTTCCATTTAACAGGTGAACAAATTGAGGCCTGGTGAAGTTAGTGAGCCACGCTCAAATTCAAATACATACCACACAGATAGAAATAGGCTGGAACTCAGGTTTCAAACTGGGTGTTCTATTAACTAAACCATTACCTAGTTCATTTTGTATCTCTATTGGTGCTTTCAAAATTGTCCTGAAACATACGGAAATGAAGAATTGTCTTTGATTGTATTAAATGTGGCTTGATACAAACTAAATCAAATTCAAATTATATTTTAAATTCTTAGGAGGAAGATGAACTAGATCCTTCTGATTGGCCAAAAATCACAAGTTATAACAGAGTTCAAAAGGAAATGGATTGTTTGGACCATGAAGTGGCTTCCCTCTGTTCAGAACTGTTTCAGGCCAAATTTACCCTCAAATAGCTTGAAAAAGCAAATGTCAAGTGTCAGTCAAAGCTGTCAGCTAGCAGAACAGTAAGTGTGTGGTTAATACATTCAACTCGAAGTTCTCCACAACAGTAATTAAGGACTAGTGTTTTTAAAAATCTTGTAACTCTTTTGAAGCATACTTGATTTGCTTAATAAACAAACAAAGCATATATTCCACATATAAGTGACATCATATATTTGTCCTTGCCTGACTTACTTCACTTAGTATGATAATCTCTAGATCCATTAGATTTTGCTTAAGAATTATAAATTGTGGGAGATGGTGACTTAAGTAAATTAAAAATGTAAGGCTGTGGTAATCTACTAAACCTGAATGTAACAACAGAGAAATTAATTTGTAAAAACCTGCATCATGACTACTCTTTCAAAAGATGGAATTGGTCCACTAAAGATTTTCTGAAACCAAATGGCGCATCTGTAGATTACCTGCAATCCCTTCACAGCCCCAGGCCAGCTTTGTTCCCTTTGGAATTCAAAGAGCTTTGCATTTGCTGGCCTTTACTGTTAGGGTGAAGGAGTTTAAGAAATCACAAACCAATTAAAATACTGGTGTAGCAAAACAAATTTGGAAAGGCAAAATGTGTAACCACACACAAAAAAAAGGTTAATGTTTTGGGATTGTTTGCTTTTTTTGACTTTCCAGGCGACCATTTTCTTTGGTATGATGAACTGAGATTTAACTACCAATGTTTTTTGAAGAATAATTATATATATATATTTAAAATTGTAACACCTTAAAAATATATAGTATACTTACTGTGCTCTGGGATATTTTAAGGAAAATAAATCCATCCTTTTTTTTTTTTTTGCTTTTAGGAGGGTATTAACATGATACAGCTCACATGGTGAAGAAGTGAGGTCTCCTGCCATCAGCATGTGAGGGAGCCGCCTTGGAAGCAGCCCTTCCAGCTTTCAGCTGAAGGTGACCCCACCTGAAGGCTGACATACTCACTGCTACCTCGAGAGACCCTGAGCCACCCAGAGACCCTGCTCTCGAATTCTTCAACTGTGAGAAAATAAATGTTTGTTATTGTAAGCCACTAAAAAAATAAATAAAATAAACTACTATATGTTGTTGGAGTTTAATCACTGTCACAAAGTATACAGGACTTCTAGCAAGGGCTGCAAGGATGGTAGAAACACTATTACTCTCTTGCACTGGGAAAAAATAGAAAACTATTAAGACAGCTTTATTCCATAGGCCTGGCTGCCTTCTTGGATGATTTAATTAAGTGATTCTTTGTTAAACACCTAGAATTTTTAAAGTATCCACTGTAGTGGATAAAGAAAAAACTTGACAGCAAACTATATGTTTGTCAGAAACTGCCTTTTTATATACCTGCCTTCGTACCTCTCTCTGTTTGCCCCTGGAGACATTTCTTCCCATTTAATCCATACATTTCTCAGTCTTGCAGAAGTCCAGGACTGGACGAGTCAATCCCGTTGTTCTCTTGTCCTCATTGGTAAAATGGTAACCAAAAGCTCATCTCTCTTCCTACCTCACTGGGATGAGACAGGGTTGACTGTTTGAACAGATACAAAACTGTAGAATCACTCTCTTTATTTAGGGATTCCAATGCATTTCATGATTTTGGTGGGGAAGAGGTGACATTCTCATGGCTAGAGTTTGAACTAAGATGATGGAGAAGCGCAGAATTGGATGTGGTAGCCACATGACTAGGTGGAGTTTAGTTAGTTGCTTACATAATGATTTCAGAGGCCGTAAAGGCTCTCTTATGCCTAAAAATTAAACTTCTCTGTAATGTCTGAAACCTCCATTCCTTTCCAGCTGAAGGCTCTCTCTGTTAAAATGCAGAACAAACATCCTGTTTTATCAGTCATTTATACTTTTGTGGAAGTGCGTTTTAGATTCTTTCTTGGAATAGATTTTGATAGACAGAAGGACATTGGAAACTGTGTGAAGAAGTAGAGAAGAGAGAAGCATCATGTTGTCCAAGACGCCTTCAGACACACTGCCTGTTTTTCAGTTTCGCCAATGATTGGTGTGATACAAAAAACAGATTCTGGTTGACTAAGAAGTTGACTGACAAATACTTTTTCTATAACTTAAAAAAGGAATTTCAAGCTTATAGAAGGTTAAAATAGTACAAAAAGTCCTACATACTCTTTATTCCCACTTGATAAGAGCCCCTACTTGCTCCATCATTGTCTTTCCCCAACGGGTCATCCATTAGGCCTAGACTTTGCTTAGATTTGAGTTTCCAGCTGCTATCACTTCTCTTTCTTTTTTCCCCCAAAGAACTTCCTTTAGTATTTCTTTTACAGCAGATCTGCTGATGATAAAGCCTTTCAATTATCATTTACCTGAAAGTATTTCATTTATCTAAACATATTTGTAACAGCTACTTTGAAGTCCTTGTCTGATAGTTCAACATCTGGGTCATCTTGGAGTCAGTTTACACTGACTGTTCTTTCTCTTGATGGACCATGTTGTCCCATTTCTTCTCTTGACTGTGGATCACATTTTCCTGCTCTTCTCTTTCCTGTAATTTTTGATTGTATGTTGGGCATTGTGGATGATACAGTGTTAAGAGACTCTAGATTCTTTTATCTTCCTCTGAAAAGTGTTGAGTTTTGTTCTAGCAGGTAATTAATTTGGCAGGATTCAAATTGTATCTCCAATGGTAGGCAACAGCTGAATACCCTGCTTAGTTCTTTCAGCCTTTCAGCTGTTTGTTTTCTGCCAGTCTCCTTAGGGTCTCTCATGTAGATTCGTAATTCAGGGATCAGCCAAGGACTTGGCAGAATTTACATATATATTTTGGGGTGCCCCCTTCTGGGGTTCACTTCTTTCTGTGATGTTCCCCCTCACTTTTCAGTCTAGAAGCTCTGAACACTGCCCTGTTCCTCAAACCAATTTCACTGTAGCTTTCTCCTTGAGTTCTAGCTATTCTCAACTGGTGGACTAAGAAATACCTTCAGGCAAAAAACCCATTTAAACATAAATCTCAGCCAGTGCCATTCCTTCTTTCAAGTGTCATCTTCTTCCTGGTTTGTCTGCTTATGGTTTCCTTCAGATAGTTGTTTTTATGTTTTGTTCTGAACTCATTATCTGTAAGAGAGTTAGTCTGACAGAGTTATTCCTCCATTACCAGAAACAGAACCTACAAACACTTTTTTAAAATATAAAAAATAGGGCTTCCCTGGTGGCTCAGTGGTTGAGAGTCCGCCTGCCGAGTCAGGGGACGCGGGTTCGTGCACCGGTCCGGGAGGATCCCACATGCCGCAGAGTGGCTGGGCCCGTGAGTCACGGCTGCTGAGCCTGTGCGTCCGGAGCCTGTGCTCCACAACGGGAGAGGCCACAACAGTGAGAGGCCCGCATACTGCAAAAAAAATAAAAATTAAAAAAAATAAAATAAAAATAAAAAATAAAATATAAAAAATAAACATCAATTCTGTAAATTGCTGCCAGTAAATTAATTATTTCAGCAACTACCTACCAAGTATTTACTTTGGGCTAGTTACTGTTCTGGTACTGGGCGCTAGAAAGCATTTCAGATATAAGATTTATATTAGCTTGTAATCAACTTAAATGGGCCTTTTTTTAAAACCTCAAGATAAAAGGTTATTCAGAGACACTTGCAATCCCTTCCCCCAAAATGAATATAATAAACATACATTAACTTGTTATGTCATAAATACTTTACATTTCTGTGGTGCATTTATTTTTCAGATTTCTGAGGCCAAAGGCATTTGCAGTTGAGTTTAATAACATCAATATTGGTTGCAGTTAAAAAGCCCCAACTTTCTTCAGCTAGCTTGCAATTTGTCAAAATATTTTTTTCATACAAATCCCTGGGATGGAGCCACTCTCTCGTAACAGTGAGACCTCTGTCATTTCTTGATTTGGAAAAGAAGAAACTTTGGAACTAGAAACATCAAAAATAAAAGACGTGAACAGCACAGTTGTCCTTCAGTATCAAATCTGGTGCTGAACGGCTACCAACAACCCCAGACAGTGACTGGCTTCCCCTTTGACTTATCACTTTCCTACCTCTGGTGTGGAATGCTGCATAAATGGCTTTAGCTTTTCACTATATCTAAACAAAATAAAGGTCAGCATAGACTCCAGTGCTAAAGGTCACTCGTTTATTTTGGGGCGAGAGGTCCAGGATAGAAGAAAGACGACCTGCTGCTGGAAGTTTCCATGTTCTTCCACCTCCTTAGTTCTTAGCTTAATTCCTCATCCCCACTCTTAAATCCTCAGTCAAGACCTGTCTCGTCCAAAGAGACTGATAGGAGGTTGAAAAGGGACAAAAAGACAGGTGGGAAATGTTTCTTGCTTTGTAGTTTTGTGTGAGTCTGGCTCTGGATTTATTAGGGTGTCAAGTGGGAAACAGTTTAAGACTAAGCTCCAGTCCCTCTTCTATGAGCCTCACTACTTTGCATACAGGTTGGATGTAAGCCAGGTGTCCTTTCTACCTCCGGTTCTCCAGCACCTATTCCTATTCTGTCATTAGAATCAAATAGCCTATAGAGGATGACATATGGCTAGCAAAGTTTGTCCTCCGTAACTGTGTGTAGAACGAATCACCTGGCTCCCTGTAATATGCTTTGATCCCTTCTCTCTTTTATTAAAAAAATTATTTATTTATTTATTTATTGGCTGTGTTGGGTCTTCGTTGCTGTGCGTGGGCTTTCTCAAGTTGTGGTGAGCGGGGGCTACTCTTCGTGGTGATGCACGGGCATCTCATTGCGGTGTCTTCTCTTGTTGCAGAGCACAGGCTCTAGGCACGTGGGCTTCAGTAGTTGTGGCACGCGGGCTCAGTAGTTGTGGCTCACGGGCTCTAGAGCGCAGGCTCGGTAGTTGTGGCGCACGGGCTTAGTTGCTCCGCAGCATGTGGGATCTTCCCGGACCAGGGCTCGAACCCGTGTCCCCTGCGTTGGCAGGCGGATTCTTAATCACTGTGCCATCAGGGAATCCCCCTTCTCTCTTTAATTATATTTTCTAAGACACATTTATTCTTTTTAAAGAATTTTTATCTTATATTGGAGTATAGTTGATTTACAATGTTGTATTAGTTTCAGGTGTACAGCTAAGCGGTTCAGTTTTACTTATACATATATCCATTCTTTTTCAGATTCTTTTCCCATATAAGTTATTACAGAATATTGAGTAGAGTTCCCTGTGCGATACAGTAGGTCCTTGTTGGTTATCTATTTCATATATAGTAGTGTGTATATGTTAAACCCCAACTCCTAACTTATCCTTCCCCCACCCCTTTCCCCTTTGGTAACCGTAAGTTTGTTTTGTAAATAAGTTCACTTGTATCATTTTTTTAGATTCCACATATAAGTGATATATGAAATTTGTTGATTATTTTATATATAGTACTAAGATACATTTATTCTTAATATCTGAAATTATTTTTATTACCATTTCTCTCTTATTTTTACTCAATACTTATATTTCCGACATTACAGCAATTTCACCCTAAACTCTGCATCTCGTTTTCTCATGAATCCTATCAGGAGCTCCACCTGAAACGGTGTGGGGTCATTAGCCAGCATCTGTGCTCCCTGGAGCAGCGGGCTGGGCCCAGCTGTGCACCCAGGGAGGCTGCCCGCCGTGCTTACCGCGGAGCATCTTATGCAGTAAAAGAGAGAAATGAGGAAACAGAGAACACAAGTGTTACTGACCTGTTTATTAGTCATGCCTTTTTTCTTCCAAAGAAAATAGTTCCATCGAACCCTTGGTGGATTCAGGGGCAGAAGCAGGACAGTCAACTGGTGTCCCTTTGAAGTGTGGCTGCAGGGCATCCTCCGCTTTCCCAGCTCAGCTGTGGAAGCAGAGAAGAAACTTCAAAGGAGGACTTGCTGTTGATCCTGCTGGTGGAGGCGTGACTCCCATCAGCGGGCTTTAGAGAAGAAATGAGGAGGAATCTTCCTCTCTCACTTGCCAGAGTTCCACTCTCACCAAATGATCTGTGAGGTTTTAGTCGTGGCTGTCTCTGTCTAGTGGATGCAAATAAAAAACCATCACAGTCCATTTCGTTGTGATTGATGTTTATTTAGGTGCACTGTACAAATCAGCTGAGTAGCCAGTTTTCGTAGTTTGTCCAGATTTGTGCCCCACATCAGGGACAGCAGGTAAACTGCTCCCGTTCCTGATTACACCAGAACAAAGTTTAAGAAGACTGTCCCCTTGCTGCTCTGCTATCCCCAGGTCATAACTGTAAATGTTTACAATCCTTCAGTCCGAGTATTTATTCTACATACAGGCGGTGCGTTCAAACTCATCTGTGAGTTAAGAAAGAATTATTCCATTTGGTCAACAATTCACCTTGTACAATATACATATATTTGAAAGATTTAAATTTTAAAAGTAAATGCAATTTCCCTGAAATGATTTTATTTGGTCTAAACCTTTTCATTTAAGATTTATATCCTTTACTTCATAATTATAAAGGAAACGGCAATAATGCTTGAAATATTAACTCTAACTCTTAAAATTATAGTTTTGATTCAAAAATGAATTTATGGACAGTTACATGGACAGTTGAACTTCCCTGCCACTATCTCCAACCGGCTTTTATTTAAATATGAAAAATTGGGTGAAAACATTTCAATGTACAGTACAAAAATGTACAGTACAAGATATGAGGGTCTGCAGGGAAGCTTATTATGCTAAAAAAAGCCTAAGAAACCATACAGTTACATTAAAAACTGATGGTCACATGACCCAAAAGCAAGCCGCTGACACCAGTCAGAGGTGCCCATGTATTCCGCAGTGTAGCCCCAGCACGGCCGAAAGAAGATTCTTCTGGTGGAAGAAACTCCTGGGAATACAATTAAGGGGAACAAACTCCAGTCACAGAAAACTTCTACAGTTAGCAGGGGGGTGCGCATCACAATTTCACAACACAGAAAAGACAGTTTACTGTGCAAATTGTGAAGTAGCAAAAACGGTTAATTCAGTTAGAGGTAACAACAGCCATAAGAACACACGTTAGTCCGTTATCCATATTATATTTATCCCAGAACACAGTCAAAGAGGAAGTTCTTCCAATGATTAGATTTTTATTTTTTAAGTTGGCAAATAAGTTCCAAAGTGGCATCAGCTCCAGACTCCTGCTTCCAAAGATGTGTTTTTATTTCCTGATTGTATCCTGAAGGGATCAAAGTCTTCACAAGGTAAAGTCACCGTCTCTGGTGACAGTCTATCTTCCTAGGTACGTGCAGACTCTCTGTGTTCAGGCCTTTTGAGGAATTTCTTATTTGTGGAACAAATGATTTGGAGATGAGGTTTAAAAAAGTGAAACAAAACACACCAAAAGAGTGGGGAAAAGTCACAAATAAAATGACTTTATGGAGACAAGTTTAAAAAAAAATGCTGCTCATGATTTAGCAGCGTGAGGAGACTGCCCTCTTGCACAACGATCATTTCTGCTGCTCATTTTCTGAGATTTCATTCCAATGAGAGCTGTACACTGTCAGCTTGGCTCTGTGGCTGCTGATAATCATACTTTCTGGCTATTGAAAAACAAACAAAATAATAAGCAAGAAAAAAGGAGATACGATTAATAAGATCGCAAAATAATTATGAGCTCACGTCATTAAATCACAGTCATGATTCTCAGTAAAGAACTAGCTTAGAATTAAACAATTTTTTACTCATTAGAGGAAATTTATTATACTTCATGATCCTCTAATTTCTCAGCAGTGCTGATATCTATTTTCGGATGTTTATTATTATTGTTTTGTACATCAGGATTATTCAGAGCATTGAAATATAGGGTAAACACTAATTAAGCTACTAAACTTAAATTAACATTCTGTAATGTCCTTTTTTCTTATTCCCCATCTCCACCTCAAGATAAGTTAATAATAATGCTTTTGTCCACATCATAAGGAACTTGACTATATTTTAAATGACAAGCCTAAGAGATTTACATTAATACATTAATGTATTAATTAATACAAACTAGAAGAAAAAACAGACTTGCAATTCTGTGTTCTTTTTGTGCTTCTGAGAAATATTTATTGAAGGTCTTAAACTGAAACTAGAGAGAGTGCAGGGCTAAAGTCTTTGCAAATGTCATTCACTGCTTGGCTTTCAAACTTTCAGTCTCTTCATTAAGTTTTTACCAGCCAAGGAAGAAATACTATTTGTTTATATACTCAGGGTGGATCCAGATTATTGTGGCCGAAAGCTTTACAATTTGGGGAGTCCTCTTTAAGGAAAAGAATTTTGTTTGCTATTTCCTCTTGAACCTTCAGACTAAGTCAGGACTAGACATGCCATCAGCACTAAGAATGATGCAATGTGATGGGAATCTTTATTTTTTAAATAAATTTATTTATTTATTTATGGCTGCATTGGGTCTTCATTGTTGGGTCTTAGTTGCTGGGCGCGGGCTTTCTCTAGTTGCAGAGAGTGGGGGCTACTCTTTGTTGCAATGCACGGCCTTTTCACTGCGGTGGCTTCTCTTGTTGCAGAGCTTGGGCTGTAGGCGCCTGGCTTCAGAAGTTGTGGCACGCGGGCTCATGGGCTCCAGAGTGCAGGCTCAGCAGCCATGGCTCACGGGCTTAGTTGCTCCGCGGCATGTGGGATCTTCCCGGACCAGGGCTCAAACCCATGTCCCCTGCATTGGCAGGCAGATTCTTAACCACTGCACCACCAGGGAAGCCCTGGCAGGTGGATTCTTAACCACTGTGTCACGAGGGAAGTCCCTGGACTCTTTAAATGTGCAAATACTCACTGTTTACAGGAACAATGGCTTCCAAAGATGTCCACATCCTAATCCCCATAATCTGTGAATATGTTACCTTCTGGGGCAGAAGGAACTTTAAAGATGTGTTTAAGGTAAGGACCTTGAGAAGGGGGATTACCCTGGATTATCTGGCTCAACCTGATCACAGGGGCCCTGAAAATCAGAAAACCTTTCCTGGCAGAGTTCAGAGAGAGAAGGAACTATAAAAATGGAAGAATGATCAGAAAGATGCAGTGCTACTGGCTTTGAGGATGGGCGAATGAAGCCACAAAGCAAGCAACATGGTGGTTTCTAGAAGCTGGAAAAGGCAAAGAAACAGCTTCTCCTTTAGAGCATCCAGAAAGAAACAGAACTCTGCCGACACCTTGATTTTAGCCAGTGAATCTGCTGTAGGACTTTTAATCTCTAATTGTATGATCTGTGTTGTGTTAAGCCACTGAATTTGTGGTAATATAGCAGCAACAGAAAACTAACATGCCTTACAAACACAGGTGTTCTGATAAACTTCATTTTATGCCATTCTCATCAAAGAAGAAAAAAAACAGCTGTACACTGGCTTTATAATTGTATATGCTATACTACTGAATACTTTTTGATTGGATCTAACTTCTGATTTTTGTTTGTTTGTTTTTTGTATTTGGCTGTGCCTCCAGCCATGTGGGATCTTAGTTCCCTGACCAGGGATCGAACGGAGGCCTCTGCAGTGAAAACACCGAATCATAACCGCTAGGCCGCCAGGGAACTCCCACAAACTTCTGTTTTGACTAGGCATCAATGAAAACCTAACTCTTTACTTATAATTTTCTACAGAGCTTCTGGTTCCCTGTTTTTGTTTTTTAAATACTTAAATTTTCTTAAGGATATTTTTTTTTGAGGTGAAATACAAAAACATAAACCTTACCATTTTAGCCATTTTTAAGTGTACAGCTCAGGGACCTTACCTGCATGCACACGGTTGTGCTGCCACCGCCAGCACCTCTTTTCGATCACCCCACACTGACCTCTGTCCTCATTACACAGTAACTCCCCACTCTCTCCTCCCCCACTCCTGGTGACGACTCTGCTTTCTGTCTCTGTGCATTTGCTACACAGAAGAGAAATCACACAATATTTGTTCTTTTGTGACTGGCTTCTACCACTTCACAACAAAAATAATTACGAAGCATAATGTCTTCAAGGTGCATCCATGTTGTAGCATGTGTCAGAATTTCCTTCCTCTTGGAGCTTCCCTGGTGGCGCAGTGGTTAAGAATCCGCCTGCCAATGCAGGGGACATGGGTTCGTGCTCTGGTCCGGGAAGATCCCACATGCCGCGGAGCAACTAAGCCCGTGCGCCACAACTACTGAGCCTGCGCTCTAGAGCCCGTGAGCCACAACTACTGAGCCCACGTGCTGCAACTACTGAGCCTGTGCTCCACAATGAGAAGCCACCACAATGAGAAGCCTGCGCACCACAAGGAAGAGTAGCCCCCGCCCACTGCAACTACAGAAAGCCCGCGCGCAGCAAAGAAGACTCAATGCAGCCAAAAAAAAAAAAAAAAAGAATTTCCTTCCTCTTAAAGGCGAATAACATCCTATGCATGTATAGACCACATTCTGTGGATCCATCGGTCAAGGACACTTGGGTTGTTTCCATCTTTTGGCTACTGTGAATAATGCTGCTCTGTTACATTCAGTTTTACTTCTTATTCTGAACTAGTAAAACATGAATGCACAAGGGACAAAAGAGGAAACAGGGAAGGTGTACCTTCCTCCCACCTGATTAGTCCTGCAGCTCCTTTCCCCAAAGGAACTGCTGTTACTACTTCTCAGGATAAAATTTATGCTGAAGAAATTTCTAGAGGTTCTACTTGTGTAAAAAATACATATATGGTTTTTCTACTTTTCACCTGAAATTCCACTCCACCTGAGACATATACCAGTAACATCTTGCTGATCACTCTTTCTTGCTTCTCTCTATGCGTGTGCGCAAACACACAGACATATTTCTTTTAAAAATATCCAATCTTTTCCCTTGAGTCCCACAGTGTTCCCATCAAGGTAATGAATGTTAATAATCTGATATATATCTTTCCAAGCCTTCCTCCAGGCTTGTGTAATTATACAGAACATTTTTAGAAACAACCCAATCAAAAAATGGGCAGATGATCTAAATAGACATTTCTCCAAAGAAGACATACAGGCACGTGAAAAGATGCTCAACATGGTTATTTATTAGAGAAATGCAAATCAAAACTACAATGAGGTATCACCTCACACCAGTCAGAATGGCCATCATCAAAAAGTCTATAAATAATAAATGCTGGAGAGGGTGTGGAGAAAAGGGAACCCTCCTACACTGTTGGTGGGAAGGTAAATTGGTACAGCCACTATGGAAAACAGTACGGAGGTTCCTTAAAAAATTAAAAATAGAGTTACCATATGATCCAGCAATCCCACGCCTGGGCATATATCCAGAGAAAACTATAATTTGAAAAGATACATGCACCCCAATGTTCATTACAGTGCTGTTTACAATAGCCAAGACACGGAAGCAATCTAAATGTCCATATACAGATGACTGGATAAAGAAGAGGTGGTATATATATATATATATATATATATATATATAATGAAATATTACTCAGCCGTAAGAATGAAATAATGCCATTTGCAGCAACATAGATGGACCTAGAGATCACTGTACTAAGTGAAGTAAGTCAGACAGAGAAAGACAAATATCACATCACTTACATGTGGAATCTTAAAAAAAAAAAGATACAAATGAACTTACTTACAAAATGGAAATAGACCCACAGACACAGAGAACAGACTTGTGGCTGCCAAAGGGGAAAGGAGTTGGGGAGGAATGAATTGGGAGGTTGGGATTAACATACGTGTACTACTGTATATGAAGCGGATCACCAACGAGGACCTACTGTATAGCACGGGGAACCATACTCAATATTATATATATATATATATATATATATATATATATAGCTGAATCACTGTGCTGTATACCTGAAACTAATACAACATTGTAAATCAACTATATTTCAAAAAAAAATTCTATAGAACATTTTTATTACACGTAGATAGGGATGTTTTGGTCATTTGATTTTCAAGAAGCAGTACCCTGGCAAATATATCATTACATCTTGCCTTTTCTCACTTAATGATACACCATGGAAACCACACCTCATTGTTTTAAGTGGTGACGTCAAAGGCCATGGCTTGGATGTACAATTCATCCTGGCTCCTTTCCCTTTAACCTTCGTGTTTTCTCCACCACTTGCTCACAGGGTTTGGTACCATAGGACGTGTTAATAACCTCTGGCCTGGAAGCCGTTCCTGTACTGCTATGGCTGAAGCACATAGTAATTTAATTGTAACAGAAGTGACTGCAAACTCTATAAACACAAAATTTCAAACCCAAACTAAAGTAGGTTCAACTCGATGTCCCCTCAGCCAGATCCCCAAAATGCTCTTGGCCACCTCAACGCCATTACACACGAGGGAAGTGCAAAGGAGGGAAATTAGAGAAGGATGAGACGGCAGCCTCACCCATTGTTAAGGCATCTAATTTCTGCCCAATTTTCAAAATGTGAAACACGTTGCTAGGGCTTTTCTCAGGGTCTTGGAAGGGGCCCAAATAAGTGAAGTGTCCTGAAACACTAACTTCATGCAAACCGGGTTTGCTGATACTGTGTTGAGCATCTAAAAAAGGCCCTACGTTTTCATTACCAGCTATTTCTTTCTTAAAATAAAAAATAATTCTTTTTAATTGAAGTATAGTTGATTTACAATGTTGTGTTAGTTTCTGCTGTACAGCAAAGTGATTCAGATATACATACATATATTCTTTGTCATATTCTTTTCCATTATGGTTTATTACAGGATATTGAATATAGTTTCCTGTGTCATTATCAGCTATTTCTGATAACCTTTGCCAACGAGACTCAACCCCAAAGAGTCTATCTTAAATATGCTTACGTATGTAATTAAGCACAGAATATACTTACAAATGGAGTACATTTCCAGTTGCTGTCTTAAACGAATTTTGCTTATTGTGTCATAAAAGTTGGGTTCTGACAGAGAGTCTGCTGGAGGTGGCACACTGAATATCCTCATAATTTTCCTTTTATTTCTAAAACACAAAACCAATGCAGAAAAGAGATTTGTATTCATAGCTGTAGGACTGTAACATTCACACGATCGTAGTAACCAGAAGCTGCATTAAAAGGACGTAAGTGGCCCCGAGTCCATCTTCTATTTTGTCCCCGTGAGATGCTTCCTGGGCTCAAGTATTCTTTCTTTCACTAGAAGTATGAAGCTGTACGTGTACAGTCACAGGGTTATAAGAAAGAAAAGGCAGTAGCTGAACATGCCCACTTCATACAACAAAGCGTCTCCCCTCAATCCCCACAAAAAAGCCCTGTTGTATGGAAAAATGCTCAGACAAAAAAAGTATGATTTTTTTTCCCTCCCTCTCATGTCATGCAAATAAAACTAAGTTATTGCGGGCAGAGAATAAACAGAATGTGAGCAGACCTTAATTTTGAAAAACAATGAATAAATGATTTCTTAAATAGAGTAGCATGGCCTTAGTGGGGTCATCTAGTTAAAATTAACAACAGTCTGTCTCTGCCTTTAAAACAGTGGGGTGGGGAGGAGACGGTGGCTATTTTTAGGGGAAGGCTGTTACCTGCCAGCGGCTCCCCCATGCTCTGTGGAGGCCTCCTCTCGCCTTCCCCACCCCGCCCCCGCGCCCCAGCCCCGAGAGTCCAGGTGGCCAGCGGGCCAGCGGCTCAGGGGTCTCAGGGTCGGGAAGGGCGAGAATGCAGGTCCCGTGGCAAGTGTGGGTCTGAACTGTTCCCCGGGCCGAGCATCAATTATTCTTGGTCGACTAATTATCCTGAACTGTTTAATGCCTTTGACCTTGGTAGAGGACGCCACGAAGCACATGGCTACGGGCAGGAGCAGCTCAATCCAACTACTGCTGTTTTTCCTCTTCAAAGCACGCCCCTCACCATGCATTTTTTTTTAACTGTACTTGAAGGAAAGGAGCCAGGGAGTGTGGAAAAGAACAGCTGAATTACGCTACAGCATCTGGAATCACAGCAAGAAATATTTATTGAGGATTTACACCATGTGGCACATCAGAGACACATAGGTTAAATAAAAGTCCTTGTTCTCAGGGGACTGAGTTTTGGGGGATGGACAGACAAGTAATTGGATCATACCAATACTATGCACAAGAAACAGAAGGGAAGGCTTGCAATTTGCGAAGACAGAATTGCTGAACACATAGGAGTTAGAGTTTGTGCATTTCAGGGACACTGGCCCAAAATATGTGCTCATCCAAGGGTCACAGTGAAGCTGGCTGAATGAGAAAACTGAGCTATATCAGAAATGATAGAATAGGAGTACAGAGCATCTGGTCTGGGTGCCAAGAGCCGCACTTAAATCCCCATCTCTCAGAGCAGCTGGGTTTTCCAAGCCAAATCCTGGTGTCCAGTATGTGAGGGCTGACCCGACTAGACAGTGATTTCATAGCAGGAACAAAAACGCTGATGAAATTACTTTTGTGCATTTAACTGAGATCAAACAAACCAACCTACAAAACGTATAAATGCCCAGGTTCTTATCGACCCTGAGAACCTAAAGCCTTTACCTCTTGGCATACATGAAGAGCCCAAAGCTGACAAGTATCACGACCAGGTACACGTTGGTGGCTTCATTCCAGGCCTCGTGAACGCTGTAATCGATAGAGCCCTCGTCACCCATCACTCCGTAACCGCCAGGCATGGGACTGTAAGGCAGCAAAGAGGGCAGGGTTTCTTTCAGTTAGTGATGGTGTGACGGCTGGACAAGGGCTGGCAAACAGAGGGCCTGCTGGCCAGCTCCAGCCCCCTGCCTGTCTTTGTGTGGCCCGGGAGCCAAGAATGGTTTTACGTTTCTAAACGGACACATTTTAAGCGGAGCATCTTCCATTTTTGCCTCACAGCCCTCAAAGCCTAAAATGTTTCCCATCTGGCCCGTTAAGAAAATGTTGGCCAACCCTGGTCTAGATCACTAAGGCATGGAACGCATTTTCGCCTATTTCTGACTTTGAAACATCACAGCTCCTACATAAAGGTTCAAACTCGGGATTTAAAAATCATATTTCTGAAAGGAAAGGGGTTGAAATGTCACTGAACGGTTTCCAAAGTGTAACTATCACCGGGACGAAAGCAACTGAATACTTTAAACAGAGGTCCACACAACTGGCTGGGATGCTAAGGGAGAAGCACAGCGTTAGACTCGTGACAGCATTCTGGATGAGATGCGCCAGCCAGGACCGCGCTCTTCCACAGGCCCGACACACCTGGAAAACGAAAATGTCTGGAGCTTTATCGAGTTTTGGCCTCCTGGCCCACTGTGGAAGCTATGGGATAAAAAGTTACTTTTTGCTATTTACACAGCTGTGACTTCTATTCAAGGAAATGCATTCTTTGGACATTCCCACAGAAAATGAATGGTAACAGCAAGTGTATCAAGTAGCAAGGGAAAGAGTACTGGTTCCTTATTTGCATTTGGGAAAAGTTCACTGAATTTTTCCTTAAAGAGAAAGTTCTGCTCTTGTGTTAAATCTAAACTAGGTTAAGTCTAAGTAAAATGACCTAATATGTGAAAGAAATTCAGAAGTGTTGTTTTAGATACTCTATCAAAAGGAGACAAACTGAACAAATGACAGGTGGTAACTGTACTGTCGTTTCTACTAAGATAGCCATTTTCTAATACCAACAAAAAAAGTATCTGGAATGTCCAAGAAATTGTTTTGCAATTTTTTCTAGACATCCTACAACAGTGAAGGCACTGCAGAAATTCCTCCACTGAAATATCTTGCAATCTGTCCTGTGAGCCTCCAAAATGTTGTTGTGTTTTTTTTAAAGGTGATGGTCTCTTTCTTTTTGTTAAATATTTATTTATTTATTTGGTTGCACTGGGTCTTACTTGCGGTAAGTGGGCTCCTTAGTTGCCTCTCCAGGGCTCCTTAGTTGCGGCTTGCCGGCCCCTTAGCTGTGGCATGTGAACTCTTAGTTGCAGCACACATGTGGGATCTAGTTCTCTGACCAGGGATCGAACCCAGGCCCCCTGCACTGGGAGCGTGGAGTCTTATCCACTGTGCCACCAAGGAAGTCCCCAAAATGTTCTTTAGTGTAGATTTGGCTCAGTAAGTTAATAAGTGTACATTAAGGGCAGAGTCTGTTTTCTTTCTTACAGTTTGCCTCTGCATAAAATGAATGAAATTTCCTTGGGGTCTGCTCCCAGGCCAGGTGGCATGTTGGCCCCGTTCTGGCACCTGAAGTCTCTGTCAGACGTTTGCAGACAGACTGTATTAAAGCGAGTATCGTGAATGGCCATTTAACTTAAATTCTACACACTGAGGGCAAGAGTCATTCCTCTGAAACATCTATTGGCGTCTGATGAGCATAAAGATTGGTCTTTTAAAAATTAGCCAGAGAATAATAAAAACAGAACTTAAAACTTTATAGATGCAAGATCTAAATATTATTAAATCATTAAACATACCCAATTCCTAGATATTAAAGATTGGCTATGGATTTTTTTTTTAAGAGAGTGGGAGGCGCAGGGGGATTTGGCGTTATTCACAGTTTCAATTCTTATTCCTTAAAATTGAACTCCAGAGTTTCTCTGGATGTAACATTATTCATAATTACATGAATAGTTACATGATTCATAGTAATCAGCCTACCTTAGGAATGGATACTTTTGGACCATCAGAGACTATAACTGTCTTTACAATTTATGGAATCTAGAATTTTTTTTCTAGATTTTCATTGGTGCCAAAACATAAAATAACGATGACTGGCTTTGGCCATAAGAGATGACTTCAGAGGTCTGATTTGAGGGGCTGTGGAAGGGCCGGCACGGCCATGCAGTGACAGTGGCAGGTTTCAGGATTGGGAGTTACTAACAAATTGGAGAAGAAAAGGGGAGCAGCCGTAACAATGGCTACTGAAACATTCTGCAGGTGCCCTTTATCTGACACACTATGAAAGCATTTCCTACCTGTTTTCTAACACCTGACTGGATCTGAGCCGGATGAATTTCTTGCTTCAGTGTTCCACAAAATTCTGTTCATGTGCCACTCAATAAATGGTGTATTCCTACAGAGCTGTCTTCCTCCTCCTATAAATATGACAGTGTTTCATTATATTTAGGGAAGGATTCTGAAATTCTGCTGACCAAGAATGGTGAAGTTTTACTGTGAATTATACAACTTGATTGGTACGCAATGACACTACTGTTCTGGGGACACGCACTTGAGTTACTTAGTAGTATAGTTGTGAAAGAAGGGTAGGCCTCTCCTGCTTGGTCCTCCATCATGACCAATGGCATGCCTTTGTAAGACTGCCAGGAATAAGGAGCAGTCCTGTACAAAGTCACAGTACAGACCACAGCTCCCATGTGGCCTGAACTATGACCGGTCCCCTCCCAGGTCACCACAGTCTAACCAAGTGTACACACGCATGCCTGCTGAGCGGCTACTGCACACCTCACAGCCTCCCTCTAAGTCTAATGCACAATGCCCAGGGGCGTTACAGTGGTTCGTTCCTGGCAAGTTAATGGATGTTTCAGCAAGACCACCATGTGCTTGGATTGTCATTCAGGGCTTTTCTGAGAAAACGGCACCTTTTCCACATTATTTTTCCTGTAAATCAATGCTTGAGCTATTTCAGTAAGGAGTTGCTAGGATGAGCTGAACATAACTATCCAGAGATAAAGTTGGCAAAATGTGACAACTGGGGCTTGATTTCAGTTTGACAAACTTTTAAGTAGAGAACTAGTACTCTTCCTGGGATCAAGCGGCTGTATCATTAAGTTTTAAATTTTTTTTCCGTATTTGGGGTTCCAGATGCCGTGTTGAGGTGGTTCAGTTTTGAGGATCACTTGTCATCATGTCTTGAATGGTATCCATTTCGTCTCTCACTTAGAGCTTTGCTATTTTGAAACAGGTTCAGATTGGAGTCACTCATACAGTTCTACGAGCTCCTTACAACACAACCCATCGCATCAATGTGGTTTTCCCTCAGTCCTCTGAAACGCTAAAGCTTGGGTTGCTGAAGCGGGAGGGTACAAAGTCACAGGCCTTCAACCAGCAAGACGAAGGCAATTAACATCTGAGGGGCCTGTGCTGGGCAGTCCACATATGCATTTAATTGTCACCAGCACCCTGCTGGGAGGCACGAAAGCTCCACCTGGCAGACGACGCGGGGTGGGGGGACTGGGCATACAACTCGCCCAAAACCACCCAGGCTAGAGTCGCACGCTGGACTCCCAAACGTGGGCGCTTCCGGCCCTGCCCAGACTCGTGAGACCTGCCAGTCCCGGAAAGAGGAGCAGTCTAGCAGTCTAGGGCAAACAATGTAACCCCCACCCCGGCAGGCGGCGGGGGCCGGAGCCGCCAGGGCTCGGCTGCCGCGGGCGGCGCGCGGTGCGATCCTGAAGCGCGCCCGCTACACCCCCCCAACCCCCCATCCTCCCATCCCGGGTGCCCTGCGCTGCGCAGGCGGCGGCCTCTGCCTTTCGATCCGCGATTCTGGAGCTGCGGGCCTCACTGTTCCCTCCGGCCTGGGGCGCGGCGGCAGAGGAGCTGGGACGGCCGGGCGCGGGGCTAGGGGCGCCCTCGGGCTCCCTCCGGCTCCCTCCCCTCCCTCTCCCCTTCCCCTCCCCTCCCTCTCCCCTTCCCCTCCCCTCCCTCTCCCCTTCCCCCTCCCCCCGCATGGAGGGGCGGGGCGGGGCGGGGCGGGGCGGGGCGGGGCGACTCACGCCGCTCGCTCTGTAGGCGGCACGCGGCCTGGCTGCTCTGCTCCGCGCTCTTTCCCCGGCAGTCGCGGCCGGACGCGCGGAGCCGGTTACCGCACGGACCGGACGACCACTGCTTCGTCATTTCCTGCCGGCCCGGCGGCTTCCGGATGGAACGAGGAGCCAGGTCTTTCCCCCCCCGCCCCCCTCTCAGTGTGCGAACCGGAGGGACGCCGCGACGGCCCCGGTGCCGCCCCCCGGGCGCGTGAGTGCAGCCCGGCTCCCTTCCCCGGTCTCGCGGCGCGGCGCTGGCCCCGCCCCCGGCCCCTCCCCGCGACCCTGGGCGGCGACCCCGGCGGTGGGTCCGGCTGCCGCCGCCTGGAGTCCACGTGGGTCTAGCCGCGCCTCGTCCGAGCGCGCGGGGAGAGGGGACGGGTCCTCCCGAGAGCGCGAGCAGCTTCCAGCCCCACCTCGGCACGCCCGGGCGCCGTCTCGGCGTGGGAGGGGGGAGTGTGCATTGGCCCAGGGTCGAGATTAAGCTGGAAACGCGAAAATTTTCCTTTTTCGTAATGAGGGCATAGGGTTATTTTTAATATTTGCTTAGGAAAGCACGTGCTCTCACTGGCTTTGCATGTTCCCTGTCATAATAAATGATGCGTGGCCGAGGCTATTGAAGTGTTCTAAAAACTGGATGTGCCCAGGATGCTGTAGTCTTGTCAGTTTAAGTGACTTTTGGATATTTAAAATTTTTCTAAGGACTTGCAAAATTCTAGCATGAGACAGGTAATGAATTTATGTAGGATTTCAGCATGAGTATTGAAGTAATCAGATTTCAGTGGTTGGCACAGCCTTGCAAATAAATGGCCACTTGTCCACGTGCTTGAGGTCTTAACTATTCATTTTGAGCGAGTTCTCCAGGATCAGCTGACTGCTGATTATAATTCATACTAGGCCATGTAGAGGTTGTATCCTTAATTGATAAGCAGAGATTAGAGGTAACATTTAACATCCTACCGCTTATCCAGCTTTCTCTGCTTCTTTGTGGATCACTCTGTTAAAATTAAACTCACCTCTGGATGAAGAGCATGGCTTGGTACATAACATAAAAGCTTTATTTCTAGTAGTACCACATATTAGTTAATATATATTATATATACATAATCATGTGCATAACTTTGTAACTGTTTAGTATGATTACAGAGTTGGAAAATTAGGAACGATAATAATGTGCCATGTTGAGTACTGATTGCTTGCCAGGCCTTTGCCAAATGGTCTACATCCTTTTCTCATTTAATCTTCCGGATAGCTTTTTGCATAAACATAGGTTGCTTAGAAATACTTGAGTACACGAGTTTGATTTGAACGTGTCCAAATGCGGAATATGTACATTAATTGCTTCTGTTTCTGTTTTTTGTAAAATAAGGGTGTGGGCAATATAAAATGACTCATAGAGTAATTTAATGTGTTTTTCAAGTTGGAATAAGGCTTTGCATTTGCACAATTAGTCCCTTTATTGGGGTATTCAATAGTTTCCAAAGCCCTGTGTCTCTTTATCAGAGTTCCCATTACATGTCATTGTCACCCAATAAACAGGCTATGCTTGGATGTTGGAAAAAAGTAAATGTTGGGAAAGCCTTCATGGTCCCTTCTGAAAGGTGCCCCTTTTCCATATATAGTTTCTAAGCAACGTTCCTAATTAAGGGTTAACGAATGACAGTGAAACAGGAACATGATTTTCCAGTACCAAACCAAGGAAATAAAAACGGGGTTGGCTGTTACTTTGTTGATGAGTCTAACTTACATGGGTATGTAAATGTTGAGAATGTTAAGTAATCTACATTGTAGGGGTTCTACCTTACTTTTCAGTTTGCCTTTACATGTCTTAAACATATTTGAGTCCAGTACTTTGTGCATGAAGAAGTTAAGATTTTGACTGGATTTAATTGAGTAGTTTTGACTTCCTTAAACAAGAAGTTTATTCTGTGTTTCCAGAGGTACAATGTAATAATTTATGTAGGCGTAACAATGATGAGAATGATGGTGGGATCCAGCAGTTTGCATCTTGGGAGAGTAGGATCGGGTGAGAGGCCTGCAGAGGATGAGCGAAGCGCTTGGAAATGTGTCATATTTGTGATTAGAGCATATTGGACTTAACGCATCTTCAGATAGTGGTCCGTCATTGGAGAAGAAAGGAGTGAGAATGCTTTGCCAGTCGGTATTTATAAGAGGGTTCCTTTACCTGAAGGCGTTCTCTTCTGGGAGGAGATGAGTGGACGGATGTAGGAAGACAAAGATGCATGTGTTAACACTTCCACCCACCGTGACTAACTGATTCCTGCCAACACTTGTATCTTCAGGCACTTTTCTAGTAGATATTTGATATCTGTGGGCAGCCACTAGTAGAAGAAGAAGCGAAAAGGGTGGGAGGAGACAAAGCACAGGGCTTTAATGAATAGGCTTTCATTTGGGCAAAATTGAGCAGCTGGGCCTCCGCAGCCTCTATGACGAAAACTGTTCCAGTAATACTGTGTGTGTCTGTAAATCTCTTATATGTTATCTGTATCCAGAAATCTGGAGAATATCTCTTTAATGTGCTTCATAAACAATGGAAGATATTTAGAATACAGTACATGAAAAGTTATTAATTTCTGTATGTTTGCCATTGTTGGAAGCCGGAGTGACTGTAATGCCAGCATTGGCTCCTGTTCACGAGACATTTAAGGGATGTTGTGTTTCATCGGGTTGGCGGACAGGCCCCTCTTCCTTACTTCAGAACTTGGCTCTCACGTGGAGTGAGTGCCCTTTTAGGTCCCGGGGCGCAGGGGCCGTTTCTGGGTCCCTCGTGGCCGTATTCCAAGAGCCAAGGACAGAGGCCGGCCTACGGAAGGTGTGCAGTAAATATTTGTGGAATGAGCAGATACACTGGAGTCCTCTCTCTGTTCCCACCTGTCGTGGAAATCCAAGTCACCTCTAGGGGCAGGGCCACTGCAGGCTTGCCCTCTCCAACGTCCCAGCTCACAGTGAGCCCTTTGAATGGTAGCTGTTTAAACCACATACTTTGGCATTTAATCTTTTATGGCTTTATATGGTTGCATGAGCGTTTCCTGTGTTTTGTTTCCCCACCCAAAATACAGGCTACTCGAGGGCAGGGAATACATGTTTACACAGGTCTGTGTTTGAGAACTTCCTTGTTCATCCAGTATAATAATTTGTACCGAGTAGGTTTATTTTTACCTATTGAGTGAATATTAGGTGCCATGAGGGGAACATCAGAAATATTCAAAATGTGGTCCCAGTCCTCGAGTAGGTAGCATTTCAGGTGGGCAAACATCGTGTACACACGTGGAACAATACGAGAATTTGGAGTTACATAAAGCAAATAATGATAGCTAACATTGATGTAGTGCTTAAAATGTGCTTTTACATGTCAGTGTATTTGACTCTCACAACAGTCCTTTGACGTAGGTACAGTTATAATCCCATTTTTCACATGAGGAAACTGAGGCACGGGGAGGTAATTAAGTCACCTGCCCGAGACCACAATGTGAGTAGTAAGCAGGGAGGTGGGATATGAACCCAGGCAGCCTGGCTCTTGAATCAGTGTGAGTTCTCTGGGGAGTTGTACTTTATCAAAGACAGAAAAGAGAGCTAAAAGTTGACCCTAGTTTCTCAGCTGTAAAGGAAGCTCTTTAAAAATTTCAAAGTAGCATACATGGTGGCAGTGACTCTGAGCTGCAGAAACAATGCTGGATTTTCCAGGCAGAAGAGGTTGATAACGAGATGGTTGAGGGGACTGTATTTTGAAATGACTGAGGGCAAGAGGAGAAAAACCAAATTTTGAACCTCCAGGCTGAGTGGGACTAGGACTCTTGCTAGGTGTCGAATTCTAGGACAGTGATTCACCAGGACAAAGGGCAGTGGCTGTTCAAGGTACTAATTCAGTGTCAAATAACTCATGTGAAAGAACTCTTCTTTTTTAAACACTTTTAAGCCCCTGGTGAATGTAATTTACCAGGATGGGAGCATTACTAAAGGCTTCCTGTGCCCATCTGTCCGTTTGCCTTGTCCTTTTGTGAAATCTTGACCCACTTTTTCAGCTTGTCTTGGACAGTGGAACACACTCTTGGGGCCCGGAGGCCTCTTCCAACCAAGTGATATTTACTTGGTGGAAAAAAACTGAACGGCACTGTTGGTTTGGTGACAAACCTGGAGTGAGGTCACTTTGAAGCCATGTGGACTTGGATGAGGGCCTGCAAACAAAATCCAGCGAGATGAAGGGAAGTGGTGTACTCTGAAAGCCCAGTTTTGTATCCCTTTAGTCGGGAGCTGACAATATTATTTTGGGGGTGCTGGGCACCAACAGAGCCCATTGAATCCACGTGACTCGGCCGATAGGGGAGCGCACACGTCACCGTACCCGCTGTCCAGGAATCAGAGGAGGAGGTGCCCTGGAGTGAAGCCTGGGCCACAGCCCCGGTTAGCAGCTCTGCAGGTACGGTGTTCTGCGTGACATGTCGCTTCTGCTGGGGAGGAGGGTGTGACCTTTGTCTTGGGGGCAGCTTTTTTTTTTTTATTTTTTTTTTGTGGTACGCGGGCCTCTCACTGTTGTGGCCTCTCCCGTTGCGGAGCACAGGCTCCGGACGCGCAGGCTCAGCGGCCATGGCTCACGGGCCCAGCCGCTCCGCGGGATGTGGGATCTTCCCGGACCGGGGCACGAACCCGTGTCCCCTGCATCGGCAGGCGGACTCTCAACCACTGCGCCACCAGGGAAGACCCTTGGGGGCAGCTTTATAATTTGAGTAAGAAATGGCATGTTGCTGCTATCATTTTAACATCAGCTCATATTTTGGGATGGCCTGTCAGAGCAGCAGCTTATGACTATGAATATTGTCCTGCAGTTGTGTTCTATTTAAATATGCGAGGATATAGTTGGGACAATTTGGGCTAAAAATAATCTCCATTGAAGTGTTTATCCAATTGGCACGTTAGCCTTAATCTTAGTTTTGGCATCTTCTCTGAACGGGGGATTTTTAGGGAAGGAGAAAATGACACAGCGATTTGTTTGTCTTAAACCTGTCAAGCTGGAGTAATGGCATCCCTACTGCCCTGTTTTATGACTCTTAGGGCTGTAGAGCTGCGTCCCGAACGTGACCTAGTGTGGTGGTTCTTTAAGTATGAGTGTAGACAGAATGACCCAGGGTTCGTTATACAGTAACAGGAACAGATGCCTTAGCCTAATCCCAGAGGTTAGAGCTCTTTAGAGCTGGAGCTGGGCAGGCATCTGTATTTTAAGCCATCCGCAGGTGATCCTAGTACCCATCTCCCCATGTAAGAAGAACCAGCCCTGTCTTTTATAGATGAGCAAATCAGGGCAAAGTCAGATGGCTTGCCTACAGCTGGTTCAGTGGTGTCTAGATTTTATCACCAGATAGTATGCAATTTCAGAATTTTATGGCTAGAAGAAATTTTCCAGGTCATCAGTTCTGTAGCTCACTTTACAGCTCAGTATAAATCATGCTTGTTCATACCATTTCCAAATAAGATATGAACGCAGAGAAATTGTGTTTTCTCAAAGCCCATCTTCTATCCTGGCCATGGTAAACATCAAAACATCAGTCACCAGAATTTCTTTACAATTTTAATGGATATTTTTTGTTAATTTCAGGAACAGTCAATTATTTGCAGTATTTTTTATTGTATAACCTGTGATGCCCTATAAAATTTTTTTGAAAATATATTTAAAGTTGAAGTGAAGGATTGAAATTTTTTATCTGAGTTACTTATTTTTCAGTCTTAGCGAAAATGTAACACTGTGTGAGAATTTTCACTATTAGAGTTTTTTTGTTTTTAAAATCTGATTGATTTTTAGCTTTTTTGTTTTTTCAAGGCATCTTACCTTGGAAACAGCACAGCTTGGCTTCCGTGTCATCGCTGAGTTCAGAGAATCCTAGTTTCACCGTGTCCTCAGTAGAAACCAGAGAACCAGGTTTGTTCCTTCAAGAAGTGTCCCAGTGCCTTGGAATTCAGCAGCTGTTTCCAGAAGTAAATAATCATGTCAGATGCCTGTGAATGGACTGTATGGCCAAGTGACCTGTTACGATATTCATGGAAGAATGGTTTAAAAAAAAAAAAACAAAACACTGAAGAAAAGGCAGATTTCAAGAATCGGCCCAATGCCATTTAGGATTTTTGAGCAGCTGAAAGAAGATAGTTCTGCAAATATGAGCAACAAGACTGTAGCATATTTCTTTACATGTTTCTTACATTGTCTTTGTTAACCCATTGCTTTTGTGTATAATATTTGAGTTATTTTTCCCCTGCTGCTAAAGCTGGTAATCTGCTTACGATCAGAGTTTCAATCTGTGTGGATAGAGAAATAGTAGATACAATAGGATAAATGGGAGCTGATAATAGGATGTTGGCCCTCAGAAATTGACTTTCACTGAAGAATTCCTCAAGGCGCGGGATGTTGAGAAACTGCTGCTTCTCAGTGATTGTTCAAAGCTTTGCGGCTTTAGGTTCATCTTCCTTTATCTTCCTCTCAGCCTCTGTGTGTGCCTGCTTTTTTTCATGCACAGTTTTTTGGACTGAAAATCTGATGACTCTATTTTTTCAGCTTAAAAATAAGAGTTATACGAATTACAGCTTCATACATAGACCTTTGGTAAGGTAGCTCTTCTACCCTTGGTTATTTCCTAGGATTAAGAGTAGAATAATTTCCCTTCTTTTTCAGAATAGCTCTTCCTTATTGTTTTTATGTTCTTGTTAAGTGTTTTGTTTTCTTCTGTTGTTTCTAGATGGAAATGAAGGATGATCTCTGTGTTCTGTTTTCAGTTATGTAGGAGTCCAGAATAAGGTGGGTCGTAGAAATTTATAGGAAATTTGCATCTTTTCACTGTTATTGTTTTAACCTTGTGTTAAGCTTCCATCAGACCTTTTTTTTTTTTTTTTTTAGCAGTATTGGTGTAAATGTCACCTTCTTACTCTGCCCTTTCTTTTTTAGGGCAGTATTAAGAAGCAGGGATTTCTCCAAATACTGATAAGCACAGAGAGAGACAAAGTGAGGGAGAGAGAAAGCTTTTGTGATTAGTAAATGAAGCAGTTGGTCACTAAGGTCATTGATGTGTATGTGTCAGTGTGAAAATTAGTTTGTGGAACAATAAATGCTGGAGAGGGTGTGGAGAAAAGGGAACCCTCTTGCACTGCTGGTGGGAATGTGAATTGGTACAGCCACTATGAAGAACAGTATGGAGGTTCCTTAAAAAACTAAAAGTAGAACTACCATATGACCCAGCAATCCCACTACTGGGCATATACCCTGAGAAAACCATAATTCAAAAAGAGTCATGTGCCACAATGTTCATTGCAGCTCTATTTACAATAGCCAGGACATGGAAGCAACCTAAGTGTCCATCAACAGATGAATGGATAAAGAAGATGTGGCACATATACACAATGGAATATTACTCAGCCAGCCATAAAAGAAACGAAATTGAGTTATTTGTAGTGAGGTGGATGGACCTAAAGTCTGTCATACAGAGTGAAGTAAGTCAGAAAGAAAAACAAATACCGTATGCTAACACATGTATATGGAATCTAAAAAAAAAAATTCTGAAGAACCTAGGGACAGGACAGGAATAAAGATGCAGACGTAGAGAATGGACTTGAGGACATGGGGAGGGGGAAGGGTAAGCTGGGACGAAGTGAGAGAGTGGCATGGACATATATACACTACCAAACGTAAAACAGGTAGCTAGTGGGAAGCAGCCACATAGCACAGGGAGATCTGCTCGTGCTTTGTGACCACCTAGAGGGGTGGGATAGGGAGGGGGGGAGGGAGACGCAAGAGGGAGGAGATATGGGGATATATGTATATGTATAGCTGATTCACTTTGTTATAAAGCAGAAACTAACACACCATTGTAAAGCAATTATACCCCAATAAAGATGTTAAAAAATAATAATAATACAGGAGGGAGGAAATAGGTATGGATGAAACAAGTTGACGAAAAAAAAAAGAAAGAAAATTAGTTTGTGGGTTAGAGCTAAGATGGTTAACTGACATAAGTAAATTTTATTGTTTTCAGCTCTTCTTAGTTTTGCTGCTAAGTCAGTTGACCTCATCAATACTTTTCTCCTCTGGAGACTGGAAACCATTGTTCTCAATCAAGTTTTACCCAGCAGAGAGAAACAGAAACAAAAGAACAGGTTTAAAAATTTAATTTAATATAGTGAAATTCCAGAAACCATTTGTCTCCTTTTTTTTTTTTTTTTTTTTTTTTTTTGCGGTATGCGGGCCTCTCACTGTTGTGGCCTCTCCCGTTGCGGAGCACAGGCTCCGGACGCGCAGGCCCAGCGGCCATGGCTCACGGGCCCAGCCACTCCGCGGCATATGGGATCCTCCCAGACCGGGGCACGAACCCGTGTCCCCTAGCATCGGCAGGCGGACTCTCAACCACTGCGCCACCAGGGAGGCCCTTGTCTCCTTTTAATATTTCCATTTCCAGAGGTTTCTTTTACTTTATCCCTTTTTTTTTTTTTTTTTTTTTGCCTTTTACCCTACTTATTTATCACCTGGTCTCACTTTCACGTTTTTCCTCATTTGTCCAGAATTTCTTGTTTGGTGTCTTTGCATTTTGCTTCCTTCCTTCCTCTTTCTATGACTCATCTTCCATTGAAAATGCTGTCTGTCCCTTGGGCATGCCTCCTCCCTCGCGGGCCCCGCGTCCTTTCTTGTCCCCTCTTGTAATTCAGTTCCTGTCCTCTCACCCCTGCCTGGTTCCTCCTCGCCTCTGCTCACTTCTTTCACCTCCCGTCGGTGACGACCTCTCCTCCACCACCTCCGTCTGCTTCTGTCTGTAGAGCTCACTGATCTGTCACGGCTTCCATCGAGCTCTGATTCCTGCTCAGCCCTACATTTATGCTGTTTTCTTCCTGTACCTTTTGTGCATTTGCTCCGTGAGCTCTTTTTCTATTTTCCTTGTCCCTGGGTGGCAGGTATTACTAGATGCATTTGTTGTCTGTACTTGCATAGAACACAGGTCCTTGCTGTGTATTTCCTGGGTAGCCAGGATGAATCAATTATTATTGACTTTTCTTGGAACATTGAGCTTCCTGTGTTTTCTGCTTCTAAGAATTAGATTGGTATTCTAGAAGACTAATATTACTTTAAAGAGAGGAGAGTCATATGATTTTAACATATGATTTTAACATTTTTAACTCTTTATTCAAGAGTTCATGCCATTTCACTTCACTGCCTTGTCTTGAAAAATTAAAGACAGACATCCAAAGCAGGTTTGGGGGTAGGGGTGGGTGGAGGATGAGAAGAGAAAGATAAATACCACAAAAGGACTCGGCAATCAATTTCTATAACTGGACGGAAAACGGAAACCACAAACCGCAGACTCAAAGATTTAGTAGGTAAAAGGCCCCCTAAAAGAATAAAAAGTATCAGTAATTCTGTTAACTAATATGAGTACTAGGTCATCTGTATTTTTATATGTTCCTTGAAGTTCCAGGACTTTAATAACAAAACAGAAACTTAATCTTGTAAATATTCATTTTATTTTGAGAGACTTGATGACTCCTTAAGTACTAACCTGTGTCATTTTGTAATTATACGGTACCAGTCTCCAAATGTCATGAATAACCAACCCTGTGAGTTTCCTGTGTGGGAAAGCGTATGAATTGTGTGGTCTTGCCTCTCTGGACTCTGGAGTCGTGTTGTGATGAAAGGGTAGCGTTCTGGCAAAATCTGAACGTTCTGCTGTTGATGGTTTACATCGTCGTATATTTTTCCTTCATTCTTGCATGCACATGAGTGTCGTGCTGTCCTGTAATTTCGTTTTGTGCAGTGAACTACTGGAGGTGGACTTATGTGAGTGCAGATGCAGCTTGATTAAACGTGAAAAAGAAAAACCCTATATACCACATAACGTAGTGTCTAAATGCTACGTTAAGAACAGCCCTACAGATTCAAGCTGATCACATTGAATCTCCCTTCTGCCTGCGTCTGCCCTCCTTGAGGTAGTGGTTGGCAGGTATCTTGAAGCTGGTTCTGTAATGTTCACCACCCATGAGCAGAATCAACATCAAAACCGCTGTTAAGTACTAACAGGAAATGCATGCAGATGTGCTAAATACAGGACTGTGTTCTGGGATTACAGAGGTGAGCAAGGTGTGAGCCGTTCTCGCTGGAAGCTCATCATCGAGTAGGGAATGTTGATAAGTGAACAACTGCAATACAGTAGGGCAGATGCAAAAATATACGTAAGTAGCTGATGTCATAAGAGATTAATTGGGAGAGTCAGAAAGTAGAGGTCAAAACCCTCAAAAAGTCAGATATAATGTGTAGGTAACGGGGGATGTGCGTGTGTGTGTATTGCAATTATGAAGTAATTGCTGGTCTCTCCTTATTGCCTGTGTGAACTGGGTCAGTTACTGAAAGCACAAAGGCTCAGCGTCTTCACTTTGAAATGGTGATAATTGTCTAGTAATGTTACACGGATTCAGTGAGGTAATATATACGAGGTGCCAGTATGGTCCATTAGTCAGTTATTGTTTAAAGATTGGAGAAGGAAACACCCGGTAGAGAACATGGTAGATGAACATACTCTTATTATGTAGATAATGTTGCTGCCCCACATGCTTGGAATTCCCACTTCAAATTTGGTTTTATAGTTTTTTTTGTTTTTTTTTTGTTTTTTTGCGGTACGCGGGCCTCTCACTGTTGTGGTCTCTCCCGTTGCGGAGCACAGGCTCCGGACACGCAGGCTCAGTGGCCATGGCTCACGGGCCCAGCTGCTCCGCGGCATGTGGGATCTTCCCGAACCGGGGCACGAACCCGTGTCCCCTGCATCGGCAGGCGGACTCTCAACCACTGTGCCACCAGGGAAGCCCTGGTTTTATAGTTTTTAGGAAAACTTAACCTTGTAGTCAATCCCCTCTTTTTTTTTTTTTAACCAGAAGAAGTTTATTTCACTTAGTCTACTTGCCAGGTGTAGTTCTCAGTGACGGTGATTTCTTCCCATACATCACATCCATTCTCAAATTTAAAATTTGCTACAGTTAAGCATATTTGACAGAAATATGCCACAGGTTTTAAAGTGTTTAGCTAGAATGACATCACTGGGCTAGGTCTCTGTAACAACTGCTATCAGGAAAATTAGATTAAGATTTATTGGATACAGACACTTTGGAATGTGTTATAAAATCAGTCTTTGTAGAGTTGTAATCACAACACTGGGTTATATATACGAACCTAAATTTAGTTCCTGGATTATATCTATGTTTTTGTTATTTTAAAAGCTGTTTAAATTAACTTCTTTTAACAGAACCAAACTGAACAGTCTGCATTTTCTAGTGTAGTAGAAAAAATTGGCACAGTGATTTAATATTATTTTGCTTATATTATGGTTGATTAATTTCTTTAAAATCTGGGTCTATGTCCTAGACCATAGGATAAACCAGGCCGGGTAAACTTTTCACTTGAAACAAATGATTCTTCTGTTCTGGGTTGTTGAGTCTTGTTATAAAAGTCCACTAATTCATTGCATGATTAGACTTGTCTATTCTGTCGTGATTTTGTGTATTATAAGTGTTGTATTTGGGGTAATTTTTAAATAACAGTATTGGAATGGAACTACCAGCCCAGAATTTTGATCAAAATATATGTCTTGTCTAAAGCATCTTTAAAGTTCCTTATTTACAGTCAAGGGATTTAAATCAGTTTCGTTTGTATTTTATGGCTGGTGTTAATTTGTATTGATGTTACATTCATTTCCATAGCAAGGGAGACTTGGTGCATTAATATTCCAAAGTTTAGTTTAAGCTGGCTGGGATTAGACAAGTGGCTTTCACTGGTATTCTCTGGAAGATTCTCCACAGCAGTCCTGTGGGCGTGTTAACACGTTTAATCACCCTAATGAATGTCTAGTTAGCAGAGGGCTTTGGGACATCACAGCAGATTGAGGTGTTGGTTTTGTCTTTCAGTGCTCCATATTATATACTTTGAGAAATGAAATTTTTTTCTGATAGTGTTTTATTTTTTCTTGGATTTTTGTATATTATTATTATTGGTAACAACAACAATTACCATTATGGAGCCTCAGTAGAGCCAGGCTCTTGACATACATCGAACTCTGCTACTAGTCAGGTAATTTTCTAATAAAATTTGAGGTTATGAAATACATTTATGTATTATGTGCAATATGTGTTTATATTGATAAATAAATAGGCAGATAAATGTTAGGGCAGTTCTGCAGATGCATAGGTTTGTGGTGAGCGTTACATCTCCCCACTGTGAAAGTGAGGATGTTGAGCTTTTTGAGCTGCCCAAGGTCACATAGACGGTAAATGGTGAAACCAGGATTGTACTCCAGGTCTGATGAAATCCCATGCTTTCAATCACTTTTCTGTTCTGCCTTTAAAATATTTCCCCTTGAAAAAGTAAAGTTTAGCTGTCTTATAAATGCATCTTATTTTGAGCTAAGGTGGTCCCTATTAATTCTATGCTGTACAGCTACTTTTTCCCAAAAATAAAACAACTGTGTTCTTGACGGTGGGAGTACTGAGGCTCAATGTTAAAAGTAACCAATGCTTAGTGGAAAAACAAAACCAAATACTATAGGAAAGTATAAAGGAAGTGGTGGAAATCACTAGGTGTGTGGTTTGATGTATGGTTGGTCTTCCAGACTTTTTGGTGTATAAATACATATATGTATATTTTTAAAGCAAAAATAGATTCATAACATGCATGTTGTTTAGTAATTCTTCTTTCATTTATTATATATTGGCCATCATTCCACAGCATTATAAGTTTACATCTTCATGAAAATTTTTCTTTTTCATTTTTTAAAAATAATCCTTTTATTTTAGAACAGCTTTGGGTTTATGGAAAATCGCAGAGCTGGCGCCAAGAGTTCCCTGTTTCCCTGATCATTAACATCTTACCTTCGTGTGGTGTGTTTGTCAGAACTAATGAGCCAGTATTGATACATCGTTATTAACAGAAGTCCATGCTTCCTCAGATTTCCTTAGCTTTTTTACCTCCTGTCTTTTTGTGTTCCAGGATCCTGTCCAGGATTCCATACTTCAGTCCTCAGGTCTCCTTCGGCTCTCCGTGCCTGTGACAGTTTCTCATAGACTTTTCTTGTTTTTTTATGACTTGGACAGTTCGGGGGCATACTAGTCAGCTGTTGTAGAGGGCCCCTCAACTGGGGTTTGGCTGATGTTCTTCTCATGGTTCGACTGGGGTTGTGTGTCTGGGGGAGAGAGACCCCTGGGGCCAAGAGCCGTTTTCATCCCATCGTTTCAAGGGGTCCCGCTGTCTGTGTGACGCTGACCTTGGTATCCTGACTGAGGCAGCGCCTGTCAGGTGTCTGTACTGCAAAGTTACTGTCTCTTTCTCCCCTTTGCATCTGTGCTCTTGGGAAGAAGGCAGCACCCATGTCAGGAGTTGGGGGCCACGCTCCACCTCTTTGGGGCAGGGCAGGGGACCTACCTACAGTGTTTGGAATTCTGCAGCACAGGAGCTTTGTCTGTTCTCCCCAGTATTCATCTGTCCAGTCGTTTACTTATATCAGTGTAGACCAGTGGGGATTTATACTTGTGTTATAATCTGACACAACGCTACTGTATTGCTCAGATCGTTCCAGCTTTGGCCATCTGGAGAGCTTTCCGCTGGT
Source organism: Mesoplodon mirus (assembly GCF_964341445.2). Lineage (NCBI taxonomy): Eukaryota > Metazoa > Chordata > Mammalia > Artiodactyla > Ziphiidae > Mesoplodon > Mesoplodon mirus. The sequence goes on from NC_138996.1 coordinate 8,400,274, forward strand.
TCCTGTCTCCCTTTGCCACACCCTGTTATTGTGGGTTAATGTCTTCCAAGCAGCTAATACCATAGCTGCTTGGTATTCCATTGTAAGAGAACGCCATAAAATATTTAATCCCTCTTTAATGATAATTTAGGTATCAGGTTTCTCACCATTGTAAACAAGCCTGTGATGAACAGTCTTCAAAAACTGTATTTATGAAAATATTCTTTGATCCTTCAGGAAAAGCTGCAGTGTTAAAAGGACTGCCCGTTGTACATTTTAGGTGTCCCTGACTCTTTCTCAAGGATATTTAAGCGGACTTCTGAGGAGTGAGCATCTCCACCTGACCTGGGAGAACAGTGGTGTGTTCGTCACCGTAATTGCCTCCGTTCTTTTTGCTTTTTTTCATGTGATCGGGGCTGGTGGGGCAGGTGGCACCAGTGGTCCCAAAAGCTGCTTTGACAATGAACCTCCGTGTCCCTATCACCCAGCTTTATCTGTCAGCTTGTGGCCAATCTTATTTAAAACTGCCACCCACTACCCCCCACCTTATTATTTGCATTGAATTTATGGATGGAGCGATAAAGGGCAGAAAGTTTCCTTTTGCTTTTTTCTAAGCCATACCGAAGCCAACCTTAACTGCATTATTGTATTTAAAACTATTTTATTGCAAATAAATATTCATCTTGCTAGCCCCTGTTGTTCACTGTATGAGGATTCTGGTCTTATTCTAACCTCATTCAGACGATCCTGCCTGGCACTTGACGAGATCGCAAGCTTTCCCTTTTCGTTCATGGATAGGCTTTGTGACAGTCAATCAGCTTTATTCCCCCCCCCCACGCCCCCCCCCCACACCCCCGTCTCGAGTGCCTTGTTTGTATTATTTCTGAATTCTGGCTTCCTCTTATCTACCTGTTTCCATTCAGGGAGCACCTTTTAAAGAGGAGAAATCAATGTTACTCTTCTTCTCATTTCTAAGCAAAAGTTTAAAAGATAACTAAAAAATAACCACAGTTTCAAATACACCTCTGGTCAAGTGCATTCAGTTGTCCAGGGCGGATGTGTGTTGTGGGTTTAAGTTCTTGGAAGACACGCTGTGCGGCGTGTGTGCTGTGGGCATATTTAAGATTTTACATCTGTAGTATTTCACCTACTCTACCTATATTAAGCTACTGTTTAAACCCTTCTCGATACAGTAATCATCCTCTTTGCTTTGAGATGGTCTTAACTTGGACATCATTGCTACGTGCCAGCTGTGTGACCTTGATTGAATTTCTTACCTTTCCGTTTACTCATCTGAAAAGTGAGGCTGTTTAGCAGCCACCACCTCACTGGACTGAGTGTTGAGTTGAATGAGATCAGCTGTAGTGCCTGGTGTGTGATAAATGCTCAGCAAATATTATTCGTCATCTTTTCCTCTCCAGCCATCTGGTATATCTCCCCTTACTTGTTTATACCTTCGCTTAGATGAAGAAAAACGGTTTATTGTAAGTAAGTCACCACCTTCATGTTTGCCTCAAACTTGTTTTAAACTTTTTGTTTTGAAATGGTTACAGATTCACAGGAAGTTGTAAAAATATAGAGTTCCCGTGTATCCTTCACCAGTTTCCCCCAGAGGCAGCTAGTACCAGGGCAAGAGTGGAAAATAGACCTCGGTACAATCCACAGAGCTTATTCAGATTCCTCCAGTTTTACGTGCACTGTGTGTGACTATGTGTGGGTGTGTATGTATATGTGGTGTGTCTTGTGAGACTGTGTGTGTGTGACTCGGTGTGTGTGGGTGTGTATGTATATGTGGTGTGTGTGACTATGTGTGGGTGTGTATGTATATGTGGTGTGTGTTGTGAGACTGTGTGTGTGTGACGGTGTGTGTGTGGGTGTGTATGTATATGTGGTGTGTGTGACTGTGTGGGTGTGTATGTATATGTGGTGTGTGTGACTGTGTGTGGGTGTGTATGTATATGTGGTGTGTCTTGTGAGACTGTGTGTGTGACTCGGTGTGTGTGTGGGTGTGTATGTATATGTGGTGTGTGTGACTATGTGTGGGTGTGTATGTATATGTGGTGTGTGTTGTGAGACTGTGTGTGTGTGACGGTGTGTGTGTGGGTGTGTATGTATATGTGGTGTGTGTGACTATGTGTGGGTGTGTATGTATATGTGGTGTGTGTGACTGTGTGGGTGTGTATGTATATGTGGTGTGTGTGTTGTGAGACTGTGTGTGTGTGACTGGGTGTGTGTGGGTGTGTGTATATGTGGTGTGTGTGACTATGTGTGGGTGTGTATGTATATGTGGTGTGTGTGTTGTGAGACTGTGTGTGTGTGACGGTGTGTGTGTGGGTGTGTATGTATATGTGGTGTGTGTGACTGTGTGGGTGTGTATGTATATGTGTGTGTGACTGTGGGTGTGTATGTATATGTGTGTGTGACTGTGTGAGTGTGTATGTATATGTGGGGTGTGTGTGTATGTGGGGTGTGTGTGTGACTGGGTGTGTGTGTATATGTGGGGTGTGTGTGTGACTGGGTGTGTATATGTGTGTGTGTGTGACTGTGGGTGTGTATGTATATGTGGTGTGTGTGTGTGTATGGCTCTGTGGGTGGGTATGTATATGTGGGGTGTGTGTGTGTGTGTGCAGTTCCATCACATGTAGATCTGTGTAACCACCACCACAACCAGGACACACAACTGACCCATCAACTCAAGGCTTCTGCTTGCTACCTCTTTATAACCTTCCCTCTACCCACCAACCCTTGGTAACCACTAACGTGTTCTCCAGCTTTATAATTTCGTCCTTTTGAGACTCTTATATAAATGGAATCATGCAGCCTGTGACCTCTTGAGATTGGCTTTTTTAACTCGGCATAATGCCCCGGAGATCCCTTCACACTGTTGCGTGTATCAGTTTGTTCCCTTTTATTGCTGAGTACTGGCATGGTATGGATGTATCACAGGTTAACCTTTTGTCTTTTGGAAGGACATTTGGGTGGTTTCCAGTTTGGGGCTGTTACAGATAAAGCTGTTGTGAGCATTTGTATACAGGTGTTTTGTGTGGCCCTGAGTTTTCGTTTCACTAGGATAAATGCTTAGGAGTGCAATTCCTGGATCAAAACTCCTTTGATGGACCGTTGTAAGCTTCTTTGAAAATATATGCTAATGCTGTCCACACTTGTAGGTATACCAGCCATTATAAATCATCTAAGTAATATACATTGTCCTTTGTTTTAAACTATCTTTCTGTATAAATTGTGGCATGCGTCCAAAGTATAGAATTCTGTCTTTTTTGTACTGTAATGTAATATGTACTAAATAAATATTTCATTTTGTTAATGAATCCCCTTTCATACTTTATCAAAAATTTTCTTGGACATATAATTGTTCTCAGATACTAAATTTGTATGGGGGAGATAGTTCATGCAATGTTTTTTCTTTTTATCAATTCTCTGCAATGTGGTAGAGCTGAATTTTGAAAAATACTTAGATTAGCGCAAAAAACCAGCAAGTCCATTAATTGACTAATGTCTGGCAGAATTTCAGATAATCGGTAGAATAGTGCTGGCACTTTTGCTTTCCAACATAATGTTTGGCATCCTAAGATGTTTCATAAAATCATTGTCTCCAAAGTTTATAATAAATGATAAATTATTCAGGTGAAAATACAAATACTCTTTTGACATATGAAGGGTCCTTAATTGTGGTAGCCATGGATTTACCTAACTTTATTTAATTTGGGCATCAAAAGTCCACATAAGGCCGATATGAATTATAGACGGTGGACAGGGTCAGCTGGTTGATCGGTTTTGGCTTTCCCAAATGTAGCCTTAAAATAACCGATAAAGAAAAAGCTCTTTGTAAAAGATTGGGAGAAAGGAAGGAAGAGGATAACTGTAAAAAGCAGCGGTTCTTAACTCTGTCTGAATTATCTAGTTAGCTTTAAAAATTAAACAAGTACCTACACCCAGGCCAGTTAACTTAGAATCTCTGGAAGTGGCGCCCAGGCACTGGTATTTTTAAAAAATGCTTCCAGGTAATTCTGATGTTTAGCCAAGGTTGAGAACCCCTGAACCGACAGGAATGGCATCTCTGCTCATATGTCTTCACCTTAGAATTTGCTGGTGTTTGTGTTTCATGCATCCATCTCCTGCGTATTGGACTAATGTGGATTCCGCATACCTTTTATTTACGGCTCTGCTGAGGTGCGTATTTTCCTAAGGGGGAAAATAATCACACTTGTGAACTGTGGACACGTTTAATCTACAAAGCACAGCTTTACTCTGTATTACAGAAGAGTGCCTGTGACATGGAATCAAGTACCCCAAACAGTGAAAAACTCAGAATCACTGAAAAGTCAAAAAGGAAGTTAGATTTCATCCAAGGTATACTGTGGGTGGGAAACTTTGGGAGAAATTAGGCATTTAGAAAACCTGCCTGGGACTTCCCTGGTGGTCCAGTGGTTAAGACGTCACGCTTCCATTGCGCGGGGCACGGGTTCAGTCCCTGGTCCAGGAACTAAAATCCTGCATGCCGTGGGGTGCAGCCAAAGAAAAAGAAAACCTGCCTGGAGTGTTGGGATGAGAGAGCTGAATCTATTTATAGATCCTATTGTCAGCTTTATTTAGTTTCTTTTCTTTTTAAAATTTATTACCTTGCAAAAGCAGCATTTGCTTGTAACAAGTGAAAGTATACAAGGATGAACAAAGAAAAAAAGAATTCATCCCCCACCCATGTTCACAGATGCGAATTCTTCCACACCTTTTCCTGTATTCAGAAAAGTATGTCTAAGGATGTAAGGTTTGTCGGGTTTTTTTGCTTTTAAGTAGGATCATACTCAATATATTATTCTGAAGCTTGCTTTTCCTCCTTAATGTATCATGGATATCTCTCCATGTCAATAGATCAGCTCTAACTCTTGTTTCCAAAAAATGAATTAAAATTTTCAATATACCATAATTTATTCAACCACTTCCCTGCAGATGGATATTCAGGATGTTCCTCCCCACACACTTTTTTTTGTCACTACAAACAGTGATGCAACACGTATCTTTGTACGTATAACTTCAGGTGCTTGTGCTTTTGTGTCTAAAGTAGTCTTAAAACCTGTGGTTTGGTTTTAGGCAGATTTCTTAGTTTCTGGATATCTTCTCTGATAGAATGAGTGAGTTAAGTTCAGTTGAATTCCAGTTAATTGGCTGCTTCTGGGTATTAAGTTGGGCATTAGATAGGAGAATCAATTATTTTAGAAATGGATCTGAATGAATTCTAGTGACCGTAGGTGTTTTTCATAGGTCCTAGAATTCCTAAGGTTTCACCTTAAACAGGCCAATAGATGGGCTTCATGGGGGTCCAGGGATCATTTGATATTGGTTGCAAAACTGTGTACATTTTATGGCTTTCATCAGATTTTCAACAAGGCTGTTGCCTCGAGGAAGGCTGACATCAACCTAGGAGAGATGACTAATCCCACACATAGCAGACTGGATCCAGAGTAATCTGAATAGGTTGTGGTCATGTTCTAAAACCAGCAAGATGAAGTAGCCTCAGGAGGAACCATCTGCAGGAGTTGAGGACTGCCCCACACGCACCTGAGACAAAAACGAGCTGAGTTTATTTGGCCACAGGCTTCTGTGAGCCTCTCTGTGATGCGGCTGCTGAAAATAGACGTTAGACCACACCTGGTGAATGTGTTTACTCCGGTGACCCATGCTGAGGTGAGACATCAGCAGGGGAGGGAGACCGGTGGTGGGCTGAGAAGTGAAGTCGCGGGAGGAAGCACCGGAGGAGGAGTTGGGTTGTCGGAGCAGAAGGAGAGGGTGTTGAAGAGCGACGTGCGTTAGGCACTGGCAGGACCGGAAGGTGGTGTGGAGAGCTCGTGCGTGTGGACGCACAAGTGCTCAGTAAATATCTGAAGGAGTGGACATCACAAGGCAAAGGATTGTGACCTGCTCTGAGCTCTGGTGAGAGTTCTCCAGTGATGGGGTGGGTGCCCTGGAGAGTAATGACTTCAAGCCTATGATGGGGGACCAGGACAGGGGCTGTAGAAGGCATTCCTGCTCTAAGTGAAAGGTTGTACCATAGGACTTCAAAACCCTTTTAATCGGATTGTCATTTCTTCTCTCAGGTGCTTAAATTCCAAAACAGGAGAAAATTCTAGGATAATATTGTAGGCTCTTTTAAAGTACTTTTATAGAGGGGATGGTTTTAACTCAAAGGTTACATGATTGCCAGTACAGGTGTTTCAAAGGTGCTGAAATGTTAAAATATAACAGGTTTTTATCTGAAACTTGCGGCGCATAAGTTATTCCACTGTTAAACCTGAAGTAACTAGTCTAGGCCTGTAGTGTGTGGACTTTATTTTTGTTTCTTTAGAGAGGAGAAAAGCCACATTCTTTTCATGCTGCAAAAAGAGAGTAAAAAAGGAAATTTCACCACTTCCTGGCTTCATTGTGGCCTCCGGAAACATAGGACACTATCTTCATTAGACTAATTATTCTGAATCCTGACTCAGATGATAATAACACTGCCTGGAATTTGTGTCTTGCTTGTTGTCTGCACAGGCCTGCATCCAAGTCTGCATACTGCCCTGTGCAGATGTGGCTCTGATATTTCACTTGGGTGAGACACAGATATCTCTTATCGCCCCTCAGTAACTGAAACAATATAAAAATCCTTTAGGTTGTGGAAATGGATAAATACTGTCAAGTTTTTTTTTTTTTTTCTTTTTAATTATAAAGCTTTAAAAAAACAAAAAAACAAAAAACCCTGTATCTCACACTAGTGGTCTTAGAACAGCTCGGGGGCTGCTGACACTTCCGACCATGGGTTCCATTCTTTTTTATGGCACCAGAGAGGTCTAGGTTAGGGCTTAAGGAGATGGGCTCCACCACTTGCTGGCTCTGGGACCTGATCTCCCAAGTCTGTTTCCTTGTAGAGGGAAGGTAACGATAGCGCTTACGCCCCGAGAGAAGCCCTTAGCACGGTGCCCGGCTCACCGAGAGGACTCCCTAAACATTCTACTGCTATGTCGTCTGCTGTCCCCTCTTGAGCTCCTTTCTATTTTTTTCCTGACGTAGCAGATAGTACCACTGACATGTCTTACACTGTCTGGAACACAGCATGTCTAAAACTAATTTGTGTGTTCCCTCCCCACCCCCCCCGCCTCCTCTCATCCTCAATCTACTTCTGCTCTGTCCTGTCTCCTCTCCACCCTCCAGAGGTGCCGGGGGCACCGCAGGCTCTGGAGGATTGAATTCCTGCTCCGCCACTTAATGCCGCATGACCTTGGACAAGCGCCTTAATGTCTCTAAATCTCAGTTTCTTCGGTGATCAACCTGATTGCAGCCTGTCTTCTAGAATTGGGAAGATTCCCTGAGAGGAGTACACGTTAAGTGCTTAGTGTCGCTCCTGACACTTAAGTAAGTGCACGAATCCATGTTTATCACTAACAATTCTAAAGCTAGAAGCGGTGGTGTCAGCCTGAATCCCGCTTCCTTCCCCTCCCCTGGGAGTCATCAATGCTATTGATTCTACCTCAAAAGTCTCTCCTCTTTCTATCACTGCTTTTAGGTCAGGGTTTCTTCACTTGAGTCCACTGCTCAGAGAGGTTCATAATCCCGTGAAATTATGTGTTTATTTTTTGACCTAGGTGCATTTTTCTTGAGGAGAAGGCATCTGACCTTTCTCATTGACTTTCACACAGGTCAGTGACCCAGGAAAGGTTATACTAACTACTGGCTTGGACTCTTACCTCTCGACTGTATTCGGTAACCTGTCCATTGACATTCCTCCCCGGGTCTCTGTGCCTCTGATCTACTCTTCACACTGTTGCCCAGTTATTTATTTATTTTGTTAGTGTTCTTACAGCCCCATCCTGTGCATACGGTTGTGTTGACTCCCTGTTGCCTGTAGTGGCTGTTCTCACCCCCGCCACATAACAGAGTCACGTGGGAAGACTGTTAAAAAACACCAATGCCCAGTCCCCATCCTGGACCAATTAATTGATACTAACAAACACCAGACATCAATATTTTGTTTTAAAGCTTCCCAGGAGATTTTAATGTGTAGCCGGAGTGGAGAGCCTCAGGGCTACCAGACAGTGGACCACCGAGTTAGCCTGGCACATAGGGACCTCAGCAGTCGACTTTTGCAGCCTAATCTTTTGCCTCTTCCCCCATTCACATCCTGTCACTTACGCTCTGGGCACATAGTTTTTGCTATTCTCAGAACAGGCTCCGAGCTTTTGCCTGGACTGATCACTCTGCCCCAAATGCCTTTCGCTCTTTCTCTGCCTGGTCATTTCCGTCGCAGACCCTCCCCAAGTCCCAAAGACAGTTGCAACCCTCCTTTCGTGCAGACTTCTATTATAGGCCTTACACTGTATTGCAATCATTTGTGTCTGTCTTCCATACCACACTGAACTCCTAGAAGGTAAGATCCTTATTTATTTCACCTTTCTCATGCTTGGCACCAGCTTAACAAGTTCCCTGAAAGTCTGATGAATAAGTCAATGAGAGGGGAAAGCAGCCTGCTCTGGGGAATCAGAAAGTCCATGGGGTTGGAGAGTGTAAGTAAATATGCTGTACCAGATGTGGTGAGGAAGGCTCGGCAGAAGTTCATCCTTTACTGTTGCTTTTTTATACTTTTATAAAAAGGAAAGATCGAAGTATATGAGTTTCTCACCTGGGACTAGGAAAGTCAAGACCAGCTTTGACAATAGCTTCAAACATTGTCGAGCGTAAAGTCATGTCACGTTTGGCTGCTGAGATGGTACAGAGGTTTCTGAATGAGAGATGAAGAATCAGCCACTCCGATGATGGCAGCTGTTTACTTTGCCCAGTGGATTATCCTAACTTAGTTACTGATTTAAAGATACCCTTATATGGACGGTTCTCCAGACATTATATGTTTCTAATTTTGATCTCATCTCTGACCCTTAAGTTTTAGCTGCCGTCTTCTCTTGGCTGTTGTTAATACTTTTTTTCTCAGTGTGTCTCAGAATTGTCCAACACATTCTAAAGAATCATAACTTAAATGTGATTGATTCCTCCTTTTCTTCAGTGCCCAGGATTAAATTTTGAAAGAGATTACTTTAGTGAATGATCTCAGAGAGATTCTTTTGGATACTGTTCGGGGTTTTATCTTAATTATTTTTCCTGTACAGTGGCCTACCACTACAATCTTAGCAGAAGATATGGCTTATTTAACACTTTTACACAAAGAACAGTAAGTACTAGTCTGACATCATGATTTGCATGTTTTTCTGATAGGCTGTGTATGAACAACTAGAATACCCTTTGTCTGACTGGCTGTTTATTATCCTATAATCCAATATCATATCTTAGAGTTGAATAATAACAAGAATTTTCTTATTCAAAATCAGAGTGTTAGTTGGAATTTATTAATATGCTACTCTTTTACGTGTCCATCATCTTATTTAAAAAGAGGGGTTTTTTTTTTACTTTTTAAAATTGAAGTATAGTTGTACAATGTTTTATAAGTTACAGGTCTACAATGTAGTGATTCACAATTTTTAAAGGTTATGCTTCACTTATAGTTATTATAAAATATTGGCTGTATTCCCCATGTTAAGCCTTAAAGAAATCTGGATTTATCAAGAACTCCTCGTTTCAATGTAGTTGACGTGAAAGGATCTTAATTAGTGAAACTAAAAAGAATTATTTTTAGTTATTTTTTAGGAACGTTTTTTTAAAAACAGATCTGACTCAAAGAACTGGGAAATGCACCCTTTCCTGGCAATTAGAGAGACAGGAAGAGAATGTCAAGAAAAAGAAGAAACCGAGTCTTACAGTGTGAGCACTAAGGTCTAAAATGGATCATTGTCTCCTGTTTCACAGTCTACAATCAACCCCAATACCCTGGTACCGTTTGTCCACGCTTCTTTTTGTGAACCAGGGTCTGTGTAAAGGAGCCAGTCTCTGTGTTTCTGAGAATGGCCTCTTGGATTATTATAATTTCTGGGCTATTACAGTTTTAAGAGCTGAGTTGTTAATCCTTCTGTTTTTTTGTTTATTGCTGATATTCTGAAACATGAGCCCTCATTGGAGCACTTTTTTAAATGAAATATACAGTACTTAAGGGATAGAATCATGTACATTTATCTCAAGGGACTGGACTCTGTCCTCCTATTGAAACCAGCCACCTACCGGGTTCTTGTAGCCAGGTGAAGTTAGACTCTCTTATGAATATTTCAGCTCTTCTAATTTGAGGTTGATTTTGAACTGCTTACCCCCGAAGTGACCACTTCTCAGTGTGTCTGGTTGAGAACAGACCACATCCATTTACAACAAAACTGTTAAAAGTTAGAAAGCAAATCCTTGATTTCCCAACTGTTTTGGTAAACTGGTACCAAGTGTCATGTTTTCCCACACACTTAGGCATCTTATGAATGCTTGGCAACTTGAGAATGGAACACAGGAGCCATGAGAACTTACTTGAAATTATTATTAGTAAAACGGGCAGCCTTGGGCTGCTATTATGAGGGTCCTTTCAGCTTTACCCTGCAAGTTTCCTGTAAAAACCCAGAGCCCCAAAGTAGATTCTCTACTATGTACAGGTGGTTCAAACAGGAGTTCCCCTACATCATTATTTTACATAGGTAAAATAAATATTTTTTTTAAAAATCCATGCCAAGTACTGTTCTGAGTGTTGTATGTCCATTGACTCATTTTTACAACAGTCTGTTAACTTGCCTATGGTTGCTAAGCTAGTAGGTAGTGAAGTTGGGATTCGAATGAACCCAGCAGCACGGCTCTATTAAAGGGCTCACCTACAGCCCTCTTTTAGTCCTTACCCTGAAAAGAGATTGTAGGAGCTGTTGAAGTTGGCTTAATTGCTTGTGAAACAGCGTGGCTGAAATAACAGAAGTGAATACTGAGTGCTAATGTGCCAGAAGGTTTTGGAGGTTAATAGCTTGTTGTCTGATTCTTAATAGTTTCCCTATAGTTGGATGGAGTCGACTGAGAAGTGGGCATTTACGATTAGCAGTTCAGCATAACTTGTTAGTTCACATTCTGTTCACCAGTGCGGAATTGACAATACAGTTTGATCTGTGGTGGGTGAAATTTTTACTGCTCCATTATCTATGAAAAAGAGGTTTCGAAACAAATAGTGTAAGACTGCAGGAAATTTTTACTTATTTCAACACAGCAGAATATTTTCAAGTACTTTTAGCAGTATTTTTTTTAGTATAATCTGTATTTTCATCTTAAAAACAGAGGGAACTCAGTTTAATATTTGTTAATAGGTTCAAGTAATAAAACTGCATTTAAAAGTGTTTTCAGTTTGGATATATAACTACTTGAAGCCAAATTAGACTAGAATTAGTAAGATTTCATTAACCTACCTTTTGAATCATGTGGCCTTGTCTACTTTTTTCCCCCTGAAATCTCAAATTACAGTACATTTAAGGTTTCTTGTTTTAGATTAGCTTGAATACTAATAAATTATAGAGGTTCCGACTGTACTTAAATGAGCCTATGCTTATGTTTCCAATGAAGGTACATTTATTACATGAGACTTTAGTACAGCTTTGTTTGAATCTGGCAGCCGCGCTGTGTCTGTCTAGCAGTTTAAACCTAGCATCTCACATGCACAACGGTTGCCCCAAGAGAGAAGGGGAGGGACAGGACAGTCTCTGATCTTCTGAGTGGAGGCTAATGTTGAGGCACGGGAAAACATGGCCTGACCCTTGTGTTCTAGTACAGTGCTCTGTGAACTTCAGACGAAGGAAAAAATTAAATATATCTAGCACCTACTACATACACGTTCTGTCCTTGGTGATACAGCTATATCTGTATTTCTGTATTGATACACATCTGTCTATTGGTCTAGCTATCTAACTATCTATCTATCTTGCTATGTATGCATGAACATTAGTTTGTTTATTTAACAAAATATTTATATATTAAGCACCAGGCACTGTTCTGCATGCTTTACAAATATAAACTCATTTAATCTTCATAATCACCCTTTGAAATTTGTATATTGTTATGCCCATTCTAAAGATGATGAAACTGAGACACAGAGAGAGTAATTGCCCAGGGTCAACAACTATTAAGTGTGAAACTAGAAGGAACCCGGGCAGTCTTGCTCTGGACTCCATACAATCATTGGACACTTTACAGCATAAACTTGGAGAAATTAAGGAACTCTATTAGTGATCTAAACAGCTATTAATTGACAGAGCTGAAATCCATTTCCCAGACATACAGTCTACAGACATGCATCACAGCCTTCCTTTTTCTCCATCTTTGCTCATGTTGTTGGTTCTGTATAATGTTCTTTCCTCTCCTTTTACTGTTGAAAGCTTATCAGCAGGCAGAGGCTCAATTCACATGCCACTTTCTCCACGATGCCTTTCTTGACTAACCCAACTAGAAGCCTCCTCTTCTTTTCTTAGATTCCTACTGGAAAGGATTTTTACCCTTTGGGATGCTTACTGATTACCCTCTTATATGGTAGAAAGTTTATATATATACTGTCATGTCTCCTATCAGATTATAAGCCTCTTGAAGGTAGAACTGTCACTAACACCATTTTCTGCTATAGTCTTGGGCAGCCTGCCGTTTGTTCAAATCTTGCAAATGCTTGGGAGTTTCTTAGTGGCAGGAAGCAGTTGTTTAACAAGTGTTTGTTAAATGGATGACTATTAGGAATGTATGGTGAGGATAAATTTCCCCCAGAGACTTCTAAGATACTTAAAAAATTAACTCTGTTAAAATAAGTATTCAAACAACAGCAGTAATAATGCTGCCCTTATTTTCATAGTCCTGATATAATTGTTATAAATTATGCAGAATTAGCTGTTTATCAAAGGCTTAATAAAGAACTGTCTTGAACTTGCTACTATGTGTATATATATTTTTAGCTTGCAAAAAATGCTGGAGAAAAAGTGGTTTATTCTTTGAGTCAGATTTCTCTGCTCATGTGTGTGTAAATGGTACTCTTAATCCACTTCTGAAGTATTAAGACGGGACTGAAAGGCTGTGAACTCTGCCCATGTAATCACTCTGAAGGCCAGGATGGAGAAGTCATTACTTCAGCACAGAGAGTTGTAGCATCGAAGGCCACTTATATTTGTTTCCAGTTATAGGATGAAATAAATAGAGTCCTTACCTTTTTAGCAGTTTTATCATCAGACCATATCACTGTTTCATTTTAGTTTGATTAACGTGATAGTGGAGATGACAAAGTAGATGTAGTCATCAGAATTGTGGATTTTTTTTAAAGCTAGAATTGTGAATTTTTAAGAGTAAGATAGACGTAGATTAGTCTTAAAGGATTTCGTTTGGAAGTAAAAGGATGCACTTTTACAGACCTTTTGAAGATTGTATATTTGTGAGCGTTTGCTATATAACAAGCCACCTAATTCTAGCAGCTGGGAAAAGGAAACCTTCTATCTCACAGTTCGGGAGGTCACCCCGGTGGCTCTTCCGGTTGGAGCTAGCCCGGCTGGTCTTTGCAGTTAGCTGGTGGCTTGGCTGGGGGCCGCATGGCCTGGGATGGCCTCCTGGCCCGTCGGGCCGTCGTCGGGCTGCCCGGGGTGGGGCTTCAGTGGCAGAGGGCAAGTCTGTGTCCACGTGGTCTCATCCTCAGAAGGCTAGCCGGGAGTCTCCAGGTGGTGGTCTCAGGGCTCCGAAGTGCAGCAGGAGGCGGCCGGCTCCCCTGGGCCCGCCCTTAAGTCTTTGGGTGATGTCTGCAGGCCAAGCCCAGGTCAGTGTGGGCAGGGGCTCTTCCAGGGTTTGGATACAGGGAAGCAGGAACAGATAGGGGGCTATTACTGCACCACCTACCAGATATAAAATTTGGGCATACTGTTGGTCAGTGTCCCTGAATTCTGATCCAGCCTTAGGCTTGCAGCCCGAGCTGCTCTAATAGAGGAGAACTGAGCAGGCTGTCCAGGCCACAGGGTTTTCAGAGACAGTTGGCAGACCCTGGCTCCCCTGAAATACTTAACAGTTGTTTGAAGCCCCTTTCAACGTTTTCTTTTTTGAAGCTTGGAAGTATGAAAGTAGGGAGGCTTTCACCCTCACTCAGTGACATCCCAAACCGACCTTCTGCAAGGGCTGCACTGAACGTGGAAAGGGTGCGACCCTAAAGGCGCAGTGGTGTATTGAGAGCGCGTGTGTGGCCGTGCCTGACCGGGTGCCTGGCCGGCCCGGAGTCCTCACGCCGCCCCTTGCTGTCGCACCATCGCCCCTGTTTTATGGGTGGCGAGGAAGCAGACTCACAGGCCGCCTGAGCTGCCTGGGGTCATACAGCTGGTGGGTGGGGCTGCCTTTTGAACCAGGTCTTACTGACTCCCCAGCTATGGTCCAAAGAAGACTTTCTCCCCAGTGGGCTGGGGATGTTTTTTTCAGCACGAAGCTTTTGAGTACTTTATGCCATCCTCTGAGAAACTGGGGACCGTGGGGAGATGTGAATTTTTTCCCCTCCTACTTTTTTCCTGCCTTGTACCTTCACTAGTTAGGCCAAATAACCAGGTGTAATTTGAAGACGATAAATCACTCAGAGGGGAAACTTTACTGCTGGTTCCAGATGTCATTTTTAAATATTTTGGAATAATCTATCTATGACTCTTCTATATTCCAAAATAAAATTCAGAATCCTGAAATACTCTAGGACATATATTTAAAATTTCAGTGGGGGGGGGATAAATTAGGAATTTGGGAGTAACATGAACACACTACAATATAGGAAGTAGATAACAAGGACCTACTGTAGAGCACAGGGAACTCTACTCAATATTTTGTAAAAACCTATATGGGAAAAGAATCTGAAAAAGAAATATCTATATGTATATAACTGAATCACTTTGCGGTACACTTGAAACTAATACAAAATTGAAAGTCAACTAGACTTCAATAAAAAAATTTCATTAGAAATCACCTTCATTTAAAAATGAAGCTGCCCCCCTCCCCTGTGCTCCCATGGCCCACAGCACATAACTGCATCGCCCTATTTACCAGAATGGTGTATTTGCCAGGTTGGGGCTGGGGGTGTCCCTCCCTGTCACTCAGCCGTGAGCTCCTCGACATAGAGACCTTGTCTTTCCTTTCTGTATCCTCAGCAGCACGTCCCGGAACGGCTACATTCCAGTCTTCCGGGAACAGTATTAGTTACATGATTCTATAACTCGATTCCGTACCCAGGGAGAAACGCTTTTCTCCTTTTCATCTCTCCTCGTTTTGGTCTGTTTGTCCTCCTTTTAGTCCTTTCTCTTTTCTGAGTCGTTTTCTTCCTGTTTGTCTGAGTTCCTCGGCTTTCCATTTCTCCCACCCTCTCACTGGCGATCTTTATATTCATTACATGTTGAACTGACAGCGTCTTGGATGTATTGAGTTAAGTAAAAATGTGATTAAAATTAATTTCACCTGTTTCTTTTTACTTTTTTAATGTGACTAGAAAATATTAAATTATAGAGGTAGCTGCTCCGGAGGGTCGTTATCCAGGCCAGTCCAGTAACGTGAGTTCGTCAGAACAGTTGTCTTTGTCTGGATGTCATGGGTCTGTGGGACTGAAGAGCCCCTAGGCGCCGGCCCCCATGCGCACAGCTCCTCATCCCTGCCACCCGCAGTTCAGGACAGCGAACGGGGAGGCTTTACCTTGCTTTAAAATGAGGCACAGAGATTTTTCTCTACTGTCACAGGTATGCCTGGAACAAGAGTACAGCTGACTCTCACATTCTTTTCACTAATGAAAAGGAAACAGCAGGGTGACTCGTACATTGGAGGCTACACTATTTTCTTTGGAATGTTTTAGTTCTTGCATTTTGGAACAGGTGTGGCCTCTGTTGAAAGCAACAGTGGAGTCATACCCAGCATATTTGACATGTGAAGAACGGGAAAACTGCTCGGCGTCCCCTGCCTTCAGTGTAAGGGGTGTGGGTCCATCATCTTGGCCCTCTGCGATGCCAGATCCTATGCATAAGTATTTAGGGTGTATTGGCTTTTTTCTTTCTTTTCAGTTTAGGCTAGAAATAATGTTTTGGCTTAGAAACTCTTTGACTGAACTGTGACATAATAGGATAAGGATAATTGTGTCTAAAATAGCCTCTTGGTGTCCTCCCTTGGCATTAAGAATTCCGGAGTAAGTCTGCTGTGGATCACTGAGAACTGATATGTTAATCACAGGTCAGCCATCTTCGATAAGTTCTTTTCTTTTGGCGCAGAGTTGGGGGGCCCACTTCAGTGCCTGGGGTTGGGATGGTGAGTGCAGGGCAGCTACCATCTCACGGGGGTGAGCACGTGCTGGCTGTAGCCGCCTAAGGCTGGGCCTGGGGGTGGAAGCCCAGACTGGCAGCCAGCAGTTTTTGTAAACAACCGGGAGGGGGATTGTGCTGGCGGCTGCCAGCTCATGCCAGTGAAAACCAACCCTTCGCCACTTTGGGTGGCGTGCCACAGGTGGCCAAGTGCTTCATAAGGACACAGCCAGGTCTTATGGGTCCATGTCACCTGTCTGTACCAGGGAGTTGGGGTGTGAGCCTCAGAGCTCAGACCTGGAATTTGGGAGCTGAGCAGAATAAATCTCTTGAAATCTAAACTGACATATGACATTTTAAAATTGGGAAAACGGACAGCTCTGAAAAGATTTGTAGGATTATAGCTGAATAGTTAACATGGAAGACATGTCATAGAGAGGTTAGGAGCAGAGGTGGAATAATCCCGTGTTGATTCAGTGAGAAGCGCTGGACAAGGCATTGAATTTCCCTGTTTACCCATCTGTTGAAAAAACAAAATGGGAAAATGACATCTCCCAGAGATGTTTGGAGATTTGATTGCTGTTCGTAGTGTGCCTGGATAGCTCTCCTAAAGGGTCCAGTAAGAGCAAAATATGTCATAAGAACTTAAATATCTACACAAACTAGTGTGAACCATCTTGTGTAGATAAGCAGTTCTGTGTCTTTGATCCAAGTTGTACTTATTAAGGCAATTTGTATTTTTCAAAGAAAGTTCCGTGTTACTTCCAGTTTTCTTTTGAATATCAGCTCTGTACTTGGGGTCTTTAACTGTCAACTTGAGCTTCAACATGATTTATAGGTGGTCTGTCACCTCTAAAGGACAATTGACCAGTTCCAGACAGCCAGGCAGTTAAATACACTTCAACATGCTTCTTGCTAAGGACGATGCCTTTTGCAAATATTTGAGATATTTGTTCTCAGTTGTCATTTATTAGTGAACCTGTATCCTCACAGCGGCTCCTTGGGAGGTTCAGAAGACAAAGCCAGAAGGCAAACGAAATTCGTTCATTACGTATCAAAAAAAAGAGCTTTCATTTACCGCTCTTTGTTGGTAGACTTGCTGGTATGTGTCTTTGATGCCTGTTTAATTTCAGGTAGTACCACGGCTAATCATGCTGTGTAAATAATCTGACAGACTATCCCTTTACTTGGTTTTTCCTCGTGAAGAGCATACGGCGCTGCCACCTTGTTGCCAAAGTTTTGTCTGATTTGAAAGTGCTTAAAACTCAAGTGAACGCCTGCTGTGAAAAAGAGCTTACTCTCTCCCCCTCTGTCAGTACTTGCGAAAACAGGAAAACAGCGTAAAAGGAGATAGCACCATGGGACTGAATTCAATAATTAGCATAATCATGATGCTCCGTATTGTTCCCCAGGGCACGCCCCTTGGCCAGATCTCCCATTAAGAGGACACCGATGTTGTCCCAGTGAATAAATCCCCGCACACATGATGCAGACCAGCGAGTTCCTGCCCGCTGCGCCGGTGCAGTTAATTTTAGCCAGGGTTTGTTCTATGAGTTGTAAAACTGTTTACCCAAGTAGAAGTTAGCAAGCTGAAATGTGACTTCTCCGCCCCGTGTGAGAGGCGTCTATTTTAGACTCAGGTTGTGCTGGAGATCCCCAGAGAGCAGTCTTGGAAGAATTGCAGCCCCGATTTTCTTTGAAAGTACTTGTGAGTACTGGGTGAACCTTTCAGATTTCTCTTTGTTCTTTCCTCCTTAAATCTTCCTAATGTTGCTATCATAGTAATTTTTTATCTCTTGGGAAAACTGGGAACTCTGGGGTGGGCACTTTAGAGGCTTCTAAGAATGGTGGCGAAAGGGCTTTCCTTAAATGTATCCTAATGTAAGAAACCTGCCTTACTCGATTTTCCCAAGAGAAAGTATGTGATTCTTACTATTTTTATCTTTGCAAAAGGAATCTGTGGACTGTTATATACTTTATCTGCTCAAATATTTGATTAATGGAATGGTGTGTCATTGAGCTTTATTTTCAATGGTTACCTAACTCTTAGAGGGAAAAAAATGTTGAAAGTGGATTCCTGTTACACTTACTGTGAGCTACAACTTTATGCGCAGAAATAATGGGAGTCAGTGTCAAATGTAATTTTGTAAAATGTGTAGATGGACAGTTTCTGTTAAAGGAGCATTTGGTGCTTAAATCCATATGCTCCTAGAGAGAAGCCCTTAAAAAATAAAATGAATTTAGGAGGAAGCTTTTGGAAAGTAATTGAAATTATCTTCTGGAAGAATTCCCTAATCTTGACTGCTCTTACTGTAACAAGTCGCCAGCTTAAATTTGGACTGAAGAAAACTAAAGATTTTAATGTAGAATATTTTCAATTAAGTCTGAATCACCTTGCTTAGTTCAAAGTGTGTTTTAATTCAGAAGACTCTGACTTCATGCCACAACTTGCTTATGACACAGAACCCAGCAGGAATTTCTTTATCAATTAATACGTACATTATCTCCCCCCGCCCTGGAATGTTGATTTTAATGAAACAGTTCTAACGGGGGGTAGTAGCTGCTCCCAGGCGTTAGGGCTCCATCATCTGTGGGCTGGGAGGAAGGCTTGCCCTCAGATGCCATTTTCCATTTGGAAAGCTGCATTTAAAGACTTCTTTGTTAGTATGTATTGTCTGATTTTAAATCCGAACAACCCAAGGTGCCAACAATGAAAGGAAATGTTTCACTGGTACATTTAGTAGGAAAAGAATGTAAGATGGGAAAATAGAACTGAGTTCTTGGGCTATTTTTAGAAATAAACTTTTTTTTTTTTAAACTTAAGTCTTTTTATTGAGTAGAAGAGAAATTTGCCATCCGGATTCATTGTAATTATAACAGAAAAGTCTGTAATGTCATCTTCAGCAGTTAAAGGGACTTTGTTCCAGGATATTCTTCAGAATATATACTTTTATCCAAAGAGAGTAACTGCTCTTCCTTTTGTCTGTTAATAAGGCAGCATCAGAGTCTCAGTGGAGTGTTTCCTCAGTGGAGTGTTTCTAGAGGTACACTGTGGTTGGGTATTAGATCCTTTTCAAGCTATTATTCATCTGCTCAACTGTAGTTTACTCCTGCAAAAAAGAAAAGCTGTCTAAGATTTATCCATGTTTTTAATTTAACAGAAAGAAATTTCCAAAGGTGTCTTTACTACAAGGAAGCGTATGTTCTTTTAGGAGGAGTTACTAAAATGCTCGTAGACACTTTCCGAGTGTTTGCTTTTGTGATTTATGCCCTTTGAGAGAGTGATCTAGGCCAGGAGGTGATGTCAGTGTCAGCGTGGGAATTTCTCCTGTTTGCTGGAGCCGCGATTCTCCTCCTGCGGCTCACCCTGGGGGGCTGGTAAAGGGACTGTGGTCTCGGTGCCCTCCTGAGAAGAGGCTCTGTTGACTACTTGTGACCTTGGCCGTGACCAATCACAGTGAGCTCAACCTAGAGTCACCAACAGGGGGTCCAGATGCTGAGAAACACGGGCAGCTTTGTGGCCTGTGGAAGGAGCCCGGGACCCGTGGTTTCAGCCGTGTGCCGGGGACACCTGAGCTTCCCGTAGCCCTCCTGCACTTAACTTTGTGCAGGTGTGGCCTCCAGCCCTGTTTAAGCTGCTCTCCCTGGCAGCCTGCCCTCCTGTCCTAGTCCTCTCCCTCTTAAAATAGGTATAGCCCCAGAGGCTCTGAGAGAGTGACTCCTGATCGCAGTAGATTTCTTTTACTGCGGCTTCAGTCCTAGAGAAGAGTCTTCTGATCTGAAGCTTTGAGGGCTTTTCAGGGACGTGGAGAGGAACCTCTTCTCTGGCTCCCCTATCGTCCACATGCGGTTTTTAATAGGTAACTGTGTGGCTAGACTTACATTACCTAACAGGTTGCCTTTTGGTTGGGAGCCTCATGCATGTGCTCAGTGATCACACTTCTAGAATGTTCTCTGTCAGAAGGGACTCTTGCAGGAATAGGAGTTGATACAGTGAGTTCTGGGTGAAAGGAGCAGGAAGCAGAGAGGTGTCTTCAGCGCTGCCTGTCTTGGGCACAAGTGTATGGTAATAGGATCTGGCCCTCGGCAGGAATGCCGATTGCTTCTGGAAATGCTGGGACGGCTGTTACTATTTAGCATGTATTAAGCACCCCCAGAGCCATACAATGCACAAAGAAAGTATAGTTCCTACACTCAAAGAGCCCACATGCTCAGATGAGGCGGGACAGAGCCTGGGCCGCGACTTGCTCACTGAGTAAACCTGCAGAGCGAGGAATAGAAGGAAGGAACCGTAGACACATGGGGAGGGTCGGGGGTCCCCCGCGGGCTGCTTTCAGCCCCTCTGGGCTTCCGCCTTTTAGGACTCGGGCAGCCGGCAGTGCCCCGGGGCCCTGCTTCCCCGTCTCTTCCAGCAGCTGGGGAAGTGATGGAGGTTAAGAGGGGGATGGCCCCCAGGGCCTGATCCACAGCCCCAGGTCTCCGGGACCATTCCCCACACAGGGAAGGAGATCAGGAGTTTCACCTGCACCTGGAAAGGGACTGTTTATTAGTCTATAAAGGAGGAAACTCGATACCGCATAAAAGCAATAAAAGTAAGGAGCATCTTTCTCCACAGAGTGATGTCTGGATAGAAACCTGAATTGGGGTTCCCGATGTTCTCTCCCTCTTAAACTGATACACGATTGAACAAGTTACTTCATCCCCAATCTGGCTGGGGATGTCGAGTCCACAGTTGTGTTAGTTAGAGAAGTGCTTTGAGCTTCTCTGAAGAAAGGCGTTTCGAAGGTCAACTCAGCATTACTGCAGCCCATAACGGTGTCAGAAGGGCAGGACTCAGAGGGGGCTAACAAGGCAAGCTCGGGTACTGGACATTAGTCAGAGGAGGATGTGGTATGCATCTGTGAGTCATTTTCCCTTTATACTTAACCTCATACCATCTCTGACTAAGGTTCCGGGTCTAGTTCACGGCTCCACAACTAAAAGGGACTTGGAGAGATCCCAGCAGAGAACCTCAAAAATGATTAAAGGGTTGAAAAATGGTGCCTATAATAAGATGTTAGGGAACTTCTATTATTTAGGCTGAAGGGAAAAAAATGACCAGGGGACTCTTGGATTGTGATTCCAGTATCTCTGTGCCTCTGGACCGGGGGACGACGGCCAACTAGTATCCAGTTCTGTTGAGGATGTAAGGGTTCGGTCCAGTAAGGGTTAGGTGAGAACCGTGGCCCTCAATGTGTGGTCCTAGTACCCTCAGCATCAGTACCACCTGGGAGCTTGTGAGGAATGCACATTCTCAGGCCCCACCCAAGACCTGTTGATTCAGAAACTGTGCAGGTGGGACCCAGCAATCTGGTTTTAGCTAGCCCCCCAAGTGATTCGGATGAAGTTGGAGGACCACTAGATGGGGTACAAAGGACAGTATTACAAAATGGGGAACTTGGGTACTGGAAAATGTAAACGTTTTTCCTGAAGTCATCTAAAACTGGGTTTATATTTGCTTGCAGTGTTTTCAATATTCTGTCTGAAGTCAGGAGTTAAATGACCTGTCAGAGCCCCCTCTAGCCCTAACTTTGCTCTGGATTTCCTCTGTCACTGAGAGAAGACTAATAATTACCCAGGAGAATTTTGCAATTACTTTTCTGAACTCAGTAGTTAAGACAGTGCCCATTTCAGACGAGGAGCAGATGGCATATTGTGATAGGAGTCCTATTGTGTTATATCTCCTGCTTTTGCTCTATCACAGTGTCATTAAATAGATATCACAGTGTCATTAAATAGACTGCTCCCCGTGTGACTTGTCAGCAGCCACCTGGGGGCAGGTTTGGGCAGCTGTGAAAATGGGGAGCCCCTTGATGTTGGCCCGTGACCCCTCTGTGCCGCAGACTGCTGTGACAGTCCCCATTTCAGGGGGGGCTCTTCCCCATTTCAGAAGAAGCGTGGGGACAGGGGACAGGCTGTGATGCCACCCCATCTTCCCAACTCTGTCCCTTCCGCCTGCAGGATGCCATCCCTCGTGCCTGCAGGGGGAGTTCCACCTGCCACCTGGAAGCTGGGGACAGGGGGACCTAAATATATTGTGATAGTGGGTCTCCCTTAGAGCCGGAGGATAGGGACCTGTTTATCCTTTTGTTTTGTATCCGCAGCAAACAACCAACGGGACACCTAGTAGGCACTTAACACAAATACCTAGTGAATTATTCTGTTGCACCGTCCAAGGCCACAGGTGCTCCGCCCTTGCCCATGTAATTAATGATCTCGAATCGGGCAGCTGGCAGTTCTGACCCTCCCCAGTCCAGGTACTTATTCCTAAGAGTCTCTCTCCTCCCCCTGCAGCCCCCCATTTTGCACATAATAAAAATGCATCTTAATTTAGTTGTCTTTGCCCTTTTGTGTGTTTTTCCTTTGTACTTTTGCTTGAAGGAGTTGTCTGGGGTTGAAAACAAACTACGGAGAGTGTGTCTGTTACACTTTGTATAGCGTTTAGGACAATCAGAGCTTCCTGTGATCAGAGTGAAGAAAGGGTTCTCTGAGGACATGTTTTGCCAGTGCTGCCTAGAAAGTGTCGCACCAGGATCGCACTGTTGTCCCCAGAGAGGCCACGTCCTGCCTTAGCCCGGCTCTGAGGCCCTCAGAGCTCAGCGCTGAGAACTGGGATAGTGGCATCCTTAGCTTTTATAGCTGTTCTTTATCACACATTTGCAGAGTATTCAACATTCCTTCAAGTGAGGGCAGTCTGGCGCAGACTCGTTTGCCTTGTCATGGGCGACAGAGGGTGAAGGTGGCAGGTGAGTATTCCAAGGCTGTCACTGAGTCTTCAGACCTCATTATGTTGGAAAAAACTGACTTCTCAGACATGAGGCCGCGTGTACTGTCACGTTCTACATCTGTGTCCACGCACAGAGTATGTGAGACCCGGTCCCTGTGGTGGTTGCACACAGAGAAGACAGGTTTGTCTTAGTGATTCACAGAGCAGAGACGACTGACTTCTAACGCCCTGGATCAGTCTCTGAATAGAAAATACTGTCTTTAAAAACCCCCTGAACTCTCAATAACTATATATCCAGTAGAGGAAATGCAAATGGCTGCTTGATTTGGTTCTTCATGGTAGCAGGCAAAAGGCTATTTTCATTTCTGTACAAAGAGAAATGACAAAATAGTCTTCTTGGGTATTTCGCCCTGGCAAAAGTAATTTTGTGTCTAAAATCAGTCATATCTAGTCCACAGATGTGTCATTAAAAATGAGAGTGGTGGGACTTCCCTGGTGGCGCAGTGGTTTAAGAAGAGTCTGCCTGCCAGTGCAGGGGACACGGGTTCGAGCCCTGGCCCAGGAAGATCCCACATGCCGCGGAGCAACTAAGCCCGTGCACAACAACTACTGAGCCTGCGCTCTAGAGCCCATGAGCCACAACTACTGAGCCCACGTGCCACAATGACTGAAGCCCGCGTGCCTAGAGCCCGTGCTCCACAACAAGCGAAGCCACCGCAATGAGAAGCCCGCGCACCGCAATGAAGAGTAGGCCCCGCTCGCCACAACTAGAGAAAGCCCGTGTGCAGCAACAAAGACCCAACGCAGCCAGAAGTAAATTAATTAATTAAAAAAAAATTTTTTTTTAATGAGAGTGGTTAAGTGGTTTGGGATTAACTTTGTCTCATGGTAGTTGTTGAGTCAAAAAAATTAACTTCTTCGAAAGGAGAGGAAAAAAAACTCCTTAGCTGGTTATTAGACTACACAAGAATTACCTAATAATTCAATAAAAGATCCCCAGAGACAACCAAATAAGGTACAGGTTAAATAATTTATGGTGTTGCTATATAATGCAACACACTGCAGCCATTTGAAATGAAGATGTTGGATGTACATGGAGTAAAACTAGCAGGTTACAGAAAACGTGTATCGCCTCATTTTTTGAATGGAAGGCATTTTTAAATGGGCTAATGGCTTTAATTCCTGTTTTAAAAGGAAGGCATTTATATGTACATAAAAAAAGAATGCAGTGCACCAAATATAAACAATAGCTATCTGTAGGAAATGAGCTCATGCATCATGTTTCTCCCCCTGGCTTTTTGGTTACCTGTATTTTAGACCTTTTTTCTTCAACGAGCATATATTACTTATGTAATAATGAAAAACTTTCTTTTCAGAAAGGAACTATTGTAATTAATTTCTTTTTAATAAATTTATCTACTTATTTATTTTTGGCTGCGTTGGTCTTCGTTGCTGCGCGCGGGCTTTCTCCAGTTGCAGCGAGCGTGGGCTGCTCTTCGTTGCAGTGCACGGGCTTCTCATTGCGGTGGCTTCTCTTGTTGCGGAGCACGGGCTCTAGGCACACGGGCTTCAGTAGTTGTGGCACATGGGCTCAGTACTTGTGGCTTGCGGGCTCTAGAGCGCAGGCTCAGTAGTTGTGGCGCACGGGCTTAGTTGCTCCGCGGCATGTGGGATCTTCCCGGACCAGGGATCGAACCCGTGTCCCCTGCATGGGCAGGAGGATTCTTAACCACTGCACCACCAGGGAAGCCCTGTAACTCATTTTTACTTTGACTTCTATATTTTATTTAATTCACCTGTGGCTTCCCAGTGGCTTACATAATTAATGTCTACCGCTGTGGATAAAACTAGTACACCAAAATGTTCACAAAAACAATGGTCATTTTGCAGTGGTGGGCTAGGAGCATTGTTCCTTGCCTTACTTTCTCCTTTTCCATATTTACCAAAATTTTTATATGCATGCATATTATTTTTACAATGGAAAACTGGAAAAGACTTGAGATCTTGTTTCTTGGGAAGAGGCCCACTTAGGCTGATGTGTAGCAGTTACCAGTGGAGGTGGATCCTGTTAATTCTGCAGTGTGAAGGGCATTCGGCAGGGGTCTGCCGTCACTACTGGGTGCTCTGGAGGTTCCGTGAACTCTCACATGAATGTCACATTGGCCAGGGTCTCAGGTTCAGTGTTATGTGGAGAGCGAAGGCAGGGAGCTGGGGAATCCAGCATATTTTAAAAAGTCATTAAAATGGTGTGCCTAGTGTTACGATTACCCACTTAAGTTTTGTCAGGGGCCATCCTTCTGGATCGTAGATCCAGAGTAGTGGGTGGTGGAACCACGTGCTGGGGGCCTCGGGTAGTGTTTCCACAGTACTTAGCCGTGTGGTATCTGCGTGTATCTCAGCAGCGTTTACTGAGGTGAGTGATGGCCCTGTAGGGCAGCACCGGCTGTCTTAGTTACTTCTGCCACAGGCTGCCAGCATGTCCCTGTGGCCTTAATCAGAAGGCTGTTTGGGGGAGCTGTTTTGGTACGGGTGGCCATTGATTTAAGAAAGTCTTAAAAAAAAAAAAAAGTCTTGAACAGAAGCAGGAGACCTCCCTTTCTACCCACTTTGTATGGTGAGTCGAGAGGGTAAGTCCTTTTGATGGTTATGTAAAGGGTCTCTCATTTCAGTCTATTCCTAAGCCTCGGCCCAAATGAGTGGATCCATCCCCAGGTTCACTTGAAGACGGAGGTCTGGACTGAGATTCAGTTGAATCCACTTTCAACAGGACTGATACCTTAAGCTTAATTTAAAGCCAAAGAGCCTTGAGAAACCAGAAGGAATCTAGGATCCTGTACAACCATGTTTTGACCCTAGTCTTTGGTTCAGAAGCTTTGTTACTCATCAGTAGTGTTTCCTGGAATCCTGAGAACTGAGAAAGCTGGTTTTTCAAATTTCCTTCTTACTGTTTTCATCCTTACAAGGAGCGTTCTTCTCCTCATCCTCTTTCCTTTCTTCATCATCTTTGTTGCTTTCTCCTGCACTTATACAGTAGGAATAATCTCGTAATCCTTCTCCACACTCTTGCCTCCCCGAGGAAGTATAGGCACATCCCCCACGGGTTTATCTTCATTTTCTCTGGGCAGGGGAGGGGAAAAGAGCAGTGGGTGAACCATTTAACCCAGATAGTCAGATACTCAGTGGATGGAGCCCTGTTCCCAGTGAGGACCGTGGAGGCCACTTGCGCACATCCTTGCCACCAAGTGATTCCAACTTCAGGGAGACACAGAGCTGTCCGCACACAGTGAGAGCACAGATGTGTATCAAGATGAATAAGCAGGTGGTCACAGTTTGATTGATAGAAGGCTTTGCCAGTTGAGTGGCACGAAGGAAGGAAGAGAGCATCTTTTCAAAAGGGGTAAAGCAGGGACTTTCCTGGAGGCGCAGTGGTTAAGAATCCATCTGCCAATGCAGGGGACACAGGTTCGAGCCCTGGTCTGGGAAGATCCCACATGGTATCAAGTAAGCCCGTGCACCACAACTACTGAAACCCGTGCACCTAGAGCCCGTGCTCCGCAACAGGAGAAGCCACCACAATGAGAAGCCCGCGCACCTCAACGAAGAGTAGCCCCCACTCGCCAGAACTAGAGAAAGTCCGCGCGCAACAACGAAGATCCAACACGGCCAAAAATAAATAAATAAATAAATATATTAAAAAATAAAAATAAAAACAATAAAAGGGATAAAGCAGATAAAAGTATTTCGTGAAACTATAGGCTACATTAGAAAAGGCAGGAAACTGGTGGCTGTCGAGGGAAAGTGTGGCTTTTGTAAGAGCAAGAGGAGAATGAATCTTGGCTTAAAAATTTGGACTGAGTTTCTTCCTTTTTGTTTTTTTGTTTGTTCATTCCGTTTTTGTTTTGTTTGTTTTTGCCTTTACTCGGAAGATTAAAAGCAAAAATGAGAGGGTATGGATGCACTCAACGTAGCGAGGTGGTTGGGAGTTATAAATGAGCTCATCTACTATCGTAAAGGTTTAAAATTAAAAAAGAGGGATTGCTTTCAACTTGATCTGAAATTAAAGTGGCGACTGGTGCGGGAAGAGAGTCTCACTGAGTTGTTCTGTCACTCTGTGCCTCAGCCTGCTGTACAGACTTGAGGATCCCTGGGGACCCGGCAGGCCATGCGTCCAGCCTCACACCTCGTCTGTCAGGCCTGATTTTTGCCATCTCTACTTTTGTTTACATTCGCTTGATTTTTCCTGGATCTTTAAGTCATAGTGTCTTCAGGCTCTGTGGGCCTTGTCAGTAACGATTAAGGAAATCCAGAATTTTTACTTGAAGAAAAATGATGATGTCTAATCCAGAAGAGACTTCTTTGGTCAGATATAAAAGCTTGACCTTATCATACTAACTATTAAGCATTAGAAGGATATGTTTTTTTAAGTTTAGTTTGTATTGTGTTCCGAGAAGAAATGACCCCCAAGTAGGCAATAGTATAATAAGAAAGATTTTGTTTTCTGTCCCCCTATTAAATATTAAGTCCTGAGCTTTTAAGAACCCAAGTGATCAAATTGGATCCAGCTGTGTAAGAGCAGTACCGGTGTAGAGGTATCTTTTCTTAAAAGGCAAATCCAGTCACTTAAAAATTTACATACAGTAAAGTTCACTTTTTCTGGTGTACAGTGGTATGAGGTTTTGCACATGCTCAGGTTTTTATGGCCACCAGCACAGCCAGGATACATAATAATTCCAACTCTTGTGCAGCTCCTTTATATTCAGACCTTCCCTCCACCCCTTGCTCTCTGAACTGTGAAAGTAGTTTCTAAGCCCCAAACGTCATGGTAGAGGGTGAAACTCTAACTAGCTAAGGGGACTTAAGCACAACCTTTGACCAGTAAGTGTCTTATGCTGTCCCATGGGTGATCCCTAGCAAGCCAGACTAAAGTATAATAAAAGGGAGAAATATCTGAGCAGAGACATCAACAGCTGTACCCTGTAGGGAAAGTAGACTTCCACAGAATGAGTCCAGCCAAGTAAACAAACAACCAAATAACAACAACCTCTGGTGGGGAGGGAGTAACCAGTAACCAGAGTTGCTACAATATATTGTCTAAAATGTCCATTTTTCAACAGAAAATTATGGGACATGTTAGAGAAACTGGGCAGTAGAGGCTGCTTTTGGAGGGGCCCAGTTACTGAACTTAGCAGACAAAGACTTCAAAGAAGCTATTATTTTATTGTCTTAGTTCAAAAACTAAAAGAAACCATTCTTAAAGAATTAAAGGAAGATGTGGGAGCAGTGACTCATCGCATAGATAGAGACTCGTTAAAGAGATAGAAATGATAAAAAAAAAAAAGAACCAAATGTAGATACGACAGCAAAAGCAAAAGCAGCAAAAGTAAGGACAGATAAATTGGACTGCCTCAAAATTAAAAGCTTCTGCACCTCGAAAGACACAATCAGTAGAGTGAAAAGCCAACCTACAGAATGGGAGGAAGCATTTGTAGATCATGTATCTGATAAAGGGTTATTATCCAAAATATAAATGTGTAAAAAGCTCCTACAACAGCAAAAAAAACAACCTGCCTCAAAAATGGGCAAAGGGCTTAAATAGACATTTCTCCAAAGAAGATTTACAAATGGCCAGCAAGCACATGAAAAGATGCTCATCATCACTAATCATTAGGGAAATGAAAAGCAAAATCGCAGTGAGACATATCACCTCACACCCGTTAGGATGGCTACTATTAAAAAACAAAATAAAATAGAAAATAATGTGTTGGTGAGCATGTGGAGAAATTGGAACTTTGTGCACTGCTGGGGGGAAGGTACAGTGGTGCAGCTGTGGTACAAAATAGTACGGCAGTTCCTCAAACAATTAAAACCAGAATCACCATACGACCCAGCAATCCCACCTCTGGGTGTATACCCGAAAGATTTGAAAGCAGGGACCTGAAGAGGTATTTGTGCACCCATTTTAGTAGCATTATTCACTATAGCCAAGAGGTAGAAGCAACCCAGAGGTCTATCAGCAGATGAATGAATAAACAAAATGTGGTCTATACGTACAATGGACTATTACTCAACCTAAAAAAAGGAAGGAAATTCTGACACATGCTACAACATGGGTGAACGTTGAAGACATTATGCTAAGTGAAATTAAGACAGTCACAAAAAGAAATACTGTATGATGTCACTCATATGATAGAGTAGTCAAATTCATAGAGGCAGAAGGTAAAATGGTGGTTCCCAGGGAG